>NC_136059.1:820349325-821599325 GCF_964261635.1 Lissotriton helveticus
TAGAGATCCGTAACATGATGGGAATAGACATAGACTGACAAGCTGGCTAGATATGTTGAAAAGGGAGGACTGTTAAAATCTAGATTGCGACTTAAACATTATCGGCGCCATCTTGTCCCTTTCTGGCTCATATGTGCGCGTAAGCAGCAGCCATTTTGAATACCATGGCCTCTCTGCCCACTGCCGATAGCCAGCGCGTCTCTCTCTCCCTCTCTCAACCTCGTAGACATTCCCCCCGCGCATTGACAGCCCCCGCTCTCACACGCTCGGGCCATAAAACACCTCTCTCAGCTCGACCCTGCCTCGGATCCACATCCCGTACCCGGCCAACACCTCCCTCCGTCCCTTTGATGCACACATCCTTTGATGGACCCCCATCCTCTGTGCCCGATTGTCCAGCCCGATCCCAGGCCGTCACCTAGCCCTGCGGATGCAGTTTATTGCCCATACAGTAGGCAGCTGCCCCTCTTCAATGGATCTAAGACTAATCGAAACCCCCTCCCACCCCATGAGATCCGATCAGCCGCACACATTCCGGGAATCGGCGGAATATCCAGCTGCGCTACAGTCATCACCTGCTGAGACCGGGGTGGGGACTTCTACTGTCAATGTGTGTGAGAACGGGCATGAAGCGGGGATTTCAGGGATGTCTTCCGTACTTCAAAGCATTTACAGGAATGTGTTTCATGCAATAAAGTCATAAACTTGTGTATAAGAGGCCAGGCCTCAGAGATGCGGTTAGAGCACCTCGAGAAGATACCCTGTTGTCTGATTTGACGTGTTCTGCTCCGACGGAATAAACCTCTGTTTCCTGCCTTCCAGTCTCCAGCGCCTGCCTCTTTGTTTGATAATTTTGAGTGGTACGAGAGGCGATTAACGCCGGGCAATACTTGGGTATTTATCGATCGAAATCTGCCTCACCTTTTACATTATGTTTTCCCCACCAGGTATGTATTTCATTATAAAATTAAATACTTGCAGCTTTGATAATAATCTGACCAATTATGATGATGCTTTCCCTGAACCATTGCCACTATAGCTGGTTCAATGCTTTGTGGTCTGTGAATAGATCAAAATGAGAACCACAAATGAAAGCCTTAAACCTTTCCGCTGCCCAAAAGCATGCCAATGCCTCCCACTCAGTGGTGATGGAATTGGATTCTGTATTACTGAGAGAGTGAGAGGCAATGGCAAGGGTGTTTTCTTTGTCCTCATATAAATGTGAAAACACAGCCCCCAATCCAACTTTACTGGCATCAACAGCTATGATACACTTTCTGCCTGCTACAAATGGACTTAAGGCTGGAGCCGAAATAATGAGATTTTTCACTTTCTGAAAAGCTTCTTGCCCATAAACAGACCCGATGAACTTCACACCTTTCTTGAGGAGTTCCTCAAGGACTGCACAATAAATTAAATCAAGTAAGCTTTTGGAGAAATACCATTCGGAGTGACAGAGTGTCCTAAGTAGTAAAAGTATTCTGCTAAAAATTAGCAATTATCTGTGTAAAGAGTGATACCAAGCTCTTTAAATTTAGTGAAAATTGTTTCATGAGGGTAATTCTGTTAAGACAATGATTTTTCAAAAATACGCACCTCATCTTGAAACGTTTGTACCCCACTCATACCCTCCAATCTGTTATCCATGAGGCGCTTACAAACACTAGCTCCGGAGCCAATCCAAATCTTAAATGTGCTGAAAGGAGTAATGAAGGTGGTTAGCTCTTGGGACCTTTCATTTCAGGGGATCTGATAGTAAGCTGATTTGAGATCCAAAATTGTAAAAAATTTAGAGTCTCCAATGGTGACACGAAAGTCTTGAACCTTGTGCAGAGGATGGCAATCAACCACAATGTTCCAGTTGACACTGCACCGATCAGCACACAAGCTAATCTCAAACTCCTTTTTGCACACAATCACAATGGGACTAACCCATTCAGAGGAGTCAGTGTGTTTGATAATGCTATCTCCAGCTAACTTCTCTAACAGCTTTTTAAATTGAGCTCTAACACTTAAGGTCTTGCTTTCTGTGTAACAGGAATAGCATGCCTCTTCAACTTAATTGTGTGCACATATTTCTGAATGAGCTCAATCTTAGCAGAAATATTTTCAGGAAATCTTTTAACATCAGCAGGGAGTAAAGATACATTTTCTACCCTGACTGATGGATCAGCACCAGGTACAAGCATAAGACTAGGTATTGCAAGGTCCTACCAGCAAACCAAATTTCTACACTTGACTGAAACATAGATTTTAGTCGACATTGGCCTGCCAAGACAAGACATAGTGTATACAAACAACCCAACCATATTCATATCCTGATAACCATAAGCTTTAAGATGTATGTCCAGTGTGCTCAAGTTAACATTAGACTCCCACTGTTGGTAAAATAAATTATCAGATATGACAGTAAGAGGTGCACCTGAGTCACACCTCATGATAAGAGATATTTGGTAACCTAGAGTTACCTGACATAAAGGTTTCTTAATGTTGTTAGTAGACAAGGAGTCAAACTCAAGTTTCAGTAACATATTTGATAGATCTCCTTCATTTAAGTCAACACTGTGTACTTAAACTTGGTGTTTACCAGATCTGCAAACACTGTGAAAGTGACCCATTTCTTGCACTTATTGCATCATTTACCTACTGCTGGACATTGCATATCATTGCTTAAATGAGATTTAGATCCGAACCTGAAACAAAAAGTGTTAGTGTTATGTTTGAACATTCTTAATTACTTTCTCCTTAATTTGTACAGCATCAACACTTTCAGAATACCCCACAGCATTAACAATTGGAGAAGATGTCTGAGGGAATTCCTGAGCCAACATGCGGCTGGAGATTATTGAACGATCAATGCTTTTGGCTGGATCAACAACCTCTGACAATGGAGGATCTCTGCAACTGAGTAGTTCAAGTTCAAGTTCAAGTTCAAGAATTTATATAGCGCACTACTCACCCGGAGGGTCTCAAGGCGCTTGGGGAGGGGGTTCATTATTTATCGAATAGCCAGGTTTTAAGTTCTTTTCTGAAGGAGAGGTGGTTCTGTGTGAGGCGGAGGTGAGTGGGGAGTGAGTTTCAGGTCTTGGCCAACAGGTAGGAGAAGGATCTGCCTCCCATGGTGGATCTTTGGATACGCGGAAGTGCGGCGAGGGCTTGATTGGCGGGAGGGAGTGTAGAAGGACAGCCGGGTGTTGAGGCATTCGGGTCCTAGCTTGTAGAGGGCCTTGTGTGCGTGGGTGAGGAGACGGAACGTTATTCTCTTGTTGACGGGGAGCCAGTGAAGGTCCCTCAGGTGGCTGGTAATGTGATCTTGGCGAGGGATGTCCAAAATGAGTCTGGCTGAGGCGTTTTGGATGCGTTGGAGTTTTTTCTGTAGTTTGGTTGTGATTCCGGCATAGAAGGTGTTTCCGTAGTCCAGTCGACTCGTGACCAGTGCGTGGGTGACAGTTTTTCTTGTCTCGAAGGGAATCCACCGGAATATATTTTTGAGCATACGAAGTACGTTGAAGCAGGAGGATGAGACGGCGTTGACATGTCTGGTCATCGAGAGTGAGGAGTCTAGGATGAAGCCAAGGTTGCGTGCGTGGTTTGTGGGTATGGGTGCTGTGCCCAGCGCCGAAGGCCACCATGAGTCGTCCCAGGCAGTGGGGGATGATCCTAGGATGAGCACCTCCGTTTTGTCTGAGTTAAGTTTTAGGCGGCTGTTTTTCATCCATTCGGCTACTTCTTTCATGCCTTCGTGAAGATTGGTTTTGGCGGTGATAGGGTCTTTGGTGAGGGAAAGGATCAGCTGGGTGTCGTCAGCGTAGGAGATGATGTTAAGGTTGTGTTGACGCGCGATGGATGCGAGTGGACTCATGTAAACATTGAAGAGGGTGGGACTGAGTGATGATCCTTGTGGTACACCGCAGATGACTTCGGTGGCTTCTGATTTGAATGGGGGAAGTCGGACTCTCTGAGTTCTCCCAGATAGGAACGAGATGATCCATTCCAAGGCTTTTCCCTGTATGCCGATGTTGCTGAGGCGTTGAATGAGGGTGTTGTGACAGACTATGTCGAAGGCGGCAGAGAGGTCGAGTAGAATGAGGGCCACTGTTTCTCCGTTGTCCAGTAGTGTTCGGATGTCATCTGTAGCTGCAATGAGGGCGGTCTCGGTGCTGTGTTTGGCTCGAAAGCCGGACTGTGAGGGATCGAGGGAGTTGTTGGATTCAAGGAAGGCGGCGAGCTGGCTATTGACGGCTTTCTCAATGACTTTGGCAGGGAATGGGAGGAGGGAAATGGGGCGGTAGTTTTTAAGTTCAGAGGGGTCTGCTGTGGGTTTCTTCAGGAGGGCGTTGACTTCGGCGTGTTTCCAGCTTCCTGGGAAGGTAGCAGAGTTGAAGGAGCAGTTGATGACCTCACGGAGATGGGGTGCGATGATGGAGTCTGCTTTGTTGAGGATGTGGTGGGGGCAGGGGTCGGTTGGCGAGCCAGAGTGGATGGAGTTCATTAGGCGGATGGTGTCTTCAGTGGTGATTGGGTTCCAGGCGCTGAGGTTGTTAGAGGGTGGTTTAGGTTCGGAGGGGGATGGAGAGGATTGTTCGTTGGAGATGTTCTTGAAGCTGTTATGAATGTCGGCAATTTGGTTGTAGAAGAAGGAGGATAATGAATCGCAGAGGTCTTGGGAGGGAGTGATGTCGTTTGAGGCTGCGGTGGGGTTGGTGAATTCTTTGACTATGTTGAATAGTTCCTTGCTGTTATGGGCGTTGTTGTCGAGTCGATTCTTGAATGCTGATTTCTTGGTGGATCGAATTAGTTGGTGGTGTTTGCGGGTGGCTGCCTTGAAGGTGGTCATGTTGTCGGTGGTTGGGTTTTTTCTCCATGTTTTCTCGAGACTACGGCATAGTTTCTTGGATTTCTTAAGGTCATCGTTGAACCAGGGGGCCTTTCTGCTGTTCTGTTTGGTGTGATGGTTTTTCAAGGGTGCTAATTCTTCAGCGCTGTTTGTGATCCATTGTTTGAGTTTAGTGGCGGCTTGGTTTGGGTCCGATGAGAGGGCAGGTGGGTTTTGGTTGAGCGATGAGAGGAGTTGGTCGGTGGTGATTTTGCTCCAGTTTCTTTGGGGAATAGGTTGTGGGGGGTTGTGGGTCGAGGTGGTTTTGTAGCTGAAGGGAACGCAGCTGTGATCTGTCCAATGGAGAGCTGTGGTGCGATCGAAGGAAATGTATTTGCTGGAAGTGAAGATTGGGTCGAGTGTATGTCCGGCTATATGGGTGGGGGTGTCAACAAGTTGTTTGAGTCCGAGATTGGCCAGGTTGTCAAGGAGGATGGTGGTGTTGATGTTGTTTTTCTTTTCCAGGTGGAAGTTGAGGTCTCCTAGTAAAATGTAGTTCTCGGAGGCGAGGGCATGTGGACTAATGAAGTCAGTGATGTCTTCGCTGAATTGTTTACGGGTTCCTGGGGGCCTGTAGATGAGGGAACCTCTAAGTGTGGTCTTGGGGTCGGTGTGGATCTGGAAGTGGAGGTGTTCGGTGGTTGTGAGGTTATCGTCGAGACTGGTCGTGATTTTGATGGTGTTCTTATGTACTATGGCGATGCCTCCTCCTGTTTGATTGGTGCGGTCTTTTCGGGTGATCTTGTAAGTGTTCGGGATGGCTATGGCGATGTCGGGTGTTGATGATGTGTTCATCCAGGTTTCTGTAAGGAAGGCGATATCCGGTGACGCAGTGTCGAGTAGGTCCCAGAGTTCAGTTGCGTGTCTGTGGACCGAGTGGGTGTTCAGCAGGATGCACTTCAGGTGGTTAGAGTCAGAGCTGTGAGTGGAATCGGTGGATGTGGTTTGGTTCTTGATGCTGGTAAATTTGCAGGAGTGGCAGGCGAAAGGACTATGGGTACGTCCCGGGGCAGCTTCGAAGCATTGTGGTTTGCGTCCGGGGTTAAGGGCAAGGAGAGTAGCGGCGTCAAATGTAATGCGGGGGGAGTGGGTATTGCGAGGACCGGGGGGTTTGGCGCTGGGCGCGGTCCAGGCGCAGACGGGCTTACCTTTGGCGCACCTTCGGCGCGACCGCTGCGCGTGACCGCTGCGCGCAAGTGCATCTGTCATAAGAGGATGGTGGAGGGGGGAGGGGCGAGGGAGGGTCAGCTGGGAGGCGGGGGCAGGGCGGATAGCCGGGCTGGGAGGCACTACAAACAACAATCAAAATGTCGGCGAGCCAAAAGGCAATCAGGGCGAAATGGGGCACAGGCAAAGCAATGCAACAGAGAATGCTAGATAAATAAATAAATGTGCACAATTAGGCGTGAATCGGCAATCAGGCAAAGGACAGCAGCACTGGACAACAATAAGCAAACGAAGCGCAGTCTGGCGGCACAGCGCTCCTAACGATCAAATTAATCCTTAGTAGCGCGAGATGCCACAATGCTTGCAGTTAACAGAGGTCAGCTTTCGTGCAATTATAGTGCGAGCAGCGCTACGATACCAGCTCAGGTCAGGTACTGGTCTGGGAGCAGCGTGGGGGAGCGACCGCCTTCGTGAAGCTCAGGACAGTGTGGAGTAGCCTTTCTTGTGCATTTTTTAAAAGTAGCTATACACAAACTTATCTCAAATGAAGATGCAATGGATGCTCCAAAATTGCATGTAGCAGCTAATGCTCTTACTGCTGATATGAATTCTTCAACAGTTTCATCAATTGTGTGTTTCTTCTTGAAAAAATGTAATCTCTCCAATGGGTTACTAGGTTGTTCTGAGAATTTGATGCTAAGTCTCGTAATCGCTCCTGAGTACTCATTAGAAGCTCCTTATTGTCAAGATGAGGCAAAAACTGGAGGAAATTTATCAAAAATGTTATTTAGTCAATCTGGAAATGAAGGGTTATTTCCCAATTGACTAAATAAAATAGCAGCCTTTCTTTTATGTTCAAAGCCATCTGCTCCAACTGCAATTATATAGTTCTCAAAAGGTCTTATCCAAGCATTCCACATAATCAAAGGCTTGCCAGTAAGTGGTGAGATTTGAGACAATTTGTTAGAAATCATTGAAAATATTGGTTTAAGATGCCACCATGCAATGAAGAGTTGATACCGGTAACGCCACAGTTCTGAGAAGTCAATAAGTATTTCCAAGTTCGCTTGAGCCAATTCAAACAAAAGCTCTCAAGTTTTAAAGAAAAGGTACTGTAAACTTGAAATAAAAGCAATCTAGCATGGATATTGAAATATGAGCATATTGACACAACGGTGATAAAGCAGAAACAGGTCAGAAATGTAAAGATAGTGCCAGGAGGACATATGCACTTAATGTAGCTAAGTCGTTACTTGTAGGACAGGCATGTAAACTGAAGAAATGATATCAAGGGCAAACATAAGTGTGCTGGCTCTGTGGTTCACACGTGTTGAGGAAAAACAGAGCACACTGAACCAAAATGAAGAAGTGGAGGAGCTGTGTTCTAAATAGCCCAAAAGTAGCCTTAGGCTGTGTGAGCTCCAGGAAGTGCAGGAGAAGCATTCACCAGATCACGGTTTCTATGAGTGTAATGATATCGATGATATCATGGGTTATTTGGAGTAGGATGTAGACTCAACATTCTCAAAAGTCACAAATTTCTGGATAAATCATCACCAAATGTTGCATTGAGACTTCAGGAGCCTAGCAGAGAATAGTACAGCGTTTATTTTGTGAAGTACCAGATAATAAATAGGGAGCCCTCAAGCAGCCTGCCCTCATGCATCAGACGCCCAGTGAAGACTGAGCACGGGCCATAAAGCAGTAACTTAGAATGAAATATAGCAATTGGAAATGCATTTACTTTTGACAAATAAACTTGCTCGGCACAAGCAGGTGCTCACTCATAACTAGTTCTTGAAGGTACTGCACACTCCATACATTACTGCAATGTCCTATGGTACAACAGGAGTGCTGATTTATTTTTAGAATAAAAAAACAAAATGTATGTATTTACAATTTTTAACTATTTTAACAATAATAATCATTATAATATATATTTAAAATTATTTCATATGTGGTTAATTTAAGGCCCTACCTTAATAATTTTCTATGGAATGGCGTTGGGGTATGAGTGTTTGGCCATGTGTATTGCTTGAATTACCCCAACTCAGAGATGGAGTAATCTACTACTGTTTTGTACCCCCTTTGACTGTATTAACTGTACAAACTTTCAGTTTGTGAATAGCAATGGGCTCACTCTTTTATGGAGGGTACACCTAAACACCTCCCTAACCCTCCCTAACCCTGCTAACTCCTGCCTAAACCCTACATTTAGTAGTAAATATGCCCCTTTATCCAGCCATTCCTTGTGGTCCTTCTTTCTTTTACTACTGTGGGGCCAAATACGATGCTGACTGTTTCAGCTCCGACTGTCGGTCAGCCTTCAGGGTTGAATCCGAATTGGCCCACAGTTTACTTTCTGACTGCCTAATTATGATCTAGGTCTCCAGGTATCTGGGGGTGCCATTAGGTGATTTGCCAGAGGTGCGCTTTGACGAAGGTGTGACTACAAGCCCCTCTACCCTCGCAGATCATGAGGCAAAATTCTGCCTAAACTAAAATAGTTTGTGTCAGTGATTAACTGTAAGTATTACGTGTTAGGCGTATACACAGTAGGTGTGCACCTCATTAATTACTAATTCTAGGTATGCTTAGGAGTGGCACGCATGGGGCTGGTCCACATGTGGTCCTGAAGAAGAGCTTTGAGGGGACAGCTCGAAACATGTCAACCCAATACTAGGGACTCCATTCTCATTATAATTAGACTTTCCCTATTATTAACCCCTGATTTTAGTCATACCAACTAGAGGCAGGACTAAAATATTAGCCCACTGATTAGGTATTTTAAAAATGTTTGTTATTCCACTCCACTTTCACTGCACTACACATTTTCAACCACTTAGTGCTCCTACAAAGTTCCGCAAGTCGCAGCACGCCTCAATCCACAGCGAATTGAGAAGACCCCAATGATGAAGCATGCCTCATAGGGAAAACCCTGGTGAGGGAGGGGACTCTAGAAAAATGTTTTCCTTCTGGCGGGCAGTCCCGAATTCCGATAGGATGGCGGGCAGACTAAGTCCGCCCGTCATCCTAATGACCCCCTAGGTGTTGTGTCAATCTCTGGAAAGGTCGGGATTCAAAGTCACCTTGTATACTCCTTTGGGAGGAACCATCAATGTGTTTTCCTTGTTCTAACTGATTTGGGAAAATCAATGCTCGATTAATCAAAAGCTAAACAATTGCTAACTCAAAATATAGTCATTAATTTGTGTTGGTTTCCATCTTCTTCTAATAGATCTTGGCTTACCTCTTTTTATTCTGTTGAGGGTAGGTACCTTAGTCTTTTCTCACTCTATTCACTTCACAGAGTGATGCTTTATTAGGTTTTGATTCTCAGGGCTTGGTTTATGAATGCCCACATGAGCAAATTTTCATCCAACTTTAAAATGTCATCCTCTCAAAATATTCAAGCTCTCACTACTTGGAATTTAAGTGTTCTTGGATTTAAGCATATCAGTTGGATTAGTGCACCAACCTTATGCTTGATGCGGTTCAGAGATTTTCCTGGTATACAATTATTTTCTGTCCTTGACGTTTGATCGAGGATGGTTGTTTCTCTTAGGAGGGAAGAGACAATACAAACAGGGGCATCCACCTGACCAAAACAGGAGCCCAGACTAGTGCTGTGTTTCATCAAAAAAAAAGGTGGGTACACTGAGGCTGGAAACCGGAGATGATCCACTCACTGGGAAGTTATCGCAGGCAAAGGCTTCAGGGCATTGCTCCGTATCCTTAGAACCGCATCCAAGATGCCACTGTAGCACGTGTTGAACTCAAAATCTCACCTTACAAGTTATTGTGAGATTTCAGATTTAACATCTATATGAAGTAAAGGCCAAAACCAGGGAGCTTCCACTAGAAACAATCTTTAAAATGGAAGCCTTTTAAATGGCACAATATGGCACACTGCAAGTGCAGCAGGCACATAACCCCTTTTGTAATTTTATTAATGTTCCAATTTAACCTGGGTGTAACCAGCACTAACCAAAAGTAGGAGTAGGAGTTGGACCAAGCAAGGGTAAGAGTACCAGTAGAACTAAGTTGAGGAATCTAGGGGCATATTATCAAGGGGGTTTATCTCCGCTTTTTTGGCTTTAAAAGCCAAGAAAGCGGAGATAAAATTATCTCCCTATTACCAAGCTGTCGCTAACACCAGTTAGTGACAGCTAATAGGAGATAGCGACCATCTTGGGCCCCGCTTTGCATGTCAGTGATATTTATCACTAATGACATGCAAAGTGGGCGTGCCAAGATGTTAGCGACTGGAAACAGTCGCTAACATCGCTATCTCCTATTACCAACTTTTGGACATATTCGCGCTAAGCGCGAATATCTCCAAAAGCTAACACCTGCCCTGAGCAGTTCTTCACCATGTTATCCAATGGGAGGTGGATAACATGGCTAAGAGCATTTGCTCGATAATGCATGAATATCGCTGACTTTTCAGCGATATTCATGCATTGCGGCCGTTTTTTATCGCATTTGCGATAAACCTTGCTAATAGCAAGGTTTATCTGCGATAAAAATCGCCGATGTGCGGCGATAATTTTTGTCTCTAAACAAGTTAGAGACAAAAATTATCGCTAGTTGTTGGTAATATGCCCCCCAGACTCCAGAGTAAATATGAGACAGATTAGGCTTAAATCGAGGTAAGAAGGAGAAAATAGAGATAAAAGTTCCGCTAAGAGTAAATGCAACTGCAAAACCATAGGCAGAAGTGGGTGTGAGAGCATAAGCACGACGAGGAGTAAGATTAGGCGTAAAAGTAAGCCTAGACCTAAGTTACACGCCTATTGTCGCACTAAAGAGCAGGGAACTTGTAAAACTGATTTGATTGATGCAACTGAAGAAGCCCTCCCAGTGATAGATTAGCAGAGTATTTATATAAATATATGATTTAATAGAATACATTCCATAGACTTGTGTATACACCCCCTATAGGTAGCCTTTGTCAGAATACAACCTTCAAATATTACAGCATCTTAGCTGCTGAAGTCACTTCACAATCCCACTGTCAGTAGTAACAGTGGGCCTAATACTACTCTACGCTAACAGAGCATGCAAAGTTTGTACTAACTCGCAAATAACACATAGTACAGTACCAAAACTGTGTTTAATCATGTAACCTAGCAACTAAATCAATAACATCCTCAGATGCTTTGACAAAGCAATTTTACATGCCTGAAAGCATACAACCAATTCACAAAAGTGAACTTTAACAATGAAAACATTAGGCAATGAGAGTGCTGATGATTTTGGGGTCCCCCCTAACCTAGGGGGGGACCAAGCAGATGCCTAGAACACAAAGAGCATAAACAAAGAGCCCATTTTGTTGAACTTCAGTGGTGGTCCAATCCTCTTAGGACCACCCCAAGCACAGTTATTGGCAAAAAAACAATCCCAACCAAAGGCCCTGCAAAGCATTAGGGGACGAGATTAGCAGTGGGCAGTGAATATTATACTAACCAATATCAAAATAATTCTACAAAGAGCTGCACTTCACCTAGTCATTACTAGATGTCCCTCACGAGTCAAATGCAAAGCATTGAAATTATTCTTACATCACGCTGCAGTTCCACTAGTCGTTACTAACGAGTCAAATGCGAAACTAAGCATGGGCGTAAAATCCGCTCCGCTCGCGGATTTTTCGGATTTTCGGCAAATTCGCAATCCGCGAACGCTCGCGAATTTGTCGAAAATCCGTGAATCCGCTCGCGGCGGATTTTTTGCTTGGTTGCGGCGCGCGGCGTGGTGCACGGCGTTCACTTTCCGTCATTTAGCATTTGCCGAGTTGTTTTTCTCGATCATATTTTGAGAGTGCTGCGCCATTTTGGATCTTGCTGCGTGTTCCCGCGGGAGTTTGGCTCCCGCGAATACGTAATCGCGGCTTGCCACCTTGCACAGCACATCTCGCGAGAGTTCGCAATTGCGAACACGTAGTTGCGGCGGAAAGGAACAATCTCGCACTTGCGAAGTAGAGATTTTGCAATTTCGCACAAGAAAATCACCAGCAAACAGGATAAACCTTCAGAAAATGATGATTTTTATCAGAATCACTCCTCAGGTTGACATTTGCATGGCCTTTCTTTTTGCAAGGAGTCCATTTTGGGGGGGGGGAGGAAGGAAGTGCCCCACAGTCTCCAACTTCCTGTTCCTGTCCAGCAGGCTCCTCCCAGTGCTTTGTCCATCTCCTGGTCACTTTCATTTGGATCTGGAGCTGGAAGGATTACTTTTTGTGGGTGCTGCTGGATATTTGGATTTGAGGCCTTTTTGACTGTCTATGGATCACTTTTGGATTAGAAATCAACTTTCACAAGTAAGTTTGTTTGGGGCATTACAGTTGCTGCAAGTACAATTTTGGAACTTTTTCAGAAAATTAAATAAATTATATTGTGGGTAGCCACAGTATCCAGTAGGACCAGGGTTGGTTATGGGTGCATGATACAACTGTTTTGTTGAATTTAAACACCATTGAGGCCATGGATGGGCTGGGATTGTGCTGATTTTTGTCGTTTTTTTGGGCCTGCTGGTGGGGCCCTTTGCCCAGGGGTGGTGAGTGTTGCATGGGCCTAGTCTTTCTGTGGGGTGTCTTCTTGAATTTAAACATAATTGAGGCCATGGATGGGCTGGGATTGTGCTTATTTTATTGTTTTTTGTCGTTTTTGGGGGGCTGCTGGTGTGGCCTTTTGCTTGCCCAGGGGTGGTGGTGGTGCATGGACTGAGTGTGCCTGTGGTGTGGTCTCACTCTCTTTGATGTAAACATCATGGATGGCATTGGATTGTGGTGATTTCTGGCTGTTTTTCTGTTTTTTTGGGGTGTACTGTTGATGTGGACTGGCCATGTGAGTGGTGGTGGTGGCCATCTTGAGTGCTGGCTGGTACAGGCAACATGTGCTTGGGGTGTAAGGGGGCCATTTTGAGGAGAGGCAGTGTCTGAGGCCTGCACTTATTTTGCCTACTTTTCATCCCTTATGCCCAGGGGTAGTGAGTGTTGCATGGGCCTAGTGTTTCTGAGGGGTGTCTTCTTGAATTTAAACTCTATTGAGGCCATGGATGGGCTGGGATTGTGCAGATTTTATTGTTTTTTGTCGTTTTTTTGGGCCTGCTGGTGTGGCCCTTTGCCCAGGGGTGGTGAGTGTTGCATGGGCCTAGTCTTTCTGTGGGGTGTCTTCTTGAATTTAAACATAATTGAGGCCATGGATGGGCTGGGATTGTGCTTATTTTATTGTTTTTTGTCGTTTTTGGGGGGCTGCTGGTGTGGCCTTTTGCTTGCCCAGGGGTGGTGGTGGTGCATGGACTGAGTGTGCCTGTGGTGTGGTCTCACTCTCTTTGATGTAAACATCATGGATGGCATTGGATTGTGGTGATTTCTGGCTGTTTTTCTGTTTTTTGGGGGTGTACTGTTGATGTGGACTGGCCATGTGGGTGGTGGTGGTGGCCATCTTGAGTGCTGGCTGGTACAGGCAACATGTGCTTGGGGTGTAAGGGGGCCATTTTGAGGAGAGGCAGTGTCTGAGGCCTGCACTTATTTTGCCTACTTTTCATCCCTTATGCCCAGGGGTAGTGAGTGTTGCATGGGCCTAGTGTTTCTGAGGGGTGTCTTCTTGAATTTAAACACCATTGAGGCCATGGATGGGCTGGGATTGTGCAGATTTTATTGTTTTTTGTCGTTTTTTTGGGCCTGCTGGTGTGGCCCTTTGCCCAGGGGTGGTGAGTGTTGCATGGGCCTAGTCTTTCTGTGGGGTGTTCTCTTGAATTTAAACATAATTGAGGCCATGGATGGGCTGGGATTGTGCTTATTTTATTGTTTTTTGTCGTTTTTGGGGGGCTGCTGGTGTGGCCTTTTGCTTGCCCAGGGGTGGTGGTGGTGCATGGACTGAGTGTGCCTGTGGTGTGGTCTCACTCTCTTTGATATAAACATCATGGATGGCATTGGATTGTGGTGATTTCTGGCTGTTTTTCTGTTTTTTGGGGGTGTACTGTTGATGTGGACTGGCCATGTGGGTGGTGGTGGTGGCCATCTTGAGTGCTGGCTGGTACAGGCAACATGTGCTTGGGGTATAAGGGGGCCATTTTGAGGAGAGGCAGTGTCTGAGGCCTGCACTTATTTTGCCTACTTTTCATCCCTTATGCCCAGGGGTAGTGAGTGTTGCATGGGCCTAGTGTTTCTGAGGGGTGTCTTCTTGAATTTAAACACCATTGAGGCCATGGATGGGCTGGGATTGTGCAGATTTTATTGTTTTTTGTCGTTTTTTTGGGCCTGCTGGTGTGGCCCTTTGCCCAGGGGTGGTGAGTGTTGCATGGGCCTAGTCTTTCTGTGGGGTGTCTTCTTGAATTTAAACATAATTGAGGCCATGGATGGGCTGGGATTGTGCTTATTTTATTGTTTTTTGTCGTTTTTGGGGGGCTGCTGGTGTGGCCTTTTGCTTGCCCAGGGGTGGTGGTGGTGCATGGACTGAGTGTGCCTGTGGTGTGGTCTCACTCTCTTTGATGTAAACATCATGGATGGCATTGGATTGTGGTGATTTCTGGCTGTTTTTCTGTTTTTTGGGGGTGTACTGTTGATGTGGACTGGCCATGTGGGTGGTGGTGGTGGCCATCTTGAGTGCTGGCTGGTACAGGCAACATGTGCTTGGGGTGTAAGGGGGCCATTTTGAGGAGAGGCAGTGTCTGAGGCCTGCACTTATTTTGCCTACTTTTCATCCCTTATGCCCAGGGGTAGTGAGTGTTGCATGGGCCTAGTGTTTCTGAGGGGTGTCTTCTTGAATTTAAACACCATTGAGGCCATGGATGGGCTGGGATTGTGCAGATTTTATTGTTTTTTGTCGTTTTTTTGGGCCTGCTGGTGTGGCCCTTTGCCCAGGGGTGGTGAGTGTTGCATGGGCCTAGTCTTTCTGTGGGGTGTCTTCTTGAATTTAAACATAATTGAGGCCATGGATGGGCTGGGATTGTGCTTATTTTATTGTTTTTTGTCGTTTTTGGGGGGCTGCTGGTGTGGCCTTTTGCTTGCCCAGGGGTGGTGGTGGTGCATGGACTGAGTGTGCCTGTGGTGTGGTCTCACTCTCTTTGATGTAAACATCATGGATGGCATTGGATTGTGGTGATTTCTGGCTGTTTTTCTGTTTTTTGGGGGTGTACTGTTGATGTGGACTGGCCATGTGGGTGGTGGTGGTGGCCATCTTGAGTGCTGGCTGGTACAGGCAACATGTGCTTGGGGTGTAAGGGGGCCATTTTGAGGAGAGGCAGTGTCTGAGGCCTGCACTTATTTTGCCTACTTTTCATCCATTATGCCCAGGGGTAGTGAGTGTTGCATACTTGCATGTCCCTAGTCTTTCTGTGGGGTGTCTTCAATGTAAACATCATGGATGGCATGGGATTGTGCTCATTTTTCTGTGTTTTGTCGATTTTTTGGGGTGTATAACTGAACTGATGTTCCTCTGTCTTCCATTGCTTTTAGGTGCACAAGAAGACTCAAGAGAACCACCAGTGCCAGGAAGAAGTCCTGCAGCGGTGTGTGCAGCATAACGTCACGCGACGTCACGTCTGGACACAGAACCCTCTGCAACTCGTGCAACTGCTGCCTGCTGACCTGCTCTGAAGAAGATGGCCCCAAAAAAAGTAACCCGTAGCTCCTCTAGCAAGAAAGGTGCCAGTAAGGAGCAGAAGAAGCAAGTTAACAAGGACACTGGTGTGCCGCCCGCCCCTTTTTTTGGGAGTAAAAAAAAAAGTATGCCTGCAGCAGCAGCAGCGGGATCTGCTGGGGACCAAGCTGGCAGCAGCACCCCCGCTCCATTGGGCTCAGTGCCACCACCACCACCACGCCAACTTAAGTCCAAGCCCTTGAGTGCTGCAGAGGCAGCCAGTATAGTTCTTCAATCACCATCGACCAGTGATGTTGGCTCATCGCAAGAAAGCAGCAGCAATGTCCCTCAATCAACACAGGTTGTTGTAGCTCATCTGACGAGTGTTGAACAACCACAGCCGCAACAACAATCACATGTGCAAGTACAAGCCCAAGTACATGTGGAAGGAGAGGCAGCGCAAGGAGATGCGCAAGCAGAGGTGCATGGAGGGTCACAACAAGTGCCCACAATAGTTGTTCCTCCCGAAGTAGGCGCACATCAGGAAATCGACAATCAAGGCGAGGTATCATTTGAGGAAGCCACTCCTCCTGATGATCCTTCATTGTCTTCCACACCCCTAGCAAGGAAGAGATCAAGGGTGGTGTCTACATCCTCTTCAAGCACACCTCCTTCTGATGATACGGATCAAACTTGGGAACCAGCACCACAGCCGTCTGAGAGTGAGGCACACCATGATCCAACAAAGGTAGTTAAGCGTAAAAGGAAGCTCGTCCAAAGTCTCAGAGTTATGGAGTGTGATGAGTCTCAACAAGAAGTGGCGGATACTGCTGCTGATGAAGACTCTGCCAACGACGACCCAGTCATCATAAAGGTCACTGCAGCCCCAGCGGGCATGCAGCAAACAGACATTTTGACCCTAGCCCGAAGAGCTGCTGAGCGTGATGATGATGATGATGTTGTCGATGAGGAGGCAGTGGAAACACCACAATCATTGGAGTTAAGTAGTACACCAACTTGTCCCGCTTCCATATTTCTTTCTGGCAAGAAGAGACCTCCGTCAACCTCGACCTTAATTAGTGGCGGTGAAAGTGCAAAACGTACAAAAGTTGGGCAATCCACATCCTCCACTTCATCTGGCATTAGCTTCATGACCACCACCACCAGTATCGCCACCTCCTCCATGTCCCACAGACACTTCAAGTCCCCAGTTTGGGACTTCTTTACTGTTTGTCCAAAAAATCCAAAGTTTGCCATTTGTACCATTTGTAAGCAAGCAGTTAGTCGTGGTAAGCCAGGTACCAACTATGGTACCGGAGGCCAGAGAGGTCATCTTAGGAGACAGCACACTGTCAAATGGTTTGCGCACCTAGATGCGATCAAGAAAGGCCAAATTCAAGGAAACGTTGATGTTTCATCTGATGATGACGAGCAGGAAGAAGACGTGTCAAACACTTCCCTTACACCCAGTACCCCTGTCAGCACCACACCCAATGTGAGGCACACTAAGAGTGTTGGAGCGAGTGAGACACCAACGCACAAAAGTTCACCAGCGAGCAAAATTGGGTCAACGAAGTCATTAGCAGCCCGTAAATGCTTGGTCCAGGGCAACATTAGAACAATGCCTACTTCAGACGTGCCATATGAATGCAACCACCCACTGACGCGTCTGTATAACACTAAGCTGGCTAAAATGCTAGCTGTGGACCTTCTACCTTTTTCTTTTGTAGAAGCGGTAGGTTTTCTTGAATTAGTGGCAACGCTCTGCCCTAAATGGAAGGTTCCGAGCCGGTTCTATTTTGCCAGAGTTGCGGTTCCAGCACTACATGAAGATGTGCTGGAGGCGATTGGGGCAGCTTTGCAGAAGAGTGCTGTTCACACAATACATCTGACAACAGACATGTGGACCAGTGGCGCAGGCGCTGATTACATGTGCATCACTGCACACTGGGTCTCTTTTTCAGGTGTTATAGCAAAGCTAAACGCAGGTGTTGACCCGGACAAAGTTTTCAAAGCTGCTCGGAAACATGCAACACTAGCCATGTTTGGCTTGGAGAAAAGTCACACAGCAGAAAACCTTTTGGAAGAGTTTAACAAAAAGGTGTTGAAAATGCTATCCCCCCTAAAACTCAAGATTGGTTATGTTTCCACGGATAATGGCGCCAATGTAGTTAAGGCCATGTTGAAGGGTGACCATGTTAGAGTGCCGTGTTTGGCGCACTGTATCAACCTGGTAGTTCAAAAATTCTTGATGGATAAACAGAGTACAGCGTTCGAGGTAATGGCCACCTGCCGCAAAATGTGCAACCATTTCATCCATTCTTTTAAGGCCCGGAAGCATCTGCGGAGACTGCTATTTATACGTGGAATGCCAGTGAAAGCACTCATCCAGGAGGTGGCAACACGTTGGAACTCAACCTTCTACATGCTTGAGCGTCTGTATGAGCAGTATACGGTACTCGATCACTATTTCTTCACAGAGGGTACATCTCAGAAGGAGGACCTGCGGATGAGTGCGGCGCAATGGGACATAGTTAAAAGCCTGACAGACATGCTTCGTCCTTTTGAGTTCTTCACGCGTGCAGTCAGCCAGGAGGACTGTAATTTGGGAAAAGCTATCCCATTGTTGTGCATGCTGGAGCACCAACTGATGGCGGTGTCTTCTGACTTTGAAAAAGATGAAAAAAAAAAGACCATTTTATTTTGTCTGAGAAATTATTAGAGCGCCTACGTGGTGATGAACGTCTTGAAAAGATCAAGTCAGATCAGCATTACATTTGTGCTACTATTCTGGATCCACGCTACAAAAAGGCGCTGGCAGGCGAAGCATTCTTTCCTTTTGCTGATGCAGATGTTCAAAAGTACAAACATTGGTTAGCCTGGTCAGCCAAGAGGTATGAAAAAGAACGGCAGGTTATTGAAGGAGAAGCCAGTACATCAGCATCAGCATCAGCAGGCCATCCCCAGTCACAAGAATCCACTTCTGCACCTGTGGCTGGGGCACAAGTGACCTCTCAGCCGTTAAAGACACCGGCAACTGGATCATCTGCACCACACACAACAAAAACAGTGGCTGTTGTAGAGGATTGGCTAAGTTTGCTTGGGTATGATTCTCGAAAAAATGTCACAGCCACAGCAAAAAGTAAGCAAAGTGGAGGAACCGTTGATGACCTTGAGTCGATGGTGCAGGACTATCTGAATGACTCAACAGAGGTCTTTCTTAATGATGAGCCATTGCAGTATTGGCATGGCAAAAAACAATTGTGGCCACAGCTTTTCAACCTGGCTATAAACTATTTGTCTTGCCCACTCGCAAGTGTGTCTTCTGAACGTGTTTTCAGTACTGCTGGTGGCATTGTAACTCCCAAACGGAGCCGCCTCTCGGCCAAAAATGTGGAGCGGCTGACAATGATCAAGATGAATCAGCACCTCATACCACCAGATTACAAAGTACGAGAAAGCACGCCGCATGAAGACGAGGAGGACGGCAACGTAGATGAGGGGATTTGTTCTCTGTTCGGTGGCACTGACCTCATCCAGCCTGAATTCGCAGAGTATGATGACGAAATCTTGTTCTTATTCCCTGACACCGAGCCCTGAAAATGAGACAATCAATCAAGAACTTTCTTTTTCGTCCTTTTCACTTTTATTCCTGTGTGCTTTGTGTCTCTCTTTCTTTGTTTTGCACAGTTAATTTAATTCAAACTTTAATCACCTAATCCCAAAAACAAGACCATCATCAGAACTGTCTTCACTTGTTTGCTTATTGATTTGAAGGTGCCGCAGTCTACATTCCTCAGGTTCACAAGTTCTGAAGAACATGCTCCTCTATCCTCCTCCTCCAGACTGCGATTTCCCTCCAAGCAGAGTGCTGGATTACGCCCAATGAAGAAAGACTCAGCACTTGTGGGGGTGTTGTACTTCTTTGCGGGTGAGTTGACGGATTTGGGCCCATTGCTGTGAAGCTCTAATAATGGACAAAAGTGTTTTGGACCAAATATGAGGTGGAAATTTCTTGCCGTTTTTGCTGACTTGCTTGCCTTTGAGGTGCTCTTTGGCGGGGTTCCGGGTGTTTGTGGGTAATTTTTGGTGTCTGTCGAAGCACTGCTGCGAGCCTGCGACAGTCTAATCTTGATTGCATTTGCTTTTCAGGAAATCCGTGGTGGAAAACAGGAGTTATGATGATTGATGATGATGATGACCTAGCTGCACAGCGCCGCGTTTGGACCGAAGGCCGAGAGACATTGTAAGTATGAGATTTAGCTTTTTCGCTGTTTGGGGGTGTTGTCGGGTGTTTTTTTGCGGGTGGGTTGGCGGGTCTTGCCTGGGGCATTCATGGGAAGGTCTAATACCGGATAGAAGTGTTTTGGACAAAATCCATAAGGAACAGCCTTTTTTTTTGCTATTTCTTCTGACATCTTGCTCAATGTAGCGTTTTGGGGGGCTTCCTGCTGTTCGTGGGTGGGTTGCGGCCGGGGTCTCTGTCGAAGCACTGCTGCGACAGTCTAATCTTGATTGCATTTGCTTTTCAGGAAATCCGTGGTGGAAAACAGGAGTTATGATGATTGATGATGATGATGACCTAGCTGCACAGCGCCGCGTTTGGACCGAAGGCCGAGAGACATTGTAAGTATGAGATTTAGCTTTTTCGCTGTTTGGGGGTGTTGTCGGGTGTTTTTTTGCGGGTGGGTTGGCGGGTCTTGCCTGGGGCATTCCTGGGAAGGTCTAATACCGGATAGAAGTGTTTTGGACAAAATCCATAAGGAACAGCCTTTTTTTTTGCTATTTCTTCTGACATCTTGCTCAATGTAGCGTTTTGGGGGGCTTCCTGCTGTTCGTGGGTGGGTTGCGGCCGGGGTCTCTGTCGAAGCACTGCTGCGACAGTCTAATCTTGATTGCATTTGCTTTTCAGGAAATCCGTGGTGGAAAACAGGAGTTATGATGATTGATGATGATGATGACCTAGCTGCACAGCGCCGCGTTTGGACCGAAGGCCGAGAGACATTGTAAGTATGAGATTTAGCTTTTTCGCTGTTTGGGGGTGTTGTCGGGTGTTTTTTTGCGGGTGGGTTGGCGGGTCTTGCCTGGGGCATTCCTGGGAAGGTCTAATACCGGCTAGAAGTTTGTTGGACAAAATCCATAAGGAAACACCAGTTTTGGCACTTTTTGTAAGTTAGGGTTCGTTAGGGTTAGCCCTAGCAGCAGGATTGCATGTGTTTCGGGGGGTTCTATTGCAACGCAGTTCTGTTGTTGTAGAGCACTGTTGGAGCGATGCTGGCTATGGATACTTTTGCTTGCTTGCAAGTGGTTTGAATACAATCCACGGTCTGTATTTGGGCCTACTGTTACTTTCAAAGTACGTTTTGTAACCATTTTTCTGCTAGGCATCGTTTTTGGAGATCTGATTGGGGTTCTTCTACATTTTTGCGACTGGCTTTAGTAAGGGTCTTGGTGGGAGCATTGCTGGGAAGGTCAAATTTTGTTCTAAAACACAGTTTACAGTACACCTACCTTGAGGGGAAAGATCCGCTATAATATTTTGGCCATACTTATTGATCCTTAAAAAGGTGACTCAGACAGAGCACGCAATTTCAAAAATATTGTACTGTCTATTAGGGAAATCAAAGTGTCACTTTTTGAACCACACAGCGTACATACCTTTTATTTATTTATCAGTGGTATTGTAATAGCACTTCCTGTTTTCCGTTCAATAATTACAGGCCGGGTTTCAGTCAACATCCGCCAGGCAGGCAGTGGACAGGGTGTCTTCTGTCAGTGGTCACCAGCCACATTGATGGACGAAGCGTCAGCTGGAATGGAGGAGTGCCGCCAATAAGAGGAATTGTTTGCTGCATGCAACTTACTTACCAAATTCAACAGGACAACTCCAACAACATACGCAATACAGATACAGTATCCATTGTTGTCTTTTATTCTATGAGTGTGACTGCATGTGCTTACCTTTAGTTTGTAACCAAAGATTGTCTGTATCTTCAATTATTGTTTGTCCATGCTCTGCTTTTTTTTTCTTCTCTCAACAAAACCTACCCAAAAAGAAACCCCCATTCCCATCCATTTTACAAACCCTAACCCTCTTCCCCCGGGCTGTGTTGTTTTGCTTGATGTCTGACTAAAATGACATCAATAATTCCACACACTTGCTGGGGAGGATAAGGTCATAGCAACAGGCTGGTGAAGGAATACGAGGATATCTTCTAGACTTACTCAGCTTCAGTACTATATCTTCTAGTAGTAGTAGCCAATGTCAAATAAATTCAACGCAAGTACTAGTTATACTTGCAAGCAAATACTTTACCATTTGTTAGGCTACATTATGGCACTGTTCTAGTGTACTGTCACCTGCTATTTTCTCGATCGTACCGTAACCGTTGTAATGCTACAGTAAGGAGGACAAACAAGGTTTTGTTTTCTTTTTTTCCATAGGCATGCAACTGCCACTGTGTCACACCACTAGTACCACTGCAATGAGGAAATGTCACCCGCCCAGGATTGACAACGTTAATCCCCATTTCACCTGGAGCCAGCCCTGGGCCTAGCACTAATTTCTAACACAAATTACAGGTAAGATAAGCGTTTGGTGGGAGGTAGTATAATGGAGTATTATTTCGGAGTAGACAAGAGATTGACGGTTGTACTACTAAAGTCCTACGACTGTTCAGGAAAACAAAGTTACTGTTACACCCCCGCCCCCCACCCACCAGACTGAAAAGCAGTAAAAAACAGGTATGGTCAGATAAAGTTTGAAAATATATTTATTTAGCCCTAACAAAATAATCTCCCTCACCCACCCTAACCCCAACGATTGTCTTTGAAACGTCCCAAAACGATCCCAACTCCCAAATCCCACCCCCCAAAAGTCTATAAAAAAAGGGCAAGGGACACTCCACTACTGGAGGGTGCTGGTGCTGGTGCATGATGCGGCATGGGCATCATACTCCTTGTGGAGGGTGGCAAGCTCGGAGCGGAGGCCCTTAACCAAGTTCTTATACTTCAGGACCTCCTGCTCCAGGTTGGACATGTGGACTCGTAGGCGGCGTTGGCGTTCCTTGCAGCTCCTGTGGGGGGCAGCTGGTATTTCGGTTGCTTGGCGGTGGCGGTCGTCTTTCTTAGCCCGGCTCGGTCCCGCTGGCTTAGTCACGGAGGAGGATGCAGTGGTCACAGATGAGGATGTCGTTGTTGCCCCGCTCGACTGCGTGTCCTCCTCCTCCTCCAGGGCCACCAGCCGCCGATATTCGGCGACAGTGGCCTCCAGCCTCCGTTGCCGGGCCAATCTAGCCTGCTCCCTCCGTGTTGTTGATTTGGAAGGAGCAACTATATGAAGAAAGAAAGACATAGTCTGTAACCAATGCTCCTTATTAATAACACAAAGTGATTGAGCCGAAAGTTGGGTCACAGAGTACAAGTAGCAAATTGAAAGCACAGTACATAACTATTGAGGACAGTATCTATGTAACCTCCCACTTCTGCATCCTTGCACTAACATTAGTGGTAGTTTAATGAACAAATTCTACGACCACTATGGACTTCCATTACAGTCGACTATGACAGTACACCAGTCTTATTCTTCTTCTTCTCTCTTGTTTAGGGAAATTGGTACGTTATCTTATGCAAGCCGGCAGAATGACATGGACAGCACAGTGAACTTGCACCCGAGAAAAAAAGTTGCACACCATGATGAGTGAGACAGACTTGCGTTACTGTACCGGTCCAGTACATGCAGGTGGTGAAGCTATTACTTTTCTATTACGGGTGGCACTGAGAATACTCTGTTACAAGGGCTACTGCTTAATTAATTTACCTTTCACCCTACAGTGCAAATGAGTACTAGAAAAGGAAAATGAAGAAGCTAACTAATTTGATTATCTATCACTTCACATGGGACGTATTTGATGACATATGAGATGACTTTAGGTGCTTTGCTTAATATTGAGTGAACAGTGATACACCCACACATGAATGACGTACTACAAGTAAACTAAAGTTATTAAGAGAGGTACGGAGTGTCCACCGTAATAACCAGATATATGCTGTGATTGCAAACGCAATACAAAGTACTGCTACTATTCATGGTAGTATTGGACACATTTACAATTTCTTTTCCTTGCCTTCCCTGCACTGGAACGGACGTGCGGGTGCGGTGGTACATGCTCTTCAAGGTAACACTTACTTCACCTGGCGACCATTTACTCTCTCTAGATACACATGTGCTATCTAAGAGTCAGAGAATACCATGCTCCAGGCATCCATTCAGTCAAAGTATACGCACACATACAGTTTCTGTTTCACCCACCCAGGCTGCTGTCCTTCCACCCATCCTTGCTTCATCATTGACCCAGCCATGCACCATACCATATTCTTTCCTTCCCAGCCACCTCGGGGGCCAAGCAAACACATATCGTTCTTCTTTGCCAGCCATCATACAAGTTCGCGTCCCACTTACTTACACCCTTCTTTCGCTTTTCGTTCATCCCATCCATCACGTTCGTCTAAGAACTTATTGGGATTCTTCTCACCAAAAACTTCACAGCTAAGTCGAAGTACATTTCGAGGAGGCTACTACCTGGTTGATTTGTAATTGTAATACACCCGTGCAGAAAGCACACTATGCAGTCTTCAATCTCAATAAGTAAGGAATATATAGCTTACCTGTTTCCGCCACCACCGTTTGAACCCCCACAGGAACGTCCGCCGGCTCTTGCACCGCCTCCTCCCCAGAGTGCTCCGAGTCCTCGCCCAACACAGCCACCTCCGCGCTGGCCCCGTCACCAGATGTTACACCTACAAAGTACATTTAAGAATGTTAGAATACACCACTCACTACTATATAATATTTGGTCTAGGAGAAATGTTAAAAAAATAGAATACAATGTAATAATTTGTGACTGTCTACTCCATAGTAAAAATGTCCCATTTTCCAGGGAAGGCTGTTGTCTTGCTGCACTTTTATGCACAACTGATGAATGCTTGCTTTTGATTTTTAACACGCACCACTTTTTCTCCTAACAGACAGAAGCTTGACTCCTGAGTCCTAAGAACACGACCAGGATCAAGTTCAAACTAGGTGAGAGTTCGGCTCGACCACAAGAAATGTGTCCAATTAATCGTCAGCACTAACCACTTTTCCGTTTACAGTTAAATAGTTTTATGACAAAGTAGATTTTAATAAATGTGTTTACTTTTAATAAAGCTTTTACACTTAAATAGACTCTGTGGTTTTTGTTCCTCTAGACTAGAGTGGATGAGCTAAAGGTTTTGGAATTTTTGCAAGCATGAGTGACTCTGACACTTCTTGACTGTGCTGTGACTCCGTACTACTCTCTTGTCCTGCGTACGATAATCTAGAGATCATTGGGGATCTATAATCGGTGACTTCGGGAGCTGAATGACTCTGCCACACTATCTAGTCAGTAAGGAGACAGTGCATAGAGGTATTGCTGAATATAATGGGAGTCCAATGGAATTGCCAAATGTCCAATCTTAGTTAGCTACACAGACAGACTAATAAGAATAGTCTAGTAATACCACAGGGAGTCATATTCGAGGCAGGATAAGAATTTATATCCAGTCTACAAGAAGATCAAAGACGATTTAGAAAAAATCGAATGAGGAACGCTAGGAAAAAATAGGTACTGTGTATTAAAATGTAAACTTACTGGGGCCAGCAAAGGAGCCCTCGCCTGCCCGATCCTGGCCTGCATCCTCAGCACCCTCCTCCTGTGTCCTCTTGCCCTTGGGGGGAGCTGATGTACAACATGAAAGAAAGAAAAACCAGAAAACATGGATGAGATTTTTCAACCAAATCAAACATTTCAAAAGAACAATAACAAAATATTTTGGAAAAATAGCAAATAGATAGACAACTATTCCACGGGATCTATCTCATGTGGTATACTACGTTATTCGTATTGCCTGATTTGCGGAACGTTGACTTAGAAAGTTCCTATGTAACTCAATAAACAGACTACTAAAGAGGTTTGCCTAGGCCTGGCACTGCAGGCAGCAGTGCGCAGCACGCGAAGTGACAGACAAAGTCCATCCTGCTTGCAGATCAGTGAATACTCAAACTATCAATCCACCCGCCACCACCGCCACTATTTCTTCTTATAGCCATGTGTCTAAAGGAAGGACTGGACTTCAGTCTGTTGGGGCTGATTTAGAAGTCCCTTGCGGAAGTTGCGGCTCATTTTCCTCCATTGTTGCGTGCCTTTTGTGACGCAGCGGCAGAACAAAAGACTCGCCATGGTGTTGGTGCGGCGTATATATTAAAAAAAAACACATATGGGCATATGGGCGATGCATCACGTTGTAAAGCCCTGCGCCATCAGGGGGCGTTCCGGCGCAAGGGAGGACGTACCTGCGCAGGAACGAATCCTAAAAGTGGCTGAGGGAAATCTACAAGATGTCAATCAGTCACTTTTAGGACAATGATGCATGACTCAAACCCTGCGCGCTTGAAGCCGACGTACGGCTTGATGCAGCATTGGGGAGATAGGGTACCCCAGAGCATTGCTGGAGCTGCGCCATCGTTGGCACGCAACTCCAGCAATGCGCTGCCTTTACGGCACAGATGCGTAAGGCTTCTGTGACGTTTTGGGCCAATGGGTGGTGGTGGCATGGCACACAATTACTGCCGCATCCCTGCTACTTTGCAGGGATGCGCCGGTAATTGAAAATATGACCCTTACTGTCTAGCATTACGCAGTTCTTATCTTTACACTACACTCATACATAATTTCTCAGGCCAATGAAATGCTTCTGAACACAACATACAAAACAAAGAAGCATAGTAGCAAGCAAGGCTACTGAGAAGGAGAGCAGTGCACCTGAAATGCATAGAAGATTTTGAAATATAATTTACCTCAATGTAATCGGCAGCATTATTGCTCTTGGTAAAGAACAAAGATTTGCAAATAACAGAGCAGGATAAAACAGAGTAGTAAATGTACTACTACTACTACTCACCAAGCCCGGGGACCTCTACGCCGAGCGCGTCCAGCAAGTCCCGCTCCCGGTCCATGACATCGGTCCAGCGGTGGGTGGCCTGGTTATATGTGCGCCGGACCCCAGAGATCTTGTACATGGCCCGGCACACCTTCTCCCACCGCTTGCGACGTTCCCGGATGCCATAGCCAGTCGCGATCTTGCCGCCTCCCAGGATCGTCTTGGGGAGGCGGCGCTGGACGTGGAAGATCAGTGCCGCCACTTCCTCCGCGCTGAAGATCTCCCGCGGGACCACTTGCTCCCCCCTTAAACGCCCGCACGGGAGCCGGGCACGGGGTGCGGGACCCTTCCCCTTCTCAGGGTGCTTCCCGGCTCCCTTTACCATGGTCTGGGCAGAAATAGAGTTAAATGATAAACAAGAAATAGAATAGTGAAGAAGAAAAGAAAAGAGTTTAAAAAAGTAGTTTAAAAGTAACTAAAAGCTGCAGAAAACACAAAAATATAGAGCTAGAAAAATAGAGGGATAGATAATAAGTAAAATTAGATCAAAAAAACTTCAAACAAGCAAAGGATGGCAGAGATTGAGAGAGGATAGAGAAAGCATGCCCAGAACCATAGCAATGAATGAGAAACAAGATGGCCGCGCCCGTTCACGACCGCGTGGGTAAGTTCGCGTGAGATTTTCCTTGCGAGTACGCGCGAAATTGTACTAGCGAGCAGCACACTTTGCGAGATTACACATAGCGGCCGGAAACGGAATACGTCACGCAAACAAGATGGCCGCGCCCGTGTACGACCGATAGGGTAACTTGGCAAACGTATAGCTAGAAGCGCCTCGCGAACACGCGCAAGATCACGCGAACATACACGTCGCAAAAAAAACAATTTTGTATTCGCACGTATTCGCGGCTTCCGAAATCGATCTTGCACGGATTCGCGCCCCAAAAAACGCGCGAAATTGCAGAAAAAAACGATTTTAGCTAAACTGAAAGCAATGAGCAGGTGCAAAAGTTCAAACTTAACATTAGTAACATTCAAGGTAGTGCTTCCTGATGGGCCCCTCCAGAGTTTGCAACTATTCTATGACCCTGCTATGACCCAAACAGCAGGCTCATAGAATAGCTACAAGTAGACCATAAAGGTCCTGTGAAAAAAAAATTTCACTGCAACAAAAAGCAAATTACAGATAAGGAAGGAAGCAGGTGCCAGCCAGACTGGAACTTTCAAAATTACTGACACATTAATGAAACACAAATTAATTGATGGCAGTTGAAGAAGGGCAGGTGTGCTTGCTTTTTTCAACCACCATAATCTACAGTGATAAATAAACCTAATGGGTGGCAGTGAGGATGTACCAGAGGGTGACATGGGTGTCCCAGAGGGTGGCAGTGGTGAAACAGAGGGTGCTGTGAACCTGTGATGATAAACCAGACGTAGAAACAACATAGTCGCAGCCGTTGCGAGCCGAAAAGTAAGTTCGCAATTGCGAACATGTCCCAAAATCGGCGCGAACGCGCGCAAACACAAAAAACGGGAAAATCCGCAAATCCGCTAGAGTTCGCGGATCTTCGCGGATTGCGAATCCGTAAATCCGCAAGTTCGCGTACGCGAGATCCGCTAGATCCGCCCATGCTTAATTGAAACCCTTTCATCAAGCATTTGCATTTGACTCGTGAGGGACATCTAGTAACCACCAGTTGAACTGCAGCTCTTTGTAGAATTATTTTGATATTGGATACTATATAATATTCACTTCCCACTGCTAATCTCATCCCATAATGCTTTGCAGGGCCTTTGGTTGGGAATGTTTTTTGCCAATATCTGTGTTTGGAGTGGTCCTGAGAGGATGGGACCACCACCAAATTGTTCAATAAGATGTGCTTTTTTGTTTTCAAGGCATCTGTTTGTTATTCCCCCTAGGTTAGGGAGGATACCAAAATCATCACCTCTCTCAATGCGTGCTCATTTTTCAATTTTACTATATGTGCTTTTGCATATAAAGATAGAGAGGCATATTATCAAGGGGGTTTATCACCGCTTTTTTGGCTTTAAAAGCCAAGAAAGCGGAGATAAAACTATCTCCCTATTACCTAGCTGTCGCTAACACCAGTTAGCGACAGCTAGTAGGAGATAGTGACCATCTTGGGCCCCACTTTGCATGTCAGTGATATTTATCACTAATGACATGCAAAGTGGGCGTGCCAAGATGTTAGCGAGTGGAAACAGTCGCTAACATCGCTATCTCCTATTACCAACTTATGGAGATATTCGCGCTAAGCGCGAATATCTCCAAAAGCTAACACCTGCCCTGGGCAGTTCTTAGCCATGTTATCCAATGGGAGGTGGATAACATGGCTAAGAGCATTAGCTCGGTAATGCATGAATATCGCTGACTTTTCAGCGATATTCATGCATTGCGGCCGATTTTTATCGCATTTGCGATAAACCTTGGTAATACCAAGGTTTATTTGCAATAAAAATCGCCGCAGCTCAGCGGTAAATTTTTGTCTCTAACCAAGCAATAGCGATAATTATCGCTATTGCTTGGTAATATGCCCCGGAGATACTTATTTTATTCATTTCAATTCAATTTCAATTTCAAAAAGTCTTTATTTCGATTATTCATCATAAAAGACAGAAGATCAGATTACAAAAAGTATACAGGACTCAAAATTCATCATAAAACTGTCGGATAAAAGAACCATAGTTAAAAATATAAATAACAGGGTTACATTAAAACCAATGCTAAGAAAAGATTAAATCTAGTACAATCACAAGACTTTTTGCGGAAAAGACAAAAAGGGTACGCCTATAAAAATATTCAGCCAAGCCAATTAATACAATAACTCAATTGGCTAAAGAGACCATTCTTTTTTCCCGGATAGCCCAAGCCCAGCTCAGGAATTTCGACACCCCAATAACAGCTATTTCATTACAGCCTGTTTTTAATAGCCTTTTGGCGACCATTGCAAAACAGGTGCCCATAGATCTACATATAGGTTTAAGCCACGTACTTCAGGGGAGCTGATAGGCTGGACAAACATAAAGGAGATGGTTAATATCTTCAGTGTGCTCGGGACAGAACCGACACATGGCACTTGAACCGAGAGACCATTTATTAGTACATTTCCTTGTTGGAAGTGTCTCGACACGGAACTGATGGTAGAGCTTGCGATGTCTGGGTTTAGTTATTAGATCCCAATAGCTTTCTATCGATGGTTCATCTTTGAATTCACAGTAAACTCTGGTTAAAGATGAACAGGTCAGAGACGAGAACCGCTCAATTCTAATTGTCAGATTGGTACCTGAAATTTCCTGATTTCCGCGGGAGTGCCTGGCCGAAGGTGATGAGTGCTCCCAACCCCCCCACACCACTGCACCAGATTTCTCTTGCCTCAGTGATACGGGGGAAAGGGGAAGTGGAAGAGAAAAAACAGAGAGACTGCCCACACAAGATTCTTCACATAGACTGTTCTGGAGAGATGAATGTTCTTCCTACAAGATTTAACAAAAACATTACTAAGTTCCTGCACACAATTAAACAGTAAGTCTAAATTCTCTATCACCCAATCTTACCAGACTTAGTGTGGGATTTAGCCTCTCTCATGTAAATCTCTATATGAACTTAATGCTTGGAACATCAAAATAAGTGGATTCCAAATTGGTGAAGTGATGGAAGATAAGGTGGTACACAAGAATATATATATATATTTTTATCTACTTGTAGTGTCTGATTAAAAGGTGACTTCACTGGTAATTGATATCCACTAAATTCCAATTAGTTTTAAGTCGCAAATATCTGTCCCAAAGGTTGCGCCAAAACTGGTCAGCAGAGGGCGCTCTTGGTTAACATATGATAATTCTACTTCATGAACAAAAGTCTTTGGTGTTCATTACGATGATGTCTTCTCCGGAATGCTCATTACTTCATGAGCGAAATACCCAGCAAGACTGAGGCTTTAATACACAAGTTCTAGTCTTACTGAATAAACAATACTGCAAATACAAGTCTCTGTGGAAAATGTCTCGGAACTCAGGAAGCAGTACGTTACTCAAAGACTTCCAAATTAAATTAGAAAGGTCTCACCCAATCCGACGCTGGAAAACAAAGTCAGAAGATAACTGCTGCCACCACTGCTGGGCTAGTGAGGTGATGTTGTCAGACTGGAAATCTAGATAGGCTGAGGAAGAACCCAACGTAAAAACGCCAGGCACGAACTCCGTATGGCGGACAAAATTATGCTGCTCTCTGGGATTGTCGCCAACAGAACTGAGAGGTTAAATAACTAAATATGCTGGGAATAATCTTGGGTTGATACCTCAGGCTAATTTGGACAGGAGAGCGGGAATACCCAACCGCCTCCCGAAAAATGACTGTTGAAGTGCGACGTTCAAAAGACGCTCGCGCTTCTCATGCAGCTGAGCCCTCGAGCACTGAAACCACTAGAGCGCTAACCGCAAGCGCAAACTGTGGCAACAGGAGTGTGCCTGACCTGACTCCCACGGTACCTAGAGACCAGAGCGCTCCAACCCATTGCGATGCTAGAGTTCTTTGTCAAACCCAAACACTTGTTGAGGGGGGAAACTAATCGTGAATGCCCAACCTGGAAGCCATTCCTGACACTAATGAGGTTCCAATATGCTGCTTTAAAGACAGTTTTGGATGGAAATGACGCGGTTTCAGGGCACTCCTACAAGTCTCTCACCCCCATCCTAGTGAGCAGGGATTTGATGCTGCTTAACCATACGATTTTATTTGCCTTATCCAACCCGAGCAGAAGGGGGATCTGAGGAGATGATTTGGGGAGGCCCACAATTGATCTCAGAAATTTGTTCTGGGCCTGTGCTAACTGGTACAGGTCACACGCACCCCATATCTCTGCCCCGTACAAAACAGCGGGGATGATTTTTGTGGTGTACATTTTGACAACAGGAACAATGGGTTTAGTAATCGATAGACAATGTTCCTTTAGCAGGGCCTCAGCTAATTGGGAGTGCTTCAATACCAGTAATTTCAGCTGAGGAGACCAACTCAGTCTATCGCCAAAGGTAACTCCCAGGTAGGTGAAGGCTTTGGTTTGCTCCAAGAGTTTCCCGCTCATGAAAACTCTTGAAGATACGGGCCTAGCCCCATGAAGAACCATAAACTTTGTCTTCTCAATGTTAACTACCAGTTTGTGGTTGTGGCAGAACTCCTCAAAACGAGACAGTGCAAATTGAAGCCCCTGTCTCGTCTTGGATAAAATCAGCGTATCATCCGCGAACATGAGCAGGGGGACTCTTTGGCCTGCTAACATGGGTGCATCCGTTGGTTGGTTATCAAAAATACCGCACCACCCCATTGATAAAAAGGGAGAACAATGTGGGGGCCAGCACGCAGCCTTGCCGGACACCCTTTCCCACTGTAAATTTTTTGGTAACCTCCCCTGGCTTTCCCCAACGGACTTGTGCAAAGTTAGACCTATGAAGCCAGGCCACCAGAGCTACCAGTTCTTTGGGCATTCCCAGACTCAGCAGGACATCCCACAGTTTAGATCGTGGTACTAAATCAAACGCAGATTTTAAATCAACGAATGCAGCGAAAATCATGCCCTTACCTATCAGAACCTCCTTCCAGTAGAGCATAACGAATCTAAAAGCTTGATCCAATGTCTCCATATGGGCACGAAACCAGCCTGTAACGGGGAGAGGATACACTCATCATCCATCCAAAACTGGATCCTACCCAGGATGACTCTCGCTACAACTTTCTGGAGGGCATCGATAAGGCTTATGGGTCTGTAGTTGGCCGGAGCAGAACGATCACCCTTCTTGTAGATAGGGATAATTTCCGCGCCGCACCAAGACGATGGAATCGGCGCTCCCCTTGCTATCTCGTTAATAAGGTTTGTAATGTAGGGAATCCACAAGTCGGGGTCCTGCTTGAATAAATCCGCCGGAATACAATCAGGCCCAGGAGCCTCACCACTGGGAATAACCTTCAAAACTGCCTCAACCTCTTTTGTACTAAAGAGCAGAGGTGTTTCTGGGAAGATAGGAAGGGGAACGGGTGCCTTGTTAATATTAGTGATCTTAAATTGAGCTTCGAAGAAGGCAACCCAACGATCGGGCTCTACGTTGTTAATGGGAATTATAGAGTGATGCCCGTTACCCCATTTAATCAGTTCCCAAAACTGGGTCATGTTCCTACCTTTGCATGCTACCTGAAGATCCTGCCATCGCCCCTCATCCCAGTCCCTCTTAGCCTTTTTCAGGCAGATTTATAGGCCAGTCGGGACTGTTTAGTAGTGCTGTGGTTCCTTGCCTAAATTGCTGCCACTAACTCCTTTTGAGCAACTCTGCACGTCTCATTGTACCACAAGTTAGGTTTCAAGGTGGAAATCTTTCTAATTGGCTTGGTATTTATAAAATAGTTTTTTAGCCCTAAAAAAGATCGTTATGTACCCTAATTAAGAGAGCATTACAATCCTCCTGATTTTTGAAGCTGTTGAATTTCTTTAAGGACCCCGAAACAAGGGCCCTTGCACTTTCTTTTCGTCGAGAGAGACCTTGGCCCAATGTACCCTCCTCATGTCGTTGGCCACAATAACTTGATTAAGGCCGGACTCGGCTACGGGTTCGCAAGGGCTACAAAAGCTCTTGTCCTTCAATAAAAGAACCAGCGGGTTGTGATCACTCTCGGGGCGACTTTGCACTACCATATCTTGGACTGGGTGCCAAAACTCAACTTTCACTAGGATGTAGTCAATTCTACTTTTGGATCGGCCATTATCAAAAGTAGCCTCTTCCCCAACATCAGACCCTGTTCTACCATTTGTTGCCCTTAGACCCCATTCCAGACACAGCCCTATTAGTTGTAGGGCTGCTTCAGACCATTTCTTGATGGGGGGAAGATTCATTTGGGGAACGCCCCAAATTTCGTCTACCTCAGCGCTAAGTCTACCATCATCGCTGTCTAGGGGCTCAAAGCAGGTATTGAAGTCCCCTGCGATAACAAGATTGACATTTGGGGGCCCTTCGGCCAGGAATGACTCTAGGGTAGAAACAACCTGAGATGATCTACCTCCTAAGAGGCCTCTTGCATACATGTTGAACAGGAGCAAGTCAAGACCTTTAGCGGATTTGACTCTGATTGCCAGTATATCCGGACTATCCAGAACTAACTCCTCTACTGTGATCCCCTCGAACTGCCTAACCCAGCACGTTAGACCTCCCCAGTGGTCTTCCTCTGTGCCCTCTTAAAGCTGGTTTTGTAAAGTTTAAATAGCCATCATGGAACACAGGGTTAATAGACCACGTTTCCTGGAAGGCCCAGATGTCCACTCCCTTAACAAAAGAGGCCCACTCATCAGAGACGGCCTTTGATTCTAGACCTGCTATATTCCAGGAAGCAAGAACCAAAGTCGACCACTGCATAGGAGAGTCAATCTGGCCCCTGCTTATTACATTACCCTCAAGATGTTCCTCAGGGATCGGCACTACATAGCGTAAAGGGCTAGAAGATACATTAGCCAATGGTGGAATGGGGCTGTCCGGCATCATAATGGAAGCATCGGCCCCAAACCAAGCCCCCAAACCAAATTCACCTGCAAGCTCGAACCCAGTCAGTCATTAACTTCAAGTGAGGAAAGGACCTCATAACGGTTATTAAGCTGGAATGTAAGATCAGGTCTTAGGTAATCTTTCTGAGGACCTCCTACTCCCCTATGTCTAAATCGGTTGTTCTGTTTGATGAAGGGCGATTCAGACCAGTTCCGTGAGAGCAGAGGGATACCCGTGGTAGATTGAGGATAGAAATAATTCAGATGAAACGTTTTAATCGAACCCTCCCTACAATGTTCCATTCCTTCACAGATAAACCTAACTGCTCTGGGGTCTCTAAAATTAACAATTATGCAATCCCCAGCCTGGCCCTTACATCTAATACCCAGCCAGCTCACCCTCCTTACAAGTAATATTTCACTATTAATGTGGGCAGGGAGTGGTCTAAAGTTACTGAGCCAGAAGATGACTTTGTTTTTCAGCTCCCTGTGACTTTCCTACTTTTCCTGTGGAATCTCTGGAACCCCTAACAGAACCACAGTGTAAGGCGCAGATTCTGGAGGGAGATCAATACAGGGGTGTTTCTTCTTCCCCCTGTTTTCTACACCTATAACCTCCTACTCAGTATGGGGGATCCTCTTCCACCACTACGGTTCTTTCCAGTTCCTTCTTATCTTTGCCCCCCAGTACTTCAACTCTCTCGCAGGGTGTGAGATTTGGCTTGCTGGACTCAGCATTGCCCCTACTGACAAGATGAGAGGAGGGCAGGGGGGATAGGGGGGTTAAGGTTAGAACTAACTACAGGGGTACCACCAGGAGCTATCACTGGCCCTCCCTGTACAAAACAATTTGGGGCCATTGCACAGCCCAAGCATCTTTCAATGGCAACAGAATTCGCCGCAACAGGATTTTCCAAATTTCAAGAACTAATTTAATTCTTTCAAACAGAGGAAGCATCAGCGACTTCATCAGATGCTTGCTCTGGCCAAAAATGTTGTCAGGGAGCTGTGCTGTCAATGGCAGGTGTTGAACCGGCTCGAGAGGCTTCTTCCCTCGAGCTTCAGAAGAGTGAGGCGTACTATCAGTAGCAGGCTGAAAGAATGTAGCAGCAGCCCTACTAATATCAGAGGTTTTAATGACTTTCGGGCACCTACCCTTTTGTACACCCCCCTACGCTTCCTTTTCCCTTGTTTAGTGGGTGAGATGTGAGTTTTTTTAGTGCTGACCTCTGGTAATGGACTCGTGATGGGGGTAGTCGCTGTGGAGCAAACATCAGATAGATCAATAGCCTCCACAGACAGGCTAGAATCCAACCGGTTTTCTAACAGGGGAGTATTGGCGCGTAACTGTTTAGGAGTAACTGCATCACTAATAGTGCCAAGTGAGGAACGCTTAAGAAAGGAAGGGGCAGTCGACAATCTCTTTTCCGTTAAGGCTATCTCGCGTTCCAACACGTTTGCAGCCCTGGTTATGAACTCATCCATGGTCCTAGTTATGGACCCGCCTGTGCTGCTAGTCACACCTTTTTTCCCTTTCCCTGCAGTCGACATCTTAACAGTTATGACGCAGGTAGACCAGGTACAACAAACAGGGTAATAAGCAATACAATGTATCACTCTTAACTCAATGACCTAGGAGCCACAACGTACAAATCACATCACATGCCCCATCTAACAGTGACAACTATGGAGCAGCTAAATAGTTCAACAAGGAGCAGAGCTAACCCACTGACCCATACAAATGGAGATGTTAGAGGTATAGCCCGGCCCGGCCTCCTCTGGCCCCGGACGGCCACAGACGGCCCGCCCTTGTCCCGGGCTTAGCCCGGCGCGGCCCGCGTGCGAGCCCGCGACGCGGGGGCTGTCCTTCTTTTTCAAGCGCCTCCGGGCGCGCAAATGTGAGCAAAGGAGTCTGGGGGATGTAGTTTCCCCACCCCACGGCAGCCACAAGCCTGTAGTTCTGCGGCGGCGGGAGGGAAACACCGAGGGCACCAGAGAGATCCTGTTGCCAGCAATAGCAGGTACGAGTAGAGTTCACCCCAAAACGAGTGTTCCAGGAGCGCCCTTTTTTATCATAACTGGCATTGTACAGGATGCCATTTGCATTTATTTTGTAATTTTTTCACAGTGCAGACAAGTACATAGTGTCATCATCTATGCTACACAGACTATGTGTATTACGTGAAGTTCAAAGTAAACTAGGTGAAGCTACGTGTAGTGCTGCTACGCAATACGCCCAGGCCTTGCAATACTAGAAGAAAACATACTGCCAACAAAAGAAAGTACACTTAAGTTACAGAAAAAACATGTATTTGCATCGCTGGATTTCTTCAAACAATACAGAGAGAACGCATGAAAAACTACTTTGAAAAACATATAATTTGTGTCCCGAAATGCATGTACGCTACAGTAAATAACAGCATATATATTTCATTGAAATCACATACATCAAATAAAGTTTGTCACTAAGGGGCATATTTACAAGAAAGTCACACAGCGCAGCTAGTCACCTTACTGTGCTGTGTGACAGGAATGGTCAGAAATCCACAGTATTTAGAAGAATACTGCACATTTCTGCCTTTATCCCTGTGCTGGCGCCATTTTGGCTGCCTAGCGCCAACAAAGGCAGCCGTGCACCTTGGTGAAGTGTGTCTGCTTTGCATGCAGGATTGTTTTTGTGATGGAAAGGAATACCTTGCTATACAAAAGCAATCCTGAGAGGCATATTCCTCTTTCAATATATGCTGCAGAATGCAGCACATACAGAACGTGGATGTAAAGAGGAGAAATAAAGATATTTCTCCTAGTTACGCATCACCTGATAAGGCGTATCTTTTTTGCGCATTCCAAGGTCTACCACTTTTGGTAAATCTGGGAATGCTTCAAAATCCATGGGGGTTCTGTGGGAACACACACACAACGCCATCCCAGGGCACAGTAATGCAACACAGTGATTTGCACTGCATTGTGCTACTCTGGATTTATAAAGCAACACAGGGCCATGCAAGATGGCCCCTGCATGACTTAAATCACATTTTTTGCTTTGTGCATGGGCCACATTGCGTAGTGCAAGAGCAACGCAACCCGTCATAAATATGCTCCTATAGACTGAGGAAATGTATGCAGACCACTAGATATGAAGGCCAGATTTACTTATCCTTTGAATTTTCCTTGCGTCACAAGATGAGGCTTCAGTAATATTTACAAAGCCACACAAGGGGAGATTTACACTAACTTGTGTGACTTTGTAAAAAAACGTAACACAACACAGCAGCTTGTGCTGCATTACATTTCATTTCAAGATGGTAAGTGTTCCATCGATGAAGCACTGATGTTCCCGTTTATCTACCCATGGATTTAACGCACTTCCAGATTTATAAAGGTTTGTAAACCTTGAATTGTGTCAAATGGGTACGCCTCCAGAGGATGACCAAACAAAGAGATAACTATTTTGTCTACTTGTTATTTTCTCTTTGTTAAGATGAAAATACCTTTTTGGATTGCTTTTGTGCAGGAAAATACCCCTTCCTGCACAAAAACATTACTGCTCATAACACAGGCACCTTGCCTGGGCTCGGCAACCCACAGTGCACCAGAGCTAGGAAGGAGCAGAAATGTGCCATATTTTAGTGGACACTGCTTGCTGCCCTGCATGAAACATTAGTAAATATGTGCTAAAGTTTACAAATGCCAGTTAACAGCACCATTACCTGTTTCAACTATGAAGCCTGACTACAATACTATTCACTTCATTAGTAACACCCAGTGGCTGCCATAGACATCCAGCTGTGCTTTGTTCCACACTGCCCCTATTTTTTTTTTGTTGAATATTTTTATTAGGTTTTCAACATTTAGTCACAATGTAAATCAATACATGGAGGAAGTGTGAGAAGAAGTCATCCTTACAAGTCACAATAATGATCATGCACAGTGATAGATTAATACATTACATTTTACTTATATCAGAACCATTATTGCGGAAAGGAGAAAAGGAATGCGTGGATTAAGTAACAGTTCCTCACAGGATGTTATACCGAAGAGTGTTTCCCATCTCCACAGAGCAATGGTCATCAGCAGGAAGAAAGATGGTGCCTAGAAACTGAGTTTACGGTACTTGTCACAAAGCTATGGCCCATCGGGTACGCAGTTGTGTGCCTAGTGGGGTGTCAAAGAGTAAGCTGTCACCTGGATCGGTTAAAACTGTGGCTCATTTCTCATGAGCATGCCATTCAAGACCCAGCGTCATGTATGTGGGACAGTTCCACTTATCACTTATCATGTCTAGGAGACCCGTTACGTGGAGTGGCCCCTCAAGTTTAAGTGTAAGCATTGCGAACCAATTAAGGAACAAACGTGATATGTTTGACATGGTGCTGTTCAAACAATTTAACTATCGTGTCCATTGATGAACTCGTCGGGACACCACTAACTTAGTCAACTGGGGGAGAAAACGATTATAAAGATTGAAAATAAAAAGGGGGTCAATAACAATAAAAGGGGAAGGGAAATAAAAGCGTTGTTCTGGGAGAGGTCTAAAAGGTGAGCAGGGAGGTAATGCATTCAAACGTGTCGATTGGTGTGTGTTACTGATCCCAGTTGTAGGAATTACAAAGCTGGGGTGGGGTGGACTTATCTGCAGTGTGTTTTTGTATGGTATTGGCTTCTGGTCTCGTGCACAGGGGACAGGCCGATGTCAGTGATTGGTGGCGTGCAAACAGTATCTTGTATCGTAAGCATGATATTCCGCTGTCGTCTGGGACCTGATCCCTTCCCCCATGCGCATCACTCCTCCTCTCGTCCATCATTCCAACAACATCCAGCAAAACAAGCGCCTAGGTGACTCCCTGCTCAAGACATGCCTAGTGGAAGGATTTCAAGATATCATCCCAGGGCTGTGCTATTGGAATGGCCCTCAATCTTGCCGTCTCTTCCATGTGTAAGGTTAGGCTCTCCGCTACCTCCAAGTTATTAAATGAGGTGCGCCAGTGTTGGATGTGCGGTGGGTCCCTGCTCTTCCAATGTTTGGTGAGGAGCCTCTTAGCAGTGACGAGCCCCAGATCCCAGAACCTAGTGTGGACTTTATTGTGTTTCGTCCTTTTATATAAGCCAAGCAAACATGCCTCCCATGTGTGCGGCAGCTCCACGCCAGACCCTTGTGTTAACAGCGATGTTATGCCGCGCCAATATGTCAGCAGTCTAGGACAGGTCCAGAGCATATGTAGAATGTTCGCACCCGTCAGTGAGCATCGTGGGCACACTGACGTGTCGATTGCGAAATACTGATTAATTTTGTCTGGTGACAAATACGCTCTGTGTATTATGTAAAATTGGATAATCTTGCAACGTGAGTTGCGTGGAATATTAGTGGGCCCTTCAAGTATTCTTTCCCATTCCTTATCCGTCCAGTCACTGCCCCTGTCTGCTGCCCATTTGTCTCTCAGTGGTTGGAGGGTGCGAGTCGTGTTCAGCAATAGTTCTTGCGCTAACCAATGGATCCATTCCCCATGACGTGTAAATATTGCACTAGTAAATGAGTCTGCAGTTCCTCGGTCATATACCCCCAGGCCTTCGTGTACGTGCGTACCAAAGATGCATGCAATAGAAATTGCCCTGCAGGTAAGTCAGTGGTCGCCGCCAGTCTATCGAATGGGAGCAGAGCACCATCCGTGTACAGCTCAGCCATTGTTTCTACCCCGGCCTGCGTCCATCGTTCCAGAGTAGACGTGGTTACAACCCCTCCATCTCTGGGGGTACCCAGCAGAGGGAGCACAGGGGCATAGTGCTTCACCGCTCGTGTGAGCCGTAAGCTGTGTGTATAGCACTTGTGAGCCACTGCCAAATGTAATTGTGTCGGGCAAGGTGTCTTGGCTAGGGGATGAAACAATGTAAGGATCTGTGTATGGGTCAGAGTTGAAGTGTCTGAGGTCGTGTCTGTCAGGGGATCACTGACATAATATTGACTACAAAAATATAGGCATTTAAAATATCGACTCCAAAATATCGACTACAAAAATATCGAAGTCCTATCTACAAACAGGTAAGTACAAAAATATCGAATAAAAAATATCGTTTAAAAATATGTACTTTGTAAAACTATTGAATTTATTAAAATGAATGTAAAATTAAAAAAATATAAAAAATAAATAACTAAAATATACTTAAAAATACTTAAATAACCTTAAAATTATTAAATAATTAATTTAAGTTATAAAAAAATACAATTTTATTTGTTAAAACATATATATATATATTAACATAATATTATTAAAAAATAAACAACATTATTACCGTAGCATAGCAAGAGTGTTAAAATTATTATTCCCACTCAATTGAGTGCAACAGTAGGGAAAGCGTTGGATAGCGTAGGGGTAAAAATTACTATTCCCACTCCAGTGGGTGCAACAGTAGGAAAAGCGTTGGATAGCGTAGGAGTAAAAATTACTATTCCCACTCCAGTGAGTGCAACAGTAGGGAATGCGTTGGATAGCTTAGAGGTAAAAATTACTATTCCCACTCCAGTGGGTGCAACAGTAGGGAAAACGTTGGATAGCGTAGGACGTAAAATTACTATTCCCACTCCAGTGAGTGCAACAGTAGGGAAAGCGTTGGATAGCGTAGGGGTAAAAATTACTATTCCCACTCCAAAGAGTGCAACAGTAGGGAAAGCGTTGGATAGCGTAGGGGTTAAAATTACTATTCCCACTCCAGTGAGCGCAACAGTAGGGAAAGCGTTGGATAGCGTAGGGGTTAAAATTACTATTCCCACTCCAGAGAGTGCAACAGTAGGGAAAGTAAATACTTCATATATTATTTAAACAAATATAAATGAATATCTATAAATAATCAATTAAAAGTAATTACCAATTTAATATAATATAATAATTATTCAATTAAAATTACACAATAAAATTAATTATTACAATTAGTTACCTATTAATACAAATTAATTACAAATTAAGAATTAATTAATTAACAATTAAAAATAAATTAACAATTAATTCCAATTAAATACAATTAAATACATTTAATTATTTAATTAATTATAAATAAATTACTTCCCACCCTATTCACCTATAAACCCACAACCCCCTACAGAAAATAAATTAGTAAAATTAACATAATTAGCAATTAATCAATTAAATAAAATTAATTGCCAATTAAAATGTAATTAATTACCCATAAAAAATTAATTAACAATTAATTCTAAATAAATACCAATAAATATTTTTACATATTTCATTAATTATAAATAAATGACTTCCCACCCAATTCCCTTATAAACCCACAACCCACTACAGAAAATAAATTAGTTAAATTAACATAATTAGCAATTAATCAATTAAATAAAATTAATTGCCAATTAAAATTTAATTAAATACTAAATATAAATCAATTAACAATTAATTAAAAATGAATACCAATAAATACACTTACATATTTAATTAATTATAATTACATTACTTCCCACCCTATTCCCCTATAAACCCACAACCCGCTACAGAATTAAATTACGCAAAAATTAAAAAAACTAAATTCATTATAATAACATAAAAAACGCTATAAAAAATTCGATATTATTAAAAATTCGATAATTTTAATAACCTATATTATATACTTCGATATTTTAACTTTCTATATTTTTAACATTCGATATTATATTACTTACCTTAAAAACTATATTTTTGTTGTCTATATTCTGTCCATTCGATATTTTGTCCATTCTATATTTTAAACTTGATATTATGTCCATTCGATATTTTTTACTCGATATTTTGACTGTTTACCCAGTCGGGCACTTCCCACTCAACCATCCAACCACCCACTGTAGCTGCGCTGCCAAGTAGTAAAGTTCCTGATTGGGAACCGCCAGTCCCCCCGCAGCAAATGAGAGCTCTGACCATAGTTTCCAGCTCTCGGAAGATGCGGGTTGGGACGTATACCGGTATGTTGGAATAATAGCATAGCAGCCTCGGTAGTACTATTATTTTCGTGAGGGTTACTCGGCTGGGTACATTAAGGGGGAGCGATTTCCAGAAGGACATTTGTGCCTGCATGGAGGAAATAGCTCTGACTAGGTTGCCCTCCAACACATCCCCGGGAGATCGGTAGATATGGATACCTAAATATCTGAACGCGGTAGAGTGCCAGGTTAGCTGTACTCCGCCAAGCCGCACCTCGCATTCCTGCATGTCTGGGTTGAAGGAGTACACCCCGGACTTGCCCCAGTTAACCTTAAGTCCTGAGAGGGCCGCAAAGGTGCAAAAGGTGTCCGTTAGCGCCTGTGGCACCTGAGTGATATAAAAGCAGGTCGTCTGCATACAAGGAGACCGCGTGGATTCCATCCATCAAGGGGATGCCCCAATCCTCACTCTGTCCTCTTAACAGTTCTGCCAGTGGTTCCATTGCCAATGAGAAGAGCAACGGTGACAGGAGGCAACCCTGCCTCGTGCATCTCCGGACTCTGATGGTGACGGACAGTAGTCCGCCGGTGCGGACCCGCACTGTGGGCATCTGATACAACAAGTTGACCATATCTGTAAAGGTATCTTCAAGTTCATACTTCTGCAATACAGCCCTACGGTAAGGCCATTCCACTGAATCAAAAGCTTTTTCTAAATCAAGTACTAAGCACCCCGACCTTGGCCATTGCTGCACTGCACACTTTTGTACTCTAAATAATCGACGGATATTATGTGAAGTGCTCCGTGTGGGCACAAAACCGTTCTGGTCGACATGTACCAGTGTGGGTGTGTGGGGGGCCAGTCTTTGCGCCAGAGTGGACACCAATATATTATAGTTGGTGTTTAGAAGAGCAAGAGGTCGGTGCAAGCCCAATTGCGTGCCATCCCTGCCTGGTTTTAGGAGGGAAATAAGGGTGGCTTCGTTGAGCGTGAGCGGAAGGGAGGAGTCCTCTATTGCCGATTCATACATCCGGATTAGCTCCGGGATCAGCAGATCCGAGTAAGCCTTATAAAACTCCGCTGGCAATCCATCCGGTCCTGGGGACTTGCCATTGGAGAGCGCAGTTATGATCATGCGGAGCTCCTCGGGTGTGATGGGTGCTTCTAGGTCTCCGCGTTGGGCATCCCTTAATGACGATAGGGGTATATTTGCGAGATATTCGCCAGCGTCGGGGGGGAGTTTGTAGGTGGGAGTGATACAGCGCATTGTAATGGGTGACAAAAGCCTCATGTATCTCGCTCTGTGAGTATAGCATGTCGCCCGGCTGCCTTGCATCGCCGTTACCGGTCTTCCCGGCTAATCAGCCAGGCCAATAGTTTGCCAGGTTTATCACCCATGCTGTAAGTGCGTGCCGAGAGGGCCGCATAGTTGGGGCAGCGCAGCCTGTCCAGCAACCGTTCACGCTCCGCCTGAGCCTCTAACACGCTTTCCTTCCCGCTCTCATCCGCCGCCTGTTCATTTTGCATGAGGCCAACCTCAATCCATGTTAGGTCATTTTCTAACTGTCTCCGTAGATTAACGTGTGTACCCAAACAGTGGCCCCTGATCAAAACTTTGAAGGCATCCCATTCTATCTGGGGGCGGATGCCGTACCTGTGTTGTCCTCAAAGTAGTGAACTATCTGTGCAAAGAGAGAGTCACGGAATGGGGCGTCAAGAAGCAAATCCGGTTCCAATCTCCAGGTGGGGACAGGGGGACGTGTTTGCGTCCACGCAAGCTCCAATACATGCGGGTTGTGATCGGAATGTGTACGGCCCATGTAATAGGCATCAGTTACGTGCGGGAGTAAGTCGCTGGACAACTTGTATCTGTCTAATCGCACATGTAGATCATGGGCGCCTGAATAGAACGAGTATATCTTAACATCGGGATTGCGACACCGCCATGCGTCACGCAGATCCCATTGCGTGGCCCAAGATGTAGGGGCTTTCATGGCTCACAGCATAGGTGCACCCGGCAGAGATGGAAAGGAGCGATCCAGCGCGGCATCAAGGATGCAATTATAATCCCTGCCCAGTATCCATGCCATGGTGATAGGACAGTAGAGAATTGTGTAAGGAACCTCTGCTGGTCCATGTTAGGAGCGTATACCGATGCCAACACTATAGGGCGTCCGTCTAGCCGTCCCCTCACCACCACAAGTCTGCCTTCCTTGCCAATGTAGGAGTGTTCTACTTCAAAGGGAGTCCCTGGCCTCACCCATATCAGAGCGCCGCGGGCATAGGAGGAATAACCCGTGGCGTAGAGCTGCCCACACCATCACCACACCCTTGCACTATGGTGTAAAGCTGTGTGCATGGCGCTAGGCAGCACACACTATGTACAGAGCATGAAAGTGTTATATCTGTGTAGATGTGGTGCTTTCCCGCTCTCTCCCTGTCATACAATGCAGTGCATCATTTGTAAGTGATGGGCTGTGTTCCATGACATCTTTAAAAAACTTGGCCCCAGAGCCTTGAAAGTAATAAGGAAGATACAAACATTATACTACAGGAAAAAAAACTCAAAAGGAGCAGGAGCTACAGGATGTCTTTATAATCTATTTTAACAGAAAAAACATTATCTCTCGTTTTACCGCAACCCCCACATTTCTGTGCTGTTGCCCACATTGTGCTCACATTGGGCCTCATTACGATGGCGGGCAGACTGCTGCAGACAGGCCGCCGGTGGCATTCCACCTGACATCCTGGCCATCGCCCCAACTGCCAGATTACAATACCAGTGGTCAGAGCGCAGAGGTGGGGGGGGGAGATCGCCTCCTCCAACAGGATCCAAGATCTGGTCAGGGCGGCGGTTGACATCCTCTCCCTACAATGGAGGCAGTGCCTGCGCAGGCACTACCATAGGGATTAGGATGTCCCTTTCCAACTGCCTTTCATGACAGTCTCCCTGCCATGAAAAGGCAGATGGAAACGGACTTTGGGGGCCTCTGTGGGCCACTTTTAAGTGGCATGGAGGGCACACGTAGTGCCCCCCCACACACATGGTGCCTTATACACAGTGGCTTTCACTACTGCAGCTTGTGCTGTGGCCCTTTTCCTGGGTTGAAGAACGAACCACAGTAGAAAAAGGCACTTTCCGACCTCCTGCACAGCATTATGACCATTTTAGGCCAGGTTGGACCGCCGACTCATTGTCGGACAGTCACCTGTCTGATACGATGGCGGTCAGCGGTCCGACTGACTACCTTCATAATGAGGGCCATTGTGTGGTTCGTGGGTGATTGACGATGATACTGAAGGAAACCACATAATTCTTGTAGCAAATACCCCAGACCTAGTTTAGTGGTTGTTAACTTGAAATGGCTCCAGCATTCAAAATAAAACAGTGCTTATTTGTAGGATTATTTACAGATATACTGTTGAAAGTTCTTTACAAAACAAAAGAATCACCAGAATCACCACCCCCATTTACCCAAAAGTACATTTATAGAAAATGCTGCTTAAAAATATATCTTTTCATATATTTGGGTAATGAGGGACTCATTTCATTGCCTCTTCGGTGTTGGCCCCCTTCCAAATGCGCAATCATATTTAAAAAGGAAATACTGCATCACTCACATTGCATGATGCTCCAAACACTGAATGGCTGACCTATGAGCTGAGGGAAAATGTGAATGGTACTGTGTAGTGAGGAAGTCCACGCTGGAAGGTAATATATATAGATGCTTTATTTAAGTAGTTAACAAGTAGTATAATTCTAGACCACAGGTAGTTAAGTTCTGAAGGAGAGCCCCACCAGTGGCAGCATGTCTGCTGCTCAGTCCATGTCCAACTGTCACTTCACCTCTCTGTGTCCCAGCATTTCGAGGCACATCAGGACTCCAACATTCTATTGAGTTCAGAGCACAGGCACTGGCTAATCAGGTGGTGGAAAATACAATACATATGCAGGATACTACATACTGACCACAAGGCTAATGGCTGAAAAGGGCTGACTCAATGCCCGATCTATATAAACTAACTGTGGACTTAACTACATTGTAAATAGCACTTCAGCAGAGCATGTATTGAAATTGCTTGTTTTTCATGGATCAATTCAAGAAATTTAGCAAATACCTAAAGCTGACTTTTAAGCAGATATAAACATGTCTCTAACAAGAAAAGTAAGCATTGTGAAATTATCAACAAAAAGTTAGGTCAAATTAAACTGTCAACTATGATGAGAAAATCTGAAATAAAACGTAGACATAGTAAATCATTTTAAAATCTTAAGTACTCCATTTTTGCTCACAGAATGCAATATGGTGATGCTTGTGAAATAAATCATTTTCAAATAGCTCTCAAATCATCGAGTACACTTGTCAAACATGTCTGATGATTTTCAGACAGTGATTATGTCTTATGATGGCAAAATGACTTCTAAAGTAGTTTGATGGTCTTCAAATAACTGGATTAGAGTCTCTAATGCAAACATGTTTGTCCTAGAATTGCTTTGTTTTCATTCCTGGATCGTTAGTATTCTGTGTTCAGGGCCTGCTTGATCCACTCCATCTTTAACCTACATTATCAAGTGTGGTGATTTGCAGGCGATGGATTTGTTCTTCTGTTTAAGATTTTACTGTGAGTCTCGCCTGGCCGTGCACTTTTCAGTTCATTCCATTCTAAGGCCCTCATTTATAGCACTATAATGATTCTATAAATGTGCTGCATTTGAATACTGCACACTGGACCACTACCGCAGACTGAGCCACATGCTTATACCTGAGCGCAAATGTAATATTGCCCCATCTCACCACAGAAAACTGTGGCTGATTGCAGCAGCACAAGGCTGGTTGTGCATTGGTTGTTAGTCCAAATCATAGACCAAAGATCCTAAACCCTAGGATAATGCTGCACCTATTGAAAATACTGGTGTATTGAGGTGTTACCACTGAAGTTCCCATAGAGCAGTAAACAATGGCATGTGGTTTGTTTTAATTTGATAAGCATTTCAATACTTCTTCAAGATTTGTTTTCCACATTATATTAGAAAATGCTTATTTGAACACTTTAAAATTATGTCTCCATGGGTGCAATGATACCTTTCAATGTATCAAAAGTCCTTTCTGAGATGTGATTTAGTGCTTGAGGTCTGTGTTCAATGTTAAGGTTTCATCATACTTTTGACAACCATGGATGCGTGAGAGAATTATGACCCAATGTATGTTATCTGAAAGTGTACCCCAACTACACCGCCTCCGATAGATTCCCTCCCCTATATTGCCAGACATTACTTCTTCAAAGGCAAGTTAAACAAAGTGAGCTACGGGTAATCACTCATTAAAAGTAGGCTAAGGGTAACTTCATTTAAGAAAAAAAAACATGGATGGGTGGTCTGTACCCAGGATGATGAAAAGTAAGTTAATGTTATGGCAGCCACTGTAGTAACATAACCTTATCTGGAAGAACCCATTGATATAAATAGAGGTCCATGCAAAGTTGTTTATATATAACAAGTGGATGCATTTTAAGTGTCATTGCTTCAGTAAGATTGTGCTTTGCAGCCAATATTCTGAGACCTGTAGTTTCATCTGTCCCCTCATGAATTGCAACGTTCAGATGGCTAGTTGCTTGAACTCAAGGAATGGGTGACAATGTCACACATGAAAAGAGAGTCCCTTAGCAGGAATGCATTATGTAATGTTCACTGGCCCTCTTACAGAGTAAGATGGGTGATGGGCATTGCCCTGTATCAATTTAGGCAGGTGTTAAGGCAGTTATTACATTATAGGGCATTATGATTAGTGCCAGAGGGCATCTGTGACTCCATCCAGCTGAGAGAGTTACCTTTGACTATAGGTTTTCACTTCAATCTCATGCTCCTGAATGTTGTCAAGGACAGGCGACCTCCAGTAAGAATAGCAGTAGTGACACAAAACTGATCTGGTCTATCTTGTGGCAATCTACTAGTCCCATTATATTCAGTTGCCCCAATAACTAGGCTCTTTGCACCAGGAGTAGAGGTAGGTCGTGCCCCGCCAGTATTAAGCCCAAATAAGATTGTATTAGACCCTCTTCCTAATGTGCATCCCAGGGTCAAACCCGATCCCCAAGTGAGGCCCACACATCTCCCCCTCTCTTAGCTCATATTGGCGGGACTAACCTCAAGCCCTATAGAGAACTTAGTCTTATCTCCTGGAATGTTGCAGGTTTGTCCTCCAAGTTTTCCAATTACAGATGGCTATCATACATCAGGTCATACAAAATCATATGCTTACAGGAAACCTGGATAACAAAGAATGACTTTTATTTGGAAGGGTACAACACAATTTTAAGCCCAGCGGAAGACTCCAATATGGGAAGAGTTAGTTAGGGCCTCTTCTCGTTTGTTGAACTAGAATTATATAAGGAGTTACAGAATTTAAAGTGGGGTGCCAGGTGTTTCAGGGTATAAAATTATCAATTGGGAGAGCGCCCTCAATTGTTATAATTAACTTTTACAATGCAAAGAGGGTGAAGGCCTGGCCCCCCAATTTAAATGCCCTACATTGTGCCTTAGACTCCCTAAAGGTGGAGGGTTTTGGCACCTTTAGGGATGCTTATTTTAGTGGGGGATTTTAACTTCCACCTGTGCTTGTCTTTTGTAAAGAACCAATCCATCATACAACCTTGCCCGCATTTAGAGGATCTGCACATGGAGCATACAACGGAAGGAGAGGAATTAAACAATTTTTTACTCACTCATAATTTGGTACACTCTTTAGACCATTGGTACACAAGGGCTATCTCACAATTGCCATGTCCTATAAAGGCAGAGGTTCTGCTACTATCGTAGATTTTATTTTTTTGTGAGCTCCCTTGGGCATGGTTCCTCGATCTTTTAATATAGAAAAAAAAACATTCAGCGATCATAATCCACTGACACTCTTGTTGATGGGGGTGTGTAATCATTCAATGGGTCCCCAAAAGTCTAAAGCACGTCTAACCCCAACTGATCAGAGTAGGCACCTACGCCGGGTGTGTATAGATGCAAAGACCTTCAAAGCCTTTTCTCTTCCTGCCAGCAAGAGATATGTTTATGTTTCGATCCGTATATATCGAGCAAGGAAATCTTAAACTTGTTTTCCTCGATCGCCTGAGTTGTTTCGGGCTTTTTAACCACACAGATAGTGATGTGTGGCCAGGCTTACCCCTCATGGTTCGACCGCAAGTGCTCTCAGGATTTGAATAAGTTAAAGGTAGCCCTGAAACAGGTGCCCCGGGAGAAAGACAGAGTGACTTTGTGCGGGTGCCTTTATAAAGAGACATTGAAAGAGTGCAGGTACCAGTTACAAAAGCAGATATGGGAGGACGTAATTATTTTTGAAGATTATTAAGAGCCCTTGCTTTGCTGATCAAGGTCGACCAACCGTGTGCCATCCCACTATGACAGACCAGTGGGTCTCTCATTTTGAAAAGGTAAATAATGCAGATGTTCCAGTGGAGCCATGTTTAGGTACACCCTTCGGTCTGGTTGTCACCCCCATTAGCTTCTCTCTGTAAGAGGTACACTCTAGTATTGAAATGCTATCACTAAATAAGGCCCCTGGCCCCAAAGGAATATCTCCGGACCTCTTCTGCGATAGCACTGAGGTCTGGGCCCCTATATTGACCCAAGTCTTAAATCCAGCGGTGTCAAAGAGGACATTGCCCTCCTGGTCCACCACTACAATAGTACCAATTTTAAAAAAAGGGGATTAGGATAACCCGCAATCTTATCACCTGATTTCCCCTATTGATGCGGTAGTAGAGGTGTTGGGGCGGGTCCTTTTTATCTAAATTGTCTTTGTGGGCCACAGACAACCAGATTTTATCGGATGTCCAATTTTGTTTCTGCAAAGGCTTGTCAACCGCCAATCAATGTCTCAATCTTTACCATTTGACAGCTAAATACACTCTGACACAACCGGGCATCTTGTATTTGGCCTTCATGGACCTTAGGTCCGCTTTCGATCAGGTTTATCGGGCCAAGTTATGGGACATTTTAATTTCTTTGGGGTGTATCCTTGCATCATTCATTTACTTACATCACTTCATGCCAGGACGACAGCGCCAGTGAGATACTCACATGAGGGGGCCCTTAAAAGTCATTTTAATTGTACATGGGGGTGCCCCAAGGTTGTATTTTAGCTCCATTTCTATTCTCGGTCTACATTAAAGGTCTTGAGGCGGTCCTTTTTGCACTTCAATCGGTTTCGCCTAGAGTGGTTAGGAGAGCCCTACCAGTTTTACTTTATGCCGATGATGCGGTCCTAATGGCCTGCACGGCCTGGGGCTTGCAGGTTTTAAAGGATGGCTTGGTCACCTTTATGGACAGGCTGGACCTGTCTGTTAATTTTACTAAGTTCTATCTATTATTTGCTGGTCCCCGGGGGCTCTGTACGAAAAGCTTTAAAAGCTTGAAAGCTGGGCATCTTATTCTCGCTAAGGTCCCAGTCTTTCCCTACCTAGGAGTGTTATTTGCTGACAGCCTACAATGGAGAGCTCTCTTAGAGGGGAAGCTGAGCAAGTTAAACAAATCTGTGGGGCTATTACTAGCTTTCCTGGTAAACAGAGCTCATGGGCACTAGAGGTCATTTTAAAACTGTATAAGTGCAAAGTCATTGCAAAAGTTTAATATGGCAGTAAAATCTGGGGGTATGTTCCCTCTCACTGGTTACGAGTGGTGGATAATAAGTTTCTGCACTGGATCCTGCAAGCCTCTCGAGGCACGCCAGCTTGGTCTGTGCACGAGGAGTTAGGATTTGATTACTTGGTGGACCAAGTGGCAATCAAACCCTTACTGTGTTGGATAAAGTTATGGACTTGTGAGGATAAGGGTTTAAACCGCTTGATCCTATGGGATTGTTTGGCCTTGGAGCATGGCAATAAAATTCCATGGATACCATATATAAAATAGTCTTTTCAGGCTGTAGGTAGGCCAGAAATGTTTTTTGCACGCAACATCATAAAAGACTTACACTATAAATATTCCACTTTGCAGCGTGAAGTTATTGAGCTCAGTAAACCCACAGTGAGGGCTCATGTAATATTAAAGTTTGTGTTGGGCATGGAACCATATATTTTAGCACTAACTAGCGCCTGTGATAGATTTTTACAAGTTTTAGATTCAATCAACTTCACCATCTTTTAGCATCCCCTGCTGGATTTCTTCCCTTATCTCAAAGGGGCCCATGTGGCTGCGATCTCTGATCTCCACAGGATATGCTTCACTTTGTTTTATTTTGAAGATTGTTCTCATTGCCAAGAAAATGATTTCTTTGGCCCCTGTTAAAGAACCTAAAGTTTAGTCAGGCTGAAGTGGCACTTTTGCACTTACAGTTGTTACCAAATCCCTTTACTCTCTGAGCAGTGATAAGCTTTTTGCGGGCACCCTAAAGAGCTGGGCTCTCCAGAATTGATTGATCACTGAATAACCTGCACTTCTTATGTGGCTACATTTAGTGCAAAGCTGCGAATAGCCATAGATTTTCAGAGAATTATCAACGCATACTGTTTTAAAAGTTGTGGATATTTTAAATATGTGTTTTTATTATGCTGTGTATTCTGTCATATGGTATGATTGTATTCCTGTATCTTATATGGAAGCGTTTGGACCAGAATAAAGGAGGAATACATACACACTCTCAATAGAACTTGTAAGAACTAAATTATTCTTTACAATCCTGACAGGTAACTGGGTACAAAGTTGGTATCATTCTGCCCTCACTAAATTTCCTCACTAAATTTTCACTTTCATTTTAGTAGGAAATTGCTTTTTAAGGCAATAAGATAAACACAAGAATTCAAAGCAAAACCAATGTTGTGGTTAACCTATCGGCTGCTAATTCTTTCAGACCCCCACTTACCCTCCACCCCCCAGTGCAAGCCCTTTGTTAGACGTTTGGGGAGTTCACGCTTATATTTTCAAAACGTTAGTCCTAAAAAAAGTATCAAAGCTACATTTGTGTATTTTTTCCCCAACACACCCAGATTTTGTTGAGTTCTCTGGATGAAGTAGCCAAAATATAGCTAAATATAGATTTTAGGGGTGGTGGGGGGATTGGGAAAAAAAGTGCTGTACAAGAAAGCATTTTTTGTCTAAGAATGATATCAACAAAAGTTTCAGGTCGCAGGGATGCTTCCAAAAACATGTGCTAGCCAGAGCCAACAACTGAGATGAAGCTTTTAATGATTGTTAATTGTGAACTGACCATGCAGTAATTCATATGGCAAAAAATAATAATTGAAAAGATGAAGGAAACCTATTTTTTTTTTTATGGGAGCTGGGTATTTGAATAGACCAATGTCCTTCAGACATGCAATAGAAGAGAACATTATTAACTATTCTAAGGAGAATGAGAGAAAAGGTAGAGATATTGCTACATGATGAGAGACCTTTTAAGTGGTGATGTCTGAGGTGTACTTGTAGACTGCTAAGGAGGCATGACTTTTATTGTCCCACCAATTGTTGGAACAGAAGATAATTGAGCTGGCCATAAGAGGGATTTCTTTTTTTTAGTTTAAGAAAGCTTTATTGAAATAAATCCATCACAAAGGTACTTTATAATGGAGTATGTGTGATAACTGGAAAGAAAAATATTATTGACATAATAATACAGAAATAAAATGATAAAATGATAAAATTAGAGCACAAGTAAACATTAAAATACTGCATTGTGAAAATTACAGACTAATTAAGAAAAACTTAATAAAATATTACCATAATATTACTGCATTTTGTGTTTTGTGTGAAGAGGGAAAAGAAAGGAAAGAAAAAGAGAAGACGAGAAGAGAAAAGCGAAGATCCTAATGGGAGTAGCAAATGAAATAATACGAATAACGAGGCTTACCGAAGACAGTAATTTCAAAATTAGAAAAGCATTGAACATAAGGATGACATCAATTAATTATATTTGAATGTTATAAACAGTAATAAAAAAATCAAGGTGGTTGAAAAATAAGATTACTATCCTCAATCTGTGCAGAAGGAGTGGAACATCAATTAGTTAGAGGTGACCAAAAAATAGCTTTCCTAATAAGATGAACTGTGGAGGTTTATAACACTCTGTTGAGTCTATTGGGGTGGTAGAGTAAGTTTCACCATCCAGAAAAGGTAACTTTGGTGGCGTCTTTCCAGTTAGATGCAGTGATTTGAAAAGCAATGGCAATAAGCAAGTCAACTAACCTAGCCAATTAACTTGTACCAATTAAGGTAGGTGAAGAACTACCCCAAAAGATATATGTAATCTCAAAGGGAAAATTAAGAGAACATATATTTGAAATTGTTTAACACATCCTCTTCCAGCTATTTTGAATAACTTTCGGGAGGAAGATGGCGGCCGGCTGAAAACGCTCGGTCGGGAGCTCCTATCATCTCACCAATGCGAAATCATAGAAAAAGAGATACTTTCCCGTACAAAGAATGATTTAGAGCGTATATAGTGAAATTAAGCGTTTCCATAGCACTCTACCTGCTTCCTGTACGGAATTTGAGGCTGGCTTGAAGCTACGGCATGATCAACGCGCCCCGAGGAAGGCACCCAGAGCCAAGCGGTCCATCGCGCACCGGGATCTGGGCTGTTGCGCTGGGAGCGAAACGAAGCTGCCGCAAAGCGTTTGGAAGGATTCCTTCCTGTTCCGGGGCATAGGAGGTAGAGACGGCGGTTCTGCTTGCAGCCAGGAAGGTGATCTGCTGAGCGAAACACTGTCAGTTTCAGGGAAGCCGTTCTGCTGCCAGACGCCGATAGGAGTGGAGTACTGAAACAAACCTGAATACACGGACGAATTGCTGAAGTTCAGCGAGAAGAAAAGGCTGAAGGCTACGGCTACGGCGAAAAGGGGTTCCAGCACAGGACAGTGGCGAAATCTGCAAACCAAGCAAAACAAACAAAACATCTTGCACACTGATTTTTTTTCGGGGGATTCTAAACGGATGCAAAAAGAAATAAGACCTCACCGGGCCCTAGGAGCAGAAGCGGAGGAAAACAGTGTACAGAGTGTATACAGTAACCAGCAACCAGCAACCAAAAGAACAGAAAAAACAGACATTAATTCACTGCAACCACTCATCAACTACTCATCAAAGATACAAGTACGAGGGGGGGAAGAGATCAGGGAGCAGCAGCCCCGAATTTAATTGTAGGGCACAAACGATATTCTTCAGGAACGGCAGAAGGTGGGAGTGAGGACAGGCGGGAAGGAAAAATTCAATCCCAAACTGAGCCAGAAACAATATCAGAGAGTGGAAGCAGGGGGAGGTCCACTTACTGCCTTAGAAATCGTCAGCTTGTTAAACAAAACCTCCTGCCTCCCCCAAAAAAGACTGTGACCCCTAGGAGCACAAGAAGGAAACAGAGGATATCTCCCAACCTCGTGGAACTATCAGAAAATATAAAATCCAGATCCACGAAGCTAAGAGAACAAGGGGCGCTTGTATCAAAACAAAAAATCAAAGTGACTCCGACCTTAAGATCGTTATTTAAAGTCCAACAGTTGGTGCAAGTGAGAGGGGATAACCCCTCACCTCAGAACAAGAAAGCCTCCCTATTCCCATCCACTGATGACAAGCTAAATATAATCCCCTCGACAGAGAAGAAGCTAGCACTAAAAATTCCAGGGGAGAGAGTGCAGACAACAAGTGAAGGAGAAATGTCAAATATACCCTCTGGCATGGTACCACAAAGGGAGTCAAATCAAGAAGCCTCCACGCAACCCATAGCAGAACTCCCTGAACTCTCAGAACAGTCTTTAGACCAAGCTGGAAACAAACCATTGATAAACAACCAAACTGGGAAACTAATGGAGATGTTCATGGATAAAATCATGGGAGAGATGAGGGAAAAATTTGCAATATCTGAAGCAAACCAGAATAAAATACACGAAGTATGTGAGAACCTAGACCAAAAATTAAACGATCTAGGAGAGAGGGTCACGGCAGTAGAATCGACAATTGAGATTCTCAGCAAAAAAGTGGCCACGAATCAAAAAAGCATTAGTTCATTAAAAGACAGTGAACGTGCTATCAAGGAGAAGGAGGAATCACTGGAGAACCAGGGAAGAAAAAATAACTTAAGAGTGCTAAACGTACCTGAGAACATGGAAGGGGCAGACATCAAGGCATTTATCGTCTCTCTATATGAAGAATTCTTTCCCTGGACCAAAGATGGCAATCTGAGGGAGGATATCCAAAGGGTTCACCGGGATCCGTTCAGGAAAAACAAAGAAAGAAAAACCCCTAGGAAAATTTGAATTAATTTGAAGACATACACATTAAAGGAAAAAATCATAAGCGGAACACATAATAAAGGCAACTGGTCCTTTAAGATCCGCTCTGACATATGCAAAGCCACACAAGACAGACAGTGGGAGCTGGGGCAGCACATGCAAGAGCTAAAATCTCTTGGGGCAAATGTTCAGATGAAGTTCCCCTCGGCCCTTAAAATAATGTGGCGTAATAAAATGCACAATATAAGGGAGCCCCAAGAGGTAGAAAACTTTATACAACAGATAAAGGACCAGGTCCAAATTGAGGAAAGGAAAGTGATCTTTAAAAAATAATAACCATTTAAAAAACAATCTGGTGATAACGGAGCTCGAACCGGGTGGAAAATTCCGCCCAAAAGAAGAAGGGAGGCTTCCTCAGGGAGGGAAACTCGAACCTCACAAATATTTAATAATGTACATTTTGTCAAAACACGGGTGGGGTGCAAACTAGGGAAAAAAATTAGAAAAAATATCCTCATTAATCAAAAAACAGGAGTCAAATGGGAGTCAAATAGAACTTATAAAATACTTCTTAGCCTAGACCACGATCCAAAAAAACTAAATGAAAGATGACACAAGAAAGGACAATTAATGTTCTCTCGTGGAACGTTAACGGCCTTAGAACCTCTAACAGAAGAAGAATTCTGGAATATTTAAAGGAAGCTGAAAGTGAAATCATTATCCTTCAAGAGACTCATCTCGTAAGCACTGAGTGAGACCAAATAGTAAAAAAACTAAACTGGGTGGATGCTTGTGTACACACTACGCAGGATTGCAATATAAAAGGGGTAGAAATTATTCTAAAAAAATCTCTAAAAGCCAAGATCAAAAGTAAAGTGGTAGACAGCAAGGTAAGATGGGTAGTGATTAAAGTCAGAATAAACGATAATATCTTTATCATAGCCGATTACTATGGCCCAAACTTGGCCAGGACGCGCTTCCAAATGAGTTTTACATGGCCCTAAAGGAAACCTTAGTTGACCAATTAACAGAATTAATGAACACTATATACCTGGACCACGAAAGAATTCCAGACTCATGCAACGATGCAACGATCAGCATCATCTTAAAACCTGGGAAAAACCCCAAGCTATGTGAGTCATATAGACCCATATCGTTACTCAACTGTGACTATAAAATATTTATGCAAGTCATATCAAAAAGACTAGCGAAGGTAATGCCAAGATTGATCAACTTAGACCAGAAGGGCTTTATAAAAGGACGGCAAATTCATGAGATTACTCATGAATTATTCGCAGCAATAGACATAGACCCATGTGGAAAATTACCCTTAACTATAATCACCTATGGCGCTGCCAAAGGTTTCGACAGAGTCAATTGGACCTTTTTAAATGAAACCATCAAGAAAAACAAACTAGGGGAAAGCTTTGGTCACATGGTAAGGGAAGTATATAACAATCCAAGAGCAAAAATAATAGTTAATGGGAGCCTTACCAGTAACATCGAAATACAGAGGGGCACAAGGCAAGGCTGTCCGCTGTCCCCGCTACTTTTTAATCTTTACATTGAACCACTAGCCTGCTCGATCAGAAACCACCTCTTAATACCACCTTTCTAACACCAAAACTGGTCAAAAAAAGTTGCTCTGTATGCGGACGATCTGATGGTATTTACAGACAACTTTGAAGATGTCAATCAAGTAATAGAAGACACGATAAACAACTTTGGTAGAGTTTCAGGCTACCTAACAAACCAGGAGAAAACAGAGGCGATGAGTTGGAACACGAGTCCTATTATTTCATTTAATAGAGACAAAATAAAATATCTAGGAATTATGTTGGTTAAAGAAATTGAAAAAACCCCACAATTAAACCTGAGCAGAGTTGCCAAAGAAATGAGAAGACATCCTAGAGTCTGGAGGGGATTACCACTAAGCTTTCTGGGAAGATCCAATGCAATAAAAATGACCATTGTTCCCAAATTCACTTACCTTTTTAACACAATCCCATTGGAATTTAAAAAAGATGCCCTGAAGAAGATCCAGGGAGAAATAACCAGCTTTATCTGGGCATCTAAAAGCACGAGAATAGCCTGGAATAAACTAAGGAGGAGGAAAGGGCAAGGTGGAATAGCTAGTTCTGACTTATTTGAGTATTACAGATCATTTCAATTTAAGAACATTAGAGCCTTACTAAGGAATATCAATTCTATCCAAACTACCTACAGAATATGACGGACAGAACAGACCATTTCCTGTTTAAGTTTGGTCACCCAAAATAAAAAAAAAATTAAAAAAAAATATCCTACATAATGCGGCAAAGCTTTGGAACCAGATCAGAAACACCGTAAATATATCGTATTACAGTACCATGGCCCCGATATGGGATTCCCCAGGGACACCAGAATGTCGGAAAGATTCCCTAGCAGTACCACTTAAAACAGCAGGAATTGAACGATGGGGACAATTGTTGGTAGAAAACTCTATAATCACGTGGGACCAACTAAACGTAATCACTGAAGCCAAGTTATCAAAATTCAAATATTATCAACTAACCAGTTGGGCTAATTCTCTACCAGAGGGAAAAAGGGGCAACGAGAATCTTGAAAATGAAATGATAAAAATAACACCAGTAAAGAAAGAAATATCAAAATGGTATTGGGCTCTCATCGGGGCTGGAGAAGAAGACTTTTTAGTCCTGGAAACAACATGGAGGAAAGATATGCCTGACCAAGACTTAGACTTACAGACTATCTGGCAAAGATCTCTAGAAAAATGTTGGTCGCATATAAAACCAGCTTCATTGAAAAGGAACCATATGTTCACAATACACAGGGCATACTGGACCCCAAAAAGACTATCAAAATTTAAAGGAACAAACATAAAGTCTTGCCCCAAGTGTGGAGAGGAGAAAGCGGATGGCACCCACATGTTCCAAAACTGCCCTGCACGCTGCTCCTACTGGCTTGAGATTGGTAAGACGTTAACCACGGTATTAGGAATCCAGATAACTGTAAGTACCCCTCTTATTATCTTTGGGATATATGACACTTATGAGGTGGGTACGGGTAAGCTAACTAAAAGGCAGGAAAATCTCTTGTTCGTACTGATATTGCTAGCAAGGAGAGAGATCTGTATAAACTGGATTAAACCAGCACCACCCATACACGCAAACTGGTTAAACTCTGTAATAAAAAATAACAAACTTGATAGGAAAGGGAAAAGTTCCAAGAGAGTAAACTTTTGGGAAATTTGGGAACAGCACTTCCAAATAAGTCGTTAATTCCTTTTGGGTCACCAGAAAATAAATTCCAATGATTAAAGCGATGGCAATAATTCCAGGCAGAAATCATATCTGCTGAGTAGCCAGGATGGCTAGCTCCCCCCCCCCAAACACCGGAATTATTGATTATGATAAAGGGCGTTGGAGAAAGCTGATGGGCCACAACTCCTAAAGGGATACTCCCCAAACTCAGCCGATAACAACGGGGCAGTGAAGGCATAGAACGTGGGACCACCAGACTCCCGAAGCCTCCTTATTTACACAATCGCAAAAGGAGGAATAAAAATAAAATAAAAAAACACATCCTCTTCCAGAAAGATTTAATGTGAGGGCAATGAAAAAATTAACTTATATATGTGCCTGGTGTATTTTTGCAGGTCCAACATGAATTTGACAGACTTTAATTATATTTACTGTAGAAGTAGGAATTAAGAACAGTCTGTGATCAAAAATAGTGTAAAGTTTGAGTGGTGCTGGCATTACACGAGTTATGATGTATTTTTAGTCAAATAGATTGCCAAGTTTCTGTGGAGAAAGAGTGTTGTAATTCTGATTCCGATAAATGTTCTAATTTGTATTTGGGATGATTAGGTATAGAATAGTGAAGAAGCTCACATATATAGGAAGCCTTAAACAGCAGGGAAAAGACTTATTGTGCAGGAAGGAGATCAGATGTGGGAGAAGGAGCCCGTGAAAGCAAAGTGATATGTTATGTAGGGAGTTTTTAAGCGATTCATACTTAAAAGTGGAGCCGGCGGACAGGCCAATGTTTTTTGCACTTCTGATGAGGTAGGGAACCTGAATTATTCCTTTAGCAACCCAATCTTTCAAAAAGTGCGATTAGTTATCTTAATGAATTTAATTTTGCCATATGGAAGATTCTAGGAACACATAGAAGGATAAAAAGGATTGGCTAAGGTTCGGAAAGAGAGTGGAATAGAATGAGAAATAATGGGAGATGTAAAAGAACATGCAGGATGTGTAAAATGAACTAGAGACCAAAACGGGAAGAGGGTAATCAACAAGATCTCCAATTAAGCCACACCGTTAAAGGTCTCATGAGATGGATGACTATGAGATAAACCATGTTTGATCAAAAAGGAAAAATGATACTGTTGCAAGTTAAGAATGTTGACTCCACCCTTATCTTTGGGTTTGTACAAAAAGGATAAAGAAATATGCACTCTGCATCCTTTCAATCAAAATGTACTAAGGGAGTGAATGATGGGAACCATCATCATCTTTATTATGTCTAGCCTGTCCCACCAGGATAAATAGAGAGGGGACCATTTCTCTGAGAATATTATGAAGAAGAGCATCCAAATGAGTGTGTATGGTATGGGAGATGCAGGCAGACTAATTGATCCCTAGACATTCAATATACTTAGAATTCCATTTGAAACCATTTTTGGCAAACATCTCTTTGAAACAATATTTATTTAATGGGAGCAGTTCAGATTTGAAAAAATTTAATTTGCAGCCAGATTGATTAGAGCAGATGTTTAAAAGGCCTGTTAAAGCAGGCAAGGACGTTTGACCTAGAGAGTAATATCATCATCATAGGCTATGCATTTAATTTCTGTGCTTTTGTGCTTACAACCATGAAAAGATGATGAATGGAGCAGAATATGTAAAAAGGGATCTAGGGATAGTAAGAAAAGTAAAGAACAGCCTTGTCTGGAACCATGTTGGAGCGGAAAATAAGAGGATTGGGAGTCGTTAACAAAAATAGAGGTCAATTGAGAAGAATAAAACAAACTAATATATCACAAAGTTCTGGGGCCAAAACCATGCCATTTGAGCGATCGCTGCATGAAATGCCAGTTATTATGATCACAGGCTTTCTAAGCATCCAAAGTGATGGTGGCAATAGGGGCAGAACTCTGAGACACAAGGTGAATAATATTTAGAAAGGCTTTTCAATTGTCAGCCATATGCCTACCCTTAACAAACCCATTCTTTCCATCCCAATAAGGTCCGGGATGAATAGATTGAGTTAAAGAGCTAATATTTTTGCGAAGATCTTACAATCCAACTCAATAAGTGAAAAAGGTCTGTAGTTAGCTTAAGAGGGGAGCATTTTGTCTTTTTTAGGGATCAAACAAAGCATTGCCTCTAGAAAAGTGCCTCTAGCCTAATTATTAAGAATAAAGTATTGGTATAAAGAGAGGAGATGAGGAAGTAAAATGAGTGAATTCAGTTGTTCATCTATCCGTTCCATGGGCTTTATCTTTGGAAAATTTGACTAAAGTAGACTTATTATCAGCTAAATATATGTCCTTATCAAGTAGGGAGTAATCTTGAGGCAGGTGGGAAGATGGGGAAAGAAATTCAATGAAAGAGTTTAGGTCCTCTTCAGATGGAGAGGATTCCAGCGTGTATAGATTCTGATAAAAGTCAGTGAAACCTTGTTGAATATCCTCATCTTTGAAGTGATTGACCCCTGTGTCATCTATTATATTTAAATAATTTGGCAGAAGCTATCCTGCTCTATTGCATCCTCCATAAATCTTTGAACTAATTTTTAATAGCACCCCAGACTCCTCTTCAATTGATTTTTTGTTAAAAGCCACCTTGGCTTCATCAAATGCTTAAGAGAGTTTTCATTGTTAGAAGTATATTGGTGATTAAATTGTTTAATAGAAGGAAGGAGGAGTGCAGACTCCCTCAAAGATGTTTTCTTTTTGACTATTATGCAATCAGTAATATAACCTCTAGCCGTAGTCCTGAAAAAGTCCCAGATGGTATAGAATGGGAGATCCAAAGTAATATTTAAATTAATATAATCCTTCAGAAAAAGTTTGAAACTTTCTACAAAAGTTTGATCTTTCAGTAAATAGTTATTGAAACACCATCTTTTTAATCTAAACCGGTGCGTGATCCAATATTAATATAGAACCAATTTCTGCAAGGACTAACATGGGAAGTAATTGAGATGAAATATAATCAATTCTAGATTTAGAATTATGTGTGGGGGAATGAAAGGAATATTCGAGATTCTCTGTATTATAGATCCTCCATGCATCTACCAAGCCCCTGTATTGGATAGTACTTTTGAAGGTTTTTTGCTTTTTATTAGGTGTATGTTTGGCAAGAGATTTTCTATCAGTAAAAGGGTCCATAAGTTCGTTAAAGTTCCCTTCCACAAGAAGATTGGTCCAGACAAGGAATGTAAAGGCTAGATATGTGCTCCCAGAATTGTATGTCTATGTTAGTGGGGCTGTAGATGTTAAGGAGGGAAATGTCAGTGTTATTGATGGTGGTGTGGGGAGGAGTCGATGTTCATGTTTGGCCGCTCCTCTTTTTCAAATTATACTGAAAACGACTTATGAAATAAGGTAACAACTGCATTTCTATTCTGATTTGCAGAGGAACAGCATACCTGGCCAATCCAATGCATCTTTAAAGAGTTAATATATTTTTATGTGAAATTAATTTCTTGTCATCTAGCACTCTTACACTGTATTCTGGCTGAAAGTGTGAGCACCCTCTGCTTCTTAATAGGTTTACATAGAAATTTCACATTCCAGGACACTATTCACAAATTATTACCCATAAGAATAGAAAAGCAGGTTATACAGTAAATACATTCTTAATTCAAAAAAAGATACATTGGAAAAAGGAAAAAGATAACCAAGTCATGCAAATAAATAGGTAACTTGTATTTCCACAGTAAGAGTCAAGTAAGGAAAAATAAGCAGTAAAAGAGAAAAGAGGTAAGAGGATAAAAAAAAGGAAAAAAGGAAAATTATATAAAAAAAAGAGAGAATGGAAAAAAGCTGAACAGCTTCAGCCATGCGAGAAATGAAACATATCCACTGTAGAAACATTAATGGGGGGAGTGGGGAAGAACGAAGAAAAAAGATAAACAGCAGACTAATCACAGTCGAAAAAGGAAAACAGAAGCCACAAAGACAATCAATATTGAAATATAAATTATGACGGCAATTAGAGACAAAAGAAGACTAAAGAAATGTGGAGAATCAAAATAACGAAAGTACAATATTGACTAATAAAGTGCACTCCCAAAATATGTGAATAAGGTATATACAATAACTCTGGATGGGAGATACATTGGAGAAAACACTGCTGGGTCTTTCAAGAGACACCTGCCAAATGAAACTGCTATTAGTAAATGAATTAAAGATGTATCTTAAGAACAATAAGAATAATTTTAAACAAACAGAGAACATTAACCCCTTGCATTCCGCGCAAGTTTTTGCGCTGTGCAAGCACTCTGAATAGTGGGCGGGATTTCGACGGCCCCCAGCAGTCCTCTGCACACACCCACCATGATGCATGACGGCCGGGGGCCATCCCAAGCATGTAAGGGGTTAAATTAAACAGAAACACATCAACAACAAAAATACTTAAAGTTTTCTCTAGCTCAATTACTTCACGTTTACGCTGGAAGATTAATTGTCGTAGATCACCAGGCGAATCAAATGAAAATGTTCTCTCTTTGTAAGGTGCTTTGAAGAAACATGAAAGTATTAGACCATATGTTCAGTTCATGGGGGGTAGAGCAAGGCAAAAAGAGAGGAATTCCTTACAACGTTGTACAAGCCACTACCTGAGAGAAAAAGACTCTTCGACCAGACCAAAGCATTTGCCTCCTCTAATTGACTGTTGAAAGAACCATGAGAAGTTTAGTATACTCCAAGAAGAGAACTATTATTCCTCTGGACGAACAGAAGATGAGCATTCATAAGACTTAGGACCAATTCTATGAGCACATATAGATTAAAGTTTGTATGTTCCTTGAGGACGACTGTCTTCGGGATATGTATCTTAAGAAAGGAAAGTATGTCCAAACCTTCAGACCTTTCCAGGATGCCATGAATTCTTAAATTATTATGGTGATTGTGATTTTCTAAATCCTCAGTTTTTTGTTTCTAGAGCACAATTTCCTTGGACATGCCCTCAATCATAGTAGCCGCATCCTATATATTGCTGGCGCGCTGCTCTACCTCCGACACTCTAGATTCAAGGCAGGATAATTTTTCCTCTATCTGATGCAGCATGGCATTGGTTTCCATGACAAAAAGTTTTACAAGTTTAATCTCTTTCATAAGGTCCTCTAAGGTCACCAGTAGAGGAGACTTCTTTGGGTAAACACAGTCTTTTTTAATTCATTTTGCAGCAGTATTGGCGCTGCCCTTTTTGTGGGTGGAATGCATATTTCCAGATGGTATCAGGAGTGGTCAGGTCAGAGCATTTAAAATGCAAGAAAGGCGTTGTGCCCATTATAAGAGGTATGGGTACCTTTATAGGAGACTTCGTAGAGCCATTTCTTTGGTTCTGCTCTCATTGTGGCTGCAAATGTTATTGCTAATGCAGTCGCAACAATCCAAATTGGCCGCCCCTATCTGCTGCTCTGGTTACCTTTCTAGTGTTTTCCCAGCACTCCAAGCCCAGCTGTGTTCTCGCTCGCGCCCAACGAGCGTGGCGCACTTCAACTGAAGTTTTCCATGAGGCCGCAGCTTTCTTCTGGTATTCCGGCTGCCGTTCACGGTTCCAAAGGCCCGCATTGGAATTTTCGAAGCATTAGAACTCATTTTCGATGGCCCTTCTTAAGCGCACCTTTTTCTGAAGAGAAATACAGGTTCGAGAGATTTTCATCAGCGTTCAGCTAAAGTGAGACAACTCCAGTCCTAGTAAGACTAAGACAGCCTTGGCTTGAGGGGTCGCTTCATTTTCCTGAAAAACAGCAAGTAAGTTACCTCAAATATACTGTTGCTAAGTCTAAGAGTTCAAGGATATATATATATATATATATATATATATACATATATATATATATATATATATACATATATATATATATATATATATATATATATATGTATATATATATATTACCTACTGGCGGTCGCCAGTAGGTATATATAGTTAGGATTTTTTCTCTATGGGTTTTTTGAAAATTCTATGTCTAATAACTTTGGCGTTTGTGGACGGAATTGGCTGAAATTTTCAGGAAAATGGCACATTTTGTTTCTGAGCAGCCCTTGAAAATTTGGGGGGGGTTCGTCAAGGGGGGGCCGAGAAAAAAGGGGGGTCCCAAAACGCGTTTTTCCCATGTTAATTTCCATAGGGCGGTTGGCCTCACTTTTAGCCCGAACGGCTGAATGGATTTGCACGAAACTTGGCAAAATTGTAGGGACTGGTAGCCCGATGTGCCTTTTGTAGGTCTCAATATATGTGTTCCAGTGGATTTTGAGAAATTAACGTTTAAAAAAAGATATATATCTGTAACAGCGGACCGGGCAGCGCTCTGGTTCGCGGACTTTTCGCGCAACGGAGCTTTGTGAAGCGAAGCTGATTGGTTCTCCGGCGTCTGTCAACATTCCAAACAGTCCGTAGCGGCCGCCATCTTGTCTCTCGGTAGGATCGAGAGACAAGAGGAGGCCAAAGCGAAGGGGCAAATGACCATAAGGGGGCATAGTACATTGTCGCTCACCCCCTAGGTTTGATGTGGAGGTTTTAAAAGGGCCCCGCGGGGCAAAAAAAAATAAAAATAATAATAATCGAACAGCTGAATGGATTTGCACGAAACTTGGCAAAATTGTAGGGACTGGTAGCCCGATGTGCCTTTGCTAGATCTCAATATATGTGCTCCAGTGGATTTTGAGAAATTAACGTTCAAAAAAAGGTATATATCTGTAACAGCGCACCGCTTCGCGTACTTTTCACGTTACGGAGCTTTGCGAAGCGAAGCTGATTGGCTCTCCGGTGTCTGTAAACATTCCAAACAGTCCGTAGCGGCCGCCATCTTGTCTCTCGGTAGGATCGAACAGCTGAATGGATTTGCACGAAACTTGGCAAAATTGTAGGGACTGGTAGCCCGATGTGCCTTTGCTAGGTCTCAATATATGTGCTTCAGTGCATTTTGAGAAATTAACGTTCAGAAACAAGATATATATCTGTAACAGCGCTCCGCTTCGCGGAGATAAAATTATATGTGTATTACCTAGCTGTTGCTAACACCAGTTAGCGACGGCTAGTAGAAGATAGCGACCATCTTGGGCCCCACTTTGCATGTGAGTGATATTTATCACTAATGACATGCAAAGTGGGCATGCCAAGATGTTAGCGACTGGAAACAGTCGCTAACATCGCTATCTCCTATTATCAACTTTTGGAAATATTCGAGATAAGGGCGAATATCTCTAAAAGCTACCACCTGCCCTGAGCAGTTCTTAGCCATGTTATCCAATGGGAGGTGGATAACATGGCTAAGAGCATTAGCTCGGTAATGCATGAATATCGCTGAGTTTTCAGCGATATTAATGCATTGCGGTCGTTTTTTATCGTATTTCCGATAAACCTTGATAATAGCAAGGTTTATCTGCGATAATTTCTGACGGTAAAAAAATCGTTGCTAAGCATCGTTAGGGATAAATATCCCTTAACTTTGGTAATATGCCCCAACGTCTGTTAACGTTCGATTCGAAGGAAATCAGGAAGTGTTGAAAAACATTGTCTGCGCCATCTTGTCTTTTTTCAAATGCCACACTTTTGTCGTGCACGGCAGCCATTTTAGATGCCTTGACCAGACCCACTCTGTGCACGCTGTCGATCCTTAGCATGGCTCCCCACCCTCGCAAGCATCTCCCCCAGGCAGTGGTCACCCCCGCTCTCTGTCTTATGCATGGGTAATAAACCTCCCCCATCTGCGCTGCTGTTCCCTGAGAATCACACCCTGTGCCCGCCCGACACCTCCCTTTCGCCCTATTCACTACCGCACCCTCTGACACTCCTTTTCCTCTGTGTCCGATTGTCCAGGCTGGTCCTAGGGTATCAGCTAGCCCTGCAGATGTAGTTTATGGCCACAGCTGTAAAGAATCACCCCTCTTCAAAGGAGTTATAGTAGATCAAGGCCCACACTCGATGAGATCCGTCACAGCAGAAGCGTTGCTATTATCTGAAAACCATCCTGTATTGTGATTGGGGAGGGGACCGAGCCTGAAGCGGAAGATTCCAGGGATGACTCTTTGTACATCAAAGTTTTTACAATTATGTGTCACATTAAAAATATATAGCACTCCGACAAAGTAGTAAGATTATAAAACTTTAATAATTTATAAATATATACAAGAAAACAAAAATAGTAATAACATATAAACATTTTTAGGGAAAAACAACGAAGTAGCGGTCGGCTGTGCGAATAGTCCCAACGCAGCACAACGTCCAGATTTCCGGCGTGGGGCGTCGCGGGGGGTGGGTCATCAGTAGCAAACTGTTGTGCGAATAGTTCCAAGGCAGCAGAACGCGCCGAAATCTAGATGACACGAAAGTGATGTCTAGTAAGTTGCCACCCAGCAAATAACGGCATGGGGCGTCGCGGGGGGTGGGTCATCAGTAGCAAACTGTTGCGCGAATAGTTCCAAGGCAGCAGAACGATGGCACCAAGGTGATGTCCAGTAAGTTGCCGCACTGGTTTTGGTATCCTACAATGCTGCTCCGAATAACGGCGTGGAGCGCCCCGGGGGAGGCGGCGTGAACGGGCCTCTCCAGGTGGAGTCTCGTCTGTTGTAGTGGGGCGCCCCTTTACCGTTTCAGTTGCCATTCCGTCCGTTTTTGGTCCACTGTGTCAAAAGCCGCAATTCAGCTGAGTTGCGCCCACTCTTGCGGTGCAGCGATAGGCGGCTGTCACAGAACTCTCAAAATGGCGGCAGGCTGTTTCCTTTTTGGGCCTGGTCCACTGAAATGGCCCTGGGACACCTTGGAAATCGGACGCTTGTCTGCTAGGTCTTGGACCTCATTCTCGAAAGCGTCCCCTCCGCCTTGAGAATTCATCAAAAGTTTTGGGGGCTCCGACTCCTGCAGGCTTCTGGTGGGGAGCGGCTGCCATGATTGCTCGCGGAATGACCACGACTGAGCTACGAGATGGTGGTGCTTTCATGCTGGCGCCAGCTTCAGTCTGAAACATCCAGAAACAAGGTGGGGCTTTCATCGTTTGGGGAAAAAAAAAAGTTTTCATCCTATGAAAAGTGTTGTTTTTAGGTCACATGATCAAGCCTTCCATCATTAGGAAACCAAAAGTAAAATGAACCAATGAAAAGTTTTATAAACAAGTCACATGACCTGTTATGCGGCATAGGGTGTAAAATTAGGAGAAAATACGTTGGCACGTGAGGCGGCGTCAGTAGCGGACCGATGTGCGAATAGGCCGAAGGCAACACAACGCGCCAAGATCCGGATGGCACCGAGGTGGTGTCCAGCAAGTTGCAGCACTGGTGTGGCCATCCTACAATGCTGAAAGTCGGCGTGGGGCGCCCCGTTGGCTTGTGAGTTTGCATCAGTAGCGGACCGATGTGCGAATAGGCCGAAGGCAGCACAACGCGCCAAGATCCGGATGGCACCGAGGTGGTGTCATAGTTGAGAGTTCTGAGCAGCGGTTGTAACACTGTCTGAAGCTTATTTGCAGCTGCTGCAGCTTCACTACGCGTCAAGATCCGGATGGCACCGAGGTGGTGTCTAGTAAGGTGCACTGGTGTGGCCATCCTACAATGCTGAAAGTCGGCGTGGGGCGCCCCGTTGGCCTGTGAGTTTGCGTCAGTAGCGGACCGATGTGCGAATAGGCCGAAGGCAGCACAACGCGCCAAGATCCGGATGGCACCGAGGTGGTGTCTAGTAAGTTGCCGCACTGGTGTGGCTATCCAACAATGCTGAAAGTCGGCGTGGGGCGCCCCGTTGGCCTGTGAGTTTGCGTCAGTAGCGGACCGATGTGCGAATAGGCCGAAGGCAGCACAACGCGCCAAGATCCGGATGGCACCGAGGTGGTGTCTAGTAAGTTGCCGCACTGGTGTGGCCATCCAACAATGCTGAAAGTCGGCGTGGGGCGCCCCGTTGGCCTGTGAGTTTGCGTCAGTAGCGGACCGATGTGCGAATAGGCCGAAGGCAGCACAACGCGCCAAGATCTGGATGGCACCGAGGTGGTGTCTAGTAAGTTGCCGCACTGGTGTGGCCATCCTACAATGCTGAAAGTCGGCGTGGGGCGCCCCGTTGGCCTGTGAGTTTGCGTCAGTAGCGGACCGATGTGCGAATAGGCCGAAGGCAGCACAACGCGCCAAGATCCGGATGGCACCGAGGTGGTGTCTAGTAAGTTGCCGCACTGGTGTGGCCATCCTACAATGCTGAAAGTCGGCGTGGGGCGCCCCGTTGGCCTGTGAGATGGCGTCAGTAGCGGACCGATGTGCGAATGGGGCCAAAGGCAGCGCAACAATATTTTCTGATTTGAAGACACTACAAGGCGCTGAGATGCCAAGATCCGGATGGCACCGAGGTGGTGTCTAGCAAGTTGTGGCACTGGTGTGGCCATCGTACAATGGTAAAAGTCGGCGTGGGGCGCCCTGTTGGCCTGTGAGATGGTGTCAGTAGCGGACTGATGTGTGAATGGGGCCAAAGGCAGCGCAACAATATTTTCTACTATATTTTCGGAGTAGAAGACACCACAAGGCGCTGAGATGCCAAGATCCGGATGGCACCGAGGTGATGTGTAAGTTGCGGACCGATGTGCGAATGGGGCCAAAGGCAGCTCAACAATATTTTCTGAAGAGAATACACCACAAGGCGCTGAGATGCCAAGATCCGGATGGCACCGAGGTGATGTCTAAGTTGCGGACCGATGTGCGAATGGGGCCAAAGGTAGCGTAACAAGATTTTCTGTATGGAAGATACCACTAGGCGTTGAGATGCCAAGATTCGGATGGCACCGAGGTGATGTCTAGCAAGTTGTGCCACTGGTGTGGCCATCGTACAATGGTAAAAGTCGGCGTGGGGCGCCCTATTGGCCTGTGAGATGGTGTCAGTAGCGGACTGATGTGCGAATGGGGCCAAAGGCAGCGCAACAATATTTTCTGACTGACACCACAAGGCGCTGAGATGCCAAGATCCGGATGGCATCGAGGTGATGTCTAAGTTGCGGACTGATGTGCGAATGGGGCCAAAGGCAGCGTAACAATGTTTTCTGTATGGAAGATACCACTAGGCGTTGAGATGCCAAGATTCGGATGGCACCGAGGTGATGTCTAGCAAGTTGGTGTGGTCATCCTACAATGCTGAAACTCGGCGTGGGTCACCCCATTAGCCTGTGAGATGGCGTCAGTAGCGGACCGATGTGCGAATAGGCCGAAGGCAGCACAACGCGCCAAGATCCGGATGTCACCGTGGTGGTTTCATAGTTGAGAGGCACTTCATCTGCAGTGGGGCGCCGAGATCCGGATGGCACCGAGGTGATGTCTAGCAAGTTGCTGTACTGGTGTGGTCATCCTACAATGCTGAAATGTAGTGGGGCGCCCCTTTACCGTTTCAGTTGCCATTCAGCTGAGTTTCGGCCGCTCTTGATGCTACAGCGACAGGCGGCTGCAAGAGGACTCTCAAAATGGCGGCCTGTTCTTTGGATTTGGGCCTGGTCCACTAAAATGGCCCTGGGACACCTTAGAACTCGGACGCTCGATTTTTTTTTCCTTTCCTGTACATGCAAAAAAAGGTAAATGCCCGGTATGTTACACGCTTCATCTGCCACGATGAACTCTCCAGAGGAACCGAAAAAAAATATAGTTGTGGTAACTATACCATGCATCGTCATATGGAGAGGTGGCACCAATTAATTATAGTGCTGCATAAAAGAGAGATTTGGAGGAGAACCCCTGACCTGCTAGTACATTCATCAAAGAAGTGGCACTGAGAGCTTCAGAGGCAAGGGAAACGGTCCCAAATATTTAGAAGAACTTTGGAAAGATTAAAATGACATGTTTAGATTGTGGTAAATTAATTTCATGTGGGCAGATGAGTGTTACTCTAATAAATACAGCATATGAACATCATCATAGTCGATGGTTGGTAGAGACATTTTGACTATATCCTGGACCTGCCCGTCCTCGCCCAAAATGGCGCCGGAATAAATGGGACTCGTAACTCCATGTTGTGTACTGGTTGCAGAACCTTGAAATCACGAGATACGTATGCAGTTTTGAAGCACATGGCGGGCGGGGACGAGAATTGATTGAATATTTCGACATCCCTATTGATATTAAGTTCTGATGTGTTATTGATTACTGTACTGTTGAAAATTCGAATTAACGTCACCCATGGTACTTGCCCGCAAATATATATCTAGATAATTTTATTGTAACTGGCCCTGTCGTATTTTAATTATAAAATGTACGTCCACCGATTCCGTAACTGTTAGACACCTTAGTTTTTGCAACCTAATGGCCCGCCCGTTACGTTCCTCTACAGTGTAAATGTCTATTCATCATATACGATTACAGTTTGCTCCGTGGCAGGCCCACGTGGTTATAGGCTCGTATTTGTATAATGAAATTTTCACAATAAAGGTTTTTAAAAGAAAACATGGTAGTAGTGTATACATTGGTAAAGTTTTTAATAATAGTCACTGTTTTAGAATCATTAAAAGGCAAGTGAAATAAAGCAGACCAATTACATGAAGGGTAAAAGGTATAATACGAAGGAACGCAGTAAAGATAAATGGTCAAGGGCTGTTGTGTTTTCTATTCCTGCAACATAAAGTGATCGATAAGAATCTCATATTCAGGCGTATCGGCGACTAAGACAGCAGGTCGACCCTCTTTTGCTCAACGGCTCCGTCATGGGACGAAGAAACGCTCTTTTTCTCGAAAAAAGAATATATTTTACTTGCAGGACAGTTGTAAAATTTCCGGGAAAGTACATTAGCCTGGAACATTATAACATATATTTAAGAGAAAATAATGTTCGGAAGTAATTAAAAGCGTAATTTGTAGGTGATATGACCAAGGCTTTCATCATTAGAATAAGAAAAGTAAAATGAACCAATGAAAAGTTTTATTAACAAGTCACATGACTTGTTATGCTTACGTTACGCGCTGCGCGCCCCGGATGACTTCCGGATGCGCTAACGCGGCGCGTCATATGACGCATTACGCGACAACGCAGGTCCAGAATATAGTCAAAATGTCTCCACCAACCAGCGGTCGAAACACAACCCCTTTCAGCAGGCTAAATAGTTCTGTTAAATGACAACAGAAGGGACAGGCAACAAGAACCATCAGTCAAAGAGGGGAGGGCTAGTTCTTCTCTACCGGGTTACATTGGGGCGCTACCGGAACTGATCGAATTGGTAGTCTACAGTGTTTCTGGATGTTTCAGACCGAAGCTGGGGTTAGCATGAGAGCAGCACCATTTCGTAGCTCCGTTGTGGCCATTCCGCAACCAATCATGGCAGCCGCTCTTTATCGTTATTTTGGGCGGGGTGGGTGGCGGAGCCGAGCTGTTTTGCAGCCATCATTGTGTGGAGTTCAGTTCATCTCACTAGTTTTGTATTTGTCATGAGGGGTTGTTCCTAATGTTTCTATTTTAGCGAGGTCAAAAAGAGATCCCATTAGTGGCCTACTGATTTTGCTCGATTCCTTTTCTTTTTTTGTACACGATTTTTCGTTATCTGCAAAGACTAAACAGAGTATTGCGACTCTGTGTTTGTTTGTAAATAGAGAATGAACCAAAGAGAACTAATTCTAAAACAGTAAATACTTGGATAACAATCAATCAAATGGAGAGAGAAGCAGGCACGACGGATTACAACGGGGGCAAAGGCCTGCGTTAACTACCTTTCACTATCTGCAAAGAGAGAGTACTCCTAATAGAAATGAGGGGGGGGGGCACCATTCAAAGCAGATCAGTGTGCATAAACACGAAAATGTTTTCACTTACCACGTACTTGACATTCGACAGCTTATGATATTTGCTATTAAAAAAACATTGAAATTCACTGAAAAAACCATAGGTTATAGACCATATATAGTTAGGAATTAGCATTTACAAAACCTTGAAAATTCACTGAAAAAACCATAGGTTATAGACCATATATAGTTAGGAATTAGCATTTAAAAAACCTTATTTTACTCACACAAAACCATTGAAATTCCATATATAGTTAGTTGCACTAACTATATATCGCGCACCCGCAATCCACTGCTGATCATGTCACATATTACATCATTCATGACATGGTCAGTGACATCACTGATGACATCACTGATGACATCCCAAATGACATCACTGATGACATCACTGATGACATCTCATTTGACATCAATGACCACATCACTGATGATATCATTCATGTGACAATACAATGCATCTCCACACATTTTAATATAACCTCTGTTTCACCCAGTGTTAAATACAGAGTATAATTTTTGAAACCATTGACACACCAATACTAGTTACTACATACGTACTCACTGATTCCTACGTCTACACACACATTCACTCATTCACCCATACAATCATTCATACATACAATCACTCATCTTTACAACACTATCATATGCACTCATACACCTATACAGACACTCACACTCTGCCACTCATCCATGGAGTTACTCACACACCTAGTCAGTCCTGTAAAGAATCAATCACACTTCCATTTTCTTGTCTATACAGTTAAACATAGAGCACCTTACATTTTCAAACATATAGTAACACATACTTACTTTCTTATACAATCATTGATACAAGTACACATTGATCTGCACAGAGTCACACACCTCCCAGCCAGCCACACACACACTCAGTCTCCCATACAAATACTTGGACAATCAATCAATAACCCATATAGTTAATCATATAGCTACTGATCAACACATGCAGTAGTTTACAGAACAACAGACATAATGATGCACAAATTAAGACAGTTTAGTCACTAACCCATGCACTCAGTGAGACACATTTAATCACTCACTCATACATTCAGTCATGCACCTACTAAATCCTTCGTCCAGACAGTTATACATCTACTCATTCTTCAATATCTAAAACATATTTAAACTTTACAGAAACACACAGTCACTGGATGATGTCATCAGTGATGTCATCAGTGATGTCATTTGAGATGTCATCAGTGATGTCATCAGTGATGTCACTGACCATGTCATGAATGATGTAATATGTGACATGATCAGCAGTGGATTGCGGGTGCGCGATATATAGTTAGTGCAACTAACTATATATGGAATTTCAATGGTTTTGTGTGAGTAAAATAAGGTTTTTTAAATGCTAATTCCTAACTATATATGGTCTATAACCTATGGTTTTTTCAGTGAATTTTCAAGGTTTTGTAAATGCTAATTCCTAACTATATATGGTCTATAACCTATGGTTTTTTCAGTGAATATATATATATATATATATATTTATATATATATATATATATATATATATATATATATATATATATATATATATATATATATATATATATATATATATATATATATATATATATATATATATATATATATATATATATATTACCTACTGGCGGTCGCCAGTAGGTATATATAGTTAGGATTTTTTCTCTATGGGATTTTTGAAAATTCTATGTCTAATAACTTTGGCGTTTGTGGACGGAATTGGCTGAAATTTTCAGGAAAATGGCACATTTTGTTTCTGAGCAGCCTCTGAAAATTTTGGGGGGTTCGTCAAGGGGGGGCCGAGAAAAAAGGGGGGTCCCAAAACGCGTTTTTCCCATGTTAATTTCCATAGGGCGGTTGGCCTCACTTTTAGCCCGAACGGCTGAATGGATTTGCACGAAACTTGGCAAAATTGTAGGGACTGGTAGCCCGATGTGCCTTTGCTAGGTCTCAATATATGTGCTCCAGTGGATTTTGAGAAATTAACGTTCAAAAAAAGATATATATCTGTAACAGCGCTCCGCTTCGCGTACTTTTCGCGCAACGGAGCTTTGTGAAGCGAAGCTGATTGGTTCTCCGGCGTCTGTCAACATTCCAAACAGTCCGTAGCGGCCGCCATCTTGTCTCTCGGTAGGATCGAGAGACAAGAGGAGGCCAAAGCGAAGGGGAAAATGACCATAAGGGGGCATAGTAGATCCTCCCTGACCCCCTAGGTTTGATGTGGAGGTTTTAAAAGGGCCCCGCGGGGCAAAAAAAATAAAATAATAATAATCGAACGGCTGAATGGATTTGCACGAAACTTGGCAAAATTGTAGAGACTGGTAGCCCGATGTGCCTTTGCTAGGTCTCAATATATGTGCTCCAGTGGATTTTGAGAAATTAACGTTCAAAAAAAGATATATATCTGTAACAGCGCTCCGCTTCGCGTACTTTTCGCGTTACGGAGGTTTGCGAAGCTGATTGGTTTTTCGGCGTCTGTAAACATTCCAAACAGTCCGTAGCGGGCGCCATCTTGTCTCTCGGTAGGATCGAGAGACAAGAGGAGGCCAAAGCGAAGGGGCAAATGACCATAAGGGGGCATAGTAGATCGTCCCTGACTCCCTAGGTTTGATGTGGAGGCTTTGAAGGGGTCTCGCAGGGCAAAAAAAAATATACCGTTTTTTTAGTTTTTTTGCGTGGAGTGCGCCCGGTTCGCGAACCGGGAAGCGTTCTGGGGAGCGTACTTTCTTGAAAATTAGTGAAAAAAGTTAGAGTAAAATAATAATTGTGAGTGATCAGATGTAGGGTAGCTCTGAGAAGAGCTTTTGGGTTTATGGTACATTTAGGTACTTATAAGTAGGTACCAATGCACATTCTTAAATTCAGAGTGAAAACTCTGTTGCCCTCATCTGAGAAGTGAACTCCATCTCCTCTGTAGATATCTTGCATGTAGTAACGCAAGTTATTGTTGTACAGGGAGCCCATTCCATGGTCTCTCATGTAAGCTGAAACAGATTTGTTTACATGCTTCCTCGACTTCTCAATTTGTGGACAAAATTGGTTCGACCACCTCCATTTCTGTCTTTGGCATATATTTGAATATACCAAGGCAGTCTGAGGAAAAAGTGCCATCAATTGCTCAAAGGTGTCCTTTAAAAGCATTTCCAGACCTACCCCAGTCAAAGTGCCCAAATCATTACCTCCACAGTGCACAATTAACAGGTCAGGTTTTGGCAAATGCATAAAGGTTTTCACCAATGGTATCAATTGGTGACATTTTAATCCTCTGTGGCCAAACCACTTAATTTCCACATCTTGTAAATTGAGGTTAGGTAAATTCCTGTTTACAGCGTACCTTTGAGCCCAATATATGTAACTATGTCCAACAATCCAGACAGAAAACATGGTGAGAGAAGGTTCTGCTGCAGTCAGATGAAGTGTGGCAATGAAATGGCAGTTGAAAAAATGAGAGTGTAAAATGAAAAAAACTGAGGAGTTTCTGTGTTAATGAAGCAGTAAGAGTGATTGGTGGATTTTGATTGCTGAAAACAGAAAGTTAGTGTGCATGGATGAGTTCGTTGAAAGATGTATTTTGAGTGGCGAAGAAAAAATCATTAAATGAAAGAATGCTCTGGATATGCAGGTGCACTGAGAGTTCAGAGTTCAATTGCAACATTGTTGTGTGAGAGGTCTTGCAAGAGGTGGTTGCTATGCAGAAAAAGCAGAGAGGGGGCAGAGGGGGGAAGGGTTTTGCTTTGAAAAAAAGTGAGGGAAGAGTTTTGATTGGGTGACATGAGAGATATGTGTGAGGAATTACAGCATTTCTGTGCTTTTGATAGCTGCAGACTCTGGAGTGCATACCTTTTGCTCTGCTGAAGACAAATTGGTGTGTTTCTGAGACTGTTTTGAAACTCAAAGTATTTGCTAAGGTGAGAAAAGATTTCTTTAATTTAGATAGAAAATAGTGTGCTTTAAGGAGAAAATTATGAAGAAAGTTGTGTTTTTCAAATGTTGCTTTGTCTCAAGTGTTTCACAAATAGATTTTGTTTCTTTGAGAAATTGTAATTGGAGAAAATGTGAAGTATTAGTACTGACAGGGCTTTTATGTGCATAGGAGCTGTGGAGTGTTTTCAAATTATGACTTGTAAATCGTTTTTGAGAAAAAGCAATGGTTTTAATATTGATGAGAAGGACATAATGGTGTCTGCTTCTTTATAAGGTAATTGAGAGTCTCTGATGTTATTTTTCCCATTTCAATGTAAGAAGTTTGTCTGTGGAGCAAATTGCTTGTAAATATGCTCCCACCTGTGCATGGCAAATTTAGATTTTGAATGTTTCCGTTACATAGGCATGTTAAAGGTGATTGAAACATGCTGCAAAGGCAATCAAAAAATGCTTTTATGTGTCTTAAGGACATTTTAAGTCATTTCCCCATGTGCAGTGTTTTCAAATTATGAGTTGAAAATCGTTTTTGAGGTAAAGGAATGTTTTCAAAATTTATGTGCGCCATATGACCCCAAATTTCTTTTTCAGGGGTGCAGCAGGGTGTTCTTGAGACACCCCTGCACCGTCGGAAAAATTCGTAATTTGCGATGAGGTAATTGCTAATCGCAAATTGCACCTTCATTCCTATGGGCCTCCTGCTGCATGGAAATGAATGGGTAATTTGTAATTAGCAAATAGCTCATCGCAAACTAGGAATGGTAAAGAATCGCTATTTATTCCTTAAAGTTCGCTATTTAGGAAATGCAAAAAACTTTGATGATACATATGGCGGTTTATCTCTAACAAGATAAGAAGCATAGGGATAGATTTATGATGACTGGCGCATCACCAGGGATGTGTTAGTCATTCTGTGCCGCTGTTCCGTCACCTATGGTGTGCTGCATTTACAATGCGGCGCATCATGGGGCAAAAACAGCACAGATGCGTGACGTATTTGTGCCGTAAAGTTGGCGCATTGCTGGAGTTGTATCGCAAGTGTGATGAAGCTCCAGTAAGGTTGAGGGGTGCCCCTGTCGCAGGGTTTCTGTTCTGACACAGAACTGTGGACAGAGGATTGGAACCTCGGCGAATTAGGGTGTCCCAAAACTCAACTTAGTAATCAAAACCCCTTAGCAAGCTAGGTACAGTGTCACATTGGATATAACAAACTCTCAATGTTTAGACAATCCAGAATATGAACTTATAGTACCTCAGGATACGTGGAACTCATGAACAGTCGGTCGTTATATATTTCTTAGAAACGAGAACATGGAGTTAAGAAGAACACATGTGTATTTGAAATGTTTATTTACTAATGCCGTCTTCTCAGGCGTAGTATCTTAGATTATACAAGTACACATATTATCAGTAGCAAAATTACCAGCATAGTCAATAGTACATAAAAAGCGAATGGTGACAGTATGTTAACATGCTGTAAATGAATAAGAGTTAGCAACACTTATAAGCAGCCGCGGGCCGTGGAGGGAGTTACGGTGGGGCAGGTAGGCGGGGAGGGGGAGGGGCAAGGTAGAGAGGGCTCCACCCTGCTTCTCCCCCTCCCCGCCTCCCTGCCTCACCGTAACTCCCTCCACGGCCCGCGGCTGCTTATATCTCACCCTCCCTAATACACATATTATATTATTTGCTAAGAAGGTCTCTTTGTGTTGGTTTAGGGCGTGCCGATACTTTAGTGTCTTAGATTTGAAGGAATCACATCAGCATAGAAAAGATAATCCATATGCCGTGCTTAATATCGCCAACGGCATTGTGCCATAATATTCTAGCATGCGATTGCGGAACAGTGTCAGCAGCTGCAGGGCGGGAGCTTGCACAGGAGGGACATCCATATTTAAAAATGTAAAAAAGCACAAGAGCGTCCGCTGGTAATGCAAGTAAAAATGGGAATCCACGAAGCACAGTGGAAAAATATAGAATGAAAGAAAGCAGGGATGACTCCAAAGATTTTCTCAAATGAAGTCACGAGACCACTGGTAACAATTTTAAAAAAGTGCGCCAGCCCCTTTGTGGAGGACGCGTTAGAGATAGTCCGAACCATCTTGCTGAAATGGAAAGGCGAATCTGTATTTAAAAGGGTCTGCACCTCTGTACGGGTGTTCGCTGTGTGAAGCACGAAAGTTTCACGGGCCGAACTCAAGGCCACCTCTCTCTGAGACAAAATAGCTCTTATTCTTGCCATGCCGTTGAAATGTGCTGCCAAGGTTGGTATTTGTGGCCAGATTGAAAACTCCCTATGTTCATGTGTGGGAGGAAATAGAACATTTCTGCAGCAAATAACCCGTTCATTTACTGTTACGATAAAATGAATACTTTTAATTAACCCAGAACAATCTTCATTATTGAGCATCAAATAACTACCATTTTCCAAGAACTTGAACGTGGGGATGATAGCAGGAACTGGTGTGCCTTGCAACACGCAAGCCATATTTGGTCGGTGTTTGTTGCATGAACCGTGTAACTGTATGTGCCTACACATTAGTGAATGATCTGGCGTCTCAGTGCATTCCTCTCCATTCAGATAAAGTTCTTGATCATCTTTGAAAATCTGTATGTGTATGGAAGCGACCAGACTTCATGAAGAAAACCACTACCTAAAGGTTAATAACGACCTATTGGTATATATTTCATACAATTTGAAAACTTATATAAAGCAAAAGGCAGCGTTATTAAACCGTGGATAAGGCACGTTGCCAAAGCAGTCAACCTTTTGGATTTATACTGGAAATGTTAAAGGAAGAGTTACGGAGTAGGGCCTGTAAATCTTTAATAGACAACGAGTAAAATTACTCCAACCATCATATTCCTCTAACTCCGGGATAGTAGGGGTGTTTAATTTTTTAGAAGTAGCCAATCCAAAGCATTTGGTCTGGGAAATTGTTTCATTCACAAACCACATATGTTTTGGGATGAGACATGCACGGTGGAAAGCCTCAGTGCCTTGTACCTGCCAGGTTCGTGAACCCCAAACTGATGTAGATCCTGGATATTTTTACTCTGTATTACGTTAGCATGGTCTCATTACTGGTTTAAACGCCATTTTTCCTTTTTTGTAACTTCTGCACACGACACTTAGTTGTTGCTTTAGCTTTCAGCCTACCTGCGTCAAGATCTATGCCTGCTTCAAGCAGGCGCAGGGTTTTGATGTAGCTTTGTCCTATCTGATTGTAAATGCGGCACACCGTGGGTGGCAGAGCAGCGGTGCACGTTAACTGGTGCATCCCTGGGGATGTGCTAGTTAATATAAATCTGCCCCTTTACATTTAATTATGTGCAGGGGACACAGAGTAGGTGAGGTTTATCCAAGGTTAAGAAGAGATGAGTCCTGTTCAGTGAAAAATTGGAGATAGGCTTCAGTATATTATATACTTAAGTAGTGTGTTAAGTTTTTGATGACTGTTATTAATTTACTGTTGGGTAATAGTGGTTAATAACATTTTTTATTATATTTTACCACAGATTCAACTGCAGATTATTTCAAGATTTTAGGATGCCTAGCAAAGAAAGAGTAAGAAAGGCTGCAAAACGTCAAAGACAGCAGGACCATGGAATAATGCAGCAGTCCTCTAACAAAAAGATTTGTCAAGTCACCAAGAAAGCACCGGGTAAGAGTCGAAAAACAGTCATAAGAAATATGTGTAGTAAAAAAAATATTACTACAGAAAATGTTTCAGTCCAGAAAAGGAGAAAGAATTCAAATGGTAAGGAAAGGCCAATGAGAAATGTTACTGCTAGAGTAAGAGATAACTCTATGCATGAAAGTAGAAGGAAACAACAGTTTAGGGATATTCGTAAACGAATGTTCCGCAACAGGATAATTGGGAATTTGTTAAAAAATATTAAGAAAGGTCAGCAGAAAGTGGTTTTTTATAAGAGAAAAAAAATAGTTGAGAAAGTTATTGATCAGGCATTTGAAATTAAACGTAAGTTATTTATTTTGACAATCAATAGAATTAGGAAGCTAAACAAGGTAATTTATGATTTCAAAAGAATTAGTAGATGGAAGAGAATAGTTAATCGTAGTAATTTTTGTGAAGTTTTTTCTGGAGAATGGATGCATAGTTCAAGCTCTGAGGCATTTTTTAATGAGGAGAGTTATTTCCAGGATAATGATTTGGTGCATGCAGTTGACACCAGTGGTCGAGCTTATGAAGTGAAAGATGGTTGTCCAGTTGAAAAAGAAAAACTTGTGAGAACAGAGATAGAAGAGGTGTTAGGTAATGAGGTTTTAGGGAGACGTCCTAAGGGTCCTGTGTACACCTGGAAGTGTAGTAGTATTTGCAGTGTACGACAGGATTCCATCAATTTGCTTTGTGATTTTATACGGTCATTTAGTAAGAAAAGTTTGAAGCAGAAAATGAAGTTGTTGCAAGAATTAGATCCTTGCAGAGTGAGAGAAGTGATAGGTTTGCATGGTCATTCACTGGCTTGTCTTTCCAGGAGAGTATGCCAGAGTGTTTTTCATCATTTCAGGATGCTAGCAGTGCATCATAATAAAGTGAGGAAATTAGTTAGAATGTTGTATTATGCTAAGAGTCCAGCAATTATGCTTAAACAATTATGCGCTGCTCTTTTGCATGGTTCTGAAATAGATGTGAAGAATATATGTGAAGAAATTGAGTTTTGTTACTTTGGAAGTAAAGAGGAGAATGTTGAAATTGACCAAGAAGAAGAGAGTAATGTGGAAGATAGTGTACAGGTTTCCAGTACAGATAATTTCCAGAGGGAAATTGCGACGTTTGAGGTGAAATCAAGTGAGAGGCCAAATTTCACTTGTGTGTGTTGTCGACGCACTTATTATAAGAATCAGACTAAGTTAGTGGATTTATATGGAAAAAGTGAAAGGGAAAATAATAGTGAATGGAAGGATTTTACAACATACTTGATGGTAGAAAATTGTTTTGATTTGGGATTGGATCAACGTGTGTGTACTTATTGTTGTAACAAATTAAATCAAAACCAGATGCCTGCTAGAGCAGTTCATAATAATCTGGAATTGGTTGAGATTCCTTCTGAATTGAAGGATTTAAATACTTATGAATCTATTTTGATTCAAAGTATCCATCCCTTTCAGGCTATTGTAAGAATGGAGCCAAAGACAGGGAAATTGCCTCCATCAGATTTACAGAGAGGATTAAAGGGAAGAGTTGTTTATTTGCCTCTAGATTTGAAGAAAAACATTAACACAATTGGAGTAGAAAAAGTGGAAGAGGAACCTCTTGTTATCTTAGTTAATGGGGTTCCGACAAAGAATAAGAAAATATGGCAAGATTTAGTAGATGTTAGGAAAGTCAAAAGGGCAACATTGTATTTGAAAAAATATAATAAATACTATAAAAATGTATATGTTGCAGAAGAGGAAGTAAGTGAGGAAGAGGATAGCGATTTGTGTGCTGGTCAAATTGAGAAAGTAGAACCCTGTACTAGTGAAGAAATATATGAACATTATAGTGTTCATCCTTTGCATTCCAAGGAAGTCATGGGGAATGCTATTGAGTTGTTTCAAATGAAACAAGCGAAAGGGAGTCCCATTAGTGTTTGGGAGGAAAGTTTGGAAGCTCGGTGTTTCCCACAGCTTTTTCCAACAGGTCAGGGAGGAAGATATGATGAGCGACCTCATCAAATTCCTGCTTCTGAATACCGGACTTTGCGATTGTATGCAGGAGATCCTAGGTTTCGACAATGCATTCCTTATTTGTTTCATCTCCTGTTTGAAAGCGATCTGTCTGGACTGTCATATGCAGTGAACCACATCTTGAAAAGTGGTATACACATGCAAAACATCTCGGCAAGTGACTTTATGGATAAAGTCAATGTCCAAGACAGTATTTTGGATTCTCACCTGATTAATCTCATGGCGTGTCAGCGTGGTACTAATGAGTACTGGTACCGTCGTCATGGTGATTTAAAATGTATGCTGAGGAACTTAGGAACTCCCACATGGTTCCTCACTTTGAGCTGTGCTGAGTATGGCTGGGAAGACTTACTTGAATTTCTACGAGAGGCAAATGCTAACGTAGAAAACATCGAATTCAAGACACCCGGAGAACTGTGCTCTTTGGATCCAGTCAATGTATGTAGGTACTTCAATCATAGATTTGAAGGTATGATGTCTTTCATCATGAATAAGAAGAATCCACCTCTTGGAGAGGTGTTGGATTTCTTCTGGAGGAAGGAGTACCAAGCAAGAGGTGCTCCTCATATACATATGTTGCTGTGGATCAAGGATGCACCTAAATTTGGAACGGATGCAGACGACTCAGTGATGAGTTTCATAGAACAGTATTCTACGTGTGCTGTTCCAAACGCAAAGGAGAAAAAAAGCCTAAGAGAAAAAGTTCTACGTTTCCAAAGCCATCGATGTGGAAAGTACTGTCGTCGTAAATTCCGGAACAAAGACAAGTTCTACACCAAATGTCGTTTCGGCTTTCCACGATCGGTGATTTCTAAAGGAAGAGTGAACAGTTTGATGTCTTCGCTGCGACATAATGTGATGAAGAAATCACCTAAAAACACATACAATTTGAAGAGGAACGAAGAGTCTAAGTACATCAACGACTATAACCCGGTGATTTTGTCCATGTGGAATGCTAACATGGATATACAGTTTGTGGCTGTAACTGTATGGCTGTGGCTCGGTATGTGACATCTTACATCACCAAAAAAGAGAAGACAGAATTGAAGGATATGTGGGAGGACATTTCCCATGAAAAGAGCCTCAGCAAGAAGTTGTACAGTTTCAGTCTGAAGATGTTGTCGCATCGAGAAATCGGAGCTTACGAATGTTCTGACCGGTTGTCTTCAGCAAGTCTCTATGCCAAGTCCAGGAGTATCGTTTGGGCGAGTGTTGGTCTTGCTGCAACGCGTAATCGAGTTCTGAAACCTGTGCGGGAAATTGAGTATTTGGCGGAAAAGGAGCCAAACAGTACCGACATTTTGAAGAGCAACATGTTGGATACATATTATCCAAATCGAAGCAGTCACCTCGAGAATGTTTGTCTGTATGAGGTTCTGCAAAATTACATATTCAAGAGGAACATCAAAGAAGATACTGAGAAAGGAGTGTATGCTGTAATAGGAAGTGAGGGATGTCTGGTCAAGCAAAGAAAATGCCACTTGATAAACCATCGAAAATTGAGTGGCGAATCTCCTGAAAAAAAGGAGTTTTTCTATTTAGCACTTTTGCAACTTTTTAAGCCTTGGCGTGCAGAAGAGGAACTGCTTGGAGATTTCCTTTGTTACGAAGACTCATTCAATGCTGCCAAGGAGACCATAGAATGTCCTGCTTTTCCCAAATATGTAGAAATGTTGAATGTGGAAATTGAGCAGGAAGCAACGATTGCAGCCGAGATTGCCAGAGACAGTTCTCAGGACAGTCAGAGTTCTGCTTCATTGAGTCAGGATCCACTAGGAGGACCTCTTATCGAAAATGAAGCTGCCACTGCTATGAATGAAGTGGAAAGAGCCATGGCACATGCTCAGGAGGATGTGGTTAACTTAGAAGAGTTGGAAAGACAACTCAACGTTGAGCAGAGGAAAATATATGACGAACTTACCATGCAAATTGATCATGGATTAAGTCATGACAAGAAAGAGTGCTCATGTACGTCGTTGAAGCCTGTCCGACTGTACGTGAGTGGAGAAGCGGGAACTGGAAAAAGTTTCCTTATTAAAGCAATTTCATGTTATTTGCAGGAAAGGACAGAGTCATCGCTGTCATGTGTTGTCACCGCTCCAACTGGACTGGCAGCACATAACATTAAAGGGATTACTTTACATCGTTTACTGATGCTGCCAGTGGAGCATGACAACAAATTAGAATATCACAAGCTATCTGGAGATGCTTGTTTTGAAGTTTCAAGAGTCTTGAGGAAAATGAAACTTCTTATCATTGACGAAGTAAGCATGGTTTCCAATGTCATGCTTGCCTTTGTGCATTTGAGAATGCAAGAAGTTCTCAAAACAGAGTATGATGTGTTATTTGGTGGCAAACACATCATTGTTTTCGGAGATCTTCTGCAGCTGACACCAGTGAAAGGGCAACCTGTGTTCAAAATGCTCACGCATGAAGATACCAGGAAGTGCTTAGGGAGGATTGGCAACGTCAATATATGGTTAAACTTCAATTATGCTGAACTGCATGAAAATATGCGTCAGGCAAAGGATGAAGTTTACAAGACTATTCTACAAGATGTTAGAATTGGAAAAGTGACCGAGCATGGGAAAGAAGCTTTACATGCACGATTACTGACAAATTTATATCCAGACGAAGATGTTGTGCCTGAGAATATTTTTCAGAAAGTTACTGAGAAAAAATCTGGAATATGTTTGATGCCAACTCTTGCAGAATGTGCCAAATTCAACAACAAAATGTTGCATTTAGAAAAGCAAGAGATTGTGAAATTGGAAGCTATTGACAGAGTAGAGCATATGGGATCAACAATTATTTTGTCTGAGAATCTGAAAACAAAATTGGATTCATTAGAGAAGAGTATATCTAAAACTGCGGGTTTTGAAAAGACTCTGAATGTGTGCTTGAACTGCCGTATAATTTTAAGAAGGAATTTACATGTTGAAAGAGGTCTGGTAAATGGATCAATGGGTAATGTTGTTGATTTTGTGAAATACAGAAATAGAGATGGAATTGAATTTTTAAAAATTAAATTTGATGGCATTGAGGAAGTACAGCTAATTGCTCGTTGTTCTGCTAGATTTTTGCTTGTAAAAGACTTATATGTTCGTCGTAAGCAGTTTCCTGTTTGCTTGGCATATGCGGTGACAATCCATAAATCGCAAGGTTTAAGTGTAGACTGTGCATTGGTGAATATTGGCAGTTCTGTGTTCAAGGAGGGTATGGCATATGTGGCATTGTCACGAGTTAGGACTTTATCGGGATTGTACTTGATTGAGTGTGATGTCACAAACATTTGTGCGGATCTAGATTGTGTTAAGGAATACAATAGGTTGAGAAGAGAGTATGCGCCACATTTGCCTCAGTATCCTTTGTTTGAGAAACGTGTGGTAGGCCGGAAACGAAGAAATGTGACCAATACTGGGGAGGTTGTAGCAAAAAGACGAAAAGTCGATGAACCTGAAATTATAAGCAGAAACAAAAAGGATTCTGTTGAAGATGTTGTTGGTTTTCAATTTGAAAACAGTTCTGGTGTCAACTGCTATGCTAATGTAGTGGTTAATGTTTTGTTTTCTCTACAAAATGTAAAAGAAGAGATTGTGGTCAATTCTGATCAAAGATTTTGCAGTTTGTTAAATTCTGTGTTAGAGAAATGTAGCACTGATAGAACAAACATAGAAAGTGTGTCTGAAATTCGAAATCTGTTAGACAGATGTTCAGGCCAAACACAATTCTCTCAAAATAGTCAGCAAGATTGTCAGGAGTTTTTAATGTATATGCTTGATGTATTGTATGCTGAAGGTGTAGATGTAGATCATCTGTTTGGGCTTTCTTATCAATGGCAGCATGACTGCGAGAACTGTAGGGTATCAAGTAGTACTAGTGTAGACTCAGAAAGATTTATATATTTAACTTTGCCAGACAGTAAATCAGTCTCTTTTAATAAGCTAGTAAAAGCAGCTGATCACAATATGGAGTGTAGGCAATGTAAATCTGAAATGATGTCCACATTATTTATACGAACATATGGCCAGTATGTCATTTTAATGTTCCAACGATGTAGGCCTGATGGAACAAAATTGACAACTTTAATTAAAAATTTTGTGGCTTCACAGTTGTCAATATCAGGAAGGACTTTTGTAACTGTAGCAATTATATATCATGATGGTCCTTCAATAACATCAGGACATTACACAGCTTATTTAAAGTGTAGAAATGGCTGGTCATTCTGCAATGATTCTGTTTTAATTTTCAAAAAAAAATTGCCATATGACCTTAAAAACTCTTACCTGGTGTTTTTAAAACCAAAATTTTAGGGAAAGAATCTCGGGATGTGCTCTGAGGAATTTCAAGAAGTTCTCATGGCTCCTACACTATTTGGCCTTGAGGATAAGTGTAGTACAGAGACATAACTTTTTACCATAACACTGGACGTTATTGAGAAATACGTGCACTTTGAATGAGTTCAGAAAAACTATTTCTTTTTATAAGCTAATTGAAGCAGCCAATCAAAACATGGAGTAGAGGGAATGTAAGTCTGCAATGCTGTCTACTGTTTTACATTGCTTTGTGATTAAAAGTGATGTAGAGAATTAAATAATTGTACTAGTCATAAAGGTAGTGTAAGTCTGCTTCATAGTAAGCAGTATCAGTGTGATAGGAAATGTAGAACATGATTGAGCAAGAAGGGGAAGATATTACTAGTCCAGGATTGTGTAAATGATCTTCAACATTTTAATTCTGAAAGTTGCGGAAATGCGAAAAGACGGGATTGGCTAACAAGAAATCCAAGAGTTATACATGGCTCTGACAAGATTTGGCCTTGTGGAATCTTGTGGTAGAGAGCAAGAAGTCATTTATTGTATGTAACATGTTTTTGAAAACGATGGAGGTTTTCTTTCAGAAAGTGGCGGGTTGAAAGTAATAACAGCACAACAGAGTGTAAGCTGTTCATAGGACATCCTTGGCCGTCATGGAAAGTAAGTTAACTTTAAGGAGTTCTGAATTCTGATTTCTAATGTATGGGTTTTTTAAACACAATCATTTTGATTGTGGTTTTTTTTCCCCGCTGTTATATGATGAATACCTTCAAGTCACTGTTTTAGTGAAATTTGATACATTCTGAGAACAGCAAAAATAAACCATTTAACATGTATAATTAATTCTGTTCTGTTTGCATTTATGATGTACATGTAGAACTGTGTAGGAGGCATGGAGAAGGTGAGGCTTCTGTAAGTGTCAAAGTTGTTGCATACAGTGCTCATATTGTACGTAGTCTTTTATATTTCATTACTTTCACTGTTTCTGACTGATCTCAAAATTTTTTTTTAAAAAGAACAGTAAGTATAAGGGAAGGAAACAGACAGTTATGTTAAAAGAAACACAGCTATAGGGAATAAACTAGGGATACTGTTACCCGCAATCCTCTGCTGATGATGTCACTGAGCATGTCATGAATGATGTAATATGTGACATCATCAGCAGTGGATTACGGGTAATAGTATCTCTAGTTTACTCCCTTATAGCTGTCTTTCTTTTAACATAAGTGTCTGTTTCCTTCCCTCATACTTACTGTTCTTTTTTAAAAAAAAAAATTTTTGGTTCGCTTCCGGTTCGCGTACCGGGGAGCGAACTGGGAAGCGAACTAAGAGAAATAGAGGTTGGCACAGTTGCAAATATTGTACCAATTTTTTAATAACGGGGAGGTAGTTCTGAAAAGAACTTTTTTTTAAATTGTTTTTGTTGTTTTATATTTTTTTTATTATTTTTCTGAACATTTTTTTACTTTTTTTGAATTTTTCTGAACAGTTTTATATTTTTTTTGGTTTTTTTTCGGAGGGGGCAACGAAAACGATTCATTGTAAAGGGCTCAACAGGAGCAAGAAAACAAAAAAAAAGAATTTATTGTTTGGGGAGTTTCGGACAAACATGAGCATGATTGTCAATAGCTCTGTTGATCAGAGTGATGCTACTTTCTGCGTAGCAAATGAATCCACTGCAATGTACGCAGACTTGTTTTACTTCACAAAATCTCGTTTGTATATTTGGCACCATCTCCCTGCCCTCTGGTCCCGTTACTTCCGGTACAACAGATCTTCTGGCCATAATAGGGAGATTATCTAGGTCGTCCTGTTCCTCTTCTTCCTCTTCTTGCTGAATTATAACTTTAGCAGGTGGTCCACTCTTCCTTGGATGTGGTGGAGGTGGTGGGGAAGCACCAGCTGAAGCTAGTAAAGAAGCCATTGCTCACTGGTAACAAAGGGTCTTTCTCTCACAATGATGAAAGTCAGAGTGAGGAAAGAAGGAGGGATTTTCACCATTTGGGAAAAAAAATAGTTCTCAACCAATGAAAAGTGTTCATTTTAGATCATATGACCTAGTCTTACATCATTAGGAAACCGAAAGTGAAATGAACCAATGAAAAGTGTTATTACCAAGTCACATGACCTGCTGTGTGTATGTTACGCGCTTTGCAGGGCCTCCCGGTTTGCTTCCAGAAACCTGTGCTTTGCGACTCGGTAAGCGTACGAGTTCGCTAACGTAGCACGTCATATGACGTATCACGCGACAACGCGAAACGTCATGCGGACGGGAGGCGTCACGATGTTGTTTTCTAACGCGGCAGTTGCGGTAAAGAAACGTTTACCGGCTCGCGGTCTATTTCGCGGCATCAAGGTCAGCTAACGGGAAGCTTCCCGATTCGCGAAGCGGGAACGAAGAAAAAAAAATATTTTAAAAAAAAGTTATTAATAAACATATAAAATATATTTTTGGATTTAAAGAAGAATACATTTTACAGCTACAGATATTAGCTGTTAAAAAACCAATGAAATTCACTGAAAAAACCATAGGTTATAGACCATATATAGTTAGGAATTAGCATTTACAAAACCTTGAAAATTCACTGAAAAAACCATAGGTTATAGACCATATATAGTTAGGAATTAGCATTTAAAAAACCTTATTTTACTCACACAAAACCATTGAAATTCCATATATAGTTAGTTGCACTAACTATATATCGCGCACCCGCAATCCACTGCTGATCATGTCACACATTACATCATTCATGACATGGTCAGTGACATCACTGATGACATCACTGATGACATCTCAAATGACATCACTGATGACATCTCACTTGACATCAATGATCACATCACTGATGATATCATTCATGTGATAATACAATGCATCTCCTCACACTCTAATATAACCTCCGTTACACCCAGTGTTAAATAGAGAGTATCATTTTTGAAACCATTGACACACCAATACTAGTTACTACATACGCACTCACTGATTCCTATGTCTACACACACATTCACTCATACAATCATTCATACATACAATCACTCATCTTTACAACACTATCATATGCACTCATACACCTATACAGACACTCACACTCTGCCACTCATCCATGGAGTTACTCACACACCTAGTCAGTCCTGAAAAGAATCAATCACACTTCCATTTTCTCATCTATACAGTTAAACACAGAACACCTTACATTTTTGAAACATATACTAACACATAGTTACTCTCTTATAGAATCACTGATACAAGTACACATTGATCTGCACAGAGTCACACACCTCCCAGCCAGCCATACACACACTCAGTCTCCCATACAAATACTTGTGCAACCAATCAATAACCCATATAGCTACTTATATAGCTACTGATCAACACGTGCAGCAGCTTGCACAACAACAGACATACTGATGCACACTTTTAGACAGTTTAGTCACTAACCCGTGCATTCAGTAAGACGCATTTAATCACTCACTCATACAGTCAATCACGCACCTACTAAAACCTTCATTCAGACACTTATACATCCACTCATTCTTCAATATGTAAAACATATTTAAACTTTACAGAAACACATAATCACTGGATGTTGTCATCAGTGATGTCATCAGTGATGTCACTGACCATGTCATGAATGATGTAATATGTGACATGATCAGCAGTGGATTGCGGGTGCGCGATATATAGTTAGTGCAACTAACTATATATGGAATTTCAATGGTTTTGTGTGAGTAAAATAAGGTTTTTTAAATGCTAATTCCTAACTATATATGGTCTATAACCTATGGTTTTTTCAGTGAATATATATATATATATATTTGAAGTCAAGCAGAAGAGTAGAGCTTTTCCAGCGTCTCTAGAATTTCCATTAAGCACCACCAGTGTAGGAGTGAAGGACAGTGTTCAAGAGACTTTCACCTTAGAGGACAAGTCACAAGCATATCAAGAGTCATCAGAGTGACTAGACTAAACCATCTGGATACTTCAGCGCAATTTAGAACTTATGACAATTGATTTTCAAGAACACCAAGATAGATATATATATATGCGTTTGCAGTCTTTGTTTGGTCAATGGATTGGCACGAGGCAGCTCACCCGCAGCAAGCAGGAAAGCAAGGAACGCTGGAAATACAGTCGGTGACTTCACTGATGTTGTTGGTAAATTCATACCAGCACTCGATCCTGCCAACCTACCAACTGCTGGTTGAAGCGAATGCGGGGACCGGAGGGGTTCATAATGCTTAATATTGACTGTCCTGAACATTGCCCAGCTCTGCAAACGCCTAGCAATACAAGGATTTGACTTTGATTTCCCCCGCTATATCGCCCAGGGTGAAAGCATTCTGGGATTTGCAGTTCCACAAACTGCATCTGTCAATCATGTGGTAGGGGGAGGCGCGCACTAATTAAATAAGGGTGCGGCAGATGACAGCTGGGCGCATGAACTCGCAGTTGGGCAGAGGCGTCTGAGGAAGGCTCACGCCGAAATGCATAACGCCGTATCTGCCTGCAAATAAAGAACCTCTTCACTCACCCCCGCTTGGGCTCCTTCCTTCATTATTGGTGGAGGTGTTTTGTTTTCCATATTGTGCGTGTCAGCCAGAGACACGGTTGGGAGTCCACGCTTCACAAGTTGGCTGCCTTTCGTCTGGACACCTGCGTTTGCAGTCTTTGTTTGGTCAATGGATTGGCACGAGGCAGCTCACCCGCAGCAAGCAGGAAAGCAAGGAACGCTGGAAATACAGTCGGTGACTTCACTGAGGTTTTTGGTAAATTCATACCAGCACTCGATCCTGCCAACCTACCAACTGCTGGTTGAAGCGAATGCGGGGACCGGGTGGGTTCATAATGCTTAATATTGACTGTCCTGAACATTGCCCAGCTCTGCAAACGCCTAGCAATACAAGGATTTGACTTTGATTTCCCCCGCTATACCGCCCAGGGTGAAAGCATTCTGGGATTTGCAGTTCCACAAACTGCATCTGTCAATCATGTGGTAGGGGGAGGCGCGCACTAATTAAATAAGGGTGCGGCAGATGACAGCTGGGCGCATGAACTCGCAGTTGGGCAGAGGCGTCTGAGGAAGGCTCACGCCGAAATGCATAACGCCGTATCTGCCTGCAAATAAAGAACCTCTTCACTCACCCCTGCTTGGGCTCCTTCCTTCATTATTGGTGGAGGCGTTTTGTTTTCCATATATATACAACAAGCTCCAGCATGCAGTGTTGCACTCTTTGAAGGAGGCGGAGCTATGAATACTTATCATGGTGTTTCCCGTAAAGACTGCCATTTTCATTTCCTTTCCCGTGAACAAGAACACTGGGCTGTTCGAAACGCGTTGGGAGTATGCAATATGAAGTAATACCTGCTGTTGATGGCCACGCTGCTTTTCCCAATAAAGGCATTTCAACTCTCTGTTCGTGGCTCCTCAAGTGGACAACTTTTTTGTGATGTGATGTTATGCGGCCCTGTCTGGTCGCGAGGAAGCCCGCTACTGAACTTGCAGATTCAGCGCTTGTTACAAACGAACGCATTGAAAGCAGAGAGGCCGTTTTTTCACTAATGCACGGCGGCACACACCAGAGGTACCTTCGCCCACTGGGGTTTTAATATGGATTACAAATTTGACAGTGGCGGCACCCACATGGGTAAAACTACGAGAACAACAAGCTCCAGCATGCAGTGTTGCACTCTTTGAAGGAGGCGGAGCTATGAATACTTATCATGGTGTTTCCCGTAAAGACTGCCATTTTCATTTCCTTTCCCGTGAACAAGAACACTGGGCTGTTCGAAACGCGTTGGGAGTATGCAATATGAAGTAATACCTGCTGTTGATGGCCACGCTGCTTTTCCCAATAAAGGCATTTCAACTCTCTGTTCGTGGCTCCTCAAGTGGACAACTTTTTTGTGATGTGATGTTATGCGGCCCTGTCTGGTCGCGAGGAAGCCCGCTACTGAACTTGCAGATTCAGCGCTTGTTACAAACGAACGCATTGAAAGCAGAGAGGCCGTTTTTTCACTAATGCACGGCGGCACACACCAGAGGTACCTTCGCCCACTGGGGTTTTAATATGGATTACAAATTTGACAGTGGCGGCACCCACATGGGTAAAACTACGAGAACAACAAGCTCCAGCATGCAGTGTTGCACTCTTTGAAGGAGGCGGAGCTATGAATACTTATCATGGTGTTTCCCGTAAAGACTGCCATTTTCATTTCCTTTCCCGTGAACAAGAACACTGGGCTGTTCGAAACGCGTTGGGAGTATGCAATATGAAGTAATACCTGCTGTTGATGGCCACGCTGCTTTTCCCAATAAAGGCATTTCAACTCTCTGTTCGTGGCTCCTCAAGTGGACAACTTTTTTGTGATGTGATGTTATGCGGCCCTGTCTGGTCGCGAGGAAGCCCGCTACTGAACTTGCAGATTCAGCGCTTGTTACAAACGAACGCATTGAAAGCAGAGAGGCCGTTTTTTCACTAATGCACGGCGGCACACACCAGAGGTACCTTCGCCCACTGGGGTTTTAATATGGATTACAAATTTGACAGTGGCGGCACCCACATGGGTAAAACTACGAGAACAACAAGCTCCAGCATGCAGTGTTGCACTCTTTGAAGGAGGCGGAGCTATGAATACTTATCATGGTGTTTCCCGTAAAGACTGCCATTTTCATTTCCTTTCCCGTGAACAAGAACACTGGGCTGTTCGAAACGCGTTGGGAGTATGCAATATGAAGTAATACCTGCTGTTGATGGCCACGCTGCTTTTCCCAATAAAGGCATTTCAACTCTCTGTTCGTGGCTCCTCAAGTGGACAACTTTTTTGTGATGTGATGTTATGCGGCCCTGTCTGGTCGCGAGGAAGCCCGCTACTGAACTTGCAGATTCAGCGCTTGTTACAAACGAACGCATTGAAAGCAGAGAGGCCGTTTTTTCACTAATGCACGGCGGCACACACCAGAGGTACCTTCGCCCACTGGGGTTTTAATATGGATTACAAATTTGACAGTGGCGGCACCCACATGGGTAAAACTACGAGAACAACAAGCTCCAGCATGCAGTGTTGCACTCTTTGAAGGAGGCGGAGCTATGAATACTTATCATGGTGTTTCCCGTAAAGACTGCCATTTTCATTTCCTTTCCCGTGAACAAGAACACTGGGCTGTTCGAAACGCGTTGGGAGTATGCAATATGAAGTAATACCTGCTGTTGATGGCCACGCTGCTTTTCCCAATAAAGGCATTTCAACTCTCTGTTCGTGGCTCCTCAAGTGGACAACTTTTTTGTGATGTGATGTTATGCGGCCCTGTCTGGTCGCGAGGAAGCCCGCTACTGAACTTGCAGATTCAGCGCTTGTTACAAACGAACGCATTGAAAGCAGAGAGGCCGTTTTTTCACTAATGCACGGCGGCACACACCAGAGGTACCTTCGCCCACTGGGGTTTTAATATGGATTACAAATTTGACAGTGGCGGCACCCACATGGGTAAAACTACGAGAACAACAAGCTCCAGCATGCAGTGTTGCACTCTTTGAAGGAGGCGGAGCTATGAATACTTATCATGGTGTTTCCCGTAAAGACTGCCATTTTCATTTCCTTTCCCGTGAACAAGAACACTGGGCTGTTCGAAACGCGTTGGGAGTATGCAATATGAAGTAATACCTGCTGTTGATGGCCACGCTGCTTTTCCCAATAAAGGCATTTCAACTCTCTGTTCGTGGCTCCTCAAGTGGACAACTTTTTTGTGATGTGATATATATATATATATATATATATATATATATATATATATATATATATATATATATATATATATATATATATATATTCACTGAAAAAACCATAGGTTATAGACCATATATAGTTAGGAATTAGCATTTACAAAACCTTGAAAATTCACTGAAAAAACCATAGGTTATAGACCATATATAGTTAGGAATTAGCATTTATAAAACCTTATTTTACTCACACAAAACCTTTGAAATTCGCATATTTTTTATCTGTGCCTCGGGACAGAACTTTTTTGCAGATCAGGCATGTCACATGGCGGGCATTGACTTTTTTTTGCCCTTCAGGGAATGTAAAAAATTGCCAACTTGTTACGCTTACGTTACGTGCTCCGCGCCGCGCCCCGGATCGCTTCCGGGGTGCTGCGCTTCGCGCCTCGGTTCGCGCTAACTATATATTTTGCGCACCCGCAATCCACTGCTGATGATGTCACATATTACATCATTCATGACATGGTCAGTGACATCACTGATGACATCACTGATGACATCTCAAATTACATCACTGATGACATCACTGATGACATCTCATTTGACATCACTGATCATATCACTGATGATATCATTGATGTGATAATACGATGCACCTCCTCACACTAATATAACCTTAATATTACCTAGGTCTACACACACATCCACTCATTCACCCATACAATCACTCATACATACAGTCACTCATCAATACAATACTATCATATGCACTTATACACCTATAGAGACACTCACACACTTTCACTCATCCATGGAGTTTCTCACACACCTAGTCAGTCATGCAAAGAATCAATCACACTCCCATTTCCTCATCTATACAGTTATACACACAACACCTATGTTTAAATCCATCAATTCACGGGGAATGTCTACCAACTCCAGATTATTATGAACAGCTCTAGCAGGCATTCTGTTTTGATTTAATTTATCATAACAATATTTACAAATACGCTGATCAGAACTCAAATCAAAACAATTCTCCACCCACAAATATGTTGCAAAATCCTTCCACTCATAATTATTCATCTTTTCACTTTTCGCATATAAATCAACTAACCTAGTCTGAATCTTATAATGAGTCCGTCGACAACACACACAAGTAAAATTCGGCCTTTCACTTGATTTCACTTTAAACCTGGTAATTTCCTGCTCAAACTTTTCTGTATTTGAAATCTGTACATTGTCTTCCACATTACCTTGAATTGCTGTCTCAATTTCTACACTGTCCTCTTGCTCACGAAAATAACAAATCTCAATTTCTTCACAAATCTTCACATCTAATTCTGTTCCATGCAAAAGAGCATTGTTTAATTGTTTAAGCTTAAGTGCTGGACTTTTTGCATAATACAACATTCTCACTAATTTCCTCATTTTGGTATGATGCACTGCTAACATCCTAAAATGATGAAAAACACTCTGACAGACTTTTCTAGAAAGACAAGCCAGTGAATGGCCTTGCAAACCTGTGATTCCTCTCACACTGCAAGGATCTAAGTCTTGCAATAACTTCACTTTCTGCTTTATACTTTTTTTACTATATGTACGTAAGAAATTACAAAACAAATCAATCGATTCCTGTCGCACACTACAAATACTACTACACTTCCAAGTGTACACTGGACCCTTAGTACGTCTCCCTAAAACTCCATCAGATAACACCTCTTCTGGTTCTCTAGGCACAAGTTTCTCTTTTTCAATCGGACAACCGTCTTTCACTTCATACGCTCGACCACTGGTGTCAACTGCATGCACTAAATCATTCTCCTGGAAGTAACTCTCCTCATTAAAAAATGGCTCGCAACTTGAACTGTGCATCCATTCTCCAGAAAAAACTTTACAAAAATTTGTCCGATTAATTACTCTTTTCCATCTACTGTTTGATTTGAAAACATCAATTGTCTTGTTAAGTGTCCTAATTCTATTGATTATTAAAATAAATATTTTTTTCTTAACTTCAAAAGCCTGATCAACAATCTTCTCTACACTTTTCTTTTTCTTATAAAAAGCAGCTCTCTGTTTACCTTTCCTAATGTTTTTTAACAAATTTAAAACCACTCTATTGCGAAACATTCGTCTACGAATGTCTCTAAACTGATTCTGCCTTCTATTCCTATACATATTATTCTCTCCTGCTCCAGTTTTAGGATTCTTTGAAGTTCTCTCCTTCCTTTTCAATTTTACTCTCTCATTTTCTTTTTCTACAGGCTGTCCATTATTTTTTCGGGATGTACATATGTTACGTAAAAAAGACTTAGTTGTCTTACCAGGAGCTTTGTTCCTGTTTTTTGAATTATCTGTTGTGGAAGAATACTGTAATTCCGTTGCTGTTTTTGATTTTTCGCGGTTACATAGTTTCTTTGTCCTTTCCTTTGTGGGCATCTTTGCTTTTTCTTCAAATAACGATTTCAATCTGGGTTAAAGAAAAACAGTAGCACATTATAGACCACTATTACCAAACAACAAAGCAATGACAAAAAGCAAACAATCAATACAGGGTTTCAGATCAGGTGAGGATTCTCCAGTGGTGCACAAAAGGTGAGGCCTGTATTGAAAAATATAGTGGAAGACAGCTCTGTCCACAACTACAAAGAAGATCAGACCTATGTCTAACTCCACTGCACTCTTATACACAGGCTTCACCACCTATGCTTCACAAGAAAATATTGAGTTATATAGTTATATAGAATTGTATTTTATAAAATTGTGAAGCTCCATGAGAAAGCGTTTGCCTCAGTCTTATTCCTGTTGTGAGGCAGGTGCAAGATTTTGCCTCAGTCTTATCCCTGCTGTGAGTCAGATGATTGTAAATAGGATCTGTGCTGTGTTTCCTAAATTTGATGTCAAAAACGATTTTGGGGAAAATTAATGGTTTTTACATTTTTGAGTATAATGTGGCGCGGAGGTTTAAAAAGTGACGCATCTACCTACATGCATCAATTTTTAAATATGGAGCAAAAAGGTACTTGTTTGGGTTTTCCTGGGGAGCGTAGTTGGTGAAGCTTGTGTCTAAGAGTGCAGTGGACTAGGCTTCATGAAGCATATACCTATCTGCATTCTTAGACGCAGGTGTCAATTTGATTCTTTACAGTGATGTTAGCTGTGTTTTAAATCAGTGTAGGAAGCATATTGAGTTTGTTTGCATAGAGGAATTGTATTTTGTAAAATTGTGAAGCTCCATGTGAAAACGTTTGCCTCAGTCTTATTCCTGTTGTGAGGCAGGTGCAAGATTTTGCCTCAGTCTTATCCCTGTTGTGAGGCAGATGATTGTAAATATGATCTGTACTGTGTTTCCTAAATGTGATGTCAAAAACGATTTAGGGGAAAATAAATGGATTTTACATTTTTGAGTATAATGTGGCGCAAAGGTTTAAAAAATGACGCATACATGCGTCACTTTTTAAATATGGGGAAAAAAGGTACATGTTTGGGCTTTCCTGGGGAGGCTAGGTGGTGAGGATTGTATCTAAGTGTGCAGTGGACTAAGCTTCATGAAGCATATCCCTGTCTGCATTCTTAGAGACAGGTGTCAATTTGACTCTTTACAATGATGTTAGCTGTGTTTTAAAACAGTGTAGGAAGCATATTTAGTTTGTTTGCATAGAGGAATTGTATTTTGTAAAATTGTGAAGCTCCATGAGAAAGCGTTTGCCTCAGTCTTATTCCTGTTGTGAGGCAGGTGCAAGATTTTGCCTCAGTCTTATCCCTGCTGTGAGGCAGATGATTGTAAATAGGATCTGTGCTGTGTTTCCTAAATGTAATGTCAAAAACGATTTTGGGGAAAATAAATGGTTTTTACATTTTTGAGTATAATGTGGCGCGGAGGTTTAAAAAGTGACGCATCTACCTACATGCATCAATTTTTAAATATGGAGCAAAAAGGTACTTGTTTGGGTTTTCCTGGGGAGCGTAGTTGGTGAAGCTTGTGTCTAAGAGTGCAGTGGACTAGGCTTCATGAAGCATATACCTATCTGCATTCTTAGACGCAGGTGTCAATTTGATTCTTTACAGTGATGTGAGCTGTGTTTTAAATCAGTGTAGGAAGCATATTGAGTTTGTTTGCATAGAGGAATTGTATTTTGTAAAATTGTGAAGCTCCATGTGAAAATGTTTGCCTCAGTCTTATTCCTGTTGTGAGGCAGGTGCAAGATTTTGCCTCAGTCTTATCCCTGTTGTGAGGCAGATGATTGTAAATATGATCTGTACTGTGTTTCCTAAATGTGATGTCAAAAACGATTTAGGGGAAAATAAATGGGTTTTACATTTTTGAGTATAATGTGGCGCAAAGGTTTAAAAAATGACGCATACATGCGTCACTTTTTAAATATGGGGAAAAAAGGTACATGTTTGGGCTTTCCTGGGGAGGCTAGGTGGTGAGGATTGTATCTAAGTGTGCAGTGGACTAAGCTTCATGAAGCATATCCCTGTCTGCATTCTTAGAGACAGGTGTCAATTTGACTCTTTACAATGATGTTAGCTGTGTTTTAAAACAGTGTAGGAAGCATATTGAGTTTGTTTGCATAGAGGAATTGTATTTTGTAAAATAGTGAAGCTCCATGAGAAAGCGTTTGCCTCAGTCTTATTCCTGTTGTGAGGCAGGTGCAAGATTTTGCCTCAGTCTTATCCCTGCTGTGAGGCAGATGATTGTAAATAGGATATGTGCTGTGTTTCCTAAATGTAATGTCAAAAACGATTTTGGGGAAAATACATGGTTTTTACATTTTTTAGTATAATGTGGCACAGAGGTATACTCAAAAATGTAAAAACAATCGTTTTTGACATCACATTTAGGAAAGACAGCACAGATCATATTTACAACCATCTGCCTCACAGCAGGGATAATACTGAGGCAAAATCTTGCACATTAAGCTTCACAATTTTACAAAATACAATTCCTCTATGCAAACAAACTCAATATGCTTCCTACACTGAGTTAACACAGCTAACATCATTATAAAGAGTCAAATGTATTTCTATTAAACATGCACACATTCTTTATTCCTTTTAAAAAATGTAAAAACTATTTTTATGCTTCATGAAGCCTAGTCCACTGCACACTTAGATATAATCCTCACCACCTAGGCTCCCCAGGAAAGGCCAAACATGTACCTTTTTTCCCCATATTAAAAAAGTGATAAAGTATGCGTCATTTTTTAAACCTTTGCACCACATTATACTCAAATATGTAGACTCCATTTATTTTCCCCAAAATCGTTTTTGACATCACATTTAGGAAAGACAGCACAGATCATATTTACAACCATCTGCCTCACAGCAGGGATAATACTGAGGCAAAATATTGCACATTAAGCTTCACAATTTTACAAAATACAATTCCTCTATGCAAACAAACTCAATATGCTTCCTACACTGAGTTAACACAGCTAACATCATTGTAAGCAGTCAAATGTATTTCTATTAAACATGCACATATTCTTTATTCCTTTAAAAAAATGTAAAAACTATTTTTTCCCTCCAAAATCGTTTTTTTACATCACATTTACAAAACACAGCACAGGTCCTACGTAGAAGCATTCCATATCACGACTAAAAATTCACAATTTTACAAAATACAATTACTCTATGCAGTAAAAACTTTTTACCAAACATTATCAAAAAGCATGACACAAAGCAACATGTAAAGACCACAATTTCCTTCCAAATCTTCTCCATAGAGTATACAAGTCTCTATGTATATTAAATGAATCATAACTCACCTTTACAAATGCTTTAGGAGATTCACAACAGTGTCAGATACACACACCAATATTTCTTTAGCAGAGCAAAAGGTATGTTCTCCAGGCACTGCAAACCATAAAGGCACAGAAAACCTCTAATTCTACACAGATATCCCTTTTTGTTAACCAATTAAAACTCTTCCCTCTCTATTTTCAAACCACCACCCTTCCCCCCCTCAGCCCTTTCTACCTGTTACCATAGCAACTCCCTCCTCACTGAGCTCCCAGGGTTAAAAGTGTATTCTACAATGTTGCAAATCACCTCTGCAAGGATGTTTGACCTGCAAATACACCAGCCTATCTGGTGTAAGGTTTCTTTAAATAACTTTTTTTTAACTATTCAAATTACTTCTTACACAGAACACAACCATGCACCCTAACTTTCAGTTTTCACCTATCTCATTCTACCAATCATTGTTTGTAATTCAAAAGTACTGGAACTCCACAGGTTTTTTTTGCAAACTTCTATTGTTCCAACTGCCATTTCTTTTCCAAACTTCATCTAACTGCACCAGAATCTCCTCTGACCATGTATTCTGTCTGGATTGTTGGACATAGCTATATCCACTGGGCTCAAAGGTATGCAGCTACCAGAAATTTACAAAACCTTGATTTATCAAATGTGAACATAAAATGGATTGGTCACAGAGGATTAAAATGTCACCAATTGATTCCATTGGTGAAAACCTTTTTCGCATTTGCCACACCCTGACCTGTTAATTGTGCACTGTGGAGGAAATGACTTGGGCACTTTGACTGGGGTAGGTCTGGAAATGCTTTTAAAGGACACCTTTGATCATTTGATGGCACTTTTTCCATAAACTGCCTTGGTATATTCCAATATATGCCAAAGACAGAAATGGAAGTGGTCCAATCAATTTTGTCCACAATTTGAGAAAGCACAGAAACATGTGAATAAATCTGTTTCTGCTTACATGAGAGACTATGGAATGGGTTCAATATACAACAACAACTTGCGTTACAACATGCAAGATATTTACAGAGAAGATGATGTGCACTTTTCTGATGAGGGGAATAGAATATTCCTCCTGAATTTAAGACTGTGCATTGGTACCTACTTGTAGGTACCTAAATCAGCCACAGAACCCAAAAGCCCTTTTCAGGGCTACCCTATCTCTGATCACTCCAAATGATTATCTTTTTTTAACTTTTTTCACTATTTTTCACCATAGTACGCTCCCCGGTACGCTCCCCGGTGCGCGTACCGGGCGCTCCCCCCGCGAAAATCGAGAAAAAAAAAATTTGGTCCCACAGGACCCTTTTATGGCCCCCACATCAAACCTAGGGGGTCAGGGGGTGTCTACCGTGCCCCCTTATACCCATTCCCAACGTTGTTTATCCTCCATCTTGTGTCTCAATTCTACCGAAACACAAAATGGAGGACTCCCATTGCGCTTCCGGTACGCGTACCGGGACGCGCACCGGGAAGCGCTCTAAAAAATGTTAAAAGTTAATTTACATAAAAACCACTGGAGACACTTTCACCAAATATAGAATAGCTCATAATACATACCAATCCCTACCATTTTCCCAAATTCGATGGAATTCCATTGAGCCATTTAGCCTGTAGACCTCTCTAAATACCCTCAGGTAAATTACTTCACAAAAACACATCTGAAGTGTTAGAATTTACAACCAATTAAAACGTTACTTTCATTTTCTACTTTTTTTCCTGACATTTCATTGGTTATGTACATGAATATAAATGAAAAATGAGAGGGAAACATGGCCATTTTGACTACAACTACCTGAAGTACATCTTGAAAGGATTTTCGCATTTTAGCTTCTTCACCTCTCTGTAAAGTAAGTTGATAATTTGTAAGGGGCACTTTAAGTTAATTTGTAAAAACGTTTTCTGATAATTATTTACTGTCCCTCTACTATAGTTATAGATAAAGATAGGCTCCTCTGTTATATTTATTGATTGACTTAGTCTTCTCTGCTATAATTATAAATTTACTTACGCTTCTTCACAGGCACTTCTTTATATTTCTACTTCCTGCCTGTTACCATACACTACCCAAAGTTAACTTAACTGTTAAAAAAACAGAACTACCTGTCTCAACTTAAACACAACAGTGCCCTAAATCTACTGATATAGTTATTTTTTATACAATTTACAGCAAAAAAATGGAAGGGGAGCAAGAAAATATCAATATTTCCTTCGAGATTACATCTGAGGACAATCTATATGAAGATTTTTTGGATGAAGATTTTATGGATCAGTCTTTGGATGAACAATTTATTGAATGTTTACAAAACATAGAAACATGCATGTTTGAGGAGATTCCAGATGATGTAATGCTGGAAGTTTTATTGAACTATGAAAATTCTGACCAATAAATTTGTATTTAATAATTAAAAATAGTTTGAGACATTATTCATTTTTATATCTAATTCCTGAAGTACTACCAAAATAATTATGTTTATATTATAGTATAAAGTGAAACTTACAATATACTGTGCAATTTTAAAACATCATAAGAGAGCAGGGTAGACTACCCATGATCCCGTAGGTCTTCTCAGAGAGTACTTAAAGGATCTGTTTCTGCTTTCCTGACAGACTATGGTATGGATTCCATAAAACAAAATAACTTCTGTAACAACATGCAAATTATCTACAGAGGAGACGGTGTACATTGACTTTAAGACTCAGCATTGGTACCTACATGTTGGTACTTAAAACACCCAAACAACACAACAACTCTATTCAGAGATACCCTACCTCTAAGCACTTTAAATTATTATTTTAGTGTTTCACTTAGTTTTCCCCATGTGTAGACGTGGGGGAGGTGTGTGTGGGGGATGTGCGGGGGGTGTCTGTGAGGTGTGTATGTGTGTGTGTGTGTCTAGGGGGGATGAGGTGTATAGGTGTGTGGGGTATATGGATGTGGGTGGGGATATGGGTATGTAAGGTGTGTGTGTGGGTGTGAGTGTATGGGGTGTTTGAATGTAGGTGGGAGTGTGGGTGTGTGAGGTGTGTGTGGGGTGTGTGTGGGTGTGGGAGGTATGTGTGTAGGATGTGTATGTATGTGTGAGATGTATGGATGTGTCTGTGAGTTGTCTCTGGTGTGTGTGGGGGGAGATGTGTGTGTGGGATGTGTGGGGTGTGTCTGTGAGATATTTGTGTGTATGTGCATGTGTGTGTGTGTGTGTGTGTGGTGGAAAGGGGGTGATGTGTGTGTTTGAGTGTGGGTGTGTGGGATGTGGGTGTGGGTGTGGCTGTGTAAGGTGTCGATGTGTGGGTGTGGGGTGTTTGACTGTGGGTGGAAGTGTGCATGTGTGAAGTGTGTGTGGGGAGTGTGTGGGTGTGTGGGTGTGGGGTTGTGTGCATGTGGGTGTGTGTGGGACACACTTGTAGGTACCTAAAACAGCCACAGAACCCAAAAGCTCTTTTCAGAGCTACCCTACCTGTAATCACTCAAAATGATTATTTTACACTATTATTTTCACTATTATTCACCTAAGTACGCTCCCTGGTACACTCCCCGGTGCGCGTACCGGGCGCTCCCCCCGCGAAAATCGAAAAAAACCCTGAACCTAGGGGGTCAGGGGGGGTGTACCCTGCCCCCTTTTGCTCGTTTCCCCCTTTGATTTTTGCCACCTCTTGTATCTCAATCCTACCGAGACACAAGATGGCGGCCGCTGCTGACTGTTTCGAATGTTTACAGACACCCGAGAACCAATCAGCTTGCCGTGCGCAAGTCGCGTGGCGCGCCCGGAGTGCTCCCCGGTACGCGTACCGGGGCGCACTTACAGATATATAAATTTGTTGAAACCTAAATTACTCAAAATCCACTGGAGCACATATCTTGAGACATAGCAAAGGCACATCAGGCTACCAGTCCCTACAATTTTGCCAAGTTTGGTGCAAATCCTTTCAGCCGTTTGAGCTAAAACTGGGACAGACCGCCCTATGGAAATTAACATGGGGAAAACACGTTTTGGGACCCCCTTTTATCTCAGCCCTCGCTTGACGAATCCCCCCCAAACTTCCAGGGAAGGAGCAGAGAGCCACGAGGCAAAGTTGCTGAAAAATTCAGCCTGATTGCTCAACCGGCGCCAAAGTTATTCCAAATAGAATGTTGCGATTTCCCTATGGAAATCGATCCTAACTATATATACCTACTGGCGACCGCCAGTAGGTAATATATATATATATACATATATATATATATATATATATATATATATATATATATATATATCAACATCCAAAGAGATCCAATAGCCATGTGGGCGCGCTCTGCAGTGTGTGCTCTGCCCAGGGGTCGGATCCTGACCCAAGTAATTTTTGAAACAAAGGAGGCGGCACAATCAGGAATCGATTTAAAGCCTTATTTATTACAAGACTTCACCCCACCTGGTGGGGTGAAGTCTTGTAATAAATAAGGCTTTAAATCGATTCCTGATTGTGCCGCCTCCTTTGTTTAAAAAAAAAAAAATATATATATATATATATATATATATATATATATTCACTGAAAAAACCATAGGTTTTACACACGTTATAGTTAGGAAGTAGCATTTACAAAACCTATGAAATTCACTGAAAAAACCATAGGTTTGACACCAGTTATAGTTAGCTGGAAATTTTACTGATATAAAACCAATGAAATTCCACGTTATAGTTAGTTGGACTCAATATAACTTGCACGTGTAATGCACTGCTGATGACGTCACATATTACATCACTCATGACATCACTGATGACACCATCCAGTGAATGTGTGTCTTTCTGAAAAATAAATATGTGTTATATATGTATATATTATTGAATATCTTAGTGAATACATATATTAGTGAATAATGCTTAAATGTTTAAATATATGTATTAGTGTTTCACTTTGTGTATAAGTGGCTGCATGGGTTGATGAGTAGGTACATGTGTATGTATATAGGTTATTAGGTGTTTTTCTTAGTATCAGTATGAGTGTTTGCATGCTTTGGTGGGAGTATTACTTAGTACATAGATGCAAGAATGACTGAGTCTCTGTTTGTATGTGTTTTGAAAACAGCATATGTGCAGGACTGTATGGGTGGATGAGTGTGTATATGTCTGTGTTAGTGAGTGAATGACTGTCTTATTAGTGTCTTTATCAGTAACTACATATCTTTTAATCTAGTATATGTGAATATTGATGTATATAAGTGAGTATATCTGAGAGTGAGGGATTGTAAGAGTTCCTGTTTAAATTAGTATGTGTTTCTATAAGTGATTTTTTAAGAGAGTAAGTATGTGTAAGTTTTCTTAGAAGTAAAGTGGTAGTGTGTGTATAGCTGTTTATGCAAATAAATGGATGTTCAATAGTTTATTTGCATGTGTGAGTATGTGTGTGAATAACTTTTGGATGACTGTCGGTGTGTAACAGGATGTGTAGGTGTATTACTACATATGATTAGTGAATATATGTATGAGTGACTATATAGAACTGTTGGTGAATTAGTGCATGTGTATATAGATGGTGGAATTATTGAATTGGTTGTTGTAACTGGTATGGGTATCTCCATTTTTTTGAAAATTTTAGTTTCTATTTTTGAATATGTGTTTCAAGGGTTAGATTACAGTGAAAGGAGGTCTGTCACTGTGTCACAAGGATGGTGTCATCAGTGATGTCATGAGTGATGTAATATGTGACGTCATCAGCAGTGCATTACACGCGCAAGTTATAGTGAGTCCAACTAACTATAACGTGGAATTTCATTGGTTTTATATCAGTAAAATTTCCAGCTAACTATAACTGGTGTCAAACCTATGGTTTTTTCAGTGAATTTCATAGGTTTTGTAAATGCTACTTCCTAACTATAACGTGTGTAAAACCTATGGTTTTTTCAGTGAATTTCATTGGTTTTTAAAATGCTAATTCAGAAATATCTCGTGTATACAACCTATACTTTTGTCAATAAAGTTCTGGCAATATTTTTGTCGGAAACAAGCCGTTTTCTTCACTGTTCAAGTTGCATAGAGACTCCTTGTAAAGCGATACAGAATTAGAAAGTCTGTACCTTGCCTTTTTTTCAACGCATTAAAATTTGCCTGTAAATAAAAATAGCCTTTCTAAACTTTCGTGCACGACCCAGTGTGCGCTCTCTCGGCAACAGTTCTCAATAAAATGGATAGCGCATTTCCAGGCTTTCGTGCGCGACCGACTGCGCGCACCCGCCTATATATTTCATGAAAACTTTGCAATCTGAACTTATTGAATTTCTTCATAGACCCATCAAAGAACTTATACTACGTCAAAGAGACTAAACCTAGGCTTCTTTTTTAATATTATGAAAATTTTCATTAAATGGAGCCGAATGTCTTTTTAAACTTTCGTGTGTGACCGAAAGTACACACCTTGGTATTTAAAAAAATATATAAAAGGTTTTATACTTTAACAATTGTATGCTTGAATCGAGCTCAGAAGATATATTAAATCCGGATATGTTTGGATTTACTCCTTTTCACGTTTTGAAACTTCGCTGAATTAGACCGCTACTTCCAAATGGCGTACGTGACCAGATACTATCACCACCTACACGTCCTGAGACGCGCATGTGAAGTCATGTGACTTGAAAACAACACTTCCAATTGGTTCTTAGTAGTTTCTATTCTGCAATTTACACGGAGCACTCCACCCACTTCTCTCACTATCTTTTCTACTCTCAAAAGAGAACGACGTTCAACACGCTACGGAAGACTTTGCTGAAATGGCTGCCGCCCCGCATTCATCTTCCGAATCTGAAGGAAATGAGCGACTAACTTTAAAAAGAAAAAAGGAATCTTTTATTTGGCAATTTTTCACTTATCCTGAAGAACAAAAGAAAGTGAATGCGCCAAAAGTTACCTGCACGATATGCAATTGGGTTCTCTCAAGAGGAAATCCAAGAAAAAAATATTCCTTTTCCATACATACCATGGTGCGGCATGTCAAACAAGTGCACCCTATGGAATTTGCGAAGGCATCGACAAGAGCCCTGGCCACGCTATTACCATCAGCGGTGGCCAGCACATCTTCTGGTGGACGACCTGTATCTCCATCGAGTGCTGTGATGGACTTGAGACCATATCTTGCAACGGTGCACATGAAATGCAACGAGTGTGGAGAAATTCTTCTGTACGGAGAGCAGAGCCTCATTCTTACTAAACTAAAAATTGCGAGTCATAAATGCCCCGAGAAAAGATCAATTTCTTCATTTCATTTTGATCCTGTGTCACACATGAAAATGTTGTTGCAAGTTTAAAAAATCAAAAACAACATAACACTTGTTTAAAAAAAAAAAAAAAAAAAGTTCTTTTCAGAACTAACTCATTCTACCAAAAAGAGCTCCAGGAGCATATTATAAAGGGGGTTTATCTCCGCTTTTTTGGCTTTCGTTCGTGCGCGACCGTGTGCGCGCACCCGCCTATATATTTCGTGAAAACTTTGCAATTGCAACTTATTAAATTTCTTCATAGACCCATCAAAGAACTTATACTACGTCAAAGACACTAAACCTAGGCTTCTTTTTTATTATTATGAAAATTTTCATTAAATGGAGCCGAATGTCTTTTTAAACTTTCGTGCGTGAACGAATGTACACACCTTGGTATTTAAAAAAAAAAATATAAAAGGTTTTATACTTTAACAATTGTATGCTTGAATCGAGCTCAGAAGATATATTAAATCCGGATGTGTTTGGATTTACTCCTTTTCACGTTTTGAAACTTCGCTGAATTAGACCGCTACTTCCAAATGGCGTACGTGACCAGATACTATCACCGCGTACACGTCCTGAGACGCGCATGTGAAGTCATGTGACTTGAAAACAACACTTCCAATTGGTTCTTAGTAGTTTCTATTCTGCAATTTACACGGAGCACTCCACCCACTTCTCTCCCTATCTTTTCTACTCTCAAAAGAGAACAACGTTCAACATCTTTCGAAAGACTTTCTTTTCACGTGATAATGTGAAATACTGAGATTGTTACAGGATTTTCTATCAGATATGTGTTCCCATTTCTGTTGAAGCACTAACACCGCGGAAAATTCCACCGATAGCAGTGATATTTTTAACGCCGAGCACCGGCGATTTTTATCACTTAGAAGCCTTCCTATTACGAAGGTTTATCTCCTAAGTCTCTGATTCTCAAACTGTGCAACACGGCTCCCCTGTGTGCCGTAATGAAGTGCTAGGGGCGCCGCCCACACTTTAGTGTGACTAACCATCTATAAATTCCACAGACATCTCTACCCTGTTATCTGCAATTGTGAGCATCAAAAGGAGCTGCGCTACGCCCCTGTGAGAGGCCTCACTCCCACTGCTGCAACGGCTTGGCAGTCCTCCAGATGCAAAGGAACAGCCCCTCCGATCCATTGAAGTTCTGTGTCGGTCTCAATACCACTTACGAAATGAAAATAAGCACTGAAGAATATTCAAGCATGTAGTACTCCTCCTGCTACAGCATACAGAATGCATTGTATTACCTATAAAAAAGTGAAACACCCACGCTACAATCATATAGAATACTTCCTCTAAAGAAGCCTGTGAATAACTTTAAAACATCAGGTTAACCTTTTTTTACTCTCTCATCATTGTTAAAGATAAGTATTTACAATACTATATTAAACAATGCCATGGTTGTTGCTTTTTAATTTTAAAAATCTTGCAATCTTTCACAAACCCAATACTCATGGCTTCTTTTTCGTGACAAAAATATTGCAATATTACATACCTACATAGAATAACAGAAAAAACATAAAACTACAAAGGCCAAACAGTCTACTAAACGCGGATTTGTAACCTAGGGGGCAGATTTATGTTAACTACTTCATACCCAGATATGCACCAGTTAATGTGCACCACAGTATGCTAGTGCTCCGTTACCCATGGTGTGCCACATTTGAAATGTGGCGCACCATGGTACAAAAACACCATACATGCGTAACACATCTGTGCTGAAAAAGTAATACATTGCTAGAGTTGCATCGCAACTGTGATGCAGCTCCAGCAAGGCTCACCAATGCACTATATTCACAATGCTGCGTCAATACCTACGCCTGCTTCAAGCACATGCACAGTTTTGAAACAGCATGGGCCTGAAAGTCACGGAGTGAAATATCATACATTACAGTCAGCCACTTTCAAGACGCATTCCTTCAGAGGAACACTTACCGTTTATTAGAGGTAGATCGTCCGACTCCACCGGAGGACACCCCTAATAAAAAAGACATATATTTAAAATGCGGACTAGCCGCTGTATCGTGCTAGCAAACTTTAACTTAAAAATCGTTAGAAAAAACAAAAAGGAATCGAGCAAAATCAGTAGGCCACTGATAGGATCTCTTTTTGACCTCGCTAAAATAGAAACATTAGGAACAACCCCTCATGAGAAATATGAAACTAGTGAGAGAAACCGAGCTCGACGCCATGATGGCTGCAACATAGCTCGGCTCCGCCGCCCACCCCGCCCAAAATAACGACAAACCCTATGCAAATATTATAAATAAATACAACACACCAGCAAAGTAACAGGGTAAAACGTTTTAATAAATAACTATTTACATGGCAGCCTGCTGCAACATGAAAACAACACTTCCAATTGGTTCTTACTAGTTTCTATTCTGGAATTTACACGCAGCACTCCACCCACTTCTCTCACTATCTTTTCTACTCTCAAGAGAGAACAACGTCCTACATTTTTCGGAAGACTTTGGTGAAATGGCTACCGTATCTCATTCATCTTCCGAATCTGAACAAAATGATCGACTACCTTTAAGAAGCAAAAAAGAATCTTTCATCTGGCAATTTTTCACTTATCCTGAAGATCAAAAGAAAGTAAATGCACCAAAAGTAACCTGCACAATATGTGACTCGTTTCTCTCAAGAGGAAATCCAACAAAAAAATATTCCTTTTCCATACATACCATGGTGCGGCATGTCAAACAAGTGCACCCTGTGCAATTTGCAGAGGCATCGACAAAAGCCCTGGCCACGCTATTACCATTAGAGGTGGCCAGCACATTTTCTGATCGACGACCTGTATCTCCATCGAGTGCACAGATAGACTTGAGATATTTAACTATATATGGTCTATAACCTATGGTTTTTTCAGTGAATTTTCAAGGTTTTGTAAATGCTAATTCCTAACTATATATGGTCTATAACCTATGGTTTTTTCAGTGAATTTGCTCCGCCGCCCACCCCGCCCAAAATAACGACAAACCCTATGAAAATATTATAAATATATACAACACACCAACAAAGTAACAGGGTAAAACGTTTCATTAAATAACTATTTACATGGTAGCCTGCTGCAACATCGATCCAAATGCATGACACTGTTCCTGTCAAGGTAGCATAGCTGGCGGCCTAGGGGTGGAGGACCTTCGATGTCACTGCCTTCCACAAATGGCATAAGTCCTGGATGTTCGGTGCCATACTTGAGGGTTTGACCTAAAGACACGTCCTGCGGTGCCCTGGTCCAACCATCACATATACCTGCGCCAGGAGACGGCGTGGGGTGCACTGGAAGGGAGAGGCGGCGCGAACGAGCCTCCCCCACCTCCCCAGGTGGAGGTTTCTCAGCTACACCCCTAAAGACACGTCCTGCGGTGCCCTGGTCCAACCATCACATATACCTGCACCAGGAGACGGCAACATCCACGACTTATGCCATTTGTGGATGGCAGTGACATCGAAGAATTTCAGGGACCAAGCATATCCAGAGTCGTGGATGTTGGGTGCCATAGTTGAGGGTTTGACCTAAAGACACGTCCTGCGGTGCCCTGGTCCAACCATCACATATACCTGCGCCAGGAGACGGCGTGGGGTGCACTGGAAGGGAGAGGCGGCGCGAACGAGCCTCCCCCACCTCCCCAGGTGGAGGTTTCTCAGCTGCACCCCAGCACTTCACTCGACATAGGCGGCAGGCTCCTGGGGTCCGGCGGAACTTTTAGCCTTTTGGTGACTCTTCCATTCTGGACCTTGTCCCACAATCCGTTTGACCTGAAGACACGTCCTGCGGTGCCCTGGTCTAACCATCACATATACCTGCGCCAGGAGACGGCGTGGGGTGCACTGGAAGGGAGAGGCGGCGCGAACGAGCCTCCCCCACCTCCCCAGGTGGAGGTTTCTCAGCTGCACCCCAGCGCTTCACTCGACAAGATGAGTTGCGCCCGCTCCTGCGGCACATTGCCTCGCTCGGCCAGCTCAATTACGCCTGCTCTTGCTATTACAGCGTCTGACCCGCCATCCGGCTGAATTGCACCCACTCTTGCGGTACAGCGACAGGCGGCTGCCACGCAGCTCAGGAAATGGCGGTCGGCTCCACAGACTTGGGCCTGGCCTGCAAGGATGGCTCAGGACAACCCTGGAACTCGGACACTTGACTGCTACGGCATGGGCCCCATTCCCAAAAGCGTCCCATCAGCCTTGAAGATTCTACAAGAGTCACCGGGGCCCCCGACTCCCGCGGAGTTCCGGTGGGGAGCTTCTGCCATGATTGCTCGCAGAATGGCCACGACGTAGCCACGGGGTGCTCTCATGCTGACACCAGCTTCAGTCTGAAACTTCCAGAAACACTGTATACTACCAATTCAATCAGTTCCGGTGGAGCCCCAACGACGTATCGCGTTGTTGCATAATGTGTCATATGACACGCCGCGTTAGCGCACCCGGAAGTGCTCCGGTGCGCGAGGCGCGAAGCGCAGCTTCCCGGAAGCAATCCGGGGCGCGGCGCGGAGCGCGTAACGTAAGCATAACAAGTCATGTGACTTGTTAATAAAACTTTTCATTGGTTTAGAAATATTTTTTGTCCCAAATGATGAAAACCCCTCCTTGTTTCCTCTTGGCTCCTGCCCCCTCCCCAAGTCTTGCTCGGCCAGCTGAGTTTCGCCCACTCTTGCGGCCTACGACATGGATACGCCGGGGCGTTATGGATCAGTATGAGCAAATATACACTTGGGGATTCACAAGCAACAACAAGCCTTTGTATTTGGGGCTCTAAATCAACAACAGTGACAGAGAACAGCACCGAACTCAGCACTCAGGGGCTACGTTTAAATGTAACATCATCTCCCCAGGATTACATCACCTTACACACACATCCACTCTGATCTCCTTGGCCTCAGTCAAGCATCAATAGTGAGATTTTCATAGGTGAGTCTAGGTTCATGGATTTCCATCCACAGACTAAAAGCCTGGAGTGGGAGTGAAAAAACCATAACTAAGTAAGAAGGAAGGCAGAAACAGAATCTTCCTCTGCAACATCCGGCTCTGCATCGCTACTTACTTATAAATGCAGAAAAAACTCAATTAACACAAGGGCTCTTTTCAGACCCACCTTATATCAAAGCACTGAAACTTCTGATTTATCTCCATTTTCACACTCTTGTAAATAGGTGTGCGCGCCCGAGTGCGCGCACCCCGCAACTTTTTAAAAAAAAATATATATATATTTTCGCCTTTAAGGACCTTACTGCACACCCTGAGAAAACCTACGCAGCAAAACAATCTCTACCTTCTCCCCTTTCCATGTTCAAACGCTTTGAAATGAACAATATATTTACTCGCAGTGACAAAATGGCGGTCAACACTTCCTGATTTCCTTCGAATCGAACGTTAACAGACGTCACGCAGCAAAAAAAAAATTCCGCTCACGCGCAACTGCTTGAGTGCGCGCACCCGTGCGCGCGTATAGATATATAATTGACTTTAACTTTAATTTTCTCAGCAACTACTGAACGGATTTACACCATTCCAAAAAAAGCGTAATCTGCGAGCCGGACTCTACAGTTTTGCCAAATTTCTTATAAATCCATTCAGCCGTTCGACCTGTAGCCGTGTCTAAACGTCCTATGGAAAATAACATGTAGAAAACACGTTTTGGGACCCCCTTTTATCTCAGCCCCCACTTCACCATTCCCCCCCCAAACTTTCAGGGAAGGAGCGCAGCGGACCGAGCCATCTTCTTTGAGAAATTCGCAAAGATTCATCCACCAGGGCCAAAGTTAATCCAAATAGAATGTTGAGGATTTCCTATGGAAACTAGGTCCTAACTATAACTACCTACTGGCGACCGCCAGTAGGTAATATATATATATATATATATATATATATATATATACACCCCCTCACAACGAGGGATTAAGTTCGCGCTCACAAAGGTTTTCCAAGTTTTCCAATTTTTTGTTTATTTTCTTATTTCCAGCTCATCAGTCACAAAAAACCGACGCGTTTCGCTGCTCCCACACGCAGCTTGCTCACGATTAAACATTAGATTCGTTCTGACCCCTCCTATTTCTACAGGGTAAAACGCCAAACAGAATTGCAGTACATCACTTCCTGTATCCCAACCGGAAGTTAACTGGGGATTGTAGTTTTTGATTATTCTAAAAACTACAAATTCACGTTTTGTATTACATGATTGTTTTGATATGCATTCATTATACAATTTTACATTTCTGACCTTGTATGCAGCAAAATTAATCACATTTTTGTATTCTATTATGGTTATACACACATATTTTTGATCGTTTTATCCACATATGATTATAAGGTGTAAACTTTATCACAACACATGACTTAATACAACTTGTATCTTATAACGTGCTAAATGCGCACTATTTTACCTTCGTTTAATGAAGACCCTTTCTGTCCTCCGGTGGGCCATTATCATTTATGCATATACCCCAGGTCATCTCTCCCTGAATATTGAGTGTACATTGAATGCTAAATACAATTCATTTAGAGTCCCCTTTTGGAAATTAAAGTTCGTTAAGAATATTGTGCACTGTCATTCAAATCATCTCTTTGATACCACACACTATCCCACTGTTGTGTAGTTTTGCGTCACAAATGTACATGCAGTTCTTCACTCTGGTTAAGCCCCCTCGGGGTCATCGTCCTAAAATTTAGGATTTGACGCGATTCTCTGCATCTCAAAGTTTTTTCTCTGTCACCTCCCCTTTCATTTGGGAGAATTGTTTCCAAGGCATAGAATTTCAACAATGTCCAATCACTATTGTGTAAAGTCTCCATATGCTTTGCCACAGCATTATTTCTGTCTTTATTCACTGTGGCTCTGACATGTTCAAGGATTCTTTTTTTCAATTCATTTTTGGTGCTTCCGATATATTTCAGTGCGCACGGACATTCAATCACGTATACTACATGTGTAGTTAGACAGTTGATTAGTTCTTTAATTTGCCACATTTTGTTATTGGGCATCAACACCTCCTTTTTGTTAACTGCTATCTGACACACCTTGCAGTGCTGACATTTTATGAACCCTTTGGTCTTCATCCATTGAATTCCTTTTGCCTTTTTGGTATGATCTTTGAAGTGGCTCTGTATGAGTCCATCTTTCAGGTTTCTCGCCCTTCTATATGTAATCTCCGGATGTTTACCCATGATTTTATTGACAGTTGGATCCAATTGTAGCAGTTTCCAGGTTTTTCTGATAATCCTTACAATCTGTTTGGATTCCCGTGTATAATCCAAAATCAGTCTTACTTTTCTGTCTTCTGCTGTATCGGTGGATATTATGTTTTTGCGTTTCACAGTTAGTACATCCTTTCTTTCTTTGGCATTGGCTCTGTTTTTGTGACTGATGAGCTGGAAATAAGAAAATAAACTAAAAATTGGAAAACTTGGAAAACCTTTGTGAGTGCGAACTTAATCCCTCGTTGTGAGGGGGTGTGCGACATATTTAAGGCTGGGCTCAGCTGAGGAGTTCTGCACCGGACTTTAGAGCGCCAGGGGTCTTGCTAATCAGGAGCCAACTTGGAACATATATATATATATATATATATATGTATATATATATATATATATATATATATATATATATATATATATATGCACGAAAACTCCCAACAGCCACCTCCAATCCCCTCGGACCGGCGAAGCAGGAGACGGACCAAAAGATCAGGTGACAATTCTTTACTTGAACAGGTTCAGGTGGTAAAAAACAGAAATGACGCGTTTCGGGCTAGGAAGCCCTTGTTCACATGCAGCATTTATAATGCAATTTGACCCGCCTACATCCAGCCTCCAGCCTGGTCATGTGACTATGAACAGGGAAAAAATACTATGTTAAATGAAACAATAGTACAAAATGTGTGTAGTAGATTATAAAACACCACATTTTCTCACCGCATAAATGCGTTAATATCCATATGGAAATAAACAATCCTCAATATTTATCCCCATAGAAGACTGCAGCCTGTCCCATAACATTATTATACATAGTTGGATAAATCCTTAAAATTTCTGGGACTTGCAATTACCATATAATACTAGGTATGGTCACATATTTCCTTTTCGAACAGAAAATTCGCTGGGATATATGTAAACGAGTTGATCCTAAAGTGCTACTAATCCTGGCTCAAATCCTTTGCCTAATGTGCAAAAAGCTGTGTACTATAAAGTGCAATATGCTTAGGTATAAAGTGCTTACGCGTATGATAAAAAACCTGTATATAAATGTTTAAATATTACTATAATTAAAAATCGGACAACGCCATATTTTCATAATAAAAAGCAAATCCAAAACATTTCATAAAACAGCAATTCATCATATTTACAAGTGATATAAACACCCTGTGTGTATTAAAAATCCACAAAGAAAAGAGGGAAAACAGAATATTTGATGTTTTCTTTAAGAGATTGAGGGACTAATGTTAACTTTACAATAGATAACAGGGAACCTGACTACCTATTACAATCATAAATAGCTGGTGTTTACATATATATACATATATATACATATATATATAATTGTACTTACCAAACATTTGGAACTGCAGACTGGCTCCTATAATTAAGAAAGGAACATAAGAAAGGCAAATTAGAATACAATAGAATAAAAGTGATTATATCAAGAATAGAATAGATACGAGGATACTTAAAATAACATACAGGTATTTAGAAGAAATAACCTAACTAAATAGTTTTTTTAATTACTGTAATGTTACATGAGCTCTTGTGTTGCAGATTTCCTACCTGAAATAAGACACCACATAATACAGAAGGAGGCAGGTCAGATACCTTATCATTCAACCAGAGAGTGGCAACCACTAGGATACCGCCAGGTAACTTACAGATGGTACTTGTAGTAGAGTTATAGAGTATTTCCAAGTGGCAGTGTTATATTAGGTTATCTTTTGCAGGCACCTACCAGGAGTGTAGCACAAGCCAAGATGAGAACAATCAGTGGTAGTCTCTCTTTTTCTTCCCGAACCCCTTTCCCCCTCTTTGCCACTTGTAAGCATCTAGTAGCTCGCTCTAGTGGAGTAGGGGATTGAGGAAATACTTGTCTGCTCCTGTGGAAACTACAGTTCTGGTTACAGGTACTTGACAGATTAAAGTGCCATTTTCCAAAACTTCCACCTGAGCAGAATGGCGGAGGGAATAGATATGAAGGCGTTGGCATCAGTGTTAGATGGTATACAAAAACAGTTGAGAGATGCTATGAATGAGAATAAATCTCTCAGAGAAGAGGTTAGGAAATGAAGTCAGAAAACCCAGTATTTACGTCAAAGAGTAGAGGAGATTTCGGTAGGCCCAAACCCAATGTCGAAGGGATATAAATCACAGACCTTTTCTCCAGCACCCTCATCTGCAGAGCTCACCACTCAAGTAGTACAGGCTATTTCCCCAACTATTCCATTAACTGCACCCGAAAGATTAAGTGGGGATCCCCATAAGGCCCACATTTTCATCACCCAGTGTTCATTACATTTTCTGTGTCGACCCATTATTTTCAAGGAGGATCAGTCTAAGGTGGCTTTTATATTGTCTTATCTGAGCGGAGATGCGGTCACCTGGTCTATGCCATTAGTGAACAATAATGATTCAATTTTATATGAATTTGACCATTTTAAAAGGGAATTTTTGCATATTTTTGACAAATGTTCCATCTCTCAATCTACAGAGAACAAACTATTAGATTTTAAGCAAGGCAATCGGTAGATTTGGTAGCTTATATGGCTCAATTTAATAAACCAATAGTAGAGACAAACTGGCCAGAGGCCAAGAGGGCCGCCATATTTTACGGAGGTTTCAAAGATGAGTCAATGGATGGCTTGGCTCAAATTCTAAAGTGACCTTCCGATGTCTAGGAGTTAATTGATCTAGTTTTACACATTGACCAACGTCAGTGTGAATGAAGAAGTGAGCGGAGGAAGCATGTGAGATATTTACCCCCTCATTTTGACAGAGCAAGGTCAGGAAATTCAAGATCAAAAGAGGCTACATCTGAAGAAGAGCCCATGCAAATTGGGTCAGTTTGTGGGCCTTTGACCAAGAAGGAAAGGGAGAAGAGATGATCTGGCAAACTTTGCATCTATTGTGGAAACTCTGGACACTTTGTAAAAGAGTGCCCAAAGAAGCCTAAGAATAATTTGTGGGTAAAAGAAAGGCTCCACCAGTAAAGGGAGATGCTCTGGTGGACGCTGATGATAAGTCAACTCCAGATTCTCCATTCATCATCAATACATTGAAATTCGCAGCTCCTCATATGTTTATCTCAGTCCTGATTAAATTTGGAAACACGGAAGTGGATAAAATCGCAGTCATGATCGGTTCAGGAGTGACTGGAAATTTTTGTGATATTGGATTTGCCAAATTGTAAGGAATTCGATTCCTCAAGAAAGAGAGACCTGAATCTGTGCATGCCATCGATGGAACTAATCTATCTTCAGGACCAATTGATCATGATACTTAAGAAATCTCCTCGAGAGGTCCAGGTCATCATATCAGTGTCTTAAGGTTCAGCTTAATCGATGCCCCACAATTCAATTTCATTTTGAGATTACCATGGCTCACTGAACATAATCCGAAGATTGATTGGGCCAAGAGATCTATCAAGATGAATTCCGCATATTGTCAGGAACACTGTTTTGGTTGGAAGGAGAATAATCATCCTTTGGCTCCACTGACAATTTTGGCTAGTTTGACCCATTCGATTTGTGTCATTGAAGTTCAAGATATCCCACGTGAATACCATGATTTGGCATCAGTTTTTGATGAACAGTAGCCTCAGAAGTTACCTCCGCATAGAGAGTAAGATCGAATGGGAACCTGGGGCCTCATTGCGGTGTAGTAGAATCTATGCACTTTCAGAAGCGGAGAATCAGCATCTCAAAGAGTACTTAGATCAATATGTAGCTAATGGGTTAAATTGTCCGTCCCAATCGCCAATCTCCTCTCCGATATTTTTTATTCCGAAGAAAGATGGCAAACTTAGAAAGTGCATCGTTTATAGGGCTCTCAATCTGCTTACAAAGAAGAACAGATACCCTCTACCTTTTATCTCTGAGTTGTGTGACCAAGTGAAGGATGCCAAGGTGTACACTAAACTGGATTTGAGAGGGGCCTACCATCTGGTGAGAATGGCATAAGGTGATGAATGGAAAACAGCGTTTCAAACTCGGCTGGGTTTGTTCGAATACCAGGGGGCTGTGCAACGCTCCAGTGGCTTTCCTGCACTTTGTCAATGACGTTTTAAGGGAATTTCTGGATCGCTTCGCAGTCCTATACATTGATGACACCCTCATCTTTTCCACCAACATGAAAGAACATCTCCAGCATGTTCAGGCAATTCTGAGAAAACTGATGGAAAATCAACTCTTCATCAAGTTGGAGAAATGTGTGTTTCACTCCACTCAGGTGGAGTTTTTGGGTTTCGTTGGGTCCCAAGAAGGCGTTTCCATGGGTGATGCAAAGGTACAGATAATCCGGGACTGGCCATCTCCTCAAAATGTGAAGGAAGTACAAAGTTTTATTGGCTTTACCAATTTTTACAGACGTTTCTTTACCAATTTTTCAGATAAGGGGTGCCCTCTTACTCGATTATTGAAGAAAAACATCAAATTTGAGTGGAATGCGAATACAGAGAAAACCGTCATTGAATTAAAGAAGATTTTCATCACAGCTCCAGTGCTTCTTCATCCTAATCTGGAAGAACCATTTTAAGTTGAAGCTGATGCTTCGAATCTGGCCTTTGGAAGCATTCTATCACAAAGACACCAAGACACAGGACAGTTACATCCAGTGGCATACAAATCTCGAAAATGTACCCCAGCAGAGATAAATTATTCAATTGCGGATAAAGAAAATGTGGCTGTTAAACACGCTTTCCAGGAGTGAAGAAACTATTAGTTGGGAGCAAAACATGAGGTGACGGTTTCCACCGATCATCGGAATCTAGACTATTAAGATGGTCACTATTGGGGCGTGGCTTGGCGCCCGAGAAGCATGGCAGCTCTGGTGTGAGCGCTCCGCCGGCTGGGAAGGCACGTCGTGTTTTGAGAACTTCTTTCCTGCCATCGCGGACGGGTACTGCTCTAGGAAGGGGTCGAGCATGTTGGGAGACCATTTTTAGCTCCTACTGCGGCATCTTACACTCCAATTTCGTCGGAGTAAGTTCGGACGCAATTCTGTGAAGGTCGCGGCCGCCATTTTTTTTCTTTTTCTCTCCGCAATCTCCTGCAAAACGCCTGAACTGCCTCCCTTGGCTCCTGCTCTATCACATGGCGATTTGATGCATTTCAATGCCTCACAGGCGTTATTTAATACCTGAGCTTCTCTACCCATGCCATTTGACTCTCTCCAGGCTGCTTTTCCCAGCAACTGCGTGACGCTCAGTATCTCCTCAGATGTGGCGGCCATTTTATGTCGTTCTTCGCCTCAGGTTAACTTTTTTGCTGTTTCTTGCTTTTGATGCAGCGTTTCCTTCTTTTTATATGCTTGGACACTGCTAATGGTCAATTTATGGATGCCTTTCCTGTGAACTAGCCTTCTTTGTTGTGCAGCCTACTTCCTGTGACATAAGACGGATGGCATTGTCCTGGTTTATTTTTGCTGTCGGTTTTTCTCACATCGTGACTTACTTTCTTTGGTTCTTTTCCTCTATGAGCAAATCTGCGCCACACTCTACCTCTACTACCTCAAGGCATGCTTTTATTAGGAATTCTAAACTATTTACTCTTTGTGCCAAGTTTGAGGCTCTTCAGCTGCTCTTGATTCCGGTTACGCAGTCTGCGATGGAATCTGCCGTGCCAGCCCCTGGGAAAGCAACTTCCAAAAGACTAAAAAAGGATCCCCCCTCTCCACCTAAGCGGATGTCACCAGTCTCCTTGGAGCTTCTTTTAGAGGAAAGAAGGGCTCTCCATCCTTTCATGGAGGAAACCAATACCAAATTACAAGTTCTGGCAAACAACTGGTCGGAAATGGATGCGAGAGTTTCATCTGTGGAGCAGAGCATTTCTTCTTTTAAAGAAACTATACTAAAGTGTCTCACTTACATCTGCAGGTTTCTTCTCTTCAGAAGCAGGTGGAGGAGCTTGAAAACCGCAACAGACACAATAATTTGCGTATTTACGGCCTGGTGGAGGGCTGTGAGGGGAATGATCCCATTGCCTTCTTTCAGTCTTTTCTCCCTAAGCTTTTGCATCTACCAGAGGGCACTGCGCTCAATATCCAACAAGCTCACAGACTGGGCCGGCTTCCTTCTACCATTGCCACTCCATCACGTCCAAGAGGAGTGTATTTCCTTGAATATACAGATCTCTTGAAAGTTTTGTCGGCAGCCATAGCTTCTCCTCGACTTACTTGGTACGGATCTTCTTTGTTCTTTGCACAGGACTATGCTAAGGCCACAGCGAACAAACGAAAGGCTTTTCTGGACATTCGAGCTGATCTAAGAGCCATAGGAGCTAGATATGGACTATTTCATCCATGTCTTTTCAAAGTCACCTACAACAACAAGACTACAGCGTACGAGGATCCTGTTCGTCTTCAAAGTTTCCTGAACTCCTGCAGAACGGCTGATATGGACATCTCCAATGCTTCTTCCTCTTCTCCTCCCTGAATCCCATGTCTTTCTTTTGTGGTTCTCTTTCACTTTGTTTCCCTATGCATGCTCCCCAATTCTCCTGATGTATTTCACGGTTCTTCCCTGAATCGTTTTTCTTTCTGTTTTCATACTTGTCTTCCAATATTGAAATGTTTATATAGTGATTTCGGTTCACTGTGTTTTGTTTACTACTCGCATTTTTTGCTGCATTGATAATGTTGGTATTCCCTCTTGTACCCTTCTATATTATTCGCTCACCATTTTCCTCATGTATCCCATAGGTCAGATCATCGTCTTGTGATGTCCTCCCGGTTGTGCGCCCCGCTGGCCCCGGATGCCTTGCCTGCTCTATGTGGTTCCACCCCCCCTCCCCTCGATTCTGGTTTGTTCCTGGTTGTGATCCCTCATCTTCCCCTTTTGTAGGTATGTTTTACCTTCGTTCCTTCCACATGTCATTTATCTGGTATACCTTTTTCCCTTTCCTCTTCTTCCTTTGCTTCTTGTCCTATACAGGTGTCTCTTCAGGTTTATCCTCTCCATTTTCTCTTTTTCTATCTTCCTTTTTTTATATGATTTCCTCACTGACGTTGTCGCTCTTCTTCCTTGGTATATTCTTATTATCCTTTGATTCTTCTTCGCCTACTTCTTTGATTCTTTTCCCTCTTTCTAGGAATGTATCATCTTTTCATGTACTCTTCTTTTTCTTCCCACTTTCTTCTAATTATGTATTCCTTCTCCTTTTGAGCTCATCTCATTGCGTAATTTCTCTCTGTTATCCTACTCCACTTGTTTGTTATATCTTTTGTTCCTCTTTATATAATTATTTGTTCCTTCTTTTTCTTCTTCACTTCGTTCTTCCTTTTCTAATAGATATCTTATCTGATTTCTATAATTTCTTCTTGGGCTTTCTCTATGCATCAGTTCAAGTTGTTTGTCGTAATCAATTTTTTATTATATGTCGTTAAACGTTGTTACATGGAATGTTAAGGGTATTAATTCTCCTATCAAGAGACAAAGAATTTTATCTCATCTTGCCAAGTTGAATGTTGATTTTGCATTTCTGCAAGAAACTCATCTCTCAGAAGTAGAGTCTGCCAAACTTAAGCGGGGTTGGGTAGGTGAGGTATATTATTCTCCTGGTGATGGCAAGCGTAATGGGGTTATCATTTTATGTCGAAAATCTCTTTCTCATTCTTTAGTAACACAAGACTCAGATACTGAGGGCAGATGGGTCCATGTCAAACTATCTTTAAGGGGTGTTCCAATCTCTCTCCTCAACGTTTATGCCCCCACAGGTGGCGACCCTACTTTTTGGCGTGAATTCTCAACGCATGTCACTAAATTTGTGGACGACAATTTTATATTAGCAGGGAATTTTAACCAGGCTCTTGACCCTTTCCTTGACAGGAACTCTAAGGTTCCCTTCATTCCCAATAAGTCCCACAACATTTTTGCTCAAGCAATCTCGCAACATAAGCTAATTGATGCTTGGCGCCTTTGCAATCTGACGACGAAAGAGTTTACTTTCTATTCCCCTTTACACCACTCTCAGTCACGGATTGATTATATCTTTGTCTCCCATAACATTGCCCAAACTCTCACGCATGCTGAAATTGGCCCCATTTTACTATCAGATCATGCCCCTGTTTCAATGCGTATCGACATCATCCCTAAAATTGCTGGACCTAGGAGGTGGCGTTTTAACAATTCTCTTCTCCTAGACCCCAAGTTTACTACTTCCTTTACCGATTTTTGAAATGAGTTTTTTTAGATTAATGATACTCATTCCATTGCCAAGCACACTATATGGGATGCTTTTAAAGCTTCCGCAAGGGATTTAGGCCATATGTAGGTGGCCAAATACCGGTCGGTAACGGCCGATTTCAGCCGTTACCGACCGGTATTTTGTATTTCTGATGTAGGTGGCCAAAATATTACCGAATCTGTATATTTACCGAATCGGTAAATTTACCGATTCTGTAAATTACCGAATCGGTAAATGTACAGATTCGGTAATATGGGATGTAGGTGGCACTGGAAACAGTGCCACAGGCCCATAGGAATTCGTTATTTACCATGAAATATTATTGCATGGTAAATAACGAATTCCTGTGTACATGCACATCTGTGCATGTACACCTGTGCCATGTCTGGGCATGTCTGTGTGTCACATGGCACACAAGCCAGAAACAGGGGTGCAACAGGGTGTCAAAGTGACACCCTGTCCCCCTTGTAAAATCGATAAATTTTTACCTGACACTCAACCCTCCCCCCAATAAAATTTTATGAGGGTCGAAACAAGGCTGGGAAGATTTTGGCTAATTATTTGAAAGTTAAACACAATAAGTTGAACATTGAATCTATTTATGATAATAACTTGGACCTTAAACACAAGGATACAGATATTTTAACTGAATTCTCACTCTTTTACAACACTCCTCTGACACTCAACCCTCCCCCCAATCCTTATCAAATTTTTTCTCCAGTATACATAAACCTCAACACTTTCCTCTTGACCTCACCTCTTTAGAATCAGATTTATCCCAGCAAGAATTACTCTCTGCGCTCCAACACCTTAAAAAGGACAAGGCTCCCGGACCAGACGGTTTCATAGTTGAATTTTACCTCCACTTCTCGAAATTACTCATACCAAAACTGCACTCCTTGCATCACACATTTCTTACTTTAGGTAGTTCCTCAGGTTCTTTTTCTGATGCTCACATTTGCCTCATTCCCAAGGAAGGGAAGGATACCCAATACTGCAAGAATTACAGACCGATTTCTTTAGTTAATATCGATTACAAAATCTTCGCTAAATCGCTAGCAGCCAGGTTAGATCTCCTATTACCTGACTTATTAGGAGCTGAACAGTCGGGCTTTGTTAAGGGATGCTATATCACCGATAATACTAGACTTCTATTCAATGTCTTGTCGAAGTCCTCGCACTCACAGCACTCTCTGGCTGCGATTGCATTGGATGCAGAGAAGGCATTCGATAAGGTTGAATGGACCCATCTTTTCTCAACCATCGAATGGTTTGGGTTTGGCCCCAAATTCATTTCTTTAGTTTCCCTTCTTTATTCTAACCCACGTGCGGCTGTATGTGCCAATGGCCGAATCGGTATTTGCTATTGAATCCTATGGGCTTCAAGGCCCATAGGAATCAATGGCAAATACAGAATCGGTAATTACCGATTTGGTAATTACCGATTCTTACCGATTCGGTAATTATTACAGAATAATTACCTACATGGCATTTACAGATTTGTGTAAATACCGAATCGGTAAAATTCGGTATTTACGATTCGGTAAATGCCATTTACCTACATATGGCCCTTAGTTATTGGATATGTTGCTAAGAAGAGGAAAGCTGCTCGTAATCTCACTGGAGATCTTCTCCAGACAATTAAGAGTTTGGAACATACCTATTACACTTCGCACTCCCAAGATAGTTTGACAGCTCTTCTTCAGGCCAAAATGCAATTTAACAAAAAATCTACGGAATATGCTTCCGTATATTTACTGAAGTCGAGTGCGAAATTTTATGAGGGTCGAAACAAGGCTGGGAAGATTTTGGCTAATTATTTGAAAGTTAAACACAATAAGTTGAACATTGAATCTATTTATGATAATAACTTGGACCTTAAACACAAGGATGCAGATATTTTAACTGAATTCTCACTCTTTTACAACACTCCTCTGACACTCAACCCTCCCCCCAATCCTTATCAAATTTTTTCTCCAGTATACATAAACCTCAACACTTTCCTCTTGACCTCACCTCTTTAGAATCAGATTTATCCCAGCAAGAATTACTCTCTGCGCTCCAACACCTTAAAAAGGACAAGGCTCCCGGACCAGACGGTTTCATAGTTGAATTTTACCTCCACTTCTCGAAATTACTCATACCAAAACTGCACTCCTTGCATCACACATTTCTTACTTTAGGTAGTTCCTCAGGTTCTTTTTCTGATGCTCACATTTGCCTCATTCCCAAGGAAGGGAAGGATACCCAATACTGCAAGAATTACAGACCGATTTCTTTAGTTAATATCGATTACAAAATCTTCGCTAAATCGCTTGCAGCCAGGTTAGATCTCCTATTACCTGACTTATTAGGAGCTGAACAGTCGGGCTTTGTTAAGGGACGCTATATCACCGATAATACTAGACTTCTATTCAATGTCTTGTCGAAGTCCTCGCACTCACAGCACTCTCTGGCTGCGATTGCATTGGATGCAGAGAAGGCATTCGATAAGGTTGAATGGACCCATCTTTTCTCAACCATCGAATGGTTTGGGTTTGGCCCCAAATTCATTTCTTTAGTTTCCCTTCTTTATTCTAACCCACGTGCGGCTGTATGTGCCAATGGCCTAGTGTCTTCCTTTTTCGACCTAGGTAGAGGGGTTCGTCAAGGTTGCCCCCTGTCCCCTTTTCTTTTTAATCTAGCTCTGGAGCCTTTCCTTTCCAAACTTCATCAACACCCTAACATTCATGGCTTCCAAACACCACATTATCACATCAAATTGGCTGCATATGCTGATGACATTTTTCTTTTTATATCTAACCCCACTGAATCTATACCTGCCTTTCTTGATGTGGTACGTGAATATTCCATCATTTCGGGCTATAAACTCAATAACGACAAATGTGAGATTTTGCCTTTAACAAAGTATACCTTCAAACCTGACTTTAACCCTGCGCACTTTACTTGGAGTCCTTCTCACATTAAATATTTAGGCCTGCATGTTACCCCTTCCATCTCTGACACAGTCTCTCTCTGTTTGAACCAATGCATTCAGAAATTATCGGATTTAACGTCCAGATGGCATCTCCTTTATTTGTCATGGTGGGGCCGGCTCGACGCGATTATGATGATGTTATCTCCCATAATTTTCTACACGATATCCAATATCCCAGTAGCCATCCTCTCCAAGTTTTTAAAGAAAATTAATTCAATTCTATCTTCCTTTCTTTGGAATGGTAAGAAGCCTCGGATGTCTCTTGCCAGACTAACAAGACCAAAATAAGAGGGTGGAGTTAATTTCCTGGATTTTCCAGCCTATCAAAAAGATTTTCTCTTAAGGCAGGCTTCTTTATGGCTACAAGATCCTGCAGAGCCTTGTCCTTTGTGGGTCACGGTTGAACGTCTTACATTATCCCCCTTCTCTTTTACGGAATACTTATCTTTTTCTCACAAACCACCCTCGCTCTCCACTCTCTTACATAAGTTCACCACTAATCTGCTTCTCTCTTCTCCACCCCCACCTCTCACTACAATTGCTGATTTTCTTAGCTCTACCATTTGGCAAAACATGCATTTACTAATTAAAAATAAGCCCTTTTATTGGAAGTCCTGGAGGCAAAAAGGGTTACTTTGGGTTTCTCAACTATTCTCTAACACCACATTTCTATCTTTCTCTGCACTTAGCCAATCTTTTGACTTACCCCCCTCCTTTGCTAGCAAATACTTTTTACTTAAGGAAGCTGTCATGTAAACTTATGTACGACTCTCACATTCCTGTACCCCCTCCGCACCCTCCAATCTCGTCACTCACCTCCATTCTTTTTTGCGTGCTACACCCAAAGCTTCTGCCATCTACAAATACCTACATTCCACAGATTCCATTAGGCCTAAAACTAAGGTGGAAAAACAATGGGAATGTGACTTCGCCACATCTTGGCCTTCATCTCTTTGGTCTAAGATCTGGACTCCAGACCTTTGTTGGACTTGTTCTTCCCCATCTGCTACCCTATCTCATATGTTATTTTCATGCAAGGTTGTCCGTGAATTCTGGTTACAAGTTTGGTCCCAGATTAATTTAATTTTTCATACCTGCATTCCTTTTTCCTTTACTCACATTTTTCTCGGTAGTCTTTCTCCTTGCTGGGAGGATGTCTCACTTAATGTTAAAATCATAGATTTGTTGTTGGCTGTTGCATTTCAGCAGATCACAGTCAATTGGAAAAAATGTTCAAACATTTCCTTTAAAGCTTGGTGGTACAATGAATTTGAATTTAAAATATTTATATCGCGCAGCGTACACCAGACGGTTTCTTGGCGCTTTAGGAGGCATGAGAAGCAAAAAAGTGAAGAAAATTATTGCGGGAAAGCTTGGACAAACAAAAAAGTTTTCAGGCCCTTGCGAAAGAGGGAGTAATGTTTGGTCGCTCGTAGATGGTCTGGGAGGGAATTCCAAAACGTGGGAGCCAAAACTGAAAAATTGGACCCTCCCATTTTTTTCCTCTTGTAGCGAGGGACCTGTAAAAGAGATTGGGAAGATGATCGGAGCTGTCTGGTGGGGACATATTCTGTTAAAAGGACGAAATGAAAACAGGGGCCATTCCTTGGCGTGCCTGGAAGACCATGCAACCGGTTTTAAAGAGTACACGTTGCTGGACAGGCAACCAGTGTAGCGCCTTCCGTAGTGGCGTGGAATGATGAAAGCGGGAGAGACCGTACACCAGCTGTGCTGCCTGGTTTTGCACGAGCTGGAGTTTACGTAGGCTATAGTATGTCATAATCATAGATTGGATACAGCATTTGTCTTTCCCATTCATATGGCGGCGAAACGTATAGATCTATGGCTCCCAGTTACGCTATATCTTGATACAAGTGTTAATCATTCCTTTCATTTATGACATGCTCAGCAAGAAGTCTCTAAACCTCCATGAATACCCTTGCCGTTCTTTCTTTCTTTATTACCCTACTGTACTTGGTTATTATTGCATTATTTTATATTCATAATAATTGTAAACCCTCTGTTTTTCACACACACTCACAGTTTTAATGATTTCCTATTTCTTTAGACATAATGTTTTGTTAATTGTTAACGTTTCTCTTTTGACTTGCTCTTATACTCTGTATTGACACCTTGCTTTTTCCCTAATAAAATTCTTTTTGAACTTAAACAGATGGTCACTATTTTTTGCAGACTTTAATTTTGTCCTGACTTACAAGCCCGGATCTATTATTGGAAAGGCGGACGCTTTATCTCGTCTTGACACTGGCGACAGCAGTTAGACTGTGGAGAAAGGGGTCATTATTACCAAGGAAAAGATCATTGGAACCATTGTCTACCCAGAGTTTGAAAACAAGCTTAAGAATACCATATCCAAAGAAGAATTGAATGAATGGGTAACTGGTGGGACAGGTCGAGAAGTCAAAGATGGTAAACCATACTACAAAGAAAAACTCTATGTTCCCAATAACAAACTTCGTGAGAAGGTGATACAACACTTTCATGATGACTTAACGGCAGGTCACAAGGGTGTGAAGAAGACTTTAGAACTGACTCAACAAATTGTTTTTTGCCCGGCAATGGACGCTCAGGTGAGACAATATGTGGCATCTTGTGAACAATGCATTAAGTGAAAGACCACTAGAATGGCTGCACAAGGTTTGTTGCTTCCCATACCCCCCCGCTCCATATCCGTGGCATACTATTTCCATGGATTTTATAGTGGAACTTCCTTCTAGTAAAGGTTTCTCCACTATATGGGTGGTGGTGAATCATTTCTCCAAAATGAGTCATTTTGTTCCATTGAAAGCTCTTCCTAATGCTGTCCAATTATCCACTCTTTTCACTTCACATGTAGTAAGGGCACATGGGATTCCAAAGGTAGTAATTTCTGATCGAGGTCCTCAGGTCGTTTCCCATTTTTGGAAAGCCTTTCTGAAAAGGTTGGATGTCGATTCCTGTTTGTCTACTAGTTTTCATCCGGAGACTGATGGACAAACGGAGCGTGTGAATCAGGAGTTGGAGCAATTTTTGCAACTGTTTCTGATGGATCATGAGGGGGAATGGCCTAGTCTCATTTGGGTGGCGGAATTTGCTTATAACAATGCTGTGCATTCTTCTACAGGGTTCCCCCTTTTTATTTGAATTCAGGAAGACATCCAAACACTTTGGTGGGAAGGCAAGAAAGTGAAGTTCCAGCTGTAGAGGTAGTGGTAAACGATGTATTCAAGGCATATCAGGTGGCCACTAGCAATCTAATCAAGGCAAAGTGTTCCTATAAGAAACAGGCAGATAAAAAGTGACGTACAAATCCCATTTATGAACCAGGAGACCGAGTGTGGATCTCAACTAGAAATATGCGTCTAAAAGGGAATCGCAAATTCCAACCTTGATTTGTGGGACCTATTTTGGTTGAAAAGATGGTCAACCCAATGAGTGTTAAGATTCATCTCCCTTCTAAGTTGAAATTATACCCAGTTTTTCATGTTTCTCTGCTCAAAATGGATCCACTTCATACTAGATTGTAGGATCCACCTAATTCAGTTCAGTTGCAGGAAGTGGAGGAGTTTGAAGTTAAACAAATTTTGTATTCCAGAGTTAAGAGAGGTGAGTTGTTTTATTTGATTGACTGAAGGGTTTCGGTCCGGAAGAAAGGTCTTGGGAACCTAAGAGAAATTTGCATGCTCCCAAGCTAGTATGAGAGTTTCACAAAACTCATCCCCAGAAGTCCAAGGAGACTAAGAGGGGGGCTTTGGTGGAGGGTACTGTAAGGAGTGGTCAGGTCAGAGCATCTAAAATGCAAGAAAGACATTGTGCCCCTTATAAGAGGTATGGGAACCTTTACAGGAGACTTCGTAGGGCCATTTCTTTGGTTCCGCTCTCATTGTGGCTGCGAATGTTATTGCCAATGTAGTCGCGACAATCCCAGATGGCCACCAATATTTGCAGCTCTGGTTACCGTTCTCGTGTTTCCCCAGCACTCCAAGCCCAGCTGTATTTGCGCTCGCGCTCAACAAGGTGGCACACTTCAATTGAAGTTTTCCATGAGGCAGTAGCTTTCTTCTGGTATTCCGGCTGCCGTTAATGGATCTACATGCCCACTTTGGAATTTTCGAAGCATTAGAACTCATTTTCGAAGGTGCTTCTTCAGCGTGCCTTTTTCTGAAGAGAAATACAGGTTCAAGAGATTTTCGTCAGCGTTCAACTAAAGTGGGACGACAGCAGTCCTAGTAAGAGTAAGACAGTCTTTGCTTGAGGGGTCGCTTCCTTTTCCTGAAAAACAGCAAGTAAGTTACCCCAAATATACTGTTGCTAAGTCTAAGAGTTCAAGGATATATATATAGACCTGCTTTATACCAAAAAACCGAGAGCGCACTATTATTCATATACGGATTGAAGATTAATTGCCGGCTGTGGCTTTACCGGCCCCTGTGTGCCACCAGACAACGGGCGGACTTCCTCGGAGAAGCTGCATCTTTGTTGACATATATAAACATATATATATATATATATATATATCTGTGAACAAGGCAGGTATGCCGAAACGCGTCATGCTTTTACAATAAAACTACCCTGAAAGGCTGAAAGGCTGGTGATCTAACCTGCTCCTGTGTCGGTGTCCGGTTTTTTGGAGAAGAAGTCGGATGTGGTTGGAATATATATCTATATATATATATATATATGCTTGCTTCCCACGGCTCATTTACGGCGGAACCTCCCGTAGTCTGGTGGAGCGTTTCACACTGGCAGAGCCCCGCCAGTCAGTTAATTTTCCAAAAGTATCCAAGTCAGACGCGCACTCAGAAATCAAGTGGTACACAGTGCTGCTTTATTGCTGTTACGCGTTTCGGAAGCCTCTGCTCCCTTGCTCACACTGTGATGTCATTTGAGATGTCATCAGTGATGTCATCAGTGATGTCACTGACCATGTCATGAATGATGTAATACGTGACATCATCAGCAGTGGATTGCGGGTGCGCGATATATAGTTAGTGCAACTAACTATATATGGAATTTCAATGGTTTTGTGTGAGTAAAATAAGGTTTTTTAAATGCTAATCCCTAACTATATATGGTCTATAACCTATGGTTTTTTCAGTGAATTTTCAAGGTTTTTTAAATGCTAATTCCTAACTATATATGGTCTCTAACCTATGGTTTTTTCAGTGAATTTCAATGGTTTTTTAATAGCAAATATCATAAGCTGTCGAATGTCAAGTACGTGGTAAGTAAAAACATTTTCGTGTTTATGCACACTGATCTGCTTTGAATGCTGCCCCCCCTCCCCCTCATTTCTATTAGGAGTACTCTCTCTTTGCAGATAGTGAAGGGTAGTTAACGCAGGCCTTTGCCCCCGTTGTAATCCGTCGTGCCTGCTTCTCTCTCCATTTGATTGATTGTTATCCAAGCATTTACTGTTTTAGAATTGTTTCTCTTTGGTTCATTCTCTATTTACAAACAAGCACAGAGTCGCAATACTCTGTTTAGTCTTTGCAGATAGTGAAAAATCGTGTAAAAAAACAAAAGGAATCGAGCAAAATCAGTAGGCCACTAATGGGATCTCTTTTTGACCTCGCTAAAATAGAAACATTAGGAACAACCCCTCATAAGAAATACGAAACTAGTGAGATGAACTGAGCTCCACACCATGATGGCTGCAAGACAGCTCGGCTCCGCCACCCACCCCGCCCAAAATAACGATAAACTCTATGCAAATATTACAAATATATACAACACACCAGCAAAGTAACAGGGTAAAACATTTTATTAAATAACTATTTACATAACTATTTTATACTTTTTGTTGCCCGATCCGGCTAGCTCAATCGATCGAGCATGAAACTCATGCACTCTGATAGTTCAAAGTTTTGAGGAGTGCTTGTAACACTGTCTGAAGCCTATTTGCACTTGCTACAGCTTCACTATTCTCAATGTAAGTGGGGGCTGTTTGAGGACGTGACTGCATTTGAAAACAATGTGATGCGGTGCCACCCTGAACCGCTTGACGGAGGCCCCCGAGGGACGGTGTCATGGCGCGGACTCGGAGGGGGCGCTTGGCTCCGGCCCCCTCCGCAAGTCGTGTTGCCCTGGTGTGGCCTGAGATCGCCCCCGACATAGGTGGCCGGCTCCCGGGGTCAAGCGGAACTTTTTCCCTTTTGGTGACTCTTCCATTCTTGACCTTGTCCCCCAATCCGTTTCACCTAAAGACACGCTGTAGTGGGGCGCCCCTTTACCGTTTCAGTTGCCATTCCGCCCGCTTTTGCTACACTGTGCCTCTTCCGCTATTCAGCTGTTTACCGCCCGCTCTTTCGACTACAGCGTCTCGCTCACCATGTACTTGAGTTGCTCCCGCTCTTGCGGTGCAGCGATAGGCGGCTGCCACAGGACTCTCAAAATGGCGGCCGGCTCTTCAGATTTGGGCGTGGTCCACTAAAATGGGCCTGCGACACCTTGGAACTCGGACGCTTGTCTGCTAGAGCTTGGGCTCCATTCTTGAAAGCGTCCCCTCAGCCTTGAAGATTCTACAAAAGTGTTGGGGGCCCCCGACTCCCGCAGGCTTCTGGTGGGGAGCGGCTAGCATGATTGCTCGTGGAATGGCCACGACGGAGCTACGAAATGGTGGTGCTCTCATGCTAACGCTAGCTTCAGTCTGAAACATCCAGAAACACTGTAGACTACCAATTCGATCAGTTCCGGTAGCGCCCCAACGTGACCCGGTAGAGAAGAACTTGCCCTCCCCTCTTTGACTGATGGTTCTTGTTGCCTGTCCCTTCTGTTGTCATTTAACAGAACTATTTAGCCTGCTGAAAGGGGTTGTGTTCCGACCGCTGGTTGGTGGAGACATTTTGACTATATTCTGGACCTGCGTTGTCGCGTAATGCGGCATATGACGCGCCGCGTTAGCGCATCCGGAAGTGCTCCGGTGCGCGAAGCGCAGCTTCCCGGAAGCGATCCGGGGCGCAGCGCGCAACGCGTAATGTAAGCATAACAGGTCATGTGACTTGTTAATAAAACTTTTCATTGGTTCATTTTACTTTTCTTATTCTAATGATGAAAGGCTTGGTCATATGACCTAAAAATTACGCTTTTTATTACTTTCGAACATTATTTTTTCTTAAACATATGTTATAATGTTCCAGGCTAATGTACTTTCCCGGAAAATTTACAACTGTCCTGCAAGTAAAATATATTCCTTTTTCGAGAAAAAGGGTGTTTCTTCGTCCCATGACGGAGCCGTTGAGCAAAAGAGGCTCGGCCTGCTGTCTTAGTCGCCGATACGCCTGAATATCAGATTCTTATCGATCACTTTATGTTGCAGAAGTAGAAACACAACAGCCCTTGACCATTTATCTTTACTGCGTTCCTGCGTATTATACCTTTTACCCTTCATGTAATTGGACTGCTTTATTTCACTTGCCTTTTACTGATTCTAAAACAGTGACTATTATTAAAAACTTTACCAATGTAAATACTACTACCATGTTTTCTTTTAAAAACCTTTATTGTGAAAATGTCAGTATACAAATACGGGCCTATAACCACGTGGGCCGGCCATGGAGCAAACTGTAATCGTATATGATGAGTAGACATTTACACTGTAGAGGAACGTAACGGGCGGGCCATTAGGTTGCAAGAACTAAGGTGTCTAACAGTTGCGGAATCGGTGGACGTACATTTTATAATTAAAATACGACAGAGCCAGTTACAATAAAATTATCTAGATATACATTTGCGGGCAAGTACCATGGGTGACGTTAATTCGAACTTTCAATAGTACAGTAATCAATAACACATCAGAACTTAATATCAATAGGGATGTCGAAATATTCAATCAATTCTCGTCCCCGCCCGCCATGTGCTTCAAAACTGCATACGTATCTCGTGATTTCAAGGTTCTGCAACCAGTACACAACAAGGAGTTACGAGTCCCATTTATTTCGGCGCCATTTTGGGCGAGGACGGGCAGGTCCAGGATATAGTCAAAATGTCTCTACCAACCATCGACTATGATGATGTTCATATGCTGTATTTATTAGAGTAACACTCATCTGTCCACATGAAATTAATTTGCCACAATCTAAACATGTCATTTTAATCTTTCCAAAGTTCTTCTAAATATTTGGGACCGTTTCCCTTGCCGCTGATGCTGTCAGTGCCACTTCTTTGGTGAATGTACTGGCAGGTCGGGGGTTCTCCTCCAAATCTCTCTTTTGTGCAGCACTATAATTAATCGGTGCCACCTCTCCATATGACGATGCATGGTATAGTTACCATAACTATATTTTTTTTCGGTTCCTCTTGAGAGTACATCGTGGCAGATGAGGCAGGTAACGTACCGGGCATTTACCTTTTTTGCATGTAGAGGAAAGGAAAAAAAATTCGAGCGTCCGAGTTCTAAGGTGTCCCAGGGCCATTTTAGTGGACCAGGCCCAAATCCAAAGAACAGGCCGCCATTTTGAGAGTCCTGTTGCAGCCGCCTGTCGCTGTAGCATCAAGAGCGGCCGAAACTCAGCTGAATGGCAACTGAAACGGTAAAGGGGTGCCCCACTACAGCAGACGAGCCTCCACCTGGGAAGGCCCGTTCACGTCGCCCCCCCTTCGGGCATCCCACGCCGTTATTCGGAGCAGGATTGTAGGATGGCCACACCAGTGCGGCAACTTGCTAGACACCACCTCGGTGCCAACCGAATCTCAGCGCCTTGTGGTGTCTTCTATTCAGAAAATATTGTTGTGCTGCCTTCGGCCTATTCGCCGCAAGTGCGCACGCAACTCAGCTGCATAGCGAGTGAAACACCAAGGGGTGCCCCACTGCAGCCGAGGAACCTTCATCTTGGGGGCGACGCACAGCATCACATTGCTTTCCAATGCAGTCAGATCCTCAAACAACCCCCACTGACTGACGCGAACTCACAGGCCAACGGAGCGCCCCACGCCGACTTTCGGCGCAGCATTGTAGGATGGCCACACCAGTGCGGCAACTTGCTAGACACCACCTCGGTGCCATCCGGATCTTGGCGTGTTGCGCTGCCTTTGGCCCTATTCGCACATCGGTCCGCTACTGACGCCACCTCACAGGCCAACGGGGCGCCCCACGCCGACTTTCAGCATTGTAGGATGGCCACACCAGTGCGGCAACTTGCTAGACACCACCTCAGTGCCATCCGGATCTTGGCGCGTTGTGCTGCCTTCGGCCTATTCGCACATCAGTCCGCTACTGACGCAAACTCACAGGCCAACGGGGCGCCCCACGCCGACTTTCAGCATTGTAGGATGGCCACACCAGTGCGGCAACTTGCTAGACACCACCTCGGTGCCATCCGGATCTTGGCGCGTTGTGCTGCCTTCGGCCTATTCGCACATCGGTCCGCTACTGACGCGAACTCACAGGCCAATGGGGCACCCCACGCCGACTTTCAGCATTGTAGGATGGCCACACCAGTGCGGCAACTTGCTAGACACCACCTCGGTGCCATCCGGATCTTGGCGCGTTGTGCTGCCTTCGGCCTATTCGCACATCGGTCCGCTACTGACGCCACCTCACGTGCCAACGGATTTTCTACGCTTTTTATACCCTATGCCGCATAACAGGTCATGTGACTTGTTTATAAAACTTTTCATTGGTTCATTTTACTTTTGGTTTCCTAATGATGGAAGGCTTGATCATATGACCTAAAAATAACACTTTTCATTGGATGAAAACTTTTTTTTTCCCAAACGATGAAAGCCCCACCTTGTTTCTGGATGTTTCAGACTGAAGCTGGCGTCAGCATGAGAGCACCACCATCTCGTGGCTCCGTTGTGGTCATTCCGCGAGCAATCATGGCAGCCGCTCCCCACCGGAAGCCTGCAGGAGTCGGGGCCCCCAAGACTTTTGTAGAATCCTCAAGGCTGAGGGGACGCTTTCGAGAATGGGGTCCAAGACCTAGCAGACAAGCGTCCGATTTCCAAGGTGTCCCAGGGCCATTTCAGTGGACCAGGCCCAAAAAGGAAAGAGCCTGCCGCCATTTTGAGAGTCCTGTGGCAGCCGCCTATCGCTGCACCGCAAGAGTGGGCGCAACTCAGCTGAATGGCGGATTTTGACACAGTGTACCAAAAGCGGGCGGAATGGCAACTGAAACGGTAAAGGGGCGCCCCACTACAGCAGACGAGCCTCCACCTGGGGAGGCCCGTTCACGCCGCCTCACCCCCCCCCCCCCCGGGGCGCCCCACTCCATTATTCGGAGCAGCATTGTAGGATACCAAAACCAGTGCGGCAACTTACTTGACATCACCTGGGTGCCATCCACATCTCAGCGCGTTCTGCTGCCTTGGGACTATTCGCACAACAGACCGCTACTGACGAGCCACCCCCCGGGACGCCCCACGCCGTTATTCGGAGCAGCATTGTAGGATACCCAAAACCAGTGCGGCACCCAGGCAACATCACCTGGGTGCCATCCAGAACTCAGGACGTTGTGCTGCCTTGGGACTATTCGCACAACCGACCGCTACTGACCATTGTTCCTTCTTTTTTCCTAAAAATGTTTAAATGTTTTTACTGTTTTTGTTGCGTTGTATATATTTATAAGTTATTAAAGTTTTATAATCCTACTACTTTGTTGGAGTGCTATATATTTTTAATGTGACACATAATTGTAAAAACTTTAATGTACAAAGAGGCATCCCTGGAATCTTCCGCTTCAGGCTCGGTCCCCTCCCCAATCACAATACAGGATGGTTTTCAGATAGTAGGAACGCGTGTGGTGTGACGGATCTCATCGGGTGGGGGCCTTGATCTACTGTAACTCCTTTGAAGAGGGGTGATTCTTTACAGCTGGGGCCATAAACTACATCTGCAGGGCTACCTGATAGCCTGGGACCGGCCTGGACAATCGGACACAGAGGAAGAGGAGTGTCAGAGCGTGCGGTAGTGAATAGGGCGAAAGGGAGGTGTCGGGCGGGCACAGGGTGTGATTCTCAGGGAAGAGCAGCGCAGATGGAGGGAGGTTTATTGCCCATGCATAAGACAGAGAGCGGGGGTGACCAGTGCCTGGGGGAGATGCTTGCGAGGGTGGGGAGCCATGCTAAGGATCGACAGCGTGCAGAGAGTGGGTCTGGTCAAGGCATCTAAAATGGCTGCCGTGCACGACAAAAGTGTGGCATTTGAAAAAAGGCAAGATGGCGCAGACAATGTTTTTCAACACTTCCTGATTTCCTTCGAATCGAACGTTAACAGACGTTATCTCTCCCACACTACCGGTCCCCCTGGGCTTAAACGCCGAGATGGTAGGGACTGCATCCCGTGGAGATAGGCCGAGACGTCACTCAGCAGAAAAAAAAGAAGAAAAAAAAGTCTATAAACATACAATAAGTTAAAAGTCAATCATTCTTGTTTCCTTGTAGTACGCTCCCCAGTCCGCTTCCCGTTACGCTAACCGGGCGCACCCCACCAAAAAAAACGATTTTTTGTAAAAAAAAATTTGCCCCGCGGAGCCCTTTTAAAGCCTCCACATCAAACCTATGGGGTCAGGGAGGATCTACTATGCCCCCTTATGGTCATTTGCCCCTTCGCTTTGGCCTCCTCTTGTCTCTCGATCCTACCGAGAGACAAGATGGCGGCCGCTCCGTACTGTTTGGAATGTTTACAGACACCGGAGAGCCAATCAGCTTCGCTTCGCAAAGCTCCGTAACGCGAAAAGTACGCGAAACGGAGCGCTACCCGGGACGCTGTCACAGATATATATCTTTTTTTAAACGTTAATTTCTCAAAATCCACTGCAGCACATATATTGAGACCCAGCAAAGGCACATCGGGCTACCAGTCCCTACAATTTTGCCAAGTTTCATGCAAATCCATTCACCCGCTGGGCCCTTTTAAAACCTCCACATCAAACCTAGGGGGTCAGGGAGGATCTACTATGCCCCCTTATGGTCATTTGCCCCTTCGCTTTGACCTCCTCTTGTCTCTCGATCCTACCGAGAGACAAGATGGCGGCCGCTACGGACTGTTTGGAATGTTTACAGACACCGGAGAGCCAATCAGCTTCGCTTCGCAAAGCTCCGTAACGCGAAAAGTACGCGAAGCGGAGCGCTGCCCGGAGCGCTGTCACAGATATATATCTTTTTTTGAACGTTAATTTCTCAAAATCCACTGGAGCACATATATTGAGACCTAGCAAAGGCACATCGGGCTACCAGTCCCTACAATTTTGCCAAGTTTCGTGGAAATCCATTCAGCCGTTCGAGCTAAAAGTGAGTCCAACCGCCCTATGGAAATTAACATGGGAAAAACGCGTTTTGGGACCCCCTTTTTTCTCGGCCCCCCCTTGACGAACCCCCCCAAATTTTCAGGGGCTGCTCAGAAACAAAATGTTCCATTTTCCTGAAAATTTCAGCCAATTCCGTCCACAAACGCCAAAGTTATTAGACATAGAATTTTCAAAAATCCCATAGAGAAAAAATCCTAACTATATATACCTACTGGCGACCGCCAGTAGGTAATATATATATATATATATATATATATATATATATATATATATATTTGGAGTCAAGCAGAAGAGTAGAGCTTTTACAGCTTCTCTAGAATTTCCATTAAGCACCACCAGTGTAGGGGTGAAGGACAGTGTTCAAGAGACTTTCACCTTAGAGGACAAGTCACAAGCATATCAAGAGTCAGAGAGTGACTAGACTAAGTCATCTGGACATGAGTCCCTTTCTCACTGCTCCATCAGGATTCAAGCAAGCCGGGCCGAAGAGGCTGAAATGCCAGAAACCGGTCCCCGGTAGCTTGTCTCCTTTCTGGTGAAGAATTGGCTTGGTAGTTTGGTCTGCCCTGTTCCCATGATGCACTGGGCCAGGGACAGACTAATTTGCATATAGCCAGGTTCTGAGCTGGGATGGGGCAGTGAGATAAATAACGGTGATGGATCAAGCCCTGATCTTTGGACTGGGTAAGAGTGGTCTGCTTAATTCAGACACTCTGTTCATCACCACCCCCTTAAAATGGCCACTATAGGTGTGGCAGGGTATACTCAGACATGAGTCCCTTTCTCACTGCTCCATCAGGATTCAAGCAAGCCGGGCCGAAGAGGCTGAAATGCCAGAAACCGGTCCCCGGTAGCTTATCTCCTTTCTGGTGAAGAATTGGCTTGGTAGTTTGGTCTGCCCTGTTCCCATGATGCACTGGGCCAGGGACAGACTAATTTGCATATAGCCAGGTTCTGAGCTGGGATGGGGCAGTGAGATAAATAACGGTGATGGATCAAGCCCTGATCTTTGGACTGGGTAAGAGTGGTCTGCTTAATTCAGACACTCTGTTCATCACCACCCCCTTTTCTGAATCTGGATACTTCAGCGCAATTTACAACTAATGACAATTGATTTTCAAGACCACCAAGTAGATATAATTATATATATATATATTTGTACTTACCAACCATTTGGAACTGCAGTCTGGCTCCTATAATAAAGAAAGGAACATAAGAAAGGCGAATTAGACAACAATAGAATAAAATTAACTATATCAAGAATAGAACAGATAGGAGGATACTCAAAATAACCTACAGGTATATTTAGAAGAAATAACCTAACTAAATAGTTTTTTTAAATACTGTGAATGTTACATGAGCTCAGGTGTTGCAGATTTCCTACCTGAAATAAGACACCATATAATACAGAAAGAGACAGGTCAGACACTTTCTCATTCAACCAGAGAGTTGCAACCACTGGGATACCGACAGGTAACTTAGAGATGGTACTTGTAGTAGAGTTATAGAGTATTTCCAAGTGGCAGTGTTATATTAGTTATCTTTTGCAGGCACCTACCAGGAGAGTAGCACAAGCCAAGACCAGAACAATCCAGTCTCTCTTTTTCATCCCAATCCCCTTTCCCCCTCTTTGCTCCTTGCTAGCTCGCTGTAGTGGAGTAGGGGATTGAGGAAATACTCGTCTCCTCCTGTGGAAACCACAGTTCTGGTTACAGGTACTTGACAGATGGAGTCGAAACCTTTTGGCCAAAACATGAAGAGGACTCCATAATTGAAGAAAATAGCAGAATCTGTGAGGGTCAAAAGAGAGGGCATATCTATAGTCGATGGGGTAAATGTGCAGGAAAAACACAGAAAAAGGAATCTGAGAAACAAATTCACATATCTCACTGAACAGAGTGACTGAGAATGCAAAACATTTGACCAGATAAGTAAATAGATGGCCTGTACACCTACAGAGGCACATCATATACTGAGAGCTCCCAAGGAAAGCAGGTCTCATTTGTAAACAGTTCATTAATCATGCACTTCTGTCACTTAGTTCTTGTCAGGCCTCAGCAGCTATAGAGAACAGACAGGCTGAAGTGTGGCCAAAAAACAAGCCTCCTAAGGGTTAAAAAATGCTCTATGCCGTGGTGAGAGTGAGTTTATTCTTGTAAACTGCAGGCATCAGGAAAATAAGTAAAAAACCAATTTTATAAAAATAAATGGCAGAATTTCACCTACTGGCATGCAAAGCAATCAGATTTGAAGAAATCCAGGCAGAGCGAGAGCGGTAAAGCGCATATGCACTATTAACTATACAAAATGGCAATTGAAGCCTCCAGTTGTGACGAGAAGTGACACGGGGGAAAAAGACAGGTACAAGGGTTCTGAGTCGCCCAAAAGCACAAATACCTGACACCACTGCATACATGTCTAGAATTCCACTCCGCTCATGCTCGCCAGTGTCAAGACAATGTCGGAAGTCGATGGTAGGCTCCGGAACAATGGAGGGCCTTAGAAGTCCACTGCCATCTTGCTGGCGGTTCGGCCATGCCCCCCTATGAGAGACATTTCTGACCCTACTGCGACCCAGTTGCGGCATAAGAGGGGCAAATAATACAGAGAGTTGTTGATTAGACTTCAGAGTAACAATTATAAAGAATATGTAACTAGGTAACATGAAGAGGGCCACGGAGCACTAGCAGTGCGCTTATTGGGATGGCTGGTTTGCACTGAAGTGGAACAGAAATGTATTTATGCTATACGATCTGAGGGCACCATATTACAAACACAACAGGACATGAATCAGGCCTTTAGTCCCAATTGTAAGGTTCTTTACACTGATCCTAATGCACAAGGGGATGAAGTGTAGATGCGATACCTGACTGGGATCATCATGCCCACCATGTCCCAGGAACATGGATCCTGCTTGAATGACCCCTTAATTGTAGAGGAAATTAAATTCGCTATAGATCACTATCAAGAGGAAAACACCAAGGATGGATGGGCTCCTACCCAAATGTAATGGCACCTATAGCGAGGTGCCGGCTGCGATTCACTTAGTAGTGTATACACAGTGGGGTGCTACTTGAATATACCAGAGCTGTTGTGCTCATAGTACTACCCAAGTTGTGGAGGGAGCCATTGGATGTCAAATCATATAGACCTCTTTCGCTCTTAAAAACTCAGTATAAAATCCTGCGAAAATTATTGGCAAAATACATTGATGCATTATATCAGAGACTTGATCTACGCGGATCAAACCATCTTCATTCGGGGGAGAAGTACACATCTCAACCTAAAAATACTTTTTATAGTGCTAAGAAAGACATTCAATAGGCTAGGTTATCCCTTCCTTTTTGCTGTGCTTCAGAAATTAAAACTGGGGTTGGTGACCATAAAATGGATATGGCAACTATACAGGCACCCTGAAGTTCGGATGCATACAGGACTAGTTTTCTGCAAAATCCTGGTTAATCCAGAAGGGCACAAGACAAGGGTGTCTGCTTTCTCCGCAATAGTTATCAGAATTGGGATGTAGCCATTGGCTAGCATATTGCATGGGCAGGCACACAATCTGGGGACTACAACTGGAAACCGGATCCCACATGATATCATTGTACACCGATGATTACCAGTTATATCTCAGGAAACCTTGAATACGTTTCAAGGGCATCATAGCAATATTGGATAGTTTTGGGCAACACATGATCTTTCAGGTAAATTGGGGGGAAATCCTGAACTTTCCTGATCTCCCCTGTAGAGGAGGCGCTTGTTCAGAGTGATGTAGGGCTCCTGCTCAAATAGGAACTAGACACTTTCTAATACTTGAGAGTGCAAGAATACAACTTCAACGAACACTTGTATGTTCGGAATCTATGGAAAGCAGTAGGGAGAATCAAGTAACCCTACTTTTATGGCCCTGACTTCTCCTCCCACCCATGGGACGAGTAGCCGCTATCACTAAAATTGCACTTGTTTGTGGCTATCTCAATATTATTGAAGAAATGAACTGCCTGTTAGTAAACCTGAAATGGGCATCCTAGAAGAGATGACTGGAATGCACAAAAATGGAATGACTGTTGAATGAAGGCAGCATCAACGTACCTGTTCACAAAGTTTATTACTATGCAGCACAGCAGCTGTGGTTTATAAGATGGGTCTTTGACGTTAACTGTCAGGAATTCCAGAATATTTGTAGAGTGACTCGATCAAAGGGTATGGTGGGAATGATACTGATGGACAGAAAAGGACTAAAGGACCATACCAAGCCAGCTAGTGCATCTAAGTTCTGTTGTCATAAATATGTGGACAGGCTAGGAGGTAGGGCATCCTATGTCCCCAACAGACCATTATGATGCTTGCCAGAGTTTATATCATTACCACATATATGCAACAGAAGAACCCGGAGTGAGGCAGAGATCCTTACGGTGAGTAACCAATATCAGGGTGGTCTGTTACTCACATACATTTGAGACTCTGAGAGGTGAGATGAATAGAGAAATAGGTCACTTCATGAAACATGCAATGATATTAAGGCTGACACGAGGTGCATGGGGGGCTGAGCACACAGAACCTGAAAGATCTGTAGCACTCATAAATATACTCACCCTGTGGACATGCTGTAGCAATATTATATGTAACCCTAGCACCCGTATTCAAGGCTGACCAATCTCCGGGAACGCAACTTGGGTAAAGATATATTGAAGATTGACTGTATTTATGCACTGGGCTATCACAAAACAGTTACTAGGAATCAAAGGTTCACATTCACACAAATTAATTATGTACAACAGACATATCTCTCATTACATCCGTTTGCTGAGATTATCTTTGATTCGTTGGTTCTTGCCCTCAATGTCACAATTGTGCACCATTTCACATGGTTTGGCCATGCGGGATGATTCACACATTTTGGTCAATGTGGCGCAGGTGACAGGTGGGAAGGGAATCTCCACTTACCCCTTGGTATGCTTGCTATGTGCTGATGTATTGATTTAGCATTTATTTTGGCAAAAAGTAACATTGCACTGGGTTGGAGCGAAAGAACGGCTCCATCAAGTATGCAATAGCTGAAGTATGCCCATAAATGAACAGTGGCAGAGTTAGCTAATATTTGGACAGCAACAGGCAGTGATGGGTGACCTGAATAGAGAACAAGTTTGGGAAGGTTCCTTGGCAATCTTTAATGCTAAGAATGCCAACTGCAGCCATAGATGATATGCAAAACATACACCAATTGATAATGGACATGGCCACAACACACAGAGGTGGGAACACACTGGTCTGCGACTGCAACTCAAAGTGCCGTGGAGAAGGAGATGACACCCAGGAGGGGCTCAACTTCATGGATCACACGAACAAAGTAGCAACCACAGCCCATCACAAACTACGAATGATCAGGAAAATTAGCCCGTTCCTGCCAGCGGCAGCTACTAAAACACTGGTCAGCTCTTTGGTCTTATCGTCCCTTGACTACTGTAATGGCCTATTCTTAAATGCTCAGGTTAGGGTCACGACGAAGCTACAGGCAATACAGAATGCCGCAGCACGTTTGCTGTCTGGAACACCCAAATTTGTGGCCATATCAAATACCATTAAAAAATACCACTGGTTGACGATCCGGAACAGGATCAAGTTCAAATCACTTTGTATAGTGTACAAGGCACTTAACGATCAAGGACCGCACTTTCTTAAGGACCAGCTCATACCCTACAAACCTTCTAGACAGCTTCGCTCCACTACTCTTAACCATCTAGTGATCCCACGTTCTAAAACAGTGTCCTGGGGCGACCGCCGCTTTTTGGTTGCGGCACCCAAATTATGGAACACCTTGCCTCAAGATATTATACTAAGCTCCTCACTTCTCCAGTTCCGCAAGAGATTAAAGACATGGCTTTTTGATCAATAACCTCCATCAAATATCCTTCGGAGCATTTAATATCGAGCTGTAGTTATGCGAATTGTTTAGCGCCGAGACGCCTGCGGGTATTCGTTCGCGCTTTATAAATGGCAACAAATAAACCCCCTGGCATTGGCAGAACGAACCTGGAGGTGTTTATTATGAATATTGTACATGATTATATCATTTTGCCATACTAGCATCTCGCAAAGTTGATTACTACAGATGCTCTGAGTGGGAAGGAGATGAGTGTTAGATGGAGATAGTTGCTTGTCGACTTCATGTATATAAGCGTGGAGACCAATGGCTCATTTTACTAATGTTCATCCTTAATTCTGCAGTTGGAATACGCCTGTCTCCATGGGTTACAATCATATATAAAATAATAAGGACCAATTAAAAAAGGAAACCTATGTATTTTTTAAATGTGCAAATGATGCTGAGTTTAGGAACAGTGGATATTTCAAGTCCTCTAACTTTGGGTTTACTCTTATTAGAAGGGATTTTGTAAAATGTCTTCTTTCTTTTGAAAGATAAAAGTGCATAGAAATTCTATTGGCAAAAGCAATATTCTACTATTTCGAGTCTTTCAATAATAAATGTTACCCCACTTGTATTGCTGGGCCTAGTGGCCACGACACAAAACACATAAACACAGAAAACACCAGTTGGAGATATCACATTTCTCCTAGCAAAATCAATGCTTTTTTTACAATGTGGTTGGCTGCAGAATTTTGTCAACAGTTTGGCCAACACCCAGGGAAGCCTATTAAATGCTGACATTTCTGAAAACTAGACACCCAGTAGAGCTCAATAATGTGTAACTTCAATGGATTCCATTTCGTTTTTTTACCCAGAAGCTCTTGCAAAACTCAGACTTTGGCTAAAACTCACACTTTTTCTTGCATTTATGTTTGTTAGTGAGTAGCCCCCTGAAGGGTGCTACCTATTTTTGTCAATATTCAATTGGTTGTCTGACCTAAATAGAAGTTCTATCATGATGCCTCATGGGATGGGGCAGAGGTTCCACAAATTTGGCAGGAGTTTCAATGTGGCTGCTGCGCGCTACACCTACCCTTCGACACCTCCACTCTCTCGGTTGGTTTCCAAGAGTACGAGTAGGTACAACCCTTTGGGGGACTACTCACTTACAAACAAAGTGTGGGGTAGGCGACTAACCCTTGTTTGAGATCTTCAAGAAGTCAGGGTCAGGTCTCAGTGGATGGAAAGGGTCTCGGCTTGTGTGCCCTGTACAAAGATAGTGTCTGTCGCGCATCAACGCTGTGCTTCAATCTATCATGTCGCCGGGTAAAGCAGAGAGAATGGCGAGCATAGGTGTTGAAAGGAGTGCTCGTGCAAGTAACATTTTGTATAACACCCATAACAATGTGTTGAGTTGCCCCTTAAATGTGTTTTTAGCAAATAGTGTGCGCAGGGAGCGTATTGGAAAAGACGGTACCATGCACCTCACAAATTAATATGATTACACTAAACCCTGACGCGGCAGGCTTTTTTCCTATCCTCTCATAAATTATGCAAAAACCCACCACAGCATTGTTTTATAAGGGGTCTCTTAACATTTATGCGTTTCAATTATATTGTTATTAGTTTTGAGACAACACTTATAGTATATTTGTGCAAATTAATATCCTTTCCCACACAACATAAAGACGAGAATGTGATGTTCTTTTAATTATTCTAATTATTGCCACTCTAAATTACATTACGAAAATGCCGTTAAACAATTTGAGAAGCAGGAGTGCACAGGAGGCGGAAATAGAAAACAGATTAATTGTTCTTCCTTCCGTTGGGAAAGTCTGCATCATCTCGTGGGCGAAGGTTATCTGATGCCTTTCCATCATTGCTGGGGAGAGGTGACAGCCCTGGACAGACGCCCCCATGTTATAAGAACGCTGCTTCTGTGTTTTGTAAGACAGTAGGATAAGAACTATTAATCAGAACTGTACAAGCCTGTCCAGCATGACCTGCAGCCATCTGGTAACCATAGTTCATTTTCTAGGGCATGAAATGAACGCTCCATTCTCCTAGATTCTGTTTGGTCTTGATCCCAGCTACTTTACATGGATGAAAAAGCAGTGTGTGAGTATAAAGGTCCTTTCTGTGAGTTCTCATTCAGGACTCCGACCTGTAAGCACTAGAAGCAAATAACATTTAATATTATAAATATTTCTTACATTTCAGAAGCGCTACTCTGTTTCACAATGCAAACTGTGCGCCAAACTCAATTGCAGAAGGTTGATTATATATGCATTATGCAGTGGAGTGGTGTGGCTCACTGGTTAGAGGCGGCTGACCGGGGAGCAGAGGACGGCCCAGGACCAGGGTTCAATTCCCGACGCGGCAGAGTCTTGGACCAGGGTCAACGGACTCGATAATTCTCGCCTCGGTGCCTACTCTAACTAGGGATCACACTCGGCAACTCTGGGCATTAGCTTGCCTCATCTCCACAACGCTGGGGGTGCCTTGGAGATACCCAGTAGGGACCATCTCATAGGCAAAGCCAGGACGGGTTCCCCAGTGGTCTACAGCGCAGAGATACTCCTTCGGGGGTTGATTTTAGCACTTTAGAAACCCACAATCAATCAATAGCCGGGTCTGGTGGCTCAGTGGACTAATTTGTCCACAGCAGTGTCCTGTGTTTGACCTCATGATCACAGGTTCAAATCCTGGCTGGTCCACTCAGCCGTTCATCCATCTGAGGTCGATAAAAGGAGTGCCATTGAGTTGGATAACAGTAAACATCTGTTATTCAGAGCCAAGATGCCAATGGGTGAACGTGCGCTTTACAAATACACGTTATGTATTCCTATTTTTAATTATGAATTTGTATAGCCCAATCAGTGAAACTTGAAATTGTCAGAGGTCTGAGAAGGAGGTGGAAGGGCTGAGGAGAGAGTAAGCAGGATGCAAGAAAACAGAGAATGAGCATGAGGGGCATCATGGGTGTGTGTGGTGAATACAGCCACTGTATCAAATTGTCAGTTCTTCTCAACACGGTGAGCTTCGGTTGGCAGGGTTCATATTAAGAGAGTCTCAATAATATTTAAAATTGCCTCCAAGTGACCCAACACCATTGAAGTCGCCAACTATGGGTGCAACAAGGCCTTAGGATACATAAGGGTCAAATGGCTTATGCAACCTGAAGCATGTCTTTACCTGGATAAGCGAGGTAAAAAATGGTGGCCAGCCATGTAAATTGGTGCCTTGCAAAGTATTGAATTTTGTGAAATTAATGGGGGAGTTACTAAATCTCCACTCAACGCAGCACAGTCCCCCGTGATGCTGCGCTGCACTGTGCGAAATGGAGAGAGCAGGAGAGCCTCATATTTTAAAAGATATCTCTCCTTCACTTTCCCTTGCACTGGTGCTGATTACAGCTGCTGTGCGCCAACCGCACACCTTAGCGCTTTAGCGCTAGGGAGTGTGTGTGTGTGTGTGTGTGAGTCCAGTTCCTGTACAAAATACTATGCCTAGACACAAGGGAAAGCTTTTCCAACTTTGTATGCGTGCTGCACAGTACAGCAAGCATGCAAAGTCGTAAAAGGAAGGAGAAATGAAAGAATTTTTACTTCCTTATTTGAGAAGAGAATGTGGAAAAGGCTGATTTTACAGGGTTTGTAGGCTTTAGTGTTTGCTCAGCCAGTGAGATTGCATTTGTGGCTCGTTCGGGAAGCTTCCTAAGAGGGTTTGTTTGTTATAGCAGTAATTCAGTAAGTTGTGTGACACAGCTCTTCAGATATGCCACAATCTTTTCAAGATACACAGTGTACCACAGGGAGACAGTGTAGGGAGGTGGGGACTGCGCTAATTTAAGCTCATTTTGAGACCCTTTCACTCCATCCATAATGAGTTGTATCAGGAGCAGTTTGCAGTTGAAGTGGCAGACCATTGATTTTCAGGTCAATACTGCTCCTTGAGATACACCATTAAGCCTCAGGGCACGCACTTAAAGTAAAACGTGTCACCCACCTATCAACCATGAAGATGTCAGTGTTTTTGGTCAGGTACTCCATGTCTTTGATTGAGTGGACATTTGAAGCTGCTTTTTATTCATTTATAGGGGTGCATCATAATCACGTGTAGAGTGCACCCGCATGTACTCGTATCTCCTGTAAATGAGAGTGTTAGAATTTTGAACCGCGTTAATGTAGTTATGTGATATATTTTAGACTATTGACAAGTAGTATGAAGAATTAACATAGGAAATGACAAAAGCTAGCAGAAAACACTACCATGGAGAAACTGTGTTGTGAAGTTTGACATTGCTCATGTTCTAAATGTTTTTAATAATAATACTTTCTATAATTTGGTAAATGTGTTAGTCGAGATGAAATATAGTTTTGCGGCTCTTAATGTTTAAATGATACGTTCTTATGTTAGCTAAAGCTGTAGGCCTGAAATGCAACCCCCGGACAAGCTCAAGCTTTAGGATTAATGTTCTGAGTTTCATGTTCACTGTGTAGGCTGTTCTCTCTCATATTTTGCATTGCAGGAGGAGAAGCATTCTTTAGGCTCAATAATGTCTTTGTTTTAGAAGCTAGACAAGGAAAGTTGAAGTGATAATCTTATGACTTGGAGGCAATAAAGGAAAGAAGTTGGTTTCACACGGGCGAAGTCACAGGAGCCAAGGATGAATTGTTGCAAAGGATGTACTTTGAGAACACAGTGGAAAAGTATGCATGTGACTGTGCCCTTTGTGGAGTACATGGAAAAGTGCATCAAGGGAAATCTACCTGTGGATAGCTGGTAGTTGGAATTAGGGATAGTGCCCCACATCCTCTTTGCCTTTGGAAAGGGAGCACCTCAGCACGAGCTCTTTATCTTGTTTCTCTTGTAATGGTGGATTTATGCTGCTTCACCCATCTCAACAGTGGAGAGACTCCTTAGGAAGACTCAATGACTGATACCTTTCTTCCAGATTCGATATGCTTACTCATTAACGTAGGGATGTCATAGTGATAGAGTAGGGATAGATTTAAATGCTCTTTATTCATCAGCTCTCTATGCAGGGAAATTTGGACTCCTGCTTCTTAATAGTCTGTATCCTCCTTCTAGAGTTAATAGTTCTGTTCATGTTGTACCATCTGAATTGAGTGGGTAGATTTGGCTTCATATTGTTTCCTTTGTATTTCCATACCCTTGTGTTGAGGTGTGTTTATGTCCAGTTATTTCTTGCTTTTGTAATAAATCAAACTAACCTTCCTCAGTTTTCCTTTAGTTATTATGTATCAGATAGCAGTGTGTTTCTAAATTAACTGTGCATTAATGATTATCATCCCTTCACGCTTACATGCTGCTTAAAAGACCCATCGGAGTGGGTCTCTAGAAAAGTTCCAGAACAACTTGAAACGGGCCTTTCAGTTGGTAGCAGAGTAGGATGGTTTGTGCATGAAGTAAGAGGAGAATCTAGAAATAGTTTAGCATAGTTGGAACCTAGAACACCAAAACCCTCGCACCAGAGCCCAATTATCGAGAACAGAAGGCAAAGGAATCCGGCGGAGACCGACTGAGTTTGATGGTGCGGCAAGTTCAGTAGTGGAAGGTAGAGTGAGTGTTAAAATGAATTGTGAAGAATGTTAGATTGCGGGAATTGTTTGACTGTGTGATGTGTTGTGGAGTGAGAGTCGAGTGAATGTAGTTTCGGGTCTGACGTGGCCCAAGGATTGAGATTTGATTTGGTGGTCCCAAAGTGGCGTAAGATTCAGGGATACTGAAAGGTGTAGAAGACATTGTGATTGTGATTGTCTGATCGGAAAATTGAGGAGTTGTCGTGAGATGTCATAAGCAGTTCCACTTAAAACAGGGAACTTTGTCTGAATGAGACGTATGGGGATTGTCTAGTGGACCTTGTGTACAGGAGTTAACTATACCTGTTTGGGTGATACACACTGGTTGAGAGTTACTGGGTATGAATATTCTTGAGTAGTTGAATTCTATCGATCTTTTAGAATGGCAGACAATTACGGATTTAGGATGTAAGACTGAATGTGTACAGAGAAATTGGTGAATTGCTGTGAGGAGTGACAGTGATATCAGACGTCAGACTGTGCCAAACTGTGATAGGTCGGTTGATGTAGCGCCACACTGGGGATTGGGTGGTGGTCATTGGTCCAGCGTGAGCATCGATGATACCATCAAAACCATGCGCACAATCCACTCCGACTCTATGTCAGACCCATTCCCGCATTACGTCTTCAACAGAGCACGCAGCTCCATCGCACCCCACCTGTGCAACGTCATCAATCTCTCCCTCGAGACCGCGACCTTCCCAGAGATCTGGAAACATGTCGAGATCACGCCCTACTCAAAAAACCTAAGGCAGACCCAGGCGACCTCAAGAACTTCCGGCCCATCTCTCTGCTCCCCTTCCCGGCCAAGGTGATCGAGAAAAGCGTCAACAGACAGCTAAACCCATACCTCGAAGAAAACAGAATACTGGACCCTTCCCAGTCATGGTTCCGCAGCAACCACAGCACCGAGACAGCCCTCATCGCCGCCACCGATGACAGCAGGACCCTGCTGGACAACGGCAAGACCGCAGCACTCATCCTCCTATACCTCTCTTCCGCCTTCGACACCATCTGCCTCCGCACACTACGCACACGCCTCCACGCCGCAGGGATCCGAGACAAGGCTCTGGATTGGACCACCTCCTTCCTCTTCGGCAGAACCCAGAGCGTCCGCCTTCCCCCATTCCGTTCTAAAGCCTCCGAGATCATCTGCGGCATACCCCAGGGATCCTCCGTCAGCCCGACGCTGTTCAACATTTACATGGCACCGCTCGCACACGTAGCCCGACAGCACGACCTCAACATAATCCCTTATGCCGACGCCACTCAGCTGATCCTCTCCCTCACCGAGGACCCGATCACCCCCAAAGCCAACCTCCACGAACGAATGAAGGCCGTCGCCGACTGGATGAAGACCAGCCGTCTGAAGCTGAACTCGGACAAGACGGAGGTCCTCATCCTTGGCTCCAACCCGTCAGCCTGGGACGACTCCTGGTGGCCGACGACACTGGGGGTAGCCCCAACACCCAGCGACCATGCACGCAACCTGGGAATCACCCTCAACTCAATGCTCTCAATGACCAAGCACGTCAATGCTGTCTCCTCCTCCTGCTTCAACAACATCCACATGCTCCGCAAGATCTACAGATGGATCCAGACAGATACACCCAGGCCCTCGTCAGCAGCAGACTCCACTACGGAAACGCCCTCTACGCGGGATCCCCGACCAAGCTCATGAAACGACTACAACACATCGAAAACGCCTCGGCACGACTGATCCTTGATGTACCACACCACGGCCACATCACCCCCCACCTGAGAAACCTGCACTGGCTCCCCGTCAACAAGAGGATATCCTTCAAGCTCCTCACCCACGTACACAAGGCACTCCACAAGACCCGCCCAGCCTACCTCAACAGACGGCTCTCCTTCTACATCCCCAACCGCCAGCTACACTCCGCCAACCTCTCACTCGCCACCGTCCTGCGTATCCGAAGAACAACCACCGCTGGGAGATCCTTCTCCCACCTCACCGCAAAGACATGGAACACCCTCCCACTGAGCGTACGACAGACCCAAGACCTGCTGACCTTCAGGAGGATACTCAAGACCTGGCTGTTCGATCAGTAGCACCCGCCCCCCCAGCGCCTTGAGACTCTCGCGGGTATGTAGTGAGCTTTACAAATGATTGATTGATTGATTGATTGATTGATTGATTGATTGGGAATACTCTGTGGCAGGCAGAGATCCCTTCGCTGTATTAATGATTGTGATTCCTGCTGATCTATGGTCTACTTGTAAGATAGCTGTTGAGTCGCTATGTGCTGAGCCACAAAAGGACTCAGTAAGGACTCAGTAACTCATGGTCCTTCGCCGTTGGTCATGAAAAAGTACAATCAGGTGATCACATGATTGCAGTCCAAAATAGCCCCATAGGACATCTATTGGGTCAAGATAGATCAAAAGACCCAGGAGCCTATAGAGTCAGTACATGCCTATTATGAAAGGCTGCTACAAGCCTTTGAACAGTACAGTGGGTTAGATATTCTTGACTCCAAAGACATGGGACAATTTGTGTCCAAATTTGTGACTGGATTGAGGCCAGAGATCAGTCTCACGATCCAACAGCATCTGATTTGCTGGTAAAATAAAACCGTGGATGAAATCTTATGGTATGCCAGGTACTGCAGTGATGAGGTGGAGTCTAAACATAGGAGGATAAAGGAGACACTGATTTGAGTCCAAATGTGTAATGCCCAGAAAGGAGATCAGGTACAGGGGATGATGGGAGCTGTAGCTCATGGTCAGGGGAATAATCGAGGAGGGGTTCAAGTATAACAAGTTCGAGGGTCTATGGATCAGGGAAGAGGAAGAGGTATCCCTATAGATCAGAATACAGGGATAGACATTGCTGTAGTGAAGAAGTCCACTGCTTGTCATTTTTGTCACAAGATCAGACATTGGAAGTGCAAGTGTTGCCTCAATCCTGTGAACTAAGAGCAGGGAGAAGAACTCATATAGATGATAGACGGTGTGAACCAGTAACAGACCGTGACCAGACCGAGATCACTTAATGCGTGAGGGAGTCAGAACCAATTAGCTCAAGTGCCTCAGCCTTTGTAAATTGCACAGGCCAATCAGACTTACCACTAGATACCCATGATGGAGTCTTTGGATGGATTTGGTCTGGACCCGTCCTTAGGATGGTGCTGAGAGGGGAGGAAGAATGTACACTTGGCGCAGTCTTAGAGGTAGACCACAATGGAACCTACATAGAAGCAGTCATGGATGGTCATTCCATTACATTTTTGATTGATACTAGTACTACACTGTGAGCTCTGCAGTAGCCCCAAGCCTGCCCCTCTCAGGAAAATCGATCCAATTTGTAGGAGCCACTAATAAAAAGATGCCAAAGCTTTGTCGGATGAGGTGCCGGTAAAAATTGGAACCTTCCAGGATCACCATCAATTTGTAGTGTGTGATTCAAGCCCAGTGTGTTTGTTAGGGCATGATCTCTGCTGTAAACTGAATTGTACCATCTACTGCACACCAAAGGGGACTGAGTTGCAAACCAATGATGAGGACATTGCTTTCAAACTGTAAAAACAGAACTTTTGCACTGCCATGTTTCCCTTACTGACAGTGGAAGACATGTCACTAGATTTCAGAGACACTGTTTCGGTAGGGGTGTGGAACTTCTCAGGAGAGGAGATTGGACTCATTTGAGGAGTCGAGCCAGTCTGTATACAGTTCAAGCCAAATGCAGAATTTCTGAGAGCACCTGAGAACAATCTGACCTCAGAAACAGTGGCAGGAATTTCACCTGTAGTTGAGTCTATGATTGCACAGGGCATCCTAAAGGAGACCATGGGAAATACGTGCAACTCTCCTATCATGGGATTTCAGATACCTAGCGGAAAATAATGCATTGTTCAAGACCTCAGGAAATTTAACAGCATAATGATTCCATGTTGTCCCATTGTACTGAATCCGTCTGTGATCCTATTTCAAATTCTTTGTGAAACTGAATGGTTTGCGGTGATTGGCCTTTGTCATGTGTTTTTCTCTGTCCCATTGGATAAGGAAAGCCAATTTTTGTTCGCTTTCCATCTAGAAAACCATGTCTTAACATCATGTTTCATCCCTCAAGGGTATACTGAAAGTCCATCCATTTTTGAAAAAGAAACTTGAAGGTCTGATGTTGCTTCGAAACACAGTACTGGTCCAATACATCGATGACCATCTCATTGCGTCTCAGACGCAAGATGCTTGCAGGGATGATATCATTGCCTTACTGAACCACCTGGCTGAGAATTGGCATTTGGTGTCCCTGAGTAAGCTTCAGTACTGTCTAAATTAAGTTCAGATCTTGGGTCATGGGATTGAAATGGGCAAGAGGAAGGTGTCACCAGAAAGAGTGAAGCGATCATGAAGATGAATAGAACCCATAAATAGGTCAGAATGTTTTTGGGAATGGTTGGCTATTGTCAACAGTGGATTCCCAACTTTTCACTGATGGTGAAACCTTTACAGATGCTGACTCACAAGGATGTGGGTGATCCGGTGACTTGGGACAGCGATTGCCTACTTGCCTTCCTGGAGCTGAGAGAGTGCCCGTTTTGCGCCCGGCTTTAGGAATGCCTGATTACAACAAAAGCATTTTTGCTGTTTTGCCATAAATGGGAAGGTTGTGCTCTAGCTGTGCTCACCTAGACACATGGGGGTGCCCGTAGACCAGTGGCCTATTTCTCAGCTACTCTAGATCCTGTAGACTGAGCATTGCCCGAATGTGTGAAATTCGTTGCTGCAACAGGTGTCAGTATTGAACAATGCAATGCAAGAGCATTGTGAATGGTCCTCCTCTTACAGTGTATGTACCACACTCAGTTGAGCTTTTGACGGTGAGAAGCAAGACACAGCACTTGACAAATAACAGAAGTCTCTCTACTGAATGTTTCTTGCTGTTGAGAATGTAACCCTGAAGTGATGCTCTGTGTTTAATCCTGCTACCTTGTTACCCATTCCAAGTGCTGATGTGGAAGAATGTGAAGACCATGACTGTCGTACAAAACCAATACCTCACATTGTCTGATCCTGATCAAGCCCCATTTGTTAATGGTTTATGCTTAAGAGACAGTGAAGGAAATCTGAGAGCAGTCTGTACCATTTCCGGAGTGGTGTAAGCTGCTTGGTTACTGGACTTATATTCTGCACAAGTGGCCGAAATCATTGCCTTAACACATGCATGTTGAGTCGCTGAACAAATCCAAGTCACAATCTATGCCGATGGTGAGAGGACTGAAGAAACACATAAATCCACCTGCATAGTATTTTCCATTTCTAGCATTTTATTTCCATTAATAAATAAAATGTTAGCCTCCTGAGCATAATGCCTCCAGCTGCTAAGATGCTTCATGTCATGAGTGACAATTTCGAAGAGTAATCCCATCAGCACATTATTTACTGTGATTCTAAGTCCATAATTATGAGAAATATAATTTGATTTCCAACTACTGAAATGTAAAGCATTTAGGATTAAAACAAAAATATGGACTGAAAGTGTTGCAGAAACACATGGGGTCCGATTCACAGAACTAATCTGAGACAAAATCCTAAACTTACTACTTCTGGTATTCACAGAAGGCACTTATGATTTTTGGTATTCACAGAAATCACTTATGACTCCTAACTTTACGTCCACACTTGTGCTGGAATTTCCACACTCGGGGGCAGATTTATGATAACTGGCGCATCCCCAGGGATGCGCCAGTTATTTTGCGCCGCTGCTCCGCCACCCATGGTGCGCCGCATTTACAATGTGGCGCACCATGGGGCAAAAACGGCACAGATGCGTGACGCATCTGTGCCGTAAAAGTGACGCATTGCTGGAGTTGCATCGCAAGCGCGACGCAGCTCCAGCAAGGCTCGGGGGTGCCCCATCTTTACAATGCTGCGTCAAGACCTACGCCTGCTTCAAGCAGGCGCAGGGTTTTGACGCAGCATTGGCCTGAAAGTGACTGAGTGAAATCTTATAGATTTCACTCAGCCACTTTTGTGAGGCGCACCTGGACCGGAACGCCCACCCTGCACCGGAACGCCCACAAGTGGCGCAGGGCTTTACAACGTGACGCATCTGCCTAGATGCGTCACGTTGTAAATGGGTCGTAGGGATGCGCCACGTTTACGCCGCAGTTGCGTGACGCAAACGTGGCGCATTCCCAACATAAATCTGCCCCTTGGGCTGTAATCTCTGCTTCCAGGCTGGGATACCCACATTCTGGTATTAATTGACTTCATCTGATGCATGATGGGGAATTGTAGGCACCTAGACAGGTGATTAGCATTGAGGAAAATACTCAACTAACCATAATGCGGATATTGCAGCCCAGAAGCAGAGATTCCGGCACAAGTGCAGGATTTCCAATCTGCGTGAGGAAATTCCACTCCAGGTGCGAATATTTCGGACTGAGTGCGGACGTAAAGTTAGGAGTCGTAAGTGATTTCTGTGAATACCAGAAGTCGTAAGTTAAGGATTTTGTCTCAGATTAGTTCTGGGAATCTGCCCCAATGCCATTTGACACCAACTCTATTTGAACTTTGAAGCAAGTAACTTTCTCTTGTTTGATGTTTTTTCCACACTTTTTGTTGTTCAAGAGGTGTTCAGGTGCTGCAACAAGACATTTGACTTCAATAACTTTCCTGCAACTGCAAGATTGGGTGCCCTATTTTGAAGGTAGGAAAAAAAGTTTCAGCTAATTAATTTTTTTTGTTGTTTTTCACTAGCAATATAAAAATCCTGTGAATAACATCCTTACTGGATTTCTAAGAATGTGTGAAAGACTGTGTCCATTTTAGATGTAGTGAAGCAGGAGTTCTGAGGGTATTCAGGGAATTCATAGTCAGTACTGTAATGCCACAGATTTGATTGCATGTGAGAAATTGGATTGTTGGTTGACTGGGGTATGAGCCTTGGCCAAGCAACTGCCACAATCCCATGCAAGGTGAATCACAAAAACCACTAAATCAGAATATGCTTAGCTTAGAGGCAATGTGTAAAGTATTTATGCACCACACAAACAGCAGTAACGTGAAAACATAACAAGAAAAATTCCATACAAATTTGAAAAATAGAGCAAATTGTAATACATTATTGGACACCAAAATGACAAAAAGCCAATCAGCAGAACGGGAGTTATGAATTTGTATTAAAACTGCCATCTAAAAGATCACAGTTCAACTGCTGACATCTATTTACAGTTTAAAATATGGCCAACAGCGATGGAGCTCTGATCACATACAAGAAGTGGACTGGGCCCAGTCAGCACTTACCTTCTGACCTGTAACATTTGTGAGAAAAATGTTTTGAAAAGGTATAGGTTAAGCAGGACAAGGCTGCAGGAGGTATCCGTTGAGGAATGGTGGATAACAAATAGCCTGGGGATGAAATTCTCCGGTTGGATGAGGTAGAGGTCTGTAGCCAAAGACAGTTCCACAAGGCTGCATATCCCTTTGTCAAAGGGCCACTGAAATGGATTTGCTGCTGCGGAGAATAATGTAGCGGAGATGTCGCAAAGGCAATCTTACCGGCCATGTACCGCGGGCGGATAGGGAAGCAGGTTGGTCCCAGTATCCTCCAGGTTCTAACAGAAGATTTTGCCAAAGATTTCCAAAGTCCTCAGTTTTGGGAATTGGCCATCTGGGAACCTTTAGCTCAACAACCAAGGGTCCAGGACTGGTGGGACACCACTTAGGGGTTCAGGACTAACTCAGGTCCAGGTGCGGGTACAAGAGGGTGGGAGCCTTTTGTGTCCCTGTGGTTCTGAACAAGAGGCCAGCAAACTAGCCCTTGTAGTGAGTCTGGTAGTCCTGGGTTCAGGTGAAGATGCAGGGTTCAACAGCAGGGCTAGTCTCTAAGGGTTTATGGCAGACTCCAGAAAGCAAAGTAGCCTTTCCAGGTGCAGCAGCAGTATTGCAGAGTATGCAGCAGTTCACAACAGCAGGCAGAACTCTGAGAGTCCTTCCACAGGTCCAGTTGTTTATTGAAGAGTTGGTGTCTGAGGTCCTATTTTTATACACTGATACCCTCTCTCTGTAAGGTGGGTGGGTTTCTAGACAGTTGCTTTGAAGTGCATGGAATTTCCTGACTCCCCTGCCCTGACTCCAAGCTGGCTGCAGTAACAATGAGGAGGTGTTAGGCCATTTGTGTGAAGGTAGCACACTCTCTATTCAGTTGCAAGGGGTGTTATGCTCAGTTCCGTGGCCCTATCCTGCCAGCAGATGGACCATCCAGGCACACCTAATCCCTCTATTGTATTACTGTCTAGGAGACATACCCAAAGTCTAACTGTCAGTTACACCCAGTCATGTGACCCAGGCCAGGCTGCAGGCACTAAAAGGGAAAAGGCACAACAATGCCATCTTTCTAAAATAGCCATTTTTATAAAAAAATCTGACTTTACCAATAAATGGGGTTCTTCATTACAATTCCATAAACACTAAACATGACATATCTACCTGTTCCCAATTGGAAATTACAGCTTATTAAATGTAATAGGGAATCCTCAATGTTATCCTATGGAAGGCTTAGACGTCACTGTAGTGAAACACAAATTTAGGAGTTTTCCACTACCAGGAACTGTAAAACTAAAAGTTCATGTCCTACCTTATATATACACTGCACCCTGCCCTTTGAGATACCTAGGGCCTACCTTAGGGATGACCTATATCTAATAAAAAGGGAGTTTAAGGCTTGGTAAGGGGTTTTGATGCCAAGTTGACATGGCAGTTTAAAATTGCATTCAGGCTGCATCAGCATGGGACATGGTTTAAAGTGCTACTTAAGTGAGTGGCACAAGAAGAGCTGCATGCCTAATGTAGCATGTAATTTACAGATCCTGGGTATAGGGTATACCAATTCATAAGAGACTTGTGAGTAAATGGATGGTTTCACAAATTTGTATTGATTTTGTATGGATATATGCATTTACATTAACCACCACCTACATCCACTGGCCAGTGGTGAGACATATCAAGTTTTATAGTGAAAAAAAGGATAAGGAACAGTAGTAGAGACAGAGGGAGGGTTAAGATGTCTGGGTGTGCTCTGTGTCTCAATGGATCTGGGATTCCCTTGCTCAAGGTGCTTGTGCTGCCTTGGGCTGATCTACAGGTGGTATGTTCACATTAGTGAGCCGGAGTACTCGGAGGCATCGTGGGCATGTAAGTTCCATGAATTCTGTGGAAGGGAAGGCAATGGTGGAGCCCCACATTTTATCGAATCATGGTAGAGTGCGGGAGAGGCCAGCTGTGATCTTTTCCATGCATACCAGTACCCAGATCTTGTGTAACAAGTCCATCTTGGTTGGGATCTCTGCTGTTCCCCAGAACGCCAGCAATGTCAGTTTGGCCGCTCCTAGTGCTAGAGTGATTGCTTTCCCTCGGTCGGCCTTAAGAGGATAAGTAAGAGGGTTAGGGAGACCTAGTAATATGAAGTTAGGCAGTCTTGGGATTTCAGTTTGATGTATGGCATTGATATCGCGCAGGACTTTATCCCAGCACGCCTGTATTTTCGGACACTGCCAAAGGATATGTGTGAGTGTGCCATGTTGCCCACAATTGCACCAGGTCCGGTCATTCCTACCAGGTTTCCATCGCAAAGCTCTGGCTGGGGTATAGTACTAGTAATGCGCAATTTTTAAAAACATCTGCTTTCCTGCTGTGCTACAGGAGGAGGCCCTTGCTCTGTGGATAATGTCCTGTCAATCTTTGGGGGAGAACTCGTAGTCTATCTCTGTTTCCCATCTGTGTTGCACCCGGGATTTGCAGCTTTCTTTGGGTTTGTTCAGAAATGCGTATATGTCCGATAGCAAGTGTTTGTACGAGGTGCGGTTTATGAACCAGAGTTCGAATTAAGGGAGGTGGCGGCCTGCGTGAGGTTGCATATGTGGTTGGGTCACCCAATGCCCTAATGCTAGGTATTGCCAATAGGCCTCATTGCGGATTCCACAGCCTAAAACATGTTGGGTGAAGTCCATAATCCCTTTTTAGTCAACGAGGTCCCCTATTCAGCACAAGGGCGACACCGGGCTAGGCCACAGGTCTCCTGAACTTTGTCCCAAGCCCCCATGGTAGCCCGCAGTACTGGCGAAATATAAACCCGCACTGGCCTACTTCCCTTAGCGAGCTAGGGCACTTCCATATGTGCATGCCTGCAATCACTCAGTCTATAAAGCACCAATGTTTCTCAGTTTCCAGTTTGTACCATTCTGTCATGTAGTGCAACTGCGCTGCTTGGAAGTACTGTCCCAAGTGCGGAACCTCACGGCCACTGTCTGCTTGGCAAAACTATGTCAGGCATTTTGCCATGCGGGCCCTCTTCCCCTCCCAAACAAATCTTTGGTGCTGCATCTGAGCTAACAGGAGGGGTGGGGGCATCAATGAAAGTGTTTGCAGCACATATAGGATGTGGGTCAGTTGGGTCATTTTGATGGCCGCTAACCTACCCAGCCATGACATTTGTCCTTTTTCCAGCTAAGGAGCTTCCAGCGGGTCCCTTCGAGGAGGAATGAGTAGTTTGTGGAGATTGTCTTCTTGATTGTGGGGAAGATCTGCAGCCCCAGATATGATATTCCTTTATGTGCCAACACAAACGGGAAGCAGGCGGACAGTTGTTGTTGCTCAGTTGCAGGTAAAGTAAGGGTGAGGACAAGCGTTTTTTGAATATTGACCTTAAAGCCTGAAACCTTGCCGAACGCATCTATTCCATCCAAGAGGGGATGCAGAGATAGCAGTAGACATGTAGGAAAGACCACCACGTCATCTGCGTAGAAGGACATTTTGTGTTCTCTATCACCCATCTTAATCCATGTGACATTGGGGCAATGTTGTACTCGTTCTGCGAAAGGCTCCACGTTCCTCTCGCGATCATAACCAGCGGGGATGCTATCCCATTCATCCTAATACGAGATTTCGGACTATTATATATGCAGTTTACCCAGTGCAAAAATCGCTCGCTAATCCCGAATTTTTGAAGGACTTGTCGTAAGTAGGGCCAGTGTGCCCGGCCAAGAGCCTTCTGGGCATCGACCAACAGGAACACTGTAGGTTGTTGAAGGTGATGGGTTTTATTCAATAGGTGACACAGCCGTCTGGAGCCATCACTGCAATTGCACTGAGGTAAAAAAACGGTTTGGTCCGTGTCCACCAGGCCCTGCATATACGGGGAAAGGCAGTTGGCCAGTATACTGGTGAAAATCTTTAGATTCGCATTCAGCAAGGAGATGGGGCGGTAGGACACACACTTGTGTGGGTCTTTACCAGGTTTGAGCAACACGACAACTTCAACCATAGTCATGGTGGGGGATAGGATGCCCACTTCACAGAAGGAGTTAAAGAGGTGCACAAGTAGCAGAACGAGATCCGAGGCAAAGACCTTATAAAAGTCATTTGAAAAGCCGTAATCGAGGAGGAGCTTCGCGCGCATCCGAGATGGCAGCGTGAGCACAGGGCTCCCGAGACCCTCGCCACCTCCCGCATCTATCCTGAATCATATCCTGATTATGAAGACGGGTTATTGAAGACGCAACTCAGCTGATATAATAGCTGCTTTCAGAAATTGATTTGGACTCCGGGAACCGCAACTACGACACTTTGAACTTTTGTGGCCCACCCCATGGAGTGACCCGGGGCTCGAGTTGTTAAAGTGCCCAGGCAGTAGTTGAACAACAGCGGCCTGCGGGGCTCTCATCACAGCCTTGGAGTTGACTTTCAGTTTCGTTTTTGGGTCTTTGGCCTCATCCTATCTCAAGACCGATCTGGTAGCCTGAGGTGCAGCCGGACCCCGTGAATTCATCGTGTGCCAATGACTGCGTGTTTATGGTTGCTGCGACATAACAGCTGAAATTCGCTTTTGAAGATTCCGGTGGGTGAATCGTGAGGAGCCATTTTTACCAGGTCTCACAGCCCCCTTGGGGGCACATTGCCTAATATGGCGGGCAGACCCGATAGCGAGAAACGAAAATCCAAGACCACTCCCCGGGGGGGTACTATACAAACGAATGTCATGGATCGTTATACCCAACCCAAAGGGTCCCCCGGTGGTGCGAGTAGGACTCTGGAAGAGGCAAGTGAAGGCCCTACTACGTTGGCCGACTTAACTCTACAGGATGTCATGGGCGCCATTGCTGGTATGAAGACTTCCATTGGCCAGCAATATGAGGCTCTTGCCCTTAAGCTTGACACTGTGGCCATCAACGTCAATTTGATTAGAGTGGACTTATCAAAGACTAACAAGAAGGTCAAATCCTTAGATTTGAAGACCTCCAGCCTCATGACTGATGTGTCCGACCTACAGACGGAGGTTCGCACCTTACTATTATCCAACGATCTCTTTGCTCGTCGGCTGGAGGATTTTGAGAGTCTGGCCAGACAAGATAATGTACGTATTATCGGGGACCCTGAAAAATTGGAAGAACCCGCTGCAGATCTCCTTTTGGAGGACCTCATCCTAAATCACCTCGCCCCCAGAGGCCTGAGTAAATTCTTTGCGGTGGAACGTGCGCACAGAGTGCCGGGTGGGAAACTGAAGCCGGGTGCCCCTCCGCGGCCGATCATCGCCAGAATTTTCAACTTCAGAGATAGAGACGCTATCCTGCAGGCATCGCGGGTGGGCGGCTCATGAAGTTCGAGAACACTATGGTGAGCTTCTACCCGGACTTCACCCAATTCGTTCAGAAGCAAAGGATGGAGTTTCAGGGGGTGAAGCGACGACTGAGAGACATGGATTTGAAATACGCGATGCTTTTCCCAACCCAGCTGCGTGTTGAATATGAGGATCGGACGTTTTTCTTTGACCGGCCTGAGAGAGTGAGTGACTGGCTTGATACATTGCCTATGCGGTGTAATCACACGGAACATTCTGGTGGAGCTGAAGGCGCCCGTCGGAGCAAGAATGAGAAGTGGTTTCCGGTTTCCGAACAATGTGTATAACATACAGCTGTGGTTCGATGACTTTTATATTTGCGTGACTTATGGTGGAACACCCAGGGGTGGCGGGGGGAGTGGGACTCTTCCTCCTCCGGGTTTCTTTTTGTAGATTAGTTTGATGTTAGGGTGACAGGCACACTGCAAGTTGGGGTGGCTTTTGAGTCTAACGCAGGGGTGCAGGGTGGGGGGGGTTGTATCGGGCTTCTGTTAGGGGGTGGGGGGGGTTTGGGTGTGTTTCATTTTCTCTCAAGGCAACATATTGTTTTACTCCTGGATCTGGGTGTTGTGTTCGCTATGGGGTGGGTTCTGCATCCACTTCTGGGATGGGGGGTAGGGGATTGAAACTATTGTGTTGGAATGTTAACGGGTTGGGGGATAGGATAAAATGTGGGGTAGTGTTGCAACTGTTGAGACGCCTCTCCCCTGATGTAGTGTTATTACAAGAGACACACTTGATCGGAAACACTTGTTACGCTATAAATCGGCGAGGATATCGTCTTGCTGTACATTATGGGTACACTACTGGTTCTAGGGGGGTGGGTATTCTAGTTAAGGTCTGGAGGTAGATGACATAATCCTTGACGACAGCGGGCGCTATGCTGCTCTCACTGGTAGGTGGGAGGGGAAGACTGTCTCACTGCTTTCTGTTTATGTCCCACCTGGTCTGCAGACCACGACTATTGCTGATTTGGCGGTACAAAAGGGGGTGGTGATGGAAGGAGCATCTGAACCAATCAAACACTCACACCCAGTCAAAAGATCTGGGTTTGATCCATCATCGTTCTTTAGCCCACTCTGCTACCCCAGTTCAGACATGGCTATATGCAAATCAGTCTGACCCTGTGCCTCATAGGAACAGTCCAGCCCGAACCGCCAAGCCATGCCTTCCCTGGACCAGAAACAAGCTTCCGAGGACCGGTTGCTGGCATTACAGCCGTCTTCAGCCCGGCTTGCTTTAATCCAGTGGCAAAGTGAGCAAGGGACTCACGTCTGAGCATACCCTGCCACACTTGTTGCGGCCAACGCGGTACAAAAGGGGGTGGTGATGGACGGAGCATCTGAACCAATCAAACACTCACACCCAGTCAAAAGATCTGGGTTTGATCCATCACCGTTCTTTAGCCCACTCTGCCACCCCAGTTCAGACATGGCTATATGCAAATCAGTCTGACCCTGTGCCTCATGGGAACAGTCCAGCCCGAACTGCCAAGCCATGCCTTCCCTGGACCAGAAACAAGCTTTAGAGGACCGGTTTCTGGCATTACAGCCGTCTTCAGCCCGGCTTGCTTGAATCCAGTGGCAAAGTGAGCAAGGGACTCACGTCTGAGCATACCCTGCCACACTTGTGGCGGCCAAAGTGGTACAAAAGGGGGTGATGATGGACGGAGCATCTGAACCAATCAAACACTCACACCCAGTCAAAAGATCTGGGTTTGATCCATCACCGTTCTTTAGCCCACTCTGCCACCCCAGTTCAGACATGGCTATATGCAAATCAGTCTGACCCTGTGCCTCATAGGAACAGTCCAGCCCGAACTGCCAAGCCATGCCTTCCCTGGACCAGAAACAAGCTTCCGAGGACCGGTTTCTGGCATTACAGCCGTCTTCAGCCCGGCTTGCTTGAATCAAGTGGCAAAGTGAGCAAGGGACTCACGTCTGAGCATACCCTGCCACACTTGTGGCGGCCAAAGCGGTACAAAAGGGGGTGGTGATGGACGGAGCATCTGAACCAATCAAACACTCACACCCAGTCAAAAGATCTGGGTTTGATCCATCACCGTTCTTTAGCCCACTCTGCCACCCCAGTTCAGACATGGCTATATGCAAATCAGTCTGACCCTGTGCCTCATAGGAACAGTCCAGCCCGAACTGCCAAGCCATGCCTTCCCTGGACCAGAAACAAGCTTCCGAGGACCGGTTTCTGGCATTACAGCCGTCTTCAGCCCGGCTTGCTTTAATCCAGTGGCAAAGTGAGCAAGGGACTCACGTCTGAGCATACCCTGCCACACTTGTTGCGGCCAAAGCAGTACAAAAGGGGGTGGTGATGGACGGAGCATCTGAACCAATCAAACACTCACACCCAGTCAAAAGATCTGGGTTTGATCCATCACCGTTCTTTAGCCCACTCTGCCACCCCAGTTCAGACATGGCTATATGCAAATCAGTCTGACCCTGTGCCTCATAGGAACAGTCCAGCCCGAACTGCCAAGCCATGCCTTCCCTGGACCAGAAACGAGCTTCCGAGGACCGGTTTCTGGCATTACAGCCGTCTTCAGCCCGGCTTGCTTGAATCCAGTGGCAAAGTGAGCAAGGGGCTCACGTCTGAGCATACCCTGCCACACTTGTGGCGGCCAAAGCGGTACAAAAGGGGGTGGTGATGGACGGAGCATCTGAACCAATCAAACACTCACACCCAGTCAAAAGGTCTGGGTTTGATCCATCACCGTTCTTAGGCCCACTCTGCCACCCCAGTTCAGACAAGGCTATATGCAAATCATTCTGACCCTGTGCCTCATAGGAACGGTCCAGCCCGAACTGCCAAGCCATGCCTTCCCTGGACCAGAAACAAGCTTCCGAGGACCGGTGTCTGGCATTACAGCCGTCTTCAGCCCGGCTTGCTTGAATCCAGTGGCAAAGTGAGCAAGGGACTCACGTCTGAGCATACCCTGCCACACTTGTGGCGGCCAAAGTGGTACAAAAGGGGGTGGTGATGGACGGAGCATCTGAACCAATCAAACACTCACACCCTGTCAAAAGATCTGGGTTTGATCCATCACCGTTCTTTAGCCCACTCTGCCACCCCAGTTCAGACATGGCTATATACAAATCAGTCTGACCCTGTGCCTCATAGGAACAGTCCAGCCCGAACTGCCAAGCCATGCCTTCCCTGGCCCAGAAACAAGCTTCCAGGACCGGTTTCTGGCATTACAGCCGTCTTCAACCCGGCTTGCTTGAATCCAGTGGCAAAGTGAGCAAGGGACTCACGTTTGAGCATACCCTGCCACACTTGTGGCGGCCAAAGCGGTACAAAAGGGGGTGGTGATGGACGGAGCATCTGAACCAATCAAACACTCACACCCAGTCAAAAGGTCTGGGTTTGACCCATCACCGTTCTTTAGCCCACTCTGCCACCCCAGTTCAGACAAGGCTATATGCAAATCATTCTGACCCTGTGCCTCATAGGAACAGTCCAGCCCGAACTGCCAAGCCATGCCTTCCCTGGACCAGAAACAAGCTTCCGAGGACCGGTTTCTGGCATTACAACCGTCTTCAGCCCGGCTTGCTTGAATCCAGTGGCAAAGTGAGCAAGGGACTCACGTCTGAGCATACCCAGCCACACTTGTGGCGGCCAAAGTGGTACAAAAGGGGGTGGTGATGGACGGAGCATCTGAACCAATCAAACACTCACACCCTGTCAAAAGATCTGGGTTTGATCCATCACCGTTCTTTAGCCCACTCTGCCACCCCAGTTCAGACATGGCTATATGCAAATCAGTCTGACCCTGTGCCTCATAGGAACAGTCCAGCCCGAACTTCCAAGCCATGCCTTCCCTGGACCAGAAACAAGCTTCCAGGACCGGTTTCTGGCATTACAGCCGTCTTCAACCCGGCTTGCTTGAATCCAGTGGCAAAGTGAGCAAGGGACTCACGTCTGAGCATACCCTGCCACACTTGTGGCGGCCAAAGCGGTACAAAAGGGGGTGGTGATGGACGGAGCATCTGAACCAATCAAACACTCACACCCAGTCAAAAGATCTGGGTTTGATCCATCACTGTTCTTTAGCCCACTCTGCCACCCCAGTTCAGACATGGCTATATGCAAATCAGTCTGACCCTGTACCTCATAGGAACAGTCCAGCCCGAACTGCCAAGCCATGCCTTCCCTGGACCAGAAACAAGCTTCCGAGGACCGGTTTCTGGCATTACAGCCGTCTTCAGCCCGGCTTGCTTGAATCCAGTGGCAAAGTGAGCAAGGGACTCACGTCTGAGCATACCCTGCCACACTTGTGGCGGCCAAAGCGGTACAAAAGGGGGTAGTGATGGACGGAGCATCTGAACCAATCAAACACTCACACCCAGTCAAAAGATCTGGGTTTGATCCATCACCGTTCTTTAGCCCACTCTGCCACCCCAGTTCAGACATGGCTATATGCAAATCAGTATGACCCTGTGCCTCATAGGAACAGTCCAGCCCGAACTGCCAAGCCATGCCTTCCCTGGACCAGAAACAAGCTTACGAGAACCGGTTTCTGGCATTACAGCCGTCTTCAGCCCGGCTTGCTTTAATCCAGTGGCAAAGTGAGCAAGGGACTCACGTCTGAGCATACCCTGCCACACTTGTTGCGGCCAAAGCGGTACAAAAGGGGGTGGTGATGGACGGAGCATCTGAACCAATCAAACACTCACACCCAGTCAAAAGATCTGGGTTTGATCCATCACCGTTCTTTAGCCCACTCTGCCACCCCAGTTCAGACACGGCTATATGCAAATCAGTCTGACCCTGTGCCTCATAGGAACAGTCCAGCCCGAACTGCCAAGCCATGCCTTCCCTGGACCAGAAACGAGCTTCCGAGGACCGGTTTCTGGCATTACAGCCGTCTTCAGCCCGGCTTGCTTGAATCCAGTGGCAAAGTGAGCAAGGGACTCACGTCTGAGCATACCCTGCCACACTTGTGGCGGCCAAAGTGGTACAAAAGGGGGTGGAGATGGACGGAGCATCTGAACCAATCAAACACTCACACCCTGTCAAAAGATCTGGGTTTGATCCATCACCGTTCTTAGGCCCACTCTGCCACCCCAGTTCAGACAAGGCTATATGCAAATCATTCTGACCCTGTGCCTCATAGGAACAGTCCAGCCCGAACTGCCAAGCCATGCCTTCCCTGGACCAGAAACGAGCTTCCGAGGACCGGTTTCTGGCATTACAGCCGTCTTCAGCCCGGCTTGCTTGAATCCAGTGGCAAAGTGAGCAAGGGACTCACGTCTGAGCATACCCTGCCACACTTGTGGCGGCCAAAGTGGTACAAAAGGGGGTGGAGATGGACGGAGCATCTGAACCAATCAAACACTCACACCCTGTCAAAAGATCTGGGTTTGATCCATCACCGTTCTTAGGCCCACTCTGCCACCCCAGTTCAGACAAGGCTATATGCAAATCATTCTGACCCTGTGCCTCATAGGAACAGTCCAGCCCGAACTGCCAAGCCATGCCTTCCCTGGACCAGAAACAAGCTTCCGAGGACCGGTTTCTGGCATTACAGCCGTCTTCAGCCCGGCTTGCTTGAATCCAGTGGCAAAGTGAGCAAGGGACTCACGTCTGAGCATACCCTGCCACACTTGTGGCGGCCAAAGTGGTACAAAAGGGGGTGGTGATGGACGGAGCATCTGAACCAATCAAACACTCACACCCTGTCAAAAGATCTGGGTTTGATCCATCACCGTTCTTTAGCCCACTCTGCCACCCCAGTTCAGACATGGCTATATGCAAATCAGTCTGACCCTGTGCCTCATAGGAGCAGTCCAGCCCGAACTGCCAAGCCATGCCTTCCCTGGCCCAGAAACAAGCTTCCAGGACCGGTTTCTGGCATTACAGCCGTCTTCAACCCGGCTTGCTTGAATCCAGTGGCAAAGTGAGCAAGGGACTCACGTCTGAGCATACCCTGCCACACTTGTGGCGGCCAAAGCGGTACTAAAGGGGGTGGTGATGGACGGAGCATATGAACCAATCAAACACTCACACTCAGTCAAAAGGTCTGGGTTTGATCCATCACCGTTCTTTAGCCCACTCTGCCACCCCAGTTCAGACAAGGCTATATGCAAATCATTCTGACCCTGTGCCTCATAGGAACAGTCCAGCCCGAACTGCCAAGCCATGCCTTCCCTGGACCAGAAACAAGCTTCCGAGGACCGGTTTCTGGCATTACAGCCGTCTTCAGCCCGGCTTGCTTGAATCCAGTGGCAAAGTGAGCAAGGGACTCACGTCTGAGCATACCCTGCCACACTTGTGGCGGCCAAAGTGGTACAAAAGGGGGTGGTGATGGACGGAGCATCTGAACCAATCAAACACTCACACCCTGTCAAAAGATCTGGGTTTGATCCATCACCGTTCTTTAGCCCACTCTGCAACCCTAGTTCAGACATGGCTATATGCAAATCAGTCTGACCCTGTGCCTCATAGGAACAGTCCAGCCCGAACTTCCAAGCCATGCCTTCCCAGGACCAGAAACAAGCTTCCAGGACCGGTTTCTGGCATTACAGCCGTCTTCAACCCGGCTTGCTTGAATCCAGTGGCCAAGTGAGCAAGAGACTCACGTCTGAGCATACCCTGCCACACTTGTGGCGGCCAAAGCGGTACAAAAGGGGGTGGTAATGGACGGAGCATCTGAACCAATCAAACACTCACACCCAGTCAAAAGATCTGGGTTTGATCCATCACTGTTCTTTAGCCCACTCTGCCACCCCAGTTCAGACATGGCTATATGCAAATCAGTCTGACCCTGTACCTCATAGGAACAGTCCAGCCCGAACTGCCAAGCCATGCCTTCCCTGGACCAGAAACAAGCTTCCGAGGACCGGTTTCTGGCATTACAGCCGTCTTCAGCCCGGCTTGCTTGAATTCAGTGGCAAAGTGAGCACGGGACTCACGTCTGAGCATACCCTGCCACACTTGTGGCGGCCAAAGTGGTACAAAAGGGGGTGGTGATGGACGGAGCATCTGAACCAATCAAACACTCACACCCAGTCAAAAGATCTGGGTTTGATCCATCACCGTTCTTTAGCCCACTCTGCCACCCCAGTTCAGACATGGCTATATACAAATCAGTCTGACCCTGTGCCTCATAGGAACAGTCCAGCCCGAACTGCCAAGCCATGCCTTCCCTGGACCAGAAACAAGCTTCCGAGGACTGGTTTCTGGCATTACAGCCGTCTTCAGCCCGGCTTGCTTGAATCCAGTGGCAAAGTGAGCAAGGGACTCATGTCTGAGCATACCCTGCCACACTTGTGGCGGCCAAAGTGGTACAAAAGGGGGTGGTGATGGACGGAGCATCTGAACCAATCAAACACTCACACCCAGTCAAAAGATCTGGGTTTGATCCATCACAGTTCTTTAGCCCACTCTGCCACCCCAGTTCAGACATGGCTATATGCAAATCAGTCTGACCCTGTGCCTCATAGGAACAGTCCAGCCCGAACTGCCAAGCCATGCCTTCCCTGGACCAGAAACAAGCTTCCAGGACCGGTTTCTGGCATTACAGCCGTCTTCAACCCGGCTTGCTTGAATCCAGTGGCAAAGTGAGCAAGGGACTCACGTCTGAGCATACCCTGCCACACTTGTGGCGGCCAAAGCGGTACAAAAGGGGGTGGTGATGGACGGAGCATCTGAACCAATCAAACACTCACACCCAGTCAAAAGATCTGGGTTTGATCCATCACTGTTCTTTTGCCCACTCTGCCACCCCAGTTCAGACATGGCTATATGCAAATCAGTCTGACCCTGTGCCTCATAGGAACAGTCCAGCCCGAACTGCCAAGCCATGCCTTCCCTGGACCAGAAACAAGCTTCCGAGGACCGGTTTCTGGCATTACAGCCGTCTTCAGCCCGGCTTGCTTGAATTCAGTGGCAAAGTGAGCAAGGGACTCACGTCTGAGCATACCCTGCCACACTTGTGGCGGCCAAAGTGGTACAAAAGGGGGTGGTGATGGACGGAGCATCTGAACCAATCAAACACTCACACCCAGTCAAAAGATCTGGGTTTGATCCATCACCGTTCTTTAGCCCACTCTGCCACCCCAGTTCAGACATGGCTATATGCAAATCAGTCTGACCCTGTGCCTCATAGGAACAGTCCAGCCCGAACTGCCAAGCCATGCCTTCCCTGGACCAGAAACAAGCTTCCGAGGACCGGTTTCTGGCATTACAGCCGTCTTCAGCCCGGCTTGCTTGAATCCAGTGGCAAAGTGAGCACGGGGACTCACGTCTGAGCATACCCTGCCACACTTGCTGATTTGGGGCAGGTAGTTCTGGGGCTCCCAGATGGCATCCTGGTGATGGGTGGAGAATTCAATTCTGTCGTCTCTGGTAGGGAAGATCGGTATCCCCCAGGGACCTCACAAGATCACAGTCTTGGCTGAGTGGCTTTCTGGAGACGCTGAAACTGGTAGACTGTTGGAGATTGATGCATCCGGGACAGGCACAATACACCTTCCACTCGGGTGCCCACGGCAGTCACTCCAGACTAGACTTTGTCTTGATGCCGGCAACACAGGCCTTGTCAGTTAGGGAAGTTAGACATCTGGCTCGGGAATCTCAGATCACTCCACACTGTGGCTCCTGATGGATGCGAGGATGGGTGCTGAGGGACGGGTGGCCCCGATTAATCCCTGGTATCTCCGTAACCCCAAAACCCGGGCTGAATTGGTAAAGTCTCTGGATCAGTATTTTGCTGAGAATGAGGGGTCGATGTCCTCTTCTGTTTCACTGTGGGAGGCCTTTAAGAGGGTTATCCGTGGACAGGCACTATCGTTAATTGCTGGTGCCAAGAAAAGCAAAAATGAGGCGGTGGTCCGCCTAGAGACCGAAATAGCTGAGCTGGAAGGGGATTTGGAGCTGGGTATTACTCGTGACAAGGTTCATGTCCTCAGTCTCAAAAAACTTGATTATAGGGCGTTGATAACAAACGCCGCTAAAGTTATGAGTAGAGAGCAGCAGGGACGGCTGTATGATGTAGGGGACAAGGCTGGGAAACTGATTGCGTGGTTAGATGGAAAGGAGAGGGCGAGTCGGGTGGTTCCTGTGATTGAGAGAACTGATGGAGTGCGAGTGACTGACCCTGTTGAGATTGTCGAGAGTTTCGCTGAACATTTTCGAGAGGTGTATTCCCCAGTCTCCGATAGACCTGAGGAAGACTCCCACTTGCTGCTGCGAGACATTGCGTTGCCTTGTCTGTCAGACTCAGATAGAGACTTGCTGGACGCAGCACTTTCGGTTGACGAGGTGGCACTCGCCATTCGTTCTGTCTGTTCGGGAAAAGCTATGGCTCCTAATGGTCTTCCCATCGAGCTTTACAAACTGCGTCCTGACAAAATGGCGCCGTATCTCTGTGATATGTTCCTAGAATCGCGAGACATTGGCTCCCTTCCTCGTGATCAGCGTCTTTTTTTTTTTTGCAGAGTTTTATATAGCGCGAACTAGAACGGAACCGAATCAGTTATCAGAGCGCTTTACATAGCACCAGTTACGTTACATGAGGACACACTTTCATTTTTTAGGCACTTACTTGGAAGGGGACTGCGGACGGACTATTCCGGCACAGAAAAACCAACACTGCTCAATGCTTAGCCATACACCTACGACAAGACTTCTTAGGTACACTCAACCGAAAATGCAAATAAGACCCAAAGGCCTGAGAAAACCGGCGGTGCCTCCAGTCCTGCTTCTCTATAGTCTTCAGCTTCTCACATGCAATAAACAACACTTCTAGCTATGAGACAAAGCCTGTTTAGCATCTTTAGGGGTGCCGCATGGCTACAATTTTATGCAATCTAAAAAAAGTGTTCGCCTCCTAGGCAACTGCTATGAAGAATGTTGACTCCATAAAGCAACGCAGGATTCCATTCAATCAAGCACTCAATCGCTATTCTACTAATACTGATAACATACGTGGGGCTTTTACCACAGCAATCCAAGCTAGTTCTAGGAAGAAGGCAATGTAGAAGTAAACAGGTGAATTTAAACGAACTTTCACTGACGAGAAGCTCCGCACGCTTGAAGCAGGTGGCGCATGGGTCGCAGTAATTACAAGTTCAGGGCCGCGCGCCTACTCACTTGCGACACAATGGTCTTGCGACCATTGTGGTGATTCATAAGGAAGGGAAGCCGCGGGATCGTTGTGCGTCCTATAGGCCCATTTCGCTTCTGAATGCGGAACCTAAGATCCTCGCAAAGTTGCTGGCAAACCGTTTGATGAAGGTAATCAGTGATTTGATTCATCCGGATCAATCCGGTTTCATTCCACATCGCAATGCAGCACTGAACTTGAGGCGCTTGCATGGCGTTCTCGCGAGAGCGGCATCACTGCGTGAACCGGCCATCTTGGCTTCCTTGGATGCTACGATGGCCTTTGATACAGTGGAATGGCCGTCCCTTTGGGCTGCTCTTGCGAAGTTTGGTTTTGGCCCTGGTTTCATTGGCTGGGTGAAACTTTTGTATGAGGAACCATTGGCGCAGATTGTGGTGATTGGTCGGGTTTCTAAGTCCTTTGTTCTTGGGAGGGGTATGCAGCAGGGATGTCCGTTGTCTCCGCTTCTTTTTGCCCTTGCCTTGGAACCTCTAGCTGCCTGGCTGCGATGGGAGCCATCGATGAGGGGCATTCAGTGGACCCCGGAATTTGGGGATCGCATATCGCTCTATGCAGACGACATTTTGTTGTACCTCACGTCGCCTCGAAGGTCGTTGATTGTATTGTTTGATGTGCTAAACTCATTCAGAAGGAACTCCGGCCTTGTGATTAATTGGACCAAGTCCTGCGTGTATGTGCTCTCGGGTGACATCCCTCCTTTACCGCGCTGGTGTCCCATCCAGGTGACGCAGATGGGATTTAAGTATCTGGGGGTCTTTATAACATTAGATCCAGGGGTTCGCTACGATCGTAATCTGCTTCCTCCGCTCCAACGGTTAAAATCTGACATTGTGGGCTGGCGCAGGTTGCCGCTATCCCCCCTTGGGCGTGCAGCTCTTTTCACAATGATGTCCTTGCCGCAGTTTTTATGCGCTCTCCAGAACACGTTTGATGTAATTCCGGCGAGCTATTTTCGGGAGGTGGAGAGTTTGCAGAGGTGATTGATGTGGATTGGGCGTTCGCGTATTGCCCTCGCCAAACTGACGCTTCCCTGGTATGACGGCGGTATCACACTTCCGGATATCAGGCGATAATATTGGGCCTCTCAGCTGGGAGCGATCAATCATGGAATGTATGGTCCAGCGTTAAATCCTGCGTTTGAGATGGATAAGTGGTTGTTACCGGGCGGGGATTATAACAGGGCGCTTTACTCCAAATCTGCTCGAGGGAAACTTTCGGGACCGACTAAGATAGCGGTACGAGTGTGGCACTGTGCGAATGCGGCAATGGGATGGAGGGATCGACTGACCCGGGCGACTCCGCTCTATGCGTCTGAAAGATTGGGTAGCCTGTGGAAGACGAAAGGATTTGATAAGTGGGATATGATTGGTATTTGTAGGGTGAGTGATCTCTGTGTCAAGGGCAGGATTAAGACTTTTGAGGCGTTAAAGCTAGAATATAAGCTGAGTGACAGGGAATTCTTCCGTTATGCGCAGATTCGCCACGCGTTGAGTTCGGTTTTTCCTGAAGGTATTGACATCCCGGAATCCTCCCCACTTAAAGATCGGGTGCTTGATGGCTATGTGCCCGACAGCACTATTTCTTTGATATATAAGAAATTGATCAACGATCGAACGGACCTGTTGGCGCAACTCAGGGAGGCCTGGACCAGTGACGGTTTAGAGTTGGATGACGAAGACTGGCAATCGGCGATATCCTCACCTAAGGAGGTCGCGAATCCCGCCCGTCTCCGACTCGTCCAGCTTAAGATCCTGCATCGGATTTATGTGACTGGCCCTCGCCTGATTCATATGGGTTATTCTGTGGATGGGTTGTGTAAGCGTGGTTGTGGTTTAATTGGTACTTTCCTCCATATAATTTGGGAGTGTCCGGAAGCGGTTGCGTTTTGGAATCGGTGCATGCTGTGATGGAGGAGGTCACGGGTGTCGCGCTGTCGCCTGAAGCCAGGCGTTGTCTGTTGAATGTATGGGAGCCGAATGACTATGATGTGGCGCAGACGCAGTGGGCGACCCTTGGGAATATGGTTGCCAAGAGAGACATTGCGCAGTTGTGGGATTCCCAGAGACCGCCCACGGTCTCGGCATGGAAGGAGAACATGGACTGGTGTATGTTTAGAGAAAAACAGTGTATGTGGCGCGGGGCAGACCTAAGAAGTGGGGTAAAATCTGGGGTCAATGGAACTCCTACCGTGGAGATATATGCACACCTCCCCTTGCAGATATTCCAGATGTTCCTCTTTCCCCCTGACCCGACATTCCTAGTGTTGTTTAGCCTCTATGTTTTTTTACTCTGGTTTCTCCCCTGCCCCCCCCCTGTACTAATGATTCCTTGTATTATACTGTAATGCACTTTCCTTCCTCCTCGAACACATATCCCACTGTACTGCTTTTTATTGCCTTGTCTGTTTGTTTTTTATTAATAATAAAAAGAGTTACAAAAAAAAAAGAAAAGCCGTAATCGCCTGGGACCTTGCCAGAGGCTAGTCCCTGGATAGCCCGTACCACCTCATCCGGTCGGATGTCCACCTCCAGCAAGTCTGCATCTTCCTTGAGGAGAGGTGTCACCGGTGCTGACCTGACGTAGTCCTCAGCAGCAGTTAAGTTCAGGTGTTTGGCCGTGTAAAGCTTTGTATAGAATGTCTCAAACTCCACAGCTATATCAGTATCAGACGAAAGGATCTCTCCTCTGGAGTTTCGTATCCCAGTAATATGAAGCAAGTTCGTTTGGGATCTCAAGAGATGCGCCAGAAGCCTACCGGCTTTGTTTCCCCCTTCATAATAGCACTGCCTAGTGCGCAGGAGGGCATATTCTGCTCTGTCGTAGTCTAAGACTTTCAATTGCTTACGAGCGGTGTAGAGCTGCCGTTGAGTCTGTATCGCACTTGTGCAGTGATGGACTCCCTCCAAATCCCTGACCTGTGTCTCTAATTTTTCCTGTTTAACTCTCCTATCCTTATTCAGTCACACCGCAATGGCCAGGAATCGGCCTCTAAGGACTGCCTTCAATGCGTCCAAAACCATGGGGACCGGACTGACCCGTCATCATTAAGTGCCAATTAAGACTGTAAATCCACCCATATCTTGGCAACCATGGGTTCGTATGTGAGTATGGTTTAGGCGCCATGTTCTCTGACCTGGAGTCCCTCCAGGCAGGGTTAACGCCAGGGATATTGGCGAGTGATCTGAGAGGGTAACCGTTCCTATAGCGACGTCATGCGTGCAACTGGTGACCCAAGGCGATGTAAAAAATAAATCTATTCTTGCACAAGTGAGGTGTGCCGCAGATAAAAACGTATATATTCCTGGGTGGTAGGGTAGCGGTGTGGCCAGGTGTCCGTCAGTCCTACCTCCTCCAGTGTTTGTAGCATGGGGCCTGAGAGTGAGCCAGAGTGTCCTACCCGCACCCCAACCTATCGAGCTGTGAGTCCGGGGAGTCGAGAGTGGCACTCAGGGTGTCACTGAGGAAGCTTTCTTGCTGTTCATTTGGGTTATATATGGAAACATTTGTGTACGTGTAGGTTCCTATCGATATTCATAGTGCCAGTAGTCTCCCAGGAATTTCAGCATGGACCCCCTGCACTATTCCTGGGAAGTGTGTAGCTAGTAGGATGGCCCCCCCTGCCGTTTTCTTTGACATCGAGGGAAAGTACTGCCTATCAAACCACTTCGAGGGGAGGCGTTTCCAATCTGCGCGCAGCAAATGGGCCCCCTGCAATAAGCAGATGTCGCATTTGGTATCTCTAAGCATCGTGAGGAACGCGCGTCACTTAACTGGCGTATTTAGGTCCCAAATATTGAAACTTAAAATTAGGACTCTAAACGTTGACATGTGGGGGATAAGGAAGTGTAAGAGAATAAGTGTGCGGGCTCCCAAAGGATATGTGGGTATGCCTGCCCAGCCATCTCTGACACAGGGCTCGCAGTTCCCAACCACTGTTGTCCGCGCTGAACCTTGTCTCCTCCATCCCAATCCCTGGGCACTGGGGCTAGTGGGGACCCAGAAGTCAGTTCCCGGTCTAATATCTGAAACTATGCATTGTGACCAGCTGAGCAGCCCAAGAGGGTATGGAATGTGTTTCTTAGGGAGGATGTAACGCCCAGAGTGTCGCCGTTCCACCACTCGTGGTCGTATATCTGTAACCTCAGTGATCCAAGGCACCTGTGACTCTCCTATCAGGTATCCCTCCTGGCCCTCGGTAAGAGAAGTCCCAGACATCCATAGGGAAGTGCAGAGGGGGAGGAAGAGTATGAGAAGGAAAGAGCAGAAAAGATAGTAAAAAGCAAGATTCGTCTGCAATTTGGCAATGTTCGCACTAACGTGCATGGGTCCATATGGTCGATCATCGGTCATCTCTTCATGGGAAGCGGGCTCGTCCACCAAGACCGAGTGTGCTTTTCCCAGGGCGCAGCTACTCATTGCCACCTCCGTGGGTCAAGGTCGGCGGATGCTGCAGGTTCAGACATTCAGCGGGTCTTCAGTTTCATCTTTATTCTCTAACTGACAAAGGACGGCTTCTCTCTCTTTCTGACTTTCTAGTTCAGAGGGCTTTGGTAACTTTCTGCCTTCTGCCCCCATGTCTCCGAGGTGGTTTCAGCATTTCCCTTGATGTTGCTTTATCTGTCTGGGATCCAGAGGCTTTCTCTTTGTCGAGATCTAGGCCAAGCAACACCTGCGCTTCCTTGAGGGATCTAACCGCATGTAGCTCCTTGTTCCAGACAAAGGAGAGTCTGAATGGGTGACCCCAGCGATATCGGATTCCTTTGTCTCGTAGGAATGCTGTGGCCAGTTTCAGGGCTCTCCGTCTTTGCAAGGTGAGCGGAGACAGGTCCTGGTAGACACCAACCTGTCAAATGCAATGGTCGCCTTATCCAGAGTCGCGCACATGTTAATCTCTTTCTGCTGGTAGGAGTGGAGGCATGTGAGAATGTCTTGATGTTGCCCAGGGTTATTAGCTGGTCTCCCAGTGTGGTGGGTACAATTTAGAATGATTTCTATGTCACTGAGCCTGGCAGCTGCATGTCGGAAGAACCAGATCACCCACTCCTCCAGCTTCCCTCCATCTGCTTGTAGAGGAACACCTTTGATTCGGATGTTAGACCTTCGAGAGAGATTTTTGAGGTCTTCCAGGTGCAGATAAGGTTCATCGACGCGGTCTCTGAGCTCCAGCAGCTCTCTGGCCTGCTCGGTGAGATCCTCTTCTCTGCAGTCACCATTCTGTTAGAGCATGTCAACGCGGTCCCCGAGTTCCTGTATCTCGGGTCAGATTTGCTTAATGTCGGAGGTAACATCCTGTCACAGGCCAGCCTGTCACAGGCCAGCAATATCTTCTCATAGCGTTCCAAACAGTTGTTCTAAAAAAAAATGGGTAATTGGCTGCCCCGAACACTCCCCAGAGGAATCCATGTCCTTCTCTTGGGTGTGGGTTACTGATTGATCCTGGATTTGTCCCTCTGTCTTTTTAGGGTTCAGTTTTTGTAGAAGATCTTTTATTGAGGGATCTTTTCTTGACCTGTGCGCGGTCATCTCTGCTTGAGGGGTCCCCAGGTCTCGTAGAGTGGTCCGGTACCTTCTTTGAAAGGGCACACAAGTTCAGGGTCTCTCTTCATTGGCTGTGAGAGGCTTGCGGGCTGCCGCTTCAGCTCCACTCCGTGGTTCGTGTGCGCATTAGCCTGGGGGACACTGAGTGCAGTTTCTTGGTGTCGTGCCCACCCAGTAGAATATGGCTGGAGCAGCCAGTCAACCTAGCCCAGAACCAGGCTCCCTGAGTTCGCTGCTCTGCGACTGAGGGAGCTCAGGCCGCAGATCACAAGCCCTCACCCCCACACAGAGCTGTGGGTCACAGTACCGCCTCAGTACTCAGTCAAGGTTGACATACACTAGGGCACAGAAGCACGAGGGCTGAAAGTGGCTGCTCCACCAAGTTCGCTCTCCAGCCAATCTCTCCCAAGTCACTTGCGGTCCCTCTGCAATTGCTGTGTTTATAACCTGTTCAATCGTAACCCAGAACCACCACAGTGCAGCCTGTCAGGTAGGTCGGACCCACGCCTGCACCCTGTCTCTGGCCGTGCTGCTTCTCCTCTCGCTAGGTGTCAGGTACACTCCGGGCCCACTCCGTCTACACACTGCGGCCGCCAAGGCTGCTGCCTATTTGCTCACCTTCCAGGCCTACCTCTTCATAGCATCTCAAGCCCCCCAATTGCTCCTCTGCTCAGCAGTACCCCCCGGGTCCTGGCAGTTCCCTCTGGGCTAGCCACCCACCGGGCTTCCTCCGGTCGTCTGCTTCCTCAACACAGTCGCTAGGGTGCGGCCTACATGTCCTCCACCTGGGCCCACCTAGGCACAGCAGCTCAGAGAGCATGGCAGCTCGCCTGAGCAACTGTCACAGAAGCCCCTGATGTCTGTGGCTTAATGTTCTGGGGCGATCTGTCTCAGCGCGCTCCCCAGCAGGCCTCACCACTTGCAGCACCGCTCGTCAGCTCGGAGACTTAGGGCCTGTTCTTCCACAATCAGTCCCGGCCTGGAACGCGGCAGCACTTCGCAGATGGCAGCGTATTTCACTGATGGGCCCCGAAGGACCTCCACAAACACCGCCTCCTCTGGTAAAATTTACTGCAGGGGCCTCGCGACCCACGAGGCCCGGACACACTATTGCGCCCAGGTGCCCCCGCCAGATCGCACTTCCTGGTTTCTACATCGGATCTCAGGCATAAGGGTCACTGTTAAAAATGGGATTTCCAGTTGGCTGAGGGTTGCGCCAAAGCCAGGCAGAAACCACAATTCTACATCAGGGCAAGGAAGTTACACGCCAAAGATAACCCCTGCTCACCCTCTAGGCAACGTGGCACGAGCAGTAAGGCTTATCCCAGAGGCTATGTAAGTTAAGTATTTGCGCACGCACCCAGCAACAACACCCAAGGCCCACCACAAAGGAAAATCCACACAAGGTTATATATGAAAATAGCCTTTGTATTATACCAAACACATTAGATAAAAACACACACTTTACAATGTGCCAACAGGCACAGGCAGAATTTACAGGGGATATGTACAGGACAGGGCCACATGGACCACTGTCAGGAATATGAACTTTTAGATGTAGAATACTTGTTAGAATAAGCACTTGTAGGAATAATAATTCGCACAGATAACATATAACTGTAGCACCAAATAGAAAATAGAGCACACAACCAGTAACCACTGGTAAGAGGTAAGTACCACCTATGCAACCCTTACCAGCTTAGGAAAATGTCACACAGGGAATTAGGAACATCACTAGTATCACCTGTACTAGGAAGAACAACCACCTAAGTATCGCTATACATTTAGGGGTATAGGCATAAAAGCATTACACATGACGCATAAAAACACATAGGCCACAACCTGTGACTGTCCCCAGGCCAACTGGCCTCTCTGGGGCTGAAACGCCCTGTGTCCCAAAATGTCAGGGGGCCTAAATGGAGCAGCTGCCCACTAAATGCTGGGCAGCTGTAGAGACAATGGGACCAACACGGTGGAGCCTCGTGGGCTCTGAACACAACCTGCCCCCTTGGATGCAGGAGCCTTGCAGGCTCTGGCCACCAAAACCCTTGTGGCCCCGTAAGCCACGCTGGTCTCAAGAATAACTGTGGTACAAGGTGGGAGCAGCCCGCTGCCTTCGGGGCCGCTCTACCAATCCAAAATACCCCGACACTCGTTGGAGTCCCGCTCTGGGGACTCGAAGTGGAGTAATGCCCCCTGAGCCTCGTGGGCTCTAAAGAAATGCGGCCGTCATTGGAGTCCCTCTCGGGGGACTCGAGGTAAAATTATGCCACGGAGCCTCTCAGGGCTCTTTCCAATATGCCCCCTTGAGCCTCTCGTGTACTCTCCACAATGGAGCCTCACTCTCGCGTTGGAGCCACCGGGCTCTGAAAAGAAATATGCCCCCTCTCCTCTTAGTACTAGGGAGCTTCATGGGAGCGGCCCACTGCCAGTCGGGGCCGCTCGGTGATCGGTGCAAGGGGCCCGCACCTCCCCGAACCCAAACAGCCCGGATCTTCACTCACCGGGTCTCTACTGGTAGGGGAGAGCGGCGCGACTCCTCTTACTGCGGCGGGGCAGGCACCGACAATGTGCGGCCCTTCCAAGCACTGCAGGCTGGGGGATAAATCAACCGAGGGGTAGGCTCCCTCGAGTTAACCCCTTCCATGCTCATGACGAGCTCAGCTCGTCATGAGGCACGGTGCTCGTGTACTCATGACGAGCTGAGCTCGTCATGACCACACCCATTTCTATTATGGGCCAGCACAGGGGAAGAATAGCAATAGCAGCGATGGTGTTAAATAATAAACTGGGCCACACGGGGGGTAGGCTCCCTCTTTAATTTAAATATAAAGTGGGCTGGCCACCGGCTAGCTAAATTATGCTATGAGCGGAACAAATGCGAGGTGGGAACTCGCTTGGGGGCACAAAGGGAGAGACCCACGCCGGGGAATCCCTCGAGGACGGGATCACCATGCCAGCGGTGCAATGCGCTCTCTTGGAGGGGGAGGCCAGCACTCCCCAGGCGCTGCAGGTCAAAGGAGTCCCCAAAAGCCCAGGGACAGAATCCTGTAACAAGAAGGAAGGTAGGGGGGGCAAGGCTGGGCCCAGGGTCCAGCTTACGGGGCCCTCCAGGCAGGGAGGCAATCCCAGTGGCAGTATCCTCCTGGTGCCCAGCAGCCGCAGGCCCCCCTCTTCTGATCCGGAACAAGAGAACATTTTGTAAGAGGTCACAGCCTCTTTTTAAACAGTAAATCCCTTTGTCTAAAGGTGCTGGGTGGGGGGAAAACCAGTCGCAGCTGGTTCTGGAGCACTTTGTTTTGCTCAGCCACCGTTTCCATTCACCAGTCAGGCTAGGGTAATCAGTCGCACCACAGGGGGCGTAGCCAGCATTGTGTGGGGAATGCCCAGCCCTATTCAGGTCCCAGGTATACCCCTCCCTCACATCACACATGCAGATCTCCCATTCACCACCGGGGCAGACCCATCCTGACTCCTGGAGCCTGGCACACCAGCCAGCTCCAGCTAATCACAAGCCAGCACATTCACTGCACAGGTAAATAAACTTCTAGAAGTGGCAATTCCACACTAGACACATCCACGCCGCACACATCATCGCGCAGCATTCAATGACACGACTCCGCACATACCAAACTCGCACCTGCACTCCCCACGCATCAGGAACTACCATAGACACATATATTCCCCATGCATTCCTATGGGAGGGCAGGCCAATCTCACCACTCGCACGCACTTTGCCCTGGGACACAGAGGTAAAGTGCGCAGAAACCAAAAATCACCAGGTCACATTGAAAAGCAAAAAGTTCAGGGGTGAACCTGCCAGAAGGGCCAAGTCCAACACAACTCCCTTCCAGCCAAAACGCAGGGCAGACCAACCACCACCGTGATGGGCTTCCCTGCTTGGGGCGATAGAACACGGACGCGGGCCCGCAACTGCAGGGACACCCTTCTGTTCTATGCCACGGTGAACCCATCGGGTTCCTTCTAAAACCATTGTCTGGACCACCTGGGCTACATCACAGGTACTCCCAAGCTGTCCGCAGCCAGGACCAAGCCCTGGGCCACCCAGGTGCCACCAGTCCTTGCCAATTCGCAGAGTGGGGGGTAGTAACCCCTGGCGTATAGTAGCCATTCTCCACTCTTCCTGTCTGTAGGACAGGGCTAGACTGCCACTGGTTCTCCAGCCTAGGGTCTACACCCTCAGGCGGACCAGGAGTCTCAGGCGAGGCTCTCCTCCCCCTACCTCTTCTTCTAGGGTTCCTCTACCGCCTGCGAGGGGTACCCTTAGAACACAATTCACCCAAACTAGGGTTTAACCCCTCAGGTTGCACCGGGGTCAGAGGCGGGCTCTCCCACCCTCTGCACCCCCTTCCAGAGTTCTGCACCCTCCCAACTGGAGTGGTACCCCTGGAAGATGAACCGGTCAGGACGCTGGTTACAGCCGTCCTACCCTTCAGGTCAGGCAGATCCTGAACCTGGCCTTCCAACCTCTGGTCTAGAACCTTTGGAGGAATAACTGCCTGGCACTCCAGGACTTCGGGGGATTCACACACCATCCCCCTGAGGCTGACACATGACTCATGTGTCGTGTGAATGTCTGTCTGGCGCAGATCTCCCGTCCCCTGTCCACCTGACAGTGCGCGAAGACCCCCCAGAACAGAAGTAGCGCCACCCGGGTCCGCCCAAGAAGATCTAGTCCAACTGGCTAGTCCCTGGTCCACTGGTTCTTCCACTGGGGAACACATCCCCCATTCACTCCTCACTTCGGACTTCTGTGCCCTCCCACCTGGAGTGACACTGCCGGACACTGGAACCCCTGGAGCTCTAGTTACAGATGATCCAGGTTCCCTAGACACTAGGAGATCTTCCTCAAGTGGACTAACAGGACAGCCTAGGTCCCCAACCTGGTGTTTCCTCAAGAAACCACCCAGGTCCTGAGGTAGGGCTTTGGGCATCTGGGGACTCTTGTTAACCCACTCACTCCTGTTCCACTGACACAGGTCGTAAGCCCCTACCCCCCTCGCTACTCTGGGACCTAGCTGGGCTATTCGGAACCTCCTCCACCACACTGGGCTGAAAGATACCTGAACCACTACTGTTGGAATCAATGACTAATGACTCTCCAGAACCTCCTGCCCTTTCCCAGAGGTCTACTTCCTTTGCAAGGTTCCAAGGATCACAGTCCTTCAACCTCAACAGGTGCTGCTGCATCTCCGGCCAACAACAAAGACTGAGCATTTGCTCTTTGAGAATCATATTGAGCAGCGTGTAAAAATCACCTTCCATGTGAACCTTTACCCAATCAAACATTGCTCCATCACATTCATCCGTAAACTCCCCCCAAGACTGGTGAGACAGTTTCCTACTGCCCCTGAATTTCAACCTCAACTCCTCTTCTCGGGAAACAGGTACCATACTCTGGGAACTGGGAGGGGGACTTCCTCTACTGAAGTTCATATAGCTGCCACCACTGGACTCAACCCTCCCTGGGGAGTCCAGAAAACTACAACTGCGCGCAGGGGATAGTCTACCCTCCAGAGCTAATTTCTCTCAGCCTCCTCTATTCTCTCCTGCGCTAAGACCCTCTCGGTCTCTAGCTTGGCATGCTCTAACCTGAGCTTCTCCATGGCTAGCTGATGCTCCCTCTCTTCCCTCCTATCTACCCACTCCTCTGGGGACAGGAACAGGGATGGGGTGCTGCTCCTGACACTGGACCCAGAAAGGGACTCCCTATCTATGGGGTCTTCACTGTCTACTGGCATCCATGTACTGTCATTTTCTTTCTCCTCTTCAGATTCTTCAGGGCTCCCCTCAGACCCACCACCCTCCTGGGGTGTGGCCTGGGCCCTTTCCTCACTGTGCTCACGTTCCCAGTCATCATTCTGCCATTGGGTTAGGTTACCCCTATGTTTGGGCTGGGTGTCTGACTCATTCACTGTGATGTCTCTCTCTTCACGAAACTCTACCAACTCATGAATGAACAGGCCCCAGAAATTAAAAGCGGATTCCATCTTGGTGGGATGCTCACAGACACGTGCAACACAGGGGACTTAACTGTCAGAGCTGAAGCAAGAGTACAAAATTTACAAAGAATTCAGCGAGCTCCCTATTCCAGAGAACTCACACTCACTTGTCCAGTGCAGCACATCATTCATCCACCCCCCACGCCCCTCGGACTGGTAAGGCAGTTTCTACCACTCCTGATTCCTCAACCTGACCACGCGTGACACAGGTACCAAACTCTGGGAGCAGGGCGGGGAACAAATGTACTGGACACAATTACGCTGCTACCGCTGGATCCCACCCTCTGGTGAATCCAGAAAATTCAAACTGCACTTAGGGGATAGAACACCACCCATAACTAGTGATACCTAACTCACAGTGCACAAGAAACACATTTCCACAGAACTGAAAAAGAACGATTTTAGAACCAATAATCCTCAAAATGTGTTTCATCTAAAATGCAGAGTTTTGTGGTGCAACCAGCTGATGCTGCGGTACAGCGCAAACACAAATCCTTATCCTTTCAGCTGCCTACTAATGTTATTTGAAAAACAATTTATAGAGGTAGGACTACAAGACAGCCGTCTGTGTCCCAGGTAATATATTGAAAAACAAAAGAAGACGGCCAAGAACAAAATATTGTCTGCCAAAATGTGAAGTACTAGCACCGCTTAGGTTTGCTAATAAAACCCTCACACACCAACCTGGTTGGTGTCATGCTTCATCATCGGGTTCCAGCCAGGCGGCCGAATGCCACCTGGCTGTGCTTCAACACCTGAATTACAGTGGAGCAGGTTTTTTTGAGGTGATGTGATGTGTGACTAAGTGTGTGAATTTATCGTTAAAAATACCTTCAGAATGCTACCTGTTGATTTATTTTTGGAGTTCTGGGGTATGATTAAAATTAATAGAGAGTGGATGAGATCTTCCAGTCACTATGTGTAGCTGCAGGTATCATCAGATGTTCGAAATGTTTCAGCCCATGGAAAATATAAGTAGGGCTTTCTTCAAGACCTCTCAAAATGCATGTGATTAAGTGAAAATAAAGTGAGTGGTAAAAAATTTACCACATGTATTGCATATTCACATTCACGCTAAGGAATGTGTGTCATGCAGAGAGGACAGCCCGTTTTGTTATCCTCTAAAAAAATGTAAATTACCTGTAAAGCAAAATACAGTGTGGAATACTGGCATTAGATATATGTCTCCAGTGTAGGCTGTACTTATGCCTGTATATTTCGCCAGTGCTGGCTAGTGATATCCAGTGTACACTATCAATCATACTGTGGATATCGACAGTACTGGTGAATGATAAGTGGTGCTAAGTACTTGTCGTGTGCTCAGATGGACAAATAAAGCTTGCTTTATCATGCATAAGGACATACGGCAAGAAACATTCAGAACACAACATTATGATTAGTGCCTGTGTCATTAATGAATACCTTGTGGCATGGATAACAATGTGTGCCTTTTGTTGTAAAAGACAACAGATGTGATTCCTATGAAATAGTAAATCATTGCATTATGAAGGAAATAGCTGTGCACGCGTTATCATGAAGCAACATACAGACATTCATGAGGCATGCATTTTTTCAAACAACAAAGATAGTTACTTTTATCCAGAATTAGGATTTCTAATCTTTGTCCCAGGTTGCGGGGGTACTTTGTGTTGCCTCTCTCAGATTTCTATCTGAAAGTAAATGCGGGACTGGTCTTATCGTTTGCCGAAAGAAATTATAGACGGCATTCTCTATGAAGTTAACGGGTTAGTTTGGTGAGTGTGGTGGTAAAGGACCGCCGCGCTCATGGGTAATTCTTACTTGTTAAACCTGGAGTTTCCACCGTGTCACCTAATACGCGTGTCCCCGGGGCAAAGGCTGGCGACAAACAGCGTTCTTACGGGCTGTATATATGGAAGTAAGAAGCCGCCAGCGCTTCCGGGTGCTGCAATCCCGTCATCACGTTGGCCGTGCCTACGGTCACGTGGGGGCGTGTATGGCTCTGTGGGTAGGCCGCTGGGGCGTGAATGACTTGGAAGGTCGGATTTAGCGGCCATCTTGGAGTGCGTTTTAGGTTGACACTCGTGTAAAGTATAAATGTATGAAACCAAAATGGCTCAGAAAAATTAATTGTTTAAAGCAACCAAAATAAGTTAAAAAGATAAGAATTCGATATATCGTTTTTAGCATAAATGGCCCTATTAGTGAAAAGTTATACAGAGACAACCGGGTTATGCGATAAGTACAGAAAGGGTGGGGTGTCTATTGCCTGCTGTGTTATTTGTAGACAGGGACGTCAGGTTAAATGTACACTGACGTGTGCAGAGCTTTGATGTTACTTCTCAATAGTCGGTTTCAAGAACAGGAAAAGGGGGGATCAGTGGATGGTATACTGATAAGAGGTAAAAAGGGGTCAGATTTTGTAAAATACTGATAAGAGGTAAAAAGGTAAGATTTTATGAAATACAGTTAGGCCTTATCTATGGTTCAGGGAGTTCCAAGGGATATTATCGTTTAGCCCGTTGATGTGCATTGACAAACGGTATATCCACCTTTGTTCTTTGTCGACCAAAGCTTGTTGGATTTATTGGTGTTACGGGATAACTGTTCAATGACCACCCAGTGCATATCGTTAGGGGTGTGGTTCATTTCCAAATAGTGATTTGTCATGCGAGAAATGTTGCGCTTACAGCGGATATAACTTCTATGTCCCACAATTCTCGTATTACCTTTGCGGCTCGTCATGCCCACGTACCTTAGGTTAAAGGGGCAAGTTATTAAAGAGATCACATTCTGGGAGTTGCAGTTAGTGTGAGTGCGTATCTCCCAGACTTTCCCAGCCCCTAAGTTCAGTGTTTTAGTGGTCGTAGTCAAATGACACACACTGCAGTCTCCACAATGATAGTGTCCTGTAATCTTGGGCAGGCCCAATGTACTGGTTATTGTGTTAACTTCATATTGGAGTTGTGGTGGTCTGGTATGGACCAGGGTGTCTTTCAGACTTCTACCTTTTCGATAGGAGAACAAGGGTTTTTCCCAACTAAGTTTCCCAGTGTTTTTGAACTAAGTTGGCTATCTGGTTAGATACAGGGTTATATGTTGTCACACAGGTTAGTGGAACTGTTTTGGTACCAGATATTTTAGGTTCCAAGATGCCTTCACGGTTTTGATTTCGTGCTCTTTTTTCCGCTTTTCTGGTGATTTTCTCAGGGTAACCGCGATGGCTGAGAAATGGGATTTCTGGTTGGCTGAAGCTTGCGCTAAAGCCAGACAGAAACCACAATTCTATGTCAGGGCAAGGAAGTTACACGCCAAAGATAACCCTTGCTCACCCTCTAGGCAACGTGGCGCGAGCAGTAAGGCTTATCCCGGAGGCTATGTAAGTTAAGTTTTTGCGCACGCACCCAGAAACAACACCCAAGGCCGACCACAAAGGAAACTCCACACAAGGTTATATATAAAAATAGCCTTTGTATTATACCAAACACATTAGATAAAAACACACACTTTACAATGTGCCAACAGGCACAGGCAGAATTTACAGGGGATATGTACAGGACAGGGCCACATGGACCACTGTCAGGAATATGAACTTTTAGATGTAGAATACTTGTTAGAATTAGCACTTGTAGGAATAATAATTCGCACATAGAACATATAACTGTAGCACCAAATAGAAAATAGAGCACACAACCAGTAACCACTGGTAAGAGGTAAGTACCACCTACGCAACCCTAACCACCTTAGGAAAATGTCACGCAGGGAATTAGGAACAACACTAGTATCACCTGTACTAGAAAGAACAACCACCTAAGTATCACTATAAATTTAGGGGTATAGGCATAAAAGCATTACACATGACGCATAAAAACACATAGGCCACAACCTGTGACTGTCCCCAGGCCAACTGGCCTCGATGGGGCTGAAACGCCATGTGTCCCAAAATGTCAGGAGGCCTCAACGGCGCAGCTGCCCAGTAAGTGCTGGGCAGCTGTAGGGACAATGGGACCAACACGGTGGAGCCTCGTGGGCTCTGAACACAATCTGCCCCCTTGGATGCAGGAGCCTCACAGGCTCTGGCCACCAAAAAACTCGTGGCCCCGTGAGCCTCGCTGGGGTCAAGAATAACTGTGGGGCAAGGTGGGAGCGGCCCGCTACCTTCCGGGGCCGCTCTACCAATCCAAATTGCCCCGACACTCGTTGGAGTCCCGCTCTGGGGACTCGAAGTGGAGTAATGCCATGGAGCCTCTCAGGGCTCTTTCCAATATGCCCCCTTGAGCCTCTCGTGTACTCTCCACAATGAAGCCTCACTCTCACGTTGGAGCCACCGGGCACTGAAAAGAAATATGCCCCCTCTCCCCTTAGTACTAGGGAGCTTTGTGGGAGCGGCCCATTGCCAGTCGGGGCCACTCGGTGATCAGTGCAAGGGGCCCGCACCTCCCGAACCCAACAGCCCAGATCTTCACTCACCGGGTCTCTGCTGGTGGGGGAGAGTGGCGCGACTCCTCTCACTGCGGCGTGGGCAGGCACCGACAATGTGCCTTGGGGCCCCTCCGCCCCGCCTCTACTGCTGCTGCCCGTTACGGGCTCTTCTCCTCGATCTCGCTGGCACTTTTCCTCCTGACACCGAAGCGCGGGGTGTGCTCCCGTCTACTTCCGTTTTTTGGAGGCAGTACTTCCGGGTCGCCGCGGGCAGTGCAGCGGCCCTTCCAGGCACTGCAGGCTGGGGGATAAATCAACCAAGGGGTAGGCTCCTTCGAGTTAAATATTAAACTGGGCCACACGAGGGGTAGGCTCCCTCTTTAATTTAAATATAAAGCAGGCTGGCCATCCGCTAGCTAAATTATGCCACGAGCGGCACAAATGCGAGGTGGGTACTCGCTTGGGGGCACAAAGGGGGATCCCCACGCCGGGGAATCCCTCGAGGACAGGATCACCGCACCAGCGGTGCAACGCGCTCTCTTGGAGGGGGAGGCCAGCACTCCCCAGGCGCTGCAGGTCAAAGGAGTCCCCAAAAGCCCAGGGACAGAATCCTGTAACAAGAAGGAAAGTAGGGGGGGCAAGGCTGGGCCCAGGGTCCAGCTCCCGGGGCCCTCCAGGCAGGGAGGCAATCCCAGTAGCGGTATCCTCCTGGTGCCCAGGAGCCGCAGGCCCCCCTCTTCTGATCAGGAACAAGAGAACATTTTGTAAGAGGCCACAGCCTCTTTTTATACAGTAAGTCCCTTTGTCTAAAGTTGCTAGGTGGGGGGAATACCAGTCGCAGCTGGTTCTGGAGCACTTTGTTTTGCTCAGCCACCCTTTCCATTCACCAGTCAGGCTAGGGTCATCAGTCGCACCACAGGGGGCGGAGCCAGTATTGTGTGGGGAAAGCCCAGCCCTATTCAGGTCCCAGGTGCACCCCTTCCTCACATCACACATGCAGATCTCCCATTCACCACCGGGGCAGACCCATCCTGACTCCTGGGGCCTGGCACACCAGCCATCTCCAGCCAATCACAAGCCAGCACATTCACTGCACAGGTACACCAACTTCTAGAAGTGGCACTTCCACACTAGACACATTCACGCCGCACACATCATCGCGCAGCATTCAATCACACGAGTCCGCACATACCAAACTCGCACCTGCACTCCCCACGCATCAGGAACTGCCAGGGACACATACATTCCCCATGCATTCCTATGGGAGGGCAGGCCAATCCCACCACACGCACGCACTTTACCCTGGGACACAGTGGTAAAGTGCGCAGAAACCAAAAATCACCATCACCAGGTCACATTTGAAAAGCAAAAAGTTCAGGGGTGAACCTGCCAGAAGGGCCAAGTCCAATAGTCACGTAGCCGCAATCAGTCCCCACAGCTTGTTTAGGATACCTTCCGATCCTTTCCTAGCCGGTTTTCCAGGCCCCAGAATTCGGTGTGGATGCTTGTAAAGACCTTCGCGTGCGGAGTTCCGGAGAAATGCTGTTACACCGCCTCCATCTTGGCCACGCCCCTTGTAAGTAAATTTAATATGCCATTTGGTATAGGCCAATTTAACCATGTTTTACGGGAGTCAGTACAAGCACTTTAGCCTTTGTGTTTTCGTCAACTATTTTTGATTTGGACAGCAAGGTACACTTGAAGCAAGGATGGCCTGGAGGCAAAGTGAATTGCAGTTACATTGTTCTCATCTTTTCCAGAACCATAGATAATCCTTGTATGAACTTCAGTTTCTCAGTTAAGTAGTTGATGTATTGACATTTTCAAGTGTCTCTGAGTCAGTGCAGATGTTTAACTAAATATCTGCTGATATTTTCAGCTATGTGTATAGGGCTATATTGTTCTCAACTGTAGCAAATAATGGTGCTATTGTTGCCTTTCTGGCAAGGTCTAAACTGGTTGTCCTTGCCTGTGTGTATGGTGGGTTTGGAATTTCTTTTTGTGGTACCTTAGGTGCCTCATAGATGGCGTAAGTAGCTCTACCTATGGTCTAGCAATGAGCTTATCTGTTTAGGTGCTTTTTATGGGGCAAACCACAAACCATCCGAGTCTTAAAACCCACTGCTGACTGGTCCATTCTCTACCAGCACAATGTGAAGATGTAGGATCAAACAAAATATTTGCTGTCTCCTGAGCACGGAAGACCTGCTTTGTTCATAATCCATATATCCAAGCAGCCCCTTCTCCTGATTCTACAGCTACCAGGTCACACACCATGAGTTAAAATCTACATACCCCAGCACCACAGATTTGAGAGCACATTGTCTCAAAATACATGCATACATTTACCTATGGACCATCGCCCCATGTCCCGTGCATGTTACATTTGTGTATTGGACAGCAGACATTCACGTACCTAATTGCCAATTTCTACCCTAATGAGATCTGCTACTCTTGATACCTGTTGCCTGTGTTGTACGAATATGAAAAAGGTATATTTAACCAGCCGGTTGGAGTCTCATTTATATCTTCACCAGACCTCCACCAGCCGGTTGGGGTCTCGTAAAAATGCCTATCGATTCAAGGATCCCTTGCTTCCTCATCCCGCGGGACGCGCGCGGGCGTGCCCGGGAGAAGCCTGGGACAAGGGCGGGACAGTCTATGACAGTCATAGACAGGAAGAGGCAGGGCTGGGCCATATCTCCTGGTCTATCCTGTAACGGATCTCCTGGACTTTAAAGACTCTCAATTCCGGTAAAGTGTTCACCGATATATTGTTTATATTCCAGGTTGCATTGTATTGCATATATTTGTGGCTTTAATATCACCTTAGCTCATTTACCAAGGCTTAGGACAAACCATGCAAAGTCGTTCCAAGGAGAAATTTATTTCGGGGTCAGGCCCTATTGACAATTACCTGGTGAAGATGGTAAATAAAATCAACAATGATAGGAGAGCCTCCCTGGGAAGGGACAGTCACCCTAACATTATACAAGTCCCCCCGACTCCTGTGGAGAGCCTCCCAGAGGCTGTTACCCCCGATTCGGATCCTACAGTGTTTACCACGGTCATAGCCCAGGTTCACACTGAGCCACCAGATGTAGATACTAAGTAAGCGAGGACAATGAGGACAATGAGGAAGCACTGCCTGTTGCCAGACCGGTTAGAAATTGCAGGAAACAACCTAACAAAAGGGGGGGAAGCATTCCAAAAAAAGGGTAGATACCCCCTTACAAGCGCAGACCATTACAGATGAGCCTAATAATGTACAGGCTGAAAGCACTGTGACTAATAGCCCACTAAGTCCTGACCAATTTTCGCAACTACTTCACTCCCTGGAAGCAATGTTTGAAGCCAAATTAGAGCAGTTTGTTCAACCCCTAGTGCGGAAACTCAACAGTGTTACTGCCGAAGTTAAGAGGTTAGGAGGGTTGCTTTCAAAACATTTAACAGCGGCTGACAGTACCAAGGAGGTGGTGATGGATATAGGAGGGCCAGAGCAGGTAGCTAGAGGGGGAAAGCAGCAGCTAGCTACCCAGCATTTAAAGAATATTGACCCAGTCATAACAGCTCCCACCACTGTAGCGAGTGAAACCACACGAACAACAACAGGGCCTCCTCGTTCACCCAGTAATAATTTGGTAAGGAGAAGTAGATCTATGAACCTACCTCCAGCGTGTTCCCCCTACGTTGTAGTTTTAAGAAATGTTCCGCCCCAAGACACGCAATTAGCCCAGACTCACGAGGAATCACATGATGCCCTTAAAAACAAGACTGTGTCATGGTTAAACAGGAACTGTGGTTTCCCTACAAAATTTGCCCCGGATATCATAACTACTAGAAGGGCTAATTGGATCGGGCTTTCTAAGAAGACCTGTGAAGGGGACTGTATAATCATTAACTTTAGACACCCACAACATGTGGCCACAGTCCTGTTAAGGGCAGCCTCACTGACGCACGATGTTAACAGCATAGGGGTGCGTCCTCTTGGGTTTTTTTATAACCATCTATCTGGAATGCCCCCACATAGTGCGAGAAGAAGACCCTATACTCCAGTTATGGCTCAGACGCCAGTTTCATTTCAGGGACCCGGTGGTGAGAATTATTTTTACCTTGGTGTGAGAAGGAGACTCCATACTCCCGCTATGGCGCAGACGCCGGTTTCATTTCAGGGACCCGGTGGAGAGAATTACTTTAACTTTGGGCCCAACATTCCTGCACACAACAGATTTGATGTGCTTTCTACCCTGGAACTGTGCGATTGACGAGAGGTAAAAAAGGGTCCTGAGGAAGAGTCACACCCTGTCTCGGCCCCCCCGGTACAGGACCAACCTGGTTTGTCTCCTCCCGCTACCCACTGTAACCCTGTAACTTTGTGTAATGCTAAGGGGGTAACGGTTAAGATGATAAGTTGGAACGTCGCTGGTCTGCGTTCAAAAAGAGATGATACCAACTGGTTAAATTTCGTGAAACAATATGATATTGTGGCTCTTCAAGAAACTTGGGACAGAGACTGTGATTTCTGGTTAGATGGTTTCACCTCTTATTTTGTCCCTGCATTAAAATCGTTGGCCGGGAGAGATAAAGGGGGACTTGTGTTATTGGTTTCTGTGAATGTAAGAGGGTCAGTTAGCAGGGTAGAATGTGCCTCTAATAATTTCTTAATCCTGGAATTAAAACTTACTAATAACACCAAATTAATTTGAGAAAACTGTTACAATTCTCAGCAAGGGGATTCCCCAAATGTACACTTGTTGTGGTTGACAGAGTTTTTAAACACCTATACTGTAAAGCAAACCACTTTTTGCCAATTTATTTTGTTGGGTGATTTTAATGTCCATTTATGTAGTCATAATTGTTTACTAGTGGATAATGATGGGCCATACTTCACATCCCCGCAACATTTTGAGCATACTAGTAAGGGGGAAGCACTGGAGAAACTCTTATCTAACAATGATTTGTTTGAAGCAGGATTTTCAGATAAAAGTTCTCGTGTCCCCACATACACTGGCAGGGATTGTGAAACTATAATTGATTACATATTTCTTTCTTCTGGACTTTTAAAATATGTTGTTTCTTATAATGCTATACCCTCCTCTTTTAGTGACCATAATCCAGTGGCAATTGAACTGGGAAATGGTTTTTCCCTTTTTAATAAAACCACCCCGTCATCGGTGGTAGCTGAAGTTAAAGTAAAAGACCAGGGGAGGAGATTAAACTGGAGTAAGGTTGTGCCAGAGGAGTTCTTTAATATCATTACTGCGAAGGCAGCTCAGGATTTAAATATCTGTGGAGATCCCCATTCAACCGGGGAGCAAGTAATATTTTCCTATGAAGCTATCTGCTCCAAAGTGGCTAAAGAACTCACGACCAAAAGTCGTCCAGCCAAAAATAACCTGGTTACGGGCTGGTTTGACCACAAATGCACTAAATCCCATAACCTCCTGAAAAAAGCACTCCAGGAGTGACCAAGGAATAATGCTCTGGTTGCCCAGCTCAGAAGTGAGTACTCCAGGTTAGTACAGGAAAGGAAACATAAAATTAAACACGTGGGTTGAGCTAATGGACAAAGCAACCCTAAAAGATAGTGCAAAATTCTGGTCTATCATTAACACGCCCCTGTTCTCAAATAGCAAAAACAATGTTTTAGAAGTAAATATCACAGAGGAGGACTGGTTGAGCCAATTTGAACAAATCTATGGTAGTCATTTGGACTTAGAAATATTTGTGGCCCCAGCCTCAGAATCTCCCGTCTTGCCTGTAAGGTTTCACCTGGCGGAAGTTGTAAAAGCAATTGAGGACTCGGCAGGACGAAAGGCACCAGGGCCAGACGGGGTTCCCTCAGACATGTACAAGGCTAACCCATTGTACTGGGCTAACATCCTGACTAATGTTTTTAATACCTCGGCCTGTGTTGGATTCCCTAAATCTTGGTCCCGGTCAACAATAATCCCGGTCTTTAAGAAGGGCCAAAGGGCTGACCCTAGATGTTATAGGCCCATATCCCTGCTAGATTCCTCTATTAAAATTCGGGGGAAGGTAATTCTAGCAAGGATAACAGGGTGGGCCTCTGACAATAACATTCTGTCAGATGCCCAATATGGCTTTAGAGCTGGGAGGAGCATGGAGGATCAATGTTTGAACCTACACTTAATAACAGCTAAGTACACCAAGGCTGCCAGGGGCTCCATTTATTTGGGTTTTATGGACTTGTCCACAGCTTTTGATCTAGTCAATAGGTCAAAGCTGTGGACCATGCTCCTGGAACTGGGACTTGACCGGTCCCTTGTGTATTTTTTGGCCGAGCTGCATAAGGATCTGAACGCCTCAATCAGGATGACAAATGAGGGGAAATGCACGTCCAGTTTTAAGTCCGGCAGAGGGGTGCACCAGGATGCATCTTGGCCCCTATGTTATTTACATTATATGTAAACTCATTGGAGGTAAACCTGTCAACAGCAACTCTAGACATTCCGCGTATGGGAGGAACACCGGTTCCGGTGCTCCTATACGCGGATGACGCTGTCCTGTTGGCGAGGACCCCGTTGGGCCTGCAAAGATTGCTGGACTAGTTTGGAGACTTTATGAAAAGCCTGGATCTGGTAGTAAACAACGGCAAATCGCATGTTATGTCTCTGGGGCCCTCTGAAAACAAAGTTAAGACCTTTTTTGTGGTAGTGAAGAAATCACCAGAGTGAAGGTATTTACCTACCTGGGAGTAGTCTTTGATGACAAGGGTTCATGGTCCCCTCAACTCTCAATTAAGGTAAATTCAGTGAGAAATTCTTCAGCTGCAGTGCTAGGCTTTGCTAAAAGGCTGGGGGGGAAACCCTATGAGGCAATTTTAACAATCTACAAAGCCAAGACTATTTCCATCGCAAGGTACGGGGCCTCAATATGGGGATTCACTAAACCCGACGTTATTCAAACTGAGGAAAACAAATTCCTACGGTCCCTCCTAGGCCTCCCTCAATCTACTGCTACCCACTCTGTCCACCTAGGATTGGGGATTGGTTAACTAGCAGATACAATTAAATTAGCCCCAATGCTGTTATGGATTAAAATTTGGTTAAACCCGAACCTCTCCCTAAATCATAAGATCTTAAAGGACTGTATTATGCTCGACAATATGAACAAAATCCAGTGGTTGTCTTACATAAAAATGTTAGCAATGTATATGGGGCGACCAGAGATCTTTTTTAATCCGGAATCTCTTTGTAAGGCAGACTTAGAGTGGGTAAAAACTAATTTCATCAAGCTAAGGGAGGCAGAACGGGAAGGAGTAGAACTACGTAAACCATTGGTTAGGGGCCATGTTTTGGTTACCCAGTCAATAGCTATGTCACCTTACTTGACCATTGTAACAAATTCTTTCCATAGATGGTTATTGACTAAACTTCGGTTTAACCAAATTTACACAGTACTCGGGGATTTGGAGGGTTGGAGTAGACCTGAAGATGCTGCTCCATGCAAATGTGATGATTTTTACCCGCAAGACACTATGCACTTTATGATCTTTTGCCCATTGTACCAAGACGCCAGGAAAAGGTTTATTCTTCCATTACTGAAAAAGATGAACTTTATTCAGTGTAAACCTGCTTTATTGTTTTTACAACTGTTAGAATCCCCGGTAACTATGTTCTGTGTCGCCAGCTTTCTTGCCGCGTCTGTTAGAAATAAGAGGGTTAGACAGAAAGCTATTCAAGAACTTGAATCCTCTTAATACACAGACAATGTATTCCTATCAATTGCTTAAACATGGGAATGAATGATCAGGTATTTTATTCGATTTTGAATTGCATTTTTATTCTGTATACTACATTTTTAACAGATATTTTTAATGTTTTTGTATTTGTATAGCATACTTTTATGATTTTAAATAATCGAATAAAGTGGTTTTGACTTGACTTGACTTGACTTGACCCGCTCTGATGCACCTTACATTTGCGCTACTCTCTGGGTCGAAAAGTCAACATGCCATATATGTCTGCACAGCCCTCATGATCATGATTTAATTTACTATTGGATCTTGCAGCACATTTGCTAAAAGAAACAGGACAAAACTTTTTCCAACATGTCCCCTCCCCCTTTTTATTCTACATGTATTTGTCTTGTATATAGTGTACTGTTCATATCACTTAATCACTACATGCCACTTTATTCACCATGGTCAATTATTTTTTCTTGATGCAATTGAATGTGTAACTGTGACAGCCATTAGTATTTGATACTCATTTAGAATACACTACTGATTCTTATTTTGGGTGTGTTTTTTTCCTTTTGTGAATTAATTTTCTTTTGTGAATTATTGCTATGTGTTCTATAAAAAAGCAATTGTTCTCTGTGTTTACAAACAATACCCTAAGCAATTGTGCATATCCCGATAAAACCAATTGATTTTGTTTAGTGACCCATCAATCAGTCTGATGGATTTCCATCAGCCATATGTAAGGTTTAATCTGTTGGACCCTCATCTATTGGCCCATCCCTGATCATCAGTCCTCTGTTGTCGGTTCCACCGTCCATCCAGCTCTGTAAATATTGGTATGGCGGACATACATCTGCCATATTTAGAGTTGTCTGCCATCAGAGTGGGAGGAGGGACCCGCGCTATTTAGGACAGTGATTGGGGATGGGGTTTTGGGTGGATAAACCCATCAGTCAACTTTGACAGACAGGTCCATAAACACACACCTGCTGAAAATGAACTCATCAACCACATCTGCAGATCTGCATCTGCAGATCTCAATATCAAACATACTCCTCAAACCTGAAAAAAACATTTACCACTGGCACTAAGCAGCAGAAGCACCAAAGCTCCATGTACAGAAAAAAAAAGATGGCTGGAAAAAGAGCCCCCAGATTCTTAGCAAATGAGTTAACTATTATGGTCGATGAGATAATCAGAATTGAACCACAGTTGTTTGCTGTTCAGACAAAAACCATGTGCCAGAGAAGGAAATTATGGGCCAGAATTCTGGAACAGGTGAATGCTGATCCAACAGCAGATGCTCACAGGACATCCACAAGCAGTGGAACCACCTACTGGGGAGAGTCAGTTCCGTCTCTTCCAGGGCCGATCAGAAAGCCTTTCAACCTAATGCACTGGGATGACAAGGTGTTGTCCATACTCCTCACTGAAGTCAAAGTGGAAAGTAGAGGCAGATTTGAGACTGGTAAAAAGAAAGACTACCTTTCAGTTGCTAACAATTTCACCCTCGCTCTACTCTGGCATCCATATTCCCTAACCAAAATCTCTCAACTAATGCAACACCTTTTATACAAATTTCCTATGGGGAACATCCTTTACAACGCAACTGTTACAACGAAGTACCTTTAGGACGCAACCATTGCAACGCAACTTTTACAACTTTTACAACGCTGGGGGGCGCTCTAGAATAGGGAATAGTTTCCCACACCTTCCCTACTATCCACGGGGACTGGAGTTGGAATAGTAAATTAAACTATTCACTATCCAGCGCCCTCCAACGCAAGCCGTTGTAACGACTTGCGTTGTAAAACTTGCGTCGTAAAGGCATGCGTTGTAATAGCATGCGTTGTAACGTCATACATCCATTTCCTATAGGTCATCTGTCTCACTTCACTATATCCTCTCTCCATTCATAATCTACCAATTTTTCACTCTGTTCCACCATGTTGTTTAATGCAACTCACATAAATAAAGCATTAGAACAGGTGTAAAATCACATTTTGGTGACAAAACATACCCTCCCCTATGTAACATCTGCATCAAACAATGTACTCATACTAATGAAAATTGTACACACTCTAATCTCATTCACATCCCACAAGCTAATTTACATCATATATACACTACTATTTCCAAAAATTCATTTTTGTTACTAGAACTTAGATCAGATGAATCTCTGTGACCAGGACTACAATGTCCCTTCCATTCCTAGTTTTGAAAATACCATATGACTACATCATGGATGTTTTAGTTTTTTATATTTTTAGGCTGTAATATATAAAATGATAAAATTAAAGATTTAATTTTAATATAATAAATAAAAATAAAATTATGTAAAAAAATACATCTGAAAAATGTTTAATCATTTTGTATAAATACAAGCCCTGTATGTCTTGATACATTATCAGCATGCATAACAATGTTTAAGTAGCTCACATAACAATTTAGATACTATTCATTTTATTTAAAAACAAAATAAGTGCATGGCCTCATCTACATAGAAGTTGTTCTTCAATTTTGTATCTATAAATCTCTGACAACACTACGAAGTTACATCTGTCTGCGGACCAGAGTATTTTAGCTCTCTCACTCAAGTATCAGTTTGTTTGTGAAATATAACAAAATATATAGTATATAATAAAATATCTCCACTACAGCTAACTATTGAAACTAGTTCAAATATAGGCTGTTGTTAAAGTAACAGAGAATCAGCTAACACAGATATCTTTCACCCAGAACTGCATATTGTCTAAAAAACTAAATATTTTTTTTCTTCAAAATAAGATAATAATGTTTTTTTTTATTATTTATTGTTCAGTTCATAGCATGAATAATCATTATAAATCATACATAGATTAACGATCAAAGTGCTGTAGAGACGTTACTAAATTCCATAAAAAATCAAAAATGGATATCATCTAAAACATAATTTTCAAAGCGACATCTCCATATGTTGTAGCATTGGCTGCCAAATGTTTACCCCGAATTGTTATTTCTTCAGCGATTTTACACAATACAAATTAAATTCAAGATTAAACACATTATAAAACTTTGCTCGCCACATTTCATATGATGGCGCCTCTGGTTGCAACCACATCGAAGCAATACATAGTCGAGCAACGGCCATGACCATAAAAATAAAATATCAAAAAGGGTAACAAGTCTCCGTAGTTTTCCTGTCCTCACACACCCCTAATAGCATCGTCTCCCTAGATATAGAGACATTAACCCTCGTCGTTTGAGACAGAAACTGTGCAATACATTAAAAAAATTGTCTCAACACGATACAGTCAAATATATGTACAATATCTGCAGCATCCGACTGACACCTAAAACATTTCCCATCATGAACACCACCCCACTTCATCAATTTAACAGGTGTATAGTATAGATTAAACAAAGTTTTACAATGTTGGGTGCGCAAGTTTGACGACAATATAACTTTGCAAGCCATGACGATCGATTCCTGCACAAATGAACCAGAATTCACTTCTTATCTTGAATCCCTATATCATCACACTGCATTGTCAATAATATATCATAGAGAGTCCCGATCTTAACCCTTTTAGTCAAAGCTTCTAGAAGTTCATTAGTTAGAGTAGGTAGATGTCTACAGTGTTTATAAATAAAGTCCCGTATCTGTAAATACTTAAAAAAATAATTCTTAAATATTGTAAATTGTTCGACTAGTTCCGCAAAAGAAACAATTGCCCCTACACTATAAATATCCCCTAGGCGACGAATCCCCTTATCCCGCCATGTCATCATCGTTGTATCCCAGAATATCAAAGGGAATATTTCTGTGGAGTGGAAAGGCGTATAGTAATTTATTTGGTTTATTGATATAATTTTATGCGTCATTTTCCAAGCTAAGACTTCTTGCGCCTGAATTCCTAATAGCATCTGATAAATGTTTGAGGATTCAAACAGCCTTGTTGCTCCCCCAATAACCAAATATTTTATATTTTGCAAAAAGCAAACCAAATAATAGAAAGCAAAATTCGGTACTCCCCACCCTCCTCGTGCCAATGGCAACATCATATATTTTGAAGCACGCCAGGGACTTCTACCAGCCCCAAATAAACCTATCTGCAACCGATTGCAACTGCATTGATTGATTTCGTGTCAGCTCCAACGGTACCGCCCGAAAATAGTAGAGCACCCTGGTAAGTATACACATCTTTAAAACATTCTGTTGACCAACCATTGATAAGTGTAGGCATTCCACCTTTTCCAACTGTCTTTTAACCGACCCTAGTATATCTGCCCACTTTACATCGACTATCTCCTGGAGTGACATCCATATTTTAATCCCCAAGCACCTTGCTTCTTGTGTCACTCGTGCCTCTCCAGGACAAAGCCCCTCAGTACAAACAACCTGGGTTTTTGAGATGTTTAACTTGTATCCAGCGGCCTTCCCAAACTTCTGGGTCAAATGCTCAATCTCTCTTAGTGCTTGCTCTGGGTCCGATGTTACAACCGCTATGTCATCAGCGTAGGCTAGGACACCCACTTGATGCTGGCCAGCTACCATTGACTGTATACCATTAGTGGTCTCCAGCACTTGCAGCAAGGGATCGATATAAATGGCAAAAAGTAAAGGCGAGCATGGGCATCCTGGCCGTGTGCCCCGGGTTATATATACAAAAGATGATTCTTGCCCATTGTACAGATCTTGTCCCATGGGCGTTTGTACATGGTCTGTAATGCTAGCAAAAACTGGGGCCCAAACCCCATCTTGAGCATTGTAGCCCATAGAAATGCCCATGATACAAAGTCAAATACTTTTTCAGCATCTAAAAAAATTATGCCTATGTTTTTTTGTAGTGAAGTGGCATAATCCAGCAATGCTATGACCCTATGCAAATGATTGACCGTGCTCCTGCAAGGCAGGAAGCCATGCTGATGCTGAGATACCAGTGGTGGAAGGACTTGCACTAGTCGAGTTGCAAGTATTTTTCCATATACTTTGGCATTCGCATTTATTAATGATATAGGTCTATATGACCGAGGAAGTCTGGGGGACTTATCTTTCTTCTTATAGACCACTATATTTGCGTCATCCCAAGAAGAAGGGGGGTTTCCACATTGAGCAGATGTAAAAGTAGCAAGCATATCATCCTTTATAATAGTAAATAGCATCCGATAAACCTCCAAAGGAAGTTTATCCGGTCCAGCTGCTTTCCCTAGCGCTAAGTCATCTAATGCTGTCTGTAATTCTTGCATAGAAATTGGAGCTTCCAGCTCTTCTCTTTCAGTAGACCCTAGCTCAGATAAGTTGAATTCACGGAGGTATTTCTCAATCTGACCATGAGCAACAGGATCTTGAGTATATAGTTCTTTATAGTATGAATGGAATACCTCCATTATGTCTTCCATAGTCTCAGCTGTACCCCTTCCATCATTCTCCAAAATTTCAATTTGTTGTGATGCCTACCTACCCCGCAGTCTTTGAGCTAGACATCTACCTGTTATTTCTCCATATTCGTATTTTTCGGCTTTATGTATTTTGAACTGGATTGCTATTTCTTGCCTCCAGAACCCATTAATCCTAGCCTTACTACAAGCTACCTTAGTTTGTGCTATTTGACTGTCCATATTGGCACTAATCATTGAGATAAGCTCACACTCAGCCTTTCTTAAATCCTCAATTAATTCGACTATTAATGCTTTCTGTTTCTTCTGTTTAACCCAGCCATAACTAAATGTTTCACCCCTTAGACCGGCTTTAAAAGAGTCCCAAATCATTGGTTGGGCAGCTGTTCCTCTATTATGTTCTAAAAACCACGTAGTCCAAAGTTGAATATGGCATATATATTCCTCGTCGCTTAGAAGCTTTTTACTAAATGTGAATGATCGCTGTTCCCTCATAATGTTAAAGCGAGCCAAATCCATAACCACAGGGCCATGGTCTGACCTAATACGGGCATTACCTGCATCTTTGCACCAACAGTTAAAAATCGGGGTAAAAAAAGATAGTCTAACCTAACAAACTTATTATGTGGAGAGGAGAAAAACGTATACCCTGGATCTCCATGATTCAGCACCGTCCACCCATCCACAAGACCATGTTGCTGTAATAACTGATGCAGAGCCCTGAATACTTTCAGGTTGCGACCTTTGTAGTCAGCAAATTAAGTTTCCCATATCTGAGAATCCCCATGTATATTAAAATCCCCAAGTAACAACAGCGGGGTCCCCCACAATGCTAACTCTACATTCAAAGACTCCAAGATCTCTCCTTCATCAAAAGTTGACCCATACACTGTACAAATTGTGGTCTTAGTGTCCCCTATAATACACTCGGTGGTCACCGATCTCCCTAAGTTTTCCACCCTCTCTCTACCCTTACCGATTACACCCCGACGCCCCAGAATTGCCACCCCCTATTCATAGTAGATTGTCTAGATGTCGATAGTATAGTAAGTCCCAACTCCGATAATATCCTACGATTGGACCAAGGTATGTGCTTTTCCTGTAAACAAAAAATGTCGGGATTAATTAACCACAGCTCAGCAATCACCCGTTTCCTCTTGAGGATATTATTCAGCCCCAAACATTAAATGAACATATATGTAGATCCCTATCTGTCATTTAAACTTATATATTGCTGGCCTTTAACATGCAGAAAAAGAAACAGATATTCTCCGAAGTTCCTACAGCACATTATATGACCTGACATTTTACCCTTTTTACCCTTGAACAAGTGCCCACCCAACCAACTCCACCACAAGTGTCCCTCTGAACCCCCATTACCCCACCTAACAGAACCCCACCATCCCACCCTGCACGTGACCCTCCCCCTTCAATGAGGCAATAGGGCCAATCGCTCTTGTGATGCCCGGTGAATGGCTCGCATGGTACTCGGCCCTCCCTTGATCTTAAATATACAAGGCTAGTGACATAAAAACAGCAATAACATTTTTTTTTAGAAATCAGTGCACATAGCCACAAATTAAAATGTCTCATTACAGATACTTAGCATCCATGCCAATACACTAATCATTCAAACCAAAGAGTGAAGATATTCTTTAGCAGCAGCTTCCGACGTAAAGAATTGTGTCTGTCCTTTATTAACAGTCTTTAGAGTAGCTGGTTGCAGTAGAAAAACGTGAGGCCCTTTGTTTGAAACGGGGCAATCAGCTGCCGTAACTGCCATCTCTTTTCCACTGTGGAGTGGCAGTAGTCAGGCCTCACAAAAATTGTTATCCCTTTACCAGATCTCTTCTTATCTGATCTGGCTAAGTCATACAGTGTCTGCCTAGCCAGGAAATTATTCAAAGAAATCAATATGGCCCGCGGTTGCGGCACTGCTTGCCCACTCCTTGCAGTTCGTTGCCGAAATGGAAATCTATGCACCCGTTGGATTCCACGGACCCAGTTTCATTCTTTCACCTCGGGAAATGCTTCCTCAAACAGCTCAGCTACAAATTTACGGATATCGTGCCCCTCAAGACCTTCCGGGACCCCGAGAATGCGTAAATTATTACGCCGTAGTCGATTTTCTAAGTCGGCAAGCTTATCATGTATATCATCCTTATGCGCCTTCATGTCTGCAACAACTTCTTTTTGGGTCACCATCTGGTCTTCTAATGATGATATATGGGCCTCAGCTTCCGCCATTCTGTCAGTAAAGTCGTTACATGTTTTTGCCAAGCGTCTGACAGTATTTTGAAATTTCCTGCAAGCAGTGTGCGTTTTTAGATGCTCCGCTCGAGCCTCTAGCCTATGCTCTGAGATGGATCTGTAAATTTCCTCCAAAGACACCGAACTTGGTATCTCCACGACTGAACCCCACTAGCTTGGCCAGATAAGTCCAGTCTCTCCAATAACTGGAGAGATCCCAGTCAGGCGTTTCTGCAGTTGCCGGTCCCACAATTCCTTCCCTATCTTTCTTCCGAACCGTAGGTGCCTCTGCAGATACATCCCCCGGGGAGGCATTTTTACTATGATTGTCATCCATCATAGTAGAGGTAATATCTCCCGATCCATCTTCCTGATATAGGAGATCTCCTTCCAAATCAGATCCTTCTGAATGCTCTGAGAGCGAGTAAAACTCGCTATCTTTACTACTTAAAGGCTCATTAGCATCTTCACTAATAATGTCATGGTGGTCGTCCGTTAAAGTACACTCGCTGCCATCAGCCACAGTCTGAGCCACAATCTGCACATGCACTGGAGATATCTGTCTCTGCTCCGAAGGTACAGCAATCACTTCACTTCCCGCTAACTGGGCATCTAAATTACCAGATTTAGCTGCAGATATCCCAGTTTTTTTCCCAGTAACTGGCTGAAACATTTGAGAAATCTTAGGAGTTCCTTGAACTAAGTCTTTGCCCTGCCCAGTGCTTTCCAAGTCCTCAGCAACCAGCATTTCTTTAGACATCTTTGCGGCAAGTGCGGCGCGTGTTCCTTCCATACCTTCCCCTGTAGCTCTAGTTTTCCCTCTACGTGCGACCTTAGGTTCCATGGCAAGCCTCAAAACAATGTCTCAAAGTAGAACACACAATATAGCACCCACTGCCCTAATACAGTAACTTTAGTGAGCTCCAGCGGTAAAAAGCCCCAAATATTAAATTGCCTCTCGAGAAGCAGCTCACAAACTCACCAACAAAGTCTCAGCCGCTCTTGGTTAATTTCTTTGTTAATCTGTCGCCTGCAAGCTCATACCAAGTCAGCATCACCAGCAACAAAATTACCAATAATGTCTCAAATGGTTCTTCTTCCAAGTCTTTTCCTCCCAAAATTTTTAACCCACGACAAATGCGTTATGCTCCAGTGCTCACCATGTGTTTAATTAAAGCTTTTCCAAATGATTTTTCTTCCACTTCTTCTTCCACAAAGTTAGAAAGTGCTGGCCGTGTGTTTAATTATCCAAGCCTTTCCAAGTCTGACTTGCAGAGCGCTACTCCGGCTCCACACACAAACCATCTGATCCGGCTTCCAAACGCCGCAGGTGAGTCGTGAGCTGTAACACGCGCAGCTGGCGTTCAGCAACCGCCGCACCTCCACGATCCGCCAGCGACTACAGCGGCTCTCCCCCTTGTCGAAAGAGAGACTTTTCACGTTATCCAGCAGCAAGAAAGCTTCAGAAGCATCGAGACAAGCTCTAGCCTGTGCTCGCCGGCAATAATCAGACAATAATCACTGCGATATCCGTCTCCGTGAGAGCACCGGGAAAGCCGAGTTAGGAGCCCCTCACACACACGTCCGTCATGCGGACGCCATCTTGCCCCATACTCTGAGATAATAATGTTATGCATCCCCATATTCAAATTGATTAATCGTCAAAGTTCCATGGAATAAATATAAAACAAAGTCCATGTGTAATGATAGTGAATGGTATGTTCTCTGTTAATTCCATAACAAGGCCATGATAAGCATTCGTTTTAATATCAAAATACAGCAGTTTTACTTGGCAAGCAGATAGTAAGATATATCACGCTGGACCCTGGGATATCAGAATGAAAAAATCCTAGAATTGCAAGATAATGTACACCACACTACTGCAGGCCCAAAATCAAAAGCCTGAATTCACATTACTTATCAATATAGTGATTGGCAGGCAGGTACTCCATCACAAACATGACAGAAATCCCCTCTGCCATAGTATATCCTAATGGACTTGTAATAAGTCGGGGGGATATCCATCACATTTGCAACGGAATACCCATCAGCCAAACTTTAAATTAGGCCTTACTTAGTCAAAGAAAAAGTATACGGTATATCAGGGCCATAAGAAATTAGCTACAAGAGTTGTATTGTTAATTAAAAGTGTTATACAGTCACATAAGGTAAACAATTTTCTTTTTCTTCTTTCAAAGGTCAAACAGCAAGATCAGAATCATCAGCATCAACTCAACTGTGTTGGCCACTCTGCCTGAGGACAAAAGATCTGAAGCCTTCAGTGGGAGCAGAACTCCTGCCAATGATTAACATTTGGAAGAACAACCTGGCACCTAAGGTTTGTGTGGCCAGTGTCCTATGCCTCTTAAGCTCCTTCAGAGCACAACAGCGACTAAATACAGCATAGTCCTGTCCACATTGCCTACATCACTGCCTACACAGTCCCCCTGTGGCTCCATAACCAAACAACTGTGGCCACAACTATCCTGGTTCCTGTGTCAACCACTTGCCTAACTTCTGCTGTGGAACCAGGAAACACTACATCAGTGACCACACAGGATAGGTCACAGGGTGGTACGGAAAGGGATGGGGCAAACCTACTGCAGGTACGGAGGTTCAGTATGTGGCTACCAATGGGATGTATGACGTTACAATGCATACTTTTACAACACATACCTTTAGAGCACATTTTTTACAACGCAACACCCATTACAACGCATGCCATTACAACGAATTTTTAAAAACTACCTTTACAACGCCTTCCATTACAACTCATACTACCTTTACAACGCATACCATTACAACGCATAACATTACATTGCATGTATGGTAAGTGTTGGATAGTGTAGGGGTAAAAATTACTATTCTAACTCCAGGGCGGTGCAACAGTAGGGTAAGTGTTGGATAGTGTAGGGGTAAAATGTACTATTCTAACTCCAGGGGGGTGCAACAATAGGGTAAGTGTTGGATAGTGTAGGGGTAAAAATTACTATTCTAACTCCAGGGGGTGCAACAGTAGGGTAAGTGTTGGATAGTGTAAGGGTAGTATGCGTTGTAATGTTATGCGTTGTAATGTTATGCTTTGTAATGACATGCATTGTAGTGGTATGCGTTGTAGTGTCATGCATTGTAATGGTTGCGTTGTAATGGCATGCGATGTAATGGATGTTGCGTTGTAAAAGTTTCATTGTAATGGTAGTGCGTTGTAAAAGTTGCGTTGTAAAGGTTGTTACCCCTACCAATGTTACCACTATGGGCAGAAACCTGATAGATGTAGCAATGTAGCAAGAAGAGCGACCAAATGATCATTTTTTAAAGGCTCAGAATGAAGCAAATGTTGAGTATGCTGACTTTACAATCTGGGGTAGCGCAGGATAGCTTCAAAGCAGTGTCCTGCACATCTAACCTGGGCTTCTATTGGAATTCTATAACGCATATTAGCAAGCAAGCCCATTATCGCCGTTTTAGCGGCAGTTTCCTGCCGCTAAAACTGCGATAATTTTAACGAGGTTCTTGCTAATATGCCCCCAAATTACTTGGAGTGCTTAGTGACCTTGCATCACATTCTCATGGTGTAACACTGACCTTAAAAAAGCCAGTCACTAAATGTAATAAAATATGCCATCAGACATCATTGATATATTGGCCAATACAATATGACATAGATTTTGATTTAGTGGTTGGCGGACAGGAAGTCTGTCACAAACATCTTCCCAACTGCCTTATTGTCATAGTATGTAAGGCACTTGTAATGAGACTAACAGCATAACCATTTCGTTTGGTGGAGCATCTGTCTGACAAACTCTAAATCAAGCCAAAAAAAGTAAAATAATATATTTGTCATTCCTTAACAGTTATTTGACATTTTTTGGAATAAAAGAGTAACATAAAATCCAACTACCATAGAAAATACAATGGGGCATATTAGCAAGAACCTCGTTAAAATGATCGCAGTTTTAGGGGCAGGCAACTGCAGCTAAAACGGTGATAATGGGCTTGCTAATATGCGTTATAGAATTCCAATAGAAGCCCAGGTTAGATGCGCAGGACATCTAACCTGGCTTCTATTGGAATTCTATAACGCATATTAGCAAGCCCATTATCGGCGTTTTAGCGGCAATTTCCTGCCGCCAAAACAGCGATAATTTTAAGGAGGTTCTTGCTAATATGCCTCAATGTTGTATATGGCCTTCATCAAATATGTTGAATGGCATTTCTGTTACTGTAGTTAGTCACTAACACATCTAACAAAATGTCGACCACAATAATTGTAAGAGATAAATAATTGAAAATATATAGACATGCATCTGTTTCTTTACTTGTGTGGTTTACCTCAATGTTAAGTTAATTTGTTTAATGTGTTTTTTCTCTTACTCTCTGTAGGCCAGCCCCAGAAGAAGACAATCTTTTTTTTTTTTGTATGTTCTTATATAGCGCTCGAATCACCGGGAGGCATCTCGGCGCTTGCCTTAGGAACCCGTCCTGGTTTTTCCCTGTGAGATAGCCCCTGCAGGGCATCCCCAAGGTGAAAGCCAGGCATCCCGCCGCGGGGGGGGGGGGCGTTGTGGAGATTAAGCAAGCTTAATGCCCAGAGTTGCAGCGTGTGAACCCAAGATTAGGGCAGGCACCGAGCGTGAATTATCAAGTCCGTGGACATTTGAGCTCAAGACCCTGCCGCGTCAGGAATTGAACCCTGGTCCCGGGTCTGACCTCTGCTTCAGGGTATGCCTGCTCTAACCAGTAAGCCACACTTATCCACTAATCTAGCAGCCATTGCCGGGCAAGTGCATCACAATGGGTCTATAAGCACCGCAACATGCACTGTTATAAACTGTGGGAGTACTTTGGGTGGTGGACCCTCTTCATCCCTCTAAATAAAGTGGAAAGACCGTTTCATAAAAAAAAAAGTGGGCGCAGCTCGCTCTAAACCTCATGATGCGATGCATTCTGGCATTGGACTACCCTGATCTGGATACGGAGCTGAAAGCGATGGAGCAGTGACAAGGGAGCAATTGTATCAAACTTGAACAATACATGTGTTATTTAATATTTTTTCTTTTCAGATTTCCGTTTAACATCAATATTTCAGTGTTGTTACTATATTAAGAAACCATTTCATACATGATGCAGAGGTTTGTGAAAGGTTAACTACATCACAAGCATAACGGGTATCTCAGCCACCTTACTAGAAGTGTTTTAGGATATAATGGAGATGCAAAAAGACTGAAGGCACATCTGACACGTTTGTGAGGTAATTAACCATCATAAATAGTATATTTTTGATCACATTCAAGTTTTTTCAAATTGGACTTATTCCAAACATCTGGAATGAGAATTGACTTTGACACAGATTTTCGTTTTGAAGAACAAATATTGTATCACACATTTGACTAATATTGAGTCAACCTAAAAACATAAAAAGAGATATGACACTCATAAATGCAATAAGGTAGACAGGATAAATGCCACATTTGTGACACAAAAATATTAGCTTCAAAACAAAAATAATTAGCACTGTGAGAATACTCTAGTATTAAGATGGCATAAGTAATTTCTACCATGTGAAGAGTCCTTTTAATACTTAATGAGAAACAATATGTGCAGGACAGTTTTTTTAATACAAATCTTATGTAATACTTACATATTTTGGAAAAATGAATAAAAATAGTATATCTTTTTTTATAAAGTAAAATATATATATATGACCGAGATTAAAAAACTGTTAAACAAGTTAATCAATTTCAAAATGTGAAATATATAACACCATCCTTATTCCAAGTGCTGCATAATATAACAAACTTGTAATAAGGTACACAGAATATCTTTTTCATTTCTGAAGGTGCAATGGGTAAATAAAATATCTATGTGAACCCCCGTTATGATGTTCCTTTGTATGGCGCTAATTGAAATGAGTATTTAAAAATGTTTTATGATTGGCCCTCATTGATGTGTGTATCTTTTGATTTATACCTCTATAGTATGTAACTTATATGTGTATACATGTGCTTTCAGCTTCCTCCGGAGAAAGTGAAGCAAATGTTTGGCAGAGTTCAAGGGAGAAACAGGAGAGCCACTTGGAATCAGTAGATGGAGGACCCAATGGCATGAATGGTGATGGGTCTGGCAAGGAGGCCACTACAACATCTGATTCTGAGACTTGCCATAGGCTGGACCCAGGAGGCTCCACCTTTTCCTATGTCTGCCAGCACCTCGACTACCATTGCCAAATGTGGTCCTGTACACCTTAAAAAGCGCTATCACCCATTCCATAAACAGACTGGGATTTCCTTTGTCCCAAGCACCTTTCTCCCTGCACTAATGCTGCCAGCACTGCTGTGAGAGCAGTCAGAGGAGGCACTGAAAATACGTTAGAAGGTTGTCAAGTTATTAACTGCCTGGATACCCCAGACCCCACCATTCAAGTCACTTTCCAACCCCAGAACAGCCTCTCCCAACAACCCCAAAACCCTTAAACCTTCAACCTACTGATATGCCAGAATCCCACCATTCCTGTCACTGTCCTTCCCAATTCTCCCAGTCCCAAACATCCCCCAAAACCGTAAACCTTCCGATAAACTTACTCATACCCCAAAGCCCTAGCATTCCCATACCCTTTCTCCCCAGAGTCAACTGTCCCAACCAGTACCTTTCCCACATCAGTGAATGAAAGTGATAGTGTTGTTGTGAAGTTCTATTATGACATTCTAAGTGGTAGTTTGTGCGACTACATTGACAAATAATCATTTATAAAATAAATATGGAAATAGGTAGAGATACTGTGGTTCACCTATAGTGCATCCCATCAATTTTGTATGGATACAACTAAGTTAATGATTAGAGTATAATGTCTGGCATGTGAGCATTTTTCCAGCCTTTGAAATTATGTGACCAATTTTTATACCTAACATATCAGTAATGGCGTATTGAAGATCTGTAATTAGAATACTTAGATACTCTAGTAAACACGTTAAAGGCAAAATCGTATTCTAATTTTTATGTTTCGACAAAAAGGCTAGTTTAAGCGTTTTTAAATTATATGTGATTGTGAACATGTACATTTCAAAAAATAAATTTCGGTTACAGACTTGAGGTGTTGGGGATAACACCATTTTATTAGGATAGTATTGGTAAATATGTGTGTAGTGTGGAACATAGGCAGATGTGGATTCTGACTAATTTGCAGTTAGAAACATTTTGGAGTTTGTAAACTTATATTTTCTCTCATTGCTACTCGTTGTACTTTGCCCCTTTCTCCAGGGTCATCCTAACACTTTTATTCCCTTCATCCTCCTTTTCTAATCCCGGTTTTATTGGCCTTTAGGGCTCTGCACACTTTGCCACTGTTAACCAGTAATAAAGGGCTTGTGCCACTAATATTATAAAATTGTCTTATACCCTATGGGTCTGTTTTATTTACTTTGTAAGTCCCTAGTAAAGTGGGACTGCATGTGCCCAGGAACTGTAAATTAAATGCTACTAGTGGGCCTGTTGCACTTATTGTGCCACCCACTTAAGTAGCCTTGCAAGAAAGGCTCAGGCCTGCTATTGCTTAAACTACCATTTTTGGCCTGGTAATATTAACATTTTGCCAGGCCTAAACCTTTATTTTCAGTACACATAAGTCACCCCTGGGATAGGCCCTAGGGTAAGCCATAAACAGGGCAGACTGCAGCATATTTTAAAATGTGAGACATGTACTTTTACGTTTTACATGTCCTGGTAGTAAAAAAACTCTTACATAGGATAACATTAGAGTTACTTATTAGTTTTAATAAGATAAATCTTATAATTGGGAGCATCTAGACAGGTAAAGTTTGGTGTCTAGAAAATTGTAATGAAACAAGTCACAATTCTGAAAATGCCACTTTTAGAAAGTTGTCATTTGTTTTGTCCTAACCATTTGGTGTCTTCAGCCTGATCCTGAGTCATATGACTAGGTGTAGCTGGCAATTGTTCTTCGTGTATTGCTCCCAGACAGTGAGGCCAAGGAAAGAAAGGGTGGGCCATTCTGTGTTAACAAGAGGTAGGAGCGCCACTCGCCACCCCTCCACATCACAAAGGCCATGCCTGGTCCCTCTCACAAAGGGTTTGATACTAGTCTAAAGTGGCTCTAGACAAGTTAGGGCCAGAGCAGGGAGAAAGGGGATGCCTGACACCTCAGGGGGTGGAAACCTCTAGAAGCTTATCTAACTTCAAAGAGGGTGGCAGATATAAATATTACACCCTAGACACCAACCCTTCAGCACACTTCTGCATCTGTGGACTCTGCCAGGAAGAAGGACTGCTTTGCGATTCTGCGACTCTGTGATTCCATCCATTAGTTGTGTATGTTTGTTTGGTGGTATTGGTTAGTATAGATTTGTTAAGTACCTGGATTAGTAATGATTTGTTTGGGTTATTCTGAAAGTAAAGTTTGTAAGCTATTGCATCATTTTATCAAGAGTGGCAGCAATGCACTTCATATGTAACAGCAAATAAGCATAAACACAGTATGTCAATTAATACAGATGATAGCAGGCACATAAACTATGTACCCTTTTAAGGCCACCTGTGCCCTAGCAGTCACTACGTGTCAGTGGCAGCTGTTTAAGTTTATAGTGTGCTTAAAGATAGTTTCATTGTTGTAACCTAGTCAGAGGGGTATCTGATCTACTCTCTACTGCAGCTGGTGCACTTCTGGCTGCCTAGCGCCAATGTAGGCACTCTTGCGTCATGGTAGAAGAGTGCTTGCAGTCTGGTTAGGTTAAGGGTGCTGGCAGTGTGGTCAGGTTAGTTACTGTGCAGGAAAATATACATTCCTGTACAAAAACTATCCTTTGAGGCTATTTTCTCTGTAGAATGCACGACACATGCACAGAAGTGAATATGGGGAAATAAAGACATGCCCCCTTATTAGGCCAAGCCTCAGGTATGTGCACCATATTTATGACCCATGTTTATGACCCCTTGTAAACATGATTTTGCACCAAAGGCAGTGCTTAAATTGTGCCTGTGGTTTCCTATGCTTGGCACCTGCACTTATTTAGTAGGGCTGGGGCTATTACACTTTTCTTCCCTGTGCAATGGGCCCAGTAATTATTAAAAATAAATGTACCTACATATCCTGTCCTCCTTCAGTTTGGATGCATGTCTGCCTGGTATGTCCAAAGGATGGCCCACTCAGGTCTCGGCTTGATAACTGCATCATGTTAGTGATATCAGTAGTGCACGCCTACCTTTTAAGGAGCATTCCACTCCCACTGGTTAATTACGGTTGAGGACGGGTTGATGGATGCTGTGAGCAGGGTCAGGACAGGCTGGGTCCTGGAAAGTTCAGGTCTGCAACATCACATGACTACACTACACATTGTGCATGCTGTGCAGCACATGTCTTCAGGGTGGGGGAATGGGTGGGACATGGCAGATGTGAGTCTAAATTGTGTCATGGGCACTCATTGTAAACTACACATGCTTCATGCGGTAGGATCGTACCAATTTGCCAGCGCCAGCGGTCTGTGCCTGCAAGTGCCTGTGCCACTAAAGCTGCACCATGTCACATGTGAGAGTGAGATGAGTTGTTAGTGTGTATAATATGTATATATATATATACATATATATAACAGCTTCCAAACACCATCCAACTGCACTCGTGAGCGGGTGCACACACAACGGGGGTGTACCCGTTATTTAGATCAAGCTACAAGACATCCCAGGATCCTTAGTCCATAAAGAAAGTAGCACTCACACGGGGTCGTTCCTCACAGCAATTTATTCCGGGAACACACAGCAACGACGCGTTTCGCCTTAGGGCTTTTTCAAATTGTGCAGAGAGCCGAGGCGCGCGTCTACTTAAAAAGACGTCATTCAATGTCACCAAAAGTAAGGTAGGACTGTGAAATACGCATGGTTGCCATCTTAAGACGGTGTAAATTACCATGCGAATTTCATATATACAAATATATTAGAAATCCTGAACAGGATTAAATAATCAAAACAGGTCTAAATCAATACGTACACTTTCAATAACACAATAATTGAAAATGGTAATTATTAAGCTCAGTATGAGCAATCACAGTCGAAACCTTAACACAAAAGGCTGATACCGCCCTGAATGGGCATGTAAATACAAAAAATAGAGTGTGGCAACGAGTAAACATGCAATCAACAGAAGAGCCAATTGAACGCACAAGTACGTACCAGGCTCTAAACAAAAACACGCTTAAAGCTGTACAATATTTATACTTTGTGCAAATAGCATAGAACTACCGTACAGATTCCATATATTGGAAAATTATGATGCTCATACTTCTCAGATTACCAACCGCACTCAAACAATGTCTAGCCCTGGATGGGCATATTGGAGGTATCAGCTTAATATATATAGGAATGACATCCAACCATACAAAATACATATTAAAACATTAACTTAATGTTCATACTGGTACAAAATATCCTCACGGATGATCAGGACAGAGATAATGAGTCTTAAAGAAATTGGATTATTTACCAGCTGCACCGAGTATGCCCTGAAAAATCACGTATCGCCTAAATATCTAGATTTATTGCCGCGACAAGACATCAAATTTGTAAGGGCAGTCCATTTTTCCGGGTAAGGCGCTGTGAGTGCATTAAAAACTCTTTACGAACTGTTAAAGATCTTGTACTGTGGGCATTCTACTCAGAGCGAAGGGGGGATACAGCGTATTACTATCATAGGTAGTTGCGGCTGCACTACCAATTCAACATGTTTTGCGAGGCAGAGAGAAGAGAGACGGAACAAGGAATGTTCAAAACAGGAAAAAATCGGATGATCCAAAAAAGCAGGCACTAACCAAGCGAATGGGGAAAGCAAGTCTCTGCATACCAAACTAGTCTCACTCGAACGTCTATACGAACGTGAGATTAGAAAATGGTGGGAGGCAACTTCATTACAGAATTACATTGATGTGGATCGCGTCCCTAGAGGTTTGAGGATATATACCATTCCAGCGTATGAAAACCCAGATCCTCAGTTATTAGATGCATGGGCAGAACACACGGCCGCATCATGTAAAGGGAGTCTCAGGATATTAGTACGCTTTGCCTGGAGTGACAGAGAAAAGGCTTTGGAACAAATTGAAGAACTCGAGGATGAATTATTAAAAGAGGAAGACCAGGTGATCCTGGGAGATAAATGAGAACAGATTAAAAAACGCCTTAAGAAATACGAACAAAAAATCAAACAGCGCAAAGAAGAAAAATTCGAGAGGGACGAAAATGATTATCTAATGGGAAGAGCGCTGACTTTTGCCCAAAAATATGAGAACACCAGAAAGCAACTAAAGAAAAAGACAAGTGGGCCAGTAACTGCCGAGGTGGTAACATCAGAATCCGATGTCAATCCTGATGATGGAATCAGTGAGGACGGCAGCGAAGAGGCGGCTCCTTTTCACGCAGAGTACAAAGTCATGCGCAAACAACAATTAGAAGGGGGTAGGGGAAAGCCTCCGGACAACCAAGTGGCAAGAGGAAGACGCGGCGGGGGGGCTGGGGGAAGAAATCCTCTAGGCTCTCCTCCGGTCACCCGCAGCAAGAAAAACTTTTACAGGAAGAAGAATTAAGATCGGATCCTGATTCCCATGATAATCTTACCATCATTAATTTGACAAATAAGGTGTTATCGAAAGAAGAAAATTCGATACTCAAATTGGGCTTTACTTCTGTCCACGCAGAAATTTTGAATTTGCGCAGACTCGTATTGACGTTTTCAAATTCATCAGAAAACTTAAGTTGCATACATTTTTCAAATTAAAACCACATTGTGTGAATACTGTGACAAACAAAGATACCGGAGGTACAGAACTCAGGTGTGGTGACCTTGGAGGTCTTCGAGCGATTGAAGGCTTTAATCAAGAAATAAACATAGGAGGTAATGGTGACGTAACCAATACCCAATTATTGGACAATTTTGAGGTGCAACAAAAAGGTGGGGCCAGTGCTTTTAAACCGGCTTCCACTTTTATGCCAATCATGGGTACCGATGCTATTGACAATTTTTCTGATGCCGTGGTGAGGGATCTCGCCAAATTGAGGAATACCAGAAAATATATACCACGCAAAGACAATTTTACGAAACAACAGCAGACAGCATTGAAAACTCTATGCGAAGATAGCAAGCTGGTATGCAAGCCCTCTGATAAGGGGGGAAATATCGTTCTCCTCACAGCTGCCCAATACGAAACTGAGGCTTTACGTCTGTTGGGTGACACCAATACTTACATAACAGTGAATGAAAGAGTATACAATCAAAGCGTGGGTGATTACCACAATATGATATTAAAGTGGTATAATGTCAACATGTTAAGCACCGATGAATATTTATTTCTACGTTGTCTAAGTCCTGTGATTCCTACTTTTTATTACCTTCCCAAGGTTCATAAAGACATACTTAACCCTCCGGGTAGGCCCATTGTAGCTTCGAATGGGAGCCTCACAGAAAATCTTTCCATTTATGTGGACTCTTTTCTTTCACCTTTGGTTATGTCTTTGAAATCTTATTTAAAAGACACAAAGCACTTTTTGAACTGTATTGATGAGGTTATTTGGAAGGATACATACTGTATGATGGTGTTAGACATCACCAGTCTATGCACCTGTATAGCACATGGTGATGGTCTTAAAGCCATGGCCAGTTTTTTGGATAGACGTCCAATGCAATTCTATGAGCACAACAAAATGTTAATGGAATTTATGATGTTCAGTCTGAATAATAATATATTCTTATTCGGCAAGCAGCTGTATAAGCAGATGTGGGTTGGTGGGAGGAGCGGGCAGCCTGGAGTGACACACACAAAGAATTGGACAGTCGGATTATAGGGTGGTATCGTTATATCGACAACCTTTTTATTATTCTAGAAAGCCCTGTAGAAACAGCTAGTACTTTTGTGGAAGCTCTGAATTGTAATGACGTTAACCTTAAATTTTCTGGCCATATCAGCAAGACTTCGGTAAACTATCTAGACCTCACAGTGTACATTGATAAGGATGGCAAAATGCAGACTAAGCTGTTTAGAAAAGAAACGGCCGGAAAATCCACCCTTTTTGCTACTAGCAGTCACCCTCGGCCTTTGATAGATAGTATCCCCTATGGAGAGCTATTAAGGCTAAGGAGAAATAACTCTAATGATGGTGAATTTCAGAAAGCGGCGGATGCCAGCATGCAGAGATTTAGGATGAGAGGTTATAGTGATGGTGTTCTAACACGTGCCTATGAGAGAGCTAAAAAGATGAGAAGACATGAGCTACTTCAATCAACTAAGGCAGCGAAACCTAATAATGGTAGTTTTCGATTGATTACCACTTTCTCTCACAATGCTGGGCAAGTGAAGAAAATACTAAGAAAGAACTGGAATATTCTACTATCTGATAATATTATCAAGGCAGATCTACCCTCTAATCCCCTAGTCACCTTTAGAAAGGTGAGATCTCTTAAGGACCATTTGGTCTCTAGCCATTTCTCTGCTCCAGAAAGAACTACTGGATTGCCTGCACTTAACGGCTTTTACCCCTGTGGGCGGTGCAAGGCTTGTAAATATAGTAAGCGGACGCTTACTTACAAGATACCTGGCATAGTGACTCCAAGACAGATCATGACATTTTTGACATGCTCCACGCCCTACGCTGTTTACTGTCTCACATGCCCGTGCGGCCTGAACTACATTGGCAGTACTACCAACGCAGTCAAGCTTAGAATTTTGGAGCACATGCGTGCCATTGCCAAGAAAGATGAAACCTATCCTGTAGCCAGGCACTTTGACAAAATGCATAACAACAACAGGGATCTGTTATCTTATGTTTGTCTTGATAGTGTACCGGCTAATATCAGAGGGGGTGATCGCCTTCTAAAACTCAGACGGCTTGAATCCAGGTACATAATTGACATGCAGAGTAAAAATCCTAATGGCCTAAATATGCATGAAGAATTATCAGTACACTTGGGTTGATGAATGCTACATCATTTGGTGGTGATTACCATTGTATACTTACTGACTGTATATTATATCTTTTCTTTAAGACTCATTATCTATGTCCTGATCATCCGTGAGGATATTCTGTACCAGTATGAACATTAAGTTAATGTTTTAATATGTATTTTGTATGGTTGGATGTCATTCCTATATGTATTAAGCTGATACCTCCAATATGCCCATCCAGGGCTAGACATTGTTTGAGTGCGGTTGGTAATCTGAGAAGTATGAGCATCATAATTTTCCAATATATGGAATCTGTACGGTAGTTCTATGCTATTTGCACAAAGTATAAATATTGTACAGCTTTAAGCGTGTTTTCATTTAGAGCCTGGTACGTACTTGTGCGTTCAATTGGCTCTTCTGTTGATTGCATGTTTACTCGTTGCCACACTCTATTTTTTGTATTTACATGCCCATTCAGGGCGGTATCAGCCTTTTGTGTTAAGGTTTCGACTGTGATTGCTCATACTGAGCTTAATAATTACCATTTTCAATTATTGTGTTATTGAATGTGTACGTATTGATTTAGACCTGTTTTGATTATTTAATCCTGTTCAGGTTTTCTAATATATTTGTATATATGAAATTCGCATGGTAATTTACACCGTCTTAAGATGGCAACCATGCGTATTTCATAGTCCTACCTTACTTTTGGTGACATTGAATGACGTCTTTTTAAGTAGACGCGCGCCTCGGCTCTCTGCACAATTTGAAAAAGCCCTAAGGCGAAACGCGTCGTTGCTGTGTGTTCCCGGTATAAATTGCTGTGAGGAACGACCCCCTGTGAGTGCTACTTTCTTTATGGACTAAGGATCCTGGGATGTCTTGTAGCTTGATATACATATATATATATATATGTATATATATATATATATATATATATATATATATATATATATATATATATATATATATATATATATATATTCCAAGCACTCTGAAACCGTGATGCATATACTTCCCCGGGGCAGCGGCATGAGCGGTAGAAACTACCGAGTGTGTGCATGCATGTCGCCACTGTTGATGCTGTGATTTTGTCACCAGACTACTGTTGTACACACACCCTAGGACAGTACTTAACTGAGATACATTTGTGTTTACTCGATTTGTGTGGATTTGGGCAGTGGATATCGACAGTGACAAACTAAAGTTACCACCTACGTTGCATGGTGACTGCACACTTGGGCATATCACGAGAGTCCTCAAGACATTGTAACAGTATTGGCAAAGAGAACTCTCTATTTCTAGGAGAGTGGAAAACAGGCTTCCTGACCAATAGACACTGATTACGATTTAAGCACGAGATGGAGGAGGAAGCAGAGAGGAGAGCAGCTGCTCTGACCCTGTTTAGCAGGAAACCTGGAATGGAGATCCAGAGGGGGGGGGGGGGTTGAAAAAACGAACTCTACAACCCAATCATTGGCAGATAAAATCAAGAAACTTGAAAAACTGAAACACAAAGAAACTTCAAAATGGTGGGAGGCGATCTCACTGCAAAACTACGTCGACCAGGCCATGGCACCCAGGGGTAAGAATTTTTATCACCCCAACATATGAGGCACCTTACCCAAAGATGTTACAAGAATGGTCTGAACACTCTGCAGCCAGTTCTAGGATAATGATGGGAATATTAATCAAATACGCCTGGCAAGACAGAGAGGAGACGCTGAAAATGATAAAAGCAATCACAAATGAATTATCACTATCAATGGATAGCACAGCATTGAACAAAATACTGGACTCAATGAAAGAACGCCTCACGAAGTATGAGGAGGAGATCAAAGCCAGAAAACAAAGAAAAATGAACCGTGACTACGCTGATTATGAGAGTGGTCGAATATTAACTTTCAGTAGGAAATATGATCATCTGTATAAAGCTCAAACTCCCACAAATCCAGGAGTTAACACCACCAATATAACAATAGAAAATTCAACCATGAGCGATACCGAATCAGATGTCTCAGAAGGAAATGTGTCGGGCGAGGAACGTACTTCACATCAGATCAATTTTTTAGATGAATTTCGGGTGATGCAGAAGGATCGACAAAAAACGAGGGACAATCCAGCAATGAGAATGAGAGCAAGAGGGCGGCGTCGAGGCAGAGGACAAGGAAACGCCGAAACCACAAAAAAGGACTCAAGCAACGCTGGCAATACAGGCAAAGGAAGGGGCGCAGTGGGAAGCCGCAGAACACGGTCCAACAAGGCCTACTGATGGATACCAACACGGTAAACAAAACTGCGGTTAATCTGTCCAAAAGACCCTTAAGTGAAATAGTGACAAGAACTTTATGCCTAGGTCTCTCATTCTGTCCTATGTCTAACTTTAACTATATGGACACTCAGATTGATTTATTTAAATTCGTGAGGAAACTGAAACTCAAGAAATTGCACAAGCTAAAGAGGTTAGGTCACAACCAGTTCAGATATCATAATAGCAATCTGAATGACAATAACTTTCAAATCAGTGATGTGGACAACCTGATTACCATAGCGGATCTCAACAATGAGAGTGAACTCACTGCTAATGACATGGGTAATACACAGGTTCTGGAAAACATGGGACTAGAAATGGGGGTGTCTGCCAGGACAGGCTTCAGGGTTAAATGCACCTTTATTTCACTTCTACCCCATGATAATATAGATACCTTCCATGACTGTACCATCAAGGCACTTGCAGATCTTAGACACAGGAACAGACAAACCAGGCACACTACCAACAACCTGTCTCACATCCAGAGACAGGCTTTAAAGTCCCTGCAGGAGGACACCAATAGTGTGATCCGCCCTGCGGATAAAGGGGGCAATATTGTCATTTTAGACAGAGATTAATATATAGAAGAGGGCTTATGACAACTCAATGAGAGCAAATTTTATATACCTATCACACAGATGTACAACCAGAATATCACCAGCATATGGGAAAAACTGACCAAATGGAGGGAGAAGGGACTACTGGCATGGGAAGAGTTTTGCTATTTGAAAAAAGACCATCCGGTACTCCCCATACTCTACCTCATTCCAAAATTGCATAAAAACAATATTAAACCACCAGGGAGCCCTATCGTATCATCCATTAGCAGTGTCAGCAAGCACATTTCCAAGTATGGAGCCACTTCCTAAGGGACTTCGTGATACAACTGCCCAGCTATTGGAGGGATACAAAAGACTTTCTGTGTAAAATTGAAAATCTGGTTTGGGACCCGGAGTTCATGTTCATTGTACTTGATGTGCATTCACTTTATACCATTATAGATCATGAGCAGGGTTTGGAGGCATGTGAGCACTATTTACAATGCAGGCCTATCAAATATCATGAACACAGCAAAATGATTATTGAAATGACTGATTTCTGCCGTAAAAACAACATATTTGCCTTCAATGGCGCCCTCTACAAGCAGGTCAATGGTACTACCATGGGTTCTTGTTTTGCGCCCAGTTTTGCAAACCTCTTTATGGGCTACTGGGAACAAGAGGATCTCCAGATAATCGCCATGTGGCTACACTACATCGACGACTTATTCATCATCTCGAGAGGCACCAAGGCCGATGCTGAGAAATTTATTGAGAAACTTAAATCCAACAAGTAGAACATTCAGCTGACAGGTAATATCAGTGCAGACAGAACAGACTACTTGGATGTATGTCTGGAAAACAAACAGGGCAAAGTATGTACCTCTCTCTTCATGAAGGACACAGCAGGCAATATTGTCCTGCATGCCCTCAGCATCCATCCAGAAGCACTGAAATGGATCATACATTTTGGTGAACTGCTAAGGGCCAAAAGGAACTGTAACAACACTGAGGCGTACAAGGAAGAGAGAGACAACATAATTGAGAGGTTCCTCATGAGGGGTTATCACAATTGGGTGTTGAATAAAGCCAAAGAACAGGCTTAGACCATCGGCAGATCCCAAACCCTCCAGGACAACGCACAACTCACGCTTGATGAGGACGATGACAAAACACTGGTGATCCTCACATATAATGCAGAATCACCTAAAGTAAAACATGTATTTGCCAAACATTGGGAAATCTTGAAAAACGATAGTGTGTTGGGGAGCAGTATGATGAACAGACCCATCACCACTTATAGGTGGAACAGAAACATTTTTAATCTAGTAGTCAAAAATGACATTACACACTATCCGTCTAACACCAGCCTTGGCCTTAAAGGTTTCTATCCTTGTGGCCACTGTAAAGCTTGTAAAAATGGCAAATACAGAAGTGATCTGACATACAATGGCATAACCAAGAAGATAAGTCAAAAAGGGGGGATCCCTGGGGTTGAATAGTCTATTTCCCACACAGGCCTTTCTTGTGATACAAGTAGAGGTCACAGTATGTCATAGGTATTCCGACAAGCATAAGAATGGGTTTCCACAAAGAAATAGTCTTGTTAAACAATCTAGATTTATTCGAATTACATATATATAAACAATAAAAACAAGGTAAAATTCATCCAAAGTAATTAAAAGCCAAGATAAAATATCTCGGTGGGTTAAGAATTAATATTAGACAATGTTACATCAACACAATGTTATAATACACAACAAATGAAAAAGCAATCAAGATGTATTCACAATAGACGACAGACTGAACATAAATACAAAAAACCCCTTATATTTGAGTGGCCTGCTTAGTATTTCTGCCACTATATTTGAGAAGATCCAATGGCCATAGACAATTTAATTTTTCTCTAGCAGTGATGGAGAAATCTAATGCCCATCTACAACTCTGTCTGGCCCTAGTTGGATTCTTTTGGATCAAAACAGTGCGTCGACGCGTTTCGGTGCTTGTCACTCAATATCGTGGCACCTTCCTCAGGACTTCTTGTTTCTGGGGTTTCAGGGAACGGTTGAATATACCGTATCCTTAGGGCCGTATTGTAGTCGCTCAAAGGTGGGGTCTCCTTAAGGTCTCCCTCTATTGGTACTACACCTATGGTCCTTGGGGCCCTTCTCTCTCTTGTAACGAGAGCTCCTTTTGATGGGGTTCCTTGGTTATTTGGTTGTCGGATGACTGCCCACTTGTGGTGTATCTCCGATATTTATAAAACTTGTTTAGAACGGGCATATGTTGTCGTTGGTCTGATCGAGTGAAGGAACGAGGCAGAAGCGGTCGAGTTGCTAAAAAACGAACATATCCAGTTCAGGAGCAGACCAACGACAACATATGCCCGTTCTAAACAAGTTTTATAAATATCGGAGATACACCACAAGTGGGCAGTCATAAGGATACGGTATATTCAACCGTTCCCTGAAACCCCAGAAACAAGAAGTCCTGAGGAAGGTGCCACGATATTGAGTGACAAGCACCGAAACGCGTCGACGCACTGTTTTGATCCAAAAGAATCCAACTAGGGCCAGACAGAGTTGTAGATGGGCATTAGATTTCTCCATCACTGCTAGAGAAAAATTAAATTGTCTATGGCCATTGGATCTTCTCAAATATAGTGGCAGAAATACTAAGCAGGCCACTCAAATATAAGGGGTTTTTTGTATTTATGTTCAGTCTGTCGTCTATTGTGAATACATCTTGATTGCTTTTTCATTTGTTGTGTATTATAACATTGTGTTGATGTAACATTGTCTAATATTAATTCTTAACCCACCGAGATATTTTATCTTGGCTTTTAATTACTTTGGATGAATTTTACCTTGTTTTTATTGTTTATATATATGTAATTCGAATAAATCTAGATTGTTTAACAAGACTATTTCTTTGTGGAAACCCATTCTTATGCTTGTCGGAATACCTATGACATACTGTGACCTCTACTTGTATCACAAGAAAGGCCTGTGTGGGAAATAGACTATTCAACCCCAGGGATCCCCCCTTTTTGACTTACTGTCTTTCTACCCTGTTCCCTGGTGATAGTGGGGTACCCTCTCTTTTTTGAAATCAGATAACCAAGAAGATCACACAATTTTTGACCTGCAGTACTAGCTTTGTCATCTATGCCATAGAGTGCCACTGCAAACTTTGGTATATAGGCAGCACGACTTGCACCGCAAAAAGAGGGTCCTGGAACATCGCAGAGCTATCACCAATCATGATCCCAAATATCCGGTTGCACGTCATTTTGCAGAGAAACATTGCTCCAATGCCTCAGACTTGTGTTTTTTGATTATTGAACATATCCCTAAGAGCCCCAGAGGTGGGGACAGAGAACTCACTCTGAGACAAAGGGAATCCCGTTATATCATAGATTTTCAGACTAGAAGCCCGGGGGGGTCTCAACATGGACGAAGAGCTTTCCGTCCATCTTAGAGAAAGGTGATAACCTCTTTTCCTACTTTACCCCCTTCTCAGTTTTCAGACTAGAACAACACATGAGCACTTGAACATCGTCATTTAATTGTAATATATGAATTCATGCATCCTTCATCTCCTCTCTCCTCCTCCCTCCCCCTCCCGTTGGATGTACGGCAACTGTATGTTGTGCTATATGTTGTAACAAGAACAGTAGCAATTCCCTATGCCGTTTCATGATTTTAACCATTTGTGTTTTTCTCTTTTGCTTTTCACATGTATTCACCAGCACGGGCAACCTACCCTTTTCATCCGGTATGAATGCACTTTAGTCACATCCTGTATATTTCACTCTAGCTGTCCCCTTGAAGTCACTGGTAGGTGCATGATACATTACTTTAAGTACGCTGTGTATGTCTCGTAGGCACTTGTCAAGCACTAGACACCACAGCTATATACCTATTCTGGACATATAGCTTGTCGTAGCATCTTGTTCTTCAGTCACACCACTTGTACCACTCAGGCACTTGCCTTACATGGAGGTGACATGTCTTACCTTAACTACAGCTGCTACTGGGTTCTGTCTGACAGAACCGGCTATTATGTTTCAACCCCAGCCGTATATCAGATCAGGCCGATCACACACCTAAGCCACTTGGCAGTCAACATAGATGAGACTTAGTACCTTTTACATCTGCCTAGTACTGAGTACTATTTGATAGAAGGCATTGTGACACGCACGCCACACGCACCATTCTCTCACTATTACAGTGATACTGTTATAGACTTATAAGCATTATGCCTATATTATTACGAGATGGTGGTTACTTTCAGGGAAAGTGTAAACGTACATTTGCCCAGTTCAGATGTTTCTGATGTAGAGGTATTTTTACTCAAATTTGCCACTGTAGGATGTCTGCCATGACTAGGGACATTGGGTAGTAACATTGTCCCTTGTTTGTGCCTAATGTTGTTCGTGTAACTTTATCTGTGACTGTATTGATGTGCACTTTCACACATGATCAAGGCTCTCGCCGAAACCCGTAGAGTGAATTAATCGGATTACAAGACTTTTTGGTTGCCTATTTTGTTTCCTGAGAGCATATGAAGATTGTTATTTGTGGATTACTGAAGACACCGGACCGCTTCACCAGTATATACGCCACTCTTCAAGGGTCCCAGCGCTCCAGTTGGGGCTACTTGCTTGTTTTTATATATATATATATATATATATATATATATATATATAAATATATATATATATATATATATATTGACTGAAAAAACCATAGGTTATAGACCATATATAGTTAGGAATTAGCATTTACAAAACCTTGAAAATTCACTGAAAAAAACATAGGTTATAGACCATATATAGTTAGGAATTAGCATTTAAAAAACCTTATTTTACTCACACAAAACCATTGAAATTCCATATATAGTTAGTTGTACTAACTATATATCGCGCACCCGCAATCCACTGCTGATCATGTCACATATTACATCATTCATGACATGGTCAGTGACATCACTGATGACATCACTGATGACATCTCAAATGACATCACTGATGACATCACTGATGACATCTCAAATGACATCACTGATGACATCACATCACAACTGAATGAGTGGATGTATAAGTGTCTGAATGAAGGTTTTAGTAGGTGCGTGACTGACTGTATGAGTGAGTGATTAAATGTGTCTCACTGAATGCATAGGTTAGTGACTAAACTGTCTTAATTTGTGCATCATTAAGTCTGGTATTCTGTAAACTGCTGCATGTGTTGATCAGTAGCTATATGAGTAACTATATGGGTTATTGATTGATTGTCCAAGTATTTGTATGGGAGACTGAGTGTGTGTGTGGCTGGCTGGGAGATGTGTGACTCTGTGCAGATCAATGTGTTCTTGTATCAATGATTTATAAGAGAGTAAGTATGTGTTAGAATATGTTTGAAAATGTAAGGTACTCTATGTTTAACTGTATAGATTAGAAAATGGAAGTGTGATTGATTCTTTACAGGACTGACTAGGTGTGTGAGTAACTCCAAGGATGAGTGGCAGAGTGTGAGTGTCTGTATAGGGTGTATGAGTGCATATGATAGTGTTGTAAAGATGAGTGATTGTATGTATGAATGATTGTATGGGTGAATGAGTGAATGTGTGTGTAGACGTAGGAATCAGTGAGTGCGTATGTAGTAACTAGTATTGGTGTGTCAATTGTTTAAAAAAATATATTCTGTATTTAACACTGGGTGTAACAGAGGTTATATTAAAGTGTGAGGAGATGCATTGCATTGTCACATGAATGATATCATCAGTGATGTGACCATTGATGTCAAATGAGATGTCATCAGTGATGTCATTTGAGATGTTATCAGTGATGTCATTTGAGATGTTATCAGTGATGTCATCAGTGATGTCATTTGAGATGTCATCAGTGATGTCATCAGTGATGTCATTTGAGATGTCATCAGTGATGTCATCAGTGATGTCATTTGAGATGTCATCAGTGATGTCATCAGTGATGTCACTGACCATGTCATGAATGATGTAATATGTGACATGATCAGCAGTGGATTGCGGGTGCGCGATATATAGTTAGTACAACTAACTATATATGGAATTTCAATGGTTTTGTGTGAGTAAAATAAGGTTTTTTAAATGCTAATTCCTAACTATATATGGTCTATAACCTATGGTTTTTTCAGTGAATTTTCAAGGTTTTGTAAATGCTAATTCCTAACTATATATGGTCTATAACCTATGGTTTTTTCAGTGAATTTCATTGGTTTTTTAAAAGCTAATATCTATAGCTGTAAAATGTATTCTTCTTTAAATCCAAAAATATATTTTATATGTTTATTAATAATTTTTTTTAAATATTTTTTTTGTTTCGCTCCCGGTCCGCGAACCGGGAAGCTTCCCGTTAGCTCAATTTGATTCCGCGACCCGGTAAGAAATCAACATAGTGACGGTATCGCGTTGCCGCGTAATGCGTCTTATGACGTACTGCGTTAGCGCACCCGGAAGTGCCCCGGGGCGCGGACCGAGGCGCGAAACGCAGCTCCCCGGAAGCGATCCGCGGCGCGAAAGCGCGACGTATCGCGTTGCCGCGAAATGCGTCTTGTGACGTATCGCGTTAGCGCACCCGGAAGTGTCCCGGGGCGCGGACCGGGGCGCGAAGCTTAGCGACCCGGAAGCTAACCGGGGAGCGTTCCGCAGCGCGTAACATGAGCGTGAGAGGTCATGTGACTTGTTAATAAAACTTTTCATTGGTTCATTTCACTTTTGGTTTCATAATGATGGAAGGCTAGGTCAGGTGACTTAAAAATAACACTTTTCATTGGTTGAGAAGTATTGTTTTTTCCCAAATGATGAAAACCCCTCCTTCTTTCCTCACTCTGACTTTCATCATTGTGAGAGGAAGACCTATTTTGCTTGTTGGAAAATGGCTTCATTGGTAGCTTCAGCTGGTGGACCCCCACCACCACCACCACCTCCTCATGGGAAGAGAGGACCACCTCCCCAGGTCCTGACCAACACTGAGGAGGAAGAGGAAGAAATGGATGAGGAGGGAGAAGAACCACAATTTTTAGAAGAGTTGCCCCGGGTTTCCAGAAAGAAAGCCAGTTTCATCTGGCAGTTTTTTTCAATACCTCGTGGCCAAAAAAAAGTCAACGCGAGGTATGTCACCTGCCTGATATGCAAGGAACAATTGTCCAGAGGGACGGACAAAAAATATAGCTTTGGAAATCACACAATGCACAGGCACATGACGAGGAAACATCCCCTAAATTACAGCCGGGCGGAATTAAGGGATATGCACGACAATCCAAGACCAACTCCTGTGGCCCGACCAACAATACCGGTTTCTCTAACACCAGAAGAGGCACGGGAAACTGTGCCAAATATTCAAGAAAATTTTGGGCACATGATTCACTTATGTATGCACTGTCGTGCATTATTAGCTTGTGGCAACATGAGCATCAATGCACTCAACCTGGCGTATGAACACCATGATTGCCCTAACCGCCCCCAGTAATTTTTTTTTGCTCCTGTTGAGCCCTTTTCAACGCCTGTTTTTTGTTGTTTCCCCCCCCCCAAAAAAAACCAAAAAAAATATAAAATTGTTCAAAAAATACAAAAAATACAAAAAATGTTCAAAAAAAAAAAAATATATAAAACAACAAAAATATTTAAAAAAAAGTTCTTTTCAGAACTACCTTCCCTTTCCCAAAAAATTGATAGAATGTTTAGCACTCTGGCAAGCTCTATTTCTTTTGGTTCGCTTCCGGGTTAGCTTCCCGGTACGCGGACCGGGAGCTAACCAAAAAAAAAAAAAAAGTGTAAGTATAAGGAAAGGAAACAGAGAGTGATGTTAAAAGAAAGACAGCTATAGGGAGTAAAGAAGAGATACTGTTTAATAGATCTATTTACCGAAGAAAAGACAGAAGAGGGTATAATTGTGAAAAACAAAATAGATAACGAAGTGAAAGAAAAAAAAAGAGAGTATAACATTAACAAAGAAGAGTTTCTTGGAGAATGTGAGTGAATGTTCAAAATAAGATTAAAACATGAGGAATAACAGAGAGAAAAAATAGAAAACAGAAAACAAAAAATAACAGAAAAAGATTAATTGAAACAGCAAAGAAATGTAATTAACATAGAGCCATATCATCAACATAGGCAATAAAAGTTTTGCAGCTTTTATTGGCAGAAATGTGTCGCTAAAGCTGCTTTTGTGGCAGAAAACTGCCACTAAAACCACTTTTGCACCAGTTTTCTGCCAATAAAAAGAGCAATAATTTTATTGGCTGTGTTCATAATATTCCCCTTAGTGTGCTTCAACTACACAGAGAAAGCATTATGAACAAGTAGTGATAGAGTGATCAGTCAAAGACACTAAGAGTAATAGAGACGCAGTGAGTGAACAAGAGTGAGGAACTATGAGAAGAGAGGGACTGAGAAAAAGAGTGGAAGGAGTTGAGTAAGTAGGTAATAGAGAAAGGAATGAGGGAAGTAGCAAAGGCAGGAAACTGAGGGTTAAAGAAATGAAGCAGTGGAACTAATAGTAGTTAAATGTGATAGAAATGTAACGAAAACAGTACAAAATATTTACCTTATAATTGTCGTTAAATTACTCACTTTTTGTTTTTATACTTTCAATCTGTGAAAGAGAGAACAAACATTTGAAAAATATTAAAAAATGTATTTAAAAATTAGAAAAGACAAGGGAAAAGATTGAAGGACAAACAGTTTTTCAACAACTTTGACACTTACAGAAGCTTCTGCTTCTCCAGGCCCCCTACACAGTCCTAAAGATATACATTTTAAACTAACAGTATCTTGATGCAGATGAAGTGAGGCCTATCTTAAAACATGGTGCATCTTTTGCATTGCTGTTGTTTCAGAAAAGTGTCGCAAGACACTAAAATTTTAAATAATTGCTTCAGGATGCCAATAAGATGTCTACTATCCAGAGGTTTGTTTCAGGTGAGGCCTACTCAGGGTTGCAGATGAGATTTACACTTGTTGAAGAGTACAGAGGAGATAATACATTTGAAGGTCTACCAATGAAGTGAGTCATGTCCACTGCACTCTTCAACAAAGTTCAAACCTCCTATGTTTCCCTGGACAGACCTAAACTTGATCTGCACAATGTGATTCGTAATGATAGGAAACACAGGTGATGTAAATGAAATACGTGCAATTTATTTTGCTCATTTCACAATCACATCACTTGTGTTTCCTTTGCTTAGGTATCTCATTGTGCAGATGTAGTCCAGCATATGAAAGAATACGCAGAAGTGCAGCACTGCATGCAACAACTTTGACACTTACAGAAGCCTCACCTTCTCCATGCCTCCTACACAGTTCTACATATACATCATAAATGCAAATAGTACAGAATTAATTATACATGTTAAATGGTTTATTTTTGCTGTTCTCAGAATGTATCAAAATTCACTAAAAACAGTGACTTGAAGGTATTCATCATATAACAGCGGGGAAAAAAAACACAATCAAAATGATTGTGTTTAAAAAACCCATACAACATAAGAAATGAAAATTCAGAACTCCTTAAAGTTAACTTACTTTCCATGACGTCCAAGGATGTCCTATGAACAGCTTACACTCTTTTGTGCTGTTATTACTTTCAGCCCGCCACTTTCTGAAAGAAAATCTCCATCGTTTTTAAAAACACGTTACATGCAATAAATGACTTCTTGCTCTCTACCACAAGTTTCCACAAGGCCAAATCTGGTCAGAGCCATTTATAACTCTTGGATTTCTTGTAAGCCAATCCCGTCATTTGGCATTTCCGCAACTTTCAGAATTAAAATGTTGAAGATCATTTTCACAATCCTGGAATAGTAATATCTTCCCCTTCTTGCTCAGTCATGTTCTACATTTCCTATGACACTGATACTGCTTACTATGAAGCAGACTTACACTACCTCTATGACTACTACAATTATTTAATTCTCTACATCACTTTTAATCACAAAGCAATGTAAAACAGTAGACAGCATTGCAGACTTACATTCCCTCTACTCCATGTTTTGATTGGCTGCTTCAATTAGCTTATAAAAAGAAACAGTTTTTCTGAACTCATTCAAAGTGCACGTATTTCTCCATGATGTCCAGTCCTATGGTTAGAAGTTATGTCTCTGAACTACACTTATCCTCAAGGCCAAATTGTGTAGGAGCCATTAGAACTTCTTGAAATTCCACAGAGCACATCCCGAGATTATTTCCCTAAAATTTTGGTTTTAAAAACACCAGGTAAGAGTTTTTAAGGTCATACGGCAATTTTTTTTTAAAAATTAAAACAGAATCATTGCAGAATGACCAGCCATTTCTAGACTTTAAATAAGCTGTGTAATGTCCTGATGTTATTGAAGGGCCGTCATGATATATAATTGCTGCAGTTACAAAAGTCCTTCCTGATATTGACAACTGCGAAGCTACAAAATTTTTAATTAAAGTTGTCAATTTTGTTCCATCAGGCCTACATCGTTGGAACATTAAAATGACATACTGGCCATATGTTCGTATAAATAATGTGGACATCATTTCAGATTTACATTGGCTACACTCCATGTTGTGATCAGCTGCTTTTACTAGCTTATTAAAGGAGACTGATTTACTGTCTGGCAAAGTTAAATATATAAATCTTTCTGAGTCTACACTAGTAGTACTTGATACCATACAGTTCTCGCAGTCATGCTGCCATTGATAAGAAAGCCCAAACAGCTGATCTACATCTACACCTTCAGCATGTAATACATCAAGCATATACATTAAAAACTCCTGACAATCTTGCTGAATATTTTGAGAGAATTGTGTTTGGCCTGAACATCTGTCTAACAGATTTCGAATTTCAGACACACTTTCTATGTTTCTTCTATCAGTGCTACATTTCTCTAACACAGAATTTAACAAACTGCAAAATCTTTGATCAGAATTGACCACAATCTCTTCTTTTACATTTTCTAGAGAAAACAAAACATTAACCACTACATTAGCATAGCAGTTGACACCAGAACTGTTTTCAAATTGAAAACCAACAACATCTTCAACAGAATCCTTTTTGTTTCTGCTTGTAATTTTAGGTTCATCGACTTTTCGTCTTTTTGCTACAACCTCCCCAGTATTGGTCACATTTCTTCGTTTCCGGCCTACCACACGTTTCTCAAACAAAGGATACTGAGGCAAATGTGGCGCATACTCTCTTCTTAACCTATTGTATTCCTTAACACAATCTAGATCAGCACAAATGTTTGTGACATCACACTCAACCAAGTACAATCCCGATAAAGTTCTAACTCGTGACAATGCCACATATGCCATACCCTCCTTGAACACAGAACTGCCAATATTCACCAATGCACTGTCTACACTTAAACCTTGCGATTTATGGATTGTCACCGCATATGCCAAGCAAACAGGAAACTGCTTACGGCGAACATATAAGTATTTTACAAGCAAAAATCTAGCAGAGCAACGACCAATTAGCTGTACTTCCTCAATGCCATCAAATTTAATTTTTAAAAATTCAATTCCATCTCTATTTCTGTATTTTACAAAATCAACAACATTACCCATTGATCCATTTACCAGACCTCTTTCAACATGTAAATTCCTTCTTAAAATTATACGGCAGTTCAAGCACACATTCAGAGTCTTTTCAAAACCTGCAGTTTTAGATATACTCTTCTCTAATGAATCCAATTTTGTTTTCAGATTCTCAGACAAAATAATTGTTGATCCCATATGCTCTACTCTGTCAATAGCTTCCAGTTTCACAATCTCTTGCTTTTCGAAATGCAACATTTTGTTGTTGAATTTGGCACATTCTGCAAGAGTTGGCATCAAACATATTCCAGATTTCTTATCAGTAATTTTCTGAAAAATATTCTCAGGCACAACATCTTGTTCTGGATATAAATTTGACAGTAATCGTGCATGTAAAGCTTCTTTCCCATGCTCGGTCACTTTTCCAATTCTAACATCTTGTAGAATAGTCTTGTAAACTTCATCCTTCGCCTGACGCATATTTTCATGCAGTTCAGCATAATTGAAGTTTAACCATATATTGACGTTGCCAATGCTGCCTAGGCACTTCCTGGTATCTTCATGCGTGAGCATTTTGAACACAGGTTGCCCTTTCACTGGTGTCAGCTGCAGAAGATCTCCGAAAACAATGATGTGTTTGCCACCAAATAACACATCATACTCTGTTTTGAGAACTTCTTGCATCCTCAAATGCACAAAGGCAAGCATGACATTGGAAACCATGCTTACTTCGTCAATGATAAGAAGTTTCATTTTCCTCAAGATTCTTGAAACTTCAAAACAAGCATCTCCAGATAGCTTGTGATATTGTAATTTGTTGTCATGCTCCACTGGCAGCATCAGTAAACGATGTAAAGTAATCCCTTTAATGTTATGTGCTGCCAGTCCAGTTGGAGCGGTGACAACACAAGACAGCGATGACTCTGTCCTTTCCTGCAAATAGCATGAAATTGCTTTAATGAGGAAACTTTTTCCAGTTCCCGCTTCTCCACTCACGTACAGTCGAACAGGCTTCAACGACGTACATGAGCACTCTTTCTTGTCATGACTTAATCCATGATCAATTTGCATGGTAACTTCGTCATATATTTTCCTCTGCTCAACGTTGAGTTGTCTTTCCAACTCTTCTAAGTTAACCGCATCCTCCTGAGCATGTGCCATGGCTCTTTCCACTTCATTCATGGCAGTGGCAGCTTCATTTTCGATAACAGGTCCTCCTAGTGGATCCTGACTCAATGAAGCAGAACTCTGACTGTCCTGAGAACTGTCTCTGGCAATCTCGGCTGCAATCGTTGCTTCCTGCTCAATTTCCGCATTCAACATTTCTACATATTTGGGAAAAGCAGGACATTCTATGGTCTCCTTGGCGGCATTGAAAGAGTCTTCGTAACAGAGGAAATCTCCAAGCAGTTCCTCTTCTGCACGCCAAGGCTTGAAAAGTTGCAAAAGTGCTAAATAGAAAAACTCCTTTTTTTCAGGAGATTCGCCACTCAATTTTCGATGGTTTACCAAGTGGCATTTTCTTTGCTTGACCAGACATCCCTCACTTCCTATTACAGCATACACTCCTTTCTCAGTATCTTCTTTGATGTTCCTCTTGAATATGTAATTTTGAAGAACCTCATACAGACAAACATTGTCGAGGTGACTGCTTCTATTTGGATAATATGTATCCAACATGTTGGTCTTCAAAATGTCGGTACTGTTTGGCTCCTTTTCCGCCAAATACTCAATTTCCCGCACAGGTTTCAGAACTCGATTACGCGTTGCAGCAAGACCAAGACTCGCCCAAACGATACTCCTGGACTTGGCATAGAGACTTGCTGAAGACAACCGGTCAGAGCATTCGTAAGCTCCGATTTCTCGATGCGACAACATCTTCAGACTGAAACTGTACAACTTCTTGCTGAGGCTCTTTTCATGGGAAATGTCCTCCCACATATCCTTCAATTCTGTCTTCTCTTTTTTGGTGATGTAAGACGTCACATACCGAGCCACAGCCATACAGTTATCAGCCACAAACTGTATATCCATGTTAGCATTCCACATGGACAAAATCACCGGGTTGTAGTCGTTGATGTACTTGGACTCTTCGTTCCTCTTCAAATTGTATGTGTTTTTAGGTGATTTCTTCATGACATTATGTCGCAGCGAAGACATCAAACTGTTTACTCTTCCTTTAGAAATCACCGGTCGTGGAAAACCGAAACGACATTTGGTGTAGAACTTGTCCTTGTTTCGGAATTTACGACGGCAGTACTTTCCACATCGATGGCTTTGGAAACGCAGAACTTTTTCTCTTAGGCTTTTCTTCTCCTTTGCGTTTGGAACAGCACACGTAGAATACTGTTGGATGAAACTCATCACTGAGTCTTCTGGATCCGTTCCAAATTTAGGTGCATCCTTGATCCACAGCAACATATGTATATGAGGAGCACCTCTTGCTTGGTACTCCTTTCTCCAGAAGAAATCCAACACCTCTCCAAGAGGTGGATTCTTCTTATTCATGATGAAAGACATCATAGCTTCAAATCTATGATTGAAGTACCTACATACATTGACTGGATCCAAAGAGCACAGTTCTCCGGGTGTCTTGAATTCGATGTTATCTACGTTAGCATTTGCCTCTCGTAGAAATTCAAGTAAGTCTTCCCAGCCATACTCGGCACAGCTCAGAGTGAGGAACCATGTGGGAGTACCTAAGTTCCTAAGCATACATTTTAAATCACCATGACGACGGTACCAGTACTCATTAGTACCACGCTGACACGCCATGAGATTAATCAGGTGAGAATCCAAAATACTGTCTTGGACATTGACTTTATCCATAAAGTCACTTGCCGAGATGTTTTGCATGTGTATACCACTTTTCAAGATGTGGTTCACTGCATATGACAGTCCAGACAGATCGCTTTCAAACAGGAGATGAAACAAATAGGGAATACATTGTCGAAACCTAGCATCTCCTGCATACAATCGCAAAGTCCGGTATTCAGAAGCAGGAATTTGATGAGGTCGCTCATCATATCTTCCTCCCTGACCTGTTGGAAAAAGCTGTGGGAAACACCGAGCTTCCAAACTTTCCTCCCAAACACTAATGGGACTCCCTTTGGCTTGTTTCATTTGAAACAACTCAATAGCATTCCCCATGACTTCCTTGGAATGCAAAGGATGAACACTATAATGTTCATATATTTCTTCACTAGTAGAGGGTTCTACTTTCTCAATTTGACCAGCACACAAATCGCTATCCTCTTCCTCACTTACTTCCTCTTCTGCAACATATACATTCTTATAGTATTTATTATTTTTTTTCAAATACAATGTTGCCTTTTTAACTTTCCTAACATCTACTAAATCTTGCCATATTTTCTTATTCTTTGTCGGAACCCCATTAACTAAGATAACCAGAGGTTCCTCTTCCACTTTTTCTACTCCAATTGTGTTAATGTTTTTCTTCAAATCTAGAGGCAAATAAACAACTCTTCCCTTTAATCCTCTCTGTAAATCTGATGGAGGCAATTTCCCTGTCTTTGGCTCCATTCTTACAATAGCCTGAAAGGGATGGATACTTTGAATCAAAATAGATTCATAAGTATTTAAATCCTTCAATTCAGAAGGAATCTCAACCAATTCCAGATTATTATGAACTGCTCTAGCAGGCATCTGGTTTTGATTTAATTTGCAACAACAATAAGTACACACACGTTGATCCAATCCCAAATCAAAACAATTATCTACCATCAAGTATGTTGCGAAATCCTTCCATTCACTATTATCTTCCCTTTCACTTTTTGCATATAAATCCACTAACTTAGTCTGATTCTTATAATAAGTGCGTCGACAACACACACAAGTGAAATTAGGCCTCTCACTTGATTTCACCTCAAACGTCGCAATTTCCCTCTGGAAATTATCTGTACTGGAAACCTGTACACTATCTTCCACATGACCCTCTTCTTCTTGCTCAATTTCAACATTCTCCTCTTTACTTCCAAAGTAACAAAACTCAATTTCTTCACATATATTCTTCACATCTATTTCAGAACCATGCAAAAGAGCAGCGCATAATTGTTTAAGCATAATTGCTGGACTCTTAGCATAATACAACATTCTAACTAATTTCCTCACTTTATTATGATGCACTGCTAGCATCCTGAAATGATGAAAAACACTCTGGCATACTCTCCTGGAAAGACAAGCCAGTGAATGACCATGCAAACCTGTCACTTCTCTTACTCTGCAAGGATCTAATTCTTGCAACAACCTTATTTTCTGCTTCAAACTTTTCTTATTAAATAACCGTACAAAATCACAAAGCAAATTGATGGAATCCTGTCGCACACTGCAAATACTACTACACTTCCAGGTGTACACAGGACCCTTAGCACGTCTTCCTAAAACCTCATTACCTAACACCTCTTCTGCCTCTGTTGTCACAAGTTTTTCTTTTTCAACTGGACAACCATCTTTCACTTCATAAGCACGACCACTGGTGTCAACTGCATGCACCAAATCATTATCCTGGAAATAACTCTCCTCATTAAAAAATGCCTCACAGCTTGAACTATGCATCCATTCTCCAGAAAAAACTTCACAAAAATTACTACGATTAACTATTCTCTTCCATCTACTATTTCTTTTGAAATCATAAATTACCTTGTTTAGCTTCCTAATTCTATTGATTATCAAAATAAATAACTTACGTTTAATTTCAAATGCCTGATCAATAACTTTCTCAACTTTTTTTTTTCTCTTATAAAAAACCAGTTTCTGTTGACCTTTCTTAATATTTTTTAACAAATTGCCAATTATCCTGTTGCGGAACATTCGTTTACGAATCTCCCTAAACTGTTGTTTCCTTCTACTATCATGCACAGAGTTATCTCTTGCTCTAGCAGTAACATTTTTGATTGGCCTTTCCTTTCCATTTGAATTCCTTCTCGTTTTATGGACTGAAACATTTTCTGTAGTAATATTTTTTTTACTACACATATTTCTTATGAAATATTTTGTGCTCTTACCCGGTGCTTTCTTCGTGACTTGACAAATCTTTTTGTTAGAGGACTGCTGCTTATTTTCTTTCACCTGCTGTCTTTGACGTTTTGCAGCCTTTCTCTGTCTTTCTATTGTTGGCATGGTGAAATCTTGAAATGATCTGCAGTTGAATCTGTGGTAAAATATAATAAAAAATGTTATTAACCATTATTACCAAACAGTAAAACAATAACAGTGATCAAAAACTTAACACACTACTTGACATTTTAAATAGAAGATTTTTTAGTCCTTGCAAATTTACAATACAGAAATAGCAGAAAAGAAATGACATTTATATTTATGTTACCTGTGCTATTTTATATGTGAATCTGATCTAATTTTATGAGCATATTTTAATATTTTATTGAAGACACTACACATAACCTGCTTTTGAAGGTGTCTTTATTTTTAAATTAAACGGTTTACCTTTTTACTTTTTATTAATTATAAATTTTTAAAATAAATGTTTATATTTCCATAGGCTCAAGCAGGTCAGCTTCCCATCCTATGTCATATAATTCGGACAAATCTGCATCCTCATCACGCTCTTCTTCATCCTCAGGATTTAAATCATCCAAGGGATCAACATCCACTGATGTTTCAATTACAAGTTCAATGATGAGGTCAAAATCAACTGATTGCAGATTGTCGCTCATGTTGAGGTTGTCTTTATCTTTAAAGAAAGATAACAACAATGAGATGTTGCAGAGTAAGAGACAAATCTCAGAGATTATAATAGTAAAATTGTTTAACAAGAGTAATATTTTGCAGCTATTATTTAGCCATGTCCAGCAATGCTGAGCAGGTGAAGACTATGTCTAAATTTTCAGTGAACAGGACTCATCTCTTCTGAACCTTGGATAAGCCTCACCGACTCTGTGTGTCCTGCACATACTTAAATGTAAAGGGGCAGATTTATGTTAAATGGCACATCCCCAGGCATGCACCAGTTAACGTGCACCACTACTCTGCCACCCATGGTGTGCCGTATTTACAATCAGATAGGAGAAAGCTTCGTCAAAACCCTGCGCCTGCTTTAAGCAGGCATAGGTCTTGACACAACATTGTGGAGATGGGGCACCCCTGAGCCTTGCTTGAGCTGCATCGCACTTGCGATACAACTCCAGCAATCACTACCTTTACAGCACAGATACGTCACGCATCTGTGCCATTTTTGCCCCATGATGCCCCGTATTCTAAATGCAGCACACCATGGGTGGCGGAACAGCGGCGCAGGATGACTGACACATCCCTTGTGATGCACCAGTCATCATAAATCTATCCCTAAGCTTCTTATCTTGTTACAGATGAACCGCCATATGTAGCATGAAACTATTTTGCATTTCCTAAATAGCGAATTTTAAGGAATAAATAGCAATTCTTTACCATTCCTAATTTGCAATGAGCAAATTGCTAATTGCAAGTTACCCATTCATTTCCATGGGCTAGGAGGCTCATAGGAATGAAGGTTTAATTTGCGATTAGCAATTTGCTCATCACAAATTAGGAATTTTTCCAAGGGTGCAGGGGTGTCTCAAGAACACCCTGCTGCACCCCTGAAAAAGAAATTTGGGGGCATATGGCACACATACATGCCCTAAGGGCATGTGTTGGCGTCATATGGCACCTTTTGTTTTTTTGAAAAAAAGCTTTTTGAAAAGAATTCACAAATTACCACCAATTTACCACAATAGTTTCCAAATCCTTAATGTCATTTTTTACATATTTTTTGTTTGATACATTTCATTTAAGTAGTCACAAAATTTGCAAATCCTTCAGTGCAATTGCAAAATAAGGAATAGCAAATTTTGCTACTCCTTATTTTGCATCAAACTTGTTTGATACATACCATTTGTCTAATTAACATTCGCAAAGGCCGAAATTCGTAGAATTTTGATCTTTGCGAATGCTAATTAGCTTGATACATATGGCCCCAAGTGAGGCCTGTCTTGCGACATGGTGCATCTTTTGCATCACTGCTGCATCGGTTTCATGTGGTACGTTTTTTTTACACCATGACATATCTGCCTAAATGCATCAATTTGTAATGTTGTCGCCTCATAGCAAATCTTTTGCACCGCCGCTGCATCATAAAAGTGACACACAGTGGCACAAAAGAGGCATACACCTATCATAAATCTGTCCCTAGCATTTTAAATGATTAATCCAGGATGACGATAAAGTGTGGCCTATCCAGAGGTTTGTTTAAGGTGAGGCCTACTCAGGATTGCAGATTAAAGTTACGCTTGATGAAGAATACAGAGGAGATAATACATGTAAAGGCCTACCAATGAAGTAAGTAATGTCCACTTTATTGCGCCAGTCATCATAAATGTATCCCTAAGCTTCTTATCTTGTTACAGATGAACCACCATATGTACCATCAAACTATTTTGCATTTCCTAAATAGCAAATTTTAAGGAATAAATAGCAATTCTTTACCATTCCTAATTTGCAATGAGCAAATTGCTAATTGCAAATTAGCACCGCCGCTGCATCATAAAAGTGACGCACAGTGGCACAAAAGAGGCATACACCTATCATAAATCTGTCCCTAGCATTTTAAATGATTAATCCAGGATGACAATAAGGTGTGGCCTATCCAAAGGTTTGTTTAAGGTGAGGCCTACTCAGGATTGCAGATTAAAGTTACGCTTGATGAAGAATACAGAGGAGATAATACATGTAAAGGCCTACCAATGAAGTAAGTAATGTCCACTTTATTGCGCCAGTCATCATAAATGTATCCCTAAGCTTCTTATCTTGTTACAGATGAACCACCATATGTACCATCAAACTATTTTGCATTTCCTAAATAGCAAATTTTAAGGAATAAATAGCAATTCTTTACCATTCCTAATTTGCAATGAGCAAATTGCTAATTGCAAATTACCCATTCACTTCCATGGGCTAGGAGGCTCATAGGAATGAAGGTTGCAATTTGCGATTAGCAATTAGCTCATCACAAAATAGGAATTTTTTCAAGCGTGCAGGGGTATCTCAAGAACACCCTGCTACACCCCTGAAAAAGAAATTTGGGGGCATATGGCAAACATACATGTCCTAAGGACATGTATAGGCGTCATATGGCACCTTTTGTTTTTTGGAAAAAAATGCTTTTTGAAAAGAATTCGCAAATTACCACAAACTAGAAGTTGGTGGTAGTTTCCAAATCCTTAATATCATTTTTTACATATTTTTTGTTTGATACATTGCATTTAAGGAATCGCAAAATTTGCAAATCCTTCAGTGCAATCGCAAAATAAGGAATAGCAAATTTTGAATTAAGGACATTTTAAGTAATTTCCACATGTGCAGTGTTTTCAAATTATGATTTGAAAATCGTTTTTGGGGAAAAGTAATGGTTTGCAAATTTATGACAAGGACATAATGGTGTATGCTTCTCTATAAGGCATTTCAGTGTCTCTGATGTCATTTTTCCCATATTACATTATAAGACCTTTCCCCATGGAGCACATTCCTTGTAAATATGCTCCCACCTGTGCATGGTGAATTTAGATTTTGACTGTTTGAGTCACATAGCCATGTTAAAAGTCACCCCAAAAAATTGCAAACGCTTTAAAAAAACACATTCATGTGTCTTAAGGACATTTTAAGTCATTTCCCCGTGGACAGTGTTTTGTAAGTGGCGCAAAAGAGGCATACACCTATCATAAATCTGTCCCTAGCATTTTAAATGATTAATTCAGGATGACGATAAGGTGTGGCCTATCCAGAGGTTTGTTTAAGGTGAGGCCTACTCAGGGTTGCAGATTAAAGTTACGCTTGATGAAGAATACAGAGGAGATAATACATGTAAAGCTCTACCAATGAAGTAAGTGATGTCCACTTCATTGCGCCAGTCATCATAAATGTATCCCTAAGCTTCTTATCTTGTTACAGATGAACCGCCATATGTATCATCAAACTATTTTGCATTTCCTAAATAGCGAATTTTAAGGAATAAATAGCGATTCTTTACCATTCCTAATTTGCGATGAGCAAATTGCTAATTGCAAATTACCCATTCATTTCCATGGAGCAGGAGGCCCATAAGAATGAAGGTGCAATTTGCGATTAGCAATTAGCTCATCGCAAATTAGGAATTTTTCCAAAGGTGCAGGGGTGTCTCAAGAACACCCTGCTGCACCCCTGAAAACGAAATTTGTGGACATATGGCGCACATAAATTTTAACAACATTCCTTTACCTCAAAAACGATTTTCAATTCATAATTTGAAAACACTACCCACAGGGAAATTACTTAAAATGTCCTTAAGACACATGAAAGTGTTTTTTTATTGCCTTTCCAGCATGGTTGGGTCACTTTTTACATGGCTATGTAACACAAACATTTAAAATCTAAATTTCCCATGCACAGGTCGGAGCATATTTACAAGCAACTTGCGCCACAGAGAAAGGTCTTACATTAAAATGGGAAAAATAACATCAGGGACAGTCAATTGCCGTATAAAGAAGCATACACCATTATGTCCTTGTCATAAATTTAAAAACAATTCCTTTTCCCCAAAAACGATTTTCAAATCATAATTTCAAAACACTGCACATGGGAAAATTACTTAAAATGTCCTTAAAACACATAAAAGCGTTTTTTGATTGCCTTTGCAGCATGTTTGTATCACTTTTAACATGGCTATGTAACACAAAAATTCAAAATCTAAATTTTCCATGCACATGTGGGAGCATATTTACAAGCAATTTGCGCCACATAATTCATAATTTTCTCCTAAAAGCACACTATTCTCTATCTAAATTAAAGAAATATTTTCTCACCTTAGCAAATACTTTGAGTTTGAAAACAGTCTCAGAAACACACCAATTTGTCTTCAGCAGAGCAAAAGGTATGCACTCCAGAGTCTGCAGCTATCAAAAGCACAGAAATGCTGTAATTCTTCACACATATCTCTCATGTCACCCAATCAAAACTCTTCCCTCACTTTTTTTCAAATGAAAACCCTTCCCCCCTCTGCCATTTCATGCCTTTTCTGCATGGCAACCACCTCTTGGAAGACTTCTGGTGTTTGCAAGTTCACACAACTTTGTTGCAATTGAACTCTGAACTCTCAGTGCACCTGCATATCCAGTGCATTCTTTCATTTAATGATTTTTTATTGACCATTCAAAATACATCTTTCAAAGAACACATCCGTGCACCCTAACTTTCTGTTTTCAGCAATCAAAATCCACCAATCACTGTTACTGCTTCATGAACACAGAAACTCCACAGTTTTTTTTCATTTTAAACTCTCATTTTTTCAACTGCCATTTCATTGCCACACTTCATCTGACTGCAGGAGAACCTTCTCTCACCATGTTTTCTGTCTGGATTGTTGGACATAGTTATATTCACTGGGCTCAAAGGTACGTTGAAAACAGGAAATTACCTAACCTCAATTTACAAGATGTGGAAATTAAGTGGTTTGGCCACAGAGGATTAAAATGTCACCAATTGATACCATTGGTGAAAACCTTTATGCATTTGCCCAAACCTGACCTGTTAATTGTGCACTGTGGAGGTAATGACTTGGGCACTTTGACTGGTGTAGGTCTGGAAATGCTTTTAAAGGACACCTTTGAGCAATTAATGGCACTTTTTCCTCAGACTGCCTTGGTATATTCAAATATATGCCAAAGACAGAAATGGAGGTGGTCAAACCAATTTTGTCCACAAATTGAGAAGTCGAGGAAGCATGTAAACAAATCTGTTTCAGCTTACATGAGAGACCATGGAATGGGCTCCCTGTACAACAATAACTTGCGTTACTACATGCAAGATATCTACAGAGGAGATGGAGTTCACTTCTCAGATGAGGGCAACAGAGTTTTCACTCTGAATTTAAGAATGTGCATTGGTACCTACTTATAAGTACCTAAATGTACCATAAACCCAAAAGCTCTTCTCAGAGCTACCCTACATCTGATCACTCACAATTATTATTTTACTCTAACATTTTTCACTAATTTCCAACAAAGTACGCTCCCTGGGGCGCTACCCGGTACGCGAACCGGGAGCTAACCTCGCGAAATTATTTTTAAAAATGTTTTTTTTTTCGCACATATAAGCCTCCGCAGCCACCCTCAGAAAACCTAGGGGTTCAAGATAACTCTACCGTGCCCCCTTCTACCCATTCTGAACATTATTTGCCCTCCATCTTGTATCTTAATTCGACCGAAACACAAAATGGTGGACTCCCGGAACGCTTAAGGTTCGCGAACCAGGGCGCTCAACGGTACGCGTACCGGGTCGCTCCCTGGGAAGCGCACCATCAAAAAAGGTGGGAAAGTAGTTCACAGATAAAGCCACTGGAGACTATTTCACCAAATATAGATTAGCTCATACTACATACCAATCCCTACCATTTTCACAAATTTGATTGGAATTCCATTTAGTCATTTAGCCTGTAGACCTCTCTAAATACCCTGAGGTAAATTACTTCACAAAACACATCTGAAGTGTTGGAATTGACAACCAATGAAAATGTTACTTTCATTTTCTACTTTTTTTACCTGACATTTCATTGGTTATATACCTGAATATATATAAAGGAAGAGAAGAAAACACAGCCATTTTGACTACTACTTCTTGCTGTACATTTCAATAGTATTTTCACTAATTCCTTCAACTTCTTTCTAAAGGTAAGTTTTTATTTTTAAAACTGAAGTATATTGTGCACTATAAGTTAATATGGTAAACTTTTTCTGATAGATATATACTATCCCTCTGTAGTAGTTATAGATTTAGAGAGACTTCTCTGTTATAGTTATGGATGGAGTTAGGCTTCTCTTGTATAATTATGAATTTACTTACGTTAAATCACATACACTTTTTTATATTCCTACTTCCACTCTGATACTATACACTGCCCAAAGATAAATTCACTGATAAAAAATGCCTATCTAAAAATATTCCCAACATTGCCCTATCTCTACTAATATATATTTTTTTAATCCAAATTTCAGGCAAAATGGAAGGCGAAAACAAAGTTTCTTTTGAAATGGACCTGCAAGAGAGCAGCCAAGAATTGATTGATACAATTGATCAAATTGACATTGAATTTTTCGATGAAACTTGGGACAATGAACTACTGCAATGTGTACAAGCAGTAGATAACCTCCTTGCAAATGAGGACATTTTACACCCTCAGAGACTACAATGTATATTCCATGATAATTATGAAATTTCTGACAATGAAATGTTAGAAAGTTTAATAAATTATGAAACACAATCACAATAAAAAAAATGCTTAAAAAATAAAAAAAATAAAAAATAATCAACAAAAACAACAATCAATTAACATACAGCATTTGAAAAGTCTATCATTCATTTTTCATTGCAGTACGCTGCCCAGAACGCTTCCCGGTTCGCGGACCGGGCGCTCCCCACGAAAAAAAAATATATATTATTTTTTTTGGTTTTTTTGCCCCGCGGGGCCCTTTTAAAACCTCCACATTAAACCTAGGGGGTCAGGGAGGATCTAGTATGCCCCCTTATGGTCATTTTCGCCTTTGTTTTGGCCTCCTCTTGTCTCTCAATCCTACCGAGAGACAAGATGGCGGCCGCTCCGGACTGTTTAGAATGTTGACAGACACCGGAGAGCCAATCAGCTTAGCTACGCGAAGTTCCGGTACGCTTAAGGTCCGCGGACCGGAGCGCTGCCCGGAGCGCGCTTACAGATATATATCTTTTTTTAAACGTTAATTTCTCAAAATCCACTGGAGCACATATATTGAGACCTAGAAAAGGCACATCGGGCTACCAGTCCCTACAATTTTGCCAAGTTTCATGCAAATCCATTCAGCCGTTCGGGCTAAAAGTGTGGCCAACCGCCCTATGGAAAACTCAATGTTAAAAACACGTTTTGGGACCCCCCTTTTTTCTCGGCCCCCCCTGGACGAACACCCCCCAAATTTTCAGGGGCTGCTCAGAAACAAAATGTTCCATTTTCCAGAAAATTTCAGCCAATTCCGTCCACAAACGCCAAAGTTATTAGACATAGAATTTTCAAAAATCCCATAGGGAAAAAATCCTAACTATATATACCTACTGGCGACCGCCAGTAGGTAATATATATATATCTATATTACCTACTGGCGGTCGCCAGTAGGTATATATAGTTAGGATTTTTTCTCTATGGGATTTTTGAAAATTCTATGTCTAATAACTTTGGCGTTTGTGGACGGAATTGGCTGAAATTTTCAGGAAAATGGCACATTTTGTTTCTGAGCAGCCCCTGAAAATTTTGGGGGGGTTCGTCAAGGGGGGGGCCGAGAAAAAAGGGGGGTCCCAAAACGCGTTTTTCCCATGTTAATTTCCATAGGGCGGTTGGCCTCACTTTTAGCCCGAACGGCTGAATGGATTTGCACGAAACTTGGCAAAATTGTAGGGACTGGTAGCCCGATGTGCCTTTTGTAGGTCTCAATATATGTGCTCCAGTGGATTTTGAGAAATTAACGTTTAAAAAAAGATATATATCTGTAACAGCGGACCTGGCAGCGGCCCAGGACGCGTACTTTTCGCGCAACGGAGCTTTGTGAAGCGAAGCTGATTGGTTCTCCGGCGTCTGTCAACATTCCAAACAGTCCGTAGCGGCCGCCATCTTGTCTCTCGGTAGGATCGAGAGACAAGAGGAGGTCAAAACAAAGGGGGAAATAACTATAAGGGGGCATAGTTGATCCTCGCTGACCCCCTAGGTTTGATGTGGAGGTTTTAAAAGGGCCCCGCGGGGCAAAAAAAAATAATAATAATAATAATCGAACGGCTGAATGGATTTGCACGAAACTTGGCAAAATATTAGGGACTGGTAGCCCGATGTGCCTTTGCTAGGTCTCAATATATGTGCTCCAGTGGATTTTGAGAAATTAACGTTCAAAAAAAGATATATATCTGTAACAGCGCTCCGCTTCGCGTAACGGAGGTTTGCGAAGCTGATTGGTCATTCTGTCACTGGGCTATAGTTGGGCTACATCTGGCTGATATTTGGGCTACATTTGTTTTTTTGTGTGTCTGGCGGCCATCTTTGGGCTACATTGGGCTACATTGGGCTACATTTGGGCTCCAACATATATATAGGCCAATGTAGCCCAATATATATTTTTCAAAGTTAATTTTCGTAAAAACCACTGGAGCATATATCTTGAGACATAGCAAAGGCACATCGGGCTACCAGTCCCTACAATTTTGCCAAGTTTCGTGGAAATCCATTCAGCCGTTCGAGCTAAAAGTGAGTCCAACCGCCCTATGGAAATGAAGGAAATGAATGGGTAATTTGTAATTAGCAAATAGCTCATCGCAAACTAGGAATGGTAAAGAATCGCTATTTATTCCTTAAAGTTCGCTATTTAGGAACTGCAAAAAACTTTGATGATACATATGGCGGTTCATCTCTAACAAGATAAGAAGCATAGGGATACATTTATGATGACTGGCGCATCACCAGGGATGTGTTAGTCATTCTGTGCCGCTGTTCCGTCACCTATGGTGTGCTGCATTTACAATGCGGCGCATCATGGGGCAAAAACAGCACAGATGCGTGATGTATCTGTGCCGTAAAGGTGGCGCATTGCTGGAGTTGTATCGCAAGTGTGATGAAGCTCCAGCAAGGGTCGGGGGTGCCCCTGTCGCAGGGTTTCTGTTCTCACACAGAACTGTGGACAGAGGATTGGAACCTCGGCGAATTAGGGTGTCCCAAAACTCACGTTAGTAATCAAAAACTCCTTAGCAAGCTAGGTACAGTGTCACATTGGATATAACAAACTCTCAATGTTTAGACAATCCAGAATATGAACTTATAGTACCTCAGGATACGTGGAACTTATGAACAGTCGGTCGTTATATATTTCTTAGAAACCAGAACATGGAGTTAAGAAGAACACATGTGTATTTGAAATGTTTATTTACTAATGCCGTCTTCACAGGCGTAGTATCTTAGATAATACAAGTACACATATTATCAGTAGCAAAATTACCAGCATAGTTACTAGTACATAAAAAGCTAATGGTGATAGTATGTTAACATGCTGTAAATGAATAAGAGTTAGCAACACTTATAAGCAGCCGCGGGCCGTGGAGGGAGTTACGGTGGGGCAGGGAGGCGGGGAGGGGGAGGGGCAAGGTAGAGAGGGCTCCACCCTGCTTCTCCCCCTCCCCGCCTCCCTGCCTCACCGTAACTCCCTCCACGGCCCGCGGCTGCTTATATCTCACCCTCCCTAATACACATATTATATTATTTGCTAAGAAGGTCTCTTTGTGTTGGTTTAGGGCGTGCCCATACTTTAGTGTCTTAGATTTGAAGGAATCACATCAGCATACACCAGCTCTCTCTTCATGTGAGCCGCATCAACTGTTGTGTATGTGTGTTCGGCAAAACAATATAAAACCCGCCTCATGCCCAGAATTGGCAGAAGTTGCACTTATGTTATGAGTATGAAGTCGTGGAGATCAGACCTCATAACAATTCTGTATCGTGTTGTTCTTGAAACTTTAGCACTCGCTGTACAGATATAGTTTAACAAGCAAAGCAGATAGTAGAGCAATAACATATTATTCTCATGTAAACCACGATGAACTACTAGGTGGAAAGCTAAAGCAACAACTAAGTGTCGTGTGCAGAAGTTGCAAAAAAGGAAAAATGGCGTTTAAACCGGTAATGAGCCCATGCTAACTTAACACGGTGTAAAGATATCCAGGACCTAGATGACACCTCCCCATGATCCGGAAACGAACTGAATAAGATAATAGAAGTGCCATCTCATGAGAGCAGATTGCAAGTTCATATGTGGACGGTCCGCAAGGTAAAGCATTAAAAACTAGGAAAATTTAATGCTAAAGAAAAATAAAACAGCCAAGTACTTTATCGAGTCTTAAGCCAATAGGCAAGGTAAATAATAAAAACTTGACAAATAAGTCAATGAATTGTCAATGAAATGCTAGTACTCAGCATATCAAACATGAAAAAGGTCTATGACATAACTGTGTATGCAAAATAAGCTGCAACAGCCTCCAATAGGAAGTCACCGTCTTCATCCGAAAACAGTTCAGCCATCCAATTTAAAAGCGGAAAAGAACATACGTGCTCTCCCAGCACCGGATCCTCTATCACCATCAGAGGACAGCTCGGTGGGTTTTCAAGAAAGCTCTGTTCCAAGAAAGACTGTGCTGTCTCCGCCAGTAAATTCCAGGGACCAAGTAGTCCATGCATCAATGCCACAGCCATAATCCTTTCGCCAGGACAAACCAACTCGTGAGTAATGATAGGAGTCATCAGCTGATTAAAGTCGACGTCAGGAGAAACCGGTCCGCAGAGACACAAATCAATGGCCCAATCGAAATCACAGGTCAGGCAGTGAAATACAGGCTGGACAAAGGTGAAGTAGGAGAATTGAAAAGATAATCCATATGCCGTGCATAATATCGCCAACGGCATTGTGCCATAATATTCTAGCATGCGATTGCGGAACAGTGTCAGCAGCTGCAGGGTGGGAGGTTGCATAGGAGGGACATCCATATTTAAAAATGTAAAAAAGCACAAGAGCGTCCGCTGGTAATGCAAGTAAAAATGCCAATCCACGAACCAGAGTGGAGAAAATAGAATGAAAGGAAGCAGGGATGAGTCCAAAGATTTTCTCAAATGAAGTCACGAGACCACTGGTAACAACTTTAAAAAAGTGCGCCAGGGACTTTGCGGAGGATGCGTTAAAGATAGTCGGAACCATCTTGCTGAATTTGAAAGGCAAATCTGAATTGAAAAGTGTGTGCACCTCTCTACGGGTGTTCGCTATGTGAAGCACGAAAGTTTCACGGGCCGAACTCAAGGCCACCTCTCTCTGAGACAAAAGAGCTCTTATTCTTGCCATGCCGTTGAAATCTGTCCCAAGGTTGGTATTTGTGGCCAGATTGAAAACTCCCTATGTTCATGTGTGGGAGGAAATAGAACATTTCTGCAGCAAATAACCCGTTCACTTACTGTTACGATAAAAGGAATACTTTTAATTAACTCAGAACAATCTTCATTATTGAGCATCAAATAACTACCATTTTCCAACAACTTGAACGTGGGGATGATAGCAGGAACTGGCGTGCCTTGCAACACGCAAGCCATATTTGGTCGGTGTTTGTTGCATGAACCGTGTAACTGTATGTGCCTACACATTAGTGAATGATCTGGCGTCTCAGTGCATTCCTCTCCATTCAGATAAACTTCTTGATCATCTTTGAAACATCTGTATGTGTATGGAAGCGACCAGACCTCATGAAGAAAAGCACTACCTAAAGGTTCATAACGACCTATTGGTATATATTTCATACAATTTGAAAACTTATATAAAGCAAAAGGCAGCGTTATTAAACCGTGGATAAGGCACGTTGCCAAAAAACCCGCAATCCTCTGCTGATGATGTCACTGAGCATGTCATGAATGATGTAATATGTGACATCATCAGCAGTGGATTACGGGTAATAGTATCTCTAGTTTACTCCCCTATAGCTGTCTTTCTTTTAACATAAGTGTCTGTTTCCTTCCCTTATACTTACTGTTTTTGGTTCGCTTCCGGTTCGCGTACCGGGGAGCGAACTGGGAAGCGAACTAAGAGAAATAGAGGTTGGCACAGTTCCAAATATTGTACCAATTTTTTAATAACGGGGAGGTAGTTCTGAAAAGAACTTTTTTTTTTATTTTTCAGAACATTTTTTTACTTTTTTTGAATTTTTCTGAACAGTTTTATATTTTTTTGGGTTTTTCTTGGAGGGGGCAATGAAAACGATTCATTGTAAAGTGCTCAACAGGAGCAACAAAACAAAAAAAAGAAGTATTTATTATTTTGGGCGTTTCGTACAAACTTGCATATGATAGTCAATAGCTCTGTTGATCAGAGTGATGCTTTTTTCTCCGTAGGAAATGAATCCATCGCAAAATACGCAGATGTGTTTTACATCACCAAATCTCATTTGTATATTTGGCACCATCTCCCTGCCCTCTGGTCCCGTTACTTCCGGTACAACAGATCTTCTGGCCATGATAGGGAGATTATCTAGGTCGTTCCGAAACTGTGCAGCACTGTAGTTGTTAGGATGCCACCTAGTCATATGGCGATGCATTGTGTAGTTTCCGAAACTGTATTTTTTGTCGGTCCCTCTGGACAGTCTATCTTGACATATAAGGCAAGTTACGTATCTTGCATTTACTTTTTTCTGACCTTTGGGAATTTTAAAAAATTGCCAAATGAAGTTTTCTTTCCGGTGAGACGTCCTGGGCTGCTCAGGCAAAAACTGCCTCTCTTCGTGCTCGTCCTCCTGTTCCTCTTCTTCCTCTTCTTGTTGAATTATAACTTGAGCAGGTGGTCCACTCTTCCTTGGATGTGGTGGAGGTGGTGGGGAAGCACCAGCTGAAGCTACTAAAGAAGCCATTGCTCAGTGATCACAAAGGGTCTTTCTCTCACAATGATGAAAGTCAGAGTGAGGAAAGAAGGAGGGATTTTCATCATTTGGGAAAAACAAGAGTTCTCAACCAATCAAAAGTGTTAATTTTAGATTATATGACCTAGTCTTACATCATTAGGAAACCAAAAGTGAAATGAACCAATGAAAAGTGTTATTACCAAGTCACATGACTTGCTGTGTTTACGTTAAGCGCTTTGCAGGGCCTCCCGGTTTGCTTCCAGAAACCTGCGCTTTGCGACTCGCTTCGCGTACCAGTTCGCTAACGTTGTACGTCATATGACGTATCACGCGACAACGTGAAACGTCATGCGGACGGGAGGCGTCACGATGTTGTTTTCTAACGCGGCACTTGCGGTAAAGAAACGTTTACCGGCTCGCGGTCTATTTCGCGGCATCAAGGTCAGCTAATGGGAAGCTTCCCGATTCGCGAAGCGGGAACGAAGAAAAAAAAATATTTAAAAAAAAATTATTCATAAACATATAAAATATATTTTTGGATTTAAAGAAGAATACATTTTACAGCTACAGATATTAGCTGTTAAAAAACCAATGAAATTCACAGAAAAAAACATAGGTTATAGACCATATATAGTTAGGAATTAGCATTTACAAAACCTTGAAAATTCACTGAAAAAACCATAGGTTATAGACCATATATAGTTAGGAATTAGCATTTAGAAAACCTTATTTTACTCACACAAAACCATTGAAATTCCATATATAGTTAGTTGCACTAACTATATATCGCGCACCCGCAATCCACTGCTGATGATGTCACATATTACATCATTCATGACATGGTCAGTGACATCACTGATGACATCACTGATGACATCTCAAATGACATCACTGATGACATCACTGATGACATCTCAAATGACATCACTGATGACATCACTGATGACATCTCAAATGACATCACTGATGACATCTCATTTGACATTACTGATCACATCACTGATGACATCATTCATGTGATAATACGATGAACCTCTTCAGACTCTAATATAACCTTAGATACACTCAGTGTAAACAGACACTCATAGACTGTCACTCATCCATGGAGTTACTCAGACACTTAGTCAGTCATGCAAAGAATCAATCACACCTCCATTTCCTCAACTATACAGATATACACATTACTTATTCAAACATATACTAACACATATTTACTCTCTTATACAATCCCTGATACAAGTTCACAATGATCCATACAGCCACTCACACATTCAGTGGCTCTCATGCACAGTTACTTATATATGCCAACTCTCACATGTACTGTGTTTTACATATGTACTTACTATGACATGTAGCATTGAGATATCCATTCACTCATCAATACACTCATGCACACAGTCAACCGCCCATGTAGCTGTTTCCACATGCACTCTTGAACTCATACACCTAGTGAATCAACTGCTCACACATCTATGCACAGAGTCACACACCTCCCAGCCACCCCCACACAAACTTAATCTCCCATACAAATACTTGGGCAACCAATCAATAACACATATAACCTCTCGTATAGCTAATGATCAACACATGCAGCAGTTTACATCACAACAGACATACTGATGCACATATTCAGACAGTTTAGTCACTAACCCATGCATTTAGTACGACACATTTATTCACTCACTCATACAGTCAGTCACGCACCTACTAAATCCTTCATCCAGACACTTATACATCCACTCATTCTTCAATAAATCAAACATATTTAAACTTTACAGAAACACACAGTCACTGGATGATGTCATCAGTGATGTCATCAGTGATGTCATTTGAGATGTCATCAGTGATGTCATCAGTGATGTCATTTGAGATGTCATCAGTGATGTCATCAGTGATGTCACTGACCATGTCATGAATGATGTAATATGTGACATCATCAGCAGTGGATTGCGGGTGCGCGATATATAGTTAGTGCAACTAACTATATATGGAATTTCAATGGTTTTGTGTGAGTAAAATAAGGTTTTCTAAATGCTAATTCCTAACTATATATGGTCTATAACCTATGGTTTTTTCAGTGAATTTTCAAGGTTTTGTAAATGCTAATTCCTAACTATATATGGTCTATAACCTATGGTTTTTTCTGTGAATATATATATATATATATATATATATATATATATATAGATATATATATATATATATATATATATATATATCTATATATATATATACATGTATATATATTACCTACTGGCGGTCGCCAGTAGGTATATATAGTTAGGATTTTTTCTCTATGGGATTTTTGAAAATTCTATGTCTAATAACTTTGCCGTTTGTGTGGGACGGAATTGGCTGAAATTTTCAGGAAAATGGAACATTTTGTTTCTGAGCAGCCCCTGAAATTTGGGGGGGGTTCGTCAAGGGGGGGCCAAGAAAAAAGGGGGGTCCCAAAACGCATTTTTCCCATGTTAATTTCAATAGGGCGGTTGGCCTCACTTTTAGCCTGAACGGCTGAATGGATTTGCACGAAACTTGGCAAAATTGTAGGGACTGTTAGCCCGATGTGCCTTTGCTAGGTCTCAATATATGTGCTCCAGTGAGTTTTGAGAAATTAACGTTCAAAAAAATATGTATATCTGTAAGCGCGCTCCGGGCAGCGCCCCGGTTCGCGTACCTGACGCGTAACGGAACTTTGCGAAGCGAAGCTGATTGGCTCTCCGGTGTCTGTCAACATTCTAAACAGTCCGGAGCTGCCGCCATCTTGTCTCTCGGTAGGATCGAGAGACAAGAGGAGGCCAAAACAAAGGGGGAAATGACCATAAGGGGCATAGTACATGCTCCCTGACCCCCTAGGTTTGATGTGGAGGCTTTAAAAGGGCCCCGCGGGGCAAAAAAAAACCCAACATTTTGTTTTTTTTGCGTGGGGAGCGCCCGGTACGCGCACTGGGAAGCGTTCTGGGGAGCGTACTATAAGGAAAAAAGAATGCTAGACTATGATATTTTGAAATATTGTATGTTTATTGATTGTTCTTTTTTTTTTTTTTTTTTTATTTAAGTAGCAGTATTTATGATTATTAAATATAAATTTATTTTTGGGATTGTGCACAGTATACTATAAGTCTGACTTTACATTATAATCAATTTGGTACTAGTTTATGAATTACATATAAAAATGATTAAAGACTCGAACAATTTTTTAATATTAAATATAATTTTATTTTTCTGATTCTTTTTCAAAATTTAATAGAACGTCTAACATTTGACTGTCCGATATGTCTTCTTTTTGACTGAACATAACTTCCCACATTTGACCGTCCTCATATTGAAGTAAGAAATCCACAGATTCTACACATTGTAGAAGTTCATGGTCTCGTGATTCATCCATGAATTCCAAGTCAATGGGTTCAATGATTTCCTCATTGTTCATGTCTAGGACAATTTCAAAGGAAACGTTCTGTTCTCCTTCCATTTTTGTGCTGAAATTTGCATAAAAAATAAATATATCAGTAGAGATAGGGCACTGTTGGGTTTAAGTTCAGACGGGTACTTTTTTCTGGCGTGAAGTAGTACTATTAAAAAGTGCTTGTGAAAAAGCCCAAGTAAATTCATAATTATACCACAGAAACCTAAATCAATCCATAATTATAATAAAGAAGCCTTTCTCAATGTCTAACTCTTACAGAGGGATAGTATATAACTATCTGAAAATGTTTTCAAATTTATAAAATAATATCTTACCTTTTAAAAACAAGTTTAAGTTGTGAGTGAAAATGATCTTGCAATGTAGTTCAGGAAGTAGTAGTCAAAATGGCTGTGTTTCTCTCTCTTTTTTTATATATATTCAGGTACATAACCAATCAAATGTCAGGTAAAAAAAGTAGAAAATGAAAGTAACATTTTAATTGGTTGTCAATTCCAACACTTCAGATGTTTTTTGTGAAGTAATTTACCTCAGGGTATTTAGAGAGGTCTACAGGCTAAATGGCTAAATGGAATTTCAATCAAATTTGTGAAAATGGTAGGGATTGGTATGTAGTATGAGCTAATCTATATTTGGTGAAAGTGTCTCCAGTCGTTTTTCTGTAAATTACTTTCCCACCTTTTTTAATGGAGCGCTTCCCGGTGAGCGCCCCGGTACGCGAACCGGCAGCGTTACGGGAGTCCTCCATTTTGTATTACGGTAGAATTGAGATACAAGATGGAGGGCAAAAAATGTTCAGAATGGGTAGAAGGGGGCACGGTAGACGTATCCTGACCCCCTAGGTTTTCTGAGGGTGGCTGAGGAGGTCCATATGTGCGAGAAAAAAAAGCGCTCCAGGAAGCGTAAATTGTGAAAATTTGTAAAAAAAAGTTACATTTAAAATTTGTTTATGGTGATCATAGTTAGGGTAGCTCTGAGAAGAGCTTTTGGGTTTATGGTAGATTTAGGTACTTATAAGTAGGTACCAATGCACAGTCTTAAATTCAGAATGAAAATTCTGTTCCCCTCATCTGAGAAGTGAACTCCATCTCCTCTGTAGATATCTTGCATGTAGTAACGCAAGTTATTGTTGTAGATGGAGCCCATTCCATGGTCTCTCATGTAAGCTGAAACAGACTTATTTACATGCTTCCTCGATTTCTCAATTTGTGGACAAAATTGGTTTGACCACCTCCATTTCTGTCTTTGGCATATATTTGAATATACCAAGGCAGTTTGAGGAAAAAGTGCCATCAATTGCTCAAAGTTGTCCTTTAAAAGCATTTCCAGACCTACCCCAGTCAAAGTGCCCAAGTCATTACCTCCACAGTGCACAATTAACAGGTCAGGTTTTGGCAAATGCAAAAAGGTTTTCACCAATGGTATCAATTGGTGACATTTTAATCCTCTGTGGCCAATCCACTTAATTTCCACATTTTGTAAATTGAGGTTAGGTAAAATTTTGTTATCAGCATACCTTTGAGCCCAGTAGATGTAACTATGTCCAACAATCCAGACAGAAAACATGGTGAGAGAAGGTTCTGCTGCAGTCAGATGAAGTCTGGCAATGAAATGGCAGTTGAAAAAATAAGAGTTTAAAATGAAAAAAACTGTGGAGTTTCTGTGTTAATGAAGCAGTAGCAGTGATTGGTGGATTTTGATTGCTGAAAACAGAAAGTTAGGGTGCATGGATGAGTTCTTTGAAAGATGTAATTTGAATGGTCAAGAAAAAATCATTTAATGAAACATTGCACTGGATATGCAGGTGTACTGAGAGTTCAGAGTTCAATTGAAACATTGTTGTGTGAACTTGCAAACATCAGAGGTCTTTCAGGAGGTGGTTGCTATGCAAAAAAGGCAGAAAGGGCAGAGGGGGGAAGGGTGTTAATTTGAAAAAAGTGAGGGAAGAGTTTTGATTGGGTGACATGAGAGATATGTGTGATGAATTACAGCCTTTCTGTGCTTTTTATGGCTGCAGCCTCTGGAGTGCATACTTTTTGCTCTGCTAAAGACAAATTGGTGTGTGTTTGAGACTGTTTTGAAAATCATAAAGTATTTGCTAAGGTGAGAAAAGATTCATTTAATTTAGATAGAGAATAGTATGCTTTAGGGAGAAAATTATGAAGAAAGTTGTGTATTTAAAATGTTGCTTTTAGTCAAGTGTTTTACAAATAGATTTTGTTTCTTTGAGTTACATAGCCATGTTAAAAGTGATGCAAAAATAGTGCAAGGGTCTTACAAAAATACTTTCATGTGTCTTAGGGCATTTTAACTCAGTTCCCTATGAATGTAGGAATATAATAGTTTTATAAGATGTGTTTAAAAAAGTTTTTTGAAATCAATTAGGTTTCTTGATATGTACTGCTAGAGTTTCATAGGTTGCTTGGGGCATATTTACAAGGCTTTTGAGTTCTTTTGATGTAAATTATTCTCATTTTATTTTAAGACATTTCCTTGTGGTGCAAGGTCCTTGTAAATACGTCCCCATGTGTGCTTGGCAAATTTAGATTTTGATTCTTTGAGTTACATAGCCATGTTAAAAGTAACGCAAAAATGATGCAAGGGCCTTAAAAAAACGATTTCATGTGTCATAGGGCATTTTAAGTCATTTCCCGATGAATGTAGGTATATAATTGATTTAGATGATGTGTTTAAAAACGTTTTTTGAAATCAATTAGGTTTCTGGATATGTAGTGCTAGAGTTTCATAGGTTGCTTGGGGCACATTTATAAGGCCTTTGAGTGTCTCTGATGTTATTTTTCCCATTTAAATTTAAGACCTTTCCCCGTGGTGCAAGGTCCTTGTAAATACGCCCCATCTGTGCTTCGCAAATTTAGATTTTTATTCTTTGAGTTACATAGCCATGTTAAAAGTGACCCAAAAATGGTGCAAGGGCCTTAAAAAAACGCTTTCATGTGTCTTAGGGCATTTTAAGTCATTTCCTCTTGAATGTAGGTATATGATTGATTTAAATGATGTGTTTAAAAACGTTTTTTGAAATCAATTAGGTTTCTTGATATGTAGTGATAGAGTTTCATAGGTTGCTTGGGGTATATTTAAAAAGCATTTGAGTCCCTTTGATGTTATTTTTCCCATTTTAATTTAAGACTTTTCCCCGTGGTTGAAGGTCCTTGTAAATACACCCCCATGTGTGCTTGGCAAATTTAGATTTTGATTCTTTGAGTTATATAGCCATGTTCCATACAGTGCTCACCTTCTGCGTAGTCGTTGATATGCTAGACTCCATCTGCACAATGAGATACCTAAGCAAAGGAAACACAGGTGATGTGATTGTGAAATGAGGAAAAGAAATTCCACATTTTTCAATTACATCACCTGTGTTTCCTAAGTGTACGAATAACATTGTGCAGATGAGGTTTAGGCTTGTACACAGATACAGAAGAGGTCTGGCCTTTGTTCAAGAGTGAAGTGGACATGACTTGCTTCAATGGTAGGCCTGCACATGTATTATCTCCTCTGTACTCTTCAACAAGCTTAAATTTCATCTGCAACCCTGAGTAGGCCTCACCTCAAACAAACCTCTGAATAGGCCACACCTTATCGTCATCCTGAATCAATCATTTAAAATGTTAGGGACAGATTTATGATAGCCGTGTGCCTCTTTTGCGCCACTGTGCGTCACTTTTGTGACGCAGCGGCGGTGCAAAAGATTTGCTATGTGGCGACATATTTACAACTTCATGCATCTAGGCAGATGTGTCATGCTGTAAAAAAACGCTTTCATGTGTCTTAGGGCATTTTAAGTCATTTCCCCTTGAATGTAGGTATATGATTGATTTAAATGATGTGTTTAAAAACGTTTTTTGAAATCAATTAGGTTTCTTGATATGTAGTGGTAGAGTTTCATAGGTTGCTTGGGGTATATTTAAAAAGCATTTGAGTCCCTTTGATGTTATTTTTCCCATTTTAATTTAAGACATTTCCCCGTGGTGGAAGGTCCTTGTAAATACACCCCCATGTGTGCTTGGCAAATTTAGATTTTGATTCTTTGAGTTATATAGCCATGTTCCATACAGTGCTCACCTTCTGCATAGTCTTTGATATGCTAGACTCCATCTGCACAATGAGATACCTAAGCAAAGGAAACACAGGTGATGTGATTGTGAAATGAGGAAAAGAAATTCCACATTTTTCAATTACATCACCTGTGTTTCCTAAGTGTACGAATAACATTGTGCAGATGAGGTTTAGGCTTGTACACAGATACAGAAGAGGTCTGGCCTTTGTTCAAGAGCGAAGTGGACATGACTTGCTTCAATGGTAGGCCTGCACATGTATTATCTCCTCTGTACTCTTCAACAAGCTTAAATTTCATCTGCAACCCTGAGTAGGCCTCACCTCAAACAAACCTCTGAATAGGCCACACCTTATCGTCATCCTGAATCAATCATTTAAAATGTTAGGGACAGATTTATGATAGCCGTGTGCCTCTTTTGCGCCACTGTGCGTCACTTTTGTGACGCAGCGGCGGTGCAAAAGATTTGCTTTGTGGCGACATATTTACAACTTCATGCATCTAGGCAGATGTGTCATGCTGTAAAAAACGCTTTCATGTGTCTTAGGGCATTTTAAGTCATTTCCCCTTGAATGTAGGTATATGATTGATTTAAATGATGTGTTTAAAAACGTTTTTTGAAATCAATTAGGTTTCTTGATATGTAGTGGTAGAGTTTCATAGGTTGCTTGGGGTATATTTAAAAAGCATTTGAGTCCCTTTGATGTTATTTTTCCCATTTTAATTTAAGACATTTCCCCGTGGTGGAAGGTCCTTGTAAATACACCCCCATGTGTGCTTGGCAAATTTAGATTTTGATTCTTTGAGTTATATAGCCATGTTCCATACAGTGCTCACCTTCTGCGTAGTCTTTGATATGCTAGACTCCATCTGCACAATGAGATACCTAAGCAAAGGAAACACAGGTGTTGTGATTGTGAAATGAGGAAAAGAAATTCCACATTTTTCAATTACATCACCTGTGTTTCCTAAGTTTACGAATAACATTGTGCAGATGAGGTTTAGGCCTGTACACAGACACAGAAGAGGTCTGGCCTTTGTTCAAGAGTGAAGTGGACATGACTTGCTTCAATGGTAGGCCTGCACATGTATTATCTCCTCTGTACTCTTCAACAAGCTTAAATTTCATCTGCAACCCTGAGTAGGCCTCACCTCAAACAAACCTCTGAATAGGCCACACCTTATCGTCATCCTGAATCAATCATTTAAAATGTTAGGGACAGATTTATGATAGCCGTGTGCCTCTTTTGCGCCACTGTGCGTCACTTTTGTGACGCAGCGGCGGTGCAAAAGATTTGCTATGTGGCGACATGTTTACAACTTCATGCATCTAGGCAGATGTGTCATGCTGTAAAAAAACGCTTTCATGTGTCTTAGGGCATTTTAAGTCATTTCCCCTTGAATGTAGGTATATGATTGATTTAAATGATGTGTTTAAAAACGTTTTTTGAAATCAATTACGTTTCTTGATATGTAGTGGTAGAGTTTCATAGGTTGCTTGGGGTATATTTAAAAAGCATTTGAGTCCCTTTGATGTTATTTTTCCCATTTTAATTTAAGACATTTCCCCGTGGTGGAAGATCCTTGTAAATACACCCCCATGTGTGCTTGGCAAATTTAGATTTTGATTCTTTGAGTTATATAGCCATGTTCCATACAGTGCTCACTTTCTGCGTAGTCTTTGATATGCTAGACTCCATCTGCACAATGAGATACCTAAGCAAAGGAAACACAGGTGATGTGATTGTGAAATGAGGAAAAGAAATTCCACATTTTTCAATTACATCACCTGTGTTTCCTAACTTTACGAATAACATTGTGCAGATGAGGTTTAGGCCTGTACACAGACACAGAAGAGGTCTGGCCTTTGTTCAAGAGTGAAGTGGACATGACTTGCTTCAATGGTAGGCCTGCACATGTATTATCTCCTCTGTACTCTTCAACAAGCTTAAATTTCATCTGCAACCCTGAGTAGGCCTCACCTCAAACAAACCTCTGAATAGGCCACACTTTATCGTCATCCTGAATCAATCATTTAAAATGTTAGGGACAGATTTATGATAGCCGTGTGCCTCTTTTGCGCCACTGTGCGTCACTTTTGTGACGCAGCGGCGGTGCAAAAGATTTGCTATGTGGCGACATATTTACAACTTGATGCATCTAGGCAGATGTGTCATGCTGTAAAAAAACGCTTTCATGTGTCTTAGGGCATTTTAAGTCATTTCCCTTCGAATGTAGGTATATGATTGATTTAAATGATGTGTTTAAAAACGTTTTTTGAAATCAATTAGGTTTCTTGATATGTAGTGGTAGAGTTTCATAGGTTGCTTGGGGTATATTTAAAAAGCATTTGAGTCCCTTTGATGTTATTTTTCCCATTTTAATTTAAGACATTTCCCCGTGGTGGAAGATCCCTGTAAATACACCCCCATGTGTGCTTGGCAAATTTAGATTTTGATTCTTTGAGTTATATAGCCATGTTCCATACAGTGCTCACCTTCTGCGTAGTCTTTGATATGCTAGACTCCATCTGCACAATGAGATACCTAAGCAAAGGAAACACAGGTGATGTGATTGTGAAATGAGGAAAAGAAATTCCACATTTTTCAATTACATCACCTGTGTTTCCTAACTTTACGAATAACATTGTGCAGATGAGGTTTAGGCCTGTACACAGACACAGAAGAGGTCTGGCCTTTGTTCAAGAGTGAAGTGGACATGACTTGCTTCAATGGTAGGCCTGCACATGTATTATCTCCTCTGTACTCTTCAACAAGCTTAAATTTCATCTGCAACCCTGAGTAGGCCTCACCTCAAACAAACCTCTGAATAGGCCACACCTTATCGTCATCCTGAATCAATCATTTTAAATGTTAGGGACAGATTAATGATAGCCGTGTGCCTCTTTTGCGCCACTGTGCGTCACTTTTGTGACGCAGCGGCGGTGCAAAAGATTTGCTATGTGGCGACATATTTACAACTTGATGCATCTAGGCAGATGTGTCATGCTGTAAAGTCCTGTGCCACATGAAACCGATGCAGCAGTGATGTAAAAGATGCACCATATTGCAAGGCAGGCCTCACTTCATCTCCAACAAGATACCGTCAGTTTAAACTGTAAACATTCAGGACTGTGTAGGGGGCATGGAGAAGCTGAATCTTCTGTAAATGTCAAAATTGTTGTATACAGTGCTCAACTTCTGTGTACTCTTTGATATGCTAGACTCCATCAGCACAATGAGATAACTAAGCAAAGGAAACACAGGTGATGTGATTGTGAAATGAGGAAAAGAAATTCCACATTTTTCAATTACATCACCTGTGTTTCGTAACTTTACGAATCACATTGTGCAGATGAGGTTTAGGCCTGTTCACGGACACAGAAGAGGTCTGACCTTTGTTCAAGAGTGAAGTGGACATGACTTGCTTCAATGGTAGGCCTGCACATGTATTATCTCCTCTGTACTCTTCAACAAGCCTAAATTTCATCTGCAACCCTGAGTAGGCCTCACCTCAAACAAACCTCTGGATAGGCCACACCTTATTCCATCCTGAATCAATCATTTAAAATGTTAGGGACAGATTTATGATAGCCGTGTGCCTCTTTTGCGCCGCTGTGAGTCACTTTTGTGACGTAGCGGCGGCGCAAAAGATGCGCTATGTTGCGACATATTTACAACTTGATGCATCTAGGCAGATGTGTAATGCTGTAAAGTCCTGTGCCACATGAAACCTGCGTCAGGTTTCATATAGGCGTTTTGTTGCAGGGTGGGCATTTATTTGCATGAAAGCCCTGTAAAACTAACACAGTGAAATTTAGAAGATTTCACTGAGTCAGCTTTATGGCATTGCTGAATCAAATCCTTACGCCTGTTTGAAACAGGCATAAGGAGTGATGCACCATGCAATGTGTGGTTTGCTCCTGTGCATTGCAGTAGACATGTCGCGCTTACGACGTGATTCCTGCAATGTGCTGCTTTTGCGGCACAGATGCGTGACGCATCTGTGCTGTTTTTACTCAATGGTGCTCCACATTGTAAATGCGGCACACCATGGGTGGCAGAGCAGCGGTGCACATTAACTGGTGCATCCCTGGGGATGCGCCAGTTAACATAAATCTGCCCCTTTACATTTAAGTATGAGCAGGGGACACAGAGTCGGTGAGGCTTATCCAAGGTTAAGAAGAGATGAGTCCTGTTCACTGAAAAATTGGACATAGGCCTCACCTCCTCAGCATCGCTGGACATGGCTAAATAATAGCTGCAAAATGTTACTCTTGTTAAACAATTTTACTATTATAGTCTCTGAGATTTGTCTCTTATCCTGCAACATCTCATTGTTGTTCTCTTTCTTTAAAGATAACGACAACATCAACCATGAGTGATAATGAGCAATCCGTTAATCTCGATCTTATCGTTGAACTTGTCATTGAAACGTCAGTGGAAGTAGATCCCTTAGATGATTTAAATCCTGAGGATGATGAAGAACATGATGAGGATGCCGATTTGTCAGAATTGTATGACATAGGGTGGGAAGCTGACCTGCTTGAGCCTATGGAACTATAAACATTTATTTTTAAAATTTAACGGAATTAAAAAGCAAAAATGTAAACCGTTTCATTTAAAATTAAACACAACTTCAAAAACAGGTTATGTGTAGTGTCTTTAATAAAATAGTATAATATGCTCATAAAATTAGATCAGATTCACATATAAAACAGCACAGGTAAAATGTAGAAGCATTCAATTTCTTTCCTACTATTTGTGAATACTAAATTTGCCAATGCACTAAAAATTATTCTATGTAAAAATGACAAGTAGTGTGTTACATTTTTGACGACTGTTATTGATTTACTGTTTGGTAATAGTGGTTAATAACATTTTTTATTATATTTTACCACAGATTCAACTGCAGATCATTTCAAAATTAGAGAATGCCGTCTAAGGATAGAATCCGAAAGGCTACAAAACGTCAAAGACAGCAGCTTCATAGATTTTTGCAGCAGTCCTCTACAAAAAAAACTTTTTTCTAGTCCAGAAAAAGAGAAGCAATTTAAACGGAAAGGAAAGGCCAATCAAAAATGTTACTGCTAGAGCAGGAGATAACTCTGTGAATGATAGTAGAAGGAAACAACAGTTTAGGGACATTCGTAGACGAATGTTCCGCAACAGGATAATTGGCAATTTGTTAAAAAATATTAAGAAAGGTCAACAGAAAGTGGTTTTTTATAAGAGAAAAAAAAAGTTGAGAAAGTTATTGATCAGGCATTTGAAATTAAGCGAAAGTTATTTATTTTGATAATCAATAGAATTAGGAAGCTAAACAAGGCAATTTATGATTTCAAAAGAAATAGTAGATGGAAGAGAATAGTTAATCGTAGTAATTTTTGTGAAGTTTTTTCAGGAGAATGGATGCATAGTTCAAGTTGTGAGGCATTTTTTAATGAGGAGAGTTATTTCCAGGATAATGATTTGGTGCATGCAGTTGACACCAGTGGTCGAGCTTATGAGGTGAAAGATGGTTGTCCAGTTGAAAAAGAAAAACTTGTGACAACAGAGGCAGAAGAGGTGTTAGGTAATGAGGTTTTAGGAAGATGTCCTAAGGGACCTGTGTACACCTGGAAGTGTAGTAGTATTTGCAGTGTGCGACAGGATTCCATCAATTTGCTTTGTGATTTTGTACGGACATTTAATAAGAAAAGTTTGAAGCAGAAAATGATGTTGTTGCAAGAATTAGATCCTTGCAGAGTGAGAGAAGTGACAGGTTTGCATGGTCATTCACTGGCTTGTCTTTCCAGGAGAGTATGCCAGAGTGTTTTTCATCATTTCAGGATGCTAGCAGTGCATCATAATAAAGTGAGGAAATTAGTTAGAATGTTGTATTATGCTAAGAGTCCAGCAAGTATGCTTAAACAATTATGCCCTGCTCTTTTGCATGGTTCTGAAATAGATGTGAAGAATATTTGTGAAGAAATTGAGTTTTGTTACTTTGGAAGTAAAGAGGAGAATGTTGAAATTGACCCAGAAGAAGAGGGTAATGTGGAAGATAGTGTACAGGTTTCCAGTACAGATAATTTTCAGAAGGAAATTGCCACGTTTCAGGTGAAATCAAGTGAGAGGCCTAATTTCACTTGTGTGTGTTGTCGACGCACTTATTATAAGAATCAGACATAGGGGTCGATTAGGATGGCGGACGGAAACGTGTACCGTCCGCCGCGGAAGGTGGCAAGATACTCCGGACCTGTCGGCAGAAAATCCGCAACAGCAATTAGGATAAAACATGCAAAAAACGCCGACCACGGCGTACGGAGCACAACAATCCCCGTCCGCGGCGGTCGGAGTACACCTGAGTCAGCGGCAGGCGGACGGAACAGAAAGAACACCGACCGCCGCGTACACACATGACCGCGATTACATCCACTACCCCCGCGATACCTGCGCAATGTCCGTGTCCGCAATTAGGATAACTCCGCAAGTACCCCGGTAGTCACCGCCATCCACGTCCGCAGCGGTACCAATGCACCGAGAATCCGTGCTCCACAGCGGAACGACAACACAAACAACATCCCTACTGTCAAACCAATGCCATACATTGCAACGGAAGTTATCACCAAACACACGAAAAAAAACGGCCACCCACCGAAAACATCCAAACCAATCACAACACACAATGATCCACCGCCAAGCACCACACAATCCACACCTGGCAACACTCCCACCTAGCACCTGACTGCCAATAACCATTCAGACACGGCCTAGACACACACCATAAAAGAACTCCCACCCACTCCACAACTCCTCTGCATCACTGCATAGCTGCTAGCAGGATACACTACTGAACTGACACCAAAGACATATATCATTCACACAACCCACACCCAAACACACCCACCACACAAAGACCCACCACACCATTCCTACACACCACACACCTGCACCTCCCCATCCACGCAAACCCACACCCCGAGCACCACACACCATGGCACCAAAAAAAAAACCAAAATTCACTGACACCGAGTTAAAGGTTATGGTAGATGAGATAATCCGTGTGGAACCCCACTTATTCGGGGCCCTAGTGCAGCAGACCAGCATAGCCAGGAGAAACAGCATGTGGGACCGGATAGTCACCAGGGTGAATGCCTCCGGGAGCGTCCCGAGGACGAAGCAGGATATACAGAGGCGGTGGCATGATCTAAAGACCCGAGTGAAATCCATTCGAGCCAAGAACTATCTCCGGGCAAATCACACAGGCGGTGGAACCCCCCCGGAGCCCTTACCCTACACCGAGTGGGAGGACAAGGTGATGACCATCATCCACCCTGAGAGCCTTGATGGACTTCCTGAGGAAGAAGAGGCTGGTAAGTACAAACCAAGCACCACGAGCACAACTACATGGTGTGCCTCACACAACTGTGAAGACACATCTCCCAGACCCCAACCCATGCATGCAGTCCACATACTCACCAACGTCGAAATGACACCAACAGGCCCCCATGTCCATAGGGATGGCGGTGGTGGTGGTGATGGTGGGTGGTGGTGGGTGTGAGGGGATGGAACTACAACTCCCAACAGGCCCCCATGTCCATAGGGATGGCGGTGGTGGTGGTGGGTGGTGGTGGGTGTGAGGGGATGGAACTACAACTCCCAACAGGCCCCCATGTCCATAGGGATGGCGGTGGTGGTGGTGGGTGGTGGTGGGTGTGAGGGGATGGAACTACAACTCCCAACAGGCCCCCATGTCCATAGGGATGGCGGTGGTGGTGGTGGGTGGGGTGAGTACCAGTGCAGACAGAATCGGCAACAAAATGAAAACAACCTGTCAAGTCCACATTACTCATCCTCACATTTTGGTTTTGCAGGTCATCCTAATCTGACAGCTGGAAGCAACACCCGCCCTCCAGACTCGCCACTCACAGAAGTCTCAGGGGACGATTGGGCAGCCACCTCCGGGGCAGAGGATGATCCCGGCACAAGCAGGCAGCCAGGGCCATCTGGCTCCCAGGTCACACCTGCACCAACGACTACGGCCTCTGCCATTGTCACAACACCGACCACTGTGACCTGCACAGCCACCACCAGCACCACCTCCACCACCACCACTACTACCACCACTCCTGCCCCTGCCACCCTGCCCAACCCAACGGCCAACGCCGTGCCAGCGCCAGCCACGCAGGGAGAGTGTGAGGCAAGGCAGAGATGCAAGGCCAGATCCGGCAGGCAGGAGCATACGCCAAAGACGACACGAGGACACCAACACACCCAATCCTGTGCAACAGTCATTGGAAGCACTGGGCAGGGTGGAGGTGAGCTATCAACGTGGTCAGGCACAGGCAGACCGGGCCCACCAGGACTTTGTTGACAACACTGCAATGTTGGGGGCCATTGAGAGGCGGCTTGGCCAACTAGTGGACATCTTTACCAGGACAACCAACATGCGGATGCCATGTACATCCGCTAACACCACCCCACAAACAACGCCACCGCCACCGCCACCGCCACCGCCACCTGCGGCGGATGTGGTACCCGATGCCCCAGCGCAACCAGCTGACTCCGTAGCGGCACAAAGACGGAGGGGCCGTCCGAGGCTGGAAGTGGGCGAGAGCAGTGTGGAAGCAGCTGGCACACGCTCCAAGAGGAACCGAAAATGACTGTACCAGTACCTGAGCATGCCATTCACCCTGCCAACTATCCGGTCCCACCTGCCACAGGCCTGCTGTACTAGGCAGACACCACCCTATGTGGTGTCAGCACGGACATTTCATCTGCCATAACCTTCTACTCTCACTCCCCCACCCCTTCACTCATTTGTAAATATGCACCTACACCCATGCACAATTTGTAAATAAAAGCCACTTACTCACTCAATCATGTGTTGCCTCCATGTTTATTCACATGAATGCATCAGAAACAGATGTTACTAGGTACAGGTATCCAACTGGTACAGAATCATGGCGCTGCGGGAGTGACCTAGGGAAAATAGAAACCGCAAAGACACGTCAGGAAACATGATCACACTCATCAGAACACACTGCAGTGCAACATTGAACAACCCACACGCATCACAACAGTAATGGATGAGACGACACACATCATGGAGACGTGCATTGGCCACAATTTAGCACACACACACACATGCATGCATCACATAGCAGAACACAGAGATGAAGCACACCACTATGCCACAACACCAGCACACATTCACAGGGCATACCCAAGCAGCACAAGAGGAGCACACTCACAATCAAGGGAAGTAGCGATCAATGATCTGGCGCCTCTGGTCCACACCTTCCTCCTCACCACTATCCTCATCAGTTGACATGGGTGGGTCGGGAGGGCGAGGAACTTGCAGTTCATCAGGGTCCAAGAGCAGTTCAATGTTATAGCGCACAGCCAGGTTGTGGAGCATGCAGCACGCTATCACGATCTTGCATACTTTGCCTGGTGAGTAAGGCAGGGCCCCTCCAGTCTTATCCAGGCACCGAAACCTAGACTTGAGCAGGCCAAATGTCCGTTCTACCACTCGACGTGTCCTACCATGGGCATCATTGTATCTCATTTCTCCAGCTGTAGTGGGATTGCGTATGGGACTGAGCAGCCAAGGCCTGTTTGGGTAAGCCGAGTCGCCTGTGTTGGTGGAAGAGAGAGAGAGAGAAACATCACAACCTGCATTGTGTGGCACACCATGCCACACAGATATCACTCCTGTCACCACAGCATACTCACCAACAAGCCACGCTTGTGCCGGACGCAGATTAGCCATCAGTTGGGGGACCATGCTGCTCCGCATGATGTGGGCGTCATGTGCAGAGCCAGGGAATCTTGCACACACATGTGAGATGATGTTGTCGGCCTGGCACACCACCTGCACGTTCAGGGAATGGAAGTGTTTCCGATTCCTATACACCTGCTCACGTGCCCGTGGTGCAATGATCGCGATATGCGTGCCATCAATGGAACCCACAACGTGTGGTATACGACCCAGGGCATAGAAGTCAGCTTTGACCGCTGCCAACTCCGCCGCCTGAGGGAAATGTATATAGTCATGCTTGTACAGCATCATGGCTGTCAGTACATCCCGGAGTACCGTGCTGAACATGGCCTGTGACATTCCCCCGGCATCTCCAACTGTGTACTGGAATGTGCCTGTTGCAAAGAAATGGAGTGCCGCCATCACCTTTTGCGTGGGTGTCATGGAACCTGGATAGGTTCTTCGCGGCTGCAGGTGAGGAGACAATAGGGTCACAAGTTCCAACAATCGACGGCGATCCAGCCTGAATTTCCGGATCACCTCCTCGTCCACCATATCCTCCAGCACAGTGTATGGGCGAAGGACATTTGGAGCCCTCCTGTGTGGGAGTAGATGGAATGGAAGTCAATTCACATACAACGCATGTGTGTGCAACTTAATCACATGTCAACGCCCTCTACCAACATGTAGTATCCAGTGTATGCTTGTCATATGTGTGACTCCTCTGATTGTCAGGACAACATGGATTGACGTAGCAACAATGTGCATCCACTAGCAACATGATGTTTAGCAACATGTGCAATGCACAGTGTCTCACCTCAACATCACTGCCAACCAGACATGTGACATGACCCACATGTGTAGGCCCAACATCACATGCACACATGCAAGTACATGCACACATACTAAATTAAACACCCCCACCACCCCCCCATTTCATGATGCACCAATGGCAACACCAGTAATGGTGGGCATACGGACATCACATGCATGGGGACACAATAGGCAACACACATGTACAGTACACAACAGAACCCCCACCATAGTCATCATCTGACACATACCACTCACTGACAACTGATTCACAGGTGCCCATACATACGGGATGTACTGTGTACATGTGAGGTACGACAAACTTGTGTACGGTACTACCCGATGTGGACATGCACACGTGATGGACACTTGTGGCTCACCGATGGCCATGGTATGGACACACATGGGCTGGAGCATGACATGTGTAGCCACGCAATCACGCACACAACCGTGAGCAGGCAGCTGCAGTCAATGGTACAAGGTGCATCATCGGCTAAGATGCAAACATTGACCACGCCATGGCGGTGCACTGCATCCGCTGTTTATGTCTGGGCATACGCGGGCCGCCTTCGACATTCACATTGTCTGCACGTGCACAGACCGTCACGCCCACACACCGGCAAGTGCATGTGCAAGGTTCCGGGACGGATGGTCGATTTGCAACAATGTTGTATCACTGGCGCCAACATGGCGGGGCACGTGATCGGCGGGGGACGTGCAGGCCAACACATCCATTAGCTGATGTCAATGCACATGGCAGGTCATGCCCCCCCTTACAGTGCCATTGCATCATCCAGCCTTCACCGGCCGGCCGGCCGGCCGGCCCTGCCCTGCCCAGGACCTCCGTGCCGGCCATGGCAACCACCGCCATTGCACGGCCCTTCCACTACCGCCGTGCCAGGCCCTGCCCAGGACCGCCGTGCCGGCCATGGCAACCACCGCCATTGCACGGCCCTTCCACTACCGCCGTGCCAGGCCCTGCCCAGGACCGCCGTGCCGGCCATGGCAACCACCGCCATTGCACGGCCCTTCCACTATCGCCGTGCCAGGCCCTGCCCAGGACCGCCGTGCCGGCCATGGCAAACAGCGCCATTGCACGGCCCTTCCACTACCGGCGTTCCCTGGCGGTCCGTGCAACGGCCGTGGTTTCCATGGCCGGCACGGCGGTCCTGGGCAGGGCCTGGCACGGCGGTAGTGGAAGGGCCGTGCAATGGCGGTGGTTTCCATGGCCGGCACGGAGGTCCTGGGCAGGGCAGGGCCGGCCGGCCGGCCGGCCGGTGAAGGCTGGATGATGCAATGGCACTGTAAGGGGGGGCATGACCTGCCATGTGCATTGACATCAGCTAATGGATGTGTTGGCCTGCACGTCCCCCGCCGATCACGTGCCCCGCCATGTTGGCGCCAGTGATACAACATTGTTGCAAATCGACCATCCGTCCCGGAACCTTGCACATGCACTTGCCGGTGTGTGAGCGTGACGGTCTGTGCACGTGCAGGAATGGGAGGTGCGAACAAGGGCGGCGTGTGCCCAATAGAATGTACCGTATGCTGGACAGCGCAACACCAGGGCCAGTCATTGGCCCATTTCCAAACACGCTTCTAGGGCTGCCCAATGGCTGTCGCCGTATGCCACTGACATGGCCACAGGGCCCTATAAATGTGTCATGTGCAATACCACACATTCCACGATCACCACCGACTGCTGCCTGTGACCATCACCTCCAACTGCTGCTGCGGAGCTGACCACCGACTGCTGCCTGTGACCATCACCTCCAACTGCTGCTGCGGAGCTGACCACCGACTGCTGCCTGTGACCATCACCTCCAACTGCTGCTGCGGAGCTGACCACCGACTGCCGCTCTAGTGCCCTACTCCGTGACCTTGCCATGTCGAGAGGCAAAGAGATCCGGTCTCGTCCCTTCACCACCGCGGAGCTGGATGTCCTCGTGGACGGTGTGCTCCGCAACTACGGACGCCTGTACGGCGCACCCGGACAGGTGGTAAGTGCAGTGGGGGACAAGTTGATGTGCATGATGTGTACCATGACACCTGGGCTCTGGGATCTTGGCGGTGTGATGTGGGACCAACGCATGAATCGCAATGTGCATTGCTGCTTGAGAGTAACGTGTTGCCCCAATCTGTGTGACTGGCCAACTGTCCACTAACTTGCACCCTTTTGTCTCCCATCATGGTAGGTCAAGCTGCACCTTCGCAAGAACGTGTGGAGGAGCATTGCACGTGATGTACGAGCAGTGGGGGTGTCCAATAGACGACATACACACTGCCACAAACGCTGGGACGACATTTGCAGGCTGAGCAGGAACGTAGCGGAAGTGACACTAGGGATGATTCCAAGAACGGCACGACTGGCCCGACGCTCAATGACCCCTCTCATGCACCGTATCATAGCTGTGACGCATCCTGCCCTGTCCGAGCGGTTGCGTGTGGATGACCAGCAACGTGGCGGTAAGCATACTGTCAGTGAATGTTGCTTGTGAGTGCAATGCATGTTATGTTGGCCAGACACATTAGTGACTTCCGTGATTCGTGCGTCTCGTTGCAATGCCATGTTGGTGACATTGGCGCAGTTAAAAGTCACTTTCCGGTGCGGCATATTGAGACGGCACTCGCTAAGCAGTTGAGTGTTGGTGCACATGCTGTAGTGCTCCGTCACCCCATGGCAAGACTGGTGTGCAGATGTAGTTGCTCATGCCCTGTCCGCATGCTGTACATGTCGCACGGACAACGCCACTTATTTCGTGTGAGGATGACTGGTAGGGGTGGCCCGTGTGTAGGTTGGGGGATCGAAGTACATCGTCAGCAATGGCAATAGGGTTTCCGTACCAGTACTGTACGTGAGTGTGGCCGTGACTTACACCTCTTTCCTGTGAATTTCAGCTTTGCCAGTGGACACTCAGCCACAGACCGAGGAGATATTTGAAGCCAATGCATCCGGATCAGACGTCGGGCACACGCAGACTGACACAGAAGGGGGCAGCGCCGGAGAGGGGGACAGGACCGTCCCGGAGGACTCGCATGTGGAGACAACATCGTCAACATCTTCCGACAGTGTTGGTGAGTCAGCACTGTTGCCACAGACTGGGAGTGGGCAATTCACACCTTTGGTCAGGACACAGCACACAGGGCCCACCCTGCCGCCAACTGCACCATGTACTGTTCGTGCACGCAGGAGTAGGGGGAGCAGAGTAGCGTTCGGTGCCGGAACCGCTGCCCCGGCCTCCGTGAGCCAAAATGCTCTTTGTGCTGAGGCTGTTGATCTGCTGCGACAGCTGTGTGTGGGGCAGACCAATATGATTAATGCTTTGCAAGACCACGATAGGAAGTTGGGGCAGGTGGTAGCGTTCATGGAAGGTATGCATGGCGATCTGGCTGCTCTACACAGGACAGTGCAGTCATTGGGGAACAGTGTGTCGTCTGCCATTGTACAGTCGCAGGGACTGGGTGCAACTTCTGTTCCACCATCTACAACACTGGATGTCTCAGGGGGGAGTCAATTGTCTGACACAGGTCATTGCACTAGAAGCAGCGTCAGCCAGCACGTCAAGTCTCGGAGGGCTCAGACACCATCCCCTAGGTCAGCTAAATCTGTTCACAGAGACACCGTCAGAGACAGTGGAGTACAGACACGTGATCCAATAGAGGGTTTGGGTTCAATGGCAAGACATGCTGCACAGGCATCCCACACACAAGGTACTCCCAAGGCAAACCTTACTCCCAGTTCCATTGACACTACCTTGGACATGGACAGTGAGAAGAGGAAGGCACCTCATGAGAGCAGGGACCCTCCCAGGGGCAGGGAGACTAGGAAGGAAGGAGCCACTCCCAGGGGCAGGGAGACTAGGAAGGAAGGAGCCACTCCCAGGGGCAGGGAGACTAGGAAGGAAGGAGCCACTCCCAAGGGCAGGGAGACTGGGAAGGAAGGAGCCACTCCCAAGGGCAGGGAGACTGGGAAGGAAGGAGCCACTCCCAAGGGCAGGGAGACTAGGAAGGAAGGAGCCACTCCCAAGGGCAGGGAGACTAGGAAGGAAGGAGCCACTCCCAAGGGCAGGGAGACTGGGAAGGAAGGAGCCACTCCCAAGGGCAGGGAGACTAGGAAGGAAGGAGCCACTCCCAAGGGCAGGGAGACTAGGAAGGAAGGAGCCACTCCCAAGGGCAGGGAGACTAGGAAGGAAGGAGCCACTCCCAAGGGCAGGGAGACTAGGAAGGAAGGAGCCACTCCCAAGGGCAGGGAGACTAGGAAGGAAGGAGCCACTCCCAAGGGCAGGGAGACTAGGAAGGAAGGAGACACTCCCAAGGGCATGGACAAGGACAGTCACAAGACATACGCACCTAAGAAGAGCACGGACACTCCCAGGGGCAGGGACACACACAGGGAGAAGGTGTGTCCTGGGGATGTGTACACCAAAGACAAGTCTGCTGCCTGGGACAGGGCACCATCCAGGGAAGAGGGAGGATCCACAGACATCATTCCTCCTACGGAAATTGGACATCCAAGGGCAAAGGCATCTCCCATGGACAGTGGTGCTGTCAAGGACAGGCATACATCACCCCTTGATGCACTGCGGTTGCTGTTTTCTGGGAAACGGAATACAGATGTCTCCACAGTGGAGTCACCCCTTACCTCCACTCCCATCAGGGCCCGTCAGGAGCGGATGGAGGTTGACCCTGTAGTAGCATCCCCCATGCCACATGTTGCTGAGGCCAGAAGGCAGCCACACAGCAAACGACAAGCTGGCTCAAGCACGTCCCCAGAGAGCATTCCCCCGCCAGCAGATACACCTCCCATGGTGGGTGATATTTCTGCCCAGTCAGGCCCACTTGCCAGTCCTGTCCTGTCCAGGGTGCAGTCACATGTCACCAAGAAACGGAAACACACACCATTGACACATGCCCAACCCGAGGTCGGCCAATTGCAACTATCCCCCGCTCCCAGAGCCACCCTGCCTCCTGGCCCATACAGCCCTGTGGCTCATCATTTCAGTGGTCCCAGTGGCGCCGCTGCAGTTGACTCGCATGTGTCAGGTAGTGGCACTGTGTCTGTTGTTTGCTGTCATGCATCATGTAGTGCCACTGTATCAGTTGTGCCTCATCCTGTTTCAGGTGCTGGCAGTCTGTCTGGGTCTGTGGCCCATGTGTTGGTCACTCGGGCTGTGGCTGTGTCTCACACTCCTGTTTCAGGTGCTGGCAGTCTGTCTGGGTCTGTGGCCCATGTGTCGGTCACTCGGGCTGTGGCTGTGTCTCACACTCCTGTTTCAGGTGCTGGCAGTCTGTCTGGGTCTGTGGCCCATGTGTCGGTCACTCGGGCTGTGGCTGTGTCTCACACTCCTGTTTCAGGTGCTGGCAGTCTGTCTGGGTCTGTGGCCCATGTGTCGGTCACTCGGGCTGTGGCTGTGTCTCACACTCCTGTTTCAGGTGCTGCCAGTCTGTCTGGGTCTGTGGCCCATGTGTCGGTCACTCGGGCTGTGGCTGTGTCTCACACTCCTGTTTCAGGTGCTGCCAGTCTGTCTGGGTCTGTGGCCCATGTGTCGGTCACTCGGGCTGTGGCTGTGTCTCACACTCCTGTTTCAGGTGCTGCCAGTCTGTCCGATGCGGGAACTTCACGCAATCCACCTGATGGTCTGATGTAAGGTGCTGTTGTCTTCACTCACATGTAATTGGACATGGTGTGTGATTTGTCCATTGTACACAGTCTTCCACTGCTGTGGACCTTGTTACGGGTTGTTGGTGATTCGTACTTGTGGTGCCTCAGATACTGCTGTATGTCCTGTGATGTACTGCCTCTGATGTACCTGCTCTGGTGTCCACACTGCCCTGTTGCTGTTCTCTTGATGCTGTATGCCCTGTGATGTACTGCCTCTGATGTACCTGCTCTGGTGTCCACACTGCCCTGTTGCTGTTCTCTTGATGCTGTATGCCCTGTGATGTACTGCCTCTGATGTACCTGCTCTGGTGTCCACACTGCCCTGTTGCTGTTCTCTTGATGCTGTATGCCCTGTGCTGTACTGCCTCTGATGTACCTGCTCTGGTGTCCACACTGCCCTGTTGCTGTTCTCTTGATGCTGTATGCCCTGTGATGTACTGCCTCTGATGTACCTGCTCTGGTGTCCACACTGCCCTGTTGCTGTTCTCTTGATGCTGTATGCCCTCTCACGTGCTGCCTCTGATGGACCTGTTCTGTGCAATGGACTGTTGATGCACTTAGCCCCTCTCACGTGCTGCCTCTGATGGACCTGTTCTGTGCAATGGACTGTTGATGCACTTAGCCCCTCTCACGTGCTGCCTCTGATGGACCTGTTCTGTGCAATGGACTGTTGATGCACTTAGCCCCTCTCACGTGCTGCCTCTGATGGACCTGTTCAGTGCAATGGACTGTTGATGCACTTAGCCCCTCTCACGTGCTGCCTCTGATGGACCTGTTCTGTGCAATGGACTGTTGATGCACTTAGCCCCTCTCACGTGCTGCCTCTGATGGACCTGTTCTGTGCAATGAACTGTTGATGCACTTAGCCCCTCTCACGTGCTGCCTCTGATGGACCTGCTCTGTACTCCACAATGCCCTGTTGATGCTCTGATACTGCATTCTGCCCTCTCGTTGACTGCCAATGATGTACCTGCTCTGTACTGCACAATGCCCTGTTGATGCTCTGATACTGCATTCTGCCCTCTCGTTGACTGCCAATGATGTACCTGCTCTGTACTGCACAATGCCCTGTTGATGCTCTGATACTGCATTCTGCCCTCTCGTTTACTGCCAATGATGTACCTGCTCTGTACTGCACAATGCCCTGTTGATGCTCTGATACTGCATTCTGCCCTCTCGTTTACTGCCAATGATGTACCTGCTCTGTACTGCACAATGCCCTGTTGATGCTCTGATACTGCATTCTGCCCACTCGTTTACTGCCAATGATGTACCTGCTCTGTACTGCACAATGCCCTGTTGATGCTCTGATACTGCATTCTGCCCTCTCGTTGACTGCCAATGATGTACCTGCTCTGTACTGCACAATGCCCTGTTGATGCTCTGATACTGCATTCTGCCCTCTCGTTTACTGCCAATGATGTACCTGCTCTGTACTGCACAATGCCCTGTTGATGCTCTGATACTGCATTCTGCCCTCTCGTTGACTGCCAATGATGTACCTGCTCTGTACTGCACAATGCCCTGTTGATGCTCTGATACTGCATTCTGCCCTCTCGTTTACTGCCAATGATGTACCTGCTCTGTACTGCACAATGCCCTGTTGATGCTCTGATACTGCATTCTGCCCTCTCGTTGACTGCCAATGATGTACCTGCTCTGTACTGCACAATGCCCTGTTGATGCTCTGATACTGCATTCTGCCCTCTCGTTTACTGCCAATGATGTACCTGCTCTGTACTGCACAATGCCCTGTTGATGCTCTGATACTGCATTCTGCCCTCTCGTTGACTGCCAATGATGTACCTGCTCTGTACTGCACAATGCCCTGTTGATGCTCTGATACTGCATTCTGCCCTCTCGTTGACTGCCAATGATGTACCTGCTCTGTACTGCACAATGCCCTGTTGATGCTCTGATACTGCATTCTGCCCTCTCGTTGACTGCCAATGATGTACCTGCTCTGAACTGCACAATGCCCTGTTGATGCTCTGATACTGCATTCTGCCCTCTCGTTGACTGCCAATGATGTAGCTGCTCTGGTGCCCACTTTGCCCATGCTCACGCATACACTGTGATTATACCCCTATTTTGTACAATAAAGGTAGTCTATCAAGTCTCGTGGTCTGTCGTTGTCATTCCTGCTTGCGTACTACTAATGTGTATTCGTATTTGCTTCTCATCAGTGGTTTCGGTAACATGACACTCCCCCTCCCTACGTCACGTCCCTTACTGGTATTCCCCTGCAGACAGCCAATGGTTTGTGCCTTACCTGCGTCGTCGTCCATGGTGGGCCATGACTAGGACGTGGTGGATCGCGAAGAGCATCGGGAAAGCGTGTAGCGCTGGGTCCATGGTGGTGGTCAGCTTGCGGTGGGTATCTCTGCTATGTCACCTATGTTCGCTGTGGGGATTCCGCCATGTTCAGACAGGTTGTTTTTCCGCTGCGGTTTTATGTGTATTTTCCGCCATCTTGATTTGGGGGACGGTCTTCGACGTCAGTACGTACGGCGGGGCCTCCGGATGTGTTCCGTCCGCCACGGTCTCGTGTGTAGTTCGGCGGCGGTGCGTGCTTTTCCGTCGCGGACGGAAATTTGACACGTTTTCCTATCCTGATATGGCGGACGGAGTATCCGCGGCAGGCGGACACGGAAAAGGCTTTTTCCGCCTACTCCAGGGCCGCGGTGGCTCTTCCGTCCGCCATCCTAATGAGCCCCTAAGTTAGTGGATTTATATGCAAAAAGTGAAAGGGAAAATAATAGTGAATGGAAGGATTTCGCAACATACTTGATGGTAGAAAATTGTTTTGATTTGGGATCGGATCAACGTGTGTGTACTTATTGTTGTAACAAATTAAATCAAAACCAGATGCCTGCTAGAGCGGTTCATAATAATCTGGAATTGGTTGAGATTCCTTCTGAATTGAAGGATTTAAATACTTATGAATCTATTTTGATTCAAAGTATCCATCCCTTTCAGGCTATTGTAAGAATGGAGCCAAAGACAGGGAAATTGCCTCCATCAGATTTACAGAGTGGATTAAAGGGAAGAGTTGTTTATTTGCCTCTAGATTTGAAGAAAAACATTAATACAATTGGAGTAGAAAAAGTGGAAGAGGAACCTCTGGTTATCTTAGTTAATGGGGTTCCGACAAAGAGTAAGAAAATATGGCAAGATTTAGTGGATGTTAGGAAAGTCAAAAAGGCAACATTGTATTTGAAAAAAAATAATAAGTACTATAAGAAGGTATATGTTGCAGAAGAGGAAGTAAGTGAAGAAGAGGATAGCGATTTGTGTGCTGGTCAAATTGAGAAAGTAGAACCCTCTAAAAGTGAAGAAATATATGAACATTATAGTGTTCATCCTTTGCATTCCAAGGAAGTCATGGGGAATGCTATTGAGTTGTTTCAAATGAAACAAGCCAAAGGGAGTCCCATTAGTGTTTGGGAGGAAAGTTTGGAAGCTCGGTGTTTCCCACAGCTATTTCCAACAGGTCAAGGAGGAAGATATGATGAGCGACCTCATCAAATTCCTGCTTCTGAATACCGGACTTTACAATTGTATGCAGAAGATCCTAGGTTTCGACAATACATTCCCTATTTATTTCATCTCCTGTTTGAAAGCGATCTGTCTGGACTGTCAAATGCAGTGAACCACATCTTGAAAAGTGGTATACAGATGCAAAACATCTCGGCAAGTGACTTTATGGATAAAGTCAATGTGCAAGACAGTATTTTGGATTCTCACCTGATTAATCTCATGGCGTGTCAGCGTGGTACTAATGAGTACTGGTACCGTCGTCATGGTGATTTAAAATGTATGCTGAGGAACTTAGGAACTCCCACATGGTTCCTCACTCTCAGCTGTGCCGAGTATGGCTGGGAAGACTTACTTGAATTTCTACGAGAGGCAAATGGAAACATTGAAAATATCGAATTCAAGACACCCGGAGAACTGTGCTCTTTGGATCCAGTGAATGTATGCAGGTACTTCAATCACAGATTTGAAGCTATGATGTCTTTCATCATGAATAAGAAGAATCCACCTCTTGGAGAGGTGTTGGATTTCTTCTGCAGAAAGGAGTACCAAGCAAGAGGCGCTCCTCGTATACATATGCTGCTGTGGATCAAGGATGCACCTAAATTTGGAACAGATCCAGAAGACTTAGCAATGAGTTTCAAAAAACAGTATTCTACATGTGCTGTTCCAAACGCAAAGGAGAACAAAAGCCTAAGAGAACAAGTTCTACGTTTCCAAAGCCATCGTTGTGAAAAGTACTGTCGTCGTAAATTCAGAAACAAGGACAAGTTCTACACCAAATGTCGTTTTGCCTTTCCACGACCGGTGATTTCTAAAGGAAGAGTAAACAGTTTGATGTCTTCGCTGCGACATAATGTGATGAAGAAATCACCTAAAAACACATTCAATTTGAAAAGGAACGAAGAGTCCAAGTACATCAACGACTACAACCCAGTGATTTTGTCCATGTGGAATGCTAACATGGATATACAGTTTGTGGCTGATAACTGTATGGCTGTGGCTCGGTATGTGACATCTTACATCACCAAAAAGGAAAAGACAGAATTGAAGGATATGTGGGAGGACATTTCCCATGAAAAGGGCCTCAGTAAGAAGTTGTACAGTTTCAGTCTGAAGATGTTGTCACATCGAGAAATCGGAGCTTACGAATGTTCTGACCGGTTGTCTTCAGCAAGTCTCTATGCCAAATCCAGGAGTATCGTTTGGGCGAGTCTTGGTCTTGCTGCAACGTGTAATCGAGTTCTGAAACCTGTGCGGGAAATTGAGTATTTGGCGGAAAAGGAGCCAAACAGTACCGATATTTTGAAGACCAACATGTTGGATACATATTATCCAAATAGAAGCAGTCACCTCGAGAATGTTTGTCTGTATGAGGTTCTACAATTTTACATATTCAAGAGGAACATCAAAGAAGATATTGATAAAGGAGTGTATGCTGTAATTGGAAGTGAGGGATGTCTGGTCAAGCAAAGAAAATGCCACTTGGTAAACCATCGAAAATTGAGTGGCGAATCTCCTGAAAAAAAGGAGTTTTTCTATTTAGCACTTTTGCAACATTTCAAGCCTTGTCGTGCAGAAGAGGAACTGCTTGGAGATTTCCTCTGTTACGAAGACTCTTTCACTGCCGCCAAGGAGACCATAGAATGTCCTGTTTTTCCCAAATATCTAGAAATGTTGAATGCGGAAATCGAGCAGGAAGCAACGATTGCAGCCGAGATTGCTAGAGACAGTTCTCAGGACAGTCAGAGTTCTGTTTCATTGAGTCAGGATCCACTAGGAGGACCAGTTATCGAAAATGAAGCTGCCACTGCCATGAATGAAGTGGAAAGAGCCATGGCACATGCTCAGGAGGATGCGGTTAACTTAGAAGACTTGGAAAGACAACTCAACGTTGAGCAGAGGAAAATATATGACGAAGTTACCAACCAAATTGATCATGGATTAAGTCATGAGAAGAAAGAGTGCTCATGTACGTCGTTGAAGCCTGTCCGACTGTACGTGAGTGGAGAAGCGGGAACTGGAAAAAGTTTCCTCATTAAAGCAATTTCATGTTATTTGCAGGAAAGGACTGAGTCATCGCTGTCTTGTGTTGTCACCGCTCCAACTGGACTGGCAGCATATAACATTAAAGGTATTACTTTGCATCGTCTACTGATGCTGCCAGTGGAGCATGATAACAAATTACAATACCACAAGTTATCTGGAGATGCTTGTTGTGAAGTTTCAAGAGTCTTGAAGAAAATGAAACTTCTTATCATTGACGAAGTAAGCATGGTTTCTAATGTCATGCTTGCCTTTGTGCATTTGAGAATGCAAGAAGTTCTCAAAACAGAGTATGATGTGTTATTTGGTGGCAAACACATCATTGTTTTCGGTGATCTTCTGCAGCTGACACCAGTGAAAGGACAACCTGTGTTCAAAATGCTCACGCATGAAGATACCAGGAAGTGCCTAGGGAGCATTGGCAACGTTAATATATGGTTAAACTTCAATTATGCTGAACTGCGTGAAAATATGCGTCAGGCGAAGGATGAAGATTACAAGAATATTCTACAAGATGTTAGAATCGGAAAAGTGACCGAGCATGGGAAAGAAGCTTTATATGCACGATTACTGTCAAATTTGTATCCAGAACAAGACGTTGTGCCTGAGAATATTTTTCAGAAAATTACTGAGAAGAAATCTGTAATATGTTTGATGCCAACTCTTGCAGAATGTGCCATCTTCAACAACAAAATGTTGTATTTAGAAAACCAAGAGATTGTGAAACTGGAAGCTATTGACAGAGTAGAGCATATGGGATCAACAATTATTTTGTCTGAGAATTTGAAATCAAAATTGGATTCATTAGAGAAGACTATATCTAAAACTGCAGGTTTTGAAAAGACTCTGAATGTGTGCTTAAATTGCCGTATAATTTTAAGAAGGAATTTACATGTTGAAAGAGGTCTGGTAAATGGATCAATGGGTAATGTTGTTGATTTTGAGAAATACAGAAATAGAGATGGAATTGAATTTTTACAAATTAAATTTGATGGCATTGAGGAAGTACAGCTAATTGGTCGTTGCTCTGCTAGGGTTTTGCTTGTAAAAGACTTATATGTTCGCCGTAAGCAGTTTCCTGTTTGCTTGGCATATGCGGTGACAATCCATAAATCGCAAGGTTTAAGTGTAGACAGTGCATTGGTGAATATTGGCAGTTCTGTGTTCAAGGAGGGTATGGCATATGTGGCATTGTCACGAGTTAGAACTTTATCGGGATTGTACTTGATTGAGTGTGATGTCACAAACATTTGTGCGGATCTAGATTGTGTTAAGGAATACAATAGGTTAAGAAGAGAGTATGCGCCACATTTGCCTCAATATCCTTTGTTTGAGAAACGTGTGGTAGGCCGGAAACGAAGAAATGTGACCAATAGTAGGGAGGTTGTAGCAAAAAGACGAAAAGTTGATGAACCAGAAATTATAAGCAGAAAGAAAAAGGATTTTGTTGAAGATGTTGTTGGTTTTCAATTTGAAAACAGTTCTGGTGTCAACTGCTATGCTAATGTAGTGGTTAATATTTTGTTTTCTCTAGAAAATGTAAAAGAAGAGATTGTGGTCAATTCAGATCAAAGATTTTGCAGTTTGTTGAATTCTGTGTTAGAGAAATGTAGCACTGATAGAACAAAAATAGAAAGTGTGTCTGAAATTCGAAATCTGTTAGACAGATGTTCAGGTCAAACACAATTCTCTCAAAATATTCAGCAAGATTGTCAGGAGTTTTTAATGTATATGCTTGATGTATTGCATGATGAAGGTGTAGATGTAGATCACCTGTTTGGGCTTTCTTATCAATGGCAGCATGACTGCGAGAACTGTAGGGTATCAAGTACTACTAGTGTAGACTCAGAAAAATGTATATATTTAACTTTGCCAGACAGTAAATCAGTGTCCTTTAATAAGCTAGTAAAAGCAGCTGATCACAACATGGAGTGTAGCCAATGTAAGTCTGAAATGTTGTCAACATTATTTATACAAACATATGGCCAGTATGTCATTTTAATGTTCCAACGATGTAGGCCTGATGGAGCAAAATTGACAACTTTAATTAAAAATTTTGTGGCTTCGCAGTTGTCAATATCAGGAAGGACTTTTGTAACTGCAGCAATTATATATCATGACGGTCCTTCAACAACATCAGGACATTACACAGCTTATTTAAAGTCTAGAAACGGCTGGTCATTCTGCAATGATTCTGTTTTAACTTTCAAAAAAAAATTGCCTTTTGACCTTAAAAATTCTTACCTAGGGTTTTTTAAACCAAAATTTTAGGGAAGGAATCTCGGGATTTGCTCTGAGGAATTTCAAGAGGTTCTAATGGCTCCTACACTATTTGGCCTTGAGGATAAGTGTAGTACAGAGACAAAAGTTATTTTTGAGTTCTAAATAGTTCCTGGAAAAAAAGAAGGTTTTCTTACAGAAAGTGGTGGGCACGGATTAGTTAAAGGACAACAGAGTATTTCCCAAAGCAAACGGTGTTCTTACCATAACACTTGACGTCATGGAAAAATAACTGCACTTTGAATGAGTTCAGAAAAACTGTTTCTTTTTATACGCTAATTCAATCAGCCAATCAAAACATGGAGTAGAGGTAATGTAAGTCTGCAATGCTGTCTAGATTATTTGTCCAAACCTTTGGTTATAATGTCATTTTAAAATTCCAAGAATATAAACCTGATGAAAGTAAGTCTTCAACTTTAATTACAAATGTTGTGGCTACACAGTCGTTGATTTTAGGAAGAACATTTGTAACTGCAGCTATTATATGACATGATGGTCCTTTGACAAGATCCGCTTATTACACAGCTTATTGAAAATGTAAAAAAAGCTGCTGTTTCGGAAATGATTTCCATTTGACTACGATACAATGTTGCCTTTTTACTTAAAAATATTCTTACTTTCTGTTTTCAGAAAAGAGAATTTAGGGTAGGTAACTGGCCTATAATGATTCTAGGGGTTGATATAATTTTATCTACTGTTTTAAATTGCTTTGTGATTAAAAGTGATGTAGAGAATTAAATATTTGTAGTAGTCATAGAGGTAGTGTAAGTCTGCTTTATAGTAAGCAGTATCAGTGTCATAGGAAATGTGGAACATGAGTGAGCAAGAAGGGTGAGATATTACTAGTACAGGATTGTGAAAGTGATCTTGAACGTTTTCTTTCTGAAAGTTGCGGAAATACAAAATGACGGGATTTGCTTAGAAGAATTCCAAGAGTTATAAATGGCTCTTACACGATTTGGCCTTGTGGAAAAGTGCGGTAGAGAGCGAGAAGTCATTTATTGTATGTAACATATTTGTCAAAACGATGGAGTTTTCTTTCAGAAAGTGGCGGGCTGAAAATAATAACAGCACAACAGAGTGTAAGCTGTTCATAGGATATCCTTCGACATCATGGAAAGTAAGTTACTTTTGAGGAGTTCTGATTTCTGATTGGTTATGTTATATGGGTTTTTTAAACACAATCATTTTGATTGTGTTTTTTTTTCCCCGCTGTTATATGATGAATACCTTCAAGTCACTGTTTTTAGTGAAATTTGATAAATTCTGAGAACAGCAAAAATAAACCATTTAACATGTATAATTAATTCTGTACTTTTTGTATTTATGATATACATTTAGAACTGTGTAGGAGCCATGGAGAAGCTGAGGCTTCTGTAAGTGTCAAAGTTGTTGCATACAGTGCTCACATTCTGCGTAGTCTTTCATATGATAGAGTACATCTGCGCAATGAGATACCTAAGCAAAGGAAACACAGGTGATGTGATTGTGGAATGAGCAAAAAAAATTGCACGTTTTTCAATTACATTACCTGTGTTTCCTAACATTACGCATCACATTGTGTAGATGAGGTTTAGGCCTGTTCCAGGAGACAGAGGAGGTCTGACATTTGTTCAAGAGTGCAGTGGACATGACTCACTTCGTTGGTAGGCCTGCACATGTATTATCTCCTCTATACTCTTCAACAATCCTTAATTTCATCTGCAACCCTGAGTAGGACTTACCTGAAAAAAATCTCTGGATAGGCCACACCTTATCAGCATCTAGAAACAATCATTTAAAATGTTAAGTGCAGATTTATGATGGCCGTGCGCCTCTTTTGCGCCGCCCTTGCGTCACTTTTGTGACGCAGCAGCAGTGTAAAAGATGCACCATGTTGCAAGATAGGCCTCAGTTCATCTCCAGCAAGATACCGTCAGTTTAAAATTTATATAATTAGGACTGTGTAGGGGGCATGCAGAAGCTGAGGCTTCAGTAAGTGTCAAAGTTGTTGCATGCAGTGCTGCACTTCTGGGTACTCTTTCATATGCTGGACTACATCTGCACAATGAGATACCTAAGCAAAGGAAACACAATTGATGTGATTGTGAAATGCAAAAAACAACAAGTGATGGACTGAATGTGGATCAATGTCACACACTCCCCCAGTCAAAAGATCTGGGCCCAAATCCATCGTTTTTTTGCACTCCACACCACCCTGGGTCAGATAATGGCTTTATGCAAATCAGCTCTGACCCTGTTGCCCCATGGGAACAGTCCAGTCCGAACTACAACAGCCATATCTTTCCCAGACCGGAATCAAGCATCCGAGGACCGGACCGGTTTCGAGGTAACACCTCTCTTCAGCCCGGCTAGCTTGACTCCAAGTGGTGTGGAGTGCCTGGGACCCACGTCTGGGCATCCCCAGCGCACTTAGGGCGGCAATTGCAAAAAACAACAAGTGATGGACTGAATGTGGATCAATGTCACACACTCCCCCAGTCAAAAGATCTGGGCCCAAATCCATCGTTTTTTTGCACTCCACACCACCCTGGGTCAGATAATGGCTTTATGCAAATCAGCTCTGACCCTGTTGCCCCATGGGAACAGTCCAGTCCGAACTACAACAGCCATATCTTTCCCAGACCGGAATCAAGCATCCGAGGACCGGACCGGTTTCGAGGTAACACCTCTCTTCAGCCCGGCTAGCTTGACTCCAAGTGGTGTGGAGTGCCTGGGACCCACGTCTGGGCATCCCCAGCGCACTTAGGGCGGCAATTGCAAAAAACAACAAGTGATGGACTGAATGTGGATCAATGTCACACACTCCCCCAGTCAAAAGATCTGGGCCCAAATCCATCGTTTTTTTGCACTCCACACCACCCTGGGTCAGATAATGGCTTTATGCAAATCAGCTCTGACCCTGTTGCCCCATGGGAACAGTCCAGTCCGAACTACAACAGCCATATCTTTCCCAGACCGGAATCAAGCATCCGAGGACCGGACCGGTTTCGAGGTAACACCTCTCTTCAGCCCGGCTAGCTTGACTCCAAGTGGTGTGGAGTGCCTGGGACCCACGTCTGGGCATCCCCAGCGCACTTAGGGCGGCAATTGCAAAAAACAACAAGTGATGGACTGAATGTGGATCAATGTCACACACTCCCCCAGTCAAAAGATCTGGGCCCAAATCCATCGTTTTTTTGCACTCCACACCACCCTGGGTCAGATAATGGCTTTATGCAAATCAGCTCTGACCCTGTTGCCCCATGGGAACAGTCCAGTCCGAACTACAACAGCCATATCTTTCCCAGACCGGAATCAAGCATCCGAGGACCGGACCGGTTTCGAGGTAACACCTCTCTTCAGCCCGGCTAGCTTGACTCCAAGTGGTGTGGAGTGCCTGGGACCCACGTCTGGGCATCCCCAGCGCACCAGTGCTCAGACGTGAGTCCCAGGCACTCCACACCACTGGAATCAAGCTAGCCGGGCTGATGAGAGGTGTTACCTCGAAACCGGGCCGGTCCTCGGATGCTTGTTTCCGTTCTGGGAAGGACAAGGCTTTTGTAGTTCGGACTGGACTGTTCCCATGGGGCACAGGGTCAGCGCTGATTTGCATATCGCCATTGTCTAACCCAGGGTGGCGTGGAGTGGAAAAACGATGGATTTGGGCCCAGATCTTTTGACTGGGGTGAATGTGTGACATTGATCCACATTCTGTCCATCATTGTTGTTTTTGCAGTAACCGCTCTAAGTGTACTGGGGATGCTCAGACGTGAGTCCCAGGCACTCCACACCACTGGAAGCAAGCTAGCCGGGCTGATGAGAGGTGTTACCTCGAAACCGGGCCGGTCCTCGGATGCTTGTTTCCGTTCTGGGAAGGACATGGCTTTTGTAGTTCGGACTGGACTGTTCCCATGGGGCACAGGGTCAGCGCTGATTTGCATATCGCCATTGTCTAACCCAGGGTGGCGTGGAGTGGAAAAACGATGGATTTGGGCCCAGATCTTTTGACTGGGGTGAATGTGTGACATTGATCCACATTCTGTCCATCATTGTTGTTTTTGCAGTAACCGCTCTAAGTGTACTGGGGATGCTCAGACGTGAGTCCCAGGCACTCCACACCACTGGAAGCAAGCTAGCCGGGCTGATGAGAGGTGTTACCTTGAAACCGGGCCGGTCCTCGGATGCTTGTTTCCATTCTGGGAAGGACATGGCTTTTGTAGTTCGGACTGGACTGTTCCCATGGGGCACAGGGTCAGCGCTGATTTGCATATCGCCATTGTCTAACCCAGGGTGGCGTGGAGTGGAAAAACGATGGATTTGGGCCCAGATCTTTTGACTGGGGTGAATGTGTGACATTGATCCACATTCTGTCCATCATTGTTGTTTTTGCAGTAACCGCTCTAAGTGTACTGGGGATGCTCAGACGTGAGTCCCAGGCACTCCACACCACTGGAAGCAAGCTAGCCGGGCTGATGAGAGGTGTTACCTCGAAACCGGGCCGGTCCTCGGATGCTTGTTTCCGTTCTGGGAAGGACATGGCTTTTGTAGTTCGGACTGGACTGTTCCCATGGGGCACAGGGTCAGCGCTGATTTGCATATCGCCATTGTCTAACCCAGGGTGGCGTGGAGTGGAAAAACGATGGATTTGGGCCCAGATCTTTTGACTGGGGTGAATGTGTGACATTGATCCACATTCTGTCCATCATTGTTGTTTTTGCAGTAACCGCTCTAAGTGTACTGGGGATGCTCAGACGTGAGTCCCAGGCACTCCACACCACTGGAAGCAAGCTAGCCGGGCTGATGAGAGGTGTTACCTCGAAACCGGGCCGGTCCTCGGATGCTTGTTTCCGTTCTGGGAAGGACATGGCTTTTGTAGTTCGGACTGGACTGTTCCCATGGGGCACAGGGTCAGCGCTGATTTGCATATCGCCATTGTCTAACCCAGGGTGGCGTGGAGTGGAAAAACGATGGATTTGGGCCCAGATCTTTTGACTGGGGTGAATGTGTGACATTGATCCACATTCTGTCCATCATTGTTGTTTTTGCAGTGATTGTGAAATGAGCAAAAGAAATTGCAAGTTTTTCAATTACATCACCTGTGTTTCCTAACATTACACATCACATTGTGCAGATCAAGTTTAGGCCTGTCCAGGGAAACAGAGGAGGTCTGGCCTTTGTTCAAGAGTGCAGTGGACATGACTCACTTCATTGGTAGGCCTGCAAATGTATTATCTCCTCTGTACTCTTCAACAACTCTAAATTTCATCTGCAACCCTGAGTACGCCTCACCTCAAACAAACCTCTGGAGAGGACACACCTTATTGGCATCCTGAAACAATCATTTAAAATGTTAGGGACAGTTTTATGATGGCTGTGCACCTCTTTTGCGCTGCCGTTGCATCACTTTTGTGAGACAGCAGCAGTGCAAAAGTTGCACCATGTTGCAAGATAGGCCTCACTTCATCTACATCAAGATACTGTTAGTTTAAAATGTATATTTTTAGGACTGAGTAGGGGCATGGAGAAGCAGAGGCTTCTGTAAGTGTCAAAGTTGTTGAAAAACTGTTTGTCCTTCAATCTTTTCCCTTGTCTTTTCTAATTTTTAAATACATGTTTTAATATTTTTCAAATGTTTGTTCTCTCTTTCACAGATTGAAAGTATAAAAATAACAAGTGACTAAGTTAACGACAATTATAAGGTAAATGTTTTGTACTCTTTTCGTTACATTTCTATCACATTTAACTTCTATTAGTTTCACTACTTCATTTCTTTAACCCTCACTTTCCTGCCTTTGCTACTTCCCTCATTCCTTTTTCTATTACTTACTTACTCTACTCCTTCCACTATTTTTCTCAGTCCCTCTCTTCTCATACTTCCTCACTCTTGTTCACTCACTCCGTCTCTATTACTCTCACTGTCTCTGACTGATCACTCTTTCACTACTTGTTCATTATGCTTTCTCTCTGTAGTTCAAGCACACTAAGGGGCATATTATAAACACAGACAATAAAATTATCGCTGCTTTTATCGGCAGAAAACTGCCGCAAAAGTGGCTTTAGCTGCAGTTTTCTTCCGCAAAAGCGGCTTTAGCAGCAGTTTTCTGCCGATAAAAGCAGTCATTATCGGTAGAAAACTGCAGCAAAAGTGGCTTTAGCGTCAGATTTCTGCCGATAAAAGCAGCAAAACTTTTATCGCCTATGTTGATAATATGCCCCTATGTTATTTACATTTCTTTGCTGTTTCAATCATTCCTTTTCTGTTACTTCTTCTTTTCTGCATTGTGTTTTTTCTCTCTGTTATTCCAATGTTTTAATCTTACTTTGATTATTCAGTCACATTCTCTAAGAAACTCTTGTTTGTTATTCTTCTACTTTCCTTTTTTTCTATCACTTCCTTATCTATTTTGTTTTTCACAATTATACCCTCTTCCATCTTTTCTTCGGTAAATAGATCTATTAAACAGTATCTTTGGTTTAGTCCCTATAGCTGTCTTTCTTTTAACATTACTCTCTGTTTCCTTCCCTTATACTTACTCTTCTTTTTAAAAAAAAATTTTTTTTTTGGTTCGCTCCCGGTTTGCGTACCGGCGAGCGAACCGGGAAATGAACTCAAAAAAATAGAGGTTGGCAGAGTGCTAAACATTCTATGAATTTTTTTATAAAGGGGAGGTAGTTCTGAAAAGAACTTTTTTTTTATTATTTTTGTTGTTTTATATTTTTTTATTATTTTACTGAACATTTTTTTACTTTTTTTGTATTTTTTGAACGGTTTTATATTTTTGGGGGTTTTTTTTGGGGGGGAAACGAAAACGATTCATTGTAAAGGGCTCAACAGGAGCAACAAAAAAAAAGAATTTATTCTCTGGGGCGTTTCGGACAAACATGATTGTCGATAGCTCTGTTGATTAGATTGATGCTACTTTCTCTGTAGCAAATGAACTGATTACAGCGCACGCACACTTGTTTCACTTCCCCGAACCTCATCTGTATATTTGGGACCATCTCCCTCGCCTCTGGTCCCGTCACTTCCTGTACAACTGATCTTCTGGCCACAGAAGGGGGATTATCTTGCTGGTCACGTAACTGCGCAGCACTGTAGTTGATAGGATGCCACCTATCCATATGGCGATGCATTGTATAATTGCCGTAACTGTACTTCTTGTCTGTCCCTCTGGACAAATCCTTCTTACATATCAGGCAAGTTACGTACCGGGCATTAACTTTTTTTTGGCCCCGGGGATATTTAAAAAATTGCCAAATAAAGTTTTCTTTCAAATGAGACCTCCTGGGCTCCTCACGCAAAAACTGCCTCTCTTCCTGCTCTTCCTCTTCTTCCTCTTCTTCCTCTTTTTGCTGAATGATAACTTCAGCAGGTGGTCCTCTCTTCCTTGGAGGTGGTGGAGGTGGTGGGGAAGCACCAGCTGAAGCTACTAATGAAGCCATTGTTCAGTGATCACAAAAGGTCTTCCTCTCACAAAGATGAAAGTCAGAGTGAGCAAAGAAGGAGGGGTTTTCATCATTTGGGAAAAACAATAGTTCTAAACCAATGAAAAGTGTTACTTTTAGGTCACATGACCTAGTCTTACATCATTAGGAAACCAAAAGTGAAATGAACCAATGAAAAGTGTTATTAACAAGTCACATGACCTGTTGTGTTTACGTTACGCGCTTTGCGCCGCGTCCCGGATCGCTTCCGGGAAGCTGCGCTTCGCGCCTCGTTCGCGTACCGGTTCACTTCCGGGTACGCTAACGCGGCGCGTCATATGACGTTTAACGCGACAACGCGATACGTCACGCTGACGCGAAGCGTCACGATGTTGTTTTCTAACGCGGCAGTTGCGGAAACGGAACGTTTACTGGTTCGCGGACCGGGTCGCGGCACCAAATTGAGCTAACGGGAAGCTAACCGGTTCGCGGACCGGGAGCGAAACAAAAAAAAATAATAATAAAAAAAAAATTGTATTAAAAACATATAAAATATATTTTTCGATTTAAAGAAGAATACATTTTAAACTTTTGATATTTGCTATTAAAAAACCATTGAAATTCACTGAAAAAACCATAGGTTATAGACCATATATAGTTAGGAATTAGCATTTACAAAACCTTATTTTACTCACACAAAACCATTGAAATTCCATATATAGTAAGTTGTACTAACTATATATCGCGCACCCGCAATCCACTGCTGATCATGTCACATATTACATCATTCATGACATGGTCAGTGACATCACTGATGACATCACTGATGACATCTCAAATGACATCACTGATGACATCACTGATGACATCTCAAATGACATCACTGATGACATCACTGATGACTACATCCAGTGACTGTATGTTTCTGTAAAGTTAAAATATGTCTTACATATTGAAGAATGAGTGGATGTATAAGTGTCTGGATGAAGGATTTAGTAGGTGCATGACTGACTGTATGAGGGAGTGATTAAATGTGTCTCACTGAGTGCATGGGTTAGTGACTAAACTGTCTTAATTTGTGCATCATTATGTCTGTTGTTCTGTAAAGTGCTGCATGTGTTAATCATTAGCTATATGATTAACTATATGGGTTATTGATTGGTTGCCCAAGTATTTGTATGGGAGACTGAGAGTGTGTATGGGTGGCTGGGAGATGTATGACTCTCTGCATAGATGTGTGAGCAGTTGATTCACTAGGTGTATGGGTTCAAAAGTGCATGTGGAAACATCTGTATGGGCGGTTGACTGTGTGCATGAGTGTATTGGTGAGTGAATGGATATCTCAGTGCTACATGTCAAAGTAAGTACATATGTACAACACAGTACATGTGAGAGTTGACATATATAAATAACTATGCATAAGAGCCAGTGAATGTGTGAGTGGCTGTGTGATTCATTGTGATCTTGTATCAGGGATTGTATAAGAGAGTAAATATGTGTTAGTATATGTTTCAATAAGTAAGGTGTGTATAACTGTATAGTTGAGGAAATTGAGGTGTGATTGATTCTTTGCATGACTGACTAGGTGCGTGAGTAACTCCATGGATGAGTGACAGTCTGTGAGTGTCTGTTTACACTGAGTGTATCTAAGTTTTTATTAGAGTCCGAAGAGATTCATCGTATTATCACATGAATAATGTCATCAGTGATCTCATCAGTGATGTCTTTTGAGACGTGATCAGTGATGTCATCAGTGATGCCATCAGTGATGTCATTTGAGATGTCATCAGTGATGTCATCAGTGATGTCACTGACCATGTCATGAATGATGTAATATGTGACATGATCAGCAGTGGATTGCGGGTGCGCGATATATAGTTAGTACAACTAACTATATATGGAATTTCAATGGTTTTGTGTGAGTAAAATAAGGTTTTGTAAATGCTAATTCCTAACTATATATGGTCTATAACCTATGGTTTTTTCAGTGAATATATATATATATATGTATATATATATATATATATATATATATATATAAATTCAAGCACTCTCAAACCTCCGAATTTCGGCGATAAAAAATGCATGAACTCCTCTGCGTGTTAAAAGGGAACATTTCTTTATTTCTCTCTTCTACCTGCTATGACGCGTTCCGGACGGTAAAACGGCCTTGATCACATGAGGCTGGTTTTGTGGAAAAGATTTTTAAATTGCTACACCCGTGTCATGTGATTACAAACATAGAAAACAGACTCTATTTTTATCGGTGATACGACAGCAGGTTAAATCCAAAATTGCGTATGCATATAAATACTGCATCTAGTTGAATTTGCACATGGAAATAAAAAGTAAAATACATCAATGTGATAATAAATAAATAAATAGGTGTTCAATATGACTGCTATATTATACAAAATTACGACTACTCAATAAAATGCTATCTATGAAAAATAAATCTCATTAGTAACTGGAAGCAAAACCCATACGGAAATGATTGAAGGACACCCAGGGTAAATTTGATAACTGTATAAATACTAAAGTTAAAAAAAAAGGTCCTATTCAATATCATTATCCGATCAAAGATGCCATGTAGCTATTCAAGGAAAAAATGTCATTTAAACAGAAAAATAATTTGTTAACATCAAAATTATTGCATAAATGTGTAATAGACAGGCATCGACTGCCTAATTGATGTTATTCCAGGATAGAGTAGAGAGAAACTTAATACTATAGTGTCAGATATACTAAATAATCCTATCTTAGGGTCACCTTGATGTACCTATGAGTTGTAGCAAGATGCAGTAACTGAATAAATACATATAGAAACCCGTCATGTCTGCAACATGAATGACTCCCCTACATATGTGCTGTCTGTAAACAAATACTTGCTGATTTGCAAATATAGCTACAAAGACAAAGTGCTAATAATCTGCAAGTATGCCAATTTCTTAAAAGTGTTAAAAAACTACTCATAATCTATCTAATTAGTATTAATCAAAAAGGAGGTATCATCTAATCATAAATACAACGTGGTGTAATATACATAGTGTTTTTAGATGTAAGGTCGTGAGATAGCTATTAAGACCGGTACAAATAAACATAGGAATAAATATACTGAAAAACTGAGCTGGTACAATACTTCTAGTTGTAGCATGGATAAGTATCATGACTATGTATATGGTTTACAGAAAAGTGTGTAGGTCCTCCATGGTGTTCAGTCCAAAAGGGCCCTTACTGTCCAGCTCTATTATCATGCGGGTCTCTAGCTGCCTCAACATCTGTTCTCTATTGCCCCCCGTCGTAAATTGGGGATGGCATTGATCACATAGTAGGTGAAGCACTTGAGATCATTGCCATGTGTTGCCTTAAAATGACGCGCCACCGGATAGGTAACATCATTATTTACAATTGCTCTCAAGTGCTGAAGGATGCGGGCATGTACTTGGAGCTTAGTACTGCCCACATAGTTGAGGCCACAGGTACAAGTGAGAACATAGACCGCATATTCAGTGCGTCAGGTATAGTGCCCCCTTATCCGAATTTCTTTGGGACTAAATGGAGTGGTGTAATGGGTTTGGTTAGCTCCGAATTTACAGGCCCTACATGAAGTACACTTATAGAAGCCTTTTTTAGGTTGTAACCATGTACCACTGGATACAGATTCTGGGCTACTCTTGACCAATTGATTCCTCATTGACACCGCCCGCCTAAAAGTGATGGTGGGTTTCATAGGTAAGGTTGGTGCCAAAACGGCATCCGTTCTGAGTATGGGCCAGTTTTTATTCACTATTGCCCATAACTGACTGTGCTGTTTGTTATATGTAGTGATAAGACGAGGTGCTGTGTTTTCCTCTTCCCTGCTAGTATGTTCTTTCTCCAGGGTCCCACTCTTGGCTCCCAACAGAGATTCCCTAGTTCTCATATCAGCCTTATCACTAGCTTGTTGAAGAATGGTATCACTGTATCCTCTGTCCTTGAACCTAGCTAATGTCTCCTGAGTACATTCGGGGAGTTCCTCCTTGGTGCTGCAGATTCTTTTCAATCTAAGGAGTTCACCATAGGGGATACTCCTAATGAGGTGGCTTAGATGTGAGCTGGTAGCATGTAGGGTGGCATTCCCCGCAGTTGGTTTTTTATAAAGTGTGGATTCCAGCTGGTTATCTAATACATAAATATTAGTGTTTAGGAATGTCACCTGTGTTTGAGTTATGTGTGCAGTTAATCTTAAAATTGATGTTATTGTTGTTTAATTCAGCTCTAAATGCTTCTGCACTGCCTTGATCACCCTTCCATACCAAGAATATCATGTCAATATATCTTAACCAATGCAATACATGCTCCTCACATACTTTGGCCAAGGTACCCCTGAGAACCTGCTCCTCCCACCAGCCTACATAAAAACACGCATAGCTGGGTGAGAAGCAGGCTCCCATATCCACCCCACACTTTTGACAATACAGGTTGTTGTCAAACATAAAAAAGTGATTAAACAGACACCACTTGATCATTTCTAGGAGCATCATATTATGATTGTACATAGTCAAAGGCCTTTTATCCAGGTAGTGTTTGACAGCAGTTAATCCAGTATGGTGGTCTATGCTTGTATAGAGCGATTCAATGTCCATCACAATGAGAACAAGCATTTGCAATGCAATAGGTCTCACATTAGGAAAGTTTGAGCTATTGGTATTGTCAATGACAAATTTTTTATTTATGTTTTGTTTTTGAAAATAGCTAAATTAATAGCTTTGTCATTTACAATGCCAATAGTTATAACTTTCGCAAATGTGACACCTATAGCATTTGTAATGCAATGTGTGTTGTATTTACGTGACTTACATGTATTGATATTACAAATAACAATGGCTTTTATTTTTTTTAATAATTAATACTTAAATAAAAGTTATTGTAATGTATAATGGCAATAGCTTAAACTTTTGTAAATAACGTTTTTGAAGATTATGTTCAGTGTATTTTATTGTGACGAAAATCCAAGAACAGAAGTGAAATATTAACATCTTTTTGTTACATTTGTAATAAAGCTTGAAACATTGAGAGAACATATTTGAACCAGTTGTTGTTGAATGGTTGCACAGATTGATGCTGTGGTGGCGCTGAGTGATGTTGTGATGGCGAACGAGTGATGTTGTGGCATTCAGTGATGCTGTGGAAGCGCAAAGTGATGTTGTGGTGCCCCTGAGTTATGCTGTGGTGGTGCAGAGTGATGCTGTATGCTATGTTTTGTTTTGCTATCCTATGTTTTGTTTTGTTATGCTATGCTATGTTTTGCTATCCTATGCTTTGATTTGTTATGCTATGCTACACTGTGTTTTATTATGCTATGCTATGTTTTGTCATGCTATGCTATGATTTGCTATGCTTTGTTATGCTATGCTATGTTTTGTTATGATATGCTACGTTTTGTTGTGTTTTATTATGCTATGCTTTGTTTTGCTATGCTATGTTTTGTTATGCTGTGCTATGCTATGTTTTGTTGTGTTTGGTATGCTATGCTATGTTTTGCTATGCTATTATTGTCTTGTTTTGCTATGCTATGTTTTGTTATGTTTCGCTATTTCTTTTATGCTAAGCTATGTTTTGTTGTGTTTTGCTATGTTTTGTTATGCTATGCTTCGTTTTGTTATGTTATGCTATGTTTTGTTATCTTATGCTATGTTTTGTTCTGCTATGTTTTGTTGTGTTTTGTTATGCTATGCTATGTTTTTTATACTATGCTATGTTTTGTTTTGCTATATTTTGTTATGTTAGGCTATGCTTTGTTTTGTTATGCTATGTTTTGTTATGCTATGCATGTTTTGTTGTGTTTTGTTATGCTATGCTTTGTTGATTTTTGCTATGCTATGTTTTGTTTTCTTATGCTATGTTTTGTTTTGCTATCCTATGCTTTGTTTTGTTATGCTATGCTATGTTTTTCTATCCTATGCTTTTTTGTTATGATATGCTATGCTGTGTTTTGTTATGCTATGCTAGGTTTTGTTATGCTATGCTGGTGAGGGTGAGTGACGGTGGGTGTGGGTGAGGGTGTGTGAGGGTGGGTGAGGGTGTGTGAGGGTGAGGGTGTGTGAGGGTGAGGGTTGTGGGGGTGAGAGGTGTGAGGGTGAGAGGGTTGTGGGGGTGAGGGGTTGTGAGGGTGAGGGTGAGTGAGGGGGTGCGAGGGTGAGGGGGTTTGAAGGTGAGGGTGTGAGGGTGAGGGGTGTGAGGGGGTGTGAGGGTGTGTGAGGGTGAGGGTGTGAGGGTGAGGGTGAGGGGGTGAGGGTGAGTGAGGGTGAGAGGGTGTGTGAGGGTGAGGAGGTGTGAGGGTGCGAGGGTGTGTGAGGGGGGTAATGGTGTGTGAGGGTGAGGGAGTGTGAGGGTGAGGGTGAGGGTGTGAGGGTGAGGGTGAGGGGGTGAGGGTGAGTGAGGGTGAGAGGGTGTGTGAGGGTGAGGAGGTGTGAGGGTGCGAGGGTGTGTGAGGGGGGTAAGGGTGTGTGAGGGTGAGGGAGTGTGAGGGTGAGGGCGTGAGGGTGAGTGAGGGTGTGTGAGGGTGTGTGAAGGTGAGGGTGGGTGAGGATGAGGGTGTGTGAGGGTGTGGGTGTGAAGGTGAGTGAGGGTGAGAGGGTGTGAGGGTGTGTGAGGGTGTGTGAGGGTGTGTGAGGGTGAGGGGGGTGAGGGTGTGTGAGGGTGAGGGGGTGTGAGGGTGTGTTAGGGTGTGAGGGGGAGGGTGAGTGAGGGTGTGTGAGGGTGTGTGAGGGTGAGGGGATATGAGGGTGAGGGGGTGTGAGGGGGTGAGGGTGAGGGTGAGTGAGGGTAATTGAGGGTGAGAGGGTGTGAGGGTGTGTGAGGGTGAGGGGGTGTGAGGGTGAGGGCATTAAGGGGGTATGAGGGTGAGGGGTTGTGAGGTGAGGGGGTGTGAGGGTGAGGAGGTGTGAGGGTAAGGGGGTGTGAGGGTGAGGGGGTGTGAGGCTGAGTGAGGGTGTGTGAGGGTAAGGGTGTGTGAGGGTGAGGGTGTGTGAGGGTGAGGGGGTGTGAGGGTGAGGGTGAGGGGGTTTGAGAGTGTGTGAGGGTGTGAGGATGAGGGGGTCTGAGGGTGAGGGGGTCTGAGGGTGAGGGTGTGTCTGAGGGTGAGAGGGTGTGAAAGGGTGTGTGTGAGGGTGAGGGGGTATGAGTGTGTGTGAGGGGGAGTAAGGGTGTGAGGGTGAGAAGGTGGGTGAGGGTGAGAGGGTGGGTGAGGGTGTGTGAGGGGGTGTTTGAGGGTGAGTTGGTGTGAGGGTGAGGGTGTGAAGGAGGGTGAGGGGATGTGAGGGTGAGGGAATGTGAGGGTGAGGGAATGTGAGGGTGAGGGGGTGTGTGGGTGAGGGGGTGTGAGGGTGTGGGGGTGAGGGGTGTGGGGATGAGGGGGGCTGGGGGGGTGAGGGGGTGTGAGGGTGAGCGGGTGTGAGGGTGAGGGGGTGTGAGGGTGGGGGGGTGGGGTTGTGAGGGTGAGGGGGTGTGAGGGTGAGAGGGTGAGAGGGTGTGAGGGTGAGGGGGTTGGGTTGTGAGGGTGAGGGGGTGTGAGGGTGAGGGTGTGTGTGAGGGTGTGTGAGGGGATGTGAGATTGAGGGTGGGTGAGAGGGTGTGTGAGGATGAGGGGGTGTGTGAGGGTGAAGGGGTATGAGGGTTGGGGGTTGTGTGGGTGTGGGTGTGAGGGAGGGTGAGGGATGTGAGAGTGAGGGGATGTGAGGGTGAGGATGTGTGAGGGTGTGTGAGGGTGAGGGGGTGTGAGGGTGTGTGAGAGTGAGGGGGTGTGAGGGTGAGGGGGTGTGAGGGTGAGGGGGAGTGAGGGTGAGGGGGTGTGAGAGTGAGTGGGTGTGAGGGTGAGGGGGTGTGAGGGTGAGGGGTAGTGAGGGGGAGTGAGGGGGAGGGTGTGTGTGAGGGTGAGGGGGTGGGGGAGGGGTTGAGGGTGAGGGGGCAGGTAAGGGTGAGGGGGTGGGTGAGGGGGTGTGAAGGTGAGGGGGTGGGTTTGTGAGGGTGAGGGGGTGTGAGGGTGAGGGGGTGTAAGGGGCTGAGGATGAGGGCGTGTGAGGGTGAGGGGCTGTGAGGATGAGGGGCTGTGAGGGTGAGGGGATGTGAGGGTGAGGGGGAGTGAGGGTGAGGGGGAGTGAGGATGAGGGGGAGTGAGGGTGAGGGGTGTGATGTTGAGGGGGAGTGGGGGTGAGGGGTGTGAGGGTGAGGGGTGTGAGGGTGAGTGCGTGTGAGGGTGAGCGGGTGTGAGGGTGAGGTGGTGTGTGAGGGTGTGTGAGGGGGTGTGAGGGTGAGAGGGTGTGAGGGTGAGGGTGGGTGAGAGGGTGTGTGAGGGTGAGGGGGTATGAGGGTGAGAGGGTGTGTGTGGGTGAGAGGGTGTGTGTGGGTGTGGGTGTGTGTGGGTGAGAGGGTGTGTGAAGGTGAGAGGTTGAGTGAGGGTGAGGGTGTGTGAGGGTGAGGGTGTGTGAGGGGGTGTGAGTATGAGTGTATGTGAGGGTGAGGGTGTGTGTGAGGGTGTGAGGGTGAGGGGTGTGAGGGTGATGGGGAGTGAGGGGGTGAGGGTGAGGGGGTATGAAGGTGAGGGTGTGTGTGAGTGTGAGGGGGTATGTGAGGGTGAGGGTGTGTGAGGGTGAGGGGGTGTGAGGGTATGGGGTGTGTGGGTGCGGGTGTGTGAGGGTGAGGGTATGTGGGGGGTGAGAGTGAGAGGGTGTGTGAGGGTGAGAGGGTGGGTGAGGGGTGTGTGAGGGTGAGGGTGAGGGGGTGTGAGGGTGAGGGGGTGAGGGCTGGGATTGTGAGGGTGAGGGGGTGTGAGGCTGAGTGGATGTGAGGGTGAGGGGGTTGGGTTGTGAGGGTGAGGGGGTGTGAGGTTGAGGGTGTGTGAGGGTGAGGGGGTGTGAGGGTGGGTGAGGGTGGGTGAGAGGGTGTGTGAGGGTGAGAGGATGTGTGAGGGCGAGGGGGTATGAGGGTGAGCGGGTCTCTGTGTGTGGGTGTGAGGGAGGGTGAGGGGATGTGAGGGTGAGGATGTGTGAGGGTGAGGGTGTGTGAGAGTGAGGGGATGTGAGGGGGTGTGAGGGTGAGGGTGTGTGTGAAAGTGAGGGGGTGTGAGGGTGAGGGAGGGTGAGGGGGAGTGAGGGGGTGTGAGAATGAAGGGGTGCGAGGGTGAGGGGGTGTGAGGGTGATGGGGTGGGGCCGGTTGAGTGTGAGGGGGTATGAGGGTGAGGGGGTGGGGTTGTGAGTGCAAGGGGGTGTGAGGGTGAGGGTGTGTGAGAGTGAGGGGGTGTGAGTGTGAGGGTGAGGGGGTGTGTGAGAGTGAGGGGGTGTGAGAGGGAGTGAGGGTGAGGGGTGTGAGAGTGAGGGGTGTGAGGGTGAGGGGGTGGGGTTGTGAGTGTGAGGGAGTGTGTGAGGGTGAGGGGGGGTGAGAGGGAGTGAGGGTGAGGGGTGTGAGGGTGAGGGGGTGTGAGGGTGAGGGTGATTGGGTGTGAGGGTGAGGGGGTGAGGGGGTGTGAGGGGCAGGTGAGGGGGTGGGGTTGTGAGGGTGAGGGGGTATGAGGGTGAGGGGGTGTGATTGTGAGGGAGTGTGGGGGTGAGGGGTGTGGGGTGAGTAGGCAGCAGAAACCAGTTCTAGAGGAGCCAATCTCTTTAGTACACCCTGACGGGTTGGCTAGTCTTCCACACAATCCCATTATCACAGCTTACTCGTGGGAATGTGCAGAGTTACAATTCTGTGACAACTCATGAAAGCATAAAATGCGCGGTAAGAAAAACTAGCCATTGTACAGCATGCTATGCGTGACACCTGGAGATACATCAAACTGTGTGCAACGGCATTTGGAATGGCAGCAAGACTGAGTTTTGTTTAATTGTAAGATATGTATTTCTCATGTTTTCAAAGGTCTCACGACATGTGCGATGATTTTACAGTGCATATTGTAGGAGCTATAGCCAGCAGCTACTGGCTGTTGGTGACATTATACCTGGTTGATTTGATAGGACATGCTTGCATCATTGGACATCAGAAGTTTGGTTGCATTGACAACAAAGGACTTGGTAGACATGGTCAAAGGCTTATGCCTCGGGGACACTCTGACCCTTATAAATGGACATGTTTTGGGGCAGACAAAGCCGGCTATCCCTTCTCTACGTGCCCCTGAAATCAGCGTGCATGATTTGCAAAGCACCTCTTTATTAGATACCAGCAGTCGTACTTCCCACCCCAGTTTCCTCAGAGTCACATGACAGACCCTCAGTTTCCAGGCAATGTGTATGCTTTCAACAACTAAGCTATCTGGGATTTCATGTTGTTGGACATGCTCACAATTGAAGATCTGGTCCAGAATGGATTTGATGAGGGCAGACAAAAGAGTGGGCACATTCATCTATTTGAAATACAGTCATCAGTTTGGCAACATTCCATATCCAGTGCATTTTGGGTGCTGTCCCCCTACTGATGTGTAGGCAATGAGAGGCAGACGAGTTGTTTGTCCTCCCAGTAACAGAGAACTATGTCTGAGGGATAGTAACGACTCTCATTCCTGGGCCAGGTGGGGGAAACACAGTGCCCCGGTGCCGCGAACATATCAAAGCAAGTGAAACTGCAATGCAAAAAAAATGAACACGCTGCTGACTCTGTCGGATTCCCCTGTCCTCCTTGTGAACCCTGGCGCCTCTCCGTGCCTGCTTGCCCGGAGTACACAAAGCAATAACGAGGGCAAAGGGAGGGAGAGAGAGGGAGGGAGAGGCGGCACAGACATTCCCAGAGCAGAGAGAGATAGAGCAAGGGGAAACAAGTGGTGCACACATATGCTTCCAATTATCGCGGCCCGTGTCTGGCCACCATAATTTAAAGCATATGTCAGAAAATATGCGTAATAGACACCAATGGGCCAGGGGCTGAGCTATGGGCCCACCTCTGGCCTATTGGTTTCTTTTTTACAGAACAGCAAGCAGTGAAAGGCCAATAGCAGGCCGCAAATGGAAACTCACACGCACAAGCGTGAGGAATTTCCAAGTCCATTTTTAAAACCTCCTCAACAGGGCTTTTCGATTCGCTCGCCCTAGAAAGGTTTTCTTCCAGTTTATTTGTTGGATTTTTTCTAAAAAGTCACCAGTATCCCATATATATGAAGGGAGTGTCAGGCACATGAATTTGCAAAAAATGGTCCACATACTGTGTGATCTGTTCGCTCATGCCACCAATAGCTGAAATAATAGGTCTACCTGATGTAGGATTTTTGGAATTAGATACAATGTAGGAATTATAGGGAAATCATTGGTCATACATTTAAATTCCTGATTGGAGATCAGTACTAGTCTATTCCATCCCATTAGATCTTTCTTGGGGGTGTCTTTTGCTTTTTTGTTTTCTGCCAGAGTAGTTTTCGCATAGCAGTCTGTGTTGAACAATTGTTCATAGGCCTCTTGAGTGTATTGATCAGAAGGCCAAATTACAACATTTCCACCCTTATCTGACTTATTGATGACTATATCTTTGTTGTTCTTTAATTTCCGAATGAGATTCTCATATTGTATGTTATGATGTTTCAATCTTGCTTTGCTATGATTGGTTTTATGATATAGTTTTTTCATCTCATCTGTCACTCTTTCATGAAAGATATCAATTGCATCTTTCGGCATCATGCGGTAGAATGCAGATTTTGCTTTAAATGGGCTGATCCCTGCACTCGGTACAATTAAATTGTAGGCTACCAATATATATATATATATATATATATATATATATATATATATATATATATCAGTTGCAACCCACAAATCCCACATGTGCTAATCTAGCCATGTTATAAAATAGGCGTTTATGTTCAAAATATACTTCAAGTTTCTCTGGAGTCACGTTAAGGGATTAAAAAGTGTCTCAGCTGCAGTCATGAATTTACAAAAAACTACATTTCAACTGGAGATTCTCACATAAAGGCATTAGTGCCTAACGGCTTGTGCGGATGTTTAAAGTAATAAAAAGCTGTTTTCACAGTGACCTTTGTAACTGTTTTAATTGTGGGCAAGAGCAAAGGATATGCACAGTTGACTCTACATGTTAGCCCCATAACCTGCAGCTTTTGTCTGTTACAATTAGTGGAGGAGCTTGTTTATTACAAAAAATACTTGAGTAGTTTTGCTTTAACGTGTAATAAAATCAGTCGACATAGGTACTTTTGCTCTGCACTGCTTATGTAAGAATTTAAAATGGTCCAGGCCATGGGTGTGGCCAAGTAGCATGGCAGACAGGATGAGACCACTACAGCTCTTGGCCTGTCACTGAAATCATCTTCATAAACCCTGCACAATCCTGAGATTAAAGCACAGAAAGAAGTCGTTCATAGTACTATCATTGCTGTGGGGCACCTGAAACCTGTTGCTGCATGATGATTGCCTGCCATTGAGGAGCCCGGCCTATGTGACTCATGCGGGCTGCGCCAGGGGAAGGCATGTGATCTGTGCTGTGAGACGGAGAGTAGACTGTGGCTTTCAGTGGTTTGCAACACGGACCATCTGATGGCTGCAGACGATCTACTGCTAGGTACGCAGGCTGGGGAACAAGCTGATTAACCATAGACTGCCCCGTAGCAGCGTCAGCACCGGATGTGAGGTGAGAGGGTTCGGCGGTGGTGGAGCCGCACAGAGATACCTGGGTTGAAGGTGCAACCCGGTCTTTCCACCACCTACATCACAGTGTTGTGGGAGCCGATCTAGCCGGCTAACATTGGAGGAAGACCCCATTGTTCACCACCCGAGGGGCCCGTGTGCCACTGTGCAGTCAGGGGCAACAGAGAAGCAACCTTTTGAGTCCGGCTGCCATCCTTCTGGTGCAGGGCTAGTGACTGTCGGGAGTCAGTGCAGTCAACAGCATAGCTGTGTGACGGCATTTAGGACCCGCTGGAGCGAGGGATCTCCTGAGTGCCTGCAACACACTACGTATGGCTGCATGTGGGAACGTGAGTAGTAGCTGTTGTGTGTTGCGCCTCAGTGGTAGTCAGTTTAATCTGGCTCCTGGGACATAGCTGTGGCCCTGAAGTGGTGAACCAGTGGACTGCAGAGGAGAGAAGGGGGGGGCCGGGTGCCACCAGCTGTGATTTTGTGGCGAGTTACCTGCCTGGCACTAGATGGTGTCAGTTAGCCTACATCCAGATGGCCTCATCAGTAGGGCTCCCGTTACACTGTTTGATTGACCGTGGTGGTGATCAACAGAGTGTGGCTTACTACCCATTGATTGCCTGCTGGGACTTTGTCCCTTCAAGTTGTCTGCCAGGATGGTACCATTGTAGACCATGGATCCAGTGCTCATTACCGACACAACCCAGGGACAACCAGCACTGTAAGACACTGCAGCAACCCTGAATTTTCTTAGTGCGATTGGGAGTCCTGAGGTGTCACTCTGCCTCTGATAACTCAGCAGGGATCACTGGGTTTTGAGCCCACCTCTGTTCATCCCACCTAGGGCCAGATGTAGGTAATTTTTATTTACCGACCTCTTAAATACCGAGTCACACCGACTCGGTATTTAAGAGGTCGGAAAATAAAAATACCGAGATGTAGGTAATTGCAGATGTGCAATTACCGAATCGGAAACAGTCGGTAATTTCCGATGTGGTAAATACCGACCAGTTAATGCCCATGCATTCCTATGGGCTTTGAAGCCCATAGGATTGATTGGGCATATACCGGTCGGTATTTACCACATCGGAAAATACCGACTGTCACAAGGGTGCAGGGGGTGTCACTTTGACACCCTCTGGCACCCCCAAAAGAGGCTCGGGTGCCATGTGGCAGGCATACCTGCCCTAAGGGCAGGTCTGCCTGTCATATGGCATAGGTGTGCATGCACACATGTGCATGCACACCAGAAACGGTATTTTACCATCAAGTAGTATTTGATGGTAAAATACCGATGTGGTACTGCTTGTGGGACTCAGAAGAGTCCCACCTACATACCAATTGTCCGGAATCAGTAATGATACCGACTCGGTATTTTACATACTCGGTAAATTTACCTACCGGTAAATTTACCGAGTCTGTAAATTACAGGGCCCTACATGTCAAATTGCTTTTACCGGGTGGTAACGGCCGAATTCGGCCGTTACCACCCGGTAAAAGCCTACCTACATCTGGCCCCTAGTGTGGTTCTGCAGGACTCAAGAGGATGCAACTGCGGCAGGAGCCTGGACAGTGAGGAGCGCCACTTCACTTAGGAGTGGTGGGTGTTGTGGTGGTCCGCATAGGGGAGTGGGGTTGAACTGTATTGATACCCTCTGTAGAAGTCGGTTGTTGGCCACCTGGGGTTGGTGATCCTGTGGGAGGTGGCATTGGCCCCACACTCTCAACGGCCCTGGTGATCAGAGGTACCCGATTTCTCAGAGGATGGGAGATGGGGGGACAGATTCCATGGCACAACATGGGCAAGGATAAGCCAGCGCGTTCGAATCTGGCGAACACCACCACCCAATTTACCAGTCTGTGGCACCCCACCCAATGAATAACATGGCAGACAGGTCCAAGCAATATGAGGGAAGCACAGGAAGAGAGGACGGAACCTTCCTGCACTGATCTACTGGCTGTGATTCAAGGCTTCAGAACTGCATTAGAACACAAAATAGAAACTGTATCGATTGGTGTTAATCTATTGCAAGTTGATCTGCAAAAAGTTGTGGATAAAATCATGAAGGTGGAGGGCAATATTGCAGACTTACAATGTGAGGTGGGAACCCTCAAGTGTCAAATGGCCAAGGTGATCACAGTCTAGAAGGACTTGGAACAATGAGCTGAGGATGCAGAGGGATGCTCCTAGCGCAGTGACATCTGAGTCCTGGGGTTTCCAGAAGGAGTGGAGGGGGTATAGCTGAAAAATTCCTGGAGAACTGGATGTGTAAGGAACTCAACCAGGCGGGACTGTTTCATTCCTTGTGGTGGAAAAGGCACACATGGAGCTGGTGCTCCCTCCACAGCCGGGGGCCCCCCTGAGGGCCATATTTGCCAAAATCCTTTACTATAGGGATTGAGACTGCCACCTTCGAGCGTCCTGCAAATGGCCAGCCCCCTCTTTTTCAACAGTAAGGTCACCATCTATACAAATCACACTAAGCAGGTGCAGAAGCAATGCAAGTGATTTCTTGGTGTTAAGCAGAAATTAAGGGCACTTCAACTTCAGTTACTCTACCCAGCAAAACTGAAGATCATAGCTCAAGGAAAGGCACACTTCTTTGAAAGCCCAGAAGAGGTCTCGCAATGGTTATAACTCTGTGGTGAGGTGATACAACCACATGCTGGACATAGCCAAAAACATAATTGGGGAACATGAGCGATATGAGAATCTCACCACCACAGTCGGGTCATGGATGAATCCATAACCACCTCACTAGTGGCCAGGAGGGTCACGGTGCAGGAAGATGGCACAATGTAACTTAGCACAGTGGAGGTGCAGGACATGGTGCAGGAGGACAATGTGCTGCCACCTACTGATGGGGCTGCAACAGGGGCCCAAAGCCCCAAGCTGGACTGTGTTCCTGACACCCTCATTGTCCCAGAGGAGGGTAGTGGTGAATTCTGACTGAGATGAGAAGCTTGAAGTGCTCAATTGGATGGAGGGTATGAATGGTAACTTGCAGGAGATTGGGATAGCTGGTAAAAGGAGTGCAAGCCTTGTATCCTGCTGGAATGCTCGATACCGTTATATCCTCCGAAGGAGTGAGATGGCCTGCAGCGTGGCCTCTATCGGTTCAGGCACTAACTTGTGGAGCTTGCTTTGGGATGACCGGACACAGGATTGTTTTCTTTGACAAAGTATGGCTTGTCAGGTTGCTGACCGAAGGAGTATGTTTGTCGGTCCCTGTGGGATGGCAGGAAAGCTGTGCATGTCCAAGCACATGCATGGGGTTGGCATTGATAGCCGCATCATTGTACTATGTATGTTGATGGGTGGGGGAGGGGGTTTTGTTGTGCATTACATGTTTATGTTATTAATTCTGAAGCAGTCTAAAGGGGCTAACAAATATGGGAGAGAAAGGGGATCATTACTAACTGCCATGAACTATAATGGGGGCAAACATTTGATTTCTGACGTGGAACGTCAAAGGGTTGGGGGCCTACACTAAATGGTATAGAGTGCTCACCTTTTTAAAGCAACATAAGATCTCCATTGCTTGCTTACCGGAGACAAACCTAGATGATGCGGGTACCACTCATCTCGCTAGGAAGTGGCATGACAGGTGTTCCACTCCTCATTTTTGACGTACACTAGGGGCACGATTATCTCGATTGCACCTGGGGTCCCTTTTTCCCATACCTATATGGTGGCTGATGTGGGTGGTCGATTTGTTTTGTTGAGGGGGACACTGAACGGACGGGATCTGACCAGTTTGATCATGTATGTTCCAAACAATGACGACCCCACGAGGAGCAGCCCAGATGATGAAGCATGACACCTGAAAGGGTGTGTGAGGGCATTAAAATCCAACAAATGGATTCCCCCAGTAGATCCCAGTGAGACACAGTGGGTCCCAGTTATTGAGTGACTTTCACAACCCCCTCCAGATGAACAGCACTTCAATACTTTTGACGACTTATTTGGAGATTGAGCCATACAACGCAGCAGGTGTACATCTAATATTCAGCCGTGCATGATATTTATAGTAGACCGGATAAGATACTGGTGGCGGGCTTCTCATGGATGGAAGACATACAGGTGACTTACCTGGCATGCTTTCTATCGGATCACTCTCCAGTCAGATGTGTTGTGCTGTGGGGGGACTCTGAGAGAGAGGGCCGCACCTGGAGGATGTCGGTTGACACCCTGGAAGACTCAGTAGATAAGGAGGCGCTCTCTAAAGCATTCTCATATAATATAATGATCAGCTGGGATACCACAGTCTGTAGTGGCATGAATACTCTGCAGAGAGCACCCCCCTCCGATGATCACACACTTGTTACTGCTGGATGGCACTTGTGTAGCCACTAGGGCAGGAATATTGGGCGTATTCCAACAGCACTTGCGGTGCGTATATACTGTGGATCCCGGCATAACCCTGACGCAATATAGCCCATTCTTGGAAGGACTAGATCTCCAAAGGCTAGCACACTTGGATGCCGAGTCCCTGGAAACCCCCATTGGTCTGGAGGAACTTTGTGCAGCCCTGAATATGCTTTCATGGGCAAAAGCGCTTGGCAGAGATGGCTTTCTCTGCGATGATCATGCAGGGTCGATGGAAGTCCCGCTGGAGGTGTGTCAGAGAGGTGTGTTGCCCTGACTATGAGGGAGAGAGAGATCTCCATATGTCTCAAACCAGGTGGTAGTGAGTTTGATCCAGTCACTTATCGACCTCTTACCATGATTAACATGCTTGTGAAAATCCTGTGTAAATTACTCACCAGCCGCTTGGTGCCTCACATGCCTCACCTGGTCCATCAGGATCATTGTGGGTTCATACCAAGCCGAAACTCAAGCCTAAATCTGTGACGTCTGACCCATATACTCCATGAAGTGGAACACCGTGATGAGTAACTGGCGTTGGTCTCTACTGACCCAGAAAAAACTTTGAGGAACTGGCCTTGGTCTCTATTGACCCAGAAAAAGCTATCAACATAGTGGACTGGGGCTATCTGCTCAAAGTGCTGAGAGTTATGTGCTTTTGTCCTCAGTTTCAAGGGTTGGATCCAACTGCTATACACCGCACCCAGAGCCAGAGTGCAAGTGAGTTGTAGTCGGTTCGAGGCATGGGATTTGGAGCAGGGGACACAACAGAGCTTCCCCCTCTCACCACTTCTCTTTGCCTTAGCAATTGAACCTCTGGTGACCTGAACAAATCAGAGACTGTTGAACTGGAGCATAGGTCAGAGGGAAACCAGCCATGTAGTCTCACTTTATGCGCCCAAAGGTTGATGTATATTACTTCTCCACAGGTAGCGCTGCTGTTACAACTCTTGGATGAGTTTGGAGGTCTGTCCAGGTTCTGTCTTAATCAGCGAAAATCTCTGCAATTTTCGCTGGCTTCTTTGGTTGGTACACCGTTGGATTGCCTCCCAAGACTGGGATTGCGTTGGGAGATGGAACAATTTTGGTACTTGGGGATACAGGTGACCCATTCACAAACACAGCATCTACACTTTAATATAGGTAGGGTACTAGATGCCCTGCAGAAGCCCATTGCCTTTTGGAACACACTGCCCCTGTCATTGATGGGTAAATGGCTGCGTCGGAGATGGTATTGTTACCACAATGCCTTTATAGTCTGTAAAGCTCACCATGTCCCATACCCAGGACGGTATTTAAGCAGCTGAATTCTGTGCTTACTTCATTATTGAGAGTGGGTCATCGCAGCAGGGTGGCATTGAACATCTTAACCCGATGATACAAAGAGGGGGGCTTTGAGGTGCCTAGTCTTAAAATTGATGCAGCGGAAAGTGGCTTTTGCAAATTTCACCATCAGGAAGCAATTTTAACACCTAGCAGTCCTTTTCAAGCTGCATGAGTTTTAAACAAGACACCAATACTTATTTTATCTATGTGGTCCTCTGTTTCCAATGGGCCTTTGAGAGATGTTAGGGATTGTCAAAAGATTGACAGAATCCTAACTTATGAAGATTTAAACAAAGAAAGAATTCATTCAATATAACCAAAATGATATTAATAATGACAAACTCTAATTTCATTTCAATATGCTTTTATCTAAATTAATGTGAATGCTCATTAGGTACAATAGATCACCACACAAGAGAAACAACAATACAGTAATTCAAAATAACATCCCAAAACCGTGTCATGAGGGAGTGGATAGGCGAAGAGACAAAAGAGTAAAGAACATTTGCAAAATAAGATACATTCAATTTCAGAATATCATACAAACCTAGAAATACCTATAGCACAAAGTGCTAATAGTCTGAAGAGACACCCTCCTAACGGAAGAATAAGCAGAGGCACCCTCAAGAAGGTATGAGGAGCAAAGTTAAAGAGTCAGGATCAGCAGAACAACAGCCAGTCGGTTAAATTTAGGAAACAGCAAACATGGCTCTGTCCTCTTGTAAAGTCAAAGTCTCTCTCTGACAAACCCAACCTAAAAAGTTCTAAAGCTAGTAATTATACCCTAATTCCCTAAAGATCCAACCCCCGTGTATCAAAACCCAAAATCCTCAAATCCAATTGGACTAGGCCAGGGGGGTGTCTGCTCACACCACTTCCAGCGCACCTGACTTTCAACAGTTCCTTTTTCTTTATAGAACTTTCGTCATTATCCTTCAGCAGAGTTAACTCTGATAATCTCTTCTGCGGCTTGCACATTTCTCCAACTCGCTAATGTATCAAACTTGCAGCGTAAGTGTCCACATACTCTGGTTGTCAAGGAAATTCCATTAATAACATTCATTACTTCCTCCACACATCCTTGGCCACCAGGAACTCACAAAAGACAAAATACATTTATTTTCAGCCTACATTTTAGGAAGCAAGTTAAGCCTCAAAAAAATGTTGAGGCCTTCCCTGCAGAACAGTAAAATGTGCTTTTTTTCTCAAGTACACATAGGATTATTATTGTCACTATAAAACGTCATTATTACTGCTCTATTAATGATTTGCATTTCTCGTCATATTGTGTGCATTATTTTCAAACATTTAGTGAAAAGGAAAATGCCTTCTATCATTATTCTCTTTACTGTTTTTTCTGCATTAGCCATTCACATTTGCGGCCTACTAGAAAAGCACGGAAAATACTGATTTCTTTCCAACACGCATTTGGGCAATTCCATCTCCCCGTTTTTAGTTTATCACTGTTAATTTTCACATAATTTTGTTAATATTCCTCAGAATGAGAAGTTTGATCTGAGCAGGTTTTATTTTGCAAAACCGTGCTCCATCAAGACGTACTATCATATTGCACATCTACAACATACAGCTCGATGGCTAAATGAGGGAGATTACTGGGAAAAGCACTTACTGTCTGGATCGGTTGCAGCGGATCAGCCATCAGTGGTGCTGATGGAGGGTGCGGCAGTGATTAAGGATCTACCTTATGTTGTTCGACACACAGTGTACTTATGGCAACACTATGTTGAAGTGGTCCTGAAGCGTGCCCACTTTCACTGAGAACGATTGGTCTGGATACCAGCGCCGGTGCAGCAGCTGATGGATAATATGCCTTTTCGGGCATGGAGAGACTGTGGTTGTGCACTGTTGGTGGGCATATACACAGGCAAGTTTTTCATGCAAAGGCATTGGGGCCGGGGCATTTTTTGCATCATGCTGGATTGACCAATATCACCAAATTGATTTGGCCCACATTTCCCCCTGCACCACTGTCCACGCTAACGTTGGATGTTTTGCTGACTTGCGATGTGGGTCGTCGCTTGACATTGCTTCATAGAATGATGAGAATAGACGTGGCAAGTACGCTGGGGCGGGCGCAAGAAGCATGGGACAATGATGTGGACACGCCATTAGACGACAGGACGTGGACTGCCGTTTGTGAACTCGCTCACACTGTGTCCTGCAATGCCCGCTTGAAGCTGGTGCACTTTAACTTTTTTCACAAGACATATATGACTCTGAAGAGCCTCCATCACGTATCCCGCTCACTGCCCGATAGTTGCCCATAATGCAAAGTTGGCGGGTGGACTTCCTACTTCGGGCATGGTGGTGACAGTCGGTTCAAGACTTTTGGGCAGGTGTTGAGAGACTTATGGAGGACCACACGCTTACGACCAGACTGCACACAATTACACTGCTTGTTGGGATATGTCAGCAGGCCCAAGAGGTGTAAAATTGGCCTACACATTTCTGAAATTGGCACTGGTCCTGGTCAGTTTGCCCCCAGAGTTGACTTATGGTACAGGGACGTACAGGAGTGGACACTAGCTGACAAGGTGCGTATGAAACTGTGCAGGCATGACGAAAAATTGGAGGATGAGATCCGGGTATGGAGGGATGTGTGTGATGTGTTTTTAGACCCACAGGTGGGAATGATGCAGATATCAGTGTGGACATGGCTATTGCTCAGATTGAGGGAGGGGTCTGCTCCTAGTTGTACATGCTCTGCTCAATAACGTGAGCTCGGTATGTCACTAGGAAATGGGGTGTGATGGAGATGTTGAAACCAAAAGTTGATCGGCTGCCTGTTTGTGCACCTTATCATGAACTGCCATGTCGGTCAGAGTCCTAAAATTAAAGCTGCAGTTTATTACAAAAACTGAAAAAAGTAATGTTTAAAAATAAATAAATAATGGTCCAGGCATCTGAACATCCACTCAAAATGTTCTTATCCATCGTTCAAGATAGCGTTAGTGCAGTTTTGATTGCTATCATTATTTTTTTGCACAGTATGACTTATTTTTGTTAGTGCATGCTTTTTCTAGGACAAGTGTTTTTATTGCATCATCAGAGGTCGAACTACAGGTTTTTAGCCCAAGAAGCCTTAGTATTCAGTACATAATTTGAGTAGGTGGTTGCCTGTAGGGCCCACCAGCACTCGTTTTTGGGCATTTGCCAGGAGTTACCCGTGCAGGTAAGAGCGGTGGGGTGGGGTGGGGTTGGGTGGTGTGGGACTAGACAGATGACACCGAGGGAAAAATAATTATTTATTCAATTTTCCCTCATTGTTGTCCATAGACACTCCCCTCCGCCCACCTCACTGCTCTTGCCTGCACGGGCCGCTCCGGGCAATGGTACTTAATTTTCCTCATTGGACATTTCCCAAAAGCAAGAAAGGGAAAAACAAACAAAGGTGAAGATGGATAAAGTGAAAGACGGACAAGTCATCACAAAGGTCGAAAGCAGGGACCCGCAGGAGTGAGATAAAATGGCAGAGAGGGTTTGGTAGTAGAATAAAGAGCCATGAGGTGGATTGCAGATAATGCAGGCTTGCTATTCGGTGTGGCTGCGTCTTCTGATGAGAGTTTGGGGCACTAGCACTTATTCTTCTACAAATTAAGGACTGAAAAGGTGTCTTGCCGATACACTAGACATGTCATGCCCATCTGACTCAAGGTACAGCAAGGGAGGATTATTCACTGCCTTGTGTTAATTTTTCTATTCACAAGCCAAACAAATCTGTACAAAATAGAGATCTCTGTGCCTTTGTAAATCCCACAATGGAATTTACGTCAGGGCTGCGCTGCGCCAAAAAAGTGACGGAAGACAGACGCAAAATATTAGCAAATCTGGACAATAGTTAGTAGATCTCACTCTTCTTGTAATAACTTTCTGAAATCACGATAAGAATTGTATGCGGTGTTGATTCCTGTACATTACGTTGCTAGTAGCACTGTGTGGCTCTGTGCTATCGAATTCATTACTCCACTATTGGACAGAGTTTGTTGCCACATAAGTGTGAAAAAATGAAGGCGTGTTGATTCAGAAAAACACTTTGACCTAGTAGACATGTATTATCATGATTAAAGAGAGCAGATCTAAGGTTGATACCAAAGTCATTCATTGTAATTTAAGGTAATTAATACATTTTATGATGGCTGCCTTTGAGAACGAGATAAATATATCACTTTGAGTTATACTGTATGTGACAGAATTTTGAATTACGCTGAATGAACAGGCAATGTAGGCCACAGCCATTAATTTATAGGGCCAGTGTCCTTCTACAATCCGAAACCCCCAAGGCAAGGAAAGCAGTAGCTCCGTACAGTGTCAGGATGTGAAGGTCCCTAACGTAATGCTATTATTTCATAAATTCTTTAACATACCTCTAAAGAATGTTGCAGAACGCTTGAAAACATTTCTAATTCCGACAGGCTAAAAAACGTGCTGTGGTTTTTAAAATAAAATATCATCAGAAGCTACATACATATCTTAATACATTCAAAAATGACATTAAAGATAAACCACACAGAGAATAAAACGATAGCCTCACTAAAAACAGAGGGTAAATGCAGACTTTGTTTTTTCTCACTTTATTGTATTATTGATGCAAAATGGGAGACACCGTATGGGTTTATCGATGTCTGATTGAATAAAAATATGGACTTTCAACTACTCAGTCTCAGTCAAACCATTTTCTGTTTGAAAACGTGTGTTTTTGAAAAGAACGGAGGGTCAGATTTACAAGCCATTTGCGACACTTTTAAGCCGCCGTTGAGTCACTTTTGTGACGCAGCGGCGGCGTAAACTGTGCGCCATGTTACAACTTATTTACAACGTGGCGCATCTAGGCAGATGCGTCACGTTGTAAAGCCCTGTGCCACATGAAACCTGAATCAGCTTTCAGGTGGGCGTTCTGTCGCAGGGTGGGCGTTCCCTCGCAGGAAAGCCCTGTAAAACTGACGCAGTGAAATCTACAAGATTTCACTGAGTTAGTTTTACGACGCTGCTGTGTCAAATCCTTACGCCTGCTTGAGCTCAAGCAGGCGTAAGGAGTGACGCACCACATTAAGTATGGGCGGCCCCTGTGCATTGCAGGAGTTGCGCCGCGTCTCCAGCAATGCCCCGCCCGTACGCACAAGATGCGTCATGCACCTGCTCCTCCTTGCACCATGGTGCGCCGCATTGTAAATACGACGCATCAGTGGTGGCGCAAGGCGGATTACGTGACGCATCTGTTCTGGCACATCCCTGCTGATTTGCAGAGATGCGCCAGAAGTTGTAGATCTGCCCCGCACAGTATATATTTTGGGGGTAATAGAGTTTATACGTTAGTATGTTAAAAGTGAGTAAAATATTGTTGCCACGAGAATAACACACGTGCATTTTTAAACGCCTAAAATATTTACTTGATCAATATTAAATATATTTAATCAACAACAACAACATAGAAAGGTGTTTGTGAAATGTGCACGTTTTGAGCTACTGCAAGGTTCAAAACTCGTGCTGTTCGATCTTCACCTGAGATCCATTAGGAGATATCTTAAACTTCCAAAACATTACCCACCACCAATTCGTGAATGACCCAGAAATGTACCTAAGGATAAATGACATTGAATAAGATGCACATTTTTCTAGTTTTCAAGTAATGTCTAGGAACTATCCAAGAAAAGAAAACCGAAATAACCAGAAAACAAAACAGATTCCTCCTCCTCAGCTGCCTACTATTGACTACACATAATCTGAGCTGCCAAACCCCCCCCCCCCCCCCAAAAATAGCATTAAACAAGTTGTGGAAATAGTACAGTATCAGAATATTGTGGACTAAATATTGTCTGACAAACGTATATTGGCCTAAATATTGTTTACAAAAATACCCACCCGTAGACGTCAACAATAGAAAATCTAAACCCATTAGAGCGAGGTGATTGTAAACGACTTTAGGCCACAAAATGTATGTGTGAAAGTATTATGTTATCTATATTTGCTACATAACAGTGCAAACACTGGCTACACCGCTTTTACAATATATCCGGTCAATATTGTGTGCCTGCAGCCACTAGGTTGATATCTCATATAGACGAAAAACGGACACATTACCCCAATCCTACAATACTGTATTCCCTTAATCTAGAAGCCAGATGAGGGTTCAAAATGTTTTCATCACCCTCTAAACCCTAAGACTAAACACCCTTAAACCCCTATTAAGTAAATTACATGTATCTGGAGGCAAAACATTCTCTAATCTAAATCAGCAGATGTGTAATCACTTGCTTCAGTAAACGTTTCACACTAGCCAACAGATTCTCAGCTTCGCACCCAAGAATTCCTCAACCCATAGTTGCATTCTCTTATAGACACCTTATTTTAAACATTGTACCTCCCAAATTCATCAGCCCTTCCAAATCCTCAAGATAATTATGGTGAACTAAGTGCTCTGACACAACTATTCTCCAAGATAGACTGACATTTCAATGATCCCATCTACAAATGTTGTGAATAATATAACTCCATCAGGTTATATGTTGACTTGTCTTATCCGTACACTCTGTTTGGTAAAGAGAGCACATACTTTCTTCCAATTTTACTTCCAATTCTAATGTTACTTTTACATTCTTTCGCTGAATCTCTTTATTCTACATGCATACAACTTCACATGTAAATCTCTTTGATAGCCTACAAAACTGGGTATGTATGATAGAAGACTGTCTGAATAAAAATGCTTTGTATATTCACAAGCTAACCCTCCAAGGACTGTGGAGCTCATTTAGAGTTTGGCGGACAAGATACATTTGCAACGGAGTGCCCTGCCTGCCAAACCATCAGCCTGTCTGCCTCATTTATACATAGCTAGACCATAATAGTCTGTTGCCTGAGACCCAGATGGCTTTGCCGACTGTTCCCGGCCAATTTTGGGTGGATGGTGTCATTGTCTTTTTCTGTTCATCATCACAAGGTAACACCTGGTGAACAGAACACAATGATAGTATCCCACAAACTATGGGAGGGAACTCCCATAGAGTGGGGTTCATGAGAGTGTTTTTTTTAAACTCCTCCCTTGGAAGTTTGTTTCTGACAAAACAACTATGAACGTTTGGTGGATCATAGTCAAAACCAATGGATGGAGTCCTCCAAATTTATTGAACATTGAAACAATGCACAGAGATAACCACTGGGCCAGTGCTCATATCTAAATTTGATCACCAGTAGTCTAACAGGATGGGGGAGATAATGTCCTCCGCAACCCTGATGGATGGAGTACCAGTCATTAAAATCAGGCCCTTTTTTACTAAAGCAGAACTAGTGAATCAATGTAAGTCAACTATATTGTGTGCCAGGCTTTGCAGAAAACATCACAAGTCAAGATGATATTGATGGTCAGCAAACAACATTTGCAAGCAAGAAGCAGACATCTGATGTATTTCTGACTTAATGTTTTGACAATAAAGTGTAGATTGTATCAAGTTAAAGCAAAGAATGAACCCACATCCTGACATACCCATTCTACTTAGTTGAGGTTCTACAGTCAAATGCACGAGATGCAACTTATTTATTGAAGACTTTTTTAGCTACTAGGGCAACTGTGTGTCATTAGACCAACATAACACAATGTTTTAGCATGTTGACTCTACAAAAGATAGATAATCTAACCATGTGAAAATCATTCCAGAATTTTAAAGGTTAAGGCCCTCTACTTACCTTCAATACCTTTTAGGAGACACGTTACTCGTGATTTCCTTTGCTTTAAGACAAATAAATAGTTTTCCTTTAATATGAGACTGACCTTAGTATCACGCTTTAAAATGATATTTGTTTAGCGTGGTGCTGTGCCATGTATTCTGCCAGTAAGATAGCCAATAAAGTTAAGTACAAGCTGCAATGATCACATGTTTCAGGTTGGGTGTCTCGTGCCAGGTTCCAATCCTGGTTTGAGAATCTCAACTTTTTATCTTTCTGAACAGGTACAGTCATAAATATTTGGAGATGCACACAAGATTTGTTAGTCGTGATAAATAAAACAGCTAAAAGACTGTCTGGTGCAGTGGTTATTAAATTCAAAACCAGCGAAAACTCCCTGAAATCTCAATTCAGCATCTCTACCTATAAAAAGAAACTTGACAATGTCAAAAAGAGGATTACAGAATTTCCAGCCTCATCCAAAGTTAATAAGTTTGAAAGAAACTCGAAAAATGATTTCACGAAATGACCTACACATGCACTAAAGAAGATATGAAGATCTACTACTACTCATATACTTCCTCTTCTAGTGGAACTTACTCTGACTCTGACACCAGTCTGAGTGAAACACCGAGACCAAAAATGAGAAGGAGTAGCACAAGAAAGTACCAACCCATGGGACTGGACACAGAGCTAAGGGTTTCCCCAAGATTCCTCTCCCTTCATTCCCATGGCATTTAACAAATATAACCTTTTTGAGACACAGGCAGGGGACAAGGAAGGCAGAGAAAGAAAAGATCAAAGTGTTACCTGAAAGAAAGTGATCAACCTCAGAGCGCATCAGTTCTGAAAGATTCTCGCCCAGGAATCAGTAAGGCATAGATAATATTACAGATATTGTTAACAATCTCTGAGAAAACACTCACAGGTGCACAGAAGCATGTATTGGACAAAGGATTGCGTTCTTTTGTTCCTACCCCCAATGACAACACAGTCAAACTCAAAGCAGAAATAGCTGAGTTTCTGAGCGAGATCAGACTTTTTTTGTTCTTTTGTGAAACGATAGACAATTGCCACGGAAAAAAGAAAACTACCGGTTTATGAAAAGAAGCAAACACTGCATCTCCTCCATATGAAATTCCACCAGAGATACTTGCCTTCGACCAGGAAGTCAATTAAGGTATTGACTTATTGAATGGAGTGGAAAACAGACAGTTCCAAAACATCATGAAGCAGGAGAGATAAGAATTCAGGGAAGTGGCAGCTGACAAATCATTCACAACAAACCCTGCAGACAAAACTGATGTCATTGATCTATTACCAAAACAATGTACAAGGAGGAGTTGGCCTCCTCAATCATGAACGTAATTACACATGCTTTTCGTATGACCCCACCGCAGAAATAGCTGAGGAAATAGCATTCCTAGTGGGCACAGGGGCAGAAAATGACTTTGATTACAAAATTAGAAGCATCGTTTCTGATACGTATACAACCAGGGATCCCCAGTGTTTTAATCATCCTTAAGGTGCACAAGAACATATACCACATCCCCCCAGGACAACCAACAGTGTCTGAGATTGGCTCAGCCCTTGATCAAATCTTGCAGTTTTGTTATTGTTTGCTAAGTCTCTTGCTATCACAAATGAATCTTATCTTAAGGATGCCAAGGATATAATTAACCTACTCAGGGATATTGAGTTCAATCCAGACAATGAGATACTGATCAGCATGGTTGTGGGATCCCAATAAGGCAGCATCCTTACAGGAGGAAACATTGACAGTTAACAAAGACCTCCTTATAACACCAGCGTGAGATTACATACCACCACAAGACTTCATTTTTGACTGTGCACACATGGCACTAACTCACAGATACTTTGAGTTTAAAATGAGTTTTTTCGTGCAAACACATGATACATCAATGTGGAGTGCTTTTTCCACCAGTCTAGGATGTTTTTATGTGCATGCTTTTACGTGGCTTTGAAACTGATGGCATTGTAATACCAACCCTGTTAAAGTTAACATCATCCTCTGGAAGCGGTATACAGATGCCACATTCCTTATCGGGAATGGTACGACGAAAGAGGCTAACACGTTTACAGTCTGGTTGAACTAAACTCAATCATTTCCTAAAGTTCACAGCCAAAATGAGCAATCTGTAACTAGCCTTCCTAAACCTAAGAATATACAAGAGGAGGATGCTAAAAACTGAAGTCTATTGTAAACCTACTGATAGGAACAAATTGGTTTGAAAATGCCCACCCTCGTGTACCCCGGGAAATGATTTGGCAGGCCAATTTTTACATCGTAGACTAATTCCAAAGACATCAGGATAACAACAAACCAAGAAATTCACAGACAAACTAATAGGAAAAAACTATGCCAAGGGTATCATTACTAGAGACAAAAAAGCAAGTAACAGCAACAGGGAAAAACTTCTAGTAACCCAAATGAAGAATGAAACGGAGAGGACTGCCTGTGTGACCACTTTCTGCCCCAGCCTAAACAAAGGCAAGATGTTAGGTAATACACATTGGCATAGTTTAACATCTGGTATCCTCACACCAATGTTCTCTTTTAAGAACGAACAAAGTCTTTGTGGCAGGCTTCTGCACACATGCCCACAGAAAGTAACAGTCCGTGTGGCAACTGAAGCAGTTTAATAACTCCAACATGACAAACGTGATTTATGTAATTATTTGCCCATCCCAAATCAAGTACATGGGCATGACCACAAGAAGTATTAGGCTCAATGAGATTCGAAGCATTATAATATACAAGAAAACAACACAAAACTGACAAACCATGTCCTTAAAATGAAGCACACTGACAACGATTTGCAGTGGTTCATCAATCAATCAATCAATCAATCAATCAAGATACTTACAAAGCGCACTACATATCCGTGAGGGTCTCAAGGTGCTGGGGGGAGGGGCTGCTACTGATCGAAGAGCCAGGTCTTGAGGAGTCTTCTGAAGGCCAGTAGGTCTTGGTTCTGCCGTAGGTTGGTGGGGAGGGTGTTCCAGGTCTTGGCGGCGAGGTGGGAGAAGTGCCTCCAGCGGTCATTCTTCGGGTGCGAGGGACTGTGGTGAGGGCGAGGCCGGCGGAGCGGAGCTGGCGGGTGGGGGTGTAGAAGCTGAGTCGTCTGTTGAGGTATGCTGGGCGGGTGTTGTGGAGAGCTTTGTGTACATGGAGGAGGAGCTTGAAGGCTATCCTCTTGTTGACGGGGAGCCAGTGCAGGTCTCTCAGGTGGGGTGTGATGTGGCTGCGGCAGATGTCGAGGATCAGGTGTGCCGAGGCATTATGGATGCGTTGCAGCAGTCTCAGGAGCTTGGCCGGTGTTCCTGCGTAGAGGGCATTCCGTTGTCCAGCCTGCTGGTGACGAGGACCTGGGTGACTGCTTTTCTTGTTTCAGTGGGGATCCACTTGAAGATCCTGCAGAGCAGTCAGAGGGTGTTGAAGCAGGTGTTGAAGCAGGATGAGTAGATGGTGTTGACCTGCTTAGTCATGGAGAGGGCGGCGTCGTGGATGACCCCTAGCTTACGTGCATGGTCGGTGGGTGCTGGTGCTGTTCCCAGTGTTGTCGGCCACCAGGAGTTGTCCCAGGCTGAGGGAGTGGGGCCGAGGATGAGGACCTCCGTCTTGTCTGAGTTCAGCTTCAGTCGACTGTTCTTCATCCGTTCAGCGACGTCCTTCATTTCTTCGTGGAGTTTGGTTTTGGCTGTGTGAGGGTTTTTAGCGAGGGTGAGGATCAGCTGGGTGTCGTTGGCGTAGGAGATGATGTTGAGGTCGTGCTGTCTGGCGACGTGGGTGAGGGGTGCCATGTAGATGTTGAACAGCGTCGGGCTGAGGGATGAGCCCTGGGGTACGCCGCAGATGATCTTGGTAGCCTTGGAGCGGAAGGGGGGAGGTGGACACTCTGAGTTCTGCCGGAGAGGAAGGGTGTGGTCCAGTCCTGGGCCTTCTCTTGGATCCCGGCGTCGTGTAAGCGTGTTCGTAGTGTGCGGTGGCAGACCGTATCGAAGGCGGCTGACAGGTCCAGGAGGATGAGGGCCGCTGTTTCTCCATTGTCAGGCAGAGTTCTGATGTCATCGATGGTGGCAATGAGGGGGGTTTCGGTGCAGAGGTTGCTTCTGAAACCAGACTGGGATGGGTCCAGGATATTGTTCTCCTCGAGGTAGCGGGCCAGTTGTTTGTTGACGATTTTCTCGGTGACCTTCACTGGGAACGGGAGCAGGGAGATGGGTCCGAAGTTCTTGAGGTCCTTGGGGTCTGCCTTGGGTTTCTTGAGTAAGGCGTTGATCTTGGCTTGCTTCCAGCTTTCAGGGAAGGTTGCTGTCTCGAAGTAGGTGTTGATTACTCTCTGGAGATGGGGTGCGATGGGTATGCTGGCTTTGTTGAAGATGTGATGAGGGGATGGGTCTACTGGTTATCCGGAGTGGATGGTGTTCATGATCTTGCTGGTGTCCTCGTCATTGATGCTGGTTCAGGAGAGCAGGCGGTTGGTGCGGGTGGTGGTCGTGGGGGCGGTGGTTGTCTGGGTGGTCGCGGCACTGAAGCTGTCGTGATTGTCGGCGATCTTGCGGTGGAAGAAGGTGGCCAGTGAGTTGCACAGGTCTTGCGAAGGCGGGATGCCGTTGGTGTTGGAGCTGGGGTTGGAGCGTTCCTTCACAATGTTGAAGAGCTCTTTGCTGTTGTGTGCGTTGTTATTTAGGTGGTCCTTGAAGGAGGCCCTCTGACGGCTCTCATGAGTTGATGGTGTCAGCGGGTGGCATTCCTGTGGACTGCCTAGCTGTCCGGTGATCGTTCGTGGAGCCAGTTCTTCTCCAATTTTCAGCCTGTTCGTTTGGAGACCTGGAGGTCTTCAGTGAACCAGGTGGCTTTCTTGCTGGTGTGGCTTTTGGAGGGTGACTTGAGAGGGGCGAGGTTGTTGGTGCAGTCATCCATCCATTGTCTGAGGTTGCGGGCGGTGGTGTTGGGATCGGTGGAGTCTTCGGGTGGGTTCTGGGTGAGGGTGGAGGTGGAGGTTAGCTGGTCTTCAGTGACTTTGCTCAAGCAGCGTCGAGGCATCTGTTGGGTGTGGTGGTGGGCTTCTCGAAGGTGAAGTGGATGCAGTGGTGGTCGGTCCAGTGGGGTTCGGTGGTGTGGTTGAAGGAGATGTGGGGTCTTGCGGTAAAGATGGGGTTGAGCGTGTGGCCTGCGGCGTGGGAGGGTGCTGTCATGAGCTGTCTGAGTCCTAGGTTGGCGAGGTTGGCGGTCAGGGTGGTGGAGTTGGCGTCGTTGTTGTTCTTGAGGGGGAAGTTCAGGTCTCCTAGGAGGATGTAGTCTGTGGAGGCGAGGGTGTGTGTGCTGATGAAGTCGGCGATGGAGCCGCTGAACTGTGGTCAGGGTCCGGGGGGTCTTAGACGAGGGTTCCTCGGAGGGTGGTGTTGGGGTCGGTGTTGATCTGGAAGTGCATGTGTTCTTCGGTGCTGAGGGTGTCATCGGTTTTGGTCAAGACTCTGAGGGTGTTCTTGTGGATGATGGCGATTCCTCCTCCTACTCCATTGGTACTGTCTCTGTGGGTGATCTTGTAGCCTTCCGGGATGGCTATGGCGAAGTCAGGTGCTGAGGCAGGGTTTAACCAGGTCTCTGTCAGGAAGGCGACGTCCGGGGTGGTGGAGTCGAGAAGGTCCCAGAGTTCGATGGCGTGTTTGCGGGTGGAGCCGGTGTTGAGGAGGATGCATTTGAGGTAGTTGGGTTCCTTGGTTGGCGGTTTGGCTGGCCGGATGCTGGTGAAGCTGCAGCTCCGGCAGGTGAAGGGTCCTTAAGTGCGTGTCGAGGTGGCCCGGTAGCAGGTGTGTTCTTGGCCGGTGTTGAGTGCGTGGAGGGTGCTGGCATCGTAGCTCAGTCGGGCGTTGTCGCATCCGCGGGGACCAGGGGTTCTGACGCTGGGTGCAGTCGAGGCGCGGCGGGTGCAGACGGGCTTCCCTTAGGTGCACCTTCGGCATGCCAGCGGTGCACCCACAGCGCGCGGCCACCTTAAGAAGGGGAGGTGGGAGGGAGGAGCAGCTGGGAGGGTGGAACGGACGAATGGGAGCAGGTTGGTGGGGCCGCAGGGGACACAGCGGCGGGAAGCGGGACCAGAGAGGGAGCTGGAGACAAAACAAGCAAAGGCATAATAAGCAAAAGAATACAAAAAACAAGCACAAGCAAAGGCAAAACAAGCAAAGAATACAAAGAACAAGCACAGGCCAAGGCTAAACAAGCAAAAGAATCCAATGCAGTAGGTACAAGGCACGATATTCAGAGCGCACAAAATGCGGGCAGAAAAACAAACCTAAGGCCTACCACTGGCCACCAGGGTTGAGGCGTAGGTGGTAGTCTGCGGGTGGAGGTGGGCCTCGAATTCAGCAGCAGCTGGGTCCTGGACACGGCTCAGTCAGGTGGAGCTATGCGTTGTGGGGAGCGACCTCCCTTCAACAGGGTCAAGGGTTGCTCTGCCCGCAGCACAGCGGGCGCCATAAGAAGGGGATGGTGGAGAAGCTGGGAGAGGGGAAACAGACAAATGGGAGCGGGGGGCGGAGACGCAGGGGACGCAGCGGCGGTAAGCGGGACCGGCGAGGGAGCGTGAGGCAAAACGAGCACAGGCAAAGGCAGAATAAGCAAAAGAATACAAAAAACAAGCACAGGCAAAGGCAAAACAAGCAAAGAATACAAAGAACAAGCACAGGCAAAGGCTAAACAAGCAAAAGAATAGAAATGCAGTAGTTACAAGGCACGACAATCAGAGCGCACAAAACCCGGGAAGAAAAACAAACCTAAGGCCTACCACTGGCCACCAGGGATGAGGTGCAGGTGGTAGCCTGCGCCTGCAGGTGGGCCTCGAACTCAGCAGCAACTGGGTCCTGCACACGGCACAGTCAGGTGGAGCTACGCGGCGTGGGGAGCGACCTCCCTTCAACAGGGTCAAGGGTTGCTCTCACTGCCGCGCAGCGGCCTCCATAAGAAGGGGAGGTGGGAGGGAGTAGCAGCTGGGAGGGGGGAACAGAAGAAAGGGAGCGGGGGCGGGCTGCAGGGGACGCAGCGGCGGGAAGAGGGTCCGGCGAGGGAACGGGAGACAAAACGAGCATAGGCAAAGGCAGAATAAGCAAAATAATACAAATAAAAGCACAGGCAAAGGCAAAAAAGCAAATAATACAAAGAACAAGCACAGGCAAAGGCTAAACAAGCAAAGGAATCCAAAGCAGTAGTTACAAGGCACGATAATCAGAGCGCACAAAACGCGGGCATAAAAACAAACCTAAGGCCTACCACTGACCACCTGGGATGAGGTGCAGGAGCTAGCCTGCGGGTGGAGGTGGTCCTCGAATTCAGCAGCAGCTGGGTCCTGGACACGGCGCAGTCAGGTGGAGCTACGCAGGGTGGGGAGCGACCTCCCTTCTACTTAACTTTAATTGTAATTTTTATTATTGTGTTATTTAGTATTAATTATTATTGATTCACCGCAGGTGTCTTGTTTTTGTATTAATTATATGTTCATTTTTATTAAAATTTGATGATTTTAGATCAGTTTTTTCAGCTATTCAACTGTCCTTGTCTTGGGTCGTTCACTTGTTTATTTTATTTGAAAGCCTTGACTGCCTAGGAAATTTTGCACACAGAGCGACCTCCCTTCTACAGGGTCAGGGGTCGCTCCCCACGTTCATCACTGAGAAACTACAATCACTGCATGCAGATATAATCGCATCACTCATGCACTATGTATAAGGTTGGATTTATAGGCTCCAATATGACACTGAAGGCCTTAATGATGATATACCCTGGGCCAATTAAATATACACAGACAATAATTAACATGCAGGGCATCAGTGGTCCGGAGCGGCGGGGAAGCGCGCCCTCCTTATTGCTACAGTATGAAACCAACTTTTTGTTATATGACCACTAATGAAAAGGCAGCTTTCAGACTGTGATCGTGGACCACACCTATGTAAACGGCACTAAATCATATCATTATTCCAGTTAACCACTGAATTTTGATAGGGGACCACAAGACGTGGGGCCCTTTTTAAATTTCTTAATAAATAAGAATGGAATCACTATAATACATTTATGAGATAAGAACACTCTTCAGCAAATGTAACAATAATATTATTGAATATCTGGCTTATCCTTTTCCCTTTGTACTAGTAGAACACTAAGCATAAGACGTATGCGCCATTTATGAAACAGTGGTTGCGGACGACAATTCCCATCATGGGGCAGCCCCAGACACACAGGCATGATGATGCGGATCCTGCAGCATAGCTGCGGACTTAAAACATCATATCATCCTCTGGTTGCCAAACCACTATGGCTGGCGTTAGAGAAATTACTATCAAATATAAAGAGAGGGGTCCAATACACCAAAGGGATAGGACACCACACAAGATGTTAAAGTCTAGAAACAATTCCCTTTGGGATTTATAACATGCCAATTTTACAAACCGCATCCAAATTTCACTCACACACTAATAACAATCAATTCACAGCGGGTCAGTATACTGAGTAGCCAGAAGAATAATTCTCAAAATATCATTTTAAACATTATTTAATTCCTGAAGGAATTTATTAAATTGATTTTGCACAGAAAAATATCACATCAATATAACACATTAAAAACAATAAGTATAAAAAAAATTTTCTTTGTTTAAAAATTTATAGGGCAACCGTACATATATTCATAAACAATGACAAGGAATCATATAATACACAATCAATTACATAGGAACATATTATACGTGGGCCAAAGAGCAACGCGTTTTGGAGGGTTAACACAGGTCCAACCTCCTTCTTCAGGCTTGTTTTAAGGATGCTCCAACCATCTATATTATAAAAATACACAAATATATAAACATTTATTCCATTCGAATTTACTACAATAAAAACCAATCAACTGTGCAATTTACAAAAAGTCTTAATATCAAGTTTTATGAATTGTGATAACTCATCATCTTTAATCAGCTTTGCTCAATATAATGCTGGCACTTACAATTTAATGACCCAACACTTTATCTCATTCTCCCTTTCATTAAAAGTAACAGACTCATTCAGATCTTTCAACCACATTTATATTACCTTAACCTCACAAAGATATTATATCATGAGGGTAAAGAAATCATTATCTCCTTTCTTTATCTAATACTTCCAGTGTGTATAATACCACACTTCTAATGTGCCCTGCTTCAACATGGACCATGGGAAGTTCTTCCATAACTCACTCGCAAAACCTTATGATAAGAATGTATATATTACCTACTGGCGGTCGCCAGTAGGTATATATAGTTAGGATTTTTTCTCTATGGGATTTTTGAAAATTCTATGTCTAATAACGTTGGCGTTTGTGGACGGAATTGGCTGAAATTTTCAGGAAAATGGCACATTTTGTTTCTGAGCAGCCCTTGAAAATTTGGGGGGGTTCGTCAAGGGGGGGCCGAGAAAAAAGGGGGGTCCCAAAACGTGTTTTTAACATTGAGTTTTCCATAGGGCGGTTGGCCTCACTTTTAGCCCGAACGGCTGAATGGATTTGCACGAAACTTGGCAAAATTGTAGGGACTGGTAGCCCGATGTGCCTTTGCTAGGTCTCAATATATGTGCTCCAGTGGATTTTGAGAAATTAACGTTCAAAAAAAGATATATATCTGTAACAGCGGACCGGGCAGCGCTCCGGTTCGCGGACTTTTCGCGGTACGGAGCTTTGTGAAGCGAAGCTGATTGGTTCTCCGGCGTCTGTGAACATTCCAAACAGTTCGTAGCGGCCGCCATCTTGTCTCTCGGTAGGATCGAGAGACAAGAGGAGGCCAAAGCAAAGGGGCAAATGACCATAAGGGGGCATAGTAGATCCTCGCTGACCCCCTAGGTTTGATGTGGAGGTTTTAAAAGGGTCCCGCGGGGCAAAAAAAAAAAATAATAATAATAATCGAACGGCTGAATGGATTTGCACGAAACTTGGTAAAATATTAGGGACTGGTAGCCCGATGTGCCTTTGCTAGGTCTCAATATATGTGCTCCAGTGGATTTTGAGAAATTAACGTTCAAAAAAAGATATATATCTGTAACAGCGCTCCGCTTCGCGTAACGGAGGTTTGCGAAGCTGATTGGTTCTCCGGCGTCTGTAAACATTGCAAACAGTCCGTAGCGGCCGCCATCTTGTCTCTCGGTAGGATCGAGAGACAAGAGGAGGCCAAAGCAAAGGGGCAAATGACCATAAGGGGGCATAGTAGATCCTCCTTGACCTCTTAGGTTTGATGTGGAGGTTTTAAAAGGGCCCCGCGGGGCAAAAAAAATAATAATAATAATAATCGAACGGCTGAATGGATTTGTACGAAACTTGGCAAAATTGTAGGGACTGGTAGCTCGATGTGCCTTTGCTAGGTCTCAATATATGTGCTTCAGTAGATTTTGAGAAATTAACGTTCAAAAACAAGATATATATCTGTAACAGCGCTCTGCTTCGCGGAGATAAAATTATATCTGTATTACCTAGCTGTTGCTAACACCAGTTAGCGACGGCTAGTAGGAGATAGCGACCATCTTGGGCCCCACTTTGCATGTGAGTGATATTTATCACTAATGACATGCAAAGTGGACATGCCAAGATGTTAGCGACTGGAAACAGTCGCTAACATCGCTATCTCCTATTATCAACTTTTGGAAATATTCGCGATAAGCGCGAATATCTCCAAAAGCTAGCACCTGCCCTGAGCAGTTCTTAGCCATGTTATCCAATGGGAGGTGGATAACATGGCTAAGAGCATTAGCTCGGTAATGCATGAATATCGCTGAGTTTTCAGCGATATTAATGCATTGCGGTCGTTTTTTATCGTATTTGCGATAAACCTTGATAATAGCAAGGTTTATCTGCGATAATTTCTGACGATGCTTAGCGGTAAAAAAATCGTTGCTAAGCATCGTTAGGGATAAATATCGCTTAACTTTGGTAATATGCCCCAACGTCTGTTAACGTTCGATTCGAAGGAAATCAGGAAGTGTTGAAAAACATTGTCTGCGCCATCTTGTCTTTTTTCAAATGCCACACTTTTGTCGTGCACGGCAGCCATTTTAGATGCCTTGACCAGACCCACTCTGTGCACGCTGTCGATCCTTAGCATGGCTCCCCACCCTCGCAAGCATCTCCCCCAGGCAGTGGTCACCCCCGCTCTCTGTCTTATGCATGGGTAATAAACCTCCCCCCATCTGCGCTGCTCTTCCATGAGAATCACACCCTGTGCCCGCCCGACACCTCCCTTTCGCCCTATTCACTACCGCACCCTCTGACACTCCTTTTCCTCTGTGTCCGATTGTCCAGGCCGGTCCTAGGGTATCAGCTAGCCCTGCAGATGTAGTTTATGGCCCCAGCTGTAAAGAATCACCCCTCTTCAAAGGAGTTATAGTAGATCAAGGCCCACACTCGATGAGATCCGTCACAGCAGACGCGTTCCTATTATCTGAAAACCATCCTGTATTGTGATTGGGGAGGGGACCGAGCCTGAAGCGGAAGATTCCAGGGATGACTCTTTGTACATCAAAGTTTTTACAACTATGTGTCACATTAAAAATATATAGCACTCCGACAAAGTAGTAAGATTATAAAACTTTAATAACTTATAAATATATACAAGAAAACAAAAACAGTAATAACATATAAACATTTTTAGGGAAAAACAACGAAGTAGCGGTCGGCTGTGCGAATAGTCCCAACGCAGCACAACGTCCAGATTTCCGGCGTGGGGCGTCGCGGGGGGTGGGTCATCAGTAGCAAACTGTTGTGCGAATAGTTCCAAGGCAGCAGAACGATGGCACCAAGGTGATGTCCGGTAAGTTGCCGCACTGGTTTTGGTATCCTACAATGCTGCTCCGAATAACGGCGTGGGGCGCCCCGGGGGAGGCGGCGTGAACGGGCCTCTCCAGGTGGAGTGTCATCTGTTGTAGTGGGGCGCCCCTTTACCGTTTCAGTTGCCATTCCGTCCGTTTTTGGTCCACTGTGTCAAAAGCCGCAATTCAGCTGAGTTGCGCCCACTCTTGCGGTGCAGCGATAGGCGGCTGTCACAGGACTCTCAAAATGGCGACAGGCTGTTTCCTTTTTGGGCCTGGTCCACTGAAATGGCCCTGGGACACCTTGGAAATCGGACGCTTGTCTGCTAGGTCTTGGACCCCATTCTCGAAAGCCTCCCCTCCGCCTTGAGGATTCATCATAAGTTTTGGGGGCCCCCGACTCCTGTAGGCTTCTGGTGGGGAGCGGTTGCCATGATTGCTCGCGGAATGACCACGACGGAGCTACGAGATGGTGGTGCTCTCATGCTGACGCCAGCTTCAGTCTGAAACATCCAGAAACAAGGTGGGGCTTTCATTGTTTGGGGAAAAAAAAAGTTTTCATCCAATGAAAAGTGTTGTTTTTAGGTCATATGATCAAGCCTTCCATCATTAGGAAACCAAAAGTAAAATGAACCAATGAAAAGTTTTATAAACAAGTCACATGACCTGTTATGCGGCATAGGGTATAAAATGCAGAGAAAATACGTTGGCACGTGAGGCGGCGTCAGTAGCGGACCGATGTGAGAATAGGCCGAAGGCAATACAACGCGCCAAGATCCGGATGGCACCGAGGTGGTGTCCAGCAAGTTGCAGCACTGGTGTGGCCATCCTACAATGCTGAAAGTCGGCATGGGGCGCCCCGTTGGCCTGTGAGTTTGCGTCAGTAGCGGACCGATGTGCGAATAGGCCGAAGGCAGCACAACGCGCCAAGATCCGGATGGCACCGAGGTGGTGTCTAGTAAGTTGCCGCACTGGTGTGGCCATCCTACAATGTTGAAAGTCGGCGTGGGGCGCCCCGTTGGCCTGTGAGATGGCGGCAGTAGCGGACCGATGTGCGAATGGGGCCAAAGGCAGCGCAACAATATTTTCGGAATAGAAGACACCACAAGGCGCTGAGATGCCAAGATCCGGATGGCACCGAGGTGGTGTCTAGCAAGTTGTGGCACTGGTGTGGCCATCCTACAATGGTAAAAGTCGGCGTGGGGCGCCCTGTTGGCCTGTGAGATGGTGTCAGTAGCGGACTGATGTGCGAATGGGGCCAAAGGCAGCGCAACAATATTTTCTGACTGACACCACAAGGCGCTGAGATGCCAAGATCCGGATGGCACCGAGGTGATGTCTAGCAAGTTGCTGTACTGGTGTGGCCATCCTACAATGGTAAAAGTCGGCGTGGGGCGCCCTGTTGGCCTGTGAGATGGTGTCAGTTGCGGACCGATGTGCGAATGGGGCCAAAGGCAGCGCAACAATATTTTCTGTATGGAAGATACCACTAGGCGTTGAGATGCCAAGATCCGGATGGCACCGAGGTGATGTCTAGCAAGTTGCTGTACTGGTGTGGTCATCCTACAATGCTGAAACTCGGCGTGGGGCGCCCCATTAGCCTGTGAGATGGCGTCAGTAGCGGACCGATGTGTGAATAGGCCGGAACCAGCACAAGGCGCCAAGATCCGGATGTCACCGTGGTGGTTTCATAGTTGAGAGGCACTTCATCTGCAGTGGGGCGCCGAGATCCGGATGGCACCGAGGTGATGTCTAGCAAGTTGCTGTACTGGTGTGGTCATCCTACAATGCTGAAACTCGGCGTGGGGCGCCCTATTAGCCTGTGAGATGGCGTCAGTAGCGGACCGATGTGTGAATGGGGCAAAGGTAGCGCAAGAATATTTTCTGAATAGAAGACACCACAAGGCGCTGAGATGCCAAGATCCGGATGGCACCGAGGTGGTGTCTAGTAAGGTGCACTGGTGTGGTCATCCTACAATGCTGAAACTCGGCGTGGGGCGCCCCATTAGTCTGTGAGATGGCGTCAGTAGCGGACCGATGTGCGAATAGGCCGAAGGCAGCCCAACGCGCCAAGATCCGGATGTCACCGTGGTGGTTTCATAGTTGAGAGGCACTTCATCTGCAGTGGGGCGCCGAGATCCGGATGGCACCGAGGTGATGTCTAGCAAGTTGCTGTACTGGTGTGGTCATCCTACAATGCTGAAACTCGGCGTGGGGCGCCCCATTAGCCTGTGAGATGGCGTCAGTAGCGGACCGATGTGCGAATAGGCCGAAGGCAGCACAACGCGCCAAGATCCGGATGTCACCGTGGTGGTTTCATAGTTGAGAGGCACTTCATCTGCAGTGGGGCGCCGAGATCCGGATGGCACCGAGGTGATGTCTAGCAAGTTGCTGTACTGGTGTGGTCATCCTACAATGCTGAAACTCGGCGTGGGGCGCCCCATTAGCCTGTGAGATGGCGTCAGTAGCGGACCGATGTGCGAATGGGGCCAAAGGCAGCGCAACAATATTTTCTGAAGAGAAGACACCAAAAGGCGCTGAGATTCCAAGATCCGGATGGCACCGAGGTGGTGTCTAGCAAGCTATGCAGCTGAGTTGCGTGCGCACTTGCGGCGAATAGGTCGAAGGCAGCATAACAATGTTTTCTGAATAGAAGACACCACAAGGCGTTGAGAATAACGGCGTGGGGTGCCCGAAGGGGGGGGGGGAGGCGGCGTGAACGGGCCTTCCTAGGTGGAGGCTCGTCTGCTGTAGTGGGGCGCCCCTTTACCATTTCAGTTGCCATTCAGCTGAGTTTCGGCTGCTCTTGATGCTACAGCGACAGGCGGCTGCAACAGGACTCTCAAAATGGCGGCCTGTTCTTTGGATTTGGGCCTGGTGCACTAAAATGGCCCTGGGACACCTTAGAACTCAGACGCTCAATTTTTTTTTCCTTTCCTGTACATGCAAAAAAAGGTAAATGCCCGGTACGTTACACGCTTCATCTGCCACGATGAACTCTCCAGAGGAACCGAAAAAAAATATAGTTATGGTAACTATACCATGCATCGTCATATGGAGAGGTGGCACCAATTAATTATAGTGCTGCATAAAAGAGAGATTTGGAGGAGAACCCCTGACCTGCTAGTACATTCATCAAAGAAGTGGCACTGACAGCATCAGAGGCAAGGGAAACGGTCCCAAATATTTAGAAGAACTTTGGAAAGATTAAAATGACATGTTTAGATTGTGGCAAATTAATTTCATGTGGACAGATGAGTGTTACTCTAATAAATACAGCATATGAACATCATCATAGTCGATGGTTGGTAGAGACATTTTGACTATATCCTGGACCTGCCCGTCCTCGCCCAAAATGGCGCCGGAATAAATGGGACTTGTAACTCCTTGTTGTGTACTGGTTGCAGAACCTTGAAATCACGAGATACGTATGCAGTTTTGAAGCACATGGCGGGCGGGGACGAGAATTGATTGAATATTTCGACATCCCTATTGATATTAAGTTCTGATGTGTTATTGATTACTGTACTATTGAAAGTTCGAATTAACGTCACCCATGGTACTTGCCCGCAAATGTATATCTAGATCATTTTATTGTAACTGGCCCTGTCGTATTTTAATTATAAAATGTACGTCCACCGATTCCGTAACTGTTAGACACCTTAGTTCTTGCAACCTAATGGCCCGCCCGTTACGTTCCTCTACAGTGTAAATGTCTACTCATCATATACGATTACAGTTTGCTCCGTGGCCGGCCCACGTGGTTATAGGCTCGTATTTGTATAATGAAATTTTCACAATAAAGGTTTTTAAAAGAAAACATGGTAGTAGTATATACATTGGTAAAGTTTTTAATAATAGTCACTGTTTTAGAATCATTAAAAGGCAAGTGAAATAAAGCAGACCAATTACATGAAGGGTAAAAGGTATAATACGAAGGAACGCAGTAAAGATAAATGGTCAAGGGCTGTTGTGTTTTCTATTCCTGCAACATAAAGTGATCGATAAGAATCTCATATTCAGGCGTATCGGCGACTAAGACAGCAGGTCGACCCTGTTTTGCTCAACGGCTCCGTCATGGGACGAAGAAACGCTCTTTTTCTCGAAAAAAGAATATATTTTACTTGCAGGACAGTTGTAAATTTTCCGGGAAAGTACATTAGCCTGGAACATTATAACATATGTTTAAGAAAAAATAATGTTCGAAAGTAATAAAAAGCGTAATTTTTAGGTCATATGACCAAGCCTTTCATCATTAGAATAAGAAAAGTAAAATGAACCAATGAAAAGTTTTATTAACAAGTCACATGACTTGTTATGCTTACGTTACGCGCTGCGCGCCCCGGATGACTTCCGGATGCGCTAACGCGGCGCGTCATATGACGCATTACGCGACAACGCAGGTCCAGAATATAGTCAAAATGTCTCCACCAACCAGCGGTCGGAACACAACCCCTTTCAGCAGGCTAAATAGTTCTGTTAAATGACAACAGAAGGGACAGGCAACAAGAACCATCAGTCAAAGAGGGGAAGGCTAGTTCTTCTCTACCGGGTTACATTGGGGCGCTACCGGAACTGATCGAATTGGTAGTCTACAGTGTTTCTGGATGTTTCAGACTGAAGCTGGGGTTATCATGAGAGCAGTACCATTTCGTAGCTCCGTCGTGGCCATTCCGCAACCAATCATGGCAGCCGCTCTTTATCGTTATTTTGGGCGGGGTGGGTGGCGGAGCCGAGCTGTTTTGCAGCCATCATTGTGTGGAGTTCAGTTCATTTCACTAGTTTTGTATTTGTCATGAGGGGTTGTTCCTAATGTTTCTATTTTAGCGAGGTCAAAAAGAGATCCCATTAGTGGCCTACTGATTTTGCTCGATTCCTTTTCTTTTGTTTTTACACGACTTTTCGTTATCTGCAAAGACTAAACAGAGTATTGCGACTCTGTGTTTGTTTGTAAATAGAGAATGAACCAAAGAGAACCAATTCTAAAACAGTAAATACTTGGATAACAATCAATCAAATGGAGAGAGAAGCAGGCACGACGTATTACAACTGGGGCAAAGGCCTGCGTTAACTACCCTTCACTATGTGCAAAGAGAGAGTACTCCTAATAGAAATGAGGGGGGGGCACCATTCAAAGCAGATCAGTGTGCATAAACACGAAAAAAATTTCACTTACCACGTACTTGACATTCGACAGCTTATGATATTTGCTATTAAAAAAACATTGAAATTCACTGAAAAAACCATAGGTTATAGACCATATATAGTTAGGAATTAGCATTTACAAAACCTTGAAAATTCACTGAAAAAACCATAGGTTATAGACCATATATAGTTAGGAATTAGCATTTAAAAAACCTTATTTTACTCACACAAAACCATTGAAATTCCATATATAGTTAGTTGCACTAACTATATATCGCGCACCCGCAATCCACTGCTGATGATGTCACATATTACATCATTCATGACATGGTCAATGACATCACTGATGACATCACTGATGACATCTCAAATGACATCACTGATGACATCACTGATGACATCTCATTTGACATCAATGACCACATCACTGATGATATCATTCATGTGACAATACAATGCATCTCCTCACATTTTAATATAACCTCTGTTTCACCCAGTGTTAAATACAGAGTATAATTTTTGAAACCATTGAGACACCAATACTAGTTACTACATATGTACTCACTGATTCCTACGTCTACACACACATTCACTCATTCACCCATACAATCATTCATACATACAATCACTCATCTTTACAACACTATCATATGCACTCATACACCTATACAGACACTCACACTCTGCCACTCATCCATGGAGTTACTCACACACCTAGTCAGTCCTGTAAAGAATCAATCACACTTCCATTTTCTTGTCTATACAGTTAAACATAGAGCACCTTACATTTTCAAACATATACTAACACATACTTACCTTGTTATACAATCATTGATATAAGTACACATTGATCTGCACAGAGTCACACACCTCCCAGCCAGCCACACACACACTCAGTCTCCCATACAAATACTTGGACAATCAATCAATAACCCATATAGTTACTCATATAGCTACTGATCAACACATGCAGCAGTTTACAGAACAACAGACATAATGATGCACAAATTAAGACAGTTTAGTCACTAACCCATGCACTCAGTGAGACACATTTAATCACTCACTCATACAGTCAGTCATGCACCTACTAAATCCTTCGTCCAGACACTTATACATCCACTCATTCTTCAATATGTAAGACATATTTAAACTTTACAGAAACATAAAATCACTGGATGTTGTTATCAGTGATGTCATCAGTGATGTCATTTGAGATGTCATCAGTGATGTCATCAGTGATGTCACTGACCATGTCATGAATGATGTAATATGTGACATCATCAGCAGTGGATTGCGGGTGCGCGATATATAGTTAGTGCAACTAACTATATATGGAATTTCAATGGTTTTGTGTGAGTAAAATAAGGTTTTTTAAATGCTAATTCCTAACTATATATGGTCTATAACCTATGGTTTTTTCAGTGAATATATATATATATACACAAGAATCTAGTACCCACCATGATTGATATAGGTCGTTGACCTTATATGTTGGTTTTCTTAGGTACGTTTTCTTAAGATCTTCACCATGCTAAATCGCATTGAGCCACTGCTATTACAGACTTTCTGACACAGCTTAAATTGCTGCCTCACCTGCAATAATAAAATCCAGTCATTTATAATGCTACCTTATATCTCCTTATTATTTAGAGAACAAGACTTCATAGCATACCAGAAATATTGTATGGTCCTGATGACTCTGTTGATTCTCCAATCTTCCCTCATATATGATAAAAAAGTTTTTTCCTAAAAGTAGGGAAGACGAGCTACTATTAATGATGACCGCGCCCTTAATATCAAGGTCCGCATTTCATATTAATGTTTAAAACAATAGTTACCTTCTCAATATAGTTCACAACTTTGTTATTTCCTTATTATGGCCAATACATTTGTAAATGGAATACGGTAGCGTAACTTACAACACAAAATTATTAGGCGATGTTATATTTTAAATCTTTAACAGTGTAACACTAATCAGTTTACAATTACTAGCTCCCAGGTTTTTTATCCCTAATACCAAACATTTAAAAAAGGGGACAAGGTCTGGCTCTTTACATCCCTGCAGGTAGTATAGCAGGAAGAACATGTCTCCTCTATCTCTAATTCACTATATACAGATGTCTTTGAACGATGGTAAGTGTCATGTATTGAGCAAGCTCTTATGGTGTTAACCCACACCCTAGAGTCATGAACTCCCTAGAAGCCATCCAGGTATTATTTGTTTTGTTTTGTTTTGATAAAAACGCCAAATCTTATGGACATAAACGTGTGCTGTAGCAAGCCTCTCCGCCAAAAACATATACCAAAGGACGCCAAATCTTATGGACATAAACATGTGCTGTAGCAAGCCTCTCTGCCATGCAATAATAGATTCCTCACTTACGGGCTGGGAAGGAACATATCTCTACGGCGCCCTAGGGGCAGGGGCCTTAATGCCATAAATCCCCCCCAGAGCATGCCCTACATATACATCCCTTCGTGATAGATGTTTCCCCGACTCTGCATGTAGACACATGTTTTTTTTAGCCTACATGAACCAAATGAACTGCGTATTCTCGGCGGACATCAAAAACTACCTAATCCCGCTATTATAGTCTTAAAACTACAACCTATAAAACGGGCCACCCACATGCCTAAAACATCATGACTACTCCGAAGACTACCCAGGCATTAAACTGCGGGAATCATATTAGGATCCGTCAGAGACAAACCACCAAGATGCACACATGCATCGTAATTATACCGGAGTGTCCGCCCACGTGATATTATTATAAAATCCGTCAAAACTCCTTACCGGGATTGAATAATCTCCTACTCCATACACATCAGTCAGGAAGTCAAGGAGTAATACGCCTCATGGTCCTTATATATGATAAACACAATTGTCTCGCGACCGCGCCAAAAGCTCCCCATGTGTCAGCAGCAATAGAAACAGGACTATAGCCTTAACAACATTAGTCGTCACCATCTTGGAATGATTAGAATTACCGTCTTCAAATAGTTAAAAATGCTGGTCTCATATTAGTACCCTGCTATTGCCGCAGATATTGATGTTATACCGATCCTGTTGCTTACTATAAGTGTGACAACCCACCATCGATTTTATTTTGATTGCCATCTTATTATCATTCTTTTTTAGATATCGCTCGCTATCCTATCCTTAAATTCTGCCCATTCCTAGGCTCTCATATGTGGTAAATATGACCAAACAGTACCTTCAATCACCATTCAGACCTCAATTTTTTAATGATAGCCACAGTGTTAGACTGTTTCTATTCAATAAACATTGTTACATTAGTATTTAAAATCTGATTGGATCTGTAATGTATCAGTCAGTCCCCTCCTAGCTTCTAAGTGTCATGTTTATATCTATGAAGAAAAATTATCTCCTGAATTCAAGAAGGATGTCAATCTCAGATCTCTATTTATATACTCATGTGGTCCTACAGTGGGCTGATCTATTCCATCGATATTATAGGAGCTTTTCCCATTCTTCTCGTGAGTTCAAACCTGACCTCACAGTATTCAGTATGGAAATAAACCATTGTTCTCGCATCTTGCGTTTTTCTTCCATACTTCCTCCTCTTTTATTCATATGCACTTTCTCTAGAATAAACCAATGTTTTTTTCCAAATAATGGGAGACCAAGGGGGCAGTTAATTTTCTAGTTTTATTTGCAGATTTGTGTCCAGCTAGTCTGACCCGTAGCTCGCGGCCAGACTCCCCAACATAGGCTAGACCGCAGGGACTCCTCAAAAAATATATGATATTGCTACTTCTACAATTATTGACAGTGTGTGCCTCTATTGTTACACCATTATGTTGTAGTGTTTTACTCGTGAGACATTGGTTACGTATCATACAGTTACCACAGGGCACATTGCCTCTAGCAATGGTATGATCCAAGGTTTGTTGTCTTTCTAGGGGGCCTTTCTCTATACGTATGCACCAGCTGGCTACGTAAATTATAATTTTTTTTAAAAGCAAACAAGTGTCTTTCTAATTTCACAATTTCATCATTATTAAGAATGTTCCAGTTTTTATTTACTACATTTTTTACTTTATTACTAATAGAGCTAAACTGGCTGACAAATACCACTCTCTCCTGTTCCTGTTTTCTTGTTGGTCTGTTTAGCATTGCCTCACGGTCATAAAACCTAGCCCGTTTGAAAGAATGTGATATTAATTTTTTGGGATAGCCCCTATCTCTTAGTTTAGTTTTTAGGACATCTGAGTGCTTATAAAAATCCTGCAAATCTGTACAATTCCTCCGTAAGCGGAGGAATTGGCTAAAGGGTATATTATTTTTCTGCGCCTTAGGATGGAAGCGTGTATAGTGCAGGAGTGTGTTTTTGGCCATAGGTTAAGTAAATAGTTCAACTGACAACTTCCCTCCCACCTCCCTAATGGTGATGTCCAGATAGTCTACTCTTTTGGAGCTATAATGGGCCGTAAATTTAAGGTTGCAATCGCCTAAGTTTAGCCAAGCAAGCAATTCAGTGAGTTGTTCACTTGGTCCATCCCAGATGAAAAACATATCATCGATAAAACGATGCCACTCAAGTACATTTTCATAAAAAGGTGCATTTTCATTATAAATATGGCGGTCTTCAAATTCTGATTGGTTGTGTATGGTGCACAGCCTTACGTTTAGTGATTACGTTTTATCCATTTAGAAATGGTTTATAATTTCTTAGGTGCTCTATAGGTGACGTCCTCCGTCCGTGGGCGTCAGAATATATTCAAGGATGTGCTTCTAACAGTACATTAGTCGCATCCCTATAGGCACACTTTAATTCCTCTGTTAAAGAAATGAGGATTCCACACTGGATCATGTCGTAACTTATATCATTTTTATTCCAATTGTTCTTGGATGTCTTTTAAATTTCATTCAAAATATATAAACTTCTTCATATCTGCATTACTGAAGCAAAATCCAATGTATTTCGGGTGTATGAGACACCCTTCATCAGGGAACAGTAATGCCGTCTTCTGTTGGCAAACTGACAATCTTATAAATCCCGTTATGGTTTTGCAACTCGATAAGTTTCCAAAAGCGTTTAAATAAACCAGCACGAACGGCGCGTCTTCAAATTCCCCCACATAAAGACAGGCCAAGCTAGGGGCACAGGTTGCCCCCATGCTGGTCCCCTTCTTTTGGCGATACAACTGATCTTTGAACAAAAAAATATTGTTTTTTAAAACCAAATCTGTACTCTGTAGTATAAATTCTTTGTTGGCTCCTTCAAAGTTGGCACTCTCTAATATTCTCTCTATCAGCTCAACTGTGGCCTGCTGGGGGATATTTGTGTAGAGAGACTCAATATCCAGTGTTACTAGACACTGAGTCTCTCCCACAAACGGCAAATTACCACTTACTTCAACTCCTTGAGGAAGTAACGAACAATGTCCTTGTTCTATTAGGAGTAACACTCACAGATAAAAAGCTGCATTGAGGGGGGCAATGGATTTCATGGATACAGCTAATACCCACTGCAACCATTGCTACATATTATTGGTTACTGAAATAAATTGTGAGCTGTGAACAAAGACAAATACAATAATGGGTTTAATCGCCAGAGCCGAGTAGTTAGTGCCCTACTGCCATCAATATGAACAGAGGTGCGAGCAATATACCAAAAGCAACCTCTAAATAATACCAACATAAGAACTACCAGCTAGCTGTGCACTATTTTCATTATGATACCTGACACCCTTAAGTTGTTTTTCAACATGTTTACATATTTTTTACAAAAGTGTGTGAATAAAGGAGTTGCCATTTTCCAGACACAGAACATGAAGCTAGTATAAACCCATATGAGGGTAAAGTTTTTGAGCAAGTGAATATATCTTTCCACTCTTCACTAATCACATATGTTGTGTGCTGCGCAGGTGTGCTGTGACAGAAGAGTGTAACAAGTGTTTTGTGTAAGCTTTCTACTATTTTGAATAGAAAATATGTTTCTGGTTGTTTGTGTGTATATTACTTTGGATTATTTCACGGCATATTACTTAGGTTTCCTAAGTGAAGACCAGTGAAGGTAAGAATTGCCTTTCGCCACGCATGAATGAACTAAGGGCTAAATTCACAGAATGAACTTAAGACTCAATCCTAAACTTACTACTATTTTGGTATTCACAGAATGCTCTTACTACTTTTGGCATTCACAGAATGAATTTACTACTCTTGGTATTCACAGAAGTTAGGATTTTGTCTTAAGTTTGTCTTAAGACAGAATTAAGACTGACTTAAGACAGACTTAAGACACAATCCTAACTTCTGTGAATACCAAAAGTAGTAAGTTCATTCTGTGAATGCCAAAAGTAGTAAGTGCATTCTGTGAATACCAAAATAGTAGTAAGTTTAGGATTGAGTCTTAAGTTCATTCTGTGAATCGGGCCCACTGTGCGGCAAGGAATATGGTAAAAACCTGACGATTGACCCTAACCTGCTTTGAGGCATTAGTGTGGGAAGAAATGTGTTAGCTCTGTAGTGGATGAAAGGGCCATTGTATCATTTATCATCACACATATTGTTTTTAACCATATCTGTGTTACATACTAAGAAAGGTATTCCCTCTAGGTTTACCCCAAGGTGTTTTAGAATTATCTGGATTCTATCTTTATCCAGTAAAACACTTAATCATGAACTACCTTTTGAGTAGGATCAAGTCATTCCTGGTTCGATCATCTTAGACCATACAGTGTTCTTTCTCTATCAATATTTGCCTAGCCTAAATCATCAACACATTTGATTGATTCAGGCCCGCAGAGGTGTGTAGTGAGTGGACGTGTGGCGAAATGGCTTCTTCACTCTGGGGAGCTCAGTCTCATTTTATCAGAGAAAGAGGTCCAACACTGCCCAAACAGAAGGACCCTCAGAAGCAAAGAGTTTTCAATTCAATGTTAACTATCCTTTGGCAGAGTGGTCTGGAGCTAATCTTAGATAACTTTGCCTTGTTGCGGAGTGTAACACACCTACTACACAATAATACAATTAAGAAAATACAAACACTTGAATGCCCACACTAGGCCTAAGTAAAATGGGACACATTTAATACAAAATGCACAAAATTGCATTAAATCGTCCCTGAGGCTGAACGTGTATTCATGCAAAATACCACCAGTGCAGTAAAGGAGTGCAACGTTCATCTAAAGACAGTCAGACCCCTTCCACCTATAGCACAGTCAGCATGAAATGTGTAATAGGTCAATGGGCCAAGGTTACGATAACATGTACTGCATCTTCCTTGGGTCACTTTTGTTGTATAAATAATTCACCAACATTAATATAAAGTCTAACTGCCCTTCGAGAGGCATATTAGCCCATCTGACATGTCAAAAACATAATCAAAAGCCTATTATATATGCATGGGACACTCTTACTTCAGCCACAGGCAGAATCTATTTTGGGGGCCACTTTTCTGCCACCTATATGTCATATTTTCTGCAGAATTAAATATTTGCATCAAATATAGTAGAAATGGTAGAGAAAGGAAAGGTGCACACTACTGTTTTTTACTTTCTCTACTATTTCTGTAGCAATAGGAGAAAGGCTGGGAATGTAGACCGCTGTCTTGGTTTACCTAGCCTACATGCATAATAGAAAGACTAATATATCAGTAGCAGGACTGTCAATTTGCAGGAAGTATCGTTTATCTATTATCTCTATAGAATGAGGGGTGCCTGAGAAAGCTCTTAACTGCCTTGCTCCTCCTTCCCAAAATTAAAGGTGGAATGAATATGATTAGTACAGTCAAAGCAGTCCCAGTCATCCTCTGCTGAAAAGACAATCCAGAGAATGTTCTGTCTATAGCGAGAGTCTCCCACGAAATATTTTTATTTTATTTGAACGTTTTGAATATGACCGCTTTAAGGGGCAGGTAAATGTAAGTAAGACCAAATATATGTATTAGAGATGTGTTAAATGATGCTACACAATGGCCTTGAAAGCTGAGACGTGTGAAGGGGATGGGCAGGACAAGGGAAGCAGAAGCCATGAATAGGAGGATAGGGCAGTACAGAGCCAAACAGAGAGAATAATCTCTCAATTATGTCTGCCTGTAGTGTGAGGGACATAATAATATTCTGCTCATCAGAACCTGCGGGAGATCATCTGAAGGCATCCCATGTCAAGGTGCTCATACGAACTATTAACGTTTATGACTATGTTATGCAACTTTAAAATGTAAGCAAACGATAGTGACCCTGCCATGCAACTAGTAATGCGATGCTGTGGGTGAAGCAAGCTTGCCCTTCTGCATATGCATGCTTAGTCCGAGTGTGGAAAGCTTGCACTTCTGGATGTGCTATACATGCTCTGAGTGATAGATGTTTGCACGTCTGCATGTTCTGGACATGTTTAAATTGTGGAAAGCTTGCTCTTTTGCATTTGCAACTCCTATTTCTGCAGGTCCAGGACAAGCTAAAGTAAGCAAAGCTTGCACTTTTGCAAGTGTGACCTATTCTGAGTGAGGGAAGTTTGTACTTCTGCAGCTCATGGACATGTTCAGAATGAGGGAAGCTTGCACATTTGCTAGTGCAGCCCCGATATAAGTGAGGAGAGTGAAGAAACCATGTACTTTTGTGTGAGCTAGACTTATCCTGAGTGAGTGAAATTGCCTTTCGTTTATAACTGGTCTGTGTATACTTGGTCTAAGTGTGGAATGATTCTACTTATGAATGTATAAACTTCTTGAGAGATACAGTTGCTTGCATTTCTACATGGCCTGGACATGATATGAAGTGAGAAGCATATAGTTTTGCATTTGCAGGACGTATTCATGTTATAGACAAGCTCTGAGTAAGGGAAGCTTACTGTACTATATGTGCACTTAAGCTGAGTGAGCGATGCTTGCACGTCAGTATCTCACAAACATGTTCAGAGTGAGGGGAAAGTTGCACTTTTGCTTGCCTTGACACGTGAGGGACGCTTGCGCTTACGCATACGCTAGTCCTATTTTGAGTGAATGACCCATGATCTTCTACATATGAATACTTCGTCTGATGCAAAAATGCGAGCTTTCTATATCTGCATGTTTTAGTTCTGCTCTGAGTAGTTGGAAGCTTGCAATTCTGCATACCCTCGACATGCTCTGTACGGGGAAGACTTCACTTTTGCATATGCTGTACCTGATCTGAGAGTGGGAAATATCTATCCATGCATTTCCTAGACACGTTCTGGGAAAAGGAAGCTTGCACTTCTGCATTTATGACCTGTTCTGTATGGGGGGGGGTTGTGCTTCTGCATCTTACAGACATGCTCAGGATGAGGGAAGTTTGCACTGTTGCATTTACAGAACCTGTGCTGGGTGATGGAGGCTTGTGCTTCTGCATGTCTTGGACATGTTCTGGGTGTCACTTTGTCGCTGTGCCTTTCTTTCTATTATTGTGCCCATAAGTCAATGACGGTGAGCATTTTCAGTTTCTATGTGGCTTCGTGAGTGGAGGTGGGCGAACTCATGCCCCTGTTTGTAACTCTGGCTACATCACTGACAGCGCCAAGGTATCAATTGCACAATCAGATGTTAATAGATAGTAAGTAATCAAAAGAAAACTGATCTGACTTCAGTATGTCTCTTTGCAGAGACTTTGTCAATGAATGCAAGTTGATAGCGCCCATCTTTTACATTGTGGTAGTTTAGAATGCGGTCTTTAATATGCAAACCTTTAATACGTGTAATGTATTTTTATGTAGTTAACCTTTACCACACAATTCTTTAACACCTTTTTTTAAACACGCAACAAAAAAATTAGATTACAAAGACAAAAAATGATATTTATTCTTAAAAGTAATTAATATACTATAAACAAAATGCTAAAAATTGATTCTTTTTTGCTATTTTAAACTTACTACATTTAGGTCCCTAACAAATATGGCGATGACATTTGAAAATGAAGGTCAAAATTAATTTGCCATCTTAAAATTTAAATTAGGTTTCAGTCATAGGAATAATTATGAAAAAAACATACAATTTAAAATGCAATGTATTATAAATATCACTTATCATGTAGAAAAAATAACAATCGTATAAATGTTGACATCCACCATTTTGAAATCAGTCAATGCTAGCCTCTGCGGTGACAGCATGACTCTAGCAGCAGCACATCATTTTAGAAAGCAGCAGCTCCATCTAAGTGACAAAAAGTGAGTGAGTCTTAGCACTAAATAACATAATAAGTACATAAAATACCAAGATAAAAAAAACAATAAAATTACATTTAAAATGTATTTTTAATTTTTTTCCAACAGTTTAACCAATTGTAAAGCCAGTAATTTAACAATCACACTGAAACTGAAGAAATACTGGAAGGAAACGTTTAAATACCCTCTATATTGAAGACTCCAGCTTTAATTAAAAAATCAGTAAACTTTGGAAATGTACATCATATAAGCATACATGTTAAATAACATTTTCTCAAAGCAAAAGGAGGAAGTAAGTAAAATAAAAAATACTCCTCATCAAGTCCTAATAATTTGACTTTTTTTAACAGATTGGAAAAATTGAGAATAAATGAAAAGAATTATAGATGCATACTTAATATAAATATTTTCTATGCATTTCAGACTCACCCCAAGGAAACTATCTAGACAAACAAATCAGCAGATGGAATGTAAAAAATAATGTCAAAATGAGTAATATTTTGATTTCCTCATTTTTTACAGGTAAGGATGGAAAACATTTCAAAAGAAAAACTACATTTTATCTAAAAAGGGAAATGGATTGTTCATGCTGAAGATTCGAAAAACGGGTGTGGTCATGACGGAACGGTTCCGTCGTCAGCACAGGCCAACCGACGCTGATGACGGAACCGTTCCGTCATAAGCATCGAAGGGGTTAAGGATTGGTAAACTGAATCAAAGACTCATTGGGGTTATGCGACTACTTCTTAACTTGTTGCAAAGGCCGAGCAGTTATACTTGGTGATGTTGTAGAACGTAATCCTACATATAACCACTATGCCTCTACATCGGAGGTAAACAGGAGAGAAAATGTTCAACAAATAAAGACCTACATTGAGACCTGTTGTTAATTTCTAGGGGAGCTGGTTATGAATATCTCAGCGCATGTTGCCAGAGGAATGCCTTCAATCCAAAATCTAAAAAAAATGATTTACAGAAAAGATTTAGGCAAAGTTTTATTAAGCCTTTGTGTTGTCTTTGCATCATGCAAGGTAACAAAAATGATTAAATAGGATTTACAAAGACAGGGAAGAGGCGATTTGAGACATCTTATATAATTTTGTAAAGAAATGTAACACAAGCTATAGCTGACATTTTGAATTGAGAGGCATCCATGGTCGAGCATAGACCTTCCAGTGCATCCACCCTATTGAGTTTGACTGAAATCAGGAAATATGTGATTGTGGCAAAATGGTACACCACCCCTCCCATGACGTAATGAGGAGCAATATCTTTTATAACTAGAACATCATTTTATCCTTTGTTTTTTTCAGTGAATTTTCAGACTTTTCTTTAATGTAAAGTTAGATTTTATGAGCAACATAACGCCAACCCCACGCATTGTTTTTGGCTGCAGGTCAGGCCCTACAGAGAACCCCTATTGGGCAGCCAACAGCACACCCACCAGCTCCCCTGCCAGCACCCATCCTAGCTTTGGACAGGAGCTGGGAATTCATAATTTTTTTGTTTTTTAATTATTGAAGAGGAGGCGGGTGGTTCCCCTCCCTGAGCCAGTACTGATTCCGGGCACCCCAAGGTCCATATGCAATTTGAAAGAGAAGGGGTGCATGCACCACCAAACCATTATAGGCCTCAGTACCTCAACCCAAGGGGCTGAAAGAATTTTCAGAGCGAGGGTCGCACAGCCCCATCCCCAAGCCTTTACAGGTCCCAGGAACCCCATCTCCCCGGGGCCTAAGGTAAGTGCCCTGGTGCCCACACAGGGAACCCACAACTTTAGAGAAATTGGGGGAACCCCCAGGCCCCGCTGCCACGTTGGCTCTCTTACATGCACTCATCCTGGTGGCACCAGGTGCGGGCTTTGCTCCCACCTGGTGGAAGCATGTTTTTTCTCTGCTCCCGTTGGACATGAGCAATCTTTTGTCGGGTAAAAATGTATGCACTCACTCAACGGGAGCACTCGCACAACAGTGGAGCTGGCCCAGGGAAATGGGATCCTTGCAGCCTTTTGATGCTAGGGGAAAGGGTAACTTGTAACCCCTTTAGTAAAAAAGCGGCCCAGGTGGATGGGGTCCTCAGGACCTTACAAGGCTTGGAGAGGGGGGCTGTGCATGACTCTTACTTGTAATTTTCAATCAGCACCGGGGGATGGGGTCCATTGGGCCTCAGAATCCTGGGAGTGCCCTTCCCTTAAATACACAAATGTGCCTTCCCCCGGGCACAGGCCCACCCTGTTTTACTTTTAAAATGCAGGTTTTTAAAACCATTTTGCAGATTCACTGCTAATTCACTGCAAATAAAACTCCCCACCCAGGCCTAGGGAGTAGGATATCCCTACCCTGGACGCTTAGATCTGTCGGCTCCATGGATAATCCGTGGTGTGATATATACAAAGCATTTTTTTAAGTTTCAAAAAAGACTTTATTGTTCATAAAATAAGGCATCAATACAGAAAGAAGGAAAAGAAATAAGGGAGCGAAGGGAAGGGGAAGGGGAAGAGAGAGAAAAAGAGAAGAATAAAAAGAAACAGAGCAAACTTTGTAAGATAATTAAATAACACAAGGCATATCATGGGCAATAGGAGTAGAAGGGAAACAATATTTGTACATCAGAAGTAAATACAAAGAATGACATAGTAGATAATAATGCAATGAAAAATGAAGGAATTGAGAAGGGCATTGTTTCTCTGTTTCTCTGCTCAGCGCTCTTACTACACTGCTCTGCTCTGCTCAGCCATCTGGAAGGATCTGACCTCTGCCCCGGGTTTCAGCTACCAATCACTTGGTCGGAGGCTGACAGTGGCTATTTGTACAAGCAGGGAGGGGAGAAAAAAAAGGGATTCTGGTCTTAAAGGCACACATCCACAATATTTCACTCCACTTAAGAATGCGAGAAGAGCATCATTGGAAACGTAAATGTGAACTTCAGGGATCGCATTATAGGCAGTTAAACACCGTGGCACGGAAAGCGCTACCTCGGAGAAAGAGTAAAATTGACTTATCATATGATAAGACGGTCATAAAGGTGGCAGTAACAGTGATAACGACCCAGGAACTTCTTAAAACTCCACGAAGTGGTGATAGGCAATATACACAACATATACAGAAGCAATATAACCGAAACTGTGATGGTAATAATAGCAGATTTGGCTCTCTGTGTCCTCTCTGTCAACCCAAAGTCCAAGGAAACGGAATTAAACGACACATAAGTCTGAGCATCTGGGGCATCTCAAACACACCAAATTCGGTAAAAACAGGGCAGGAATCAACTACTCTATACCTTAACCAGATAAATCCAACTAAACAAAGGTACGAAAAAAAGAACAACGAGCAGAGTCTAGGGCAAGAAGAGATAGACAAGATGAATGAAACGGATATAAAAAGGGTGGAGGATCTTCAAGAAAATACTCAGGAGGTGCTAAGTGAATTACAGGATCAGAGCCTGGTCAGTGATATCTCTATGCTCCGACCGAATATATGGGGAGTACAACAGCATGAAGAGCCTGAGTCTGATGAGCCTAATACGTCTAACCACAAGGTACAAGAAGTGGACAGGGGCCATACCTTGAAACCAATGCCGCAAAGACGGGAAACAAGAGGGACCAAAGACATAAAAAATAAAGAACAGGAACAGGACGGAGAGAAGGAGAGAGCTAAAGAGAATGAGAATGAAAAGGAGAAGGGGAAGGAGGACGACAAAGGTAGCACAAGTAACGGAAGGGGCATAGAAAAGGATAAAGACAAGGATGATGCTAAAAAAATGAACTACAGAGAGCAACAGGGTGCTAAAGAAAAACTAAAAAAGGAAAAAAAAAGTGACAGGCAAGCGGCTAAAGGCAAAGGCAGTGGCATGGAATCAGATAAAAAGAAAGAGAAAATTAAAGAGAAACATAAGGAGAAGGAGAAATACTATGAAGATACTGAAGAGATGGAATTAATGGTAAAAAAAGCAAAGCGCCTACAAACCATCAAAGAATTAAAAGCAAATGCAAAGATGACGGGGGAGTCAACGGCATCACAGCCTAGCATATTAAATATTTTTAGCCCAGTGCCCAAAACGGGGGCAAATAAAGGGCTAAGGGATGCGGTAATAACACAGGAGTCAACAGTACTGGATGGGGGAAATGCAAGAAACAATCTTGTGGTCAATGGACAAGTAATCCTGAATCCCCCACCAGATAAACTACTGTCGCTAGGAACTGATACAAACTCTGAGGAGTCTGATGTAGACATGTATGAGACAGGGATCTCGACTGCTAGTGAGACGAGTGAAGTCAACAAAAGAAGAGACCAAGAACTATCATCCCCGGAAATATCAGGACGCTCTGGAATAAGGAAGGAGAGTGATCATGGACAAGGAAGCACACCAAGGAAAAATTTAGAGAAAAGAAGAACAAGGAATAAAAGACTAAATAGATCGACCTATGATGAAACCACCGATCAAGGAAGCAACACAGAACTGACTGATCCTCGGAAAAACTTAAAATCTAAAAAATTAATAGAAACAACGAAGACTCAGGAAAGTGGGGAGGAATCAATTGCGGACATTTCTGAATATGACGAGGCAGGAGAGGCAAACGAACCATCTCTGAAAGAAATATTGACCTCAATAAGGAAGTTGCACAACGACGTCAAAAAAGATACTCAAAAGTATCATCCAGCTTTTCAAAAGCTCCTAGGGGCAGTAAATAAGGTGGGCAGCACTTGCCTGGCAATCTCTGAAAGGATGGTATCAGTTGAGACACAAACTGACCATCTAGAAAATGATGTCACTTATCTGCAAAAACAAGAAAAAAGGCAAGAAGGTGCTATACAGGACCTAATGATAAAGGCGGAGGAACAGGAAAATAGAGCACGGCGGAATAACCTGCGCTTCCTGGGGCTCCCAGAAGGTGTTGAAGATCACGACCCAAGGGGATACATAATTAAACTCCTTAAATCATCTATGCCCGAACTGCAAACCTGGGAGCTAGAGAAAGAAGTCCAAAGAGCCCATCGTTTTCCCCTGACTCAACCTACAAGAACACAGAATCAATCTAAATATCCATGGGCAGTGTTGGTATTTTTTGGAAATGTTTTACTTCGGGACACCATATATGATTTAGCTCGCCCCACAAGCAAGAAAGAATACAATGGTAGTACATATTTTGTAAGACCAGATTTTGCCCACGCAACCGTGGAAAGGAGATGGAGGCTGAGGCAGCTATTTAATCCCTCTGAACAGATTGGTGCTAAAGTGTATTTACAAAACCCGGCAAGACTGAAAATAATATTCAGAGGATCTACTCGGAGCTTTACTAGCGAAATACAAGCAGAAAATTATCTTAAAGAAATCTCGGAGACTGCAAAAAAACAGACCGGGAATATGAGCAAGAACTAATTCTTTTCCTATGTGGATCAAATAATAGGTGTCAAAATAAGAATGTTTAGCTTGTGTAAAATGAAGTGAGAACAATAACAATCATTACCTACACGTGAAATAATACACGAAAACGTTTGCTAGAGGAGTAAAAGAAAAGAATCCTTGATCTCAAAGATTTTTCTATGTATGTAAATAATACACTCACGCAGGGTTAGGGGGGGGACTGAAGGACTGGACTTTTAACAGAACCAGCAGTGCCAGGGAACAACACCTATAACCTTCATGGGATACCTGTTTCGGCGCACAATGACAGAGACACGGGAATCTTTCCTTCGGCGTCAAAGATCAGCGTTTATTTACTGCAGGGAAACAAGAGTCAATAGAAGTACATCGGCATGTAGGTTCTTCGAGTCTGCTTCGAATTGCATATGTAACCTTCATGGGATACCTGTTTCGGCGCACAATGACAGAGACACGGGAATCTTTCCTTCGGCGTCAAAGATCAGCGTTTATTTACTGCAGGGAAACAAGAGTCATTAGAAGTACATCGGCATGTAGGTTCTTCGAGTCTGCTTCGAATTGCATATGTAGGTCGCTCTCTTTTATACAAAATGTTGCCATTGCACAATATGCGAACAAAAGATTACAATTCAGTTCCCACAGTAAACTTTAAAAGGGTCGCTTTCATGTGTTCAGAATCCCGGAACATAATTACAGTAGCAATGCCGGTTCCCAACTGTAAAAGTACATCTTCCCACCATTAGGCACACCCATTAGAGTTTGTCAATGACCAAGAAAAAGAGACAAGAGCAGCTGCAAGGAAGTCAGACACGTGTAGAGAAAAGAGTGTGGGGGTAATATCGGAAGCATGATCGTAGGATCAAAGAGCTGGATCCCATCGCCTGCACGGCTGTCACAATAGACCGGCGCGACCAGATTACCCTCAAGCTGAGCCATCTGCCTTCGCTGTGTCATTCCTCCGGCCATAAAGACGCATGAAAGGAGTATGCGTCTTCCGCAAGGCTCGGGAACTAGAGGGTCAGGGGGCAAACAGTTACCTGCTCGCTGACTACGTGAGGGCAAGAAACAAAATGGATGCCGTATCTAAAATGGAACCCGAGGGTTCAGATGAAGAACACGTAATATTAGACGAACCCTATCAGGTAGTGTAGCGAAAATGCGTACACTTATCGAACTCGCCATTTACGGTTCGTAGATACCAAACTCGTCCATATTCGGTAATGCCCAGAACGTCGTAATAATTTTTACGGAACCTCAGACGGTCCTTTTGCCCTCATGTAGGCAAGCACTAGTCGGAATCATAATCGATTTCGATATTCATCAGATCATTTAGATGTTGCTGATACATTATTCTATCCATCAATGCCTCTTTGGTGACAACTGGCTGTCTTATACACGTTGTAGCACAAAGGCCACATAAGGCAGGACCACATTGCACACAAAGACAACATGTGAATAGAAACATCACAACAACCCCTATGATCATCAGAATCTTCCAACCCCAAGTCGACATCAGGCCCCAAAACCATCCCAGAAGCGTCCAATTCCCTTCGTCCACGTGTATGGACTCCGAAATTTTGTGCAACTTAGAGATGGCTTGATAAACCGTTGGAGCGTTATCAGGTATGAATATGCAGCAGCTCGAATGGATGACCTTACACACACCACCTCTATCTGCTAGAACAACGTCTAGAACCATACGGTTCTGTAACGTCATCAGTCTATCCGCCTGAAGCTCGGCTGTCAAATTACCAAGGGCACTTGCAGTTATGTTGGCAGTTGATTCTACTACACGAGTTAACTGCCTCAGGTTCCTGCTATTGACCATAGGGCCCCAGAACGGTAGGAAACCCTTAAAGAAGTCTCCTGCTTCTTGACCGGCAGTATCTTCTTTGTTGACAACACCTCTCACAACTCTAGTTCTGTGATAATCTGAGGCCACAGTGAAAGTCGGAGGCAAAAGATTTGCAATGTAGCAGGTACCCGAGAAGTCATGAGGTAACCACGTATAGGCTCGATCATAACATACAAAATAGGTACCCTTGGCAGTTAGGAAGACAGGGGATGAGAGCGTTGGTAAGACATATGTCTCAGTACACGCACTCTCCCCAAACTGAGCTCTCGGATTTCGAACAAGACCTTTCAGGCAGAAGTTACCAAGGTGAGGTACAATCCATATCGGTGATGAGCTTTTAAGCTGCCTATCACCCACTGATACACTATACTCAGCCTCACTTAGTTCCTTATATGCTCGCACCTCCTCCTCTGGGATAAGCGATGCGTCGAAAATATCTCTATCTAAATCAGCAATAGCTCTCGCCAGAGTCTTGTGGTACGGGCCAGGACCAAAGTTCGCTGAGCGTGGTTCTCGATGGGGGTAGGAATCTAGTGCGCTACGGAACATAGTTTGCAATGCTCGAGCTGACCCTTGGGAACTATAAGGCAGCACCAAGTACGGAATACCCTTATCCATGGTATGTGGCATTAACCCACACACCCAACAATTGGTAGTGTTTACCACTAACTGATGCTGATGCAAGAGTTGAATAAAGGAGTTGTTTCTAAATTCCGCACGTCTGGCTTGTTCGTGTCGAGGCAGAAGATGAAAGGAATGTGGAGAGACAGTTGAAACGAAATTTAGCACATGAGATGGAAGAGTAGGTATAGTAGAAGGCAGTAAGAATTGGGACCCAAAATATACTCCCCCCACCAGTAACATAGATACAGTCAGGAACAATATGAAAACCTGTAGAAAAAACCATTTTGTACGAAACATTTTATCTAATGCAGATCTTTGCGCCAACATTTTCTCTCTTTTCGACAGCTCAGACAATGACGATTCCATCCCCTAACCACCGTCCGCGACGTTCTTGACGCACTTCGTTCTGAGTAGCGATTATCAATTCCCAGGAGTTCCCAGAAATCGACAAAAGAAACCGACCTAGTGTCGATAGCTGCTGAACAGAAGGAAGTACCCGCACGGCCCTACGGCCAACCTGGATGATAGGTTTTAGCTAAATTGAACATTCAATTTATTATAATGTTCTTGGCTGTACGAAAAGGAAAAAAATACACAATATACAATGTCCACTATGTTCAGGGCAGGTGTGAAACCTAAAAACAAAAAAATCTTTTTATTTAGTGTCTTGTGCGTGGACGAAGAAAGTATCTGCTGCTCCCAGAGCGAGTTTGATCTTCAAATAGTGGATTGGATGGCAAACGAGTGTTCGATTGTTCAGGTGATTGTTCAGTACTCGAACTTTCCAGAGTTGACGGAGAGGAAATTGTTTGAGGGGAATCAACAAGGGCGTCAGATACAAGCTGAGCTTCGCTGAATGGGACAAAACGTTGTGGAACGTCGGTTTCAGATGAAGAAAGACCTCTTCTCATCCAGGTGTCCGACGGCAAAGGAAGCGGGACTCTTTTGGTGTGGGTAGCGTGTACCCAGTGCTTCCGTCCTTCCAGTCGAACTGCCGTCCTCGTTGCTAGTTGCACCTGGTATGGTCCCACGTATCTCGGCTCAAGGTTCCGTTTTCGTCTGAAATTGCGGACAAGGAGCCAGTCCCCTGGTTGGAGCCGATGACCAGGACCCTCTGTTCGTGGCGGGAGAGCCTCAAAGACATGTTGATGAATCAAACTCAATTTAGCAGTCAGATCATGAAGATAATCAATCAACATTGGATATTCGATTCTATCAAACTCCTTAGGCCTTGGGACTCCCCATATATTAGCAGGACGGCCAAACACAATCTCGTATGGACTAAGCCCTACTCGTGAGTGTACAGTTGCCCTGGTCGATAGGAGAGCTAGAGGCAAAGCGTCGGGCCATGATAAACCAGTTGTTGCCTGAATTTTAGCCAATTTTAGTTTTAGGGTGCCATTGTATCCTTCCACCAAACCCGCTGATTGTGGATGATTTGCACTATGAAATTTTTGATTTATACCGAGGCCACGACACACACTCTTCATCACACTTCCCACGAACTCACTTCCGTTGTCCGACCATACAACCCGAGGCATTCCATATCGGGGAAAATACTCCTTGAGCAAAATTTTTGCCGTGGATAAAGCAGTATTATCCTTAAGGGGGTAAGCCTCAATCCATCTGGAGAATGCACATACCACAACCAACACATATTTCAAGTTGTTACATCTCTCCATGTGGATGAAGTCCAACTGGATAACTTCGAAAGGGTAAGTAGGAGGGGCAAAATGGCCAGGTGGAGTGGGAGTGCCCTTACCGGGATTGTGCATCAAACACACCATACAATTCTTAACCACTCTCTCTGCACACTTAGTAATCCCATCATTCTTCCATACATGAGACAACAACTTGCATATGCCTTTTGTGCTTATGTGTGCTGTACCATGAGCCATTGTAATGACAGCGAGCACATATGCATCCGGTAACATCCATCTCTGCTTTTCTGACAAATCAACCCAACATCCGTTCTCATCCAGTCTTCCCATGCTCTCTTTCCATTTAGTCTTTTCCGTCTCAGTGGCTTCATTCTGTATTCCCTTCACACTCTCAATCGTGTCTTCGCACATACTAGTCTCCGTTGGCCATCTCACTGAACTCGTAACATACATTCGATTCGTCAAATCTTTAGCTGTCTCTTTAGCCGTTTCATCCGCAAACGCATTACCACGACCCACGTCATCCGTCACTTTCTGATGTGCACTACATTTGATTACGGCCACCTGTTTAGGCAATGTGAGTGCATCTAAAAGGTCATTCACAAGCTGACCATGCTGAATCTTCGTGCCGTGCGACGTAAGGAATCCTCTTTCTCTCCACAATCGCCCAAAACTATGTGCCACACCAAACGCATACTGGCTATCTGTAAACACATTCACCCGCTTATCTTTAGACAACACACACGCTCTTGTCAATGCGACCAGCTCAGCAGCCTGAGCCGAATTCTGACTCAATCTTGCGCTTTCTACAATCGTACTCAATGTTACTACAGCATACGCAGTCGTCACATCACCATTCGGCAACTTAAAACAGGAACCATCCACATACAAAGTACCATCGGGATCTACCAATGGAGTATCTTTTAGGTCAATACGACCCTTTGTTTCTTCCTCAGTTTTTAGATAACAGTCATGTCGTGCTTCACCACTTGACTCCGTGTCGATCGGCAGCAATGTGGCTGGATTCAACACATTACATCGTTTTATCCGTATATGACTGGCCAGTAACGTTAACTCATATCCAGACAATCTTGCGCTCGTCAAATGTTGAGTCTTCGTTCGGTTCAAAAGAGTGTCAACTGCATGCGGGACCATCACCGTAAGCATATTATCCATGACCAGACCTGCGGACTGTCGAATGGACGCCGCAGCTGCCGCTGTTGCTCTTAAACAACTCGGCAAGGCTCTAGCTACTGGGTCTAAAGTCGAGGAAAAATAGGCGCATGGGCGTTGTTTGCCGCCAAAAGGTTGTGTCAGAACACTCAACGCACAGCCATCCCTCTCGTGAACGTATAGTGTAAACGGCTTACTGTAGTCAGGAGTACCCAACACAGGAGCCGAACACAACGCATCACGCAATTCAGAAAAACCTTTCTGGCACTCTTCAGTCCAAGGCAATGGAGATGAAACATCCTTGCACGTAAGGGCTATCAATGGTTTCGCCAACAATGAAAAATTTGGAATCCATTGTCTGCAGTAGGACGTAATACCTAAAAAGGCACGAACATCTCTCTGGGTTTTTGGCACAGTCATTCGGGAAATCGCTGCGATTCTCTCTGGGGTCAACCTTCTCCCTTCTTTTGACAATAAGTGACCTAAATAGGTAACTTCTTGACAACAATATTGTAGCTTAGAAGGTGATACTTTGTGATGTAAGTCATGCAGATAATGCAATAATGATACTGTAGCCGTTTTGCAAATAGCTTCTGTATCAGCTGCCACTAGAAGGTCGTCAACGTATTGAATCAAAGCCGCACCCGTCGGTAAAACAAAAGCATCAAGCTGACTTTTAAGTGCTTGACTGTAGATTGACGGACTCTCACAGTAGCCCTGTGGAGCGCGTTTTAGCCTAAAACTGCGACCACCTAATGCGAATCCGAATAGGTCTCTGCTTTCCTCAGCAATCGGGATACTAAAGAAAGCATTCTTTAGATCGATCACCGTGAACCAGGAGGCAGAGGCCGGAATCATTGTTAGTAAGGCCGTGATATCAGGGACCACGGGAAATTGTGGAATCACTATTTTATTTACTTCTCTCAAATCTATTACGAAACGATACACAGGAGGTTTGGATGGGTCAGTTTGTTTCAAAATAGGCAATACAGGGCTATTACACACGTTTCCACGAGTTTCTTCAACAACGCCTTTCTTAATTAGATCATGAACGATAGCTAACAGCGCTCGCTCACCATCAAGAGAGATACGATATTGAGGTAAACGTGGTAATCGCACATTTGGTTTCAATTGAATCACATAAGGTGGAATGTCTAACAGACCCACATCATTGGGACCTGTTGCCCATAGAGACGCAGGAAGGGAACTCAATTCCGGTGGGAATTTATCGATCGACAAGTACATAGGAGAGATCACCCTCCGACCTAATGTAAGCTCCACTCCTTCAGGAGAGCAATACAAAGTCGCGTATAGTCGTTTCAACAAATCCAGACCCAAAAGATTCTCACCACAGCCGGTGGATAGAATCAGTGGAGCCTTCAGCTCACGAGGACCAATCGTAAGGGGCAAAGGACTAGAGACGGGGTTGCTAACAGGGGCGCCAGAGAATCCAACGGAAACGTTCGTTAAGCCAGACAAAGGTGCGCCAGGGAGTTTCGAATGCATGATGGAACTTTTCGTCGCACCAGTGTCTAACAGAAAAGGCTCAACTACGCCCGATGTAGCCACTGCAACGTAAGGCCCACTCTGATCAACCGGAACTGATACTACTCCCTCTCTGTGTGGCTGTCCTAGTAATGGTCGTTTGCAACAGTCTCATGTTCTACGTAATAATCGTCCACATTATATTGTGCAGATCGAACTGACCCCGCATTTCGCTGGTCAAAACAATTATTCGTGTCTAATTGATTTTGATGGCGATCAATCTGATTTTGGGGTGAACCACGACCTCTACCTCGTGATGCCTGTTGAGGACCACCACCACGGTTTCCTCGTGTCGACACACCATTTAGACGGTCCCGTAAAGCAGGACAATCATATTTCATGTGTCCCTCTCTTCTACAATATGCGCACTGATTATACCCAAGTGAAGATCTATAGTCAGAGTTGTCAGAACGCGGCTGCATCCTACCGGGCTGTGCTCGCGGTCGATACTGCTGTTGTGAATCATTTTGGTTTGATCATGGAGGAAACGCTTTCTGCAACAAAACCTTCGTTTTGAGCTCCTTCGTTTTCTTATCTACACGATCACTTTCTTCCTTTTCCCTATTCTCATAGTATTGAGCCGTTGCTAATATCTGTGCAGTGGTTGAAACCGCCCATGCACTTTCTGAATTCTTCAATTTGTTGCATAGTTCAGGCAACAAATTCGACACGAACTTGTCGACAAATAACCGCTGGCCTCCCTCAGCGCCCATGTCCTGACCACTGTGGTCGACAAACGCTTCCTCAAACCTTGTGAAGAAATCCGAGACACTCTCGTCTTTCTTTTGCTTACAAGCTGATAACTTATCCCAGTTCACCTTCATCGCTGGCATGAGAGTTTTCATGAGCGTAATGATTTTCTGAGGTAAATCCAAGATCAACTGCTCAGGTTTAGCCCCACCGACTTGCAATGCATCAGCCGCTATCAGTGCAGCCCAATCGCCACCTAACTCATTTGCGTGGTTTGCTTGACGAATTTTCGCCCAAACTGGTTGTGGTACAACATTACCAAACAACATGTCGATGTCGGTAAGGTTCATAATAGAAGCTTCCACCAATTGGGATAGCTCCTTATAATAACCAGCCGGATTCTTACGCGGATCAGGCAAGGATTGCTTCACTTGCAAAACTTCCGATCGTTTCCATGGGAGGTGTATCCACACTCTTCGAAAATGCGGTAAAACCGCAGGGTTAGCTTGCGGATCACCAGGCACCCAAAGTGGCGGAACCTCTCTCATAGGATACTGACCAGGAGCCGCTTTCCAATTCTCAGTGGCATCATCAAATGAAACTCGAGAATGCACTGTGGATCTGAACGCTAACAAACGTTCCAAGGCACGTCGTACATCACCCCCTACAATCATACCGTTCGAAAAGTGACTCTGGAGTTCAGTTATATCGGGCGGTACGTTATCTAGATCATCGTTATACCATTCTTCCCTCAAAAAGTTACACATTTCTTCGAACACGAATCTCTGCGTAGGCTCATTAAACTGAGAAAACGTGTCGAAGACCACACGTGGAGTGTAGTTAGCAGGGTGTCTTATCCATCTATGTGCCATAGTCACTAACGTCTCTTTTTCCCTTCCACTAGGGATCTGACTCCGTCTCTGAGGAGTTTCGGAACTATCGGATGGGAATAACTGACCAGAAAGCGGTGAATAAAGGGTAGCAACAGTGTTAGGGATACGATTACGAACAGAAGGAGAAGAAGAAAGAAGAGCAGGAGCAACAACATTAGAAGCGAAGGAAAGCATAGTAGAAACAGATAAGATAGTCGGAGTACCAGGAATAACAGACTGAGGAAGTACAGGTACAGGAGCAGTGGGAACAAGGACAGGTGGTGGGACAAACGTAGGACTAACAACGGGCTGACCCGCAGCCGCTGGAACAACAGGAGGAACTATAGGAGGAGCTACAGGAGGAGCTACAGGAGCCGTAGCACCCTGTGCATAAGGAGGTGGCGATTTCATTAAATACTCTAACAAGGAATCCTCCTTCGGATCTTCTTCTTTCTTATCTAGACCAGTCGGTAAAACCGGATAACATTTATCTACACTCATGTGATGTAGTCTAGTGGAAACTTCCCTTTCTTTTTCTTCTTTTTCTCATTTACTTTGTTGTACAACTTGCATTATCGGAACAAACCCTTCTCTTTGATCCTTTTTAAGTTTTTTTATTTCTTTCTGCTTGGCCTCTTTACGCCATAGCCGAAGAGAATCAAACATAGCTGGCCTAGCTTTCTTTTGAAATAATTTAGCTTCAAGATTATCTAAAATCGTAAGTTCAAAACTTCCATGTGGTGGCCAACTAAGGACACCGTCTTTCTTCGTGTAACGGACCCAGTATTCAGTATATATAATAGGACCCACACCATGTCGACTGTAGAGCTCATATATCGGAGTTCCAACTGGAGGTATCGGACACGAGTCCTCCAACCGGGAATCCATTGCGCAACATTTGAAGATACCAAACAAACCACTATGGCTAGGCATCGTGCACACTAACCTAGTATCAAACTTCAAGGGTTACCGAAGTGCTAAATCCTCGTGTAAGACAAAACCCTCGGTTTTTGGCAATTGCAACTGTCAAATAAAATACTAAGAACCAATACTAAGAACCACAAATGCAATGGAACCATGCAATACAACAAAGCCTTAAAAGGCTACAACAAAGCTCAATGAGCTAGAACAACAAAGCTTTAATAAGCTACAACAAAACTTCAAGAAGCTAGAACAACCACTAAGGACTGGGAGCGACCCACAAAGACTTAACTCAGAACTTCAATGGCGTCACCAGGAAGGCCCGTCTATCGTCTCGCTTGTATGTAAGGTCGGCGCCGGGCGTCGAAGACAGGTCGACAGTCAGGGCATCGGTCCGTCGTAGCCGTCAGGAGGTGGGAATCTTCGCAGGGAAAATCTTCGGGCCACTTATTTTGACAACAGGATCGATGAAGCGGGGTGCACCTTCCCTCGGAGATTTCACACGAAGTTCCTCACGATCGTCAGGCTTTGGACCGGTACCGCTGATGTCGCCCCACGTTGGGCGCCAACTGAAGGACTGGACTTTTAACAGAACCAGCGGTGCCAGGGATCAACACCTATAACCTTCATGGGATACCTGTTTCGGCGCACAATGACAGAGACACGGGAATCTTTCCTTCGGCGTCAAAGATCAGCGTTTATTTACTGCAGGGAAACAAGAGTCATTAGAAGTACATCGGCATGTAGGTTCTTCGAGTCTGCTTCGAATTGCATATGTAGGTCGCTCTCTTTTATACAAAATGTTGCCATTGCACAATATGCGAACAAAAGATTACAATTCAGTTCCCACAGTAAACTTTAAAAGGGTCGCTTTCATGTGTTCAGAATCCCGGAACATAATTACAGTAGCAATGCCGGTTCCCAACTGTAAAAGTACATCTTCCCACCATTAGGCACACCCATTAGAGTTTGTCAATGACCAAGAAAAAGAGACAAGAGCAGCTGCAAGGAAGTCAGACACGTGTAGAGAAAAGAGTGTGGGGGTAATATCGGAAGCATGATCGTAGGATCAAAGAGCTGGATCCCATCGCCTGCACGGCTGTCACAATAGACCGGCGCGACCAGATTACCCTCAAGCTGAGCCATCTGCCTTCGCTGTGTCATTCCTCCGGCCATAAAGACGCATGAAAGGAGTATGCGTCTTCCGCAAGGCTCGGGAACTAGAGGGTCAGGGGGCGAACAGTTACCTGCTCGCTGACTACGTGAGGGCAAGAAACAATATGGATGCCGTATCTAAAATGGAACCCGAGGGTTCAGATGAAGAACACGTAATATTAGGCGAACCCTATCAGGTAGTGTAGCGAAAATGCGTACACTTATCGAACTCGCCATTTACGGTTCCTAGATACCAAACTCGTCCATATTCGGTAATGCCCAGAACGTCGTAATAATTTTTACGGAACCTCAGGACGGGCACTGAGGCGCTCTGACCATGGGCGCCCACACCTGGATCCGGTTGGACCTAGGATGCCTCAAGGGGAGGAAAGGGGAGGGGGGGAGGGGACTCTGGGGGAGGAGATGCAGGGGAAAAAATTCATCATCAGAAAAAGAAAGGTTTCAAAACAGAGGGGGAGAAAGGGAATGGTAAAAGGGAAAAAAAAGAAAAATAATGCACATAGTCACAATTAATGTATGTGGACTAAATAATGCAAGAAAGAAAGAAGAGATTTGAAAGAATATTTTAGAACACTGCAAGCTGATTTAATTTGTGTTCAGGAGACACATATAGAGATCTCTCAGAAATTTTTTCTGGAACAATTGGGTTATAAGGTACTGACCTGCACGACTCAGGGTACTAGAACACGTGTGGTTGCAATATTAGCTCGGGGAAATAGGATAATATTAAAAAAACAACAGGTAGATAGACACGGGCGGTGGGTGCTAACGGAGTGCCAAACTCAAAGTTTTAATTGTACTTTATGTTCTATTTATGCACCAATAGATGATGACCCGGAAACCCTAATCCATATTAATTCTCAATTACCCAACTGGCCTCTCCCCACTATACTATGTGGCGACTTAAATATAAATTGCCTAAATGGACTGTGGAAGGATGACCCCGCAAGGTTCACTGGTAAAAAGAAAAAAGCCCACAGAGCACTGATACAACTCATGCAGGATAATGGTCTGATCGATATTTGGGAACATACATTTGGAGGGGGAGGCAGAACCTATTATTTGGCCACTCATAAAACTCTAGCCCGGTTAGATTATTTTTTTATCTCTCCCTCACTGATACCAATGGTGAAAATTATAAAAATGCCTAGATTAATGTCGGATCATAATCCACTCTCCATGGAGATCTCTATACCAAATTCACAGAAAAATACAACTAGCTGGACTTTCGAGAGAGAACTGTTACGGGATACAAATTATGTTACCCACATGGAAATCTGGTTAAAAGAATTCCTGGAAAACAATAGAGGTACAGTGTCACCCCAAATAGTATGGGATGCTATGAAGGCAGGTGTTAGGGGGGAAACGCTAAGCTACTCTCTTAGACGGAGCAAGCAGGAGAAAGAAGACCTTGGGGAAAAAGATAAGTCTAGTAGCAAAGCTTGAAGAAGAACTGATAGGAAATATAAGAGAGAAAGAGGATGTGGCAAAAGTAACACAAAAATTAGCAATGGCCAAAGCAACAGTGAGTGAGGTATATGCCGCAAAATCAGCTGGAAAATATCTAGCGAGGAGAGAAGAGCAACATGAATATAGCGAACAGATAGGACGAATCCTAGCGATTAGAACGTGATAGCCTGCTACTCAGGGGCAGATAACAGAAATGATTACGGAGGCAGGGGTAATGATCTCCCGTCTGGGAAAGCAGTTGGTCCTGATTTAATACCGCTAGAGTTTTATAAGAAATTCTTTTCGATCTTAGAAGCAGACATTAAGAGACTTATGGTTCTCATACAAAACGGTGCTGCCCCTCCGGGGTCCTGGGGAGAGGCTTCAATGGTGGTATTTCTAAAAAAGAACAAAAGCTCTACGGATCCTGGGTTATATAGACCAATCAGCTTAATGAATAGCGATACTAAAGCTTATTCTAAAATTTTATCAAATAGTCTGAGCTTGGTAATTGGGAAGATAGATTCTCCCTGGCAGCACGGGTTCATATCGGGGAGGAGTACGGCCGATCACATTAGAAGGGTGTTTGCGTTGCTGGATGGCACAACGGCCTCACGAGACTCTATGTCTTTAATATTGCTGGACGCCGAAAAGGCTTTTGATAGGGTCTCGTGGGGCTTTCTGTGGGCAACTTCGGGAAAAAATGTATAGGAGCATTAAAGGCCCTCTATAAAAACCTGAGTATCAGAGTAAGAGTAGGGGGAGAATTGAGTGAGGTAATAAAAATCAAACGTAGGACTAGGCAAGGGTGTCCTTGCTCGCCTCTACTTTTTGCCTGTTATATTGATCCGTTTATTAGATATATAGAAAAAAATGAAAATATTATCCCAATTGTATTGACTGGGTATGAGACTAAAATATTAGGATACGCGGACGATTTAGCAATTACATAATCAACACCAATAATTGCAATTAGAGAAATTGAGAAGGAGGCTAAAAAATATGGTCTTTTATCAGGGTATAAATTGAACCAAGGGGAAACGCAAATAGTCGTAAACCAATTTGCTACCATTCAGGATGGGAGAGTTATAGAATCCGTGGTTTATTTGGGCGTTAGTATAACATCTGATCTATCTAAAGCTGTGGAGGAAAATTTGACCCCATTAATTAAAAAGGCAAAAGTAGACCTAAATAGGATGGACAATTTGCACCTAACAGTCATAGGCCGCTGCATTGTTATAAAAATTGCCTGTTCTGCACTATCCCTTTATTATTTACTAATAAATGTTTTAAGGAAATAGAGGGTATCTGTAATCGCTTCATATGGGCCAACGGCAAAACCCGAAGATCGATAAAGATGCTGGCACTATCTAAAGAACGGGGGGGGCTTGCAGTACCTGACTTTAAGACATATTATTTTGCTTCAGTCCTTCAGTATTGTAAGGGACTTATCGGTGGCAATATGAAAGACATCTGGAGAGATAACACTCGCATTCCAGATACATATGAACTGCTGGTCTTGGACTCTAATAAGGGACTTCTTACCTTAAAAGAGCTAAATTACTACAAAAGAACGAAGTTTAAGGTGTTGGGGGTGGCTATTTCAGTATGGTCAAGTATCCGGAAGAAAATTAAGTTAGGGAGAATGAATTTTAATACCCCTCTATACATGAATGAACTTCTCCCAGAGGTATTCCATGATCAAGTGATGAGACGGTGGGATAATATTGGGGTTAGTATAATTGGAGACATCATAGATCAATCAGGTTTATTAACATTTGAAAAGGCACAACAGTTATACAATCTGGATCGGAGAGACTTTTTAAAATATCTACAGATAAGGTCAGTCTTGCAAAGAAAATAAGCCGGTAATTGTAAATTTACTAGGGTAGACCTGATGGAATGCATTCGAGATGAGGGGGGATGTTCAATCTCTCAATTATATGGGGCAATATGCCAGTATAATGAGGATGACAGAGGAAAGGTATTTGACAAATGGAAAACTAAATTAAACTTAGATGGGAATGAGGTGAAAAAATTGCTTAGGTTAGGAAACACTATCTTAAAGGTTGCAAATCTGCAGGCACAATATTATAAGACTCTATTTGAACTATATTACACACCACATAGAATAGCTCGCTGGGGGGGTACGAGTGGAATCCTCTGCCCAAGATGTCAGAGCACGGCGGCTGACACAATACACATGTTTGCCGCTTGCCCTAAACTAGACCCCTTCAAACAAGCTATGGAAGAATTTTTTAAAAGGGAATTGGATATTCCTACAAAACTAACTAATGAGATCATGGTTCTGGGGGTAGCAAATGCGGGGCAGGATGTACCCCATCAAGAATTTTTGTTTATAGCAATGACACTGAGTCGGCTTTGTATTGCAACAGTATGGAAAGACGCTAATCCTCCTTCATTTCAACAATGGCTCTCGAAATTATTAGCTATCTATACTCTAGAGAAAGCCTTATATGAAAAAAAGGCGTTAATGCAAAGCGATTGGGGAAACAAATCTGGACCCCAGTAGAAAAATGGAAACTTAAATTAGACAGGTAATTTAAATGGGGGATTGACTCATGATTGCTTACTCTTATAGAGGATTATAGATGTCAGTGTTAAAAATTGCTTAGCCCTCTCTAGACTTTCCTTAAATATGCTTTTTTTTTTTTTAAGCTTTGCAATTTGTTTGGTACTTTAAGTGACTATGCTTTAAATGAATGATTTCTGATGTAATAGAAATATATGTCAAAAATAATTAATTGTTTATACTGTGATTTTCTGATGATAAAATAAAAAGAAAAAAGAAAAAAAGAAAAGGGCATCAGGGAGGTTTAGGAACTTCCTGCTGAGCAGGTCGTGGGCGAAATGAACAAGTCACACAACTATCCAAATACATTGTAACAGGACACCATAAATCTGCACGTTTGGCTGCCAATTGAGCAGGAAACACAAAAGCTGTATCAAGCCTGTGATTGTAACAAACATTATACCACCATGCTTTAAATGAAATGTTAGAAGAAGTCTTCCAATTAATAGTAATCTGTTGAAATGCAACAGCTACTAACAAGTCAAAAATGTGAACAGGAAAATCAGTTTCCTCCCAGCAAGAGGAAAGGCTCCCTAGAAAAAGATGAACATGGGAAAGGGGAATACAAGTATGAAAAATAACATTGATTTGAGCCCAAACCTGTAACCAAAAATCATGCACTGGTTTGCAGAGGAATAACATATGAAACAGAGAAGCATGTGGTAAAGAACAAGACCAACAAGCGTCTGAAACAGTGGGGAACTGTTTGTTAAGGGTAGAGGGAGTGTGAAGTAGTCTGTTGTAGATGAAAGACAAGGATTGCGCCAGGGACTCTGCTCTAGAGGATTTACGAACCTTTGTCCATATCTTGTCCCATAGGGATACCGGCCAAGATATGGCAAGGTCCTGTTCCCACTGCGCTTCCACCTTAGACTTGGATCTAGTAGAAGGATGAGCAAGAAGGTGCTTATAGACAGTGGAAGCTTTAGGTGTGGTGCGAAGGAGAGAGTGAAGCTGAGGAGCTAGTGTTAAAAAGGGCGCAAATGTCAGCTCGATTACCCCTTTTCAAGGTTTGCCCGGCGATAGCCGCCTCTCATACCATTCAATATTACCAAACAAAGAAGCAGACGCTGGAGACTGGAAGGCAAGAAACAGGAGTTTATTCCGACGGAGCAGAACACGTCAAATCAGACAACAGGGTATCTTCTCGAGGTGCTCTAACCGCATCTCTGAGGCCTGGCCTCTTATACACAGGTTTATGGCTTTATTACGTACATTGCATCCATAATGTTTCTTTGAAGGCCAGAAAAGACATCCTCGGAATCCCGGGTCCAGGCCCGTTTCCACACACATCTACAGTAGAGTTCCCACCTCGATCTCAGCATGTGGTGGTTATCGCGCAGCTGGACATTCCGCTGTGAACGGGAAAGTGGGCGATCGGTCGGATCTGGAGGTGTGAGGGTATTGATTAACCCCCGCTCCTTTGATGTGGGGTGAGTTTCTACTGTAGGGGCAATAAACTGCAGCTGCAAGGCTAGGTGGTGGCCTGGGAACGGTTCGGACAATGGACGAGGAGGGAGAGGTTATCAAAAGGCCCGCTCGTGTGAGAGAGATGAAAGGAGTGTGAGGGTTCCGCATGGGATGTGGCTCTGAGGCAGGGTCGCGCTGGAGGTGCGTTTATGGCCCAGGCAGGAGAGATCGGGGGCTATCAGAGCGCGGGGGGGGTGCTTTTGAGGCCGGAGAGGGAGGGGGAGAGACGCGCTGGCTATCAGCAGTGGGCAAGGAAGCCATGGCATTCAAAATGGCTGCTGCTTACGCGCACGTATAGATCTGAAAAGGACAAGATGGCGCCGATAATGTTTATGCCATGCTCTAGATTTTAACAGTCCTCCCTTTTCAACATATCTAGCCAGCTTGTTAATTTATGTCTATCCCCATTATGTTACGTATTTCGATATCATACAAAGCTTTCATGCGCTCAGCTTCGAAGTTCGGAGTCTTAAGGCAAATACAGTTAGCAAATAGTGAACACAGAGGTGGCAAGCATTGAATGCCCAGGCAGAGTCCACATATTACGACGATTGGTATCAGTATGATCATGAACAACCTCCATCCCCAGTCCTTTACAGCACTCCAGAACCAACTCCCAAGCGACCATCCTTCTTGTTCCTGATGAACTTCTGAGGAGAGTCTGTGGAGGTGTTCAATGGCCTTGTAGACTGAGGGTGAATTGTCTGGTATGTAGGTACAACAGCTGGACCCGATGATACGACATGCTCCTCCACGGTCCACCAGAACCACATCTAGAACAAGGCGGTTTTGAAGAGCCACCAGACGGACCGCCTGAAGCTCGGCTGTATTGTTTGTGAGGATACCAGCTGTAATGTTCATCGTTGTCTCGACTGCCTGGGATAAATGTCGAATGGCACTACTGTTCGCCATCGGACCCCAAAGTGGAACAAGTCCTTTCATTGCATCCAAGAATTGTGCTCCAGTGGAGTCGGCCTGCTCAATGTCCTTTGCTCGTCTCTGTCGGTGATGGTTTGCCGGAGCCACATAGGTTGGAGGAAGGATGAAGGCAATGTAGCAGGTACCTCCCCAACCCTTTGGGAGCCAGGTGTAGGCTTTTGTACCACAGACGAAGTACATGTTTGGAGAGGTGACAAAAGAGGGTGGGTCGGTTGAGTCCAAAGTTCTGGTGATGCCGCAAGTGCTGTGGCCCACCATTTGTGTCCCATGGCCTGTAATGCATACAAGGCCCGAGACATTGACGACAGATAGGGCCACAGTCAGGGTGGCAGCTGTTCGTTTCCGGAGGTAGGAGAAGGTGGGTCTGGCTGGATTGTTGAATATTTGCATCTCCACCATTTCTTTGGCGGGGATGTCCATGTGAACAGAAGCATTGGAGGATAGAGGGCAAAAGGGAGCAGCAGTTCTTCCGGTTTTGTTCAACCAGACTCCATGATAAAAGTGTGACATAGTTTCGCTGGAAGTGGCATTGTCTCTGTAGCTCTCTTGCAAGAGGATCAGCCAAGCAAGGCAGGAGCCATGAACAGAGAAAGGTGAAGGGATGAAGGGGATGGAATGTCCGGTGGCATGTGGTATCAACCCACAGATCCAGCAATTCGTGGCATTGGCAGCAAGGTTGTGTTGGTGCAGCAACTGTACGAAGGAGTTGTTCCAGAACTCCTTACGCCTTTCTTGGATTTGAGGTGAGAGAGAGACCAGGTAGTGTTCTTTCATGGTGGTAGGCCGTGCAGTCGTTAGAAATGTCTTATGAGCCGGTGCGTTCTCTTCCACGATCCAGAAGGTAGTCATGAGGAGGAGGCAAAAGAGAAGAGCGATAAGAAGAGCAATAGTCTTTGAGCTGTGCAACCTGTCAGTTTTGGGGTTTCTGTAGTGGGTCTTCGGATGTCCGGTTGCTTCCATCATCTTCGTATCGGGCGCTTCCATCATCTTCAAGGTGCTCGGTAGTGGGCAGAACCACAAACTTCATTGGGCTTCTCTCCTGGCAGCCTTAGTAGTGTTAGGCGCCGGTCTGAGAATTGTAACTTAGTCCGTGGTCTGCTTAGCCGAAGCTCCCTCCTTTCGTCGCAGGTTATACCCTTCTCTGGATGGCACAGTGGGATCAGGGAATTTCGCCAATTCGAGTGTCTCTGTTTCGGGGTAGCAGCTCAGGGATGGTCGGTCTTTGTTCAGGAGCTCTTCTTGGGTGGTCACGTCTTCGGTCGACGTCAGGGTCGGAGAGATTTTCTTGCAATGATGTGCATGCAGCCAATTTCGCTTCTCCTCCACTCGAAGAGCTGTTCGGGCGGTGATCAAGACTTGCCAGGGGCCCGTCCAGCGGGGTTCCAGACTCTTCTCCCGCTGGAAGTTCCGAATTAGGACGAAATCTCCAGGCTGGATGGTATGTCCGGGGCCCCTGGAAGCATCGGGGATGGCCTGCAGCACCTGATGATGAATAACAGACAGTGTTTTAGTTAGGTTATACAGATAGTCAGACATTAGGACGTCCGGGACGTCGTGAATAGATGTCGGTTTGGGTGCAGACCAGATACTCATGGGCCGGCCGAAAACAACCTCGTAAGGGGTCAAGTGGTGTTTGGTGGGGGTGGAACGCATTGACAGCAATGCCAGGGGAAGAGCGTCTGGCCATTTTAGTCCTGTGGTAGCCACAATATTCGCCAGTTTTAGTTTCAATGTGGCATTGTGCCGCTCGACCAGACCAGCAGATTGGGGGTGAAAAACTGTGTGGAATTTCTGTCGTACCCCCAGTCCTTTCAGGATAAGCTGGATAACCTCGGCTATGAAATGGGGGCCATTGTCACTCCATAAAATACGGCAAAGGCCGTAGCGAGGGAAGAACTCTTTCAGTAGTACTTTTGCAGTGGCAATGGCAGTGTTGGGACGCGTCGGGTAGGCTATTTGATATTTGATATTTATTAAAATTTGTATAGCGCGACTATCGCTCCGGAAGGAGCATCTTGGCGCTGAGCCCACAGAGAACCAGCAATGGAGAACAAGGATCAGATAGCTGCGAGGACCGATGAGTCAGACTGAGAGAAGATCCAGGTCTTCAGGAGTTTCCTAAAAAGGCTTTCTGAGGGGGCATGCCTAAGGTTGGGGGGGAGACAATTCCATGCCTTGGCAGCCAAAAAAGCAAAAGTTTTTCCACCTTTAGTTTTTAGTTTAATTCTGGGTACAGTAATTAAGTTAGCTCCTGAGGACCTGAGGCAACGAGTTGGAATGTAGCGCAGAAAGCGCTTGGTCAGGTAAGATGGGCCGGTATTCCTGGTAGATTTGAACACCGTGACAAGGAGCTTAAAAAGAATTCTCTTATGGAGGGGCAGCCAATGAAGAGTGTTAAGGGCTGCAGAGGCCGAGGACCTACGGGGGAGTTTCAGAACAAGCCTGGCCGCTGCGTGTTGAACACTTTGCAATTTCTTAAGGGAAGATTTCTTTATGCCTGCTAGGAGGCCATTACAATAATCCAGCCGGGAGAGAATAAGAGCCACCCATACAACAACAAGTACATACTTCAGTCCTTGACATCTCTCTAACTGAATATAGTCCATCTGTAGGACTTCAAATGGGTGGTTGGGGACCCCAAATCCTCCTTGGGGTACGACAGTTCCTTTCCCAGGGTTGTGTTGCAGACAGACTAGGCATTGTTGGACAAGACGTTTGGCTGAGTCTGTAAATTTGTCGTTATGCCAAACTCGGGAGACAAGTTCAGCCATAGGGGCTGCTCCTATGTGTGCAGGGGAGTGAGCCATGGTCAGTATAGGGATCAAGTATGAATTGGGTAGCAACCATTTGTTCGTGTCTTTTGTCCGCCAGCAGCCTTCATCGTCTTTCAGTCCCACCCGTGCCCATTCAGTCAATTCGTGTGGTGCACTGGCTATCTGGATGTCCCTAATGGTCTCCCTAGCGTCCTTCCATTTTTCTGTTTGTGACCTGGTCACATATATGCGTGTTGTCGTCCTATTCTCTGCTGTCGTCCGGGCGGTGATGTCATCCAGTGCATTCCCCTGTCCGACGATATCTGTCACCCTTTTGTGTGCCTGACATTTGATCACAGCAAGTCGTTTGGGAAGGAGAACTGCTTCAGTCAGAGCGGAGACTAGATCTCCATGTAGGATGGGGGTGCCGTGTGAGGTCAGGAATCCCCTTTCCTTCCACAGGAGCCCAAAATGATGAACCACCCCGAAGGCATACTGGCTATCCGTGTAAATGTTTGCTGTCGTCCCTGCTGCTAGGATACATGCTCGTGTGAGGGCAATCAGTTCTGCTGCCTGTGCAGATTTCTGTGTGATGCGGGCGGTCTCAACTACGGTTCGGGCTGTGGTAACTGCATACGCAGCTGAGGTGGTGCCATCGGGGAGTTTGATGCAAGAGCCATCCACCCATAGCTCTCCGTCAGGATCTGGGAAAGCTGTGTCTCGAAGGTCCACTCTACTCCTAGTCTGTTCGTCCGTGAGGGTCACACAGTCATGTATAGGGGGCACATCGGGATCATTCTCAGGCAGAGGCAACAAGGTGGCTGGGTTCAGTGTGGTGCATCGTTTCAACGTGATGTGAGGTGCGAGCAGTGTCAGTTCGTACCCAGTCAGTCGTGCGCTGGTCAGGTGTTGTGTCTTGGTCTGGTTTAGGAGGGTGTCAACAGCATGAGGCACTAGTACCGTGAGGGAATTCGAGAGTACGATCCCCTCACTTTGTCGGATAGAGACAGCAGCAGCAGCTACTGCTCGAAGGCAGGCAGGCAAAGCTCTTGCTACAGGGTCAAGAGTGGCAGAGAAATAGGCACATGGTCGTTGTTTGGGGCCGATGGTTTGAGTCAGGACAGACAAAGCGCATCCCTCCCTTTCGTGAGTGTAGAGAGAGAAGGGTTTTGTATAATCAGGGGTTCCTAGGACTGGTGCTGAACAAAGGGTGTCTCGTAGTTCCTTGAAGGCGGATTGGCATTCAGGGGTCCAAGGGAGCGGGAAGGGGACATCTTTAGCCAGTAGGGAAAGTAGTGGTTTCACAATGAGGCTGAAATTTGGCAACCATTGTCGACAGAAGGAGGTGAGGCCTACCAAAGAGCAGACTTGCTTCGGGGTTTTAGGGTAGGGGTCTCTAGAATAGCCTGAATTCGATCGGGTGTGAGTTTTCTCCCATCTTTGGACAAGAGGTGGCCTAGGTAAGTGACTTGAGGTTGGCAGAATTGCAACTTCTTCTTGGAGACCTTGTGGCCATTTTCCGCGAGGAAGTGCAGGAGTTGGATGGTGGCTGTGACTGCAAGTGGAGTGGTGTCGGCCGCCAAAAGGATATCATCGACGTACTGTATCAACACCACTCCATCTGGTAACTGGACTGCATCCAGCTGTCTCTTGAGGGCCTGGCTGTAGATGCTTGGACTTTCAGTGTAGCCCTGGGGTGCTCTGCAAAATCTATATGAGCGGGATTTTAAGGTGAAGCCGAAAAGGTAGCGGCTGTCTGAGTGGATGGGGATGGAGAAGAATGCGTTCTTGAGATCGATTACCGTGAAGGTGGTAACAGTGGAAGGAATCAGGGTCAGAATGGTGGTGATGTCCGAGACTACAGGGTACTGAGGTACAACTACTTTGTTGACTTCTCGTAGGTCGATGATGAAGCGGTACGCTTTTTCATCTCCCTCACCCTGCTTCTTCACAATGGGTAGGATAGGGCTGTTGCAAACATTGCTAACTACTTCTTCTACCACTCCTGCGTCTACCAGGGACTGGATGATTTTTACCAATGCCTTCTCGCCTTCGGGCGATATCCGATACTGTGGGAGTTTTGGGAGCACTGCGTCCTGTCGAACAGTTATGTGTACAGGGTCTATCATCATGCGTCCTACATCCGAGTCAGTCTTTGCCCATAGGTACAGAGGTAGGGTGTCGAGTAAGGACAAGTCAGCGTCAGTGATGGAAAACATGCGTTGTGTGCGACAAGATCTGAGCAGCGTTGGGTTGTCGTACAGAATGACTCGAACTCCGTCTTGTGAACACCTGATAGTGGCTCGAAAATGTTTCAACAAGTCAAGTCCCGTAATGGCGTCGGGGGTGTTGGAGGAGAGCAAAAACGTCGTGTCAGTGGTGTTATTGTCCAAGTTAAAAGAGATCGGTGTGGACAAGGGATTAGTGGAGGGCGTTCCATCAAAACCTATTGATGTCACATGTGAGCCAGACAAGGGTGCCCTGGGAATCAATCGTTTAGACAACGCACTACGTGTTGCACCAGTATCTACCAGAAATGGAGACTTCGTACCTAGGACCTTAGCGGTGACATAAGGACCTTGCTGGTCAACATAGAGCTCGACTGGATCCCTTCCTTGCCCTTGGCAGTCCTATGCAAAGTCGTGGGCATTGTCGCAGTCAGACTGTTGGCACTGATTCTGTCGGGGACGGTCAAACGTGTTCGGTCTGCCAGGTCTGTCATTGTTGGTGTCGTTTGTGTGCCCTCATCCCTGTCCTCTATTTCTCGGCCCGCCCGCTACGTCTCTCGTGTCTTTATTTCTGAGTGCTTCTTGCAGAACTGGACATTCAGACTTCCAGTGGCCAAATCCTTTGCAAAACGCACACTGGTTCTCATCGAGGTCTGTTCGTGGAACGCCGGGTGCGGGTGGGCGGTCTCTAGGGGGTGGATTTCCAGGAGCATTCGACTGGTAGTTTCCTCTATACTGTTCCCTTCCTATAGTCACCCCTTGCAACTGAGCAATCATCACCCTCTCTTTCAAGTCCTTTTTCTTTTTCTCAGTCGCTCGATCGTTCTCGTTCTTTTGTCGCTCATAGTATTGAGCCATCTGAAGGATAGCTGCGGGCTTTGAGGCCGCCCAACTACTCTGGTGGAAAACTTCAAGCGTACGCGTGAAGAGGTTCATCACATCACACTCGCCTCCATCTCCGACATCTACTTTCCTATACAGAGTCATTAGGTTTTCAGGGCCTTTTCCTTGGTATCGGTCTTCATAGGCATTAAGGGTATGGTAACAAAGGCGTACGACGAAGTGTCGTCTGTGGCTATTGGCATATGTATTGTACATATCCGTTACATAATCCTCACTTTCCTTTCGCACCACCAGTGTCTTTACAATCTTATCGATCCCAGCTCGTTCATCCTTACTTAATCTATTCAACCTAGCAGGGTCTTTCCTCCCAGCTTCGGGATCATCTGAAGTCGCTGCTCGCGCTGCGCTGAGTACGAGGGGTTCGGTCGGCGCAGAGGCCATGAGGACCGAGGCTCCGGCACTACTCTCGCCTGTCGTTGGGGGTTGCGGGTGCTGCGCTAAGGGTTGGGAAGGGGCATATGGAGGGGGCATGTAGATGATCGGGGGACCTAGTAGTAAATCATCGTTCGTTCGCTGTTTCGAAGGTAGCTCGGGGTAAAGTGTAGAGCGTGTCCTGACGGGACACTGGCCCGATGATTCGGAATCTTGTTTTAGCTTGGTTTTCTATCTTTCTTTTATTTCTTCCTTCAATTTGTTAGCGGCTAGGTGAGCTGCTTTGCGTAATTCCTTTTCTAACCTGACCTCATTTCTCTTTTTCCGCTGTTCTGTTTCTTTGCGCCACATGCCGAAGCTATCGAGCATAGTGGGTGTTGTCTTATTGTTATAAAGGGCTGTTCCCAGCGCGTTTATTTTATCGTTATCAAAGGATCCTATCAGTGGCCACTGACTTTCCCGATCCTTTCTCGTGTATTTATGCCACAGCTTACTATAAGCCACGGTGACTAGTCCATATTTAGTAAACATGTCCTTATTAGGGGTGCCCTCCGGTCCGGGCTGAACCAACTACCAACAAACGGGGCAAAGATAGGCATGACGGGTTACAATGGGGACAAAAGTCTGCACTACCTATCCTTCACTATTCACAAAGACTAAACAGAGTATTGCGACTCTGTGCTTATTTGTAAATAGAGAATAACCCAAAGAGAACCAATTCCGAACGATCAATGTTCAGATAAAAATCAATCAAATGAGGGATAAAAATAGGCACGACGGATTACAACGGGGGCAAAAGCCTGCGTTACCTATCCTTCACTATCTGCAAAGACTAAACAGAGTATTGCGACTCTGTGCTTGTTTGCAAATAGAGAATGATCCAAAGAGAACCAATTCCAAAGCAGTAAATGCTTGGATAACAATCAATCAAATGGAGAGGGAAGCAGGCACGACGGATTACAACGGGGGCAAAGGCCTGCGTTACCTACCCTTCACTATCTGCAAAGAGAGAATACTCCTATTCTTCCCTGTTTGCAGACAGAGAATCTCTCAGAAACAATCAAATGAGCAATACTAGTATTTTCAAACAATCAATTTGCAATTCGCCCTGTTACACGCACGACCTTACCCGGACCGCATGGACGGTTTCTCGTCTTCCGCTTCCAGCGCCCGATCGTCCTCTATTCTCCGTAATTGCTGTGGCACTCCTGATGGTTCCCAGTCAGGACCGTAGATCACTTGAGAGAGGTCTGCTCGGAACCGGTGAAGTTCGGATGATCGGCTGCCAGACGAGGGTCTATCGGGCAGGAGCTCTTCCCGATCGTTGCAGTCGTTCACACTGTCATCGGGACCTCTCCCACTGGATCCACGTGTCGCTAATGGGCCCCACGTTTGGGAGGCCAATTGTTAAAAAGGGCGCAAAGGTCAGCTCGATTACCCCTTTTCAAGGTTTGCCCGGCGATAACCGCCTCTCATACCATTCAATATTACCAAACAAAGAGGCAGACGCTGGAGACTGGAAGGCAAGAAACAGGAGTTTATTCCGACGGAGCAGAACACGTCAAATCAGACAACAGGGTATCTTCTCGAGGTGCTCTAACCGCATCTCTGAGGCCTGGCCTCTTATACACAGGTTTATGGCTTTATTACGTACATTGCATCCATAATGTTTCTTTGAAGGCCAGAAAAGACATCCTCGGAATCCCCGGTCCAGGCCCGTTCCCACACACATCTACAGTAGAGTTCCCACCTCGATCTCAGCATGTGGTGGTTATCGCGCAGCTGGACATTCCGCTGTGAACGGGAAAGTGGGCGATCGGTCGGATCTGGAGGTGTGAGGGTATTGATTAACCCCCGCTCCTTTGATGGGGGGTGAGTTCCTACTGTAGGGGCAATAAACTGCAGCTGCAAGGCTAGGTGGTGGCCTGGGAACGGTTCGGACAATGGACGAGGAGGGAGAGGTTACCAAAAGGCCCGCTCGCGTGAGAGAGATGAAAGGAGTGTGAGGGTTCCGCACGGGATGTGGCTCTGAGGCAGGGTCGCGCTGGAGGTGCGTTTATGGCCCAGGCAGGAGAGATCGGGGGCTATCAGAGCGTGGGGGGGGTGCTTGCGAGGCCAGAGAGGGAGGGGGAGAGACGCGCTGGCTATCAGCAGTGGGCAAGGAAGCCATGGCATTCAAAATGGCTGCTGCTTACACGCACGTATAGATCTGAAAAGGACAAGATGGCGCCGATAATGTTTATGCCACGCTCTAGATTTTAACACTAGGTCAGGAGAAGTGAAGGGAGATGCCGTTTGCATGAGTCGTGTGTAAGTTTCCATGACCGCTGCCTTAAGTAAAAGATACTTGGGAGCAAAAGACGGGGGTAAAGCAAAGGAGGAACACAGAGTATGAAAAGGCAGGAAAATTGAATTGGAGAATAGCTGCGAAATCCATATGAATCCTTTGGCTCTCCAGGATTTCCAATAAAAAGGTTTATTGTGAATGAAAAGATATTTGTTATGCCAAATGGTGGACGAGAGGAAATCAGCAACAGTCGTAGGAGGGGGAGGTTTGGAGGAGAGAAGGAGTTTAACAGTAAATTTGTGAATGGGAGTGGGGATCAAAGAGGGTTTGCGTGAGAAAAGATATATTCAGCAAAGGAGAATGGGGACAGGAAAAGGTGCTCAACCTTAGTCCATAAAGGGCAGGGGGAACTGGAATCCTGAAACCAAAAAGAAGCTTGACGTAACAGAAAGGCTTTTTGATAGGCAGGAAAGTCTGTAAAATTGACACCCCTTCAGAAGCAGGGCGGATTAATCTGCCAAGGGACATTTTGGGTTTTTTGTTATGCCACAAAAAAGAAGACAGGACCGAATTAATTTCCCTAAAGAATTTGGCTGGAATGGAAACAGGGATATTAGAGATTGTGTAGAGAATGATAGGGGATAACATCATCTTAATGGTGTCTAGACGACCCCACCAAGACAGATAGAGAGGGTGCCACCTGGCTGTAAGATCTGATATTTTCTGAGAGCACTTATTCAAACAGAGGGAAATGGTGTCTGAAATAGAGGGGGTGAAGTTTAAACCTAAATATTTAATATGGGAGGCAATCCAAGTAAAATTAGAAGCATTAAAATCAGGTTTGAAGGTAAATTTCATCAGGGGAAGAATCTCACACTTGTCATTGTTGAGCTTATATCCCGAGATTGAGGAGTAAATGCGCACTTCCTCTAAGAAGGCTGGAATGGAGTCAGTGGGATTGGAAATAAAGAGTAAAATATCATCTGCATAGGCAGCAAGTTTTATGGGAGATTCCGTAGTTTGAAAGCCATGTATATTGGGATTCTGGCGAAGCTTGGACAAAAAGGGCTCCAAAGCAAGATTGAAAAGAAAAGGCGATAGGGGGCAGCCTTGACGTACACCTCTACAAAGGGCAAAGTAAGAGGAGAGTTGACCGTTCGCATAAATCGCAGCCCGTGGATGGGAATACAACAATGAAACTAGGGAAATGAATTTAGGGCCAAAGCCAAACCAATCAAGAGTATGAAAAAAATATGGCCATTCGACCCTATCAAACGCCTTCTCGGCATCAAGGGCGATCACTGCGAGGGAGTGTTGGAGATGTGATGATTTTGACAGGATGTTGAATAAAAGTCTAGTATTGTCAGTGATTTACCGACCCTTGACTAAACCAGACTGCTCTTCCTCCAAAAGGTCCGGGAGCAGATGATCCAACCTTATCGCCAGCGCCTTAGCAAAAATGTTATAGTCAATATTGACAAGGGAGATGGGCCTATAATTCTTGCAATGCTTCGCATCTTTTCCTTCCTTGGGTATTAAACAAATGTGTGCATCGGAGAAGGTTCCTGAGGAGTTGCCCAAAGAAGCAAAGGTATCAAGGAGAGAGAGTAGTTTCGTAAGTAGCAGGTGGGAAAAGTGTAGATAAAATTCAACGGTAAAACCGTCAGGTCCAGGAGCTTTATTAAGTTTGAGATGTTGGAATGCGGTGGATAATTCCTTCGTTGAAACGTCAAGTTCCAAAGAAGAAAGATCGAGAGGGAAGTGTGAGGGCTTTTGGATAGTAGAGAAGAAATGTGTGAGAGAATGAATAGAGGGTTGGGTTTCAGAGGTGTAAAGGATTTTGTAAAAGCAGGAGAACTCAGTGAGGATGTCTACGTCTTTGTGCTGTAAATTTGAATTGGTGTCATAAAAGGAATCAATATTCAATTTGTAGTGCTTGACCTTCAAATAATTTTCCCAGCCTTGTTCCTACCGCCATAAAACATAGCACTGGATTTTAGCAAGTACAAGGAGGCATCCTCCGTAGACCTCTCATTGAATTTCATCTTGGCAGCAGCAAGAGCTGTCAGACTATCTTTACAAAGTGAGGTGTAGTAGACATGTTCCAATCTTTTAATGTCACAGAGGAGGTTATTAGTATACTGGCGTGAAGCCCTACGTTTCCTTGCGACATAGCCAATAATAAAATCACGTGCTGCTGATTTAAAAGCATCCCAAACGGTGGATTTCGGGATGGAGGGGGTATCATTGAATAAGAGGAATTCTTCAAAAAAGGCAGTGAAGGAGGCAGTGAATTTGGGATCCAAGAGGAGGGCGTTGTTAAAGCGCCATCTTCTGGGTCCATCAATCTTGGGAAGCACGTCAACACTAATTATAACCGGGGCATGATCCGAAAGCAGGATAGGACCAATTTCAGCAGCAATGAGCGTTTGAGCAAGGGTATGAGAAACAAAAATATAGTCGATACATGACTGGGATTGGTGAGATGGAGAATAAAAGGTAAACTCCCGCAAGGTCGGATTACATAGTCACCAGGAGTCAACAAGCTTATGCTGGGAAATAGCTTGAGTGAAAAGTTTGTGCGCTTAATTAGGAACATAAGTGGCATTAGAATTTCTATCCACAAAAGGATCTAGGGGATGATTGCAATCTCCCGCTAGGATGAAAATATCATCCATGAATTGAGTGATGTATTTAGAGAATTCAGCCCAAAAAAGAGGTTCACCATTAGTGGGAGCATAGACATTAAGGAGGGAGATTGGAACACCTCTAAGCGATAGTCTGACATTCATCCATCTACCATTAGTATCTGATTCTTGGGAAATAACAGTGAAAGGGAGAGACCTGCGACACAAGAGTGCTACACTATTACGCTTACCATCACCTTGTGAATAAAAGACCTCACCCACCCAACCCCTCTTAAGCTTCACAGATTCTGCATCGGATAGGTTGGTCTCCTGGAGAAACACCACATCAGCATTCAATTTGGCAAGGTGAGATAAAATGCGTTGACGTTTAATTGGAGAATTGATACCCTTAACATTCCATGACACTATATTCAACGACATATTGTAAGCAGTAGACTATAGAATAAATCATATGCAAAAAGAGGACAGAGACCCATGAGGAAGGATGAGGAAAAAGGAGATACATATACAGTATGAGAGGAGAGGAGAGAAGGAAAAAAGGAAGCGGTGAGGGTGAAAGAATGTGCAGAGAGAGAGAGTAAGTCAAAAATTAGAGAGAAGCTCATGAAAGATAATGGAAGAAAAGGGAAAATAAGAAGAAAACTACAACCTGAAAAACAAGAAGTTATAACTTCCTCATAGACAAGGGAGCACAGACATAGGAGGAAGGGTAAGGAAAAAAGGGAACAAAATAACAAAGAGGAATAAGGGGAAGACATACCTACAAAAGGAGAAGACAAGAATGGAGCCGGGGGGGAAGGGGCCACTGAGGCAAGGCAACATAACCGGGGTCAGCCGGGCAGAGAACCGGGGAGACATCGTCAGACGGGGAAGGAACCTGTGGAGACAAAACAGGGAAATACGAAAACCAATTACACACGGAGAACATAGGAGAAAAGGAGTAGTCAACAACAATGTAAGAAAAGGAGAATGACAAGCAAGGTAACAAAACGGAGACAAATGGCAAACGTGATCAAAGCAAGAGCATCAGAAGAACAAGAACAGGTGGGGAATCCATTCAGGCATGATGAGATGAAGAAGGCCCAGAAGAGTCCATGGCGGTAGTCTTGTGTGCATTGATGAAACTCTGTAGGCGCACTGGGTCTTCATAGGTAGTCGTCCTGTTATTGTAGGTGACCTTGAACAAGCAGGGATGGTAAAACCCATATCTAGCACCCATGGAGCGAAGGGTATCTCTCATGCCTAAGAAGGCCTTCCGTCGATTGGCAGTCGCTTTTGCATAGTCCTGAGCGAAGAACAAAGGAGAACCAGACCATGTTAATTTTGGTGAAGCCTTGGCAGCCGCAAGAACCTTCAGAAGGTCAGTATATTCTAAAAAATAGAGAATGACACCTCTTGGGCGCTGCGACATGGAAGCAGATGTAGGCAGGCGGCCCAGCCGATGAGCACGTTGAATGTTAAGAGTCGTTCCTTCTGGAAGGTGGAGCAATTTGGGAAGAGAGGACCTAAAGAAAGTGACTGAGTCCGAACCCTCAAGGCCTTCCACCAAGCAGTAAATGCGGAGGTTATTCCGCCTGTTCCTGTTTTTCAACTCCTCCACCTGCTTCTGGAGGGCGCCAACCTGTGAAGTTAGGTGAGAAACCATGGTATGGGTTTCCTGGAAGGAGGCAACAGGCTGCTCGACTGAAGAAACTCTGGTTTCAATTTGTGGCCAGTTGTCCGTAAGAGCCTGAAGCTTAACATTAGTTTCCTCCATAAAAGGATGCAGGGTCCCAATTTCCTCCAAAAAAGTGCGAAAGGATCTTATTTCTTCCAGCAAGAGTTCCATGGAGACAGGCGTAGACGATTTGAGAGGTGCGGGAGGGTCCTTTTTTAGTCTCTTGGTGGTAGCTTTCCCCGATGCTGACTGGGAAGTATCCATGGCAGTGTCGGAGCTTGATGAAGTAAGAGAATCCTCCAGTTTAGAAAAAGCTGAAAACACTTTGGAGTTCTTCACAAAGGCCACCTTTGTTGTGGTTTTGGAGGGTAAGCGCGACATAGATTTCAGTCGTCCCATAAAAAAAAGAAAATATGAAACTATATGAACCTACGTAACACGCACTACCTTTGTAGCAAAGAGGGCACCTGCACAAGAAGGTATGTAAAGCACGGAATGGAGCAGAAGTAAATAGTCCAAAAAGGCACTCCTGAAGACAATAAGTCTTAATCTAGGAAAACGTCAAAGAAAAACTGAGCACCTTGCATAGAGTCACACTCAGAGTTCAGCACAGCATCTGTAGTAGCAAAAACAGCAATATGGAGTGGCAGGCAGAGAAGAAGCAATAATTATTGGCGGAAAAACTCGCGTACCACCATCAGAACAGCACGGGCGAGTATCAATGAAGGTATGAAGCAACGGATAAAAAGAACAACAAGGCGACAGTATTCCATCTCAATGCTGTAGTAGTAAGTCAGAGTACAAAGCTTGGTAACTCCTCTGGCTTGTACATCTGGTGAGGCTGAGGCAAGAGAAGTAGCATATAGAGAGGTGACGGCTTACTGTCAAACAGGGTAGTAATCACCCAGTTAGTGGACAACTTGTAAGTAACGTTCAGCGATAGCGTTGTACATAGGTGGCTGTTGACGGCAGATCTAGGCACTTCCACACCACAGCGACAGAGCAATGAGGTAAATCCCCAAGAGCATCACAAAATGGCAGTCAGAGAGGAGGAATAATGCAGCAACATTGCATAACTGGAGTGAGGGAGATTAAAACGGAGGAGGAGCTTGCAGGCCATGAAAAAATGAATAAAAAGTTATTGCTGAGGTGTCAGGGAGCAAGCGGCGGCAGCCACGCAGAAAGTCCCATATGGGAACGGCAAGAGTCTGAGGTGCGCGGCGTTATGAAATGGCGGCCGCATCAGTACCTGAAGTGAAGCTGCCGGCAATTGCAAAGTCGTCCGTTTCAGGGTAATTCAGCGCATGTCCGACGGTCGCGACGGTGACTGGAAAGGATCCGCCGTTGAAAAAAAGCCGTCCAGCAGGAAAAGACGAGCTTGCAGCGGTGAGTCTCCCGGGTCTCTAGCAGAGCTTCACACGGGCGCCGCCATTGCCATCGGACGCCAAGCCACGCCCCCTATACAAAGCATTTTAAGGCTTAAGTTCTCAACACCCAATGGCGGCTGGTGACTTTTGAAAGTGGTAGGGGTAATATGTGGGGGTGATTGCTTTGCGGCGAGCAAGCCCTACCATCATAAGGTGAGTTCATGGGGGTTCCACCCATGGGAACATTTTGGAAATAGAGTGGGGAAATGGTGCATTTTGAGACTAATTTGAGGAAGCATAAAAGTTTATGAACCAATGGTGAAAGTGCTGTCTTGAAACATTTAAACTAAATAAACTCATAAAAAATGCTACATATCTTATTGAATTAAAATTGTTTAGTTTGAAAAGCAAGGGTTTCAGTTATCTTACCTGCACAAAGGGTTGACACTGCATTGCATTTGGCTGGTAAAGCTGAAAATCTTCATACCATATTGTTTACACTACAGCAGAGCAGACTACAGCCTGGGGCCATAAGGCCTGCCATCTGTTACCAGGTCCCGTGTTTGTGTCCTGACAAATGGTTTGTACTGATTGCTTGCTTGCTTTTGGAAGGGGCAGAAGTGCCCGATTTCTGCAGTTTTATTCAGGCTGACTCGATTTGTCAGGACATAAGCAGAAGCATGTAAACTACAACTGTGGTGAAGGAAAGCCCAGGACCCCACACCTTGCCATTGATGCCACATCACAGACAATCTACCGGGGAAAGCCTATACATTGCCACAATATCAATGAGAACATTGCACAATTCCACAAAATCTACAAAAGTGTCAATAACATATAACTGGCGGAGGAGAAAACAGCCACCCTGGTAATTCTGCACTTCACATCATAGCTGAAAATAAAGCCATGCAATGAGTGGGCAGGTGTTCCATGTCAGTGCCTCGTGTGCAGGGCCACTGGGGACCAACGGCCTAACTGTGTATCCCTGCCAATCCTGGTGCTGCTTCCTCGCTGACAGCAGCACCAATATTGGATCAGGCAGGTAGCACCAACACTCATTCTGAGTCTAGGGGGCTACGACTGGCATCACCTTCTCTACTCACTATGGCTACAGAAAGGAAGTCAGCCAACCTGACATGTGCACTTTGAAGCGTGAGTGTTCAAAGACCAGGAGATGAAGCCCCACCCACTACTCATCATGATGTCACACAGGTACTAAACCACATGCCCAAGGCTGGAAACAAAGTAAACGAAACTGTACATTTTATCTACATAAAATTCAGGGGCGGGGGGGGGCAAACATAGGGGTGGCAACGCCCCTACGCCCTCAAAGAGAAACTGCAGCAGTCAAAACCTAATTAATAGATTTACACCAAATCACAAAAAGAACTCTTTTTGGACCAAGATCTTGCTCCCAGACAAATTTGGTTTAAACCTTTTCAGTCGTTTGGGCTGTAGCACTGTCTAAATTTCCTATTGTATGATGAATGTGGAAAACACATTTTAGGACACTCCCTCTTTCTTTTCTCAGCAATAGAGAGAGAGAGAGAGAGAGAGAGATACATTTTAAAAAGGTAAAAATACTTGCATGCAAATTTACAGTAAAAACTAAGGGGCTTATTTACAAGCCCCATGCGCCACTTTTTGCATCAATTTTACCGTGGGAAAAGTGACGCAAAAGTTGTGCAAGGGGCTTGTAAATAGGCCCCTAAATACTTACACCTCAAAAAATATATACGGACACCCTAGCATTTTAAAAAGAAACTAATGTAAAACACTCCCAGCCCATTCCCATTCCCATTCCCTATAACCTCTACATCCTTCTCCTGAAACCATAAAACTGAAATAAAATAGAAACTTTTAAAAAATTGCGTTACACATTTATAATTTAGAAATGAATAAATCCCCACCACCCAAAAAAATAATGTCCCCGAGCTATAGACACAAAATAAAAGATAAAAATAAATGTTATTAAATAAAATTATTAAAAGGTAAATGCATAGAAAAATTATAGGTGAAAGATAAATTAATACCCACACATCAAAAAAATAAATACCTACCCCCCACCATTTTAAAATTTTGTTTAAAAAACATCCCTGTCCTATTGTCGTTTAGCCCTTAGATCTCACTCCTAGGACCCTGACAACAAAATAAAAGCATATATTGGTCGTAGTACTTCCATTTTAATCCATGGAAATAATTGGGATGAAGGAATGGATAATGTTGTTTGAAATGCACTGACTTGTCTACTCTCTCTTTTACCAATATTTGTGCGCCCTCGTATCATGCAATGTCTGCATCTGTTTGCAGTTCATGTGAGCTCAGCCTGGAGCTGGACACATCCAGCCAAAACCAGTCAGGGGCCCTGGGGTGCCTCGGTGCACAGTTTGCGAACCACTGCACAGAGTCGTCAATGATTACAGAAAAGTAACATTTTTCAGAGGCCTGCAAATTGATAGAGGATGCTTGTCTCATTTGCTAAGCTTTAGTTTGTTTATGAGTCTTTGTGACAATTGATGCACTGTCAGTTAATACATGTTTGGGTATGATTAATTGAGGCGGCACATTTTTCCAGAACTGTCTTTTGTAAATTGCCTAACTGCTCCTCATTATGCCACTGGAGAGCAGATGTTTTTTTTATGGGACTTGCTCCCAATATTTTTAAAGTAACATTCCACAAATGCCATTTCTAACTTAATGGACGGTGTAAAGTGCATGAAGTATACTTTAGAGTAACACCAAAACGCAGAATAAACTACTACTCATAGCAAAAGCCACTACTGTCCAAACCACATTGTACCCGCAGAAAAATAAACAAGGCCTCAAAATCTTGTATACTAGTGACCACGTGAAATCAAATTTTTTAAATATTCAACCAGTTATCTCGATCACATCTGTAATTACATACAAAATACTTAAAGTATCTTGTGGCTTTGGCCAGCTGGGTTGCAATCCCTGGCTTTCTACTCAATAAACATCACAAATGACCAAATCAGAGATGTTTCCCTCCTCAAAAGGCCATATATCGGGAGGCGTGGCTTGCGTGCCAGCTGGTGTGGACGGCGTCTCCGTGAGCTCCGCGTTGGACTCGACCCGCAGATGCCGTAGGAGCTGCGTTTACCATTTTTTATGACGGTTGAGACGGATGCAGAGTCGGCGGAAGGACCCGTGCACATAGTGTCGCTATCCTGAGAAGATTCCATGCGGCGAGGTGTATCTTCTACGGGGCGGTAAATTCTGCCTCCTGAGACGCGGGCGGCCGCCATTTTGGCCGCTGTGCCCGCGTCGGTGTTTTCCTCACAATTTACAGCCCGCTATTTTACCGCACATGCTTGTTCTCGCCTTTCAATTATTGCAATGCCTTTTATTCTTAACTTTATGACTTTTTGATGTTTGAATCTGCTAAAACCTGTCCGGTTGCCGGTTTTTCGACGTTCCAATGTCTGATGTGACAGGAAGAGGTGCCGCCATTTTAGATGCCTCAATGTCGAAGTATCACTCTGCCTCAGCCTTGTCTCTCTTGCCATTGTGCCTCAGCTAATATTGTTTGGTTTTACTGGCGATCAGCTTAACCTTATACTTGCATCTTATGGAAGCTGATAATATCTGTTAGTGCACTGCATGCGTTCTCCACCTGCGTTGTCTCCTCACCAACTCTGAACAGCTAGATTTGCGTACCATGCTCCTTTATACCAACTTCCAGTACCTAGCTTATTCATTCTAATCGCTTTTGTTGCTGAGTAACTAGGTGAGGTCCTGTCATTATAATTGGCATGGGCTGCCCTGTGCAGTGTCCTCTGTGTATCTCTTTCTTCTGCAGCGTCCTCTGGCTTTCATCTAAAGTGCCAGCATGGCTAATGACTCTCCTGCACCCAAATTGTCTCAAACTGGCACTAAACCTAAACGTCCTAAAAATGACCTGCCCTCTCCTATTAAATCTTCCTCTAATCCTATTCTGGACTCCATCCTTGAGGAGGTTCATGGTCTCCAACCATTCATGACCACCACCAATGAGAGGCTTAAACAGATTGCGGACCGGTGGGTACTTATGGAGGCCAAAGTCTTAAATTTGGAGCAAAGAGTCAGTGACCTCCACGATGCCTCAGCTAAAATTCCTTTATTAGAGCAAGAAATCCACAAGCTCAAGTTGCACACGGAGGATTTGGAAAATCGTAACCGTAGAAACAACCTACGCGTTTATGGTGTTCCGGAAAATGTGGAAGGTTCAGACATGGTGTCTTTTCTACGTAAATTTCTTCAGGAACTTTTGGATCTTCAACCTGCGCCACTCCCTCTTAATATTCAAAGGGCTCACCGCCTGGGCCATATGAACTCTAACTCTAACAAACCTCATGGCATCATTATGCTTTTTCTGGAATTCACAGAGTTGATGTCTGTCTTGAAGGCCGCCAGACTTAAACGTTGTCTCCAATGATCCGGTCATAACATATTCATATCCCAAGACCTCTCATCTGCGACGAATGCCCGACGAAAGGAATTTTTGAATCTCCGACCGCTCATGAGACAGCTCGACATCCAATATGGCATCCTTCACCCTTGTTTTTGCAAGATCACGCACAATGGGCGTACACGCTCTTTTGATGATCCTCAAAAACTGCATGCCTTCCTGCAAAGTGTCTCTCCTGCAACTATGGACATTGCTACTTAATATTACCTTTTCTTGATTCTTCTCTGCAGTTCTTATCCTTCTAGGTGTGATTCTTCTCTTCTTCCTCAATGACTTCTTCTGACTCTATCCTTCTAGTCTTCCCCATTGCTCTTGCACTTTCGCTCCTACACTTTTTATGCTTTCTCTTCTTCTATCTATGTCCATTTATTGTCGGTAGCTTGTGGGGATATGTCCCCTGTCTGGTGTTTCCATGCCTCTGATGTTTTGGTTATTCCCTTCCTCTCCGATCAGGCTTCTTTGCCTTGATCTGTTTACTTTTTTCTCTGGGTTTTTTGTTCCTCTTCCTTTCCCCTTCCTTCCTTTCTTTTTTCTCTTTCTTTTTTCCTTTGCTACATGTTTCCCTTTTCCTACGTGGTTTCTCACTCGAATATTCCTCTATCTGGTGTATTCCGTTATTATGAGTAGATTTTGTCTTTGCGTTATTAGTGTTTTGGGAGTTCCTTCCTCATGCTTCTTCTGTTTTTGTTATTTCCTTTTCTGTAGTCTTCCCCCTGCCATGTGTTCAATCCACGTGTCGTCAACCATGCCTTCCCTCAATGGTGTGTAACTTTGTTTCGTGGAACGTAAGAGGTCTTGGTCCCCCTGTCAAGCGTCAAAAGGTATTATCTCATTTATCTAAACTTAATTCACAGGTTGCTTTTCTCCAAGAAACGCATTGTTCTGATGTCGAATCGCTTAAACTGAAAAGGCAGTGGGTGGGTCAGATTGTTTTTTCTCCTGCTGTTCTTAAAAAAGGGGGGGTTGCTATTTTATTTCATAAAGCTCTAAAAGTACAGATTCTTTCTTCTCAACATGATGACGAGGGACGCTGGGCAATGGCTAAAGTGATTATACAAAATAAGACACTGGTTTTGCTAAATATCCATGGCCCGGTACGTCCTGACCCTAAATTTTGGAATGACATTAAAGCCCTGGTTTCGTCCATTGACTGCCCCGATTTTGTTATTGCCGGTGATTTTAACCAATGGTTAGACCCTTTCTCTGATAGATTATCCTCTAGTAAATTCCAACCTGACAAATCTCATAAGTGTTTTCAATCAGCCATTGCCTCGCGTCCTTTATATGATTCCTGGAAATTGTGTAATCCTGATGTGTTGGAATATACTTTTTTTTCTAATGTTCACCAAACCCGGTCCAGAATTGATTACATTATGGTTAGTAAATCGTTGCTCCCTTCCATTCAAAAATCTGCAATTGGTTCCATATTTATCTCTGACCATGCCCCTGTCTATACTACCCTTGACCTCTCCCTTATCTCCTCTAAATTTAGCCGGTGGAAATTTAATTCCTTTCTTTGTCTGACTCAGTTTTTTTAAAAGAAATTGCGGAGTTTTTTAATGAATTCTTTTCCCTCAATAATCCTGCTGATACCGCCATTCCCAATAATTGGGACACTTTTAAGGCCACTTTCAGAGCGTTTACTATTTCCTACATTGCTAAAAAGAAGAGGCTAAATAGGAAGAGATATGAGGATCAACTTTTGAAAATTAAAAATCTTGAACATTTGTATTTTTCCTCTAAATCCTCCTCTGCCCTTCAAGATCTAGTCCTAGCTAAAACGGAACTCAATAAGATCATTACTAATGAAGCTTGTAACACCCTCCTTACAATCAAGTCCAAATTCCATGGTGGCCAAAACAAAGCAGGGAAAATGCTTGCAAACTATTTGAAATTTAAATCTGAACGCAAAAATGTCGGTCCAATTTTTACTGATTCTCTCAATAGATTGGTTTCAGCAGATGAAGACATTGCTGAAGTCTTTCATAATTATTACCAATCCTTATATACTGATGACACTCATCCCTCTAATGCAAACCTAACGTCCTTTTTTGATGGCCTTCCCACACCCCCATCACTTCCGGATGACTTTGCTCTCTTGGAAGGTGAAATCACTCTTCAAGAAGTCACGAAAGCCATTAACTCACTCAAAAAATCAAAGGCACCTGGTCCGGATGGCCTACCTGTGGAATTTTATTCCTCTTTTTATGCTTTTTTTGCTCCATAACTCCTACAACTTTTTCACTCCTTTATTTTAGATGCGAAGGCTTCTGGATCTTTTTGGAGGCACTCATTATTATAATTCCTGAACCTGATAAAGATCATTCCCATTGCAAAAATTATCGCCCTATATCCTTAATTAATTATGATTGCTAAATTTTTGCTAAAATCCTTGCTTCACGTCTTGATTCCATTATCCCCCGCCTTATCAAAACGGACCAGGTGGGCTTTGTGAAAGGTAGGCTTGCTGCGGACAATGCCCGTATGTTTTCCAATGTCATTGCTCACAGTAAAAGTCTCAAGGTCCAGCTGGCAGCACTTTCCCTAGATGCTGAAAAAGCTTTTGATCGTATCAATTGGGAATTCCTGTTTCGTACCCTACAATGGTTTGGTTTTGGTCCCTCTTTTATTTCAATGGTCAAACTCCTATATTCTTCTCCCCGTGCCGGTATTTTTGTTAACAATCAGTTTTCCAAGTTTTTTTCCTGATCTAGAGGTACGAGACAAGGATGTACCCTCTCTCCATTGTTATTTATTTTGTGTCTTGAACCTATTTTTAGAAAGAATTCGTTCTAATCCTTTGATTACTGGTTTTAAACTCTCCTCTACCGAAACTAAATTGTCTGCTTATGCGGATGATGTTTTGATATATATGTCTAATCCTGAATCCTCTCTTCCTCCTTTTTTGGATGAGGTCTAGCTGTATTCCTCTATATCGGGATATAAATTGAATCTATCCAAAACAGAAGTCCTCCCTCTTAATACACTTTGTTATCAATTTATGTTTAATATTACTGATTTTGCGTGGCGTCCCTCAAAAATTAAATACCTGGGTATTTGGTTCGCATCCTCCTTGAATGTCACGCTTAAAATTACTTTTGACTCCCTTATTAAGAAAATCCAATCCCTTCGTCAAATTTGGTCCCCCTTACTTCTCTCCAGGTGGGGCAGACTGGATACGATTAAAATGATAATTACTCCCCATGTCCTATATACTGTCTCTATGCTTCCCTTTAAAATTCCCAACTCATTCCTTACACGCATTAATGCGATTTGTTCTAAATTCCTATGGAATGATAAACATCCCCGTATAGCTCTGCATAAACTGTTTCGTCCAAAAAATGAAGGTGGTGTACGATTACCTAATTTTAAACTGTATCACTCCGCCTTCCTGATTAAACAATCCTTTTCCTTGGCTTATGATTTTAATGATACCCCTATACCTACTTGGGTTCTCCTAGAACGTTCTCTTATGAAGGACTTTTCCTTTCAGCATATTGTGTTTATGTCAAACTGTTCTTTTATGTCTAAATTTCCTGTTTTGAAATACTCCCAAACTATGTTACATAATGTATTTTCTTCTACCTTATCCCCATTACAATGTTTTCTATTGTCTGTTGTATGGTATAACAAATTTCTTCGTTATAAAGGCAAATCATTTTATTTTAAACACTGGAAAGAAAAGAATATAATATTTGTACATCAGTTTTTTGAAGGTGAATCTATCATTACATTGCCCAATTAGCAAATTTTATTTAACCTGCCTAAATCTTATGTAAATGAATATACCATTATTACATCTGCTTTCCAGTCACACTTAGCTTCTCTCTCCTTGCCTGATTTTTTTCCCTCTTTTGTTCCTATTTCCCCTCTATACCCTTTATTTTCTATTCAACAGCCTAAGGCTGCACTTGTTTATACATTTTTAATCTCCTCTGTTACAATTCGCCCTAAATCTCCTGTTGAGACTGCGTGGGAAACCAATCTTGATACTTCCTTCTCTGTACTACTGTGGGATCGTATATGGTCCAAACTGTTCAAAGTTTCTCCTGCTGCTCGTATTACTCAATCCTTATTTTTTATATACAATAGAGTCACCCTTACCCCTGTTAGTATCAATAAGTTTTCACAAACTTCCTCTTCCTTATGTTGGTCCTGTTCTAAAGAGACGGGGACACTTAAACACTTGTTATACGAATGCCCCTCTGTCCTATCATTTTGAAAAGAGGTTTGGACGATTTGTATGCGCATATTTGGTTGTTCTGCCCCGTTATCTTTACAGAATGTTTTTTTAGGTTCCTTGTCTACTGATGTTGTTATTATTTCTCACTCTGCAAGATTGTTGGACCTGTTTCTGGCTATTGCATTTAAAGTTGTTTTATTATGTTGGAAAGATAACTCTAAGATCTCTGTTCACATTTGGTGGAACTTTATATGTGATGAACATAGGATTGCTATTGCCTCATCCTCTTCTGTTCCCCTAAAAATCCTCTTCTGTTCCCCTAAAAGTAAAATCTGACCTCCTATGGCTCCCTCTTGTCTCGTATCTTTCCTCCCACCCTCCATCTTGAGTGACTTTTGTTCTTCCCACACGTTTTTTACCTACTTCTTTCTTCCTTTTCCCTGCCCCCCTTTCCGTCTTTCTCTCTCGATCTCTCCCCCTTTCCTCACTTTTCCTTTCCACTCCTCATGTACTCCCCTTTTTTGTTTTCTCTTTATCCTTCCCGTTATTTGCCTATGGAGTATTGCATATATTTTGTAAATCTGTATTGACTTGTTTATTTTCCTACAATTTATAACATATGTATTGTTATATTAATTCAAAATGCAAATACAAATTTTCTTAAACAAAAAAAAAAAGGCCATATATCGTACCAATGTAAACTGGAGAATAATTGGGCTTCACGTTGTCATCTAACTATATAATTACTATTGCGTAGAGTGGTGTGGCGTCAGTACAATGAACTAACTGTCCAAACATGAAGAGAAACCTGTAGTTGGAAAGGCTAGAGGCGCCTTCTTTTGGAATGGCACACTCCCGTCTGTTCGGAGAAGTGTACCGTGTACTGGCTAGTCATGAAATGGGGTAGTGCAAAACTACAGAGCCAATTCTCGTGATCATGGTCCCCCAACCTAACTACTGAGGTTTGTGTCCATTGCCCACAAAGTAGCTGACGAAAGTCAAACAAACAAATTGAGCAAATGGTATGAACTGCCGATCAGCCCGTTGTGATATATGCAAAGGTCAAACCGCCTTTCTCTGAAGTGAGGAGGGTGTTGATAAAGCAGTTGACTATCCCGTCCTGCAGAAAGGAAGTGACACAGGAAAAAACGGAACTCCCTTTGGTGCATTAAAATACTGCAAGAAACTTGGTGTAGAGGTGCCTAACCAACACAAGTAGTCCTTCTCAGATGGGACAAATGTAGGGGTATATTATCGAGAACGGCGTTAAAATTATCGCCGCTTTGGCGGCAGGAAACTGCTGCTAAAGCAGCGATAATGGCCTTGATAATATGCACTTGTGAATTCCCATATCAGTCCAGGTTCTGGTGTGAACCTGGGCTGTTATGGGAATTCGCAAGGGCATATTATCAAGCCCATTATCGCCGCTTTAGCGGCAGTTTCCTGCCGCTAAAGCGGCGATAATTTTAACGCTGTTCTTGATAATATGCCCCCTAATTCTGCTAGGTTCTTTACTTGCTCACTGTGCCTTCTTTGGGGGGCTTCCATTACAGAGGGGTTTGCTAGTGGAATGGGCTGTCACTTTTGTTTAAACCCTTCCATGCTGCCGTTGGCCATTAGCCGACGGCAGCACTACCTCCCCAGTGCTGACATCGGCCAATGGCCGATGCGGCCCCGCCCATTTTGCGGAAGTGCCGCACTTCCGCAAAATCGCGGGCGCGGTAAATGGGTTAAGCTTCAGTGTGGGCTAACACTGATGGCAACAGTTCGAGTGGCTGCAATCGTGGTGCACGGTCACACCTTTGGGCATGTTGGCACGAGTCCGGCGAGAGAGGTGACTACAGCAGTTTTACCTGCGGAGGCCTGACAAAAGATGCGTGGTACACTAGCTCCCATCAGGTAAACGAAAAGCCAGTGTATCTCTCCTCACTAAGCACCAACCCATGACCATTTAATCAGCATCTATAACGTACATGTGTGTTGCTTTTGCGTTCTTTCGCAATAGAGTTCGTTAATTAGCTCTCTTGTTCTACCTCATTTTGGGAAGACTTATTAAATGAATCCAATATACCCAATAACTAGTTCAAATATTTTTCTTAATATAAAGTCAAACATAAAATGAGTTGAGTCCAATGAATTAAATAATGTCAGAAGAACAGGAGGAAACTACCTGGCATGGTATGTTAACCATACTAATGTTATAAAGAGAGAGACGAAACCTTTGAGGCGGGTAATCTCAGTAACCACAGCACCAATCACAACACCCAATACAGCGTTGGAAAGAGCAGTTGCAGCAGAAGGACATAGGCTATGCAGATGGCCACCATATACATTTAAAAGGTAAAAGAACCGTGCCATCAAAGTAGTCCCTTGTGGGCGTGTCTGCCTTGTGCTGTGGGATGGGGGCGGGACTACCGCTGGGGGCTTGTGGTACGGCCATCATATCGTGGGCTGTGGGCGTGTGCTGGGGAAATGACAAACGCTGTGGGCGTGACAAATGCTGGGGCAAGTGTCCGCCCTTCATGCCATGTGAGTCGTACATACAACAAGTAGTCCCTTGTGGGCGTGTCTGCGCTGTGCTGTGGGCGTGGGCTGGGGCGTGACTAACGCTGGGGTTGTGTGGTACGGCCATCATATCGTGGGCTGTGAGCGTGTGCTGGGGGTGTGACAAACGCTGGGGGCGTGACAAACGCTGGGGTGATTGTCCGCCCTTCATGCCATGTGAGTCATACATACAAGCGCCAATTACGTTGCTGCGCAACATCAAGGGGCACGCTGGGGGCATGAGGAACGCTGGGGGCATGTGTCCGGCCTTCATGCCATGTGAACGCAATTGCACCGCATCAAGGGGCACGCTGGGGGCGTGAAAAACGCTGGGGGCGTGTGCTACATTCCGCCCTTCATGCCATGTGGGTCGTACATTAATCAGAAGATCGTCTGCTGTGGCCGTGTGCTGGGGGTGTGACAAACGCATTCAGCTGGAGGCGTGGTAAGTAACGTTACTGCAACCTCTCCTGCTCTGTTACTCAACTCTCTCATTCAACGAAATTACACGCGCCTGCTACCATCAACCAGGGCTCTAGCCGGGCTCAGGCGGTGGATCAGTACACTAATTACACGCGCCTGATAACATCAACCAGGCCTGCATCTGGGCCTCAAGCGGGGGAACACGCAAATGAGCGTGTCTGCGGGGACAATTACTGCAGCCTCTCCTACTCGCTGTCACTCAACTCTCTCATTAAACGGATTTACCCACGGCTGATAACTCTCTCATTCAACGACATTACACGCACCTGCTAACATCAACCAGGGCTGTAGCCGGGCTCAGGCTGCGAATTACTACACCAATTACACGCGCCTGCTAACATCAACCAGGGCTGCAGCTGGGCGTTCTCCATCCCGATTCTAATGAAACAAAAAATGTTGTCTACCGCGAGATTTTAAAATAAATTGCCCTTGCCAAATACACACATTCTATTTCATACCCTGACAACGTCGGGACGGGCTGCTAGTTAAAAATAACAGTGAAATTACGTCCTCTCTGGGTTTTGCATTTCCTAAGCAAGGCAAGCTGGCCATGTGGCTACCTGATAGAGGTTGTTAACTACCAAATGGTACTAATTGAGTATGTGGTGTCGGACAGGCCCATCCTCAGCTGCTTCAGCAGTGGCTAACTCGTGCCCATTCGATGTATGGTGCTCGTTTTTAAAATGCGCTATGACCAGTAGCGGCCGTGGTGGGAGTAGCTGCCGGGCGGTGATGTGGCAAGGGGGAGGGGCAGGATGGGGGGTAGAAATCTATGGATTAGGGAGGATTACAGGTAAGTAAACATATAAATAAATAAATAAAATTTTGTTGCGTGCACTGGATCGCATTTGGGGATGCAGTGCGCGCAATGAAATTCGTTTTATTTATTTATATGTTTACTTACCTGTAATCCTCAGTAATCCATAGATTACTACCCCCCACCCTGCCCCTCCCCCTCCCCACGTCACCGCCCTGCAGCTACTCCCACCACCGACCGCTACTGGCTATGACTCGTACTCGAGAAGGTTGAACAGTGGGTGGTTAATCTCCTAATGCCGTAGGATGGGATGGTATTGATGTATGTGATAAAGAGGTAACTTCCACTAGAGCACCGTATCTAGAGATACTGCTAGATTACCTGCTTTAACACCTCCTGCTCGCCAGTGTGTCTCTAAGAGGCAGCAAGTGCACCACCTGGCGGGTGCCAGATGCAGCACACCCAGCCTGCACTCCAGAAGCTAGTATAATTCATAATTGAATCTGTGGCTGGTTTTGGCGGCTCAACGGATTGCTGTAATACACAGTTTGGGAACTACTACTCAAGACACTTGACACCATAATTTACAATTACTTTAGACTCCTATTTACCACTTTTTTATAGTACATTTTGGAGACTTAAATCACACCCCCCTTTAACCCCTAAAATCCCCGTAAATCCCTATGTAAAACCACCCTACACCCGTATTTACCACATTTTTCTTTTTGAGTCAAGCCCCAACTCCTCCTTATGACCAAAGATGCCCCGACTCTCCCCTTTTTAATTATTCTCCTTTTTATGAGGTAAACCCTCCCAACCCCATTTTAAACCCAACGAATTACCTGAAACCATATTTACCAATGTAATGTTTAGCCTGGTAAAGACTTACTTTGGCAAAGGCTTACATGGAAAAATCTTTGTCGTAAAGGTAACATTTAATAAACACTGTATTGTAAAGGTCATTTACCCATTGTCTTTTCTCCCTTTCCCCAGTACTTGAAGACCTTTCAGGATTCAAGACTGGTTCTGTGTACTTTGAGGGGATTGCAAGTGCTGGTAAATCTTGTTCTCACTAGCCTCATCAAATAGACCTTCTTCGCTTATGTCGAAGGTCTATAATGAAAAATTGGTTTTAGGGACTTCTAATAATTCTTACAACATTTTCTTAGTGATGTGATGCCTGGTTGGGTAGCTGAAACACTAAACAGAAGCTTAGGGCCATATTACGAGTTTTGAAGAACCGGGTTTTAGAACCCAGCGGCGCCAGGGGCACGCCCAAAGTCTTCGGGTTCACCTGTCTTAGAATACAGAGACACGGGATACTTCTGAGTGGCGTCAAAAATCGAATTTATTGGCTGCAGCCAGTAACAGAAGTCCTAGAAATCATCACAGTATGAGTTCTCAGGAGACTGCTCAACTTTACAAAGCAAGTCATCCCTTTTTTATGTCAAACATTATGCTTCAGGCAAACATTCCTTGTTTACAGTTTAACCAATCACATGTTTCCACAGCAAAAGTATTGCATGACGACAAACCCATTTTGCAGTTGTCCGGCCCATAATCAATCATTGAACAAACCCAACATTCTTCTTTAGACAAGCCGGACAAACCCATAATAAAAAGGACCACAACCCATATCGTAAATAGATCATAAAAGAAGAAACAGAAACAGATAGAAGTAGGATAAGGCATGTTTGTGTGCAGTAAAACTTTATGATGTCCTGTGCTCTGATCCTTAATCTTGATCAGCTAAAGGGCAGGAACTGGTTTAACAAGGTCAGCTTCAGGCAACAGGGTCAGTTCACTCAGGTCAAACAGGAGTCAGCACAAACTCGAGCTAAGGTGTACATGTCCTTAAAAGACTAGTTCAGCCACAGTCATCGGCCTATGTGAGGGCAACCACAAAATGGCTGCAATACACAAAATGGAACCCACGGGTTCAGAATTCACAGAACCTCAGTTTGACGGCCCTGGAGCGGGCCGACACACCAGCGCCCTGCTCCAGGACCGCCAAACTTGACCGCCAGCTGCCCGCCAGATTATGAGTAATCTTATTGTGGGTGGTCCTTTGGCATTCCCACAGTGGTGCCTATTAAAAAGGTATTGCAGTGGGAACGCCAACACCCGTTCCTGCATGGCATGGATTGTGCAGTCCATGCTGTGTAGGAAAGGGGGTGACTGCACACAGGGGGGCACATTGCAGGTCCACCATGTAGAGCCCTGTGTGTTTCCTCACTGCCACAGTTTTCATGGCGGTGAGGAAACTCCTAATATGCTCAGCGGTGCGGCAGCGGCACCGCAAGCATATTAGACCTCTCACTGATGCACCACCACCACGTGATCCATGATCGTCTGTGTTTTCAGCGGGCCTGTGGCTGTCCCACTGCCGCATTCGTAATACGGCAGGTGGACCAACAGTCTGGCAGTCCAGGACCTCCACCACGGGTTCTGCGGAACTCATAATCAGGCCCTTAGTCCTTTTCCATTTCACAAGATATTTTGTATCCTGAGGTTTAAAAGAAAACTAGAATGAATGCAGCAAGAACTATGGCTTGACTGGAGGAACATTTAGTCACAAATGGCCACCTTCAAAAATGTGTACACCATTCACTAAGATATTTAGGCTTCCATTTACATATACTGGGCAAAACTAATCTGGCCACAAACCGGGGGGGGGGGGGGTTATTATAGCACAAATTAAAAGGCCTGAGTGAAACCTAGGGAAATGTGTCCTTAGCGAAAAACAAATAGAGTATTGCAGCTCAACCTGATTAAAACATGTTGTGTTTCCCCAGGTAGTTGGACTACACAGTGTCAATTGGCTTAGAAGGTTACTGAATAATTCCAGAAAATTAATGAAAATAGTAGCAATTTGATTCTCTAGTTTCATTCTTCACAGCAATGGTGACACATTCTGAATGGCACTAACGCTATATTGCCCACTCTTTCTACAGCAGGTGTCTTCACATTCACTGATTTTAACTATTAAATAGACACCATGTTTTGAAATGTAACCAGATTGCATGAGAAAAATCATAATTGCTCAGTGGAATAGTCTTTTACAAAGCTGGTAGGTGTGTCTCTTCTATCTAACGTGCAAAAAGAGATACTCAACAAACAGGTACAAATGCACAGCTAGATCATAACACATGCACAGAGGCCGACACCATCCATCTTAATGAAGCCCAGTTAACATTAAAGCACACAGCGCATCAGATGTCACCATTTTTTTGCTGTCTGCCGGAGACCGTTTTTTGCAGACAAAAAGAGAAATTTTGTGGTCATTTCGCTCCTCAGCTGGTTTTGCGATGATTTCGTGAAATCACAAAATGGTGGAGGGTCTGGTCATTGCCCTGAATGTTGAAAAACACACAATGAGATCTATTGAGATCTGTCAGCGGACGCATATACACAGGGCCACTGGAATTATGCGATTCTGTGGCCAGTGCAATTTTCACCTAATTATGAATTTGCCATATTTGCCACATAATCCATCATCTGCCACATAATCTGCAGATGAAAAAAAAATGGTTTCAAAAGTTACTAAAAAATGCGACTACGTGTTGTGGCGCATTGGAAGGCCCTTTGCAAAGTTGAACTGGTCTCCTTTCTGTTGCATATTGTTATATTTGGATGTTAAACTGGTACTATTGAGGCACAACCAATGCCCACAGAGTGGTACCAAGTTTAAAAGTGATGAAATAATGAAGTAGTACTACTACAAAATGTGCTGCATTATGCCGCATAATTTGCCTTTTCTGCTGCATAATTTGATCATCCCTGATGCATAATTTGACCATCACCTGCCACATAATTCCAGTGGCCCTGCATATACATTCTAAGCAAGAATGATAAGCTTGATTATCTCTGAGACACTTCTGAGTTTAGTGAACTGATACACATCAGCATTACATCCTCCTGGTAATTTACCAATCACATGATATGCTCCCAGATGGGATTGCAACAATGGTCATTTCCATTATTTTTCTCAGAATCCTGAATAAATACATAGAACTATTATCGCAGAACTCAGTGTGCAATATACGTCACTAATTCATGAAAATTGATGATTTGCAAAGCTGCACTGAAAACGCTGTTTTCATCCCACCTAGCATTGATGACTGCATTTTATGTCTCTGCCACACTTTCAGTTGGTCATGTAGTCTATTTCTCTTTAATTTATGTCCCACTCTCCATCCCAGAGAGGATGTTGGAAGATGTTTCTGGGGCTCAAGAGCGCGAGACTTGCTATCTGCTCCTTTACACTGGTGCCGCCCGCTCATCTCTGCTCTCTCTTGCAGTCCCTTTCTCCTTGGAGGGCTGCCTATTGCCACATGAGAGTACGGCCGATTCCTATTGTGCTGCCTCCGTTGTCCATTCTCGGAATTAACCCGCTCCACTCTGCCGAATTCTTTTTCTCCCTGAGTGTCCAAGGGGCAGCTGGCATGGGGAAACATCCTTTACAACGCAACTTTTACCACGCATTGCCTTTACGACGCAACTTTTACAACGCAAACCATTACAACGCATTGCGCTGGGGGGCGCTCTAGGATAGGGAATAGGTTTAATTTACTATCCAACACCTTCCCTACTATCCACGGGGACTGGAGTTGGAATAGTAAATTAAACAATTCACTATCCAGCGCCCCAAAGCACTATGCGTTGTAAAGGCATGCGTTGTAAAAACCATGTTGTAAAGGCATGCGTGGTAAAAGCATGAGTTGTAATGTCATACATCCGCTGCCATGCAGTCTGAGTCCTTTCATTGCCTTTCACAACTGTTCTTAACAGCCTGTAATGTTCCAATAGCTCTGCGATTGCCTCCACAAACAATCCACAAATCTGCAGCCAGTGTGGACTATGCTGAAGACCTCTGTCTCAGTTTGATGGCTGTACCTAGATAAACAACCACATGCCCAGATAAACAACCACAGGCCTATTGGTCTGGGAGCACAAGCACCACTTTAACCCCTTCGCTGCTAGGCCTTTCCCCCCTCCTGTGCTAAGGCTTTTTTTGGTGTTTTGGGGTAGTGCGCGCTTAGGCCCTTGTAACTTTTTGACCACATAAGGGATCCGCGCCAAATTTGCGTCCTTTTCTTCCAACATCATGGGGATTCTAAAGGCGCCCAGGGTTTGTGGATTCCCTTGGAGGGGTCCCAGAAATTAACCAAAATATAGTGTTTTTTTTGTTTTTTTCAGAAAAATGGGAAAAACGGGCTGCAAATGAAAGCCTCTGGCTTTTTCCCTGAATATGGTATCAAAAAAGGGTTTGTGGGGCTGAATTCTCCATTTTCTCAGCTTTTAGGGAATGACAGTGTTTTGTCAGAGAACCGAAATTTTTCACTCAGTTTTGGCATTTTTCTGGGACATAGCCTATTTTTGCTATTTTTAGAGCTTTCCACCTCCTTCCAGTTAATGGTAGAAATGAGTTTGAAATCAATAATGGATCCTGGAAAGCTTTACATTTCCGAAAAATAGACAAAATTCTGAATTCAGAAAGGGGTCATTTGTCTAAATCCATGAAGGTTTCGTTATAGAAACTAACAGTTAGATATTGGAATATTTGAAAATTTGTTGAAAACAACGGCCTTTTGTCTCAACGTTTTCACCTATAACTTTCTCTAATTTTGACAGCTCTTGGAAAGCAATATACCGTTACATCCGTTAGACCTTCCTGGTTGTGGGGATATATGGGACTTGTAGTTTCACCAAGAACCACACAAACCCAGATCCAAAAACTGAGCAGCAACTTGCAATGGTATTTTTTTATTTACTGGGTATAGTGCACTTTGTCTTGGAAAATGTACACATGGAATAATCTGCATGAAAGACACCTATGTATGTATGAATTGGGTACAAATTATAGAGTTCAGAAACAGTATATAATTGCACATTTTCAAAGTTGGGAATACTCATACTAGCATGAGAATTATTGGTCATTTTTCATAAAGTTTTTTTTTCTACACAATATCTTTCATTCAAAGGGAGAAATGCAAGAAAGCTCAATTGGTAATTACAGTTGATTTACAAATCTGAATTACCCCAAGTGTCCCGATAAAAACGGTACCTCACTTGTGTGGGTCGGCCTTGTGCCTGCGACAGGAAACGGCGCAAAATGCAACGTGCTCACACCTAAATTTTGCAGTTACAAATTGACCCTTTTTTGGCAAAGTGCCTACCTGTAGTTTTTGCACCCTAGTTCTTCCGGCACCTAGGGAAACCTAGCAAACCTATACATTTTTGAAAAGTAGACACCCAGGGGAATTCAGGATGGGATGACTCGACTGCCTACCACCAGGTTTTGTTACCCAGAATCCCTTGCAAAGCTCAGATTTTGACAAAAAAAACACATTTTCCTCACATTTCTGTGGTGGAAAGTTCTGGAATCTGCGTGGATCAACAAACTTCCACCCACCCAGCGTGCCCCCAGGTCTCCCGAAAAAAATGGTACCTCACTTGTGTGGGTCGGCCTTGTGCCTACGACGGGAAACGGCACAAAATGCAACGTGGTCGCTCCTCAATTTCCCAGTGAAATCTTAAGCTCTTTGGACAAAGAGACTACCTTTTGTTTTTGAGCCGTAGCTCAACCAGCACCTAGGGAAACCTAGCAAACCTATACATTTTTGAAAACTAGACACCCAGGGCAATTCAGGATGGGGTGACTCGTCTGCCTACCCCCAGGTTTTGTTACCCAGAATCCCTTGCAAACATAAATATTTGACCAAAAAAACACATTTTCCTCACATTTCTGTGGTGGAAAGTTCTGGAATCTGCGTGGATCAACAAATTTCCACCCACCCAGCGTGCCCCTAGGTCTCCCGAAAAAAAGGGTACCTCACTTGCGTGGGTAGGCATAGTGGCTGCGACATGAAACCGTGCAAAACGCAGCATGGTCGCATCTCAATTTCCCAGTGAAATTTAGCACGATTCGGACAAAAAGACTACCTTTTGTTTTTGCGCCGTAGCTCTGCCAGCACCTAGGGAAACCTAGCAACCCTATACATTTTTGAAAACTAGACAACCAGGGCAATTCAGGATGGGGTGACTCGTCTGCCTACCCCCAGGTTTTGTTACCCAGAATCCCTTTCAAACAAAAAAATGTGACCAAAAAAACACATTTTCCTCACATTTCTGTGGTGGAAAGTTCTGGAATCTGCGTGGATCAACAAATTTCCACCCACCCAGCGTGCCCCCAGGTCTCCCGAAAAAAATGGTACCCCACTTGCATGGGTAGGCATAGTGGCTGCGACATGAAACAGCGCAAAACGCAGCATGGTCGCACCTCAATTTCCCAGTGAAATTTTGCACGATTTGGACAAAAATACTACCTTTTGTTTTTGCGCCGTAGCTCTGCCAGCACCTAGGGAAACCTAGCAAACCTATACATTTCTGAAAACTAGACACCCAGGGCAATTCAGGATGGGGTGACTCGTCTGCCTACCCCCAGGTTTTGTTACCCAGAATCCCTTTCAAACAAAACAATTTGACCAAAAAAACACATTTTCCTCACATTTCTGTGGTGGAAAGTTCTGGAATCTGCGTGGATCAACAAATTTCCATCCATCCAGTATGCCCCCAGGTCTCCCGAAAAAAATGGTACCTCACTTGCGTGGGTAGGCATAGTGGCTGCGACATGAAACAGCGCAAAACGCAGCATGGTCGCACCTCAATTTCCCAGTGAAATTTAGCACGATTCGGACAAAAAGACTACCTTTTGTTTTTGCGCCGTAGCTCTGCCAGCACCTAGGGAAACCTAGCAAACCTATACATTTCTGAAAACTAGACACCCAGGGCAATTCAGGATGGGGTGACTCGTCTGCCTACCCCCAGGTTTTGTTACCCAGAATCCCTTTCAAACAAAATAATTTAACCAAAAAAACACATTTTCCTCACATTTCTGTGGTGGAAAGTTCTGGAATCTGCGTGGATCAACAAATTTCCATCCACCCAGTGTGCCCCCAGGTCTCCCGAAAAAAATGGTACCTCACTTGCGTGGGTAGGCATAGTGGCTGCGACATGAAACAGCGCAAAACGCAGCATGGTCGCACCTCAATTTCCCAGTGAAATTTTGCACGATTCGGACAAAAAGACTACCTTTTGTTTTCGCGCCGTAGCTCTGCCAGCACCTAGGGAAACCTAGCAAACCTATACATTTCTGAAAACTAGATACCCAGGGCAATTCAGGATGGGGTGACTCGTCTGCCTACCCCCAGGTTTTGTTACCCAGAATCCCTTACAAACATAAACATTTGACCAAAAAAACACATTTTCCTCACATTTCTGTGGTGGAAAGTTCTGGAATCTGCGTGGATCAACAAATTTCCATGCACCCAGTGTGCCCCCAGGTCTCCTGAAAAAAATGGTAGCTCACTTGCGTGGGTAGGCATAGTGGCTGCGACATGAAACAGCGCAAAACGCAGTATGGTCGCACCTCAATTTCCCAGTGAAATTTAGCACGATTCGGACAAAAAGACTACCTTTTGTTTTTACGCCGTAGCTCTGCCAGCACCTAGGGAAACCTAGCAAACCTATACATTTCTGAAAACTAGACACCCAGGGCAATTCAGGATGGGGTGACTCGTCTGCCTACCCCCAGGTTTTGTTACCCAGAATCCCTTACAAACATAAACATTTGACCAAAAAAACACATTTTCCTCACATTTCTGTGGTTGAAAGTTCTGGAATCTGCGTGGATCAACAAATTTCCACCCACCCAGCGTGCCCCCAGGTCTCCCGAAAAAAATGGTACCTCACTTGCGTGGGTAGGCATAGTGGCTGCGACATGAAACAGCGCAAAACGCAGCATGGTCGCACCTCAATTTCCCAGTGAAATTTAGCACGATTCGGACAAAAAGACTACCTTTTGTTTTTACGCCGTAGCTCTGCCAGCACCTAGGGAAACCTAGCAAACCTATACATTTCTGAAAACTAGACACCCAGGGCAATTCAGGATGGGGTGACTCGTCTGCCTACCCCCAGGTTTTGTTACCCAGAATCCCTTACAAACATAAAAATTTGACCAAAAAAACACATTTTCCTCACATTTCTGTGGTGGAAAGTTCTGCAATCTGCGTGGATCAACAAATTTCCACCCACCCAGCGTGCCCCCAGGTCTCCCGAAAAAAATGGTACCTCACTTGCGTGGGTAGGCATAGTGGCTGCGACATGAAACAGCGCAAAACGCAGCATGGTCGCACCTCAATTTCCCAGTGAAATTTAGCACGATTCGGACAAAAAGACTACCTTTTGTTTTTGCGCCGTAGCTCTGCCAGCACCTAGGGAAACCTAGCAAACCTATACATTTCTGAAAACTAGACACCCAGGGCAATTCAGGATGGGGTGACTCGTCTGCCTACCCCCAGGTTTTGTTACCCAGAATCCCTTTCAAACAAAACAATTTAACCAAAAAAACACATTTTCCTCACATTTCTGTGGTGGAAAGTTCTGGAATCTGCGTGGATCAACAAATTTCCATACACCCAGTGTGCCCCCAGGTCTCCCGAAAAAATGGTACCTCACTTGCGTGGGTAGGCATAGTGGCTGCGACATGAAACAGCGCAAAACGCAGCATGGTCGCACCTCAATTTCCCAGTGAAATTTTGCACGATTCGGACAAAAAGACTACCTTTTGTTTTTGCGCCGTAGCTCTGCCAGCACCTAGGGAAACCTAGCAAACCTATACATTTCCGACAACTAGACACCCAGGGCAATTCAGGATGGGGTGACTCGTCTGCCTACCCCAGGTTTTGTTACCCAGAATCCCTTTCAAACAAACAAAATTTGACCAAAAAAACACATTTTCCTCACATTTCTGTGGTGGAAAGTTCTGGAATCTGCGTGGATCAACAAATTTCCACCCACCCAGCGTGCCCCCAGGTCTCCCGAAAAAAATGGTACCTCACTTGCATGGGTAGGCATAGTGGCTGTGACATGAAACAGCGCAAAACGCAGCATGGTCGCACCTCAATTTCCCAGTGAAATTTAGCACGATTCGGACAAAAAGACTACCTTTTGTTTTTGCGCCGTAGCTCTGCCAGCACCTAGGGAAACCTAGCAAACCTATACATTTCTGAAAACTAGACACCCAGGGCAATTCAGGATGGGGTGACTCGCCTGCCTACCCCCAGGTTTTGTTACCCAGAATCCCTTACAAACATAAAAATTTGACCAAAAAAACACATTTTCCTCACATTTCTGTGGTGGAAAGTTCTGGAATCTGCGTGGATCAACAAATTTCCACCCACCCAGCGTGCCCCCAGGTCTCCCGAAAAAAATGGTACCTCACTTGCATGGGTAGGCATAGTGGCTGCGACATGAAACAGCGCAAAACGCAGCATGGTCGCACCTCAATTTCCCAGTGAAATTTTGCACGATTCGGACAAAAAGACTACCTTTTGTTTTTGCGCCGTAGCTCTGCCAGCACCTAGGGAAACCTAGCAAACCTATACATTTCTGAAAACTAGACACCCAGGGCAATTCAGGATGGGGTGACTCGTCTGCCTACCCCCAGGTTTTGTTACCCAGAATCCCTTACAAACATAAAAATTTGACCAAAAAAACACATTTTCCTCACATTTCTGTGGTTGAAAGTTCTGGAATCTGCGTGGATCAACAAATTTCCACCCACCCAGCGTGCCCCCAGGTCTCCCAAAAAAAATGGTACCTCACTTGCGTGGGTAGGCATAGTGGCTGCGACATGAAACAGCGCAAAACGCAGCATGGTCGCACCTCAATTTCCCAGTGAAATTTTGCACGATTCGGACAAAAAGACTACCTTTTGTTTTTGCGCCGTAGCTCTGCCAGCACCTAAGGGAACCTAGCAAACCTATACATTTTTGAAAACTAGACACCCAGGGGAATTCAGGATGGGGTGACTCGTCTGCCTACCCCCAGGTTTTGTTACCCAGAATCCCTTGAAAACATAAATATTTGACCAAAAAAACACATTTTCCTCACATTTCTGTGGTGGAAAGTTCTGGAATCTGCGTGGATCAACAAATTTCCACTCACCCAGCGTGCCCCCAGGTCTCCCAAAAAAAATGGTACCTCACTTGCGTAGGTAGGCATAGTGGCTGCGACATGAAACAGCGCAAAACGCAGCATGGTCGCACCTCAATTTCCCAGTGAAATTTTGCACGATTCGGACAAAAAGACTACCTTTTGTTTTTGCGCCGTAGCTCTGCCAGCACCTAGGGAAACCTAGCAAACCTATACATTTCTGAAAACTAGACACCTAGGGCAATTCAGGATGGGGTGACTCGTCTGCCTACCCCCAGGTTTTGTTACCCAGAATCCCTTACAAACATAAAAATTTGACCAAAAAAACACATTTTTCTCACATTTCTGTGGTGGAAAGTTCTGGAATCTGCGTGGATCAACAAATTTCCACCCACCCAGCGTGCCCCCAGGTCTCCCGAAAAAAATGGTACCTCACTTGCGTGGGTAGGCATAGTGGCTGCGACATGAAACAGTGCAAAACGCAGCATGGTCGCACCTCAATTTCCCAGTGAAATTTAGCACGATTCGGACAAAAAGACTACCTTTTGTTTTTGCGCCGTAGCTCTGCCAGCACCTAGGGAAACCTAGCAAACCTATACATTTTTGAAAACTAGACACCCAGGGGAATTCAGGATGGGGTGACTCGTCTGCCTACCCCCAGGTTTTGTTACCCAGAATCCCTTACAAACATAAAAATTTGACCAAAAAAACACATTTTCCCCACATTTCTGTGGTGGAAAGTTCTGGAATCTGCGTGGAGCAACAAATTTCCACTCACCCAGCGTGCCCCCAGGTCTCCCGAAAAAAACGGTACCTCACTTGCGTGGATAGACATAGTGGCTGCAACAGGAAACGGTTCAAATCGTACGGTGGTGAATTTACATTACCTTATTGCAAAACTACCTTGATTTTGGGGGGGGGGATCTGAATTTGTGGCCCGGGGCTCGGTGGTATTCTTTGCAAAGTAGCAAACCCAAACAGTTCTGAAAACTAGACACCTGGGGGAGTCCAGGGAGGTATGGCATGCATGGGTCCCCCAATGTTTTCCTACCCAGAACTCTCTGCAAACCTTAAAATTAGGTAAAAATTGCCCTTTTCCAAACTTTTTGGCGTGGGATCGCCGTGCCGGCAAAAAAGTCGTACCACCCTGCGTTCCCCTTGTTCTCCCGAGTAAAAGGATACCTCACTTGTGTGGGTGCCCCAAAGCAGAACACCCCAAAAATGAATTTTGAAAAAAGTAGTTTTTACTCACATTTACGTTTTACAAATTAAGCACCCCAGCCTAAGTCACTTGCCTTTGGCCCACCCACACAAGTGAGGTATCATTTTACTCGGGAGAACAAGGGAAACGCTGGGTGGTAGGACATTTGTTCCGGCAGTGAGATCCCACCCAAAAAAGTATGGAAAAGTGGGTTTTTGGACCAAAATTTCAGGTTTGCAGGGGTTTCTGGGTAGGAAAACATTGGGGGACCCACGCATGCCATACCACCCTGGACTCCCCCGGGTGTCTAGTTCTCAGGACTGTTTGGGTTTGGTAGTTTCCAAAGATGCCTGCCAAGCCCCGGGCCAAAAGCTCAGGTAACCCCCTCAAAAAATAAGATTATTTGGCTAAAGGTAATGTTTTCGTCTCCACAGTATGAATTGGGCCTTTTCCTAAAGCAGCCGCTATGCCTAACCACGCAAGTGAGGTACCATTTTTATCGGGAGACCTTGGGGAACGCTGGGTGGGAGGTAATTTGTGTGAGCCCAGTGATGCCACGCTTGCCCACACTAAAACGTGTGAAAAAACTGATTTTTTCCAAGCAAAAAATGAGGTTTGCAAGGGATTCTGGGTAAAGGAACGTTGGAGGATCCACGCAAGCCATACCTCCTTGGAAGCCCCCGGGTGTCTACTTTTCAGAAATGTGTGGGTTTGGTAGGTTTCCCTAGATGGCTGTCTCGCACGGGGCCAAAAACCCGGGTAACCCCTCTTGCAAAAGCTGGTGGACATGAATTCTCCAGCTTTTGCAAGAGGGGTTACCTGGGTTTCTGGCCCCGTGCGAGACATCCATCTAGGGAAACCTACCAAACCCACACATTTCTGAAAAGTAGACACCCGGGGGAGTCCAGGGAAGTATGGCATGCATGGGTCCCCCAATGTTTTCCTACCCAGAACTCCTTGCAAACCTTAATTAGGTAAAAATAGCACTTTTCCAAAAATGTTGCCGTGGGATCGCCGTGCCGGCAAAAATGTCCTACCACCCAGCGTTCCCCTTGTTCTCCCGAGTAAAAGGGTACCTCACCTTAACAGAGTTACTCAAAAGTCAAACATTCAAGCACGGCTATCTATTCCTCAAAGACACACACATACAGGTTGGATTTGGCACGAGGGCGAGTGATGGTTCAGTATATAAAATTTTATTAACAAGATATTTCAAAAAAATGAAATGCTCTGTCAATAAATAAATGCATAAAAACCGAACCAGTGACTCGCAACTCGTGAGCTGTAAAGCCACGACAAGGCACCAACCGTTTTACAGGCCATTCACGCACCTTTCATACCTGATACAAACAAGACCACTGACACCATCTGGAATAAAAGCAACACATTACAACAATCACAATAAGGGACAAGGTACACCCTAATGCAGAAAGAGAAAAAAAAACAATTATTACTGCACACCCATCTAATCCGCAAGCACACACACATACTGGTTGGATTTGGCACGAGGGTGAGTGATGATTCAGTACATACAATTGTATACGCAAGTAATTTCACAAAAATGAAATACACTGTGTATAATTGCAAGTATGATAAACTGAACCACTGACTCACAGCTCGTGAGCTGTAAAGCCACGTCAAGGCACCAACCTCTTTACAGGCCATTCATACACCTTTCGTACGTGTGACACATTCAAAACATTCACAATGCCAGCCGCGGACCCATCACATTTCAACACTCACACCAGCAAACAGCGCCATTCAAGGGCCCATCACTTTCACACGCCCACATTTCTGACACTGGAACTACACAAATTGATGGACTGCGTGGAGTGTCACTCAACAAGCAGTGTGTGCAGTGACCAACAGAAAGTAACTACTCACACACCGCCAGCCGAGCGCCAGTCCACCCACACCACCAGCCAAGCACCAGACCATGCACACCGCCAGCCAAACACTCAGCGCACACCACCAGCCAAGCGCCTCTCCACGCACACCGCCAGCCAAGCACCACTCCGTGCACAGACAGCTAAACACCGCTCCACGCACACCCTCCAGCCAAGTACCACTCCACAAACACCACCAGCCAAGCGCCACTCCACACACACTGCCAGCCAAGCACCATTCCACACACACTGCCAGCCAAGCACCACTCCACACACACCGCCAGCCAAGCACCACTCCACACACACCGCCAGCCAAGCACCACTCCACACACACCGCCAGCCAAGCACCACTCCACACACACCGCCAGCCAAGCACCACTCCACACACACCGCCAGCCAAGCACCACTCCATGCACAGACAGCCAAGTACCACTCCACGAACACCACCAGCCAAGCGCCACTCCACACACACCGCCAGCAAAGCACCACTCCATGCACAGACAGCCAAGCACCACTCCACGAACACCACCAGCCAAGCGCCACTCCACACACACCGACAGCAAAGCACCACTCCACACACACCGCCAGCTAAGCACCACTCCACACACACCGCCAGCCAAGCACCACTCCACACACACCGCCAGCCAAGCACCACTCCATGCACAGACAGCCAAGTACCACTCCACGAACACCACCAGCCAAGCGCCACTCCACACACACCGCCAGCAAAGCACCACTCCGTGCACAGACAGCCAAGCACCACTCCACACACACCGCCAGCCAAGCACCACTCCACACACACCGCCAGCCAAGCACCACTCCACACACACCGCCAGCCAAGCACCACTCCACACACACCGCCAGCCAAGCACCACTCCACACACACCGCCAGCCAAGCACCACTCCACACACACCGCCAGCCAAGCACCACTCCATGCACAGACAGCCAAGTACCACTCCACGAACACCACCAGCCAAGCGCCACTCCACACACACCGCCAGCCAAGCACCAGCCGGCACAAACCACAAACACATTTAGAATTCTTTTTTTGAAAATAACACTAAACAAATGGAAATACCTACAAATCAGGTAACACAAATTCTTAAAATAAAAACTTTGCACTAATGCCAATCCTTGAAACAAACTAAAAATGTTTTACAGAATGCAGACCAAGCAATTCACTTTACAGCTCAATCAAACTCCCAATAGTTCTTTTGCGTGTGGTACGATTTAAAACAAGCTGACATACACAATGCAGGCTTAGAAGGACAGTCAGGACAGTATATACGAGACTCCTTCCGCACGCCTCTTCGCCAACAGACTCTGCATCTTCTAGTCGGAAAGTCTCTAGCAGTAGTGGAAGGAATAGATTCAGGAAAGTGGCGATCTTGCAATCTAGCCACTTCCTCCACCACTCCAAATCTAGGAACACTTGCCTGCTGCACAAGTACAAGGCTGCCTATTATAGACTCCTGAAACTTAAGAAAAGTCATCTTCGTCCCAGGACAAGACTTCTGGTACACAACGAAAGCATTAAATGATGCCAAGTGGAACAGATGGATAGCCAACTTCTTGTACCAAACGTAAGCCTTTCGAAGAGCAGCATAAGGTTCCAACCTCTGATCTACTCTGTCAACACCACCCATGAACTTATTGTAAGCTAGAATGCACACAGGTTTGCGCACTTCAGCACCCTGACCCCAAACAGGCACAGGTACAGTACTTTCATCGTGGATAGTAGTCAGCATGTACACATCTCTCTTGTCTGAATACTTCACAGCTAAAAGCTCCCCACATCGCAATGCCGTAGACTGTCCCCGCACAAGCCTTTTGCAAACAAGTTCCTTTGGGAAACCTTTACGGTTACTGCGCATTGTGCCACAAGCAACAGTGCCCACTTTGGCCAACTCCTTGAACAACTGCACACCAGTGTAGAAGTTATCTACATATAAATGATGGCCTTTGTTAAATAATCCTCTACCTAGTTCCCACACAATTTTCTCAGTTACTCCAAAAGTAGAAGGACAACCAGGAGGGTTAATGCGGGACTCCTTACCAGTGTACACCCTGAAATTGTAGACATATCCAGTCTCACTGTCACACAGCATATACAGTTTGATTCCATAGCGTGACCTCTTACTAGGAATGTATTGCCTAAAAACCAAGCGGCCCTTGAACAACACCAAAGACTCATCCACTGCAATTTCTTTACCAGGGACAAAAATCTCAGAAAAACGATCAACAAAGTGATCAAGGACAGGCCGAATTTTAAACAAACGGTCACAATCAGGGTGATCGCGTGACAACGCTAAACTATTATCAGCAAAATGCATCATCCGAAGAAGAAGCGTATACCGATCACGACTTATGACTGCTGGAAATATAGCTGTTACCATCAAGGGACTAGTGGACCAATATGAAGTAATTGATGACTTCCTTATCAAGCCCATCAAAAAAGTTAATCCCAGAAACTTCTTCATCTCTTCAACATTGGTGGGAGTCCACCGGATTGCTCTACAATAGGGCTTAAGGCTGGCACTGTTGGCCCTCAAATATTGTTCTGCATATAAATTGGTTTGCTCAACAATCTCTTGCAAAAACACATCGTCAAAAAACAACTGAAAAAAATTAATTGGCAGAAAATTCTCTGTATTCACTCTACACCCAGGAACACCAGTGAACTCTGGCAATGCCGGCTGCACCAAGCCAGGGGGAACCCAGAGGCCATCCCTATCAACGGGGGGAGCAGCCACCCCAGCCTGCAGCACCGAAACATCTTGCTGCTGTTCTCCAACGGGAAGCCTAACAGCCACAGATACTTCTGGCTGCACAACACCAACAGAAGACGTAGCATCCCCAGAGGGCTCTTCCTGCACTACACCACCGGGAAACCCAGCAGGCCCAGATGCCTCTTGCCGCTCTACACCAATGGGAAGCCTAACAGCCCCAGATGCCTCTTGCTGCACTACACGAGCAGGAAGACGAAAAGCACCAGATGCCCCTTTGCGCACCACAGCAATGTGAAGCCTTTTGGGTGCAGGCTCCAGCCCACATGCCTCTTGCCGACGTAAAAAGAAAGGAAACCTTGCGGCCCTAGGCAGCAGCACAGGTGCCTCTTGGCCCACTACCGGCAACACAATGTCCTCCTGTACCATAGGCCCTTCATCAGCACTAGAAGAAGAGTCATCATCCGATGAGGATGATTCCATGCGAAGAGAAAACTCACTGCCTGAATCTTCTGCCGCTTCCTGGGAGTCCGAATTGGACTCAGACTCTGAACCATGGTCCGAGGAAGACTCAAAAAGCAAACCAAGAACCTGCTGAGCAGTAATCCTGCGACTAGCCATTATCCTTACAAAGCAAGAAGACTGCACACACAAGTGAACAACAACCTACACTGTGCAAAGTAAGAAGTAAACAAGGTAAGGCTTTCACTAAAAGATAAATACAATCCAAAACAATTTCACTCTTACAAAATATAGCTACACTCACCAGCACCTACTCTGTTGAGACACAGTGAAAAGAAATGAAATCCCACTAGAAAGAAAAAAAGAAATGACATTAGAAAACAAAGTGCACATCAAACACTAATGCTGAAAAAAAAAACACAGAGCCACACAAACTGCTAGAAGTACAACCTTTTTCAAAAAGACAAACATCAAGGAGAAGTAGTACAAAATACATTCACTTACCAAGCACAAGCAACTACACAAGCTGCAAACAGACACGCAACCTACAACAATCCAAACAGCAAAAGCCTGGAACAAGACAAAAATAGAGAAGAAAAAAAAATTACTACCACATTTCACAAACAATATAACAATTAAAAAAACAACACACAAATTTGCCCCCCAAATTAAAATTCGGCCAGATGGGCCATCAATTAGGGCTTAGACCAAATGAGATTAGATGAGGTTTAACATCAAGACACTGGATAATTTTTTTAATTTTTTTAAAGTGCCTGACCACTTTGGTGCCAGTCAGTCTTTTGCTACTACCAGTACCCATATCACACAGGGGCAGTAAGGACATTCATACACCTTTTGTACGTGTGACACATACAAAACATTCACACCACCAGCCGCCCATCACTTTCACACGCCCACATATCTGACATAGCAACTACAGAAAATGATGGACTGCGTAGAGTGTCACTCAACTAGCAGTGTGTGTAGTGACCAACAGAAAGTAACTACTCACACACCGCCAGCAGAGTTCCAGTCCACCCACACCACCATCCAAGCACCAGACCATGCACACCGCCAGCCAAACCCCACTCAGCGCACACCGACAGCCAAGTACCACTCCACGCACACCATCCAGCCAAGTACCACTCCACACACACCGCCAGCCAAGCAGAACTCCGTGCACAGACAGCAAAGTAGCACTCCAGCACACCACCAGCCAAGCGCCACTCCACACACACCGCCAGCCAAGCAGCACTCCGTGCACAGACAGCAAAGTAGCACTCCACGCACACCACCAGCCAAGCGCCACTCAACACACACCTCCAGCCAAGCAGCACTCCACGCACACCACCAGCCAAGCGCCACTCAACACACACCTCCAGCCAAGCAGCACTCCGTGCACAGACAGCAAAGTAGCACTCCACGCACACCACCAGCCAAGCGCCACTCCACACACACCGCCAGCAAAGCACCACTCCATGCACAGACAGCCAAGCACCACTCCACGAACACCACCAGCCAAGCGCCACTCCACACACACCGCCAGCAAAGCACCACTCCACACACACCGCCAGCCAAGCACCACTCCACACACACCGCCAGACAAGCAGCACTCCGTGCACAGACAGCAAAGTAGCACTCCACGCACACCACCAGCCAAGCGCCACTCAACACACACCTCCAGCCAAGCAGCACTCCACGCACACCACCAGCCAAGCGCCACTCAACACACACCTCCAGCCAAGCAGCACTCCGTGCACAGACAGCAAAGTAGCACTCCACGCACACCACCAGCCAAGCGCCACTCCACACACACCGCCAGCAAAGCACCACTCCATGCACAGACAGCCAAGCACCACTCCACGAACACCACCAGCCAAGCGCCACTCCACACACACCGCCAGCAAAGCACCACTCCGTGCACAGACAGCCAAGCACCACTCCACACACACCGCCAGCCAAGCACCACTCCACACACACCGCCAGCCAAGCGCCACTCCACACACACCGCCAGCCAAGCAGCACTCCGTGCACAGACAGCAAAGTAGCACTCCACGCACACCACCAGCCAAGCGCCACTCCACACACACCGCCAGCCAAGCAGCACTCCGTGCACAGACAGCAAAGTAGCACTCCACGCACACCACCAGCCAAGCGCCACTCCACACACACCGCCAGCCAAGCAGCACTCCGTGCACAGACAGCAAAGTAGCACTCCACGCACACCACCAGCCAAGCGCCACTCCACACACACCGCCAGCCAAGCAGCACTCCGTGCACAGACAGCAAAGTAGCACTCCACGCACACCACCAGCCAAGCGCCACTCCACACACACCGCCAGCCAAGCAGCACTCCGTGCACAGACAGCAAAGTAGCACTCCACACACACTAACAGCCAAGCGCCACTCCACACACACCGCCAGCCAAGCACCACTCCGTGCACAGACAGCAAAGTAGCACTCCACGCACACCACCTGCCAGGCGCCACTCCACAAGCACCACCAGCCAAGCACCACTCACCGCCAGCCAAGCACCATCCAGCCAAGCGCCACTCCACACACACCGCCAGCCAAGCGCCACTCCACACACACCGCCAGCCAAGCAGCACTCCGTGCACAGACAGCAAAGTAGCACTCCACGCACACCACCAGCCAAGCGCCACTCCACACACACCGCCAGCCAAGCAGCACTCCGTGCACAGACAGCAAAGTAGCACTCCACGCACACCACCAGCCAAGCGCCACTCCACACACACCGCCAGCCAAGCAGCACTCCGTGCACAGACAGCAAAGTAGCACTCCACGCACACTAACAGCCAAGCGCCACTCCACACACACCGCCAGCCAAGCACCACTCCGTGCACAGACAGCAAAGTAGCACTCCACGCACACCACCTGCCAAGCGCCACTCCACAAGCACCACCAGCCAAGCACCACTCACCGCCAGCCAAGCACCATCCAGCCAAGCGCCACTCCACACACACCGCCAGCCAAGCGCCACTCCACACACACCGCCAGCCAAGCAGCACTCCGTGCACAGACAGCAAAGTAGCACTCCACGCACACCACCAGCCAAGCGCCACTCCACACACACCGCCAGCCAAGCAGCACTCCGTGCACAGACAGCAAAGTAGCACTCCACGCACACCACCAGCCAAGCGCCACTCCACACACACCGCCAGCCAAGCAGCACTCCGTGCACAGACAGCAAAGTAGCACTCCACGCACACCACCAGCCAAGCGCCACTCCACACACACCACCAGCCAAGCAGCACTCCGTGCACAGACAGCAAAGTAGCACTCCACGCACACCACCAGCCAAGCGCCACTCCACACACACCACCAGCCAAGCAGCACTCCGTGCACAGACAGCAAAGTAGCACTCCACGCACACCACCAGCCAAGCGCCACTCCACACACACCGCCAGCCAAGCACCACTCCGTGCACAGACAGCCAAGTACCACTCTACACACACCACCAGCCAAGCGCCACTCCACACACACCGCCAGCCAAGCACCACTCCGTGCATAGATAGCCAAGTACCCCTCCACGCACACCGCCAGCCAAACACCACTCAGCGCACACCGACAGCCAAGTACCACTCCACACACACCGCCAGCCAAGCACCGCTCCACGCACACCATCCAGCCAAGTACCACTCCCCACACACACCACCAGCAAACATGCCCAAGGGGTCGCTTCCTAAAAACTTTGTGTTAGTGGGCATTTTCCGCCCCCCCTGGGGGCAAAACGGCAAAAAAAACAGGCCGATTTGCCCCCAGGGTGGACAGAAAAACAAAAACACAATCATGTCCACCTGGAAGCGACCCTTACCCAAGGGGTCGCTTCCCAAAACAAACACATTGCCCCAACAAAAATCCCTGGTTGTAGTGGGTAATTTCTGCCCCCCCTGGGGGCAAAACGGCCGAAAAACGGGCCGATTTCCCCCCAGGGGGGGCAGAAAAACGAAAACATACTCAGACCCCGCCTGGAAGCGACCCTTGCCCAAGGGGTCGCTTCCTAAAAACTAAAATTACATCCCTGGTGTCTAGTGGGCATTTTCTGTCCCCCCTGGGGGCAAAACGGCAAAAAAAACGGGCCGATTTGCCCCCAGGGGGGACAGAAAAACGTAAACAAAATCAATGGCCGCCATCTTGGCAAAAATCAATATCCCTGGTGCTAGTGGGGAATTTCTGCCCCCCCTGGGGGCAAAACGGCCGAAAAAACGGGCCGATTTCCCCCCAGGGGGGGGCAGAAAAACGAAAACCTATTGCCAGCCAGCCTGGAAGCGACCCTTGCCCAAGGGGTCACTTCCTAAAAACTAAAAGTATATCCCTGGTGTCTAGTGGGGGCATTTCCGCAGCACAATCGCGACGCTGTGCGCGATCGTGAGGCAGAAATGCCCTGCAAAGAGACATCAGGGGAAAGGAAAATCTCTTTCCTCTCCCCTGATGCCTCTTCGCTGCCCCCAAACCCCCGCCAGCCTCGAGAAACCTACCTTCTTCCAGCGCGGTCAGGAAGCAAATGGCTTCCTGAGCGCTGGGAATCCCTGATGATGTCAGCGCGCGCTGTGCGCGCTGACGTCATCAGGGATTACCATGGGGGGGGGCGGGGGCGGCAGCGGAAGCTCTTCCACTGCCGCCCCCAGCAAAACAACGAGGATCAGAGAGCCTCGGGGGGAGCGCCAGCGCTTCCCCCGAGGGTGGGGCTGATGACGAGCTGGCCTTGTCATCCGCGCAGGACAGGTAAGCGCGATGACGAGCCCAGCTCGTCATTAGCCCCGAAGGGGTTAAAGAGCTTGCCAGTGAAGAGCAACTTACGTTTTCCTGTCTTGCTTTCAACAGCATTGCTTCCCCTTTGTTCTGTGAGGGGCACCCCGCTGAGAATGCAAGCTTTAGACGCGATGCCCTGCAGGGCCCATGGACACGATTTCTTAAGGGACAGGAGCTAGCAGTCAGGCAGTTATTTCAGCTTTAAAGAGCAACATAGTGACGTGTGTGCGGGCAGCCAATCAGATGGCACCACTTTTTTGATTATTTGCCCAAGACCATTTTTAGCAGCCAAAAAGATAAATATTGCGGTCATTGTGATTCACAGCTGATTTTGCGATTCATTTGCGATCGTGAAATGCTGGAGGGTCTAATTAAATAAAAGGACTTGTGAAATCAGTATTGGGGAGAGGATGTGGCCTAATGGCTAGAGCCGTCAGCCTCGAAGCTAGGGAACTGCGTTCGAGTCTCGGCAGGGACACTCAATGTCCTGTGATTCTGGGCAAATCACTTAGTGGCACATGCATCAAGCAAAAGAATTGCAATTCCTTAATAGTAATTATAAAGGAATGGCTATTAAGTAAATGCAATTCCTTATGCATGTAGGTTTCGCAGAACAAAATGCGATTCCTACACATTCCCTATTAACAAATCGCAAATTGCGATTCGCTATCAGGTAATCAATGGGCAAGCATTCGCAATTTGCGATTACCAAATAGGTAATCACAAATTGCGAATGCAATTTAAGGGTGCAAGGGAGCCAAAAGGCCACCCTGATGCACCCCCCAAAATGGCATTTGTGGACATGTGGCGCACACATATGCCCTAAGGGCATGTATATGTGCCACATGGCACTTAGAAAAATGCAATTTTGTGCATTTTTTCAAAGGAATTGCAAATTACCATCAACTTCAAATTGATGGTAATTTGCGATTCCTTAATGCTCGTAAATTACGATTTCCTAACTGCATTCGCAAAATAGGTAATCGCAAAAATTGCATTTACCTATTTTGCGGATGCCTTTGGGGTTGATGCATCCAAAAGGCTATTTACCGGTCGCAAAAGGGCTGATTCTGCGAATTGGCCTGTTTGTAACCGGTAAATAGCTTGATGCATCTGCCCCTTAAACTCCCTGTGCCTAACACAATGAATGTGTGCGTCTGGTGCTCCTGTAAAGCTCTCTAATACCTTCCGGTCGAGTTCACGCTATATAAAACTTCAACAACAAAAAAATATGGAGTGTGAGAACATAAATAGTTAAAGTAACCTAATGATTTAAGTAACTCTTCTTTTTCTCCCATTTCAAAGGATCACATTTACAAACAGCAGGCCTCTTTCTCTCACTGGCCAGTAGACGCAATTCCATATTTATAACTGTAAAGGTTGTGCTAGAGCATGGTTATTCCAAGTAAAATATTAAAGCTAGGAACGTGTCTTGTCTGTCCGTTCAACCTTAAAATGTTTACAACTGACAAAAACATCTTATCTTGACAATAACTGCCTGCAAGCAGAAATCAAACAAATTGAGCTCTTGAAACTAGTCTGTTTCAAACATGTACTGGGGAATGAATATAGTACATTTAAATTACACACAGGGAATTGTTCTATTATCTGTGGCTTGAATACAATGTGACGAGCACCTAATAACTACAGAGTTATAAGAATTTTCTGATATTTCTCAATATTACAACAGAAGCTCTTAAAGCCCAAATCCAGATTTGCCTCGCACCTGGCATTTTGTAATCTACTAGCACTTATATAGAGCAAAGAGGAGTGGGGGTCAGACAGCATGAGATGTATATTATATTTGTGATTGAGTCTGCTTGGCTGTGTGGGGGCTGTGAGTGTGACAAATATGGGAAGTGTTGGTGCTTTGTGGGATAAATAGTTGAATGCAGAAGAAGAAAGATTACTCCAGCCATTAAACTACCTCCCCTAGATGGCAGGCATTCCAGCAAACGAAGCCCAGCTTGTTTCTTGGTCTCTGTTCCCAATGTTCTACATCGTGGGCTCTTTAGATCACATTTAAAATAATAGAAGGGTGAGGCTTGTCAAAAAATATGGCGAGTCCAGAGGGTCACACAAGTTATCAAGAGGCTTGGGAGTGAGTTAGATCGGATGTATCCTGTCCTTCACTTCTTTATCTTTCAGCCTCACCCAAGGGACTATGCAGTGTCATTCCTCAAAACCATGCACTCTCTCATGTTTCCTCTCCTGAATGTGTGGTAAACTGCTCAGGTGTGGCATTTATTTGATGCCCTTTCTTCACTTAACAAAAGATACGGGCATTCCAAAACCGCCCCTCTCTCAGTGCTCCTTATCAGGCCAAACAACAGACAGCTTTAGCTGTGGGAGAACCTCGTGTTATCAAGCCCTTAGCTCTCATTCCTATTCATACCTTGCCACTTCCTGGTTGGAACGTCCATTAAGGATATTGGATTTCGTGGATGGTGACATTATCCCTTCTGTGTTTGAATTAGGTTTTGGTGAGAGGAGCGTCAAGTCATCCTTTTGTTATTCTGTGAATGCACATGATGTCTATCTAAGAATTGGAACAAGTCTGTATTTTTTTAATGTATTTACGTTGCTGATACAACAACATTTTAATTGCTGATTTATGGATTTTTTGCTGGGGAAGCGCATGCAGTTTAGATGCCTTACACCTGTCATAAAGCCACAGTGCTATTCAGTAATCACACTTGCACGTTCATTTGTTTTACTTGGCCAATATAATGACATGATGTTGGATTTACATCTTTTTGTTAAGAGGTGAGCATACAGAAGTTTTCTTAGAAATGCAGAGAAAACTGACAACTCAAACATCACCCTCATAACACTCTTTTCTGAGTTGGAGGTTTAGCACTTCTTACGCAATTTTTGTTTAATAAAGGGATTTATTATTATAATTATTATTATTATCAATTTTATTAACCTTTCTTTTTCTTCTCCCTCATAATTGGATTGTTTAAATTTAATGCTGAGAATTTTAGGCAACAAGCAGCAACAATTTAAAGCATATGATATAATAAAACCACTAATCTGTAAGGAAACTAATAACAGTAGTTGTTACACTGCTAATATTTGTAAGAAAGAAATAAGAACATGTTTTAATGCCGCAAACATTGAAATAACCGACAAATATTTTATTATAAGTCTTATTGCTGAGTTCAGTAAGTATTACCACAACAACCTCCATCATTAGCCTCATAACAACTTTTACCACCACCACCACCTTTACCACTACCAGCACCCTAAGATTTACCACCACCATAAATGCAATAAGCCTGTTTGCCACTTCACCACCACCTTCCCACTACGTCCCCATTATCACCACTACTTCCACAATTACCACTACCACCACCACCATTACCATCACCATCACCACTAGATCCACTATCACCATCACTGTGATTGCTATAACTGCTATCTCCACTATCACTACCACTACATACACCATCACCAGCACAATCAGCATCACTACTACTACCACAACTATCACCATTACTATCACACTCAGGCACCACCTGCCCTTGTAAAAGCACCTACCAACCTTCTACCAAACACATGCTAGGCCAGGAAATGTGCAGGATAGTCCATTAACCTGGCCTAATCTTGCATTATTTCAGCAATCCATGTTACACATAGTATGCAAAATTCCTGAAATTGTGAAGCTATGCCACATTGCAGGATTATGCGCCAATTTTGGTGAAAATTGAGGAGACATGCACAAGAACAGCGCAAGCAACCAGAACATGAGAGGCTGCTGTTCGCGCTGCTTGTACTCTTTGGCTTTTTTAAAGCAAATTGCGTCCTTGAATCCAAAAGGTACGCGAGAACACATTTTGTACTAAGATATGCTCCAAATGTCATTTTTACTTTTCTTGCAAAGACGTAATTGTGAATATTTTTTTCAGAAATTTTACATGATTCCCAACGTTAATTACGCACACACCTCATCTTGAAGGGCTGCTTCCACCGAAGAGGCCCCACTCCCCACTGAGCATAATGTAGCATGTACACCTGCTGCAACTTCACAACTTGGGACACAACCCCAACATCTGTACTGGTGTGCTAGGACGGCAGAGAACATGCCAGATCTACCCCATCACAACCCCTGCCGCCCTCATGCCATATCTCCATAAACTACCATCACCTTCTATAGCTTCAGCAGTAGGCATGCAGGTCACACCGACCCACAGCTCTGATGCTCTGGGCCCATTCCCTCCTCTTCCCTTGGAAGCTGCTATGTGCTTGTCACATCTTCACAGTCCAAATCAGTAGTGGGAAAATAATTTCATCACTACAGTACCTTGCTCACAGTCGCTCTCTCCTCTCTCTTAATAAGGAATGTTCTTGTGGCTGTCCTCGCTTCTTTACTGACAGGCCTCTGATTCCTCTTCTCTTGCCCTTTCAGACACACCTGCCTCCCTTATCTCATCCCTATCCCTGCCTGCATGACTGCCTGCATCCTACTCTCTCCCACCCTGTGAGGCGGCTGAGTGCTGCTTGTCTGCTTGCAGTTCTCATCCATCTCCCCCTTTTGTGCACCTTGATTGGACGCTCAAAGATGAGCACACAGCAACTACCAAGGACATAGGACACACAAAGTAACATTTTACATTCTGTATTTTTACACACACACACACACACACACACACACACACACACACACACACACACACACACACACGCACACATATACAGGTATTGGCAAAGCTTCAAGGTATGCCTTGTAACTGTAAATGCAAACCAGACCAATAGTCTTTACCAGTGCTTGTTACATGTGGAGTGTTTTAGAACCCGATCAATGTATTTCAAATGGGGTCTCATATTTATCATTGCTGTGTCACAAAGAAAGCGCCGTGTGAGTTTTAATACAAGCAGTCGCTTTTCTTTTTAACTTTCCTAAGAATATAGACTATAAAACAAGTCTCCATTTATTTTCATAATGCTGTGGCTGCACCTCAGCTTCTAATGACTGACATTCAATATGTTTTTGTGGACGGGAAGGTGATTTAATCTGCATACGGCCATTTTTCACAATATGTTCATGTGTCTGCTGTCCTTCACAGCAATGTCAGCGTGTCTTTATTTAAAATATCAGTGCGGTTTGTTTTGCAGGCCGCGTGTATTTCTTTAGAAGTCATTAGCGAAGACGTCATTTGTTGATGAAGGACAGAGCTGATCAAGTGCGGGCAGCTCACTTTGCATTGTCATTTCATCTTCAGTAATCTAAAGAGCACTTCCACACTCAAGCATCCAAATGTCCTTCCCTTTCAATCTAAGGGTAAGTTATGCACATTGATTTCGACATTAGCAATACCCTCGCTTTTTATAATGAATCTTCAAAATTACTGTTTTGCACAGCTGCCCCATGCTCTACTTGACGTCATCAAACTTTGACCATTATTATGAGAGGGTCATAATGGGGCGAAGCAAATACCTCACATTCCTAGTTATCGCCCCATTGATGAGGCAGATATGTTATATACTGCACCACATTATGCATGTTTTTGCTTACTTTCTAGGTAAATAGCCAATGATGCTGCAATTAGCTCACTATTCCACATTGGCGAAGCACCTTGTCACTAGTTAAGACGTAGATTAAAAAAAAAACTGTCTCATATTAAGTGGGATAGAAAAACGAGTCGGAACCGTAGCATTCCCATGGGTTTTAAGTCTTTCAAATTACAAAGATGGCAAAGTCAATCAATGGCTATTACAACCGATGGGAACCAGCAGCAAACTTACCTGCCAGACACCGCAGCTCACCAGGCACTCCAGAACTACGCCGCCACCGCCGAGAGTCACTTACCTGCCGAGTACGCGTGCCGCCACTCCGGGACCACAATTCCCGGCAGCCTACGCAGCGGCGCGCTTTGTGACACCGCGAGGGCGCCAGGGAGGCGCACTTAAGCGCAACAGGAACCGGCGGAGCGGGGGGAACCAGCAGCAAACTTACCTGCCAGACGCCGCAGCTCACCAGGCACTCCAGAACTACGCCGCCACCGCCGAGAGTCACTTACCTGCCGAGTACACGCGCCGCCGCTCCGGGACCACAATTCCCAACAGCCTACGCGGCGGCGCACTTTGTGACACCGCGAGGGCGCCAGGGAGGCGCACTTAAGCGCAACAGGAACCGGCGGAGCGGGGGGAACCAGCAGCAAACTTACCTGCCAGACGCCGCAGCTCACCAGGCACTCCAGAAGTACGCCGCCACCGCCGAGGGTCACTTACCTGCCGAGTACACGCGCCGCCGCTCCGGGACCACAATTCCCGGCAGCCTACGTGGCGGCGCGCTTTGTGACACCGCGAGGGCGCCAGGGAGGCGCACTTAAGCGCAACAGGAACCGGCGGAGCGGGGGGAACCAGCAGCAAACTTACCTGCCAGACGCCGCAGCTCACCAGGCACTCCAGAACTACGCCGCCACCGCCGAGAGTCACTTACCTGCCGAGTACACGCGCCGCCGCTCCGGGACCACAATTCCTGGCAGCCTACGCGGCGGCGCGCTTTGTGACACAGCGAGGGCGCCAGGGAGGCGCACTTAAGCGCAACAGGAACCCGCTTCGCGGGACGCGAGCGGGACGCCCGGAGCTAAGCCCGGGCAAAGGGCGGGCCCTCTACGGCCCTCATCGGCACGAGGAGGCAGGGGCAGGGCCAGAAACGCTGCAGGAATCATCATTGTAAGTAAGACTTATAGTTTAAAGACATTTATATTAGTTACGTTTTCAGTTTAAAGAGTAAGGCTGCGAGTACATGTAAACATGTCTACGAAATCGAAGGAAGCCCCACAAAACACCCTTGATAATTATCTTGTCCAGACCGTGAGAAAAATTAACACGCACAGGAGAAGCTCTCTTGGGTTAAGCCAATCCCCAGACCTTCGTTGTTTGTCCCCGACTGCATCTATCTTGATTGATGACACTATTTTGCAGGAAGCTAATCAGGAGAGCATAATTAGTGGCCCTATTTTCCAAGGATCAAGTAGCGCACCTGACAATGTAGTCCCGGCCTCTGAGGTTCCTAATATACAGGCCGAAAGTGACACTGACATTGACTCTGTTCAGGAGAAACATGCACGAGTTTCATCTGATGAGCTGACACCTAAAGGGCGCGCAACAAGGCCGAGACGATTATGTACTAAAAATCCTCCTAAGCTGGGTGGACCACGCCCGGGGACAAGAAGGAAAAGGGTTACTACCCCAAAGACCAAGCAAGTAGACATAACGGAAGATAAACAAAACTATACTTTTGAGGACGCATTTTTTGAAAGGATTGCTGACTTTCTTGAATTAAAAATTAATGCCATTATAAAACCGTTAATATCTAAACTTGATAAATTGCAAGCAGAGATTAAGAGACTGGGTGGTCTCCACACCACGGTTGCAAGTGGGGTAGAAAACATTACTACGATAGTAACAAACCTGAGCAATTATACAGGGGGAAATGTGGTTAATGAAGCTGTATGTGACAATCTAGGGATTCAGTTGCCTGTTGAGAACTTACCGCCCCAACCATTAACATCATTGACCACTACTATTGAGGGCCCTCTTTTAGTTAATATCCCAACAGATAACAATCCCTCTGCCAGCTTACCCCAAGTAACTGCTCATTCTACGGACCCCCTACAATTCTTAGTCGAGGCCACACCAGTGGTTATTGTGTTAGCAAACGTTCCTCCTTTGGAAGGGGGAACAGTGGAAAGCCCTACCTCCCTTACAAGTAAGGCTCTGCACTGGCTAACCAGTAACATGCGGTTAGCCCCAGGGGGAAAACACCAATTGGCAAATGTAATTAAGTCTGCAACCAGGGTCCCCTGGCTGGGAAACCGGCCGAAAAAGTTTAAAGGGGACGTGTGGCAGTGAGCCTCTCAAATCAAGATGCCCTTCCTAATATACTTGCTAACTTATTCCCTCCTCAACGCAGACAGGGCACTGTTGTTCCTCTAACCTTGAAGTTTTTTTATGGGGAGCAACAGAACGTCACTTATCCAAGGACTCCTGCGCCAGGGTGGGATAGATTCTGGGACTCTAATCCTAGACGGGGGCAAGATATAAGGCATAACGCAGTGGCCCATTATCCCCTTCTACCACAGCAAAATTCTTTCGTAGAACCTCTTCAGTTATTTAATCGCTATGCCCCATTATCCTTTATGGATCAAAACGATTGACTCTCCCCTACAAAAGATACTAATGATGAGGGTCCTTTGCCTGTTCTCGGGCCTTTAGATCCAAAACCTACAGGTAACAGGGTCTGCAGAATTATGAGCTGGAACGTTGCTGGTATCAGATCTAAATTCAACAATAAGAACTGGTTGGAGATGGTCAGATCCAATGACATTCTTGCCTTCCAAGAAACTTGGGAAACGTCAGACAGACTTGTCCTAGACGGCTTTTCCCATTTCTTTGTACCTGCAGTACCTAGTAATTCTGGAAGGGCAAAGGGGGGCTTGGCTATATATATTTCCCTAGATATTCAAGGAAGGCCAAGACAGATAAAAACTAATTCAACAAATATTTTAGCGGTTGAATTAACCACACAAAACTCACAGCCTATTTTATTTGTCAATTTTTACAATTCTCCTGTCAGTCAAATCTTGAACGAGCATTTGGTAACTCTAGAGGATTTCCTGTCCACCCACAGTGAGAATAGTGCTCATGGTTTTGACGTGATTCTCATGGGAGACTTCAATATTCACCCATGTAACATGGATTGCCGCGTGGAATATGAGGATTTTTCCCCCTACCTCTCCACCCCGCATTTCGAACACTCACCACGTGGAGAGGCTTTGGAATCACTCTTAGCAATTTTTAATCTTTATGAATTTTCTAGTAGTAACATATGCTTGAAGTTACCAACATACGTGGGTAACAACACCGGCACAATTGTAGATTATATTTTTTTATCGTCCAGTATCTTGTCTGAAGTCTCTAGTTACAAGGTAGAAACTTCAGTTTTTAGTGATCATAACCCAGTAATTTTAGAGATCGTATCTCAGGGAGTTTTGGGAAAGAGGGAGACTGAAGTTTTATGTGTGACTGATTTAGTCCTGGGAGATCAGAATCGCAGACTGAAATGGGATCAAGTTACCCCAATTACTTTTATACAGGATACCCTGTCTAAAGTTGAGGGAGAGGTTGCAATCTGCTTGGATAATAATAACTCTGCTATTACCTTGATAGAAGCGTTTAACGTTATTTGCCGCCAGGTCAACCTAGACCTGACTGTAAAGAAAAAGCCCCATATATGTAGGGGCCCAAAATGGTTTGATTCAAATTGTTCCAAGGCTCACTCAATCCTCCTAAAGGCTTTAAAAAACAAACCAAGAGATAAAGCACAGATAGCATTATTGAGAAAAAAATATAATTATGCTATCAGGATGAGGAAATCCGAGATTAAAAAGGAGGCCTGGAACGACTTATTGTCGCCCGATACACAGAGAGATAGTTCTAGATTTTGGGCGATAATAAACCATCCTTTTTTTGTGGGTTTAGACAAGCAGAGAGCAGATTGCACCATACCCGATGAACAGTGGGTCACACATTTCAGTAATATCTATAGCTGCCCTGATAATACCCCAGGTTGTGGAATACAATCTACACAAGCAGTAGCTATTATTCCCCCTTTTAGCATAGAGGAGGTAAAAAAAGCGATCAGTGACACCCACTCTAAAAAAGCACCGGGCCCCGATGGGGTTCCCGCAGACTTTTTTAAGAGTGCCCCTGAATTAAGTGCCAAAATTCTCACTAACATTTTTAATGCTACAAGAGATTTTATTTTTCCTATTAGCTGGTCGAAGTCTACCATAATACCGATTTTTAAAAAGGGACAAAGAACAGACCCGGCCTGTTATAGGCCGATTTCCCTTATTGATTCTAGTGTTAAAATCCTGGGAAGAGTCCTTTTAGGAAGACTGACTCAGCTTCTAGAAGGGAAGGGCGCCTTATCAAATGCACAATATGGTTTTAGAGCCAAAAGAGGAACTTTAGATCAGTGTCTAAATCTAGAACTGATCATAAACAAATACGTAATTGCTAAGGGGGGCTCTCTGTACATGGCATTTATGGACCTCTCCTCAGCTTTTGACCTGGTTAACAGGGCTAAGCTGTGGGGGGTCCTCTTGTCCATGGGCATTGATGCTCCCCTGGAGGGGTATCTGGCCGAGCTACATAGAGATCCTCGGTTAGAGTGACTAAGGAAGGAAGATGCACCTGTCACTTTGAGTCAGAGAGGGGGGTTAGGCAAGGATGTATCCTTGCCCCCTCCTCTTCACTCTCTATATAAACGACCTTGAGGCAGCCCTGGCAGAGTCCCACATCGACATCCCGCGTGCAGGAGAGATAAAGATACCTGTCCTCCTGTACGCGGATGATGCTGTCCTCTTAGCACGCTCTGGAGTGGCATTAAATAAACTCCTTTTATCCTTTGGGGATTTCATGTCCTCGTTGGACATGAAAACCAATGTAGAAAAATCCCATGTAATGATAGCAGGGGCCGCAGGCAGGAAAAGAAAGACCAAAACATTTTTCTGTGCTGGGAAAGAGGTTAGGAGAGTTCCATCCTTTCCCTACCTAGGCGTGACCTTCGATGAAAAGGGCACGTGGGGCCCCCAGCTTTTGGCTAAAAGCAACTCTGTAGCAAGAGCGGCTGCTGGGTTGCTTGGTTTTGCTAAAAAAACTTGGAGCCCGTCCCATGGAAAGCATTATAAAGGTCTATAAAGCTAAATGTCTGTCGGTTGCTCAATACGGCTCTGTTATTTGGGGGTACACTAATCATGAATATGATAAAATTCAGAAAGTAGAAAATAAATTCCTGAGAACCCTGCTTTCTGTCCTTCAATCGACTTCTACTTATATAATACACACAGAGCTTGGACTGGGCTATATTACCGACATTTTAAAATTAGCCCCAGTTATTGGATGGTTGGAAGTTTGGCTCAACCAGGAGCTTACTTTAAATCATAACATCCTTAAAGATTGTTTAGCCCTGGATAGAGCATACAATATTCCATGGTTAAAATACGTTCAGACGCAGTTAACTTTAATTGGCCGACCCAAACTTTTTTCTTCTCCACATTTGATAAATCAGGAAGACATAAAAATAGTCAAAAATCTCTGGACTAATTATTATGTTTTGGAGAGGGAAGCCACAGAGTTAAATAAATCTACGGTTAAGACTCATTGTACGTTAACATCTGTCCCAGGTATGGAACCATATCTTTTTTTGGTAAACAAACCATACCATTGTTTCCTTTTAACAAGATTTCGTCTTGACCTGATTCCCTTCATTCTGGGTAATTTTAAAAAGTGGATTAGACCTGAAAATGCTGAACCATGCGATTGCGATTATTTTTCCACCCAAGACACGACTCATTTTATTTTGTTCTGCGGCCATTATAGAGAGATTAGGAAAAAATATTTGCTGCCTATACTGTGCAATTTGGGTTTTACACAGGTAAAACCAGCTATGATGTTCCTGCAACTTTTACCGAACTTAAAAGTAGCATTTCATGTTGCTAGTTTTCTGGTTGCAGGCGCACGTACAAATAAGCATCGCACTAGAATTATGCACCTTGTCCCTGATTAATGTGTACCTTTCATATTTTATTGATTTTATTTTCTTTTTAAATATTAATGTATATTTTATTCTGTATAATGTGTTTTTAGGGTTTTTTAAACAAAATATTGATCTATATTACTATGTGTCCTGATGAAATGTTCTCATGTATTGCTCGCTCTTTTATGATTTTTAATAATCGAATAAAGATATTTGACTGACTGACTGATTTGACTACAACCGATGTAATGGCATACAACCAATACAACTAGGTCATAATCAAGATTCTCATTTGTTGCGCTAATAAGGAAACAAATTAAATTTAAGAGATGCATTGTGTCTGATCGAGCAAGGCACAGGAACTGTCACAAAACCACAGCTGTGCCCCAAAACCTGCATGGGATTGTCACACAGCCTCTCACATGCTCAAACTAAACGCCTCTGACCTGAGTTTTGTTTCCAGAATACAATGTGAGAAATTAATCTGGCATCCGAGTCCGCCATCTATTAGCGCCTCTGCTGAGTTGTCCAGCACAAGTCATTGTTTAGCTTTTTTTTCTTTTATTCTCACTTGCAGTCGTATGTCGACTCCACCAACCCAACTGCCCCCTCCCCCCCTGCCCAACCCCTCTTACCTGCACCGGCCGCAACTGACTGCATAGAATGGTAAGGGCAGGAATGAGCCTTATCTATAAAGATATGGTGCATTTCGCTCCCTCACTGATGCTCGCACAGTTGGTGCAGCCTAGCACGATTGCAGAAACCCTTCTGCCAAGGTGCAAGGGTGCCTGCATTGCAGACAGGATTTTTTGTGCAGGAAAGGACGCCTTCCAGCCCCAAAACAATCCTTAGAGGTGTTTTCCTCTTTCGATGTGTGCCGCAAAATGCAACACACATGGAAAGAGAAAAAAAGAGGGCAAGTAAAGATATTTCTCCTTATCTCCTCTTTGTGCCTCCATCAGGAAGGCGTACAATGTTGACCCATTCTCAGGCTTACTAATCTTGATAAATCTGGGAATGTGCCAAAATACATGGTTGGGTTCGTGGGAAAACCTGCGCTCCACCCATGAAATGTCTTTGTAGGGTAGAGTAACCCAAGGCAGCAATTTGCTCTGCCTTGCTTACTCCAGATTTACCAAGCAACGCAGGGCCAAGCAGGGTGGCCTTGCTTTGCTTGGTATATCTAACATAAGGATTGCATTGCTCCTGCCCCATCTCGCGTAATGCAAGGGCAATACAACACAATGATCAATCTTGGCCCAAATCTCAATGTGCACACCTAAACGCAGGAAGGCTATCTAAATGCAAAATCCAAAATTAGTCCTGAGAAACTCCATCACAGTATGACTCCAAATAAAAAGTATAAAAACCCTTCACTTCCCTATCTCTTTACCTCTGTCTCTCACCATCTGCCCCACACCGCTCTCTCTCATATCTGCACAACCAAGCATACGATTAAAGTGATATGCCCCTCACACACACACACAGCACTAAGCTACATGCATTTATTTATTTGGGAGGAGATATGAAAAACGCTAGACTTCACATAGACAACTTCTGAGCATTCCAACAGCAGGAAACACATAAACACAAAGCCTAAACAACATGAGAGTTAGAGCACATGCAGATATAGGGACCACTGAAAGTATTGCCAGTATGTAGCACTGTAGAATTAATTCAATGTAAAAGGCATACTAAGCACGAGTCATTTCATGCATCACATGCACTTACACAGCAGTAAAACAGCAATCTAGGGCCATATTATATGTATGGGACACTGGTGCACCCTTCAAAAGGTGCACTGAGCGCAAACAGGGAAAGTGCGCCCTATTATGCAGAATTTGCTGCCCCGAGGGCAGCACACGTTCACTGATTCAAGTGAAATATGGACTGGCTGCTTCAAAAGCGTGGTGCCAGAGGACTTATTTATCTTTGGGGATTAAACCCAGGACAAGATGAAACCGATCAAGATTTAGCCTGTTGCTATATTTGACTGTTGACTGTTAATGAATATCAACATGAGCCATTTAGAAATTATATGAGCATCTTGTACTCTGATAATGAGCCTTGAGAAACTCCCAGGCTATCGAGCCACAGGGGATGAAACACGGGTCGGCTGTATGAATACATGCTACCCTGTGGAACGCTTCAATATTGATGGATTAATGGAAATATTTACAGTAAAATAAAAAAAAATAAAAAAGGAGATTACATGGGTTTATTTTAATGGGAGGATGCACTTAACCTTTCTTTTATACATTAAAAAAAGACTGATTATTCAAACGCAATCACAGACATGGTGGTCTGCTGGCCTCAACAGGCCACCATTCCTGTGATGGCTGCAATTCCTAGTGGGTCACAAGTTGCAACTTTCCACCTTAATATTCATGAGGTAGGTACAATTAAGCCTACTAGAAACCAGTCATTTGCAAACCTATCTATTTGTACATAGGTCGGTTCACAAATTACCACACTGGTCACAAAAAATACTGGTTGTTAATTGTGAACAGTATTTTGGGGCCAGTTTTTACTACCTATGGCTCTAATTCTCTATTTAGCTTAGTTCACTCTGTTTCTTACCTCTGTTAGTTTGTTGTTTGGCCTGTTTTGACCAGTGTTTTTGGTGAGCATTTCTCTGCCAATTATTTTGTTCCCCAGCGTGAGCTATTCTGCAAGATTAAAGTATCTTCTAAGTGATGTGTAGTATTCTAACTTGCATTGTGGTCCCGGGTGTGTGTCAGAGTGCATCAATGAGTGGAGTCACCCCTGATAGGAGATGGGAGCAGGCGGTGCAGGAAGTATTTGAACCAGGGCAGTGTAAGACTTGCAGATCCCTTCTTCTCTGGTAGCTTTCTCCCTCAACTCACATTGCTGTGTGCAACTGACTCACACTAGAAGACTCAGGGTCAGTCCCTTGCCATCGTTTCTGTGCAAATAAATGGACATTGCAGCATCACACCATGGTGTTTCTCATTAAACATGGTCACAGCAGTTTAATCACTTTTTATTTAAAACCTGCATGGAATGTAACTTCTTCATTACTTCCCCAATTAGGTTTCTGTGGCCAAGTATCAGCAAGGTCCAACAACACTCCTGTCCCATTTCCGACATTGTATGTAAGCATCACATTAACACACTGGCCATGAGTGAGCAGGAATACTACTGCAACCTCTTTTTGATGGACTCCTCCATTATTCATCCAGTCCATGTGATAAAACCATCGTTTTGCCACACTATACAATTATAGTGTATTGCTTATAATGCATGACTGTCACAATGCAGAAAGGGAATCTGCCAGATACTTACCAGAAAAAAACTGTTCTCTCTAGTTTTCTAAACCATTAGTTTAATTATATGTATGTCAAAATGTGTACATCATATTTCAACCTGCATTTTGTGCTTATCCATCCTCTGCATCATCACAATCCCAAAGCCTTCATGTACACGTCAAAGAGCAGGTCATGAGGTGCTTGGGCTGATCTGGGACACTTCTGGAACACTCTTGCTAACAAACTCATAGCCTTCTTGTCCATTCCAGAATTCCAAGTAGTTTGAAAACCCCACCTTTCACACTCAAGATTACCTTTGCATCAAACCCAGGCCCTCCGCCTTACCTCCCTCTTCTCTTCCAAACAACAAGTGATGATCTTTGACTGGCACATGCTATATGTTTCAAGGCTATGTACTTGCCTGCGTATGCTGCGGCAAGGCAGTTCTCGCTCACCTGTAACAATCTCAGTGGGTTGATGTACACAGTGCTTGATGCTCTAATCAGGCCTAATGTGTAAGCTGAAGGGATATCCCTATATTTAAACCCAATTCTGTGAAGTCTGATCTCTCTCTCCCTCTGGTTAGGTGTAAAGTTGAATTGCACATTTGTACATTTGGTGCCTTGTACATTTGGTGCCTGTCTCTTAAAATAGTAGTTGTTGCCATTCTGCTGTACTTAGAACTGAAATGTATCTTTCCCAGTGGAGCATATAGTATATTAGCTAGTAGCAAGTAGCTCCATTTTATGGCTACACAATCTGTGATTATTGGAACAGCAAGATTATAGCTGCTTCTGAATAGAGCGCTGCAGAGTTGACTGCCAATGGGCTATAACTTATGTGTTCTGTGGAGCTCTTCATCAAATAAAGGTAGGTCCACCAGCAGGAAATGTGTAGATGCTAAAGCTCTGCCCCAGTTCCAGTTCTAGATACACCACACAGGATGCAAGAAGCACTGGAAAAAAATATTCTGCCACTACAAATTGACCTACTCATTTTAACAATACAGCCTGGGCAGTGGTGGACAACACATGTATAGAGCCACACAACAGACTTCAATGCTGACTCTCCCCAAGATTGGAGCATAGTTCTGTAGAGAGAACGGTGCTTTACACTTTTCAGGGAAGCCCTGATGCTCCTGGCTGACCATAGGCACCTGAAATCACTTCCAGAGATGACCAGGTGGTGACATATGATTACAAGGTGGTGTATATGACACATATCTGCATGAGAAAGACACTAGTGAGAGAATGCATGTCATTTTCATGAGGCATTTTACCCATTCACAATTACTGAAATCAATTTGTTTGAGTTATTGACACTACGGAGCCTCTTCACAAACTGCTTTTTGTAGTACTTTTAGTAGTGCTACAAAGTTCTAGGTCATACAATTCACAAACCTACGAGTGCTAACTTTTCTATGCGGAGATCCTCATACATGTAAATTTACTACTTTGGGCCCGATTCTGATGCAATTTGGAAAGCTTCCCGACTGAATGGGTTTGGGAATGGTTTCCAATCGGGTTGGGAGAATCCAACCGACCAAATATGAAGCATGTAGATTCTTCCAGATACGATTTGGTTGGACTCCCATTGACTTCAATGGGAGTCTATGTTCCTAACCACATCGTAATCAGGCCCTAGATGGGAATGCTTTCCTAACTGCACGCAATCGGGCCATGGTTGGAAAGACATGTTCCTGATCCGATTTGGACAGAGCAAACGCTGTTAGGAGGCATTCCTAACCGCATCGAAATCAGGACTCTTAGTAGTAATTTTGGAGGGATCGGGGGACTGGCTAGAAACCAGGGTATACTTATTTCAAATGGGAGGCGTTTAGGGATAAATAAGGAGTGTTTATGGAGGGTTAGGCAGGGGTTTAGGGAGCAACATTCACCCAGCCACAAACGAGTAAGCCCATTGCTATTCTCAAACTGCAATTCTAAAGTTACTATGGGGAAAGAGGGACCCAAAACAGTAGTAAATTACTCGTGCTCAGAGCTGGTGTAATTCCAGCACCACACATGGCCAACCACTGGTACTTCAGCCTCCTGCCATAAGAAATAATCGAAAAAGGAACTTAAAGTAAATCACCATAATAAATAATGTTAAATTAAATTATTTTAAATAGTTAAAACTATTAATAAATATACTTTAATGTTTAAAAAACAAAAAATAAAACATATTTATTATCTAATGCTCAAATATTTAACATCATTACTCAAATGTATACATTAATGTAACATTAATTGTATTAAATACAATTTAATTTCTTTGAATTCATTATATATAGCTCTTTAAATAATTATTAATGCAAAATGAAACACTTTAATATTTTTTCCTTAGTTGAGATTTCATTTTCTAATTTAAAATTTACAAAAACTATTTTTATTCATTTTATACATTTAATTATTTAAAGATTCAATTCCAAATTAAGTTGATAATGCTGTAGCATTTTCCTGTTTAGTTCTTCATTGAAAATAAATATACAAAATTAATTTGTATTTATAAGTAACATAAACATATGTTTACTAATTGTTTTAAGTTAAATAAAATGTTTTACTTTCCCTATACTTTACCATAGGGAAACTTCCTAATTGGGGTGGGGATCTCCCTATCGTAAAGAATAGGGGAAACTAAAAACATTTATTAAATGTAATATTAAATTAGTGAAAATATTTTTATATTGAATTTCAATGTAAATTAGTTATGTATATTTTACATATTTATTCATTGGCAGACAAAGTCATTTCTTTGCTTTGCTGTTGCATTTTATAGGGCTTGTCAAGGAAATTATGGGATGTAAAGCCGGATATGGTTTTAAAGAATCGTTAGCGATGGTTCTTTCAACAAGTATTTGCAATGCAATAAGTCTCACATTAGTAAAAGTTTGAGCTTTTGGCGTTGCAAAAAATAATGCAACACCAACAGCTGTAATTTTCAGTAATGCAAGACCTATTGCATTGCAAGGCGGATGGTAGTCAGCAACTTAACAACAAACACTATTCACTGCAGCAGCCGGGCACCAGAGATTAGGTTTCCTTGCAGTGCACAGAAAAACTGCGTCTTGTTTGTCAAAGCCGTGGAAAGTTATCTATAATGTCCATAACGCATGCTTTTTTCAATAGAAAACTCATTTCTCTCTCCCGTGCGGTGTTCCCCAGGGCTCCTCGCTAAGTCCGACACTTTTCAATATCTATGTGTCGGACTTGGCGAGGGTAATTAAGTCATTTGGCATAGGGCTAACATCGTACGCCGATGACACACAACTGATCCTGGAAATACACAAAAACGGAGAAGCTGTGGCAGCTAATTTTCAGGCAGGCATGAAGGCCATCAGCACCTGGATGAACCAGAATTGCCTAAAGCTAAATTCCGACAAGACGGAGGTACTGGTTTTTGGCGAACTAACCCCGTCTTGGTCTCCAGTCTGGTGGCCTCCGGAATTGGGTATGCCTCCACTGCCAGTAATCAAGGTGAAAAACCTGGGCGTGCTTTTTGACAGCAAGCTCACGTTCCTTGGTCACGCCAATGCCGTGGTTTCGGCCTCTTTCTACACTCTGAGAATGGTGAAGAAACTGCTCCCTTTTCTTCCTCCTACTGCTGGCAAAACCCTAATGTCCTCCTTGGTACTATCCAAGGTGGATTATTGCAATGGCCTTCTGCTCAATGCACAAGAACAAGTGGTGAACAAACTTCAGCTTGTCCAAAATGCCGCTGCAAGGATCCTCATGGGGATTCCAAAATATACCTCTATCTCTCCCACAATTCGGGAGCTTCACTGGCTGCCTATAAGAAGCAGGATAAAGTTTAAAGCCATGTGCATTACTTACAAGGCGCTGAAAAATAATGGGCCTGACTTCTTTAAAAACGCTTTTAAAATCTACAAACCCAGCAGAACACTGCGGTCATCGACGGCCCAACAGCTCCAAATCCCCCCAACAAAAAAGGTGACATGGGGGGATAGACGTTTTGTAGTGGCGGCATCCAAATTATGGAACCAGGTTCCCTCTCAGATTAAGGAACACACCTCGTTGTTTTCCTTTCGAAAACATCTTAAAACCTGGCTCTTTAACCAGTAACATTCTGTAACCCTCGCAATCTGAAATATGCTAACATTAGCGCCGAGACGCCGTAAGGTATTTGCGCGCTTTAGAAATTTTATAAATAAATAAATAAAATAAATTTCCGACATTTCTTTTGTGCTTCCAAATCCTGGAGCAGCTGGTGAGATCCCTCGGTGGGTTAAGCACCAGCTGCAAAGATCTGTGTGTAACATGCAGGTCACTCACATGCTCAGACTGTAGCAGGGCTGACTCAGCCCATCGTCTTCCTAAGGTCGATGCAACGAGGAGCATTCAGCTGGTTAGTAAAAACTCTTACTGGTCAAGGGTTGGGACACCTTGTGATCTGCAATAGGAACACACAAGTGTAGATATGAGCTTGAAATTAAAGTGCCACTACTGTTTTGTTTTTTTAGATCAATAAGTTTATTAGAATTAAACGAGCATACAAACATTGAATGTCATAAAGGTGATACATAAGAGGAAAAATTGGAATAAAAAGAATAAAATAGCAATCCTGAGAAAAGCTGATATGAATTCATCATGAGTTACTACTAAGATATAATATAATGTGGAAATCAGAAAAAACTGTGTTATAAATCAGAGGTATCACCATGGGGTAAAAAAGAGATTTGCGAAAAAGAAGAGAAAAGAAGAGAAATAAGAAGAAAGGAAAAGAAAGAGGAAGAGACAGATGGGAAATTGAAGAAAGGAAAAGGAAGAAAAGAAGGGAAACGGAAGGAAGGAAGGGATATTGAGCAACCAAACCCTTAGAGGCTAAATCCATATATGAATCCAAAGTTCTCCAGACACCACTAGAAATTGAGGGAGAAAGATGAGCTTCATCAACTGAGGTGTGTGCACCTCTCAAATATGAGACCCAAGCCCACCAAGTGTGATAAGAGACCAAGGAAAAAGATTTCCAGTCCATAAGAATGACTTTCACCGCAACAGTTAGTAACAAATCTAGTAACTGGGAATCCAAGGAATCCAAGGGCAGAGGAGTCCGAGACGCAAGTGGGCCTAACAAAATCATGGGGAAAGAGAGCTGGAACCTGAGGTTAAAAATCAATTGAACATGTTTGTGTATTAAATCCCAAAAGGGTTTAAGAAGCGAACATTCAAAAAACATGTGTAAGTAATCGCCTGTAACCAGACCACAACTCCAACAGAGATCATCATCCTTCAGCTGGAGAGAGTGTAAACGTACTGGCGTCCAATGAAGCAAATTAATAGAGAAAAATTTAGATTGGATTGAAGAGGGAGCAACCTTATTCTGAAGAGAAAGCTTCCCAATCAATCGCCAGCCGTCCTCAGAAATATGGTCAACCATATCCTGCTCAAAATGAGATATCCATTTTTGTTGGGTGACAGTATAGCCGGCAGGAGAAGTGGAAGAAAGGAATTTATAAATTTTGGAAGCCACATGACCTAAACGAAGCCACATTTGAAATAATGTAATGGAAGGAGAGGTTGGGGCCAGACGAGTTTTAGCTATCGCCACCTTTATTTTCAGGAAAGTGTAGAAATCTAAATTATTGAGAGAAAACTGTTGAGCTAAAGTAGAAAAAGGTAGTGGATCCCCTTTCGAATCATACAGATGACATACGAAAGTTATCCCTTTGTTAGCCCAAAACAAGATCAACGAAGGGTCAACAATAATTTTAATACGAGGATTGTGCCACAACGAGGACCATCTCGATTTATGGATAGGAATAGCAACTCGCCTATCAACTCGTTTGATCGCTGCAACGGTATCTAAGATGATTGAACGCGAAAAAGGAATAGATAAAGTAGACGTAGTTAGAAAAGATGAAGGTGGTAGGGGAGAGGTAATGTGCTGTTCAATTAAGAGCCAGGAAGGAACATGGTCAGGAACCGAGGAGAGCCAAAGAGCCCCCTGCGAGGCCAAGAAAGCAGTTTGATATTTCTCCCAATCAGGGAAGTTGCAACCACCCATATCGTAAGGTTTCCTCAGATATTTATAAGCAATCCGAGCTCTCTTCTCATTTTAAAGAAACTTGGAAGTAAGGGAGTCCATCGTATGAAAAAAAGAAGAAGATAGTTTCACAGGGAGCATGGAAGATACAAAATTAATATTAGGTGTAATCATCATTTTTATAGTTTGAAAACGGCCCCACCAAGAAACATATTTAGGAGAGCAGGTATCTAAAAGCTGTCGTACTTTAGTAATAGTTTGAGCCTCATTGTACGCAACAGTATCATAAAGAGTACTACAGAACCAGATTCCTAAGTATTTAAGCCGTTTAGATTGCCACTTAAACCCTGCAGAACCCATATGATCTGGAAAACAATAAGCGTTTAAAGGAAACATTTCCGTTTTGTCCTTATTGAGGGTATACCCAGAAACGCCAGAAAAAAGGGAGATGATATTTGAAATCGCGGGAATGTCCCGTTCAATGTCTTCGGAAAAATAGGAACATCATCTGCGTATGCATCAGTTTTGATACGATGTGAGCCAAAAGTAAATCCTTGAATGTCTGGATGAATGTCAATCAAGCGAAGCAACGGATCGATAGAAAGTAAAAACAAAAGAGGGGACAAGGGACAGCCTTGTCGGGTTCCTTGGCAAAGATTGAAAAAAGAAGAAGTGGAGCCATTTACTCTAATATTCGCCCTAGGCTGGGCATATAAGGACATAACCATATTGACAAACGAGTCTCCAAAATTATGTGCACAAGGAACCGCATGTAAAAAAGGCCAAGAAACCTTGTCGAAAGCCTTCTTGGCGTCTAAGGCCAAGGCGGCAGCTGGAAGTAGAGTTCGTTTAGCAGCCCCCAAAACATGACAAAAGGTACGAATATTGTCCCTCGCCAAACGCCCCTTAAAACAAGCATTTACAATGCAATAGGTCTCCCAGCATTAAAGTTTGAGCTATTGGTATTGTATATTACAATGTGTTACATTAATTTATTATCAAACTCTGAATTGTTGTATAAAGATGATTTGCAAACTGTCAAATGTTGCTGAATAGTAAGCAACGTTGTGAATAATATTGTTTGCTAGTCATCCTTGGGTACCAGAGTACTTCACTTGAGGCAGCTCACTACTCTGCACTCACTACTCACTACTCTGCACTCACTACTCTGCACTCACTACTCACTACTCTGCATTCACTACTCACTACTCTGCACTCACTACTCACTACTCTGCACTCACTACTCTGCTACTGTGCCATGTCACGTAATTACGTAACATTCGCTGTAAAATGTAACGCATAGGAAGAACGCTTCTGCCACAGCAGGTGCAGTGGCTACTACAGCTACTGTTTGAAGCACTTGCCTTTCTGCCCTTCTTTTTAACGTAAGGTGAGCCCTCGTGTCCAAAATGGACGCGAGGGTGCATTTCACACTACAATATAGCACCAAGCGTCAGTTTTACATCTATTTACATTTATATCGCTGAACATACTGGGGTGGCAGATTTCATTGGGGTAGAATTGGACGAATTGGGCATTGGTCAATGAAAACGTGAATGACCTCATAGGAAAAATCAGTTTAGTGCTGGGCGTTGCAATGTGGCTGGCGAGGAAGCTATGTTTATACTTTAGTATAATTGAGACATAGACATCAACAATGTAAGAGGAGAGGCCAAAAGAATCTGGGAGCTTAATGAAAGTTGTAACATATTGGACAATATTAATATTAGGACAAACATATACATTCTATTTACTCCTAATACCAAAACTCAGAAAGCTGTTCAAAATGCCGTTCTTGTATAACTAAGCATTTATACCAGGAGAACAGGTTTGAGAAATGAAAATAAAATCACCAGCGACCGGAGAGGAGGGATGATGCATCCCCATATAGCATACCCTGTGGACGGAGAAATTGCTTAACAACGAATCACCATGGCAACCAAGAACCGTGTTGTCGCCGACGGTGCCAGTTATTAAGAAGGGCATATACAGAACGGAACTTTTGAAGTCGGTCTGAAAAAGGCACGTCTTAAAGGATTATACACCGAGGCGAGTATAAATGCTGGGAAGTTTGTAAGTGGAACAGAAGGCTCAAATGTCTGCTTAGGGGGTAGAAATGCCACAATCATTTCAGAATAGCTAGCGTGCGATGCTGCTGCATACGTTCTGGTTTGGGGGAAAAAGAGATAAAAACGAGCTAGAAACATAAAAGGAAGCCAGCTGAGTTGCGAAGCACAGTTATCGCAAGACAATATGTTTTTGCATCATTACATATGACACCCAGTGTTGAAATGAAGAAAACCACACGCAGATAAGGCGGCGTGTATCAAGATGAAAGAAACAGTTTGCACCCAAAGGCCAATTACTTTATTTTTAAAAGTGCGGGTCCGTGGTTTCCTGTTGCTGTGGGCTGGAGTGCTGGACGACGCTACTGCGCGCGCACTAAAAACGAAACCTATGGTGGGGGCGGGACTTCCGTTTTGTGAAGCCCGCGCCCACGGAGTGCCTGGAGCCGAGGAGCAGTTGTGACGCGGGGCTCCCATGCCCAAGGGAGAGCCCCGCGGTCGGAGGCTGCAACCGTCCTGAGTGCCGGTGAGCGGGGAAGGGGGGGATGCCTGTATGTGTGCGTGTGTGTGTGTCTGTGTGTGCGATGGTGGGGGGGATGTCTCCGTGCGTGTATGTGTGCGCGCATGCGTGCAGTGGGAGGTGTGCCTGTGTGTTTGCGCTTCCCAGGAGACGGCCACGGCGGGCGCGTTCGCGCGCGCGTGGCCTGCGCCCTTCGCCTTTTGCGAAATGCGCGCGGCCAGGTGCTGTCTCCTGGGAAGCAGAGTCAGCAACAATAGTTCTCCTGGCGGACACAGCGCTGACGCGCTGTTAAACGCCAGGAGACCTAAAAACCCATCTGAGAGGGGTGAACAAGCTTAGGAATAAATGATTTTAAACGCTTAGCCAGAATCTTGGCAAAGATTTTCGCTTCCATATTTAAGAGAGAAATAGGACGAAAAATTTTAGGGTTCAAGTGATCCTTGCCCTCCTTCGGAATTACCACAATAGTGGCATCCGCTGCCGATCCCGAGACCGACCCTTGTTGGATGAAAGAGTCAAAGAGAACCTTAAGGCGAGGAACAACCATGGAAAGAAAGGTTTTATAAAACATAATAGGAAAACCGTCAGGCCCAGGAGCTTTCCCAGACCGAGTAGACTTAATGGCAGAAATGATTTCCTCAGAAGTAATCGCACCACCTAGCTTCTGACTATGTTCAGTGGATATCGATTGAAGAGGAAACGTTTTCAGAAACTCCTGGTATTGAGCAAAAGAGGATTGATTGGTGGGAGTGTAGAGTTTACTATAGAAATCTCTAAAGACATCAAGAATCTCCTTGGTCTGAAACTTTGTAGACCCGGAGCTATCGGTAATTGAGGAGATTTGCACGGATTTGAAATTGGAGTCCTGAAATTTCAATGTCGCAGCCCAAATTTTACCTGCACGTTTTTTTAACAATAAATGTTTGGATTTCTGGGCCTGAACCCCGATGTGAGCCCTTTTAGTAACAATAGTGTTGTAGGAATATTTCAGGTTCTAAGGGGCATATTTACAATAAGTGGCGCATCCCTGCATATCAGCAGGGATGCGCCACTTATTGTGCGCCATGCTTCCGCCACCATGGATGGGCCGCATTTACAATGCGGCGCACCATGGGGCAAAAACGGCACAGATGCGTGACGCATCTGTGCCGTAAAAGTGACGCATTGCTGGAGTTTCGACGCAAGCGCGACGCAGCTCCAGCAATGCTCTGGGGGGCCCTATCTTGTTAATGCTGCGTCAATCCTTACGCCTGCTTCAAGCAGGCGCAGGGTTTTGACGCAGCATGGGCCCCAAAGTGACTGAGTGAAATCTTGTAGATTTCACTCAGCCACTTTTAGAAGGCGTTCCTGCGCCGGAACGCCCCTCCCTGCGCAGGAACGCCTCCTTCTGGCGCAGGGCTTTACAACGTGATGCATCTCCCAGATGCGTCACGTTGTAAATATCCCGCACCATATTGCATCTTTTGCGCCGCTGCTGCGTCACAAAAGTGACGCAACGGCGGCGTAAAAAACACGCAAGGGGCTTGTAAATCTGCCCCTTAATGTTTTGCAAATGGCTTCTATCTTTAGAGCGAAGGAAGAGAAGTTCCTGTTATTTAATTTCATCTGCTAAGACCTTAAGGTCTTTTTTAGCTGCAGCATTCCTCCTAGCCATACATTGAATAATGGAACCACAAAGCGAGCATTTAAACGCATCCCACAAAACTACTGGAGAACTAACCGACCCATCATTATCAGCGAAGAAGTTCTTAATATCAGTCATTACGGCCAGAACCTGGGACTCATCATAAAGAATTTCTGTGTTTAATCTCCATAAACTAGGACCTTTTCTCGTAGCAAAGTACGAAAGGGAGAAGGAAACAGCTGCGTGATCAGAAACAAAATAGGGTGAATGAGTGGGGAGGATGAAGCCTGAACAAGAGACGAGTGAACTAAGAGGTAGTCGATACGAGAAGATCTAGAGTGTGGAGAAGAAAAGAAAGAAAAATCACTACCAGTAGGATTCTGAAGCCGCCAAAGATCCTGAAGCTGAAGAGTAGAGCACATGTTCAGCATTTGTTTATGCGCTTTAGAAGAACGAAACTTAAAGGCAGAATTCCTATCCAATAGGTAAGTTAAAGTCACCACCAACAATTAAATTGCCCTGATGTGGAGTGTCAACCAATTTTTTCGTAATCGTGCGCCAGAACACCGGATCATCACAATTTGGAGCATAAAGATTGAAAACATATAAGTCATTAGCACCATTAGAAAGCCTAGACAATAGCCAGCGCCCCTCAGAGTCATGTTCAGCAGAGACCAGCGATAATCCAGAGGTTTTAGAGATCAATGTAATCATACCATTTTTTTACCAGAGGCATCAGAACAAGCAACATCAAGAACCCGTTCTTTTCTCAGACACAAAGCCTCTTTGTAAGAAATTTTTATTTCTTGTAACAATACCAAGTTAGAAGAAAGAGATTTACAATAAGCTAAGATCTTTGATCTCTTTACCGGGTGATTTAATCCTTTCACATTAAGAGACACAACATTCAAGTCAGGCATAAGAGTGTATAGACAAAAAATCCAGTAAAAAAATGGGCGATAGAGGGAGAAAGGGCAGTAAACATCAAACAGGCAAATACCAACGTTAAACAAAAGAAAGGGAAAGCCGCCCCAGAAGATCCAAGAGAAAGAGGAGAGAGGCAAAGGGGGGAAAAAGAAAAGAGAGAAGAGAAGACCCACCAAGGGTGGTCTAAAAGAGACCAAATTCATACCAGGGGGGACATGGGAAGGGAAACAGGAGGCCACCGGGAGAAAACACGTGATAAAGCTTATAAACCCTATAGTATATATGATGTAAAGAACAAGGCAAAGAAGCATACAATATAGTAAAGTGGCAATAAATATAAAACACCACATTCAGATATTAACAAAAGCAATAATAGGTGTCTTAAAAGTACATAGGTCATCTACAAACAATTGTAATAGCAAAAGTACATAATGCATAATAACTATGTGCAAAACATAACAATGAAAAACCAAGTGAAGAGAAGCAATATCACCAGAAACATCATATGTAAATAGGAACAGTACCTAATAACTCATATAATTCATCAAACATGGTAAAACTTATAGGTAAATGAGGAGTACAATAATAATAATAATACTGCAATAAAGGTACCACATAAATGATAAAAGAAACATTAGAATAAACAAGAAAAATGAAAACTATACTAAGGACATAAAAAGACTAACAAGAAAAAAACATCAGTATTTGAGAACAATCAAATAGAGAACTACAAAGCACGGACGCAAAATACCAAAATGTAACAATGGATATGAAAAACAAAATAAAAACACTGAACACCAAATGAACTTGAGGAAGTGTCAAAGAAGCAGTGAAAGGAAACCGCAAAACAAGATACCAGTCAGGGGAGGGAGAAAACATCAGCCGAGTGACAAAAAACAACAAGACCGAATAGGAAGACAAGAAAAGAGGTCAAGGAATCTACCTATATACCAGACATCACAAATAACTGCCAAGCTAGAGCAGATAAACGGCAAACCGTCCTAAAAGGACAAGAGACAACAAAAAAACAACATATGTGTCTAAGGACCAGGACTCAAGGCATAAGGAACTACGACGTCGAAAATATGAGAAAACACGAGATCTAAAAAGATGGAAGGAGCCAAAAACAACATGTAACACTGAAACAGTGGCACATATCGGACGGAAAGATATAAGAAGTTACAGAAACAAGACACAAATAGAATCAAGATCCAGAAGGACCAGGACCAGGAGAAGAGTCCATCTGCAATTCGGATTGATTAACCAAAAAAACTGACGACAACCCGTCCGAAAAGGACAAGAGACAACAAAAAACAACATATGTGTCTAGGCACCAGGACTCAAGGCATAAGGAACTACGACGTCGAAAATATGAGAAAACACGAGATCTAAAAAGATGGAAGGAGCCAAAAACAACATGTAACACTGAAACAGTGGCACATATCGGACGGAAAGATATAAGAAGTTACAAAAACAAGACACAAATAGAATCAAGATCCAGAAGGACCAGGACCAGGCGAAGAGTCCATCTGCAATTCAGATTGATTATCCAAAAAACTGGAAAGATCAGAAGGCTCGTCAAAAATCTTAGAGCGGCCTTGGAATGTAATACGGAATCTGGAGGGACCAGCAAAAGAAAAAGAGATATGCATGTCCAAAAGACGTCTCCGCAGGTTAAGAAACCCCTTCCTCCGAATCACAGTATCTCTGGCAAAGTCTTCAGAAATAGCAATTCGATGGCCCTCCCAAGTCACGGATTTGACCTTCCTCATGTGAGCCAAAATTTGCTCCGAATGTTGACGACGCAGTGGTTTAAAAATTACCGCTCTTGGACCTGTCGCAGATTTATACCTAAAGGAAGGAACACGATGAGCCCTCTCAATCTCAAAGTCTCGCAAAAATGAAATCTGTAAAGTAGCAGGAAGCCATTGAGATATAAAGTCAACCATCGAAGAGGCTGACTTCTCCGCGTCCTCAGGTAGGCCAAAAATTCGTAAATTACTTCTTCGGTTACGATCTTCCTGCTCCGTAAGGTCTCTCCGTAGAGCAGCCATTGAACGTTCCATCTGCTGAAGAGACCGTGAATGTTGGTGCGCTGTATCCTCCACACCATTAATCCGAGACTCCGCAGCATTGACCCTCACAGATAATGCCTTAAAGTCATTCCTGACAGCCGCAACTTCAACTTGTAGAAGGTCAGTATTAGTCTTAGTAGATTGAGCTATATCATGAACCGCATTGAGACGCGATAGAATGGTATCCAAAGTGGTAGTAGAATCCTTCGGAGAAGAATCTGGAGTAGGAGAGTGTTGTTTGGGTCTCTTGAGAGGACCTTTGGAGTCTTTATTAGTAGTAGGAGGAGCCATGTTATCCGCCATAAGAACAGCCCTGGGTGAAAGATCAAAAAAGCACCTGAACAACTATGCGGAGATAAAGAGAGCAAAGCCGGTGAAAGAAAAATAGCAAAAATGGCAACTCACAAGGGTACCCTAGGAATAATAGCTGAATAAATGCCAAAATAATGACCACTGGCCGTAATAGTAGAATTGAAATGGCCGTTAAGATCAAATGAGGGAAAAAGAAGACCTTGAATAACCCTCAGAGAGTCATGGAAAACAGAATTCCAGGTAGCCAACAACCTCGCAATCAGGTTGAACAGACCAAATATCAAGGTAATCACAAGGCAAAAGCAAAAGAGCAGAGGGAGACCACTGATGTGTTACATGAGGACACGCCAGGCAAGATAGCCATGGAACTAACAGCAGGCGATGAAAACGCTGTTGAAAATCCAAAAGTTTGAAAAAAGTGGTAAATGTCACCTCATAGAATCAGAAGCGCAGTCCCCAGGAATTTGCCATAGTGCCTTGAGCAGAAGAAGCGAGCGACGCCACCACAGGAAACAAAATGGCGGCCGCTCGTAAAATCCATTGAGCAGAGCTGGAAAAACACCGGAAAAAGATGTTCCCGCCGTCGTCAGCGATGTCTGCTCATTCCAACACGTTCTCGGCACATTCCGACATGAATTGCCGTGTTCGGACAGGAAAGCGTCGCTGAAGGGGATTCCAAAAGCGTCCCGACAGCCGCTGCCTCCCTGGATCTCAAGCGCCGACCTCCATCACTTAGTGGCGCGCAAGCCACGCCCCCCAAAAGTGCCACTACTGTTTAGTCAAATCAGTACCCACTTAAAAGTTTAAAGCCCTGCTCAGAATATCCACATTTATAACATTAAAGAATAGCAGATCTGCTGAAGAGTGCAGCAATTACATCAGGGCTTCTTGTTACAAAGTGCCAGTACTGTTCAATCAAAAGTATAAGAACCCTGCGGCGAAGTGACGCCACTGATCCATTAAAATGAGAGCAGTCTTGTTGAAAAGTCAAGCATTGGCACATTAAACCAGAGCCTCAGCTAGCAGCACTGTTTAAAGGACTTACAGCTAGATTCATCAAAGTCCCGTTTTGCGAGTCTGTAATAGCGATTCATAAGGAATCGCTATTAAGGACTTGCAAAACGGGATTCATGTAGAAATTGCTAAAAAATATTGCGATTCCTACATCTTCCTTATTTGCGATTAGCAAATTGCTATTCGCAAATTTTGCGAATAGCAATTTGCTAATCGCAAATAAGGATGCGATTTCAAGGGTGCCAGGGGTGTCCAAAGGACACCCTGTAGCACCCCTGAAATGCAAATGTACACATGTGTTGCGCATACACATGTCCAGAGGACATGTGTGTGTGTAACATGCAACTTAGAAAAATGCACTGAAGTGCATTTTTCTAAGTTTTCGCTATTTACCACGAAGTTACAATTCGTGGTAAATAGCGGCCAAAAATTGCGAATTCGCAAATTGAAATTGGTTAATGAATTGCATTTAAGGAATCTCAAATAGAGATTCCTTAAATGCAATTCCTCGCAAATATGCGATTTCGCAATTAGCGATTTTTGCATTTGGGATGATGAATCCCAAATGCAAAAATTGCACTCGCAAAGGGCCAGATTCTGAGAATCTGGCCCTTTGCGAGCCGATTTTTCTTTCACGAATCTACCTGTTAGTAATGGGGAATTACTGACAGGACCAAAGATGCAACTACAGCACTGCCGATAGGGGTCTTAGAATGAGGAAATACCGATGGAACTAGAGAAGCAGCTAGCAGCACTGCTTAGTGGACTAAGAATGAGGAATTATCAGTGTGAAAAAAGACACAGCTGCAGCAATTGCTAGAGGACTTAAAATGCAGACATTACCGATGGGACCTGAGTAGCAGCTCGCAGCACTGTTTGTAAGATGGAGAAATTACTGAAGGGACCACAGTAGCAGCTAGCAGTGCCAAGTAACAAAATATGATAACTAAAGTAACAAAGCCGCATATGGTCACAGAGAGCAACACAGAAGGGTGGGAACATGATGCAGTGGACATCATGGAAATGCAACCAGTTGTGAAAGTTAAAATAATCACTTCCACATGGCAAGCAGCAGAAGGACACAAGTATATTGGCCATGTTATATAAAATGCAAATGTATTTTGTGGTAGGTGTGAAAGAAGAAGGTAATGTAGAGGAGGAGAATGGTGATGTAGAGGAGGAGAATGTAAGTGCATGTAGAAGGAGAGATTGAAAAGACAGCAATGGAGAGGAAGGAGATGTAGCATGAAACCTATACATGAGAGGGCTTCAGAAAGAAATGTACGGTATTGGTTCTACAAAATGTTAACTGAAAATGTCTCCTATGAAATGTGGTGTCCTTTGTTCTGTACACGCCTAAAAAAATTCCTGAGTGATATTGTTACAGTTGCTTTATACAAAGATACCGGCACCATTACCAGACGCTGCGATGAACTACACAATAACCCTGGTTCGCCATCTTTCTACTCACTTATTGTGAGTTCACGTTTCATAAAAGCATCAGATACAATATTTTGCATTTGTTTACGTAATATACGTGCAGTAGTTTAGTATGGGTACAGTAGACCTTAATGTAACCATGGAAAATGACCTCCTATTTCCATGCTGAGCAGTATAAAACTCCACCAGTCGAGTGCATAGAGTGCCAGTGCTGCCCCATTGATAGCCACACCCCTGTACTAGCACCAAAGGAGTGATGTGCCTGAATTGGATGAGTACAGATTTACCAAAAGGGCAATGTTCAGGGTCAGCTACGTTGTAAAAGTTTTAAAAGCACCTGCTGCAGTGAGCTTTGTGCATCCAGCAGTTTTCAGGCAGCAAATAAAATGGAAAGATAAAGATAGTAATTAATGTTCCTGTTTGAGGGAGATGGAGTTTTGTCTCCTGGCATTTTGACTCATTATAAAGTAGCGCAGAGACTAATATGTCTGCTGCAAAGAACGTGTACCATGCAGATCTCAGAATGGTAATTTATGTGGATAGCTCAGTGAGTTACTGCTTTTGTCACAGTGATCCGTGTTACAACAGTTCATAAATTACACTCCTAATATAGAACAGTTACTTATAAACTGGCATCAAAGAGCTACGACATTATGTTTTTTCACCAGTATTTAATTTTCAATGTTGCTAAAAATGATTAATTTGGGTACCTATGCATTCTTATTAGTAAAGCCAACCCTAACCAGAGATTTAAAACAAATGAAGTGTATGTGAGAGAGGGGCTATGAAGAGATGAAAGTCTCTGTTGGGGGGTGGTATTGAGCTAATCAGTAAAGGAGGCCACTAGTTTGGGGTCGGAGGGGGGAGCAGAGGCGCCCAAAATGATTGTCGCACTGACAACGTCAGCACTAAAGTTAGCCCTGCTTATGTCGCTGTGTGACACGCTCAAAGAGCCCTGGCTTTTTCGCCTACAGGGGAATTCTGGTGCTTGTAGTTTTGTTTTTATGTGTTCTCATTATATGTAGGGGCTAAAAAATCCCAGTGTGGCAAGAGCCAGTGCCCGAAAACTAAATCTGGTAGGAGACATCACGCTTGAAATGTGGCACTCTGCCTCTATAGTGAAGATGCATATCTGGAGGAACAGATTTGACTGCACTGTGGTGTGGATATGAAGGTGCGCTGATTCTGGAATAGTTGTCATGCACTGATTGAATCCTCTAATCAGCACAAGTGCCAGTCATTGTAGGAGTCTGGCAGACGCATCAGCCTCTTTCTACGGTCCGAGGCAACATCTTGCCTGTAGGTTAAGGCGCACTTACCGGCTATCGTCCTCCTGCTGGGCGTGGCAAGTAGTAATAGTTTGGAGTCCAGTTTTGCCTTTACCACGCAAAACAAAGTGTCCAGCAGTTGCTTCAAAAGTAATACATTGCACAATTTTCAGGAAGGAACAGCTGTTGTCAATCACAGCTCTGGATGCCGACGAAGACCCGCCCATGGTTTGTGTCGTAGCTTCGACTCTAAATGATGCAGCCGCCACCTTCGTAGGATGTAGCTTTCAGCACAGACATCTCAAGTGCATTGCATGGGGGGCATCAGGATCAACCAGTATAAATAGGGGAACAGGGGATCAGGGGAGAAAATCCATTGCCTGCAGTTCACACAGGTTGAGTCTACCAGCGCAAGCAGATGCAGATTCTGCTCCTACTGCCACCAAGTGCAGGGCCAGCAAACATCAGGTGCGCCCCACACCGCTCACTTGGTACTTTAAGCAGGAAACATCTTGTTCAGCATCAAAAGGGTTTCCCCCTGTACATATGCGGTTGGTGGCTACAGCTCTCCTCCAAGTGCCCCCAACAGTAACAGACCACCCCCTCCAGCGGCTCCCATGAGGCACGCCGAGCCACCTGTTAACACCACCAAGGCGGGCTGCCTTACCTAATCGCCGCGCGGCTCTCGGTCAATACCGCCTCACAGGGATAGCAGCGGAGTGAGGCCAGGTGGTGGGCAGTCCAATCCTGGGCCGATTCAGGGCCTTGCACGTGAGCAGGATTCAGGGGTGGGTTCTGCAGACACTGTGAATTGGCAGCCATTTGCACGGAAACCATAGCAGCCCCTCATGCAAGCCCCCCTGCAAGGTGCAGACGCTGCAGTGGGCGCGGATGTCGTATAATCCACCGGGTGCAAGCTGCCTTGATGCCTTGCTCCATGCACCTCCCTGATGCTCCTAGTACTTGGGAAAAAAAGAAAGGTGTGGCTGCCATAGTTAAAGTTTGGCGCTGAAAAGAAACCACAAAAAAAAAACACATTGTTTGTTTTAAAAGTTATATTGAGTGAGCGGCAAAACATAGTTAAAGGTTGGCGCTTCAACAAAAAAAAAACATGGTTTAAAAAGTTACATTGAGTGAGCCACGCATGGCACGGCTGCCATTGATGAAGACAAAGACAGTGCAAAAGGAAAACAAGCGATCTGAAGTGTGTTTGACATTCACTTGTTCACTCCACTAACAAGAAGCACGGAATCGAAACCAGTGGTCCGCGCGCACCACTGAGGAGCGGGTGCGAGGGGGCGCAGCAGCAAAGCGAACGCGCGCTAATTATAAACACATGTTTATAATTACAACAAGATGCAGCTGCTGTGCGTAACAGACACCACTGGGAGATGGGTTGTTACATTTCCAAAGAAGCTGGGACATGCACACGCCTTCCACCAATGGCATGCTGCCTTTTGTAAAAAAAAAACATGCACAAGCCAATAGCAGCTGACGATAACAAAAGCACACGCACAAGCGTGTGGTCAGCTTTCTGAAGCCCGTACATGAGGTCTCTCGCTGCGCGAGTATTGCTACGCACTGCAACGCTAGGCGTGAGACCTAAAAATAAATTTCTTCTTGTGAGAATTTAGAAAGTACACTCATATTGTAAGGATATTATTCTGGATTTAGGTTTCTGAAATGGCATTCCACGAATCTTTGTCTTTATTTTTGGTTATTAGGTAGCTTCACTGCTGCTCTCATTTGCTTGCTTCTTATTCATCAGCTTCCATAGATTTCCTTCCTCTTCTTCTGTATGCCCTACGATGGAGCACGGATTTATAACTTGTGTCCTTCCACTGCTCATTTTTTTAGGTGCTACTTCTTTCATGAGAGAGTATGTATTTTCCAGCTGTCTCCCTCGTGTACTTCTCCCCCTTATATGTTACTCTTTCTCCCCATCTCCAGTTACCACTCCTCCTCGCCCAATTTCCCTTTCTGTTCTTGTTTCCCAATCACCCATTGCTGTTTGCCCCCAACCCAGCCTTCCCAACCTCTGTTCTCCCCATCCCCTCCTGCCCACCCTCCATTGTCAGCCTGCTTCCTTAGCCCGTCCTGCCCACTGACAATTCTAAGCTTGCTCCCCCAGTCCCTCCTGCCTTGCCTCCATTGTCAGACAGCTTCCACAAACCTTCAATTGTCTGTTCGCCTCCCCAAGCTCCTTGCAACCACCATCTTTTGTCTGTGTGCTTCACCATTGTCTCTCGCTTGTCTTTTCGCCCATCCATGTCATTCTCTACCATCCTCCCTCCCACTGTGTTGCCTCTTTCCCCAACCCACTCTCCCATTAGTTTGTTTTTTTAAACTAAAAAACGCACTAGTGCTGGCCACTTTATAGCACAACATATTTTTAGTCATGCTGCACAGCAACTGCGCTGCAGTACAGCATGGCTAGCTGCTGTGCAGCATGACTAAAACTAGTTGCCAAAGCCAATAGCCCTGATAGGCAGAGCCTATTGCCTGTACCAATTCTTCTTTTAAGATGCTACTAATGGAAACTTTTATTCTTTTGCATCTCAGAAACATCAGATAGTTTATAATTTAGTTCACTTATACATTATAGTAATTATCAATTGAAAATATATAGCTTCACCTTAAGTCCTAGGTCTGAAGCAAGCTATTTTAATTTATCAGTGCAAAAATTATTACGATGCGTCATTAAATATTCTACTGAGCCAGACAAAACTAGAAACTGTACCAAGCAATATCACATGAAAACATCTTAAACTCCGTGTTTCTTCGGTAAATTAATACATTTGTCTCTAAAACATGCAGGTGCATTTCAAAAATATGAACACGTGAAGGCTAATAAGTGACTACATAGATTATTCGTTGCTTATTTTACTACACAGTGCGGTTGTTTTTGGTCTATAAAATAAAATGCTAGAGAGTGTTAAATTGTCATTGAAAGTTATTAGTGCTTGAGAATGCATTACAGCTCACGCTGCTTTATGCAAAGAGCCCATACATAAAAAGAACTACCAGAGAAGCAGTATAGATTACTGAAATAACTCATACACCATTGACATTGCAATAATGCAGGCTCCAGGCTCAGTTGCTGCAAAGAGTGACTTTAACTTTCCGAGCTGGTTCGTGCTACCTGAACAAAACATGTCTGTTGTTTCATCTCGGTCACTTCTTCCATCCTCCTGTTGATTCCAACATGAAGGAAATTATAAAAACAGACGGAAATCAGGAACATGCGCTGGTTTGTCCGTGACATTCACATCCAAAAGAAACATAAGGAAAAGAGAGGCAATAGAAAAGCAGTTAAGTAGTCAAAGAAAAACCGTTGGGTGGTTTTCACATTGCCCTGATGATGCCCTGTTTAGGGAGAAATGCGTTGGCTGCACGTGCACTTGGTTGAAACCAATAAAGAAGAATTCTTTGTACTGAAGACACAAGAACATTTCTTTGACTAATTAACAGCTTTTCTGTTGCCTCTCTGTTCCTTATGTTCTGTATTACCTAATTGTATGGTCTAGAAGCAGCAGACCTTAGAGGTGGGCAATAGCATTGCATGTGAATCTTCTGTTTCTACACTAATTTAAGTGACTATTTGGGCTGTGCGGCTTTTTTTTTTATTTCAGTAATTTTTTATTGAAAAAAATATATTTACATGGAGCATTACATAAACATGGGAAGAAGAAGAGAGAAGAGAGAGGGGAGAAAGAAGAGAAGAGACGCCCGGGGGGGGGGTCCGTTGAATCTTATTGGCCTTAGTCCAAGCCAGTCGTGCGCGCCGCTTCTCGTCGTTGACTCCTGGTAAAGTTCCATCGCCCCCTTCTCGTTGGGCCCCAGCCCCGACCGTGGACAGGAAAGAGAGAGAGCAAGGAGAAGGGCTGTGCGGCTTTAATCATCCCTACCTGCTGGTGTTTGGAATTTGAAAAGTGATATACATCCATAAGAAGCCTCAGTGTAATTTTTACGATTTTGAGGTCCAATCTAGAGTAGAGACCCTTGTTCACCACAATTTTTGGATTTCATTCTACATTCGATCAATAATCTTCATTTCGACAACTCGTGTCATAAAAAGGAAAGTTGCAATAAATACCTACATAACATACCTATAGGAACAATTATAAAACCATATATTAAAATAGGTAGTATTTCTTCTTCGTATGATAATTAATTACAGTGAGAGAGAGTTATGACCAACGCATACACAAATTAAATCTAAAAAGGGGCCAAAGCAGCACATCAAACAGCAAGAGGCCCAATTGCTTAATGGTACAGGTTTCAACATCTCGTTCGAGCCATAAAAGATGATGCTCTAGTTGCAATGTGAATAAAACAAAAGTGTAACTAGACCCCCAGATGAAGGCTGAGAAAATAGTTTTGCACTTTTGTTGCTGTTGATGAACCAGGGTTGTGAAAGAACCACCCCTGAATGGAACCCAGACAGTTTGTTTAAACATCAAGGGTGTCACTAGTCACACTTAAAGTATACATCCTGGTTCTTAACACCCACATCCAAGCTAAACATCTGGCAACAGAACATGCATATGATGGCCGGGGTCAGATCTCAGGATTCTGGTCCCCAACAACTTACAGAGAAGTTTGATCCATTGCAACCGCAGGCCAACATAACCAGAGCAAGCAAACAGAACATGAGGAATAGTTTCTACAGAGCATTTGCAGACAGGACACAAGATACCTTCACCTAAATCCCATTTGTCGGTAAATGTTTTCAGCAGCGAGGAGCCAACCCTCAACTGAAAATAGAGGGCCATTGAGATATTCCAAAAGAAGGGTCCGACCAGTTAATGATGAGTAAACATTCAGGTTTATTCATCGGGAAAGAAGATCCCAACCAACAAAGGCAGCAGCAGGAACCAGCTGCCAGAATCTCCTGAGACTAATTCCAAGGCTAATGACATGTCTATATTCCAATGACATACCCAAGATTCTAATGAGCTTGTGAAGGGAAACAATACCTAGGCATGAGCAGAAGTACACCCAATACCACACACCTCCCTTCATTCATGAACAAGACTATTTACAGCCAAAAGGCAGGCTGAAGAAACAAATCCATCAGGGCAAAGCATAAAGGGACCTGTCAAGACCGTAAGGAGACAGTAATTACCGTCCCCTACTGCCTAAACATATTCCCTCAGATATGCAGGATGTTTCACAACCCTGCTGGATTGTCTACTATCAGTCATGCCACTCTTCTCTCCTCTGACATTGTCAAGGAAAGCAGGATCACCCACCGACCGGGACACCCCAGAGTCTCGTTTAAAAATCTTGCCTCTGTTGAGATTCCGAATGCAATAATCCTCACAGCAATGCGAAAACTTTTAATCACTTGCAAACGTTTCGTAAACTTACAAGAATTCCCAGACAATCCTGGACATTTTATCATCACCCAATCTCCTCCTTTGACCTTTATATTTCTTACAGCTTTTCTGTTATCAAAACATTTTTTCCTGGTAGCAACCTTAAATTCTACTCTCTTGCACCCCACTCTCATCACAATCCTTGCCCCTAGATATGTGATATGAAATTAAATGGAAAATAAATTTATAAAGCACAAGTCATTCACCCAAGGGTGTCAAGGCGCTAATCTGTTACTAGGCGCTAATATCTGTTTACCCAAGACAGTTCAGGGGGAAGTGTTGGGAAGCCTTCCACCGAACAGTTGAAAAGGGTTCTTCCCAGTTGTACTGTGAGATGTCAACCTATATTCCTCCACCTTTTTAAGTACTTCCTACCACCAGTCCAACAAGTTTGATTTAGCTAAAGCAATGGTTCCTTTAAGCACCATATTGAATCTTTCAACCCTCCCATTGGATTCGGGATGATAAAGTGCACGTCTTGTGCAATATATCTCAAGAGGACAAGAACTCTTTTATTTCCTTGGAAACAAGTGTACACCATTATCAGTCAGAATTGCCCCTAGCACTCCTTCTCTTGATATCAGCTCATTGAAACACTTTACAACATGTACTGTGTCAATAACAGAAGTAAAGAATACATCAGGGGGGAGCTTCGTGGGCATCCAAGATGGTCACGTGAGCACAGAGCTCCCCGGACCCACGCCGCCCTTCACAGATATCCTGACTACATCCTGATTTTGAAGACGGGCTTTTGTTCGCACACCCTCGCTGATCTTGATATTCTTTGAAAAATCGAATTCGGACGCTGGGATCCACTTTTACATCGCTGCTAATTTTTGCGGCCCGCCCCGAAGCGGACCGGGGGCTCAGTTGCTTGGCTGGCCAGGGAGTAGTTGAACAACAACGGCTGAGGGGGTCCCCCTTCGGTCGACCCCCTCCTGACTTTCAGTTTCGTTTTCTACTCCCTGGTCAGATTGATGGAAGCGTTGCCCTGATCGACTTTCGGCTGGCCTGGTGTCTCTCCACTGCTTTGTGTTGTCCCTGCTGAGTGCCCAGACTTTAGCTTCCTTGGCGTCTCTGCAAATTTGGTCTGGTTTTGTTGTCTGTCTGGCCACTCTACGACCGGCCATTTTTACCAGGTCGCGAGGACCCCTTCGGGGTCCCTTCTCCAATATGGCCACCAGACCTAATCCCGAGAAGCGCAAGATCAAAACACCTCTCCGTGGAGGTCAGACCCAGACGAACATTATGGACCACTACTCTCAGATAAAGGGGTCCCTAGGCGGTTCTGGTCGCACTTCAGACGATCCTAAGACTGTATCTGCGGCGCCTTCGGACATATCCTTGCAGGACGTCATGGGCGCCATTACCAACATGCAGGCCTCTATGGGACAACAGTACGAGGCCCTCGCCTCTAAGATCGACACGGTGGCCGTCGACATCACGCTGATTAGAGCGGATTTGGCGAAGACCAACGAGAGGGTCAAGTCACTGGATTTGAAGACTTCCAGTCTTATTACGGATGTCACCGAGGCTCAGACTGAGATTGGTAATCTGCGTTCCTCACACGACATTATGGCTCGTCGCCTCGAGGATTATGAAAACAGAGCCCGCCGCAACAATGTACGCCTAATTGGTGTCCCTGAGAGTCCCGAGATGCCCGCGGTCGACCTTTTGGTGGAGGATCTGGTCACAAATTATCTTGCTTCCGCCGGACTTAGCAAATTCTTTGCTGTTGAACGCGCCCATCGAGTTCCGGGCGGGAGGGCGAAAACCGGTGCACCCCCGAGGCCTATTATTGCCAGATTATTTCACTTTAGGGATCACGATGCTATCCTTCAAGCCTCACGGGACAAGGGCCCTGAGAAATTTGAAAATGCCTCTGTGTCCTTCTATCCTGACTTTACACCGCTCGTTCAGAGGCAAAGGCTGGGATTCCAGGGAGTAAAGAGGCGGTTGCGGGACTTGGGCCTTAAGTACGCCATGCTGTTTCCGACCAGACTTCGGATTTAATATGGGGAACGCACATTTTTCTTTGATCGCCCGGACAACGTTAGTGATTGGCTTGACTCCCTGCCCAAGAGAGACGATCGTACTGGGCACCCCGGTGGCGCTGACGGGGGCGCGCCAGAGTGAAGGTTGCACCGTGGATCCTGGCGTCTGAACTTTTCTGCTTTTTCAGCTGAGTTTGGACATTGATCCTCTTGTTTTTCAGCCTAGATTAGCCTGGGGGTGGCGGGGGGTGAATGGGGACTCTTCCTCCTCCTGGGTTCTTTGCGTAGATTAGTTTAATGATGGGGCGACAGGCACACTGCAAGTTGGGGTGGCTCATGAGTCGTACGCAGGGGTGCAGGGTGGGGGTGTTGTAACGGGTTCAAGTTGGGGGGGTGGGGGGTTGTATGTGTTTTTCCCTTCATTCACGAGGCATCGTATTGTTTCTCTTCTTTGTTCTGGTCAGTGGGTCTTGTGTGGGTGTTGCTCTGCCTATTTCCTGGGGATGGGGGGTGGCGAGTTGAGACTGCTATCCTGGAATGTCAATGGGTTGGGTGACAGGATAAAGCGAGGGATCGTGTTGCGGTTCCTTAGGCGTCATTCTCCCGATATTGTCTTGTTACAAGAGACGCACTTAATAGGTAACGCATGTCAGGCCATGAATAGGCGCAGATATCGTCTGGTGGCTCACTCTGGGTTTACTTCCGGTTCCAGGGGGGCGGGCATTCTTATCCGGTCCTCTCTCCCTTTCGAAATTGATGAAGTAAAGCTTGATGACAGGGGGCGCTATGCAGCGCTCACTGGTAGATGGGAGGGGAAGACACTGTCCATACTCTCTGTGTATGTCCCCCCGGGCTTACAAGCCTCGACCTACGCTGATCTCGGCAGGGTTATATTGGAACTTCTTGAGGACCTTCTGATTCTGGGTGGGGATTTTAATTCTGTTGTCTCCGGAACTTCTGATCGTTATCCTCCTAGGGATTTGCCCAGGGCCCAAATGTGGCTGAGTGACTTGCTCGAAACCTTTGGGCTGGTAGACAGCTGGAGACTACTGCACCCCACACAACTACAATACACTTTCCACTCCGGGGCCCATGGTAGTCTCTCCAGATTGGATTACTTCTTAATGCCATCGGTCCAATCCTCCTCCATTAGAGAGATTCATCAACTCCCTAGGGCTATTTCTGATCACTCCCCCTTGTGGCTTAGTTATGAGGTTGGGGCGGGCAGTGAGGGTAGAGTTGCCCCTATTAATCCCTGGTACTTCTGTGGAAAATGATTATTTCTCGTAGGTTATGTCCCATCATACACCCTCTTCAGTCACGTCCCCGAGCCCATCATGCCGGAACACGAGCACACGAGCACGAACCGATCACGCTCTCACAAAGTTGCACACGCACTCCCCTTCCCCAAATATTCAAAGTTACATCCTTATGGTCAAAGCGATTCCGAGAACCAGTTTCCCCACACAAACCATACATTTCTGTGGTCAAGCCGATGCCGAGAACAAGACCCCCCCATTTGAAACCATTTCCCTATAATCGGGCCGATTCCGAGAAATAGGCCCTTTTCTGCTAAAACCACGACAACCAATTCCGAGAAGAAGAGCCCCCGAATGCTGAAACACGACAAACAGACATCCTGCCACGACCATCTCTCTCTTATCTAAGGAACCAGCCTAGTGTTACTTCTCCACATTTCTGTTTCTCTTGTGCTTCCTCATTCCAATCATGACGCAGCCTCATCTCCTCTGCTATGTTTCCTCTTTTCATGACGCAGCCTCTTTTTCTAGTCATGACTTCTGTTTTTATTGCAACATATGATCCAGGCCTGCATTGAAGGGAAGCTCCTTCCTCTTTTCTGTATATAAATACTGTGTGTTCAGATAATAAAGTTAGAGATTCTTCCGATCCTCCTCAGGTGACGGAGCTCTCCCTTAACTCGAGTTACTGAATAAAGACCCTGAATTCGAACCACCACGGACTCTGCTCTTCATACTTAAACTTATTGATATTGCCTAGAAATTCTGATCAAGGTAAATTACTAAAATATTTACCACAGCAAATTGGCGCCTGAACAGTAACTTCCCTTTCTCCCCACACGCTGGTGATGCAGACCTAGACCGGTCTCTTCAAGACATTTACGGACTTCTACGTGCACGCTACAGGGTGTTCCTGCATGAACTCCTTCGTGTCCAAGAGAGGCTGTACCAAGATCTGAGCATCCATACGAGGCGGTGAGGACGACAGCGGAAGTCTCGACCCAGAGCCCAAAACCTGTGAAGATTGCCGAGTTCGAGGTCGTCTGAAACCCGACCAGTCCCTGTCCACGAGCGCTGCGTAATCAAGTGTCCAGATCTTCAAGGTCTTCAAGTTCTCTGCACCTCGTGAGTACTGCTGGGGGTGTATCAAGACGGGTTCTGATCTTTTCAGAGCACGGTCAAGACGGGTTCTGATCTTTTCAGAGCACGGTAAAGACGGGTTCTAGGTTTCTAGAAAACTGTATGTTTGTATTCTGATACTCAGAGTATATCAAGTTTTTTCAAGTGTAAGTCTTATTTGTTTCTAATACAATGCCTTTGTTTTCTAAACTGTGTAAACTGGGTACCCGGAAGGGGTTACTGGAACAATCTGTACCAGTCCCCCCGAAGGATACTCCTGGTTACTTCATGTATACAAAGTATGGAATTGGTGCCATCTTGAATTTGGATCTTTGGGAAGGTTATACTAAAGATTTAGAGATTGCGGTTAGATGGCCAAAGAGTGATACATGGGATTTGAATTGTATTATGGCAATAGAGAAGAAGTGTTGGGAAAAGAAAGCGAGACCCTCGATGTTAGAGAGTGTAGAACTATGGCGAAAAGAAGCACATCGAAGGGAACAGAAAGATTAAAGGAAAGTTGAGAAAGCACAGAGAATGTCAGAAGAAAGTAAGATGAAAAAGTTACAGGAGCAGAATGATGATATTTGTTTTGAACAAAAGAAAAGAGAGGTCTCGGCCTCAATAACGGGTATATATCCTGTCCTCTCACCAAAAATAGGGTCCGAGGTTAGCCCAGACTCTAGTACCCCTACAGCACCTTCACGTCCTAAGGTTCCTTCCGTACCCGACGATTTTATTACTACCTACTTAATGGAACCTCCTCCTACTTATACCAATCAGATAATAGCCAGACCAATAGTCACCCAGACTGAACCCACCTCTGACACCTCAAGCGAAGTTCCACCCATGTTAGAGTGCGATTATGACCCTACCCCAGGGGAAGGGTCACAAGCAAATATCTCCCTTCGCCTACGAGAGGCTCTAGAAGGTTTACAGGAGGTACCGAATGTCACAAATTGCCTAAACAAAATTTATGAGGCTCTTCGAACAGGAGAAAATTTAGAAACCTTACAGGAAGCTATTAAAAATAGACCCATAGCACATAAAAAATGCCTCTCACGATTCATGATCACTTGTTTTATCCGAATGATAGCTAGCGCAGGAAAAAGAGTCCCTGATGATTTACTACAACTAAATCAAGCAGTAGTCGCAGGAAATTACAATAAAATAAAATAAATAGATCTTTTTATTCCACTCTTCACGAGCAAGGTTTCTGATTACCATCGAAAAGATGCCCATACCCAGGAAACCGAGAATGAGAGTACAAGCGAAGACAGGGAAGAAGGAGCTGCCTTTCATGGTGCAGTACGTTCCCGTATCCCTCGTTTTCAGAATAATGGACAATTCAAACTTAAAACTAAGAAATTGTCAGCCCCTACAGATAGGTTGTTCCAACGAACACAAGAAGCTCTAGATGATTGGATGGACGACGAGCCTCCACTCACCACACAAGAAAAAGAACTCGCTAGAACAAGCACCCATTGGGTATCTCAATACTCTATATATGGCCCTGATATAGTTGCTCAAATGTTTTTATCAATCCCTCTAGCATCTCAAAGGCTAGCTAGCACCTATATGGTTCAACCCCTCATTACAATGTACGAAGATACTGGTTGCTCACCCAAAAAGTTACACCCTCTCTTACGAGACTGTTCAGAAGGGAGGTTGGTGGCCAGGGGACAAGAGTTTCTTAATATCTTCCTTGACCTACGACAGCGATATGTTCAATGCTTCACAGACAGTTATAATACCAATCCCCATCACTATGACCAAGGACAGTTCCCCCTCCGAGAAGTACACCCCGTTGCAGATTCCGCAGGAAAGTTGCAACAAACGTTTGTTTACACTCCCCTGACAAAACTAGAAATACTAGAAATGAAGAAAATGGTCCCTTCTCATGAAAAAGGCCCCTCGGGTTTCCATAGGGAACTCAAGGATATTCTTCAAATGGGTTCCTTTACCTATAAAGACCTCAATATTCTCCTCAAGGTCCTGCTACCTCAAGGAACGTATGACAAGCTAAAGGGAAAGGATTGGGAGGTTGAAGGGAAAAAGGTAGCATGGGCAGATTTAGAGAAAGAAGACATTACTCGTAATCCTGGACAAAGCCTGGGACCTCTAGTTCAGGAACTCCCTCGCCTTTTCCCTAAAATACTATCCCAGTTGCTGACCACTAAGAAAGAAGATTGGGATGCTATCTCTGCATGCAAACAGAAACCAGATGAGGATATAGGGGACTATTATTCAAGGTTAGAGAAATGTTTTCTCATCAATAGCGGCCTCTCCTCAGGTGGAGACGCCTATAGTCGATTATTTGTCTCCAAACTCGTAGAAAATGCTTTGCCCATGATCAAAAATAGAGTACTGAAGGTAGAAAGTACTTGGCAAGCAAGCTCCCCTTCACAAGCGCTTCAGATGCTCCAATATCACCAAAATAGAATTAGGGACGAACAAGAACAAGAAAAGAAAAGGGCAAAAGATACTAAAATGAAGGTATTGGTAGCACAAACTAATACGATCCAACAGAACCCTAAACAACCCCAAGTGTCACAGGAAAAAGTTACTTGTAATTATTGTAAAAAGCCAGATCACTTTGTGCGTGATTGTCCAGTATTACAACATGATATTGCCACTGGGAAGACACAACCTCGTAACTATCCCCCTCGACCTTCTGTTCCCAGATCAGCTCCTCCTACTGATGCTAAACCTGCCACACAACTTTACCAGTACCCAGTGTCATCCTATCCTGAATTCCCCACGATTTCATGAGACAGCTGGGAGGAACACGATAGTCGTCCACTGATCCCGGTCCCGGTTGACCAAGAGGGTCCCTATGTACATGCTAAACTCCTAGGTAAAGAAGCAAAATTTCTGATCGACACCGGGGCTAGTAGGACTACAGTGCAGCACAACGAAGTTCCCAAGGTTCCCCTCTCTGGCTCAAATAGTATTTCCTTGGGTTTTTCAGGTACACCTGTCATCAACAAAGTTTCTGAACCAATATCACTTCAAGTTGGTCCTCTTACAACTTCCACCGATTTGGTGCTTACAAAGTCCTGTCCCGAAAATCTCCTTGGCATCCAGACACTAAAGGAACTAGGTGCTATAATATGTTGTTCCCCGGAAGGGGTCCGATTATTCCTCCGAGATTTTAAAGGTCATTTCACCACACGAGAACTAGATGTCAGACTGAGAGACATTCCTGTTACCCTGTGGGCTACTGATCCAACAGATGTAGGATTCATGGATATTACACCACACCTAGTGACATTGAAGGAAGGCGTTGTCCTACCTCGTGTCCGTCAATACAAATTACCTCCAGATGCAGAACAAGCCCTTATCCAGATCATTGATGACTTGATATAGAAAGGAGTAGTCAGAGAAGTACCTTCCAACATATGTAACTCGCCAGTTCTGCCAGTCCGAAAGAAAAGTGATGATGGTGCGCCACCAGTCTACAGACTTGTGGTTGACTTATGTGAACTCAATAAATGTGTGGTACCACAATACCCCGTGGTCTCAGACATCAGTACTCTGTTAACAGCTATAGATCCTGAGGCCACACACTTTACTGTAATCGACCTGAAGAATGCTTTCTTCAGTGTACCCATCCACCAAGACAGTCAGTACCTATTCGGATTCTCCCTACAAGGTCGTAGCTTCTGTTTCACAAGAGCTCCTCGAGGATATACAGAAAGCCCCAGTATCTACAATCAGGCACTTAAAAGACAGTTAGACAACATTGTTCTGCCCACTAATACGACATTGTTACAATATGTCGATGACTTGCTGATCACCGCACGCTCCGAACCAGAATGTGAGCAAGCATCACAAATTGTCCTAATGTTCCTTGCACAACATGGCACAAGGTGTCACCCACGAAATTACAATTGTGTTTACAGCAGGTGGCCTACCTAGGACACCTGCTGTCAAAGGAGGGTAGGACACTCACACCTGAAAGAATTCAACTCATTTTTAACATTCCTGTCCCCAAAACATAGAAAGAAGTCCGTGCCTTTATTGGCCTCACGTCCTACTGTAGACAATGGATTCCCCAGTTTGCATACTTGGCCAAACCCTGATACAGCTAACGACCACAACCTCTTCCCCATTGCCATGGACACCTGAACATACTTTTGCTTTTGACACCCTCAAACAAGCATTATGCTCTGCACCTGTCCTAGCTACACCTGATTATTCCAAACCTGTTGTCCTTTTTTGACACAGAACGGGAAGGTACAGCCTTGCCAGTACTCACACAAACACAAGCCAACAAACATCATCCCTGTGCTCATTTTTCTAGCACTCTTGACCCTGTTGCACAAGGTTTGCCTGCCTGTTTGAAATCTGTCGCAGCTACAGCTCTAGCAATACGACAAAGTGATTCCATAGTACTAGGACACTCTCTTGAAGTGCAAGTTCCACATGCAGTGGAACTACTCTTTAATAGGACACAGACACAACACTTGACCATAGCTTGACTCACAGGTTATGAAGTCACTCTGTTCCAACCCCACATCATCATCAAAAGATGCAATATCCTCAACACAGCTACGCTACTGCCTACTGTTCCAGTTGACAATCAGATTCATGACTGCTTAGAGGTAGTCGAACTAGTCACAAAACCCCAGTCTGATCTTACAGATGTCCTTCTAAGTACACCAGAACACACACTATTTGTAGACGGTTCCTGTATGCGCCTCCAAACAGGCGAACTTTCAGCAGCCTATGCTGTCACTACAGAAAACACAGTCCTTTTAGCAGCCTGAATATCCGTACATTCAGCACAAGCAGCAGAACTAATAGCTCTTACCCAAGCATGTGAATGGTCCAAAGGAAAACGAGTCAATATCTACACCGATTCGCAGTACGCATTCGGGGTAGTCCACAACTTTGGCATCCTTTGGAGGGAGAGAGGTTTCCTAACCTCTCATGGAACCAAGATCCAACATGGAGATCTTATCCTCCAGCTACTAGAATCAATACACAGACCCACAGAAGTAGCCATACTGAAATGCAAAGCACACACCAAGGTCACAGACTCTATCACTAGAGGTAATGCTCTGGCAGACGCCACAGCTAAACAACCCTGGGCAAAGCACTACGCTACGCTCGCGGAGTTTGCAAAGTTTTCGCAACTTCGCACTACGCGAGCTGCACGTAGCACAGTGCGAGCATGCGTAGTGCAGCGTAGCGTAGTGCAGCGGTCATTTTTTGCTTGTTCGCGGTCCTGAACGTCATGTTCGCGACCGCGAGCAAGCAAAATGACATCCCGGCGAGATTCTCAACGCGAGGAGGTCAGGTTTCTCATTTTTGAGTGGTTGCGCATGCTCGCGACCGCTCTCAATGAGAAACTACCTGTTAGCGTTGAGAAAGCTGCCGCTCGAGTAATAATCTACTCGAGCAGCAGAAAACGACAGCTCGCACTGTGCAAGATGCCGTTTTCAATGCTTGCACAGTGCCGGATGCTTGCCCGCACTGTGCAATCATTGAAAACGCATCTTGCACAGTGCGAACATGCTACTACGCAGCTCGCGTAGTGCTACGTGAAGTTCGCGTAGTGCGAAGTGCACTTCGCGTAGCTTCGCGTAGCGCTACTTCGCGAACTACGCCCACCCTTACTAAACATGCTGCTCAGACAGAGACACTAAACACCGAAACCACCATTAGAACTATCTGTCCAGTTATCGATCCCACCAAAGATGTAGTAGACATCCAAAACCAAGCCACACAGACCGAAAAGGGAAAATGGGAGGAGGAGGGAGGTTCACATACTGATCAAGGTTGGGTAACAAAGGACAAGTCCAAATGGTTTCTCCCTGACCTAATGGTTCCCATAATGATAGAAACTGCCCATGGTCCCGCACATCTAGGAGAGAAAGGAATAATAGACAGTCTGAATCTGATCTGGCACAACAAGCATCTGCATGCAGCAGCCAAACAAAAAGTACGAACCTGTATGATTTGCTGTCAGTTCAATCCAGGGAAAAGTGTTTCGGTTGAACAAGGAGGGTTCCATCCTCCAGATCACCCCTTCGAAGTCCTACAAATGGACTACATAAGATGGAGAGATGTCGGGGATATAAGTATGTCCTCGTAGTAGTCTGTACCTTAACTCGATGGACTGAAGCATACCCCGTCCCAGACTATGGTGCCCAGATGACTGCCAAGCAATTGGTAAGGGAATTCTTCCCTCGCTATGGGTTGCCAAAAGTCATATACTCTGACAACGGACAACCATTCTCCTCTAAATTGATGGAGGCTTTTTCCTTACTGTTAGGATACACCTGGAAATTTCACTGTGTTAGGCATCCCCAAGCAGCAGGCTTAGTCGAACTACATAACCAGACATTAAAAACGAAGTTAGCAAAATTATGCGCTGACAAACAAATAGATTGGGTTACAGCCCTTCCGGTTGCCCTCTTCTATATGAGAATGGTGGCACATTCCCGGACGGGTCTGTCCCCTTATGAGATCACATTTGGGAGGCCTCCGAATATCTGGGGTGTCCCATCTCCTAAAAAGCTAATTGACATTGATGCAAATGTACTGACAGATTACTTGGCTTCTTTGATGTCTGCACTACGTTCTTGCCGTTCACAGGTGGCTGCAGCCTTTCCAGACAAGACCACACCCGACGAGCACTCCCTTCAGCCTGGCCAATGGGTGCTCATCAGAAACTTTGACCGAACCAGCCCTCTGGAAAGAAGGTGGACGTCCCCCAAGCTGGTGCTGCTGACGACGAGGACCGCCGTCAAAGTCGAGGGACGGAAAGGGTGGTTACACGTATCCCATTGTAAACCCTTCTACGGACCAACTCCTTCAGACGCTGTTGCTGATCCCGAGACCAGAGACACTAAAACATCAGACTTTAAAGACACTGAAACGACAGACTTTATTTCACCCCTTTCAGAACTTTTACCCAAAGAAGAGTACAAATCACGGCTGCGATCCTATCCCAAACAGACTTGAGACATTGCATCTAACCTCGGCCTGCCAGTGGCTATTTAAGCCCAAGACGGACGCTTGGTGAAGCGTTTGCTGGGAAGAGTCCGGTCATTGGTGCATCTTTTACTCAAGACTAAGCAGCCGAAATCATGAACATAAAGATTCATTGTGTGAAATTGTTACAGAACAAAGTTTCTTTTTTCCTTTCTATCATGATTCTTATTTTCTGCATCATGGCTTGTCTAGGTTGGTTCCTTCATCTAGCTTTCCACCCGTCTTCCCCCACGCCTTTGAACAACACTGCTATGCATTCAAACGTAGATCTTCCTCCACATCTCAAGAGCAGAAGAAAAGAGTTCTTCAATAACACATTCATCTCCACACTCCACCAACATCAATTGGTAATTAACAAGACCAATTTTTGGGTCTGTGGTTTAATGCCACACTCTGTGCACGGAGGAATGCCTTTTATTCCTCTCCCTTTTGGCTATGCTGGATCTACCTATGCACTCTATGAAATTTTCCGCCTCTGTTAGGAACATTCCTGAGACCCAGATCAAGAACGCTAGTACCTGGAACGAGATAAAAACAAAAACAGTACGAGCCGTCGAAAGGATGATAATTTTCACAACTACATGGGGATGAGCAGACAATAGTGAAAACACCAGTTATTCCCTCTTTAATGACACTACCTTCTTTAGGGAGACATTCTCAGTCCAGAAGAGACAGATAGACCAGGAAGGATGGGCCGTGCCCCACAAGGGCCTATTCTGCGTAAGAGGAAAGGGCAAGGGTCATTAAATGGGAGATAGTGAATGTAACAAGACATACACCCTACCTGATCCAAATTTCCCAACGATGGCCACTGCCCCCAACACCTACTTTATCTGTGGACCTCACGCACGCACTTGGCTACCTCAAGGCTGGTCTGGAAAATGCTACATTGCATTTCTCCTTCCCCCTATCTACACCGCCCCAGCAGATTACCATCTCAGTGACCCTCCAACCGTAATTAATAGATGGCGAAGGGGGGCCATAGATGCTGAAGATACAGCGGACCAAGAGGCCGACGACTTCTTTAAAGGAGTCATCCCATTCTGGGGGCCTATGATCAACAGCCGCCACATAAGACAACTGACTTGTGTAGTCCAGGGAGCCATAAACGAAACAGCTGGTGCATTAAGTAACATCACCGCTGAGATGGCTGCCGACAGACTTATGTTGTTACAGAACCGTATGGTCCTGGATATCATATTGGCTGACCGTGGTGGTGTATGTGAACTGATCGGGTGCAGCTGCTGTATATTTATCCCAGATAATGCACCCTCGGTGTATTCCGCTATTTCCCGCCTTCATATACGTTCCAGAAAACTAGATGCAGACACCGGCGCCTGGTCCCTGACGGGTTGGCTCTGGGGCCTCCTGTCCTCATAGGGATGGAAGGCGCTTACAGTCATAGGTCTTGCTCTAGCCATTCTTTTCACCTGCTGCCTCTGTATTCAGTACGGTCCAGCACTCTGTAGTTTCTGTATCACTACCTGCATTGCCAAAACACAGTCCAGAAAGAAAGAAAAGGAAAGAATCACGTTACAGGAACAAGTAAACGGCCTAATGAGTATAGAAGTGGATTAGAAAAAGGAAAAGAATTTTAGAAGGGTATATTATGGGACAAGGAGGGAATGTGGAAAATGATTATTTCTCGTAGGTTATGTACCATCATACACCCTCTTCATTCACGCCCCGAGCCCATCATGCCGGAACACGAGCACACGAGCACATGAGCACGAACCGATCACGCGCTCACAAAGTTGCACACGCACTCTCCTTCCCCAAAAATTCAAAGTTACATCCTTATGGTCAAAGCGATCCGAGAACCAGTTTCCCCACTCAAACCATACATTTCTGTGGTCAAGCCGATGCCGAGAACAAGACCCCCCCCATTTGTAACCATTTCCCTATAATCGGGCCGATTCCGAGAAATGGGCCCCTTTATGCTAAAACCACGACAACCAATTCCGAGAAGAAGAGCCCCCGAATGCTGAAACACGACAAACAGACATCCTGTCACGACCATCTCTCTCTTATCTAAGGAACCAGCCTAGTGTTACTTCTCCACATTTCTGTTTCTCTTGTGCTTCCTCATTCCAATCATGACTCAGCCTCATCTCCTCTGCTATGTTTCCTCTTTTCATGACGCAGCCTCTTTTTCTAGTCATGACTTCTGTTTTTATTGCAACATATGATCCGGGCCTGCATTGAAGGGAAGCTCCTTCCTCTTTTCTGTATATAAATACTGTGTGTTCAGATAATAAAGTTAGAGATTCTTCCGATCCTCCTCAGGTGACGGAGCTCTCCCTTAACTCGAGTTACTGAATAAAGACCCTGAATTCGAACCACCACGGACTCTGCTCTTCATACTTAAACTTATTGATATTGCCTAGAAATTCTGATCAAGGTAAATTACTGAAATATTTACCACACTTCCGTACCCCCAATACCCACTCCGAACTTGTGAAAGCTATTGATCACTATTTCGACGAAAATGTGGGGTCTGTTTCCTCTGCTGTCACATTGTGGGAGGCTTTCAATATGGTGGTACGTGGGCAATCCCTGTCATTGATTACCGCCGCTAAGAGGGCTGCAAATGTGGAACTCGTACAATTGGAATCCGAGATAACTGCACTTGAAGACGACCTTGAACTCGGTGTCTTCAGTGCAAAGCTGCATTCCCTTGGCCTGAAACAGGCAGGCTACAGAGCTCTTGTGACGGATGCGGTGAGAGTGATGTATAGGGAGCAGCAGGGCAGGTTGTATGATGTGGGAGAAAAGGCTGGTAAATTGTTTGCGTGGTTGGACAAGAAAGAGAGAGTGAATCGTGTTGTTCCTGTGATTGAGAGGCCTGATGGTGAGAGTGTTACTGACCCAGTTGGGATTGTTCAGTGTTTCGTGGACCACTTTAGGACTGTGTACACCTCGGTTTGTGGCAGAGATGAGGAGGACTCTCGTTTGCTGCTGCGGGATATCGCTGTGCCCTGCCTTTCTGACACTGACAGGGACCTCTTGGAGGCTCCGCTCACAGTTGACGAAGTTGCTGTGGCTATACGGTCCCTCTGTCCTGGCAAGGCAATGGGCCCCAATGGTTTGCGCATTGAACTGTACAAGCTGCGACCCGACAAGATGGCGCCTTACTTAAGGGAAATGTTCCTTGAGGCTTTGGAGTCTGGTTCCCTCCCCGCTGATCAAATTCTTGCTACCATTGTAGTTATCCATAAGGAGGGTAAGCCGCGGGACCGCTGTACTTCTTATAGACCCATCTCTTTACTCAATGCCGAACCCAAAATTTTGGCTAAATTATTGGCTAATCGCCTGATTACTGTGATTGGAGATTTGATCCATCCAGATCAATCCGGTTTTATCCCGCAGCGCAACACTGCTCTGAATCTTCGCAGACTCCATTGAGTTCTCGCGAGAGCTGGGACGCTCACTGAGCTGGCCATTTTGGCTTCCCTTGACGCTACCATGGCCTTCGACACCATTGAGTGGCCCTACCTCTGGGCGGCCTTTTCGAAGTTTGGGTTTGGGCCTGGTTTCATCGCTTGGGTAATACTCCTTTATGAGAAGCCTCTGGCTCAGGTGGTAGTTAATGGGAAAGTGTCTTGCGTTTTCACGCTTGGGCGTGGTACCCGGCAGGGCTGCCCGCTGTCTCCATTGCTTTTCGCTATTGCTCTGGAACCTTTGGCGGAGTGGCTCCGTTGGGAGCCTTCAATGCGGGGTATGCGGTGGACTCCCGATTTTGAGGATCGAATCTCACTATACGCGGATGACATCCTTCTCTACCTCACCTCCCCTCGCAAATCCTTGAATGTCCTTTTCGATGTTCTGACCTCCTTCGGGAAGAACTTGGGTCTCATTATCAATTGGGCTAAATCCTGCGTCGTAGATTTCCGATTCAAATAATTGAGACCGGTTTTAAGTACTTGGGGATCTACGTCTCCTTGGACCCTTCCAAGCGATATGAGTTTAATTTACTACCCCGCCTTCAGCAGCTCAAGTTTGATGTCGTGCGCTGGCGTAAGTTGCCGTTATCGCCACTCGGTAGAGCGGCGCTTTTTAAAATGATGTCACTGCCTCGTTTTTTATACGCACTTCAGAACTCTTTTGACCCGATTACCTCGGGCTATTTTCGTGAAGTGGAGAGCCTGCAGAGACGACTGGTCTGGGATGGGCGTGCCCGTATCGCTGTCTCTAAACTCACGCTTCCGTGGTATGACGGCGGTATCGCCCTCCCGGACACCAGGCGTTATTACTGGGCTTCCCAGTTGAGTGCGATCAATCATGCGACCTACGCGACAGGCCCTGCCCCGGCTTTCTCCATGGATACATTTCTTTTGCCAGGAGGGCCCTTTAACAGAGTGTCGTACTCCAGAGGACCCTACGGAACACTGACCGGTCCCACTAAAATTGCTGTAAGGGTGTGGCAGGTTGCGAATGCGGCGTTGGGTTGGTGTGGTAGACTCACCCGTGCGACCCCTTTGTATGATTCCAAATGCCTGGGACATCTGTGGAGAACGAAAGGCTTTGACAAATGGGATATGATCAGTATAAGCAAAGTGGGTGACCTGTGGACGAAGGGTACCGTCAAGTCCTTCGATGTGTTGAAAGCGGAGTACGAGCTTGGTGATACGGAATTCTTCAGGTATGCTCAGGTCCGTCACGCTCTTTTATCTGTATTTGCTGTGGGTGATGATATTCCTGAGTCCTCCCCCCTGGAGGACCGTATTCTGGATGGTCATGTGCCCAACAGCACGATTTCATTGATCTATAAGAAGCTTATTAATAATAGAGCTGATTTGCTGGTGCGCCTCAGGGCTTCGTGGAGCGCTGACGGACTAGAACTGGATTACGAGGACTGGCAATCTGCTTTGTCCTCACCTAAGGAAGTTGCTATTCCTGCTCGCCTCAGGTTTGTCCAGCTTAAGATACTCCATCGTGTGTATGTTACTGGTCCGAGTCTGGTTCGAATGGGTTATTCTTTGGATGGGTTGTGTAAGCGTGGCTGTGGAATGTCTGGCACCTTCCTCCACATATTATGGGAATGCCCGGAGGTGGTTGAGTTTTGGTCCTGTGTGCATGTGGTGATGGAGAGTGTCACGGGTGTGTCACTACTGCCCGAGGCCAGGCGTTGTCTGCTGAATGTCTGGGAACCCAATGATTACAATACAGCACAGATCAACTGGGCGTCCCTTGGTAATATGGTTGCGAAAAGGGACATTGCTCAGCTTTGGGGATCCCCCAGGCCGCCCACCGTATCCAGATGGAAAGAGAACATGGACTGGTGCATGCTCCGGGAGAAAACTGTGTACCTTTCCCGGGGCCGGCCCAGGAAATGGGGTAGGATCTGGTCCCAGTGGAATGCCTATCGTGGAAATATATGTACCCCCCCACAAGATGTATACCCGGACGTCTCCACGTCCTCCTAATTGACGTTCAGTTTTCATTCATTGATAACATTTTTGCTTGTTTCCTTGCCCACCCCTCCCGCCCCACAATGATTGATTGCACTGTATGTATTTTACACTGGAGCTTTGCCTGCATGGACTCATGATCATGTGTAACTGCACTCTTGCCTTGTGAGTTTTGTTATTTTGTTTTTCTGTTTGTTTCAATTAAAAAAAAAAAAAAAAGAATACATCAGGTCACCGAGAAAACATATCCATGACCACTACAACATAAACTTGCAGGCCATTGCCATGCACAGGACCTAAGATATCTAAAGCAACATCTTGCCATGGATGTGAAGGACACCTTTTTACTACCATAGGTTGTAAACGTGGACACTCAGATTTCTTACTCGTAGCATACGGAAGACAGTCATGCACCATTCGCTCCACCTGCTTGTCCATCCCAGGCAACCAATAGGAAGCACGTACTCTTTCTTTCGTTTTTGTTATACCTAGATGGGTCATGTGCGCCAACTTGATCAGCTCCTTCCTAAGACCACTTAGAGGAACTACTCTGGTTCCTCAAAAGAAGCAAACCCTTTTCCACACCAAGTTGCTCACGCAAACTCCAAAATGGTCTGGCAAGGTCAGACCCCGAATTCCTACTACTCAAACCCTTCTAGATTAATGGCGTTACCTCATTTATGATAGGGTCAGCAGATAACTCATCACACCACCTTTCTTCTGAAATGACACAGTTTTCCAACGTACATACCCATTCATACTCATCATCGACCACATCTTCATCTAGCACGGGTAGGGACTCCTTAGGGGTTAGGCGCGACAATGTATCAGCTAACCCGTTGTCAATGCCTAGAATACACTTCACATTAAAACTGTATTCTTGCAAAGCAATCTCCCACTACTGGAGATTACATCTAGATCCTTCTTGTTAAAAATGTCAATCAACGGCTTGTGATCCATTCGAATCTCAAAGTCTACACCCCACAAAAACGTATTCAATTTTCTAACAGCCCAGTAAATGGCAAGAGACTCCCTCTCCACAACAGAATACCTAGATTCTGCATCTCTCATGCCCTGTGACAAAAACAATATGGTAAGCATACCATCGGGACCATGTTGTTGCAACATTGTACCAAGACCCCTTTCACTAGCAACAGTTGTCAGAATGGGCTTCATTTTGGGGTCAAAACTTTTAAGACACTTGGGCAGGTATATAGGTCTAAGGTCCCTGAGGTGCTTATGCGAAGAGGCTGGTCTTCAGCATCTTGCAGGACGCAAGATGTGAGGAGGTGGTTATGATGTGGGGAGGCTTGTGGATGTGGGTGTAACCAATAAAGGAAGTGGGTGGAGCCTCTGGGGGAAGTAGGCGGAGCCTGTAGAGTGGGTGTGGGCTCCCTCCCAAAAAAGTGAGCACCTGCACTTAATATTTTACAAACTAAGCACTGCTTGTGACCAGGTTCCACAGTTCTTGGCAAAGATCTTGCTCAGTGGAGGGCTGATCTTACAATAAATTGAGCTCAGGACCTGGTCTTGTGTATATGCTGCACATGGCCTAATTCCATGCACAGACAGGGCTGGCTGTCCAAGTAGATACGCAGGTGCCTGTGACCAACACCCACTGTGCATGGCCTAAGGCTATCTTTAGTCTTCAGCCTTGGACCATGTTACTAAAAGGTGAGAAAATGCTCAATTTAATAAAAAATGTTTTGTGGAAGTCTGTCCTGAGCCATAATCATATTTAAGCCACTCTCCTGCCGCATCATGTCATTTAGACTTACGGCAGTCTCTCTTACCCCTCTCGGTTTCTCTATCCTTTTTAACCCATCTTTTCATACCTCCTATTCCCCTCAGCTCCTCTCTCTCCCCAGGCTCCCTTCTCTCTCTACTTTTCTCTTTTTCGGAATTTAACTAACAGAAAACAATCATTTGTAAAAGAAAAGCCCATGACAGGAGCACTGCGTCCTTCAAGTCATTGTAATCTTCCATATAATCTCACGCGGCTTTCTAAATATTTCTACTTGCCACCCATGCTTCAAATGTTTTTAAAAAGAATTGGTTTTGAGAGGGGCATTTCAATAACACATTTTCTAGAAACTACTTGGCAAGTTCTGTCTCGCTCACAGTCGTGACAAATAAAGATTTAAAAATGCAGTAGTAATTGGAGTTCACCATCTGAGTGCCAATTTAACTGCACGGCCAATTGCTATTTTCTATTATAAAACCAGATAGAAGCACCATAGTGTGAACAAATATGTTTGCAATGCAGTCAATTAGCAACACCTGGATACAATTTCCCATAATAAATTGAGGTAAGACCTAGGACATATCATATAAAGCATCCAATTTGGTAAGCCGCGTTTTGTAGTGTAGTTTCCCGTCCATAACAAAACATTTGGCGTGCCAGATGAGAAAAAAACAAGCTGCGTAGGGACGAGATGCAAATGTTGCTTCGAAATTCATTTAATTAACCTCTTTTAAGGTCACAAACAAGAACAAAGAGTAAGGAAGAGACACAATGCGTGCTGCTTGCACGAATCAGTTAATTGGGGTTTATATTAGGCAATTTATTTTACTGCCAAGGATTTTTGCCATTTAAAAAAATAAAATAAACCATCAGATTAAACATGTTTCGTTTGCAGCATTTAGAGTATTTCCATGGCCTTGTTAAATGACCGAATGAATTCTTGATATTCAAAGTGTTTTTCTTCAGCTCCAATTATGTTGTCAAAATTATTACCAGAATGTACTTTTCAGCACAGCTAGGCGTTCAAGCATTTTAAAACAAACATTCACAGGATTTCCTTTATTTGGTTCCTGAAAAATCACAGTGCTGCTATACTAAGATGAATCGCACAACCTGCCTTTGAGCAAGTGCAGAGCTCGTATGCGATTAGCATGGTTTATTGGGCATGCTAGCTATGTACTTTTTCGAGTTCAAAGGGGAAGGTGCAGTTTCATTAATGGGAAGGCCTTCTTCACAATAGGTTTCTTTGTTGCCACACAATTCATTCTCCATTTACATATATCTATTAACTACTCAGGCACCAATGAAACACCCGATAGCCCTTCCTCAAGGCAGAATTTCGCCAATATTTTTTATTTTGTCAACTGCCTCTGGGGCCTGCTCTGGGGTACTGCTTACAGTCAACACATCACTCAGACAGCAGGTAGCACTCTGAAGTTTTCCTTATTCCATTGCATTTGCCGCCCAGAGTCTCCTTTTTGAAAAGTTCCAAAGGAAGTACAACCAGGAGTGGGAGAGTGGGTATCTGCCCACGGATAGGTTCCCACTCTCCCCCTGCTCTTCTGTTTGATAGTCTTTGATGTGCAATTGTCTCTCTTGATTCCAGACTCCTCCAATGACCCGAGCAATTACTCTAGTTTCTCTTGTGCCCATCCCAGATCAGTACTCCATCACACCGTTTTGACCCTGAAATGTTTGGTAATGTGTACAATTCTGTTTACTCAGAAGTGTTGTGATAGTTGTGATGGCTCTGTGATGTGCCAATTGCAGATCTATTTGGGTGTGTAATGCAGTGCATTCCTTACCGTTGCTCCAATAATATTTTTGACCTTCTACATATCATAGGGTACTGGTTTACAATACCATTTCATTACTGCAATTGACAGGAAGGAGAAAAGCTATGTGAAACACAGGAGCCTCATCAGTGGATTGGCAACTGTGATATCAGGAGGTGGACTTCATCAATTGATGGGGCTCTAACAAAATGTATCCCCCCCCCACCACCCCCTCGCCCCACCCCCCATGCACATGAGATTTGTAATACAGTCAGCCGGGAGGATATTAGAGCCGGACTTGTACGTTAATGGAGCAAGTAATTGAGTGAGTGATAATTCTGTCTGATACATGAAAGGCACTCAATGACCCCGTCAAGAAAGAATGCTACCTATGGTGATCACTTCTTGCAGCTCAAGTTACACTACGACTGGAGAACATATAGCAGCGGTGGTATGTAACGTTCACAACTACATTTTTACAACGCAGGCATTACCACGCATACCATTACAACGCATTGCGCTGGGGGGCGCTCTAGGATAGGGAATAAGTTTAATTTTCTATCCAACACCTTCCCTAGTGTCCACGGGGGCTGGAGTTGGAATAGAAAATTATACTTACCACTATCCAGCACCTCTAAGCGCTATGCGTTGTAATGGTATGCGTGGTAAAAACCGCGTTGTAAAGGTATGCGTGGTAAAAGTATGCGTTGTAACGTCATACATCCAGCAGCGGTATGAGGAACATCCTGACCTCACTTGAGGGGAAAGAAGGCAGAGAGTAGTTACTTTGTATTCTTGTTACAACCGGAGAAATTCACTCTTCTGGCTCACACCACCTCAACTAATGACTGCATAAAAAGCAAATGTGAGGGCCAGTAGTAGAAATACGGAAATGGGACTGAGATAACAGAGAAAACAGAGGGACTGAGCACCCCACTCTGACTCTGCTGCCACTGACATATGTAGGCAGAAGTGGGTATCTAAAGGAAATAGGGGATATCTTAGTATCCACCATGAAAGTCCAGCATCTAACCATAGCAGAGAAGAGGATACTGCCTCTTTGTGTAACCAGCCTTCTGTGTTCTTATATGAAGTTTGTGCATGGTGAAACTGAATCATAACAAGAGATTGCTACCATATATGTTCCTCAACACTTCTGTCTCACTGATCAGGTAGCTACCTCAAGCTTCATAACTATGTGCTCTACGATGAAGATGAATTTAGTTTCTATTCTACTCTTGTGCATTGGAAACATTATTACCAGCTATTAATATTCAATGTTTCTTATCATTAGCAGATCATATATGATTTGCTAAGAATCCTCAGTACCTTCATCTTAATAATAGTGCATATCATGTGTAACATCTTCTAGACATTAATAATTCTATCTTTTCAATCACAGGATCAAGCCCCAAGTTTTAATGCAATTATTCATAAAGTGTTTAGCAATGCTCAAAGTCAATGTTAACATCAGTTAAACGTTTAATTCCTCAGCCAAACCCGATTTTCAGAATACACTGGCCCTGATTCCCAAAGTTAAGTTATAACTTTGAGTAAGTGTAAACTATATAGTAAGTTTACTACTTTGGTATTCACAAACTCTGAGTGTTAACTTGCTACAAAAGTATACATTACAATGCTTACCCCCCAGAGTAATGCAGTTGGCTTACTCTTGTGTTGGTGGGCGATGTCCCTTCCTAAACCCACCCCTGCCCCTGGCTAAACACCTCCTGCTCCTCCCTAACCCCATCCCCTTTAGTAAAAAGTCTGAGGCTTTTCCCAGCCATTCACCCTTATGTCCCTCTCAGATATACTACCAAAATCTATACTCACAAGTGTGGACACTCTGCAGTAGGGGAGGAGAACTCTGCACATATAAGTATAGGAAAAACTTAACAGTGGCATTACCTTATATTTTTTTGATGAAATTCCCAATTGTGAAAAGATAGGCTTTTTGAATTTGGTGTCTTTGGAATCACAATTTAAAATCCAAACTTATGATTAAGTCGGACTTTACATTGCCATTCTGGAAATGCCACTTTTAGAAAGTAGGCATGTTCTCTCTTTAGCCATTTGGTGCCTGTTACCTGTCTCTGATCAGATGTCTGGGGTGGGTGACAGTTGGGTTTTGTGTATTTGTGCATGTATTTGAAGTGTCCCCTACAACAAAGGAACAACTGGGTATAAGTATTGGACCGCCTAAACCACCACTTCAGTACACCTCTGGACTTCTGGATGCTTGAGAAGAAGAAGGACTGCTGTGCTGTTAAAAGGACTGTCACTCTGCTGGACTGCCACTCTGAAGGAGCAGCTGTCTTGCAGTGTTGACCAGCTGCCTACTGCTCTCTTGCCTGGAGAGGAACTGGACCCAATCTTGAACAAAGGACCCAGAAGTAACTGAAAGGGCTAGTCTGCTGGCCTCCTGATTTGACCCTCAGGGACTTAACAGGCTCTCCACAACTTCTGTACTCATCTTCAATGAGTACTTCACCCTCAAGAGGCATCTCTAAGATTCCTGGGCCCCAGGGTGGTTCTCGAGCTCTTGAAAAACTTTTGGGTGGTTTGAGATGCAAACGGGTCCGTTTGCTCCGCAACTGAGTCAGTCACACAAAGATTCAGCATGAGCCACCGCAAGCTTGTCTCTTCACACAGCAAGCATCCTCTGACAGCATGGATTACCACCACGAGGCTTCTGCCTGCTTGTCCATGCTGCCTGGCCAGCTCTTCCCTCCACGCCGACCACCACCATAAATGCTCTCCTTCTACCACATGCATGGCACTCTTGACATAAAACTTGAGAAGGTAAACATTCATCAGGACTAATCTGGAACTGTATCCGACCCACGCTCCATTGCAGTTGGCTTGAACTTTTGGATTTGGCCCAGTCAAGCATGACCAGATATCCCCGTGCTTTATGTTTTTAGACACTCTATTGCAATTTATACTTTCGAAAAATCATAACTTTGGTTCTACCTATCACATTTTTGCCATTCTGGTCTTCTTTTATTTATAAAATGAAGCGCTAGTTTTCTAACCTGGTGTACACTCTTTTTGTGTGGTGTTTTCACTGTTTTATTGTTCCAACCTACCAGAGGTTAATTTAGGGTGTGCTCGTGCCTTATCCTGACTAGGACTGTGGTTACTGCTTGACCACTGCTTATACTCCTGTCAACAAGGAATCCAATTTCTAACAACAGAGAAAAGGACCTAATATTAGCAATAAGTTAGGTGCAATAACAGTTTCTAACGCTCTCACTCCTTATGGCATTCCTATCCTACCTGAGACCATTCGTCCCTAGTGTGACCAAGTTATTTTCAGTCCCCTAAAAGGCCCTTGGACTCAGATATTTCAACTTCAAATGTGGTAATTGATCTCCCGCAACCTTATGTTGTAGTTTTATTCAATGGCAACCCCCCCCCCCATAAGGAGAGGTTGTGGGAAAACAATCTTCAATTTAAAAATAAGGTCAAGCTTAGATGAGCAGCCACATAAGGGGTACTCTTCTAGCCCATCATATTAACATGAACAGATGGGTCAGATGGATAATGAAATATGATAAGAGCTTTGAAAGGGACTGTGTGGTGGTACCTTTAAATAGCTATGGGTGGCAGCTCAGGTTTTGGCTAATTTCCTTACCTTAGTTATTAACTTTTCACTCGTATGTATCTTTCCGAAGGGTATTTTACAGACCAGGGCTAGTTGCAGCAAAACCTCCACCCCAGGATGCTCAGTTGGCTCGACTGACTTACAGGCAAACAGCAACTTATCATTTTCTGACTAAATGCAAATAGGTATGAAACTCTGTATACTTTCAAAGATTGCAATTGACTGTCTACTTTGCCTATGTCGGTTTCAGTAAGGGATTTTGACCCAATTCATACATTCCTGAGTTTCTTGAAATTGTAAGCTGGAACATGTAGGGTCTAAACAGTAGGAAATCAGATAATCTTTGGCTTGATTTTATTAGGCTTTTAGCATAATATATTTTCAGGAAACACCAGTTTTTCCTCTGCCATCCCCTTTTCCTCTGGTAGAGCCAAAGATGGGCTGATTATTTTGATTTTGCTTAATCTAAATGTCCAAATTAGTGCTGACTATTTGCACTCCTTTATGGAATGGAATTCTGTTTGCACTCACTTGATATTATCAGGTGGCTTTAATATTCACCTTTGTGGGGGCTGACGTTCTAGCTCTATTGCCACACAGATATGCTCAACTGATAGAACTTGGCACATGGAACACTCAAGACAGGGCAAGTTTTTTAATAGTTTTCTTAATTAATTTCACTTATGCTTTTCCCTTGGTAATATTGTTGATGATGGGGTTGCTATTATACCACCTACCTTCAAAGGCTGGGGCTGTTCTTCTACTATTGATTTTATATTTGTGTCAGCTCTGTCTATGGTTTAATTTGTGAATTTAGTATCCGCCCCACACAGTGATCATACCTCTTTATGTCTCTCTTTGTCTTTGGGTATGTCCAAACAGAGTGATGACCTTGTAGGCTCCATGGTGACTCCTTTAGCCCAAGGTTGTATATTATAATGGCAAAACTCTGTGCAAAATGAACTTATGATTACATTTTTTAAGAACCATACCAAGGATTTTCCAGTCTGTATAGGTGATGACTCAACATTGAGATAGATTTTATTGGCTTTTAGCTCAATCTGTCATAATGTTTCAGATTAACTGTCTTTACCAGGGGGCATGGCCATGCCTGCGACCAAGATGGCCATCCAGCAGTAAATCTCTGGTTTCAATGGCACCTCCTTTAAAGGTTTTCCTACTCCTACTCTATACGACCCCAACCAGACGGTTGGATCAGCTGCTCTGAAGGACGCAGCACCTATTAAAAGGCATCAATGCCACCACCGCAGTCTCCTTGACTTCTTGAGTGGGAGTCTCCACTATCGGTCCCAGCATTCACCTCGGGGGCCCTGCTGCGATAGGGACCATGGGCGAGCCTGAGGTGGGGGTTATCGAGCCTTGCCGGGGATGTGCCGCTCTCCCAGATCTACTGCTGGCTGAGGGGGAACTGCCATGCACACCTCATGCCCCCCTCTGCCGTGACCCGAGTCGCCTACACCGCTGCTTCTACTGTTGCCCTGAGGACAGGGCAGCATGATACAGCCTCTGCTCCTTTGTGCGGGACTCTACAGCCTGCTGGTGAGTTACCTGCCCCACTGTGCTGGGGCTGCCTTGACCGCTTTTCTGGCCCGCTACACTGGAGATCCTCTCCTGCACTAGTCCTTTGGGGTGCACCGTCTGATCTCATAAGCCGGAAGTACTCCTTCTGCCCTGCACTGCATTAATGACAAGGCACTCTTCTGTGAGCGGTGGCACCCGGCTGCGCCAACCAAATGATCCTTACTGACAGCAGACTGCATGGATCTTTCTCCCCAGCCCCACCTCATTTTGGCCATTACTCCACGGACTACGTCGAAGTTTGCTCCTTAGTGTGTGACATCGCTACACTCCCGACCAAGTCAGAGATCACAAAGACACTCAATCGTGCTGCAGACCCCAACAACACCGTTGCTCAGTTTTGTTGAGGTAGTTCAAGACCTGTCTGACAGGTAGATGGTATACTTGGTAAAAATACTCTAAGGATCAACGTTTTGGGGAGGGGGAACACATTGGTCACACGTTGGTGCATCTCCTGCATCCCAAAAGACTGAGTGGATGTATACCCACTTTACAAACAGCTGAGGCTGGACAGTTCTCCGATATTGAAGCTATCATGCATGAACATGTGCGCTATTATGAACATCTTTATTCACCCTGCACATCCGGGGATTCTGCAGCCATTCTAGACTGCCTTTCCAACGTCGCCATGGTGTGGCTCAAGGATAGCCATAGACAGTTCTTAAGTGAACTTATCTCCTGTGAGAAAATTGTGCAGATAATGGAGGCTCTTGATGGCTCCAAGGTCCCTGACCTTGACGGACTCTCGGGCGCGTTCTATAAAATGTATAAACAGCTACTTGAGCCACATCTGCTCGAGCTGCATGCTGAGGCTATTGAGAGGGGTGTCCTTTCTCCCACGTTGCGGAAAGCTTTAATCACACTATTGTTAAAACCGAGAAAGAACCTCATTTATGCACCTCTTACTGTACACTTTCTTTACTCAACTTGGATAATAAATTCCTGGCTAAAGTGATTGCAACTAGATTTTTCCTCCTCATGGAACAGATCATTTCACCAATGCAAACAGGCTTTGTCCCCCACAGATCTACTTCTCTAAATCTGCAGACAGTTTTTGCAGTCTTGAGCAGATTCTCCCCAGATGTTCCAACAGCAGTAGCCCTCTTAGATGCCAAAAAGGCAATTGATTCTTTAGAATGGTCATTCTTAAGGGTGACACTAGACAAATTAGACCTTCCCTGCTGCTTCACTGGCCTAATCAGGCTTCTTTATTTTAACCCTGTGGCCTGCCTCCTGGTCAATGGCCCAATTACTGGCACCTTCCAAATGACCAGAGTGACCCGTCAAGGATGCTCTCTTTCACCACTTCCCTTATCCATACCTATAGACCCACTAGTTCGGCATTTACAGGAGCGTCATCTCCCTTAGGGCCTGTAATTCCTCCTGTGTCTGCTGCTGTTGTCGCTCTCTGCAGATGACATACTGCTTTTTGTTCATCATCCCTCTGTCAATTTTCCACTGCTTATATGAGAAGTCATCGAATTTGGTGGCCTCTCTGGCCTTAACATAAACGTGGCCAAATCAGAACTTTTACCCCTTACTGATATAACGAAGCCTGAACCTCTTGAAAACCCCTTGACCAGGAGGATAAACACAATCAAATACCAGTGCATTATTCTCCATAGAGAAAAAGAACAGATAATTTGCCTCAATTACGATCTCATCATCGACCAACTCACCACATAGATCAGTAATTGGATAAAATCACACTATCACTGGCAGGACAATTGGTGGGCATTAAAATGATTGTCTTCCCCCGCTTCCTATATTGTTTCTTCAATTTACCGATCCAATTAACTAACACTATCTTCACTACCCTAGACAGCCTTTTATTGCACCTTATATTGGCAGGGAGCAGACCCCAAATTAGATGGGACACCCTAGTGCTCCCTTACAAGTGCGTTGGGTTCGGTCTACTAGATCTGCAACTTTACTGTTTTGCAGCCCAATGCAAGTTTGCATATCATTGGTATCACCCAGATGCACATATTCCCTGCATAAGACCTGAAAAGCACCAGGCTGAACAGGTGCTTATCCCATCCCTGCTACACAAGGGCATTTCCATGAATCCATCTGATATACAAACACTTTCCACCATGGTTGAAGCTTCTACGCTGCCTGGGGGCCGTTATTCTCCTGCCATACCCATGGCTAACATTTCTTGGCTTCTACTAACACAGGAGAAACTCAACCAGTGCACTTTATCGCTACACAATTTACACACTATTGGCAACGTTTTCAAAAGATGGTCATGTGCATACACATGCAGAAACTGCTCGGTACTATCATTCTACATTCATGGAGCACTTTGTGCCTAGGCGCCTACATAACACACTATGCTCCCACATACCCACCTATCCCCTTGTTCAAGATGCCTTCTCTCCCTTAATCAATCAATCAATCAGGGGGTTTTGAGGAAAATGATATTTTGCCTGACCAAATATGTCCACTACATATACCCTATGTTACATGTCATGTGCATGTCACCCATGCATATTTCCCGTAGTGGCCTGAATCACTAGGCCTCTGCAAACATGTCCTGCAAGTCAAGTCATCAAGTCTCCCAAACGTTAAGCTAAAATGAAGGCCCATGTATTTGCATTTTGCATTGTGCTCTTTTAAATAAATATCGTACTGGTTGAGCCTGAAACCACTTTCTGAATTAATGTTTTCATGACTCTTGGCATACTGAGCTGCAGTCACGTCAGCAAGAAGCCTGCCAAGACGGTATTATGAATAACAGTTATCTGTTTGCTGTACAGAGTGGCATCCCTGCCCGGTGAGGAAAAGTAAACAGAACCCGTCCGATAGCCATTCTGTCTCCATTTAAGTGAATTACAGTGCTTGCACCCATAGAAAGCTCATGCAATGAACGAATAAATATGCCCTCTCTGTCTTTTAGTGACGAACAACCTTTTCTTCAGATAATACATCCCCTGACTCTAGATATCAGTTGTACTAGACGTGCTGGTCGCCCTGACATAATTGAGATTCCTCTACTAGGTTGAAAGTCAGCTCTCCTCCCAGTTACACGTCAATTGCACGTCATGCTCAAAGTTGCACAAGTAGGGCAGAGTTCCAGCTGGTCATGCAAACTCCTCCTAAGTACCCACCCACCTATGACACCTACCTATCACCTACCTATGACTCATCAAAGTACACACCTTCATGTACACCCACATGTTCTTATCTCATTTTCTTCCTTGCTCTGCTTAGCCTATGTACAAGAAATGTATATATACGATGTTCAGTAAATAATTGTTAGAAGACTCTTCCTGAACCTCAGAGGTGATGGAACATATTCTCCCTTTGACTCGAGTTATTGGAATAAAGCCCATTTTAACTCAGATACCACGGACTCTGCTTCTCACTTGATGCATGATACTTTGTGAATGCCTAGAAATTCTGCCAGGGTAATAATTTATTTACCACATAATTTGGCGCCCTTACAGGGACATATCCCTTTCCCCACTCGCCGGAGTTGTGGGTCTAGTCTTTGCCCCCTTCTACAGCCGTGACGGACTTCAAAGTGCGCACGCCATCGGGATTTCCCGCTACTCCCTCAGGCCCAGGAGGAGGACGGACTGCGACCAGGCATCCATGTGAGGCGGTGAGGAACGCGGATAGTCTCAACCAGAGGCCCAGCCCGTGAGAGAGCTAGGTCCGAGGTCTCCAGAGGTCCACCTGTTCCAAGGCGCAAGCGTAGTCAAGTCAAGTTTCCGAGGCCTTCAAGTTTCAAGTTCTGCTTTCCCGGTGAGTACCACTATGGGGAATGTATCAAGTTTCAAGACGGGCTCATTTTAAATGAGAACGGTCAAGACGGGTCCACGGTTAAACGTGGGCCCGGTAAAGACGTGTCTCAATTTTTTGGGACCGGTATGGTTGTACTGTATTTTCAGTGCACAAAACTGTTTTTCAAGTACATGTTTAACTCTCTGTAATGGTATCTGTTTTAGTGTTTCAATGTTATGTTGTTTAGTGTGAATGATTGTTGATTGTTTCAGTCTATTTTTGTGTATTGTGTTTCCATTGTGTTGATTTCAACATGCCACTGTTTTCAAAGTTGCGTCAGATAGGGACCAGAAAAGGTATACTAGAATAGACAGTTAATATCCGGCCTAGAGACACACCTGGTCATGATATGTGTTAAAAAGTCAAGACCCTCTCAGAAAGATGCCATTGAGTTATGGCGCAAAGAGTCACATAGGTGATCAGAGAAAGAATTCAACAAAGCAGAGAGAACTAAAACAAGCAGAGAAAAAATAAAGCCAAAGAAAAAGAACTACGGGATAAGGGGGAACAGGTCAAGACAGAACAGACTGTTAGAGAAAGAAATTCCGTCATTACTGGTATTTATCCCACCCTGTCAGAAGAACTAGTTCAAGTGACCACCTCAGAAAGACCCAGTAGGTAAAGAACGCCACCACCTGTACCCTTTAGAGTATGTAAAATAAGTCGACAGCATCTGAAGAGTTCATTTCCTTGTATCTAGACGAGTCCCTTCTGGACTGCGAAAGTGCCTTGTGAGTAACTAGTTGGTTTATTTGTAAATAGCGCCTTGTGATTAAGACTTGTGAGTAGTTTGTTGAATTTTCTTAAGTATAGCTCCTTGTAAATATGCCTTGTGAATAGCGTGTCATTTTTGTGACTTGTTGAGCTTCTTGTAAATATGGCTTGTGAATAGCGCCATGTAGTTATGGCTTGTGCAGAGCATGTTATCATCAGGTCCCTAGCCATTACGTTAGGCAGGAGAGAGCTGGATCTCTTTCAAGTACTTGGAGAAAATGTTTTGAAGATGTGCGTATGTGTTATGTGATAACGTGGAGAAATGAGTTCATGACTTTCCCATGTACTGCAGTCATTGGGGAAAGATTGTGCTTCAGCTGCCGAAGAGTTAATATCTTGTACTGAGTAGGCAGTATTTGTTTTAACATGCTGATCAACAAGGTGTTGAGGGATTTTGGCGTTTTTTGCGGGGGGGTCGTGTATTTGAGCGGAAATTCGTACCCGTTCCAGTGGAGGGATTTGGTTGCTTTTTAGTGAGGATTTAGGGAATAGCTTGGACTACTGTGATGCCAAATTTGAAAAGGATCCGAGCTGTGGAAGTGGTGGAAAAAAGCATGTTTTGTGTGGAGGTGCGATTTGCCATGTTATCCAATGGGCGTATTTCTGAAATGTGAGATAAGGGTTTGCACAAAGAGTGCTTCAATGTTTTCACGGTTGGAAAGAAAATATGAAACAGACCCATTAGAGAATGTGCTTTAAATTAGTGTAATGCAACAGTGTTTTTTGTTTAAATAGGAATGTTCCTACAGAATATTTTTCCCAATGCAAGCTGCCCTTTAGAATAGCGTTGTGACAGTTAATAGACTCAATTAGAAAACATGGGGTTTTTTTTGTTTGAAAAATTATGAATCTGGCCCTTTTAATAGGTAGAATAGAAGAGCGTGCACGCTTAATTAGGAAAGTGGCTATTTGTAAATTAATGAACGTGGCCCTTTTTGATAGCTACAATACACTACCATCTTAGTGCATTGCTAAGAGTCCCCTACATTAGCTTGATTTGCATTCATTTAGTTTCAAGGCTCACTTATGTACTTTGACAGGCTGCTGATAGAAAGGTATAATCTTGCACGGTAAAAGCAGTGTTCATTAAACAAGACTTGGAAAATAGGATCAATAAATTGATATATGCAGAGAACAGTCCCAACGCAACAGTCCATGATAATTCGTTTTTTTTTCTCTCAACTGCAAAGTGCTTAGCGTTGTGTGCAGAAGCAAACTGTCCCTTTTTGTGTGGTAATTTGCATGCTAAACAAATGCCCATGTTTCAAATGTCTTGCCTTCTAGCTGAATTAGTTAGACAAAAGTGTTTTTTAGAAAGTGGAGCTTTTAAGTAGCAGTACAGAATGATTTTAAAATGCTAGCATGTCACTCAGTTACGGAAAAATACATGTCTTTATTAATTTACTTTTTAACACGTTTTAAATGTGCTTCAGTTAGTTAGAGAATAATGGTTCTGGCCTGGGAAGAGATATGTTATGACGTACAAGGAATGTGTTTTTTAACCTTGAGACAGTCCGTCCGAGACCGAGATGGCCTGGCTCCCAGTAAATGTTTATGTAAAGGGAGGGCTACTCCCTCTTGGAGCGAGCAGTGCCTGTCTTGTTGATATTGGCCATACTCCAATTCTTTCCGCGATCCTTTTGTTTATGTAAAGGGAGGGCTGCTCATCAGACTTACACTAGCTTCCTTCGAATGTGGAGGGAGGAGGCTTGCAGCTCACTCTTTCAGAAACTTGGCAGACGCCTGACTCTTTCAATGAGCTCAGCGTTGGCAGCGACCCAATTTTAGAGAAGCAGAGACGAGTGAGAGGCTTGTCTCCTCTTAGTGATGTTTGACACTGAGCCAGCTCCTGGCTCTGAGGGGAGGGGTAGGTGAGCAAGGAGTGGGTTCGTAGCGAAGTTACCTCCCCAGCCCCTCTGACTTGTGTACAAATAGTTGCTCTTCCTTACAGTTAAGTCACGCTTGCAAATGTATAGTTTAAAATAGTGTAACAAGCATAATTGGCAGGAGTCTTGCTCTTGCAATGGGTTCAGCATCTGGCAGTCATTCAATTTTAGATCACAGTGTAGCCCGGCTTGGAGTTGATCCAAAGTTCCGAGCGCAGACATCTTTCTAAAGGGAGGGGCTGTTTCTCACAGAGGCTCCAGCCTTCTGTCTATGACAAGAATAAATTGGATTTTATTCAAATACATTTAGAGAGCATATTGTAGGTGGTATGGTCATACTATTCCCAAGATTTAGAGTAGGATTTTAGTATAAACTGCAGAGCTTTTGGAACGAGGCTCCACTTAACTTAGAGGTTAACAGAGGTTCATGAGCGTTTGTTTGAGGTTCCCCCAAAATAAAAATTGTGGTTTTGGATTGAAAATTCATTTTTATTTATTTATTTATTTTTATGTAATTCATTTTTGCTGGATTGATGACATAGGGTCCTAGCATTTGCAGTCAAGCATTAAAGCGACAGCTAGTCAGTGTTTACATGCTTACCTGCACAGCGCTGATACAGTACATAAACTACATTCTAATTACAGCAAGATCAGAACCAGACTGTGACATTGCATCTCTGACAGTCTTACACTTTCTGTGAAAAGCAAGTGGTGTACAACACTTGCTTTCCAAGGAGGGTACACCAGGTATACAGCTAACATAACCATTTATTGGCCTTACTTCTTACTGTAGGCAATGGATTCCCCAGTATGCATATCTAGCCAAACCACTCATACAGTTAACTACACAGGAGGCAGCCATTTTGACTGTTCTCCCTTGGACACAAGAACACACCTTGGCATTTGAGGAATTAAAAAGAGCATTATGTCAAGCGCCAGTTTTAAGCGACTCCATGTTACAGTAAACATTTTATGCTTTTTTTATGTTTTTTTATTTTTATTTGTTTTTACATTTGACTGTAGCGAGACTGACAGGATATGGACTGACATTATTTCAACCACACATAGAGATCAGACGTTGTAATATTCTGAATCCTGCAACACTTTTGCCCTCAAGTACAGTAAATGCACCACCACATGACTGTGTGGAAGTTATGAATATAGTGACAAGGCCAAGACAAGACCTGACAGATATTGTACTTCTAGACCTGACCTGACGCTCTATGTAGATGGATCATGCATGAGAACAAGTACAGGAGACTTAGTAGCAGCGTATGCCGTGACCACAGAAGTCATAGAGACACAGAAAATAGACACCCTGTCTGCACAAGCAGCAGAGCTCATTGCTCTGACACAAGCCTGCATAAGAGCTAAGCACTTGAAAGTAAACATTTATACTGACTCACAATACGCTTTTGACGTTGTTCATGATTTCGGGGTTCTGAGGAGAAAGAGAGAGGTTTCTTGAGACCTCCCATGGGACCAAGATTCAGCACAGCCAGCTTATTCAGGCCCTGTTAGAGGCCATACATTTACCTACAGCCATTTCTATCCTGAAATGCAAAGCTCACACCAAAGTTACAGACACCATTTCCCAGAGTAATGACCTGGCAGACCGAACAGCCCAGACAGCCCAGACAGCCCAGACACCAACAGACACGACAAGGACAGAGGTACCATTACTGACATAAAGTATGACAGTCAGGGATCCTACACAAGATGTACTCGACATACAGACATATGCCACAACAGATGAGATAAAGAAATGGACTGAACAAGGAGGGGTCCAGACTAACCAAGGTTGGATGACTAAGGGAAAAAGCACATGATTTCAGATGCTATGGTACAAGTAATCATAAGCACAGCACATAGTCCCGCACACTTAGGAGAGAAGGCAATGCTAGACAGCTTACGGAACATTTGGTTTAACAAGCAGCGAACATGTATGATCTATTGCCAGTTCAATCCAGGTAAAGGCATTCCGGTGGAACAAGGCGGATTTCATCCTCCTGACCACCCTTTTGAAGTTCTCCAGATGGATTATATCCAAATGGACAGATGTAGAGGTTTAACAAGTATGTCCTAGTAGTTGTGTGTGCACTGTCTAGATGGACGGAAGCATATCCAGTTCCAGATTATACTGCTGTTACAACAGCCAGACAATTAGTGCGCAGTACTTCCCCAGCTATGAATCACCTCATGTGATCTACCTCATGTGATCTATTCAGATAACGATCAGCCATTCTCCTCTGAACTAATGAAACAAGTGTCCCTTCTGTTAGGTTATACATGGAAATTCCATTGTGTCAGACACCCAGAAACAGCAGGCCTTGTAGAAAGACATAATCAGACAATTAAGACATAGTTGCTGAGATCTGTACAGACAAAGGCGTGGATTGGATGGTGGCCTTGCCGGTTGCCCTCTTTTACATGCGTATGGTAGCTCATTCCAGAACAGGCCTATCTCCTTATGGAGTATATATGTGGGGTACGCCTATGCCAAAGAAAATAACTGATGTTGACAGTAATATGCTGACAGATTACCTGGCTTCCTTGATGTCTGCACTACTCTCTTTTTCATTCACAGGTTGCTGCCGCCTTCCCTGACAACACCCAGGTCAAGGAACATGCCATAGCACCAGAGGATTCTATACTTGTGTCCGGATTTTTGATCGTTCAAGTCCCCTTGAGCCACGTTGGAAGACGCCGAAGTTGGTGGAAGGACGTAAAGGCCGAACTCACCTTCATCACTATTTGGAACTTTGGAACTTTGGAACTTTTATAAAGAACACTGACCTTTGCTAGAAAATACCCCTCAGCAAGAGTATAGGTCTAGATTAAGAACTAGCAAGTCAGACGTAGTTTAATTGTTTAAGCCCACCCGGTGGTGAATCGGTTAGACTCGATTCTGACATGTATAAGATCACATATGAGAATAGCAAGAAGAGAGATAAGAAGGAAAAGTACTGCAGGGTATTACGCAGTAGATGTATAGTTACTTTGATCATCCTTTTTATTCTGTGCATTGTTATAATTGGTGTTAGTTTATTGCTACATGTTTTCTTTCCTATTTCCTCACATATACACTCTTCCAGTAACAGCACCGCAGAGCACACATTTAGTGACCTGCCACCTCATGAATTGTCATATCGACTTGCACTACGTAACAATACTTTTATTCGTATGTTACACCATTCTCATCAGACCAGCAATGCGACCGATTGCTGGGTATGTGGCCAAATGCCACCTTATCAAGAGACGAAGGGAGTCTTGCCCTTCTACCCTTTACCGTTCTCACACAATGGTTCGTGTGGAGCATGGTTTGCCTTAATGACCTCAATAGATAGAAGGTACATAGCTTATCCAGGTGGCTGGATATATGGAAACCTGAATAAAGTAATGAATGAAGCATGTTTTCCAGACAAAAACGGATTCCCCCAAAGAAAGGGATCCGATTTAGAGAATGATGAGTACGAACAGGGAAATACATCCGTTAATTTTATAATGTTAAACGTTCAGCCCAAGCAAAACACAGGTCCACCGTTTATATCAGTCCTGCCAGCAAAAGGTGATTTATGTGTTAGTAAGAAAGGCTCAGTACATATGGGACACAGCAAGTGTAACACTGTAGTAGAGTTTGATGATAACGGACTTTCTTCTTTCAAAACATCACGCCATACCTATTTCATTTGTGGTCAGACAGCCTATGTACATCTGCCCTTAGACTGGGGTGGGACTTGTTATATAGCATTCTTATTGCCACCCGTTTTTCTAGCCCCATCAAATTATCATAGAGATTCACGACTAGAACATTTTAGACAAAAGAGAGAGACAGATTCCGCAGGGATCGATCAGACTGAAACAGCTTGGGAGCAATATACAGATTTCAACAGAGGATTCTTTTTCTTCATAGGTCCCGTCCAAAACAGTAAACTGATACGCAGGTTAACAAGGACTCTTGAAACAGTTGTAAATGTAACTGCATCTGCCCTGGCGAACTTGACCCAGGAACAGTCTGCTATTAGACTTGTCGTTCTTCAAAACCGCCTCGTTCTAGACGTCATCTTGGCGGATAGGGGCGGAGCTTGTAGAGTCATCCGATCTAGTTGTTGCATTTTCATCCCAGATAATGCACCATCTGTGTACGAAGCAATAACAAGGCTCTACAAGATTGCTCATGCCATACATCAAGATCCAGGCACATGGACTTGGTCCAGTTGGTTCTGGGGTGTAATATCTGCATGGGGATGGAAAGTTATGTCCTTCCTAGGAATGGCCCTACTTATGGTATTTGGTTGCTGTCTCTGTCTGCAGTGTGGTCCGGCGATTTGCGGCATGTGTGCCACTGCCTGTGTTCCCCATCCACGTAAACAAAGAGTTAAAGATGAACAAATGATTCTGTATGATGAACTATACGGTCTCATGAATATAGATGTATCCTAAAGGGTTATGTAGGGGACAAGGAGGGAATGAGGAAAATTATATTTTGCCTGACCAAATATGTCCACTACATATACCCTATGTTACATGTCATGTGCATGTCACCCATGCATATTTCCCGTAGTGGCCTGAATCACTAGGCCTCTGCAAACATGTCCTGCAAGTCAAGTCATCAAGTCTCCCAAACGTTAAGCTAAAATGAAGGCCCATGTATTTGCATTTTGCATTGTGCTCTTTTAAATAAATATCGTACTGGTTGAGCCTGAAACCACTTTCTGAATTAATGTTTTCATGACTCTTGGCATACTGAGCTGCAGTCACGTCAGCAAGAAGCCTGCCAAGACGGTATTATGAATAACAGTTATCTGTTTGCTGTACAGAGTGGCATCCCTGCCCGGTGAGGAAAAGTAAACAGAACCCGTCCGATAGCCATTCTGTCTCCATTTAAGTGAATTACAGTGCTTGCACCCATAGAAAGCTCATGCAATGAACGAATAAATATGCCCTCTCTGTCTTTTAGTGACGAACAACCTTTTCTTCAGATAATACATCCCCTGACTCTAGATATCAGTTGTACTAGACGTGCTGGTCGCCCTGACATAATTGAGATTCCTCTACTAGGTTGAAAGTCAGCTCTCCTCCCAGTTACACGTCAATTGCACGTCATGCTCAAAGTTGCACAAGTAGGGCAGAGTTCCAGCTGGTCATGCAAACTCCTCCTAAGTACCCACCCACCTATGACACCTACCTATCACCTACCTATGACTCTTCAAAGTACACACCCTCATGTACACCCACATGTTCTTATCTCATTTTCTTCCTTGCTCTGCTTAGCCTATGTACAAGAAATGTATATATTCTATGTTCAGTAAATAATTGTTAGAAGACTCTTCCTGAACCGGAATAAAGCCCATTTTAACTCAGATACCACGGACTTGCTTCTCACTTGATGCATGATACTTTGTTAATGCCTAGAAATTCTGCCAGGGTAATAATTTATTTACCACAGTTTGTAGAGTGCACTATTCTCTCTGCTCTCTGCAGATGACATACTGCTTTTTGTTCATCATCCCTCTGTCGATTTTCCACTGCTTATATGAGAAGTCATCGAATTTGGTGGCCTCTCTGGCCTTAACATAAACGTGGCCAAATCAGAACTTTTACCCCTTACTGATATAACGAAGCCTGAACCTCTTGAAAACCCCTTGACCAGGAGGATAAACACAATCAAATACCAGTGCATTATTCTCCATAGAGAAAAAGAACAGATAATTTGCCTCAATTACGATCTCATCATCGACCAACTCACCACATAGATCAGTAATTGGATAAAATCACACTAACACTGGCAGGACAATTGGTGGGCATTAAAATGATTGTCTTCCCCGGCTTCCTCTATTGTTTCTTCAATCTACCGATCCAATTAACTAACACTCTCTTCACTACCCTAGACAGCCTTTTATTGCATCTTATATTGGCAGGGAGCAGACCCCAAATTAGATGGTTAGGGGTTTTGCCTGCACTGTTGTTAGCGAGGACACTCTCTGCCCTGAAGGAAGTACCGAGGACTTGCCGTTCCCTGGAGGGAACCAACGCCTGCTATCCTTTGTGTTGCCGCCTGCGGGGACCGGGACGGGACTGCGAGACCCAGCATTCTCAGCGCGGTTTCCATCGCAGCGCAGCTGGTGTCTCTTCCCGCCCACAGCACTCCTGTAGGCTAAAAGCAGCCCGTAGTTCCTACATTAAGGGTTTTGCCTGCACTGTTGTTAGCGAGGACACTCTCTGCCCTGAAGGACGTACCGATGACTTGCCGTTCCCTGGAGGGAACCAACGCCTGCTATCCTTTGTGTTGCCGCCTGCGGGGACCGGGACGGGACTGCGAGACCCAGCATTCTCAGCGCGGTTTCCATCGCAGCGCAGCTGGTGTCTCTTCCCGCCCCCCAGCACTCCCGTAGGCTAAAAGCAGCCCGTAGTTCCTACCTTACGGGTTTTGCCTGCACTGTTGTTAGCGAGGACACTCTCTGCCCTGAAGGACGTACCGAGGACTTGCCGTTCCCTGGAGGGAACCAACGCCTGCTATCCTTTGTGTTGCCGGCTGCGGGGACCGGGACGGGACTGCGAGACCCAGCATTCTCAGCGCGGTTTCCATCGCAGCGCAGCTGGTGTCTCTTCCCGCCCCCAGCACTCCCGTAGGCTAAAAGCAGCCCGTAGTTCCTACCTTACGGGTTTTGCCTGCACTGTTGTTAGCGAGGACACTCTCTGCCTTGAAGGACGTACCGCGGACTTGCCGTTCCCTGGAGGGAACCAACACCTGCTATCCTTTGTGTTGCCGCCTGCAAGGACCGGGACGGGACTGCGAGACCCAGCATTCTCAGCGCGGTTTCCATCGCAGCGCAGCTGGTGTCTCTTCCCACCCCCAGCACTCCCGTAGGCTAAAAGCAGCCCGTAGTTCCTACCTTACGGGTTTTGCCTGCACTGTTGTTAGCGAGGACACTCTCTGACCCCTGAAGGACGTACCGAGGACTTGCCGTTCCCTGGAGGGAACCAACACCTGCTATCCTTTGTGTTGCCGCCTGCGGGGACCGGGACGGGACTGCGAGACCCAGCATTCTCAGCGCGGTTTCCATCGCAGCGCAGCTGGTGTCTCTTCCCGCCCCCAACACTCTCTACTTAACCCCTCCCCTTCCCGCGGACCGCGGGACGCGCGCGGGCGGTCGCTGGGCCAAGACCGGGCAAAGAGCGGGCCCTCTGTGGCCCTCAGAGGCGGGAAAAGGCTGGGCTGGGCCAGAACCTCTGGTCGGACATCGGCCCGTGTAGGACTATCGGAGTAAGCCCACTGGGGTATTATTTTCCTGCTTAAAATGTCTATTGAAGCCCTAACTCCGGAACTTGTTGGTTCAGATAAGCCAGTGAGCTTGATCAATGGGACATTAGACAACTATTTTAAGAGAACTGTTATGGACACTCCCAGTATTCCTACCCTAGCGGAACGACGGGCTGAGCATCGACGCTCGGTGGAAAGCATGAAAAATAGGTCTCTACCTGACTCACCCGTATTGATCATCTCCACCTTGGAGGGGACTTTAACTGAGAATGATTGTACTTTTTCTCAGGATAGTGTTCCATTAATATTTAGAGAGCGTACGCCCATGAATGATATTGGGTCCCAGGATATTGTGAATGCCCCTATTAATCCTATTAATCCCAGTGTAAATAAGGCCACAATTATAACTGAGGCACTGATAACCCCTATCCCTAGGCAAAGTAAACCCGCTAGGAGCAGGGCTAAGAAAGTTATGCCTACTAAAACTTATGGCCCCCCACCTAATAAAAAAAGGCGGAAAAGGGCAGACTTACCGAAGCGCAAAATAAATCATGCTGATTTTGGGATTAAAGCTACTACTAATACAGGGGGAGAGCGGGTACTAGCATCGGAACAGGGAACTATGGCTACATCACTTATATATACAAACCCCACGTCTAAAGTAGTGGAGGCCAGCTCTGATAATTCATCCGTTGGTGTGGTACCACAGGAATCCCCAAGCCATGTCTTACTCGATAGTATAGAGTGCATAATAAGGACATACACTCTTGCTATCGTAGAAAGACTTAATAAAATGGATGATAGGCTCGGGAAGATAGAGCGGGATATGGGTAGCAAGTTAGCAACCACTAAGGTTCTTTCTAACCCTGTTTTACAAACTACCCTCATACCAACTCCTTCAAGTACCCCAGTTGTAACCCCTACACCTGCCCCTGCCCAGACTATGGTCATGTCACAAGCATCACACACCCCTAGAGAAATTATACCTAAAGCTACCTCTGTATTGTCAAAAAGTAAACTCACATTGCCCCCTGCTGTATCTGCTAGTGCTGTTCCTCTGCTCTGGCACTTGGACCAGGTGGGCTCCTAGTTCATTCGCTCCTGGGGTGCCTGGACAAACGCGCCGATTCTGCTTTCCTTCGTCGCCAGTTGTTGTGTCATTATCGGTGAAGCATGACAGGAGTCTTCTGCTTGATTCAGGTCCCTTTATTATTCTTGGTCACTTCGCAAGACCACACGTCCTGCCTAATGCCCAGTTCCTGGCTTTCTGCCCGTCCCCTACTCCTTGACCGGAAGTGGTGTCCGGTTCCTTGCCCCCCTCCCACCAGTCGGGTCCAGGGTCCTAGTGCCATGTGCCCAGGTCACGACAGCCGGGGTCTTCTAATTACAACAATGTTCAGTGAACACTTCCATATTCCAGTAAAGATTAAGTGGGGTCTGCACAACTGAAAAAAATTAAAAACCACTGAGGTATCACAATGAAATCTGTTTTGGAACCTTTCCCCTTACATTGCCTGCTAAGCGGCCTTCTTACTTCTGCCCGAATTACTACCATGGAAAAGGGATGCGTTCTTATTGAGTCTTTTTAGGCCTCTTTGGTCTGTGGCTATTGCCCCTTTATATAAGGGACTTTGCCAGGGTTTCATTCGCACCTAAATTTAACTGAAGCCTTGTATTTTGTGGCTGTGCAAATGGTCACTCCTATGCCCACTCTTTAAAGTTCTTTCGATGTGATGTTTGATTGTTCCCTGGTCCAATATTCCATTACATTCTTTTATATTAATGTAATTTGTGAGCTTACTCATTAACATACAATAAAAGAAAATATAGTGGTTTCAATGTCCCAAATAATAGTTGTATCATTCATGCATTTATTACAATTTTAAACGTAGTCAAATCTGCAGGTGTGAATCTTAAAAATGTAATCACTGAATAATGCAAAAATACGGAAGAACTGACGTGTTGTAGTGCCATTTCAAACTTAAAAACTGCATTCAGCCTCCCGCGAAACAGACTTTGTAGTAGTGTTGCATATATTCAGCAGTTTCTTTTGTCAATAATATCAGTATAGGAGAAGATGTTGGGATCCAGTAAACAGATTGCTCAGTAAGATGGATAAATACCAATAAATCAAAATGATTCCAGGACACAATTGAGTTCTTGATTTAAAGTGGTGCTGACTCCCTGCTTGTAATTGCAACAACACCTTTAATCAAGCCAACATTGGTAAACACTGTCTTAGATGCAACCTGGTGCCTTCTGTCTGCCTCAGAACAACAATAATAAACCAGGTCTGTGTTTTATGTCTCATAGACAAGTGCTTCAATCATTTACTAGGTTGGCAGAAATAATGCATGCACATTTGAGGGACTGGAGATAAATTAAGGATAACTCTGAAGCAAGCCACAGAGAACAAATGCATTCGGGTGCATTAAATTGTTACAGAGGAACTACGAAAAAAATAGCTGGTTCAAAACATATTGGTTTTGATTCAAAGCCATTATGCGGAGGCATACATCTTCTAAAGATATTCCTCTGCAGGTGTAAATATGACAGCACATTTTATTCTGGATTATAATACTTCTTTGTAAAACATGTAGGTAACTTTTCGAAATCCCATGGCTAATTAAGAGCTTTTTGATTTCAAATGTTCGGTATCATTCGACTGTCAGACACAAGACCAGGAAAATAAGCTACAACTCAACACGTGTAGCAAGAAAACACCCCGCCCTACAATTTGAATATCCCTCACATTAAAATCTCACCGATTTTAACAACAACCTCACTACAGTGCTTACATGTCTGTGTCTACAGATTACAAGCTTGGCCGTCCTTCTCGTTGCATCCATTACTGAATCCTGCTTCTCCCAGCCTTTTGCATGCCTAAATTATATTTCGGAGTCCTGGACTGCATTACAGATGTTTTACAGGTGTAAACTCAAGTTTTACAACCAATAAACGTGAATTTGATTTACGCATATATAAAATTACCCCTGGACTATGTTTTATGTGTGAGAAAGGCTAGTCCCAAAGATATGGACTGGATATTCCACAGCAGGAATGCCTTTGATAAGAGAGGAACACCAACAAAGCTGTTAGTTAGTGGGCGAACATGTAATTCATAGGCTGAGTATTCATTCATGAATTCACAAACCTTTTGCAACACATATTCCTATGATGGTTGCAGTCAGGAGCAGGATTAAATTCATATCTACATAAAGAGGTTAGCACCTCCAAAATTAAAATGAGTGTTGGGCAAGACATTTTGCTATAAACAAAATATTTTCCATGTGGAGAAAAAAAGAGAGAAAATGCAAATGCACTTTTGAAATGTATGTATTTATTTATTTAGTAGCTTGTAAAGCGTGCGGCTACCTCCAGCGGAGGTGTCCCGGCGCTAAGATTACCAGAGTATCCCCAGAGAGAGAGGCCTAGTTCAAATCCGAAAGAAAGTGAAAAGGAATGCTAAGGCATTTAATTAGCGTTTAGTAAACAGCCAGGTTTTTAGTTTGCGACGAAAAACTGGCTCGGATTCAATGAACCTGAGGTCAAGAGGTAGGCTGTTCCAGAGCTTGGCAGCAGTGACGGTGAAAGTTTTGCCGCCACTTCGAGAGAGCCTGAATCTTGGGACGATCAGTAGACGAAGGCTGTTGGATCTCAAGTGTCTTACTGAAGATGAAATCTTGAGTCGTTTGCTCAGATAGGTCGGGCCAGTTCCATGAATTGCACGGAATGCAAGAATCAGGGTTTTGAAGTCGATACGCCGGGCTATGGGAAGCCAATGTAGCTCATCCCGGTATGCTCTGACCGAATTACGGGCAGGGATATTACCAATGAGACGAGCAGCGGCGTTCTGAATGATTTGCAAACGGTCAATCAGATATTGGGGGGCACCAGCATATAGACTATTGGCATAGTCTAGATGTGCCGTGATTAGTGCCTGGACAACCGTTTTGCGGGATGTTTGAGGAAGGTAGGGAAAAATCTTCCTGATCATGCGCAGTTTGTATGCTGAAATGTACACGTGTTACATGCATGCATACAAAATTACTCTCGCAAGTGAGGAATCCAGAATTTATAAAACAATTCCAGCACTAGTGGCAGCCAGCGTGGATCGAGATGGCAGGGAAGGGGGGGGCAAGGGGGTAAATAACAAATTACATTAAACTTACCTCCTCGCCCCATCCTCACTGTGTCCACCTCGTCATGTCTCTCCAATCCTCTCTCTCCACTCCTCCCTCAGGCTGGAACAAGAAGCACCCAGGAAGCAACCAATCACCCAGGCTCCCCTGAGCCAATCACAACATTGTGATTGGTCTGAGCTCCCTGGTTTGGCTCTGAGATTTGGACTGGGACCCTGGGCATTTAGTCCACCCAGGATGTAATGCAGCCTGTGTGGAGAACATGCTAAGTGTGCATGAATGTTTGGCCAGTCCAAGACGGCGGCCAAAAAATCATGCGCACTTAGGGAGTGAAAACAACTCCACCCCCTGCTCTGTCAGCAGAGAAGCCTCGCCCCGTCTCACAAAGCTGCCGCACCCGCAACAGGAAAAAATAACATGATAACAACATTGAGTATCATTTTATTTTTCCTTATCCTGCTGAAAAGCAGGCTAGCGATCTTCCTTCGCCTTAGCGAAGAAGCCGCCACTGCTACGTTTTTGAATCTGTAACACAGTGCTTCCACCACAAATAACTCAGCATTTCTAATCAGTATTAGAGAGTCGCAAATGCAATGTTTTAGCTGTGCTTAATGTAATGAGATACTTTTAACTTGGCATTAATTGGTCTTGGCCTACTTTTCTTTTCAGAGAGCACATTTATAATGCTTTTGAAATGCTGTGGCTATCACTAACTTGTTTTCTCTCTCCAATCCTGTGCACCAAGGAGCTTTAGATAGGATTCATTCATCTATTGCACGATTACTCAAAATCATTTCAATGTAAAACTCTTTCAAGTTAAAAACAGCTGCAGTAAAAATATAACAAATTATTTTTTTTAAACTGAGATATGTTAAGATCAAATGTTTCAAGCCAAAGTCAGTAAAAGGCCTACGGTTGCCCAGTACTGTTTCCCCCCAAACAATAAAATTTCCCACTTCAGCCCATCTATCCCTAATTTGGAGTGCATGTGGGGGAAGGAGGGCCAATAAATCAGAATTTTCACCTTTCTCAGAGAGGCCTTTAAACCTAAAAACAACCCCAGAACTTTGCGCTCCTCTTCCTATCACTGTGTTAACATTCCCCGCACCCGAAGAGTCAACTGGGGAGACAGATGCTTTGTAATAGCCACCGCCAAACTTTGGAATTCTCTCCCCACTTACATCAAAACCAGCCCCACCCTCATGACCTTCAGGAGACAGCTAAAAACTTGGCTTTTCACTCAGTAAACTGTCCTTTCCGTGTAACCATTTCTGTCTGACTACTTTTTGATCTATAGCGCCGAGACACCCATGGGTATTTGCGCGCTTTAAAAGTCGCATAAATAAATAAATAAATGACGGGTTAGGCATTATGGACTATGAAGGGTTCTGCACCGAAAACAGTCTCTTCTGCTTGTCAAGCAGACAGCAGTACTACTGCAGCCTTCATAAACTTCTCAAAGTGGGCAGCCAATTGTACAGATTCCCCTCTCAATCATGCCTCTATGGCTCCTTAGCAAGTCCGAATATTCAGAACGCGCCAAATTGGTGGAACCAAAACTTCATTAGTGGGATCAACTCCTCGCAGAGACATAGCACATGGGTCAATGGTTCCAGGACCCTCCGCCCATACCAATAGGACTTCAGTTGGACTATTACAAAGCACAAGCCCATTACTGACATTTCCTGGTGAGGTTGAGGGGCAGGAAAAGGTAGGATGGCAGGTACCCAGGCTCATAGAACATCGAGGCCAGACAACCATGCCTGTGTTTTTTCACTGCTTCTGCATCCAGGTCTGCCAATATTAACCTAGCTTGATTCGTCAGTAGCTTGGCTACCACGGGTATTGGCAGCCTGCTTGTCAAGATGTGCGTGCTTCTAAAAACTCTGAAGCTTGAGTTAAGACGTTTTGCAAGTTTGTTACTGGGTTGCCTTAATTTTGGCCTTTACTGTTAAATTATTGTACCAAATTCAGCTAAATTTAGAATATTACTTGTCCTGTAACATCTATAAACGGTAATATTTGTGGTTCCTGATGTTCCTGGAAGAACTGATTTACCTTTGTATATAATTGAAGTGATCTACCTTTAGCCGAAAAGAGATGGTGTGTATATTTTTGAATGTGGTATTGTTTTCCAATGTGACGTATAATATAGTGTATTTATTACACTAAGAGTGAATTTCATTTTACCTAGTGATGTGTTTTCTGTTTTACAGTTGGATGGTGCATTGTAACTCTCTTGGTCACCTATAGTGACTGTACAGTTGTTTGGTCTGAAAGTGTATAAAGTTAGACCATTTGAGAATCAAGCCAGGTTCTTTCTGACTGTTTTGGAGACCAGACTATGGGCCTGATTTGGATCTCGGCGAGCTGGTTACTTCGTCACAACGGTGACCGGTATCCCATCCACTTAAATATAAATCCCATTATTCCTATATGATTTATATTTCGGCTAAGGTGATATCTGTCACCGTTGTGAGGGAGTAACCTATCTGCTGAGATCTAAATCAAAGCGATACAAAAGGGATGATGGACGGAGCGTTTGAGCAAATCAAACACTCACCCCCAGTCAACTGATCTGGGTTTAATCCATCACCATTCTTTAGCTCACTCAGCCACCCCAGTTCAGACATGGCCATATGCAAATCAGTCTGACCCTGTGCCTCATGGGAACAGTCCAGCCCGAACTGCCAAGCCATGTCTTCCCAAGAGAGTTATTTAGACTCATAGCAACCACAGACACCTATGTGCAGTTAGTTAATGTATTACAAAGCCAGGAATAACTGAACATAAAGACATCTCAAGATGAGAGTGTACAAATACATTGGAATTAGCATAAAACCAAATCTGTGCACCCAGCACAATCTATGAAGCATAAACAGAATAATTAATTTAAGGAAAATAATACATAGAATCAAAGAGCATGAGTCTAATTTTTCCTGCATCGAGGACATCCCTACTTAGCATTCGTAGAAGAGGTGAAAAAAAAAGTATCAGCATGTGGAGTCTTCCTAAGAAGTCTTCTCCACTTAAATGGGTCAGTAGCCTAAAGCTACAGAGCTAATTCTAAGAGGCTCTTTCTCCTAAGGCAGAGAAGAAAGAAGTGGGACACTTTCCCTACTTGCATCACAATTTTCAGGTGACTGTTCCCATCAGGCCTTGTGGTCCGGACCCGGTAGTGAGGGGTTGGCAAAACGGGCACTGACAAAGGCAGCTGAAACCTCAACCACTATGGTTTCCTCCTTGATGTCAGACCTACCGGGTACTGTTGACACCTTCATACTTTAACCCTTAGGCAAGAGCAGTGTCAAACAGGTAGTACAACCTTTGTACTGTATGTAAACTGATACAATTATAGGTCATGTTTTGTTGATAGTAGTTTGTATTAGGTCCTGAATAATCGCAGTCAATGTACTAAAAGCGAGAAACATGTTGACCACACCATTTGCACGCTAGTCTGTATCGTGTCTTGGAAACCTAAATTCCAGCGATCACAGACTACTATCGTTCTTACTTGCGGCAGAGGACCACCAGAATAAAATTGTTTTCCGGTAACTTGTGCCACATTTTATCCTCACCTACACTATCTACCCATACCTGGCCCCTCACCCACACTTCACCCATAGGCAGTTGGATAAAAGATCTACGACAAAGAGCCCCTCTTTGAGGTGAGCCCGTTGGGCATTGCACCGCCTGCCCAATGAGGAGCATTGCCGATGATGAAGCATGACACTCGCAAGGGTGTGTGAGGCCATTATATCCAACTAATTGGATACCCAAGGGTGGTCCTGCATTGAGCACTATCCCTCCCACCTTAGTGACCGTTTACTTCTCCTCTTCTTTAGGAACAGCTCAGTCAATTTGTTGTTCACAGGCTTTTAAAGGTGCCAGAGTGATCTTGGGTAAACCAGAGAGGGTGGAGCAGCCATATTCCAACCGAGAGATGACTAGAGATTGGACTGCTGGTTTTAGGTCGGGAGCAGTTAGAAATGGTTTCAGTTTCCATAGGTAACTCAGGTGGAATCTGGCAGATTTGGCCATTGAGTTGAAGTGGTTTCGCATGTTTAGGTTGTAATCCAAGGTGATTCCCAGTGATTTGGTCGGGGAACAGTTTAGGGCTGTGATAGCTTTGATCCAAGCCTGTATCTCAGAGTTGCTCTTGAGCGGGGAGATTAGAAGGAACTCAGTTTTGTTAGCATTGAGTTTGAGTTGGTTTGAGGCTAGCCAATGGACGGTCAACTTCAGGGCCTCATTCATGGTGAGGATCTCCGCAAGAGATGAGATTTTTATGTAGATCTGAGTATCATCAGCGTACATATGGAAGGAGATATTAGCATTGCGGAGGATTTCAGCAAGGGGTTCTAGATAGAGATTAAACAGGGTGGGGGACAGCGTTGATCCTTGAAGGACTCACACCGTGACCATGGAGGAGGAGGAAAGTTCACCATTGATTAGGAATTTCTGAGATCTGTTTTGGAGGTACGAACTAAACCAGTCGAGTACTGTGCCGTCTAAACCCATCCTAAGTTTGATGCGTTCGAGTAGCATCTCGTGGTTGACAGTATCGAAGGCCGAGGATAGATCCAAGAGGATTAGGAGACACGTTTTGTCTTGGTCCAGGGCTTGAAGAGAATCATCAACAACGTGGAGCATGGTCGTTTCAGTGCTATGTCCTGGTTGGAAGCCGGATTGGCAGTCATCGAGTAGATGGAAGTTGCTGATGTGACGACTTAGCTGTATGTGAACTCACTTTTCCAACACTTTTGCCAAGAGGGGAATGTTGGAGATTGGTCTAAAGTTGTTTGGGGAGGCTGGGTCCAGCGATGGCTTTTTCAGAATAGAGAGAAATTGTCCTGCTTTCAGTGAGATTGGTATTGATCCCTGCCGGAGAGAGGCATTGATTAGCACGGTCCAGCAAGGAATGATGGATTTGGTAATCGTCGCAAGACAGTTCGAGGGGAGCGGGTGGTTGAAATGGTTGTTCTGGTTTAAAGAGGAGAGGATATTTGCGACGGAGTCTTCATCATAGGGTAAGAATTCAGACCAGTGTGCTAGGTTCTTGGGTGAGGTCAGTGTCAGTAGCAGTGATGGAGGAGGAAGATGGTCAGTGTTTGGTGGGGGGAGTGAGGCAGCTTTGAGTTCGGTATCTAAGGTTATTATTTTGTTTGCGAAGAACGAGGAGAAATCTTCGGTGGAGATGAGAGACTTGGGGTTTTCTTTCGCTGTTTTGGACAGTTTGTTTGACTGGAGTTTGATCATCTCAAAGAGTTTGCGAGCCAGTGAACCATGGGTTTCTATCTTTGACTTGAGTCCTTTTTAGTTTAAGAGGGGCGAGGTAATCCAAAATGTTCAACATCTAAACAGTGTAGTGATCATTGAGGTCACTGGCTGAGGTGATGTGGGGAGGGGGTGGGAGGTCGGATTTGCAAAGTGACTCAAGTTCAACTAGGTGTAGGTTTTTGGTGTCTCTGACCCAGCGTTTTGGGAGCACTGGTTGAGGAGCCCATGTTTTGAGGGTGCAGGGTGGAAGAAAGGCGATGGCATGGTGGTCTGACCAGTCGCAGGGGTCGGTGGATATGATCTTGACAGTTTTCTCATTAGAGATGATCCAGTCGAGAGTAGCCCCTTTCGAGTGGGTAGGGAGTGGGCAAGCTTGGGTCAGGGCTAGATCAGCCATGAGTTCTTTAATGGCGCTGACATGAGGATCCTTAAGGTCATTCTAGTGCAGGTTGAAGTCCCCAAGGAAGATGTCTTTGGAGTTGGGGGAGTTCTTAGCCGTGATAATTTCCATGAGGTAGTCAGTGAATTGATTGTTATTGCCTGGGAGTGGTAAAAAGTGTGCAGGTTGCACAGGAGGGTGGTGTTGCTCCAGACTGAGAGGGCTAGATATTCACAGGAATCAGTGGTATCCGTTGAAAGCTCAGAGACAAGGAGGTTAGAGCGATAGATGCAAGCGATTCCGCCACCTTTTTTGTTAGGCGGTCTGTCTAGTCTGGTAATGTTGAAATTGGGGGGGACTAAGAGGTCGAGGCAAGGGGATGATGCATCATTAAGCCATGATTTAGTTAGGATGGCTAGGTCAGTGTTATTGTTCAGAATGAGAGCAGCGACATCGGCGGCATGTTTTACTGCCGATCGGCAGTTGATTAAGAGCCCGGGGAGGGAAGTGGTAGTGGGAGTCTGGGCAGTCAGAGGTACAGGTGCAAGATTGCTTCTGATCGCCCTTCTATTGCAGAGCGGGGCCAGTGTGTGTGGGTCGATAGCGACCGTGCAGATGGGGTGTGCGGTACTCACGTCCGGTGGGCAGGGAGGGATAGGGGCTGGGTTGAGGTCTTTAAGAATATCCAGGATTTCGATTTCGGTGAGGTCAGGGGAATCGGTGGTGATTGGGCAAAAGTTGTATGAGCAGGCGTGGTCAAGGATTTCCTCCTCAGATAGACAGCTAGTGTGCTTGCTAGGGCGAAGATGTCTTAAGGCTGTTGGTAGCGGGCGTTTGAGAAGTTCAGGGATGGGCGGGGGAGACCGCTGAGGCATGAGGTTTGCGAAGGCTAATTCGGCGAGGTGGAGGAGGTTTGTTAGGTCGAGGATAGAGGAGTGGACGCTTTGAATTATTTTGGAGGCTCTGGAGTGCAGAGGGCGGGTATAAGTGGGGGGAGGGGTAAGACGGTTGGGGTGGATGGAGCTGGGAGGTATGGAGGATTGGGTGGTAGGGTGGACTTTGCTAGGAGTCAGGGAAGGGAGGGTGTGAATGTTATCGGGGCAGGCTTGATCTGCTGCAGAGGACGTCACTATGGAGGGGGGGTTAGTAAGATAAGGATGGGCAGTTTTGGTGGGTTGGGTGGTAGGGAGGATAGTGCTAGCGGTCATGGAGAGGGGGGTGTGCGTGCTAAGGGGCTGGCTTGACCTGCTGTGGAGGACGTCACTAGGGTAAGGGATTAGGAGGACAAGGGTGGACCATTATGGTGGATTGGGTGGTAGCAAGGAATGTGCTAGGCGTCATGGAATGGGGGGTGTGCGTGTTAGTGGGGCTGGCTTGACCTGCTGTAGAGGACGTCACTAGGGTGGGGGGATTTGGAGAAGGGTGGACAGTGTTAGGGGTCAAAGAAGGGGTGGATAGAGTGTTGGCAGGGCTGATTTGACCTGTAACAGCGAAGATCACTGAGGATGTGGTGGTCTTAAAGTCAGAATGGGAGGAAAAGGGGGGAGGGGACCGAGGGTCCAGGGTTAATTACGATCGGTGGGGTTGAAGAAAGATTGAAGGGGTTGAGGTGTGTTGTGAGGGAAATCGTGGGTTCCGAGCAAAGAGTGAGGAGGGGGAAATCAAGGGTCTCAGGACGCTGGCAATATGAGGGTTGATAGGAGTAGTGGCGGGATGAGTGTGCTCTATATTGGGCCGGGGGGACGGGTTACCGTCAGGCCGGATGTTGGTCGGCGTTCCAGTGTCCTGCACATGTTTACGGAGAGTTGTATAAAGAGCTGAGAATTTGTCAAGGTTATTTGTTGAGGCTTGTACCAATACCATGCGGCTTTTGTAGAGGGTGATGGTTAGGTCAGCTTGTAGTGATATTGAGGGCCCTATTGAGAGCTTAGTGCCATAGGGAATGTTCCTGGAGAAGCGAACATTGAGGAGTAGAGAGAGGGTGTTGCGCCAGGCGGGAATTCTTTTGGTGTAGAAAATGAGGTCGTTGGTGATGGTGCCTTTGTCCGCACAGAAATGAGGGTCGGAGATCAGAGCCTCGGGATGGTTTTTCAGGGTGAGATGTTTGAAAGCTATTTTGGCGGTTTTTGAGCGATTTGAGAGGTAGACCAGGGTGTAGGTATATGACTCAGAGGCAATCAGGCCAGGACCCATCATGTTGGTTTGGGGAGGGTACACTGGTAGGAAACCGGATCAGTGAGCAATAGTTATGATGGTCATAGTTGTTAGGAGAATAGTGCTTAAAGGGGGAAGCATCAGCGTTACGGCTTCACAAGTGGTGTGGTTGTCTTGGATGAGCCAAGTGAGCGGTGATAAGTCAGGAGTGCCACTAAAAATTAGAAAGGATAATCAAGAAGTAATCCATAGGGTATTATAGCACCGCCGGTGTAAAGTCAGGCACGCCTTCAGTGAGGATAGTGTAGGCAACCAGGATTTAACGTGAGTAGCAATAAGTCTAGAATGACCCTCTCATCAAAAAATCAGGGTAGTTGCTCAACATGTCAGGCTAGTATGATCAACGGTAGCTCTGCTATTTTAAAAAAATAAGGCAATGTAGGGCGACCGAAAATGTCTTAACCTGTCGCCATTTTGGAGTTAGGCATTCCTCGGCAGTTGATTCAATGAGAACATACCCTGCTGACACAGCCCACTCTTCAGGGTTGCAATGAAATGTAAGCCAAAGCGCTTATAACACAACTCGTTTTATGGTTGAAGTCTTAAGAGACTGTGGGGCGACCGAAGGTGTCTTAAACAGTGGCCATTTTGGAGTCAGGCATAGCTTGGCGATAGTTCGAAAGGAGGAAACTGAGAATAAATCCAGTTAAAAACAACCTACTTTCCGTGGCTGAAATGAGAATCCAGTTAAAGCGATAATAAAATAAAATGATTTATTTTATGAAGGACTAAGAGCAGTGCCTCGTAGTGTTTAGATTAGAACGCCGCCATTTTGTTTAGTTTAGGGCGCCACCATTTAGAGAGTAGGAGGCCTCGGCCCCCTATCATTAAAATCGGAAGTATTCCGCATAAAGCGCAAACCAGAAACAAGTACCTGGCACACTGAATCAGGCAGCAACAGGAGATCAGCGCCGGCAGTTGGAGCATCAGTGCCCGTCGTCGTCCCCTGCGGCCACAGCACGAGTCCGGAAACCAAAAGGGGATAGCCACGACAGTCCCTGAGCAGCGTGCAGTTAGTGTGCACCTTAAGTTGTGTCTATGCACATAAGCTGTAGCTAAAGTTACTGTGGGTGTGAAATACTTTCCTAATCTCTCTTCTTCTTGTTTGTAATAATTTTATTTGTTCAGGTGTTTATAGACTGGAACTTCTAAAGGCACCAGATCATAATTCGAGAAATAGTACTTGTTGTGACCCTTTCCATAAAACATGCTAAGAAGCAAATTACATGTAATGCCATATGTCAATGGAAGGTGATGGTATCTAATACCTTCCTCGACTGAAGCAGGCAGCTCCATACACACATAACAATTAGCAGTGGGGGCAGAATTCCGCTACGCTGGCAGAGTGTACTGAGTTTTGCCCACTTCGTGCTATGCGCGGAGTTCCGAAAAACTCAGCGAAGTGACATGGAACAGCGTTTTTTTTCTCAAGCTGCTTACCATCTGTAAGTTGGCGAGCGCTCACAAGAATAAATTATGCTCTAGACCTCTTCATGACTAAATTTCTCCTCGCGGGCGGTCACACCAGGTCTCGACTGCTCGCAATTTGAAATCTGCCATTCAGGTTGGGAAAGCTGCTGCTTGAGTAGAATGCCCACTCAAGCTGGCAGAAAGCGTCCTTTGGCACGACATGTAGTACAGTTTGCACTGATTTTAAATCGCAAGACAAACTACTCTGCGTTAAAAATCAGTGCGAGCAGCGTGACTTAACAGACTCTGCCGCTGACGGAACTCTGTTTTCTGGCACTTCGCTGAGTTCCGAGGAGTAAAACTCTGCAAACTCCACCCAGGCTTAATAACAATCTCTCAGATTCATGGTATCCACATACTCATACAACTTGGCATAAGCATTCAATGTGTAATCACCCATGGACAAATCTACATGCAAAAAGTGACTAGTTTGATCCATTAATCTTTTATCAGATCCGAATATACCCTCTTTGGGGGCAGCAGTGGTAAGTGTGGATGTCCCATGTACTCCCTCCCTGTACATCCACTTTGTGTGCGTTTAAAATAGATTCAGTAATGACTACAGCTATCACTATGATTACTCCTACAATAAGTGTACCAATAATACATTTGTGCTTATGGTTCCAATTTCCAGACTCCATTTTCAAAGCTGCTCGGATTGTAGCTGTCCTTTGCTCACTTTTCCACTGGATTCAAGCTAGCCTGGCTGACGAGGGGTGTTACCCCGTGACTGGTCCCAGGATGCTGGTTTCCAGTCCAGGGAAGGCCTGGTTCGGAGTTCAGGCTGGACTGTTCCCATGAGGCACACGGTTAAGACTGATCTGCATATAGCTGGGTCTGAACTGGGGTAGCGTACTGAGGTAAAGCACGATGATGGATTCAACTCAGATCTGTGACTGGGGGAGAATGTCTGAAAAGTTTCAGTGCTCCGTCCATCACCTCCTTGTGTTTGCTTTGTTCGTTCTAAGTTGGAAGGGTATGCCAAGACGTGGGTCCCTTGCTCACTTTGCCACTGGATTCAGGCTAGCCTGGCTAATGAGGGTGTTACACCAAAACCGGTCACAAGCCAGGTGTTCAGGGAACAGCTGGCTTGGCAGTTCAGGTAGCGAAGTGAGCTAAAGTGTTATGATGTAGTCCTCAGGATCGGTTTGTTGATTGGTATGCCCACCTCTAGATGGAGCCCACGCCTGATTTGCCGCAATGGCGCAGAGCATGGACAGGATCAAGCGAGGGGTAAAATAGAACAGAACAGGGAAGGAAAGGAAGGGGACAGCAGGGAGGGAGATCTGAAAGACATAAACAGAACACACACATAAGACTAGATTCTATGCCTTAGTCACAATAATACTCTTGGAACTACTGTAAAGAGATATACCTGTAAAGGAATATTTAAACCTTGTAGATGTGTAGAGGCAACGCAGGGGTTGATATGGTGTAACTATAATACGCACAAAAGACAGGAAATTGTATCATACCTCGTGACAGAATATACAACGGAATATCTACATGTCCTGCTGTACATGAAATGGGAACATACCAAAGTATTGGCTCTATTAAACTTCACAGGGGAAGAGTGTAACCTACACCTCCTGATCCCCTGTTAATAGAAGAGGTAATACATAGTTAACACCTAAAGAATATATAAACACGTTGCCTTATAAATGAAAACACAGTTCGAATGCCATAAATCAAAAGATCCTTCCTTGAACTCTCAGCGGTTCCAAACACCCAACTAATGCCTCTTAGCTGGGTACCAGGCGGAATTACAATGTACAGAAAGTACTATGACAGTTCTATGTGCTACCCAAAATTCTGTTAGCACGAAGCAACGTGAAAACACCGTTGGCCTAATATGCCAACCGAGTCAATCCTAATAATACCAAGTCTCAGAACTAGTATCGTGATAACAGTCGTTATCGCAAAACTCCAAAGCAACAGTAAACCAGAACAAAACCAGCGATCTGCTGTGCAGGGCTGTGGTGCAAGCACCCTTACCACACCAGGACAAGCGAATCCAAAATCCAGAACAGACTCGTGGACCGGAATACCCGACACGGATCCCCGGCCGCCATTCTCCTTAAATGTGTTCATCGGGAGAACGCAGCGCCGCTGAGGATCTCGGGAATTGTAGTTCCAGCCCAGGGCATGCCGGGAAACGTAGTTCGGGTGAGTCGTGATCATGACATAAAGAACGATTATGGATTCAACACAGATCTGTGACTGGGGGAGAGTGTCTGAAAACTTTAAGTGCTTCGTCCATCATCTCCTTGTGTTTGCTCAGGAAACTAGAACCTCATCCCAGACCCGGTTATTGACAGAACTGGTCCACTTGACAGATGCAAACCCATAGACAGAGTGAAATTATTAGTCCTTCTTTGTAGACATATGCCAAATGAACTACCCCTCATCGAAAGACTATACTTTTATATCATTGATTCACAATACCTTGTCTAGAATAGATATTTCTAGTTCATCATACCTGACTGACATCTTATCACGGTGACTATCTGCCCAGAACTCTATAACATTAAGGGGCAGATTTACAAGTCCCTTGTGACACTTCTGTCCCGCCAGTGCATCACTTTTGTGATGCAGCGGCAGCATAAACAATGCGGCCAGTTTACAATGAGATGCATCTAGTTAGATGTTTCACATTGTGAAGCCCTCCATATCATTATAGCTGCGTCAGGTATACTGTATGCAGGGTGGGGCTTCCCACGCAGGAAAGCCTCATGGAAGTGTCACTGTGCCACTTCTAAGATGCCACTGTGTCAAAACCTTACGCCTCCTTGAAGCAGGCGTAAGGACTGATGCAGTAAAATGAGTCTAGGCCTCCCCATGCATTGCTAGAGTTGCGTCATGCTTGCGGCACAAATCCAGCAATGCGTGACTTTTAGGTCAACACATGCATTAGAATTTCGGAAGCATTTGTTAATCCTTGCGCCATGGTGCGCCGTATTGTAAATACAGCGCATCCATGGTGGCACAATGTATCTACAGATGCGTCAGTTTCTTGTAAATCTGCCGCAAAGTATATAGATTGGCCAGCCGCGGTCGGTAGGGGAGTACCTGCCGGGGCGGTCTGTGGGGAGGAGGAGGGGCAGGGTGGGGGTTAGTAATTTATGGATAATGGAGGTTTGCAGGTAAGTAAACATTTAAATAAATCAAACAAATTTCATTGCGCGCACTGCATCCCCAAATGCAATGCAGTGTGCGCAACCAAATTCGTTTGATTTATTTAAATGTTTACTTACATGCAAACCTCCATTATCCATACATTACTAACCCCCACCCTGCCCCTCCCCCCTCCCCACGTCACCGCCCCGGCAGGTACGCCCCTACCGACGGCGGCTGAGATTGACCTTGGATCTCAACCTCTGCAAGTTCCTGGAGGATGCAGGTATCCAAATACTGCCTGCTGGAGGAGAAGCAGATATTAAATGCACATGTAAGGGTATATTTATTGGAAAACAAGCAATTTGTTTCCTCATAACAGATAGTGTGGGCAGTAGGCAAGGGAACAGGGAGAGGCCATCTAGTGATGGACTCAGCGGTAGCCAAAAAAGCATACTACTGTAGGATAACACTTGGAACAGTTAATAGTTTTGCTCACATTGGTATACACACTAGGCCCACATTATGCAGTAGGTGCTGCCTAGAGACAGAAAAATGTGTATACGATAAGCTCTTCTCCTTTGTGGAAAAGAGAAAGCTTGTGAAACTTAAATGGCGGCATTACAAATGCGGCTAGAAGGCAAGGTGAATATTGGCCTTCCAACTTATATGACGAGAGGCGCAAATGAGAAACACAGTAAAACAAGCATCCTTAGTGTCACACATAAAAAAGAGATTTTGGAGGCATTTGCCTCTTTCTAAGTGTCTCCGTATAATTCCAGTAGTGATGGGGCCTCACAAATAGGACAGTTTTTGGATTCTATGCTTCTCTCTGGTGAGGGGAGGAGAAAGTTAGGCAGAGAAATCTCTCTTGAAGAAATTGGTGAAGCCATATAGTGATTACCAACATGTAAGTCACCAAGAGAGGATGGCTTTCCTTGGGATTTAAATAAGAGGTGTACACTTCCTATGTCCCAAATACATTATCTGCCTTTAAAGAAGCAGGAACATAAGGTTATCTAGTCCTTTTCTCTGATTGTGCCATTTGCAATTATAACAGTGTTACCCAAGGAACATGAAGACCTACTTGAATGTGGGTGTTATAAACCAAAATCTCTCCTAAATGATGACATCAAGGTACTGGTGAAAGTGCTTTTCAATAGACTCTGTAAAGTGATCTCATCCATCAGTTGCATTTTCCAGGTGGGCTCTGTGCCTGGTCTGCCTTTGTGGAACTAGAAGCGAACCCTTATATACCGGATATGGGAGTCCAAGAACACAGAGGAGGAAGGCATGGCCATATCATTAGATGCAAAGATGACCTGCAACCACTTTGAATTGCTTTATATATTTTGGATTGTGGACAGACTTAGACTAGGTCAGGACTTTATGAAAAAGGTTAAGTGGCTATATGCAGAACTGACAGTGCAAATCAACTGTGGGGGCCACCTGTCCTGCACAATTTGGATAGAACAATGGTCTCTCTTACCACTGCTCTTCCTTCCAACCCATGAGCCTTTAGCAATCACTATCAGATCATTCTCTCATATAAAGGAAGTTCCACCTAGACCAGGGCTGATTAAATCCCTACTATGCAGATAACATATTGATGACAATGACCAACAAATGGACATACCTGCATTGATATTATTGTTAGCTAGATGCAAGGTAAAGTGGGGAAATGGGGAAAATGTGATGTAATATCAATATCTACTATACAACTAGGGCCCGTATAGAGTGCTCCAAAATGAAGTGGGTCTCAAAGGGAATTAAATCCCATTTTCCTTAAAATAAAAAAAACAGGCATTTCTTTTCTAAACTGCTTTATTTAAAAGCAGTCACAGACATGGTGGTCTGCTGACCCCAGCAGGCCACCATCCCTGTGAGTGCCAGCCATTCCTCATGGGGTCACAGTTTGCACCTGCCTTATTAATATTAATGTGGTATGCAATTTGCGCCCCATTAGAAATCGCAAACAGTGTCTGAGACACTGTTGTACATCGCAATTCCAGTCGCAAATTGCGAGTTGCAAATGCGATGCAATTTGCAAGCCGCAAATTGGTGAGTCGTACATTTGGCCCTTAGTGTATTAAATGTATCTTGTTTTTTGCTATTTTATTTAGTTAATTTCACAATTATTTTGGTGTCGCTTTATTAGTTAACATGCTCGTCTCTGGGAAAATCTGTTTTAGACCTTGGCTGCCAGAAATGAAGTTCAGGTATTCTCAATGGAACTATGCTACACAAGTTATACTATTTCTTAGGTAGCCCCTCCCAAATTAATAATTCACAATCTCATAGTGTCTTTTCCAAAAGAAAAAAACATATACTTAGACTGGCTTAGAATTAGTTTTGCCCCTCATCTCACCACCAGAGGCCAATATACTTTCCTGCTCTCACAAGGACAAAGTGCAGTCTGCGGGTCCAGGAAGACAGGGTGCTAGTGTCAACTGCCGGCCACTTAGCAAGCGGTACAAAAGGGGGTGGTGATGGATGGAGCATCTGAACCAATCAAACACTCACACCCAGCCAAAAGATCTGGGTTTGATCCATCACTGTTCTTTAGCCCACTCTGCCACCCCAGTTAGCAAGGCTCCAGAGAATCTTTGCAGTAAAGAGGAAAGGAAGTGCTGCAAATGGAGGTGGTTACAGGGTAAGAAGGTTGGCAGCATTGGGTGGTAAACATTCTTCAATCACAGGCCAGCATACAGGATGACTGGCACCTCACCATCACCATGTCCTCAGAACATTCCTTCACCAGCAAAGCCGCAACCGCCAGAACCAACTTTCACAATAGAAAGAAGGCAGTCGCTACCTGGATGCAAGACAGCTGCTTCAAGCTAAACTCGGACAAAACCGAAGTACTCAACTCAGCCTGGGGCGACTCCTGTTGGCCTGCCAAACTAGAAACCCCTCCCACCCATACAGACCATGCACGCAACCTTCGCATCCTGCTTTACTCCTCGCTCTCAATGAACCACCAAATCGATGCAGTATCCTCATCCTGTTTCCATAATATCCACCTACTTCGAAAGACTTTCAGATGGCTCCCCCCAGTATCCAGAAAACCGGTCACCCACACATTTATCACCAGTAGACAGGACTACGACAACTCACTCTATGCCGGCGTAGCCCAGAAACAGCTCAAGAAACTATAGAATGTCCAAAACATCGCAGCCATACTGGTCCTCGACATCCCCTGTCGCGGCCACATAACACAACACCTCCAACAACTCCACTCGCACCCTATCAACAAGAGAATCACCTTCAAGCTCCTCACACATGCCTATAAAGCTGTCCACAATGCAGGACCAGAATATCTGAACCACCAACTCGCCTCCCACATACCCGCCAGACAACTCTGTTCCTCCTAACTCGCCCTGGCCTCTGTCCCATAAATTCACAAGACAAAAACCAGAGGAAGATCCTTCTCCTACCTCGCTGCCAAGATCTGGAGCTCTCTGCCCCTTCCCCTGAGGCAATCCGCGTCATTGACACATTTTAGGAAGGACCTCAAGACTTGGCTCTTCAACTAAACCTCCTCATCCAGACGGATCAGCAGCCCCTCTCCTCTCAGCACCTTGAGACCCGCACAGGTGAGTAGCCATGCTCTACAAATCACTGACTAAGTGAGCATTCTGGCATCTGGGAAGATTACACTTGCTAGAATGCCCTGCTGGAAGAAAGAAAACTGAAGAACTTTTGAATCCTGCTGGCACCCATGGACTAGAGTTTCTCTCCAAGTGATAGATAGCTGACTTCCTGTTTAACTACCCATGGACACAAACAGTGGAAAGGCTCCTGACTACTGAGGACGAGATCCTGCAGGAGCCCTAGAAGCCAGCCCTGAGTTACTAGGAGGAATTTTCACAGTTGTTGGAGAAACGTTTCCTTAGCCATTTTCTCCACCTCTGGAGGATTGGCACAAGGTCCTGAAGCTTGGCCATGGACAGTGCATCCAAGGCGGGCAAAAAGGTTTGTCCTGCTCAGATCTTTTTACTGTGCTGACAATGGGCTCTGAGGGATTTGAAGGAGAATGTATCAATCCTTATTGAGTCCTGCCCAGTTATAACTTCTTGACTTTCCCCAGTGGAGGTTTTTTTGTAACCAAAAAGGTCAATAAGTCTGATGCTAAACCCTTAGACTGGGGTGATCCAGCAAAGCTATTCCAGTGATCAAGCATCCTTAGCAGCTCTGAAATCTAGCTATGTTCTGCTTAGAGCTTTTGACTACAAAACTAGTGGCTTCAGCAGGAGTGCAACAATGATGTTTCAAACTTTATTGGACCCTCGCCAGCTTCAGCCTTGCCTGACAGGACGATTCTAACTTCCAAAAAGTACACTAAGGGCCTCATTTAGAGTTTGGTGGATGGGATACTCTGTCACAAATGTTACAGACATCCCATCTGCCATTTTACCAGGGCACCTGTAATAGGGTGGACAGGATGCCCATCATGCTTGTGAATGAGTATCCCATCCACCAATATCTAAATCAGGCCCATAAGTCACAAGAAAATATTTAGGATAGCCCACGTAGTGTACCCAACCATGGCCTGGATTTTGCCTAGATCACGGTCAGCCACAAGGTGATATTTTTAAATGGCACTTTTTCTACGTGCTTTTTGCCTTAAACATGTAAAAAATCATATATCCAGGTCCCACTAACTGCTTTTAATAATGTTGGTTCGTTTTTGCCCATTACATTTTTCTCTTTTTCTAAATTAGGAATGTGTTGTATTGCTTATTCACTTTAAAATGGTTGGTACTGCTTAAACTTACCACACATTTTTCAGGGAATCCATCATTTTATACCATAGCTACTAGGGGTTTACCAGAGTTTAAAAGAGACATATGACGAGACCAAACAAGGGTGTGTTTATACATTTTATGGCAATACACCTTCATCCATTGCTTTGTTTTCACTGTCATTCACATTTTGGATTATACATAAGACAACCATTTGGTGACTGCGGTGTTATTCATCTTGAGTGATAGTGTTTTGCCTCTTTACATCTAAGCCTTTCTTGGTAAGGGAAGCATTGACACACAAAAGAGACTGTTTGCTTTAACCTGCAAATGGCAGCACACATCTGCCCTCAAGAAACTCTTCTGTTTGGTGCACATTGTGGGGAGACAGCAGTACAGCCCCTGCTCATGTGTGGAAACTTGCAGCAGAATTTATGGTGCTCACCACTGAACTTCTACCTGAGGTGTCCTCTGGTTAAGGACACATGTCTAGTAGTACTTGCATCATTGGTTACAGACTATTCCCCTGTTTCAGTAACGCAAGGGTACTAATCTTGTCCCATTGGTGCGAACTGAGGAAGTAAATTATGCAGCACCAGTCCACGTATGTGTTACTTATGTGATGGAAAGAATGCTTGAAATAATCTCAGCCATTGGAAATCACTCTGGGCCATGTTCCAGACTATTGTTTGCCCACTGTGCCATTCTAGACAAAGACCCGCTTATGGAAAGCAGTCTGGGACCTCTCCTATATGACGGGGTCAGACTGAACTGCCAGGCCAGGTCCTCTCCAAATAGGAACACACACAACTCCAGACAGTTTTCAACATACATAGGTCTCTTAAGTGAGGTATATCTTGAGTCCTCTAAGCACAAAACCCACATCTGGGTATACCTGTCCCTCTTAGGGCATCTACTTCAAAAACAACAAGCTAATGGAAGGAATTTCTTGAATTAATCTAAGGCACTGGTGATTGCTCTGGACCACATTCCAGACCATTGGTTAGTTTCCCACTCTGTCATTCTATACAGAGACCCACCTTATACAAATCTGTCTTGGTTCTGCTCCAATAGGAACAGTCCAGCCTGAACTGCCAGGACAGGTCCCCTCCAGATAGGAACACAAGCAATTCCCGACCTTATTTGAGCTCCTCTGTGTGGTATGCCTTGAGTCCTATGGCACAGTGAGCCCGGACTCACATCTGGGCATACCAAACCCATATAGGGTGTTTATTGCAAAAAAACAGCATCTGTTCCTACTGGAGTAAAGTTTGAAACTGATTATAATATGGCTGGGACCAAATGGTGATGGCATGTTGGGCAAAAGTATGATGCATTGAAATGCTACTCTGAGGGATTGCCAGTGGTTAGGCCCATTGCTAGAATTCCTTTTATCGCCTTTTGTTTGTTTGATGTATGGCTCTTAATGGCAGGGGTATGCCTAGACCTGCGATCGATGCTCACTGTACCACTGGAACCAAGCTACCCCAATCAAGGTGGAACCAGTCGAGTTGCTTGTGTTCCAGTTAGGGGGATGCCTGGCCTGGCAGCTGGGGCTAGACTGTTCTTGTTGGAGCAGGGTCAAGGCTGATTTGCACATGGCTGTGTCTAAACTGAGGTGGTACGATGAGCAAAGAACAATAGTTTGGGAAGCTACCTCAAGCAATTGCCAGTGATTAGACGTATTGCAAGCATGCCTCCCATCACCTTTTGCATGCTCCCAGAAGTTGCAGCTGGCCAGTGCGAGCAATCACTTTCAAGTACACTTGCCACCTCCATTACTGGACAACCCACCTATGTGATGTTCTGAGCCCAGCTGTGTTGTAATATACAAAAGAGCAGACACAGACTGCTATTCATGACTAGTACTTTGCATATCATGCACAGTATAAGCTGGGTCATGAATTGCAGTCCCTGTTTGCACTTTTGTTAGCAAATAGTTCAATCGCAATGCCGGCTGAAGAGGTCATCACCCACTGACTGCACAGGGGGAGAACAAGAAGGGATGCACTGAGACAGAGGTGAGTCAAAGAGAAAGGCAGGGAGATAGGCATACTTAAGTCTACCAGTCTGGATGACACAAAATAACCTTTTCTTAAAAGCCAAACCAAGAATTAGCCTGCCATTGTTGATGCTTTTAATACATGAGTGGTTGTCTGCATGTGCCAATATGTCTGTAATCAATGTGCTAATGCATGCAAATACTTGCATGCACAAATGATTTATACATGTGTGAAAAGATTAAATGCAGACCGATCGGCTTTGCAAATACTTTTTTCAGGGAAGATTTTAATTGTCACTTTAGTTCAGTTTAGTTAATTGTTATAAAAAAATTCACAACATATGTCATTGTGTAGTAATTATAATGTGTTTTAAAGGATATGCGTATGTTATACTATGGATTTTTAAGTGGATTTTACTCAAGGTACTGGTGCAGGCCTAGCTCTGTTTTTTGAGTTTGGTAAATATTAATCAGATCTTTAGATTTTCTGTTTCTATGGCACTCATGGCTATTTCACTTCTTGTATCAGCCTCTTATGCACTGAACTGCACTCCTCTCTAGGGAGACAGGCTTACGTGGAAAGACAAGCATGCCCATCCACATAAGTGATTGCTTTATTCAGCCCCACTGATTCAAATGGCTCACAGATCACCTGCACTGGCTCAGGTATTCCTTGAAAATGTTACTTATCGTCAAAATCTCCCACTACAATTTCACTTTGTTTAACGTGATCAATACATTTTCAAACTTGGTGACTTATATACTAATATTACACATAGAAAATCCAAAATTGCGACCAGTGCACATTCTCAATTTAAGATTTCCTATTTGGACTGTACTACCATTGATTCAGTAGAAGTGGTCACAATTTGAGCAGAACTTCTACCAAATGTATTAGTATTTTGTGAAACAATCTCTGTATTATTAGGTCAAGTCACATGATACCGAGTCATAGTGGGTCGCAATTCGACCTGCCTAATTAATATGCATACATTAGGTATGTAATTGCAACCCACAATGATTGGTTAGAGTCAGAGGCATGGTGGCATGTCAGTGGACCACCATGTCTGTGACTGGTCTTAAATGATCCTAGCCGATTCTACCATCCCTGACGCCAAGAGTCTCTTAGAGAAAGTAAATAACACTATTGCCACATTTAGCACTTTTGAACAAAACAAAAAAGCAACCAAAATCCAAAAGGATATAAAATTCTACAAAGTAGAAAACACCTACCCCTACCTCAACGAAGAGTTCTATAATACTCCATATATCCCCCCTAGAACCAAGAATTGGGGTAGATACAGGAACAACCAACGCATTACCTTCTCGGACTCTTCAAATACTTCGGCGGAAGAGTCGGACCCAGGAGAGGGCTCAAGCTCGACCAGACAGACCAACAGACCACCACCCCTACTGCCCCAACATTTTTTAGATCGGGCCGCGGACGCGGCCAAGCTCCAGCACGTCAACCCAGGGCTCATCAGTACCAACCTCAACTGCCAGGAGAAAGACGGACACGCAATCGCTACTACCAATGGGGTCCTCCACAGTAATTACCCTACAAGCAGGGCCTATCACACCTAGAGACATCCCACCTACCACCAATACAGAGGAAACTATACCTATCTTCAACTTATCTAACCATACCATGACCAGTGAAGAAACCCGTATCCTATCCCGAGGTTTGAGCTTCGTCCCGACTGAACGATCTAACTACCTGGAATTACAGTCAAGCCTCCTTCAATTCTTTCGAAGAATAAGATTACGACAATTCTTCATTGATGAACCTGAATTAGACGAATCCATGATCCCACGCTTCCACCCGCCCTCGTCATTCAATCCACCTTCAGCTACAATGCCCCCCGAGATTCTGGCATTTGAACGACTTGTACTCTGAGACATCGCTGAACTACAATCACAGCCTCAATTTGTACCCTACAACATTCCCCTCTCTGAAAGACAGGCTATTTTGTCCTTAAAAGAAAACAAAAATATCGTCATCAAGCCTGTGGACAAAGGCGGTAGCATTGTCGTAATGCAAGCTGATAAGTATGACTTTGAAATTAAACGACAACTAGACAATGCCGAGCACTAACGTCCCCTCACAAAAGACCCAGTTCAAGAGATCAGGAAAAAGATACACGCTGTGACCGAAGAAGCCAAATTGAGGGATATATTTACACAAAAAGAATTCCTCTTCCTCAATAACCCTTATCCCAGGACGCCAGTTCTGTATGTCCTGCCCAAAATTCACAAAAACTGCCATAATCCACCTGGATGTCCGATTGTTTTTGGATGTGGATCCATCTTAGAACCCATCGGAAAATATATTGACGCCATCCTGAAAGAATTTGTCCCCATCACCGACACCTTTATCAGAGACACTACTGATCTCATTAACACTATCCAGGACTTCGACTATGACATTGAACAAAACCTTATGGCGGGACTAGATATAGAGTCGTTGTATACAAACATTCCCCACATGGAAGGTTTGCAAGTTGTTCAAGCCCTTCTTGAGACTAGACCCCGGCCCAGCAAGATTCCCACACAATTCATCATGGATCTACTGCGCATCGCACTTCAGAACAATTACTTCCTCTACAGAGACACGTTCTACCTACAGATCAAGGGAGTCTCAATTCGAGCGTGATTTGCGCCCAACTTTGCTATACTTTATGTACACGACATGGAAAAGACTCTGATTCTACACCCCATCAATCCTTATAAAGACAACATAATGCTCTGGCGTCATTATATAGACGACATTCTGTTGCTTTGGAATGGTTCCGAAGCCGACCTCATGTCTTTCATTGACTGGCTGAATCGATCCCAGGAAAATCTCTGCTTCACTTGTGAATGGAAACACAATGACCTCCCCTTTCTAGATGTCACTATTCATGCAGAGGAAGGTAAACTTGGCACCCGGTTGTTCTGCAAACCTACAGAGAGAAATACGCTTTTTCAATACAACAGCTACCACCCCAGAGGACTAAGAGATGGACTGCCTTTCGGGCTATTTCTTCGCATTAGAAGAAACTGCAAGTGGCGTCATGATTATTTTCGAGAGGCAGATGTTTTAACAAAGAAACTCATCGCCAGAGGCTACCCGAGACGGCTAGTGTCTAGAGCCCGAAAAAGAGCGTGGTATTGCCACAGGAAACACTTACTTACTGGACAACCCAAAAAACCTTTGAGAAGAATTCCCTTTGACTCAAAATTCAACCCCAGCAGCAACAAAGTGGCAACGATAATAAAGAAGAATTGGTCGATCCTCCGTCCCTTTGCCCCCTTTAAGGAGGAACCTCTATTTTCTTATTAACGTGGACATAATCTTTCCAGCCACTTGGTACATGCCATCACCTGGCCTGAAAAAACACCGGACCGTCACACCATCACAGCAGCATGGGACCTACCTCCAGTTCCTGGTCACTACAAATGCCAGAACTGTTCAGTATGTGAACTGACCACCAATACTAAAGTCTTCAAATACAAAGACAGAACACACACCTTAAAAAATCACACCAATTGCCGATCTAGCAATATGATCTATGCTATTGAATGTCCATGCGAATTAATCTACATCGGCTAGACCACCCAAAGTGTCAAGAACAGAATCATCCAACATAAAATCCAGATCAATTGCAAAGTAACTACAGCCCTCTAGTGTCCCATTACCTCGAAAAAAATCACAAGGACACAGACATCATTTGGCAGGTTATTGAACAAATGACACTGCCCACCAGAGGTGGAGATATCAGATCCCTTCTAAACAGAAATGAATGCAAGTGGATGACACTGTGTGATTCTGTCCATAATGGATTAAACACCCTGGATGAATGGAGCGGTACCATCACCATATGAGCTGCACATGCTGACCGCATCTTCCACTTCACCTGGGCTCGTTTCCCCCTTCTCCCTCCCTCTTTTTCCCCTCTACCCCCCTTTTTTCCCTTTGTCCTACCCGTCTTCACCCTTTCCCTTCTATCCCCCCTTCTTCCTTTTCCCTTTCCCCCATTCCCTTCCCTATCCATTCATGTTGACTCTGTTCCCTGACGTAATTACTTTTATGCTGATACTGTTCCCTGTTTTAACCATTCATACTAACGTATCCATAAGTTCCCTGTTGCAATTATTCATTCATGCTGATACCAGTCCTTGTTGCAGTTAAGTATACCTATGTATCCTCATGCCGACTTGTTATGGATAGTTTTACGGCTTACAAAGAATTTGTTTTGATGATGTCTATGGTTGAAACTTGATTCCTGATTTTGCATCCTTGTGCACTCGGACTATTCCCACTTTGTTAACTGGCGCTCAAGGGACATTGGGGCTTCCACATTACTCGTACTTGCCGTCAGCCTCGCCGACTCCTGACCCGCCCCCAAGTCACACCTCCATTCCTTAGCCACGAGACCTGGCCTCCCCAGGTTCCACCCCACCTCACGAACCTATCCCCTCTGAGCTTACGGACACGCGCTGACACGCGTCACCACCAGTCTTCCATCGCCCAACCACTACTTAGCTTTGTCCCAACACCCCTTGGTTGCCCTAGCGACACCCCGACAGATTGCCATTCATGCCGGTTTTCTCGAGGAAGGTATGTCTCACGATCCCACGCCGCCCATTACTCTGGCCCCCCCTTTGCATTACCTTGCTCTGATCCCTCTCCCTTTCCTGCAGATTAATTCGCCTCATCGTGCCGATCACTCCTGGATCGACACGGTTTCTCGACGGACCACGCGGGCTTGAGTGCCCCTTCATTGTGTAATTTTAATTAATTGTCCCCACGGCCGTCTGGGTAAGTTGACCACGCCTGTACGGTATCATATGCTTTGGCAGCCCTACCTGTACTCCCCGCTAATGTGGATTCACTCTTGGCCCACAGATTCCCACTCTACGGAGCGTCCATCCACTCCCCCTTGCCGGATGCCCATCTGGGCACCCGATTCACGTGCTGCCAATTGGATTACTACCACTAACTCGGCTTGATACCACGGCCGTCTGGCTGCGCCCCACGGTGAGTACTCCACCGCCGTCCTTCTTCCGTCCCCACCCTAGTCTCCTCAACCCCCCCCACTTGCCCCCCCTCCACCCACCCACCCCCCCACCCCGCCATCCTATATACATTCTGAACCCTCGTTTCTCCCCTTACAGCACTGCCATCAACACTCCTTGTCCTGAAGATGATCCTAATTCCTATGGATCGAAACGCCGTCGACTCATCAGCCAGACCATAGGCGCCCCTTACACAGTGGTTATCCCAAGAATATCAGAAAAGGAAAATAACTCTGCTGAATCATATGGAAACTCTGTTTTGTTTTTACTCACTGTAAATATATATGCACTTACACCTTGCGCCGCTCACGCTGACCACTCTGTCACTTGTGTCGCCGTAGTGTCTCTCACTTTGTCACTCGCGCACCTTGTACAACTGTGGGTTGTTATCCTTGAATTACAATTTGCAGTGCTGATAATTAACTGTATATGTACTTGTTGATTCCATTTAAATGTTTAGTAAAATGATGCTTTAAGCACCCCCTTAAATCAAATAGAGCCTCCTTGTTTCTCCTTGGATAATGTTCTCATATCCTTATTATTTGTCTTTAATTATTACCGGTTGGGATATTGTTGTATTTACATGGTCTTAAATGAAGCATTTTATTTTTAAATGCAACCCTTTCACCTAAAAGTAAAATAGTATGCGTTAAAAATGTTTTTTAAATGTAACAAACATTTATTTGTTAGGAGCAGGCAGTGGTCCTATGGACCACTGCCTGCTCCTAAAAACTGGTTTTGTTCACATTCACTAAGGAGAAACAGTCCAATGGGTACCCCCTCCCGGTTCCAAATGGCGTACCGTCTCCTTTTGGGAATTTGTTACATTTTAATATTTTGCAACTGGATTTCAGTTTTAAAACATTAATACATATCTTAAGGAATTCAGATCTGGAAAGAATGTCCTTAACACACACCTTCTAAATATCGATTTGGTAGGTATTTGCCAACTCAAATTGCAATTCAGTAATGTGTTTCTTAATTGAAATTTGGATATTGTGAATACAAACATGCCATTTTGAGGTTATAAAGGCTCTGATTTTACGAATTGAAGCCTTAGTGACCGTAAAATCACTTTATACATGTGGGCCGTAGCAAATTCTCCCAATCTACTATAATCATTGACAGGGAAACTTTGCTAGCATGTATATCATCGCACACTTCAAGATAATGGCCTCACTAATTTCCACACTCACAATTCTAAGAAGCCAAAAGCATTCTTTAATCATTTGCCTTTTGCTGTCATTTCAGTAGGAACATTTTCACAAAAATCACAAAAGTAATTTCTCCCAAGCTCATCCTGAATAAAAGAAAATTACTCTACCCACTTTAACTATTATTAGGGAACAGAGAATACAGCTGCCCTAATTTAACAAGCCTCCATCAACACTGCCCAGACACAGGGAGGGAAGGAGGCAGGGGACATAAGTAGTGGGACAAGGAATATGGAATCGCAGTCCTAAAAATTATTATTAAGTAATCCAGACATTATGTCCTCATCCAATTCCTTTTCCTCTTCATTAAAAAATGCAGTGATAACCAAGCATGCAACGTGAAAAGATACCACTTGACAGGTTCATGCACAACACTTCTATAAAGCAATAACATGAATTTGTCAGACAAGTGCAGCTTCACAACTCTTTAGAGGTTAGAATAGCTGGCCAAAATTCAATAAAGAACCCTGAGCAAAGTTTAACCTATTATGACAAAGGTAGACTGAGAAGCCCATGTCACTGAAGCACAACATTCAGTAACAGAGATACCACCCCAATCTGCCCACGAGGCAGCTGCAAGGTCAGGACCAGCTTTAGAGTAAGAAATCAAATTTACCTCCTTAATCCAATCAGAGAAATGAGACAGAGAACACCTGTTTCCCTCATTCACCTCAGCAAAATTAAGAAAAGGGGAATTCCATTTTGATAGTTTTCAATTTAGTTTCAAGGCACTTTGGACCCAAAAAGTGCAGCTTAGCAAGTAAGGTTTTGCTTCTGTTGAATAATATCTTGAATTCAGTTTGAAAAAAAAAATGTATCACCAATGTACGAATAAAAAGAGAAATAAACTATACATATATTAATATTAAAGGTAATAAACAATTCTGACGTTAACTTCGCTTGACGTTAACTAATTCATTACACGTCAAAGTCTATCTTGTCTAGACATTAGAATTTCTATTAAAAATTATTGATAATCAAATAGTTGCACTTTAAACATAATTAATTTGAGCAAACATGACGTTCTTTCCCAATACAGCACCCTTTCTTCTAAGTATTGGCAATATGTTTCTACCTATCTATCATCTATAGTTTTGCAATGTTTGATATTTTCAATCTCTTTACAGCAAATCCTGCATATCCATTGTTATGTTATGTTATGTTACTTTAATTCTTTTATAGCGCACGGCAACTCCAAAGGAGCATCCCGGCGCTTTGGCAAAGAAAGGAACAGCAAAAAGCAACCACACAACAAAAGGAGAAGGAATAAAGGAACTGTTACCTAAAAAGCCATGTCTTCAGGTCCTTTCTAAAAGTAAGAAGACAAGGGGCCAATCTCAAGGACAATGGTAATTCGTTCCATGCCTTGGGTGTCAGATAACGGAAGGATCGACCTCCCTGACGAGCACGGCGAATTACAGGGACAGACAACAGGGACAGACCCGATGACCTGAGAGTCCTACTTGGCACATACCTGGAGAAACGTTTCCCGAGATATTTGGGGCCAATACCATGAAGGGCCTTAAAGGCCACTGTCAGGCATTTAAAAAGGACTCTCTTGGAGATAGGTAGCCAATGAAGGGTGTTCAGTAAGGCAGTGGCACCAGCTCTCCTCGGGAGTCCAAAGATGGCACGGGCTGCCGAATTTTGGACCACTTGCAAACGGGTCATAAGATATTTCGGTAGACCCACAAAGAGAGCGTTTGCGTAGTCCAGTCGCGACCCGATTAGTGCCTGAACGACTGTCTTCCTGTGGTTGAGTGATAGTAGAGGAAGAAATTTCCTCAACATCCGTAAGATGCCGAAGCATTTCCCAACAGTGGACGAGATGTGAGGTCCAAAGGATAAGTCACAGTCTACTATCACCCCCAGATTTTTGGCCTTAACAGCGACTTTGTCAGGAGGAGACATATCCTGAGGCCACCAGGATTTCCAGTCAAGTTCCGGTGCGCAGCCGAAAAAAAGCAACTCTGACTTGTCAGAGTTGCATTTCAAGCCATGACCTCTAAACCACTCAAACACCGCACCAAGGCAGTCCCTGATCTTTATGCCGTCAAATGACCCAGCCCTGTCACAAGTGAACAGGAGTTGGGTGTCATCGGCATAAGACACGATCTGGGCGCCAAAGGATTCCGCGACTTCCGCCAGAGGGGCCATAAAGATGTTAAACAGCATAGGGCTGAGAATGGAGCCCTGCGGGACTCCCACCTCTAGCGGAGCCATATCAGCGGAAAAAGGAGGCGCCCAGATCGTTTGTCGGCGGTCGGCCAGAAATGATTTTAGCCAGTTCCACACCGTTCCACGAAGGCCACACTCCCAGAGTCTTACAAGGAGGGCATCATGGGGAACGGTGTCGAAAGCCGCCGACAAGTCAAGCATGACTAACACGGCCTTTCCCCCCAGGTCGAGTACTTCCCTGATGGCGTCCGTGACCTCCAGCAGAGCCGACTCCGTGCTAAAATTAGCACGGAAGCCAGACTGCGAGGTGTGCAACAGGTCGTTTCCTTCGATGAAACTGGAAATTATCCTGTGCACATAACGCTCGGCCACTTTTGCCAGAGCAGGGAGCAGGGAGATTGGCCTATAGTTAGCATGTATCAGGGGGTCCAAGGTGGGTTTTTTGAGCAGCGGTAGAATCATGGCTCGCTTCCAAGCCTGAGGCACCTCCCCTGTCGACAAAGATGTATTCAGCAGGGGGTTCACCAAGATGTTAATGGCGGAAGCCACTTTCCCTAAGCATTTAGCCGGACATGGATCTAATGGAGAGCCGGATTTCAGGCTGGACAAAAGCTCCAAAGATGTACTAAGATCCATAGAGGGGAATACAGAGAGGAAAGGGCCATGATCTTCCACAGGACATGGTAGCGTTAGATGGCATGGATCAGATTGTGCACTGGAGAGAGAGGCCTGGATGGCTGTGATCTTATTGACAAAGAAGGTGGCAAGTTGTTGTATCCACACATCAGTATGAGTGTGGTTGGGGGTGCAAACCACAGGAGAAATAAAATCCTGGACCACTTTAAAAATTTCTTTGCAGACATTATCAGCCTCATCAATACGGTGTTCAAAATAGGCCTTCTTTTCGTCCCAGATAGAATGATGATAGGCTTTAATGGCTGCCCGAAATTTCAATTTCTCTATTGGGTCGTAAGCCCGCCTCCAGGCCCTCTCAGCCCTTTTACACTCCTGACGTTGTAACCTCAGCCGAGGGGAGAACCAAGGGGCTGACTCCCTACGCCCTCCGGATTTAGAGCTTTTCTTGGGGATTAAGGACTCAAATCTTGCTAGAAGCCAATTGTGTAGGCGGACAAGATTCTCCTCCAAACTTCCCAAAAGAGGGCAAGGAAAGGAGATGAGAGCCTCGGATAACATGTCCGCAGAAAGTAGATGAAACGGACGTGAAGTTCGCGTAGCTGCATTTTTTCTCACCCGAGATAGGGCAGTGATAGGGCCCTATTCATCTCCACCCATTGTGCCCTATTCATCTCCACCCATTCACCCATGCCCTATTCATCTCCACCCATTCACCCTAAATCTTCAAAAGGTGAGCTTATCTAAATTGGAAATTGATGGAATCCTCTTTGGCTACTAATGAAGTGACTCAGCTGCAATAGAGGAGCTCCAAAATGTTAACGGTATGTGAAGAGAATACTTAATAGGCAACTTTTAATAATGGTCCAATTATGTCATAGAGGGGATCTGATGACAAAATATGAATTGTAAAGTCCCCTTAACCCCCTAAGAGATTGGTTGATTATAGAACATATAACTCCTTTGTGGTGTCTAGGTTTATAGGTCTAGCTGTGTCGTGGAGCCCCTAGTCTTGGTCCATCATCCCTCTCTTAGAATGTGTTCAGTTAAGCATAGTTGGGCACTTTATGAGATACAGTTAGAATTTCATCTGGGACTAGCTAATGGATAAAACGCTTTTCTTGTGGATTAAACTTACACTTTCTTTTTTTTTTGTCCTCATTACACCTTAAGCATCTGCAATTTCGCATTAAAAAACCCTCTTTCAAACTGGGCGCCCTGGGTCCATGCTCTTGCATTTGCTTTTAGGCCAACCAGGCCAGCTTCTTTTGTGCGAGGCTTGGTGTAATCATTAGACCGCGGGTACTTAGACCAGCCTCATTTCTGTTCCCCAAATAATTAATGGTGCCCAGATGCTCCCTTCCCCTTGGTCCAGTCTTGCCATGCTCAATACTGCTCTCAACCAAATCTCATATTCCGGTGGCTCAGGGTCTTTCCACAACCTGCAGATCTCTCTACGGGCCGCTAATATCAAGCAGAGGAGTAAACCAGTCAATTTGTTAGATAATTGATTTATAAGATTATTCTCAATACCGAAAACAACTAAAGACAAATTAAGGTTAATCTTAACTTTAAAAATTCCTCCAAAGCCCTACCCACATTCTCCCAAAAGGTCCTTAGGGATCCACAATCAAAAAACATATGCAAATCATCAGCCTCCACTAAACCACACCTCGGACACTTCGGAGCTAAGTTTGAAGCAAACCTGGCAATCTTTTTTGGTGTGTAGTATAATCTATTCACCACAAAAAAATTATTCTTCTTTAGGGAGGCTGATTTGACATACTTATATAAATTATGAAGGGAGAGAAAAAAACAAATTGACAGAGGCATCTTCCAGGGGTGATGAGTTCCATACCCTATAGGGAACAGGAAGAACTGTATCCTCTGCTTCAATTAAAGCCCTGTACCATTGCCCTACCTCCTTTTTTTAGGGGTTTACATTTTGGAGTGTATTTTCCCAGTATCCACCTATAAGGTCTCTCTTGGCAGCAAACCAAGAACATATTTGCAAATATTTAAAGCGGGAGAAGGAATCTCCTATCTTTGCCTTTAACACATCCCATGGATGAACTCCATCCAGAGATATTAAATCGGACCAGATGACGATTCACGCTCTCCTAATCGGGATAGCCAAGATATCATTTAGGCAGGCGGGGAGCCCTGGAGAGTCCCAAATAGGGGCAAAGTCGGAATAATATCTTATTCCCCACTTTGTTTTCAAGTTTTGCCACACCCTGAGAGCTGACCTCATTACTTTCAGCCGTACCTTTTTAAAAAATTTGGGAGCACCAAATTTATATAAAAACCCGGTACTACCTCCCTCAAAGTGAACCATAGCCTTCAGGATCATCCCCCATTTAGAACCAGGAGGGCTAGAGAGTGAACAACGGATATTTTTCAACAAAAAGGCAAGAGAATATAGAAATACATCTGGGAGAGCGAGGCCACCTTTAAGTAGCCTCCGTTTTAACTTCTTCCAAGATAGCCTGGAGTTTTTGTTGGCCCATATAAAGCTCCCTATCTTACTTTGGATTTTTTCCAGTAATTTCCCAGGAAAATGAAGTGGAACAGCCCAAACAGGTATATCAACTTCGGCAGGATAACCATTTTTACCAGGTTTACCCTGCCATAAATAGTAAGGGGAAGATTCTGCCATTTCAAGAAAAGATTATCAATTTCTTTAGACACTTTCTTCAAATTCTTCGTGAGGATATCCTCTATATTATGGGTTATAATAATCCCCAAAAACCTGAACTCCCCACAGTGTCTCCCAGTATAGCCCTCAACTCCCCAGCACATAACCTCAGTCTTGGAGGGATTGACCGAGTATTCAGAGTGCAGGCCAAACTCAACCAAGATATTTTCCACCCTGGGAAACACCTCTGCTGGGTTGTTGGTATACACCAGCAGGTCGTCCGCATAAAGGGCCAGCTTACACTTATAACCATATACCTGGAATGGGGTGATCTGCTCATCAAGTCTCAAGGCTTGAGCCAAGGGCTCAATATAAATATCAAACAACAGGGGTGAAATAGGATACCCCTGTCGTGTTCCCCTTTGAATACTAACACTTGGTGTCAATAATCCGTTAAGAAGATTAACAGCAGAAGCCCCTTCATAGCATCTAGTTAGTGTATTAATAAACGGAAGATCAAAACCCATTACTTTTAGGGTCTCCCAGAGGAACAACCAACTTACACGATCAAATGCCTTGGCGGCGTCATAGGCGGCTACCGCCAAGGGTTCCGACCGTGGCACCGCCAGGTCAATACACCCAATTAGTTGTAAAGTTTGCTCCTGGATGTATCTTCCCGGCAGGAAGCCCTTTTGGTCCTCGTTAATTAGTTGCAAAGCTACCCCCACCAATCTCCCTGCCAGAATGCTAGTAAAGATCTTATAATCTGCATTCAGCAGGGAGATTGGTCTATATGAGTCAGCTCTAAGAGGATCTTTACCAGGCTTCGGGATCAGTACAATTATTGCTTCCTTCCATGAAGGGGGGTTCTGCCTTCAGGGCTAAAGATAAAATTAAACAGCTCTCTGAGTCTAGGCACTATACCTTCTTCCAAGATTTTATATACCTCCCCCGGAAGTGCGTCTGTCCCAGCCACCTTATTATTTTTTATCTTCTTTAGACAGCTCCTTATTTCTTCATCAGAGATTGGACCTTCTAGTAGGTCCCGGCTCTCCCTTGACAAACTAGGTAAAGCTTTATTTTTAAACGAATCTTGGATTGAGGCGGTGGAGGGAGCGTTGTCTTCTTTATAGAGCTTAGAAAATAAAGACAGGAGACACCTCTGCATATCCTCCTGGTGACAAGATGTCGTACCACTCTCATCCACTATTAGCTTATTGATATTATACCTCACTCTGTCGCCTTTGATCTTCCGTGCTAGGGTGGCTCCTGCCTTTTCGCCGTATTCAAAATTTTCCATATTGTGAACAGCCCATTGGGCTCTAAGCTTTTGATCCAGTTTGTCTCTATAGGCCAAACGATGACCCTCCAAGTCCTTAAGGACTTGTGGCAAAGATCTAATGTACAGCTAGATCTAACCCTTTCCAGCCTGGAAATCTCCTCCTCCACCCTATTAAGGTCTGACATTTCTTCCCTATTTTTGGAGCTTATCCAGCTGTGGAGTACACCGCGGATATGGGCCTTAAACGCGTCCCAAACATACTCCAATGATGTTGAACCCACATTCTTGGTGAAATACACCACAGTTGATGTTTTAATGGTTCTTATTAACTCCTTATTCGACAACAATGCACTTTTTAATGTCCACCTAGGAGCAGTTGTCCATTTCCCCTTACGATAAAGGAAAGTTATTGGGGTATGATCGGACAAAATAGATGGAAGAATAGAGATATATACTAATAGCTCTAGACATGACCTATCCGTAAGGATATACAGCCTGATTCATCAAGCTGATTTGCGCTCGCAAAGGACCAGATTCTGAGAATCTGGCCCTTTGCGAGTGCGATTTTTGCATTTGGGATTCATCATCCCAAATGCAAAAATCTCTATTACCGAAATCGCATATTTGCGAGGAATTGGATTTAAGGAATCTCTAATAGAGATTCCTTAAATGCAATTCATCAACCAATTAGAAATTACGAAATCGCAATCTTTGGTCGCAATTTACCACCAAGTCTGACTTGGTGGTAAATTGCGAAAATAGTGTAAAAAGCACTTTAGTGCATTTTTTTCTTTTGCATGTTACACACACACATGTCCTTTGGACATGTGTGTGCGCAACACCTGTTCAAATGTACATTTAAGGGGTGCCACAGGGTGTCTTTTGGACACCCCTGGCACCCTTGAAATCGCTATCTTATTTGCGAGTAGCAAATTGCTAATCGCAAATAAGGAATACTCCCCATTCATTCCTATGGGCCTTTTGGCCCATAGGAATGAATGGGGAGTTATTCCTTATTTGCGATTAGCAATTTGCTACTCGCAAATAAGGAATGTGTAGGAATCGCTATTTATTTAGCAATTCCTACATGAATCCCGTTTTGCGAGTCCTTAATAGCGATTCGCTATGATTCGCCATTAGGGGCTCGCAAAACGGCCCGTTGATGAATCAGGCTGATAGTCTAATCTGGAAGAGTGCCCGTACTTTTTACTAAAAAAAGTAAAACCCGGTTCAACGTCCTTCTTTGAGCTCCATAAATCAACTAACCCAAGCTCATGCATCATGTTAATCATTGTCCGATGCATGCGCTGAGCTGCCACATAGCGGCTAAGATTAGACCTGTCTTTGGAGGGGTGGAGGAGGATATTAAAATCGCCACCCATTATTATTGGCGTGGTGACTTCTGCAAGTTTGGCCTGCACTTTAAGGAGACAGGCCGGGTCGTCGACATTAGGGCCATAGGGCCATAGTAAGACACTATGGCAAGTTCCACCCCCCCCCCATCACTACCTGCACCAAAATCCACCTCCCAGATTGGTCAGTTGACGTATCCTTAATGGAGCTATCTAAGTTAGATCTAAACAATATTGCTACTCCCTTACTGTGCACTGTTTGCTCGGAGCAACAAAAGCTCTCGACCCACTTATATTTACTAAAAATGACTCTTGCTTTAAGATAACCCAAATGGGTTTCTTGTAGGAGGATAACCTGTGCAGAGGATTGCTCCAAATATTTCATTATTAGCCTCTGTCATGACAGGAACTTTATTTCATTCAGTGTCAATATATACCATGTTTCCCTCCAACTTTAAACAGGCTAGAAGTGTATTTACACTCACAACTACGGTGGAAAAGAGGACTTTTAAAAAATGTTCTCCCGCTGCAACCCCACCCGTGCTCCCCCTGACACCCACACTCCCTCCCACCCGTGAACCCCTCTACTCTCTACACCCATGGGGAACCCTCCCTTTTCTCTGGGCATATGCCCTTGGACAGAGGCCCCCCCCCCTAGATGTGTGGCTTGATTTGGTCGACTAAATTCTCAACTGTGCAACTTAAACATATATCCATTTCAACAAAACAGCTCATCCGAATTTTGTTTTGCCTAAATTTTCCAAAATCACACCTTACTAACACTTACACCTCTACAGCTGCTTCCACCCCCACTTTCCTCTCCAATTTTCTCTATTAGGGAATCCACTTCTTCTAATTGACGTATGTTATACATGTGATTATTTCACATTATACATAGCGATGTGGGGAATCTCAATTTGGTCTTAGCCCCCAAACCGTTCGAAATTGTCATTCTCTTCCCCAGTTCTCACTGCTTAGTGGCCGTAATATGGGAAACATCTGAACCGATAAAGAAAGAAAATACAGTAGAGAAAGAACTGCACTTTAGCTGACCGACTTTCAGAGAAAGAGACAGGATCCTCTCCTTCACCCAAATTTTCCTAGGGCGCTCTCTTCCTTGAACCCTCCTGAATGGATCGCGTTGCACCCTCTGAATATCCATACTCAAGTCCATGTCTACATCCTCAGAATCTTTCAGGATAGTAGCCTTCAGGACGGAGACAACAAAGTTCTTTATATCGTTCCCTTCTAGATCTTCCGGGACATTTGAATTTTCAGGTTGTTCTTCCTTGAATGATTTTCCAACCGCTCCATATCATCTTTCAGATCCTGATTTTGCTTGACCATTTTACTCATCGAAGCAGATTATGCACTCAGGGCTTCCTTTATTTTTTGTAATTCTGCCTCGAGAGCATCCGTTCTTTGAGACACCTCCTCGACTTTCTGAGCGAGTGCTTCGCAGGAGGCCTGGATAGCCTCCTGATTGGCCTCTGAGGTGGTAAACCTCCTACTGATGTCATCTTTCAAGCTTAACAAGATATCAGCCAGCGTCCCAGGGGGCCCAGACATATCCGCATAACCGAATACAGAATGGGCGGACTGGGCAGATGGTGAGGATAACAAAGGAGATTGGTTAAGTAGCTCAGGAATTCCGTGCGTGTGAAGTTCAGGGTCAGACCCACCCTCTTTCACTAAAATTGTGAGGGCATCATCCTGCTCGCTTTGTTGAGTCTCTAACGCCGAAAAGCTATTTGACAGTTCTACTGACAGGTGGATAGATTCTATGTGGTCCTGCGCGGACGAACACGTTCACAATAGCAGAAGAATCAGTGGAAAGTTGAGTACTTAGCTCACTAACCACCAAATCCGCAGTAGTAATGATAGCTGTAGTTGTAGTGACTAAAGTCGCAGTATCAGCAGGGGTAGAAACAGTTGCCATATTTAAAGTCACCACCATAGCCTTATTCTTTATGCTATTATTTGTGCTATTATTTTGCCCACACACCACAGTACTGGTGTAAATAACTTTATAGAAGGATTTCAGTGAGGGCGTAATTTTAACTTTTAGTGCCTCCCCTGGGTTTTTTCTTACAATCTTTTCCCTGACCTAGGGGCGTTCCCTCCACTACAGAGGCACCTATTGCCTGCCTAGTGGTAGGCTTTACTACCACTATGGGGGGTGAAACAACCTTTGGCTTCGGGATTACAGCAAGGCTGCTAGGAGGCATGTTATGCAGCGTGTACCGACAGACCGTGGGCTCATAGGGGGATATTTCTTTAACCGAACTCACTTTACTATCAGGGCTGCTACCCACTCCCTTCTCCATACGATAGATTAATTGGGGTACAGGATTTTTTGAGGTGTGTAATACAGTGCCCTCCGTGTAACCCCTCAATACTGGAAGGAAGCCTGTGTTATTTAAGGTCACCTTGCCCAGCTCACTCACGCACCCCGCGGCCTCACTCTCAGCTCCTACCTCCATTCGTGTTGGCTCGGAGTCCTGCAAGTCTTGTAGATCCTGCAGTTCCACTGCTTGCCAAGATAAATGAAAAAAGGAGGTCAGTACCACACCCTGGGGCAAACGGGGTTGGAACAAGAGGGCCCGCCGGCTCCACACTCTGGCAGCACCGAGGATGTGGCTGCTAGGAAGCTCCGAAGCCACTCCGCCGTCATGCACCATCCACGCGTTCCACACCTGAGTCGTCTCACAATCAGAAACAGATGCGGGGAAGCAGGCAGGCCAAAGGAGCAAACAGACGGCAGGCGAGTGGGCGCAAACAAAACACAGCAGGTGCGAACAAAACACAGCTCAGCCCCTATACCGCCACGAAACCCAAGGCTGGAGTCAAAAGAACGCCGCCCTCCATGCACGCCACACCCGACCCGCAGAAGCGCGGAGACCGGCATAAATCAGCAGGTAACAGGGCAGGGCAGCGGTGGCAGGCGGGAGGTGAGGGCGTGAATATGAGCGTGGGCATAGACCGGCAAATGATATAAAGAAACGTAAAAAGAGAGGTGACTCTAGGGGGTGAAAGTTAGGCTGAAAATGTGCCGAAGAAACCTCTTATTTAGAAGCGTCTCAGCAGCGTCTCAGAGCAGAGTTTACGATAACCTGCAGCAGTTGTCGATCCGCCTCCTCAGCCTCCTCACGCCACACATCTCGGGAACTCTGGAGCTCTCTGTCATGGCCGTTAGCTTACACTTTCGAACCACTTCAGCTGGGCAGCATATTTGTTGTAAGTAGAACTACGTTGAGCTATGAGAAGAAGAACCAAATTTCCTCTATTTATTAAAGTTCTGACTTTAACAACTGATAATATTTTTAACTATTTAAATGTGTCTCCAAATGGATTTCCTACTTGTTTACTAACTGCTTATCTGTGCAGATAATTTGCCTCATCAAAGGGTACTGATAAATATTTGCTTTAAAAACTAAAGGCCTGAGTTTGGCGAACTGGTACTCCATCACAAATGGGACCGATATTCCGTGTGCCTTATTACAAAAACCATTGAATATAATGTCAGGATTACTTACACATAATCTTCATTACACTGATACTGTAGTCCTTGTCCTATTACTTACATAATGGAGAATTGAGGCAAATCTTCACAAAAATCACCCCTTCAAAGCTCATCCTGAATAACAAATAAATTGCACTTTTTAAGTATTAAAGGAGAACAGAGAATATAATTGTTCTATTTTTACAAGTCTTCATCAACACTCATCATGAAGGGAGGGAGGGAAGGAGGGAGGGAGGAACATAAGTAGTGGGATGAGGTATATGGAATCATAGTAATGAAGATTACCGGTAAGTGATGTAGACATTATCTCCTCATCCAATTCTTTGACCCATTAATTACAAGATGCAGTGATACCTAAGCATGCAACGAGAAAATATACCACTAGACAGAATTCATTCAAAACAGTTTCAGAAAGCAGAAATAGGAATTTGTCAGACCACTGCAACTTTAAAACCCTTTAGAGGATAGAATAACTGTACAAAATTCAATTCAGAACCATGAGCCAAATTGAACATATAATGACAAAGGTAGACTGAGAAGCCCAGGTTGCTGAAGCACAAATTATAGTGATAGAGACACCACCCTATTCCTCACACGAGGCAGTCATTCCTCTCGTAGAATGAGTGTGGACTGCACCATGAGGGTGAAGACTGCTCTAGAGTAAGAAATTAACATTTCCTATTTAATCCAATGTGAAACGTTGGCCAGCGAAGACTTGTTTTCTCTATTGGCCTGAGCAAAATTCACAAAAGGAGAGTAACATTTCCTGTAATCCTCTAAACTGGACATAAATATCCTCGCTGCCCTTACCCCATCCAAAGAAGTCTTCACCTTAAAAGGGAAAGGAAGAGTAGAAAGAATGATCTCTTGGGACTTGTGAAACAAATAATTTACTTTAGGATTAAATTATGGACCTTGGGACAAAACAATACAGTCCTCAAAAATGTTAACGTAGGGAGGATTACACATTAGGGCAGAAAGTTAACCTTGTCTTCGGACCAAAAAAAGTCCTTTTAAAGTCAGGAATTTTAAAGAAGAATAAGCATGAGGTTCAAAGTGGGCATTCTGTAATGTTATTAGAATGAAAAGGAGATACGAAGTTGGGAAGGTATTCCTTAATTTAAGCCGTAGCCGCTCAAAGCCCATAAAAAAACTTGCAACCCATCCTCACCCTCAGATAAGGAATCCCTGGAGGCAAACCTGAAGGCTTTAATCACTGCCCATTGTACTCATAGAATAGCAGGGGACCAAAACTTAGCAGATCCATCTTGAAAAAAATATGGCAACAGGAGAACAAAGGATGGGAGAAACACTCTTATCCTTACACCTTTTTAAGAAAGAGGACCATTGATGTACATATGCCTTGCTCATAGCTAATGATTCAGACAACTGGATAGATGCGGTAATAGAGACAGACAGACCTAACTTTCTAAGTCTTTCCCACTTGATTTCCAAGCCACTACCCTAAACATCTGAAGACTCTGTAGGCGTAAAAGACGAGGCAGAAGAAATGTATTCAGAGAGAGAGACACTAAACATGGAAGATCAACATTTGCTTTATCAGAGGAAATCATGTCTCTGAGGCCAAAAATGGCAAACTAGAATTACATCTGCCACCTCTTCCTGAATTCTCGCCAGGAGGTGAGGGATCAGAGGAATTGGGGAAAGGCATATAGTAGGTGGTTCATCCATTGACATGCTAATGCATCTACCCCCAATCTCTGAACTTGAAAAGAAGAGGGGAAGAAGGACATTGAACCAATTTGCAAAGGTATACCTAGGAAGCTACATATTTTTGGAAAATCATGACAAACACCTTCCTTGTGATTCCATGATTCTGTTAAGAAGGAAAATGATGCTCAGAGAGTCCCCTACTAAGTTGTTCTTGCACCAAATATGAATTGTTCTTAGAGGCAAGAGTTTCTTCTCTGCCCAGTCCATTTTGTTCAAGACAAAATTATTCATTGGTGGAGAGGCTGTCCTGAGCTGCCTGTTCAAGTAAGACATTGTTACTGCATTGTCTTTCCAAACCACTTCATTCTGTTCGAAGATTTTGGATAGAAACATTTGAAGTGCTTTCCAAATAGCTGAGTTCCTTTCAGTTTGAAGAATGCCATCTCTCATGGATCTGCCAAAAACCCTGCCCATTACTGAAACCCAGCACTGCTTTCCAACATCTCCTGCTGGTAACTGCTGTTATTACTACTTAAATAGATATCAGATAGCAATTGACGATCATGAAGTGCAAGTTGCCCCAATGAACAAAAGGAAGCCTATAAAAGAGCATACACAGAAAATAGCCTTTGTTAAAAAAATAAAACAGTTCCTAAAAAGGCTTAATTGTAACCCACAAAAAATGTTTAAGGGATACTTACCATGTCTCCTAGTAACCGAAGGAAACTCCCTTGCTGATGCTTGATTCATGCTTAGAACGATCTCCAATCAATTTAATCATTTTCTCCATAGGTAGGCAAGTGAGACCCACTTCCAGGTAAGGGTTTTCGAGGTTAAGAAGAAATCCACAATCACAGATGGTCTGCGTCACCTGATCCATATCTATCAGCAATATCTGTAGAGAATTGGAAATATTGAGAAGTTCAGAAACATAAATATAACTCTGAATGTTCTGTTCTCTTGGAAGCTTCCGTCCCAAATAGCAGAATTTGGATTTGCCAATGTGAACCATCCACTGCAAATCTGACAAAATTCTCATGATCCACTGACATGGGAACATGTAAATTGGTGTCCTAAAGATCCAGGAAACCTTCATGAAGAATTATCAGAATTACATGGTGCAGAAATCTATAGTCTTAAAGAAGATGTCCAACATTTTTACAATAATAGTTAAGCATTACTCTCCCAAAGACTTCTTTACAGAGAACACTGGACCTCTGGTTCAAGCTGGTAGAGGAATTACAGCTCTCTGTTGAGCCAATAAAAGAACGGTCACCTGCAATCCCTTTCTCTTCTCTGGAATTCAGGGAAGAGGGGTCAAATGAAAACATGTGTGGAGGGAGCTTGTGGAATTCCAAAGAGTACCTTTGGCATACCATCTGAAGAACTCAAGTGTCTTTGAATAGACTTTGCTATATGATGAAAAGGTGAGCTAGTCTCCCACCAAATGGGGCCCTCTGATATTTCCTTCCCAGCATAGTGAGGAGCGTTGGTTGTTCTCTGAGCCCTGGGAATTTTTAGAGTACGATGAAAACGACTCCTGTTAAAGGAAGGGCCAAACATCTTCCCTCTAGAGCAACCATTAGGTTTCTTTCTCTTTGAAAATGTTTATCACTCAAATTTAAAGGTAAGAGTATCCTTTCTGGTTCCTAATGAATTTAGGATAACATCCTCCAACCCCTAACATAATAGTTTATCTCCTGAAAAAGGCATCTTCAGCAAACACATCATATGTGAAGAATCAGTTTTCCATCTCCTTATAACTGGCTCCTAGTCAGAACCATCCCACTTGCTGCCATAGCAGATATATCAGAGCACTTTTAAATTGTCAAATACTATGTCAGATAAAAATTTCTCCTGAGATTCCATGTCTGCTAGTAAATCCCAGTAAATGCAATACATTCTCCCCCTCTTGAAAGGCTGTCCTTCACTAATGGTAGAATAGCAAATATATAGGCCCTAAACCCCAGATTCAATGCAGAGTAAGCCCTCTTAATTAGGCTTTTTCTGCCTTATCCTCTTGATCTGTAACCATGACTTCATCTGACACCAACCTAGATCACTGAATGTCAGAGTATCAAGTCTTTGAATAGCTTTTGAGAAAATTCAGTGGCCCACTTAGACAGTGGGTAGAGTCCTCCCAACCACCTGGGAAAAGAGGCTTTCTTTGGCTCTTTCCATTTCCTTTTTTAGAGCCCTTGAACAACTAAATTAACTGGAAATCTTGGACGAAGGGGTTTGTTGAACTGCTTGAAAAGGTCACCACAGATTTTAATTCATTCCTTTAAATGAATTTGCCTTTTGAAAATCTAGACTGCGACTCATCAGTGTCCTAGATGGGAGAGGTCCAAGAAGAGGAAAGTGAAGACTTAGAAGTGTAAGACCTCTGGGAAAACTCACTCATGGTGTGAAACAGACAGCCACCGTGATCTTCCTATTGACTGTGGAAATATTCCAGGATGGATTTTATCATCACTTCAACCTGCTTCTCTGAGAAAGTATGATCACCTAAGGTATTCATTCTTAGAATGGCACTTTACCTGAACTGGAGGGCACCTTCTCCTGGAACGAACAGAAGAGAGGTGTCTTCTCTTTTTACTATACTTCTCAATTGTGAGCTTAAACTAACTAGGCAACAAAGAGAACTATTTATACATTCCATAAAGACTCAAGGAAATCAACGGAGTTCATTTAAAAATATCAAATATTAATTATATGTAACATGTAAATAATAAAATGCTTCCTTCTAAAATAAATAAAAGGAAAAAAGAAAGAAAAGAACAGGGAATAAATAGGGCGAATCTAATTCCTCCACACCTGAAAAATTTTCTCTCTTTTCTCGTCGCTCATCTTTTTCATGACCACCTTATTATACAAATAAAAGGACAACTTTGACTGATTTGAAGAACAAGGGATAAGATAAGATTTAGAACTTTAATGTACATTTATAAATACCATTAGATATTTTCTTTTTCATAAAGACGTACCCTACTCATCAGGTTCCAGTATGAGTAGAAAATAATTCATTGTGATCGGAAAGGAAAAGGGATGTTTCACTCTTTCTACTTCTTGTACTTCATCCTTTTTTAATGCAGGCCCTCACACTGCAAAATACACATTAAAAAAACAAGAAGAAATATGTTTCCAACAATTTTCCCTTTTAGAGAGAAATACTATTCCCCAACATGAGGGTCTGTGTAAAAGGAAAGTAGTTATCATACCGCAAGGTAACACCAAAAGACATAGAGAGAAAAGCTGCCTTTAGCAAGATTCTCTCTATCAGCCAGCAAATGAAGAAACAGGCCCCATACTGGTGAAGAGATAGACAATCATTAGCCATGCCAGCAGGCCTGGCTTTAAAATAATGTTATCTGGTAATGAGAAGCATTATAAGTGAATAGCTGGAAAATGGACATGCATTTGTGTCAAGCTGTCAAGCCAGACCGAAAAATCCACGTAGGTTAATGACTGTCCTCCTTCCATCTGTCATGCTGTCAGAGAAAGTATAATGGCATGTGTGCTCCCCTGAATGTCCTACTGTATAAATGAACAAATTGTTCAAAGCTGTGTGGTAAGCAATCACGTTTTTGTGGAAGCCCACAACTTTTGCCCAACCAAAACATGTACCTCTGGCTCACAATATGTGGGCTGAACGATAGCCCCTTTCTAGTAATATTCACATAATTGTTTAGCGACAGCTGTGCTGTCAAACCAAACCATAAAAAGGCAGCATATATGACAATTCTTTCCGAAAAGACCCACTGACTTTCAATCTGCTTAGTGTCCATAACGCGGGAACATACACCACAAGGACCACCCAGGAGAGGCCGGCAACAGAGACACATAGATTTCAACATGTTTCTTCCTGTAAGAATTAATTAATTTACAGTTCCATGTACATCAACCAAGGGATGTAACCCAGTTACATTGATAAAATAAAAAGTTGAAATAGGAATAGACGTCCAATCGCCAACTGTAAAAAACACATGCCAAAGCACTGTGAGGAATTATGCTCAAAGCAGTTCACAAAATAAATACTTTAAAACTTAAAGGGGGTTGAGGTATTTTATTTTAGTCAGGTAGTGCTTGGGAGAGGTGTCCTTTGTGAGAATTCTTCTCACTACTTACTGCATTGTGTAAGTATGGGAATGAGGAAGTGGATGAGGATGCGTTGGACATATAATAAGGCAGACAGGATATCCTCATGGTTCTGATGGAGTAACCTCTCTGCCAAGCTCTATATAAGGCCCTTAGACGTCTTCTTTGATTACTAGCAATTTTAACAAAACACAGGAAAATCTGCTTAGTTTTGCGGCCTGTGCTTTGACTCTTCCTTCATTTTTTAATGATGTGCTCTAATGCTAGGGATTGCTCTCTTTTTGCTATTTCTGGTGAGCTGGTTCAGAGCGCAGCATGTGCCATAAAAAGTAGTTTTGCATGCAACATTAGGATGGCAAATTAAGGGATAAGCCACAATCAAAACACCAAGGGGCCCATTAGGATGGCGGGCAGATTGCCCCCGCCGGGCCGGCGGTAGCTATCACCGACCCGGCGGGGGCAATGCATGTAACAAAGTCCGCCCGCCATCCTAATGTGCCCCCAAGTGTTACAGAGATTGATGACATTGAATCAGAAAAACTTGTGGGGCCCCAGGAGTGCAAGAGGCATTTTGATATTATAAAAGGGGGCGCAGACACTTGTGTGCCCCCTTCAAGAATACCTATAGTGCAGGCGCACTTAAAGCACCAGCTTTGTCAACAGAGGGTGTTCCCTCATTTGCATAGGGGCATGCCCTATGCAAATGAGGGAATTCCTTTGACTCTGCATCCGTGCTATATTAGGGATGCGGGAGCAGAGTCAAAGAACTCTTCAGAAGGCACACTGAGAGTGCGCCATTGAAAAGGTGATGCACGATTGGTGCTCCTCCTGACAGCAGTCCTCTGCAGGGGGCAATGGGGTCCCATGGACCACCCAGCCATCCCCTTGCAGGTGGGTACAGTCACTGACTGCACCCGCCTGCAAGGGTATCTCCAATCGCCTTTCAAGTGCAGGCGGGTCCGCCTGTGCTGTTAAGAACCACAGAGCAGTGTCTCTGTGTTTTCACATCAATGCGCTGCCCCCAGAGCAGGCAGCGTAAGTTCGTGGCTGCCCCCAGGGCAGTGCATTCACCATAACGGGGCACAGTGGTATTGGTATTTCAAAGGGGCGTCCGGCGCAAACAATGCTAATATGTAATACAGCCCCAGGTAATTCAAATTTTTTCATATTTGGTTCATCCAGCACTAGTGGATGGAAAGGAAGGGAATGCAGAGGACTGCAATCTCACTGTGCTCTAAGGTGCCATCATTTCTTCTGCCTAAAACCAGAAGACTGCACTACTAGACTGTCACAGGCACTGTCCTTAAAAAATGATTTTCCTGCTGAGCATGGGGATAGATGTACAATCTTCCTATCAAAATTCAAATCAATGTTTATATTTAGTTTATTGTTTATATTCACTTTGCTTGAAAAAAGAACAATATACAAGCCAGTTATTTGTTGGTAGTGCCCCACAGAGGAAAAGGTTATTTGAACTTGTTCCTAAAACTAAAGTGCTGTCAAAATATTTAAAGAGCAACAACATGTTAAAACATAATTTATTAAAACAGGCAAGTTTGGAATCATTTCTCAAGTGCAGAAATGATTGGTGTTCTGTCACATGTTTTCCAATCTGTGTAATAACGTGGACGGATAGAAGGACAACTCCTGTCCCAGTACCATTAAAATGGTCAAGTGGGACTATCAATTGAAAATTATCTGCACTCCTTGGCATTCTGATAGGGACATGCTAGGTTTTTACCCAGTCTATGCTAAAATGTTGCGATAGTATCAGATTTTTAAACTGATTCTAGCAACGAAGAGTAGCCAATTTATAGATAGTGATGGTAGTTCTATTAAGTATTATTTCCCAACAATTTGTATTTTGTCAACCTCCAGCATTTGCATCCTTTACAAGTGGATTATTTAACATACCAGCATACATACAAGTAAAGTATTTTCATACTGCATCTGAGAGAATAGTAGAATTTATTATAGTGCTGTATGAGTTTCAACAGAAATCTATTATTCCCTTTCTGTAGCTGCATCCAATTTTCAAGGAAAGAATGAATAGATATCAACTATAGTGTTTTCCTGACCACTCACCAGAAAATGAATGTCCCTAATCTCCCATGTAGAGTGGAAAGCCTAACCATATCTGCTTGTGGATCAGTGCCTGTGTGTCATTGTCAAAAGAAGTGTAGCTGCTATGAAAAGATCGGAGTAAGACCATGATTGATTTAGCAAAGATAACAAACAGTTGGGGAAGAAAGTGAATATCCACGAGCTAGATAATATGCAATTGTAAATTCCTAAGATGCAAATTTACATAGTCCCACATTTTTCTATCGGACTAAACCAACTAATCCCAACTACCCAAAACTCCAATAGCCATACCCAGCTTATCTAATAGGATGATATGATCTACAATGATGAAGGTTGTTGACATAGCCAGCAACATTACCAGATAAAGAACCTTCATCTAATTGCCCAAAAAGCTCATCAAAGAGATTTGCAGCTATTTGTAATTGTAAAGTTAAAAATAAATGGTCTTCCTTTTTAAAGCAAATTGTCTGCTGTTGGGATTGATTTTAATTAGCATGCCCTCTTGTTCAGCATGGCTTTGGTAAGCTGAGGTGAACAGGCAAAGGGCCTTACTCACATATTGACAGTATGTATACTCTGTCGCAAAGGTGAAGGAGTATACATACTGCCAATATGAAGGTCAGTCCACCCAATTTAAATACAGGTGGCCCTTCAGTTTGGCTACAGTGGTGACCATCACTGCCATAGCCAAACCTGTCCAAAGGGCGTTGGGGCTGTCAGAGAAATGACTACATGTCCACCTGCCCAATCAGGATGGGTGGAAATGTAGGAATCACTGACAGAATATCGATGTCAAAAATAACAACATCAAAAATATCAGAGGCGGAATATCGACATCAAGAATATCGGAGTCCTATCTATCTTAAGGTAAGTACAAAAATATCGGAAAAAAAATATTTACAAAAATATAGTAGTAAAAAATATCTATTTTTTAATGTTTACAAATAATATAAAATTAAATAAATAATACATATAATTAAAATAAACATAGTTAAAAATATATTTAAAATTATAACTAATACATATAATGTAAAAAAAATAATATATATACATATAAAATATAATATATATACTTACTTAATAATATTTACAACTAATTACTTTAATACCTTATAAATTGTTAAAACATTTTATAAATTATAAATACATACATACACATACACCAATAGTATAAATAAAACTATATAAACTATATATAACATATTTTTAAAAATAATTTAAATAAAATAACTAAAACAGTAAATATTGGATAGCCTAGGGGTAAAAATTACTTTTCCAACTCCAGAGGTTGCAACAGTAGGGAAAGTGTTGGATAGCCTGGGGGTAAAAAATACCATTCCAACTCCAGAGGGTGCAACAGTAGGGAATGTGTTGAATAGTCAAGGGGTATAAATTACTATTCCAGCTCCAGAGGGTGCAACAGTAGGGGAAGTGTTGGATAGCCTAGGGGTAAAAATTACTATTCCAACTCCAGAGGGTGCAACAGTAGTGAAAGTGTTGTATCGCCTAGGGGTAAAAATGACTATTACAACTCCAGAGGGTGCAACAGTAGGGAAAGTGTTAGATAGCGTAGGGGATAAAATTACTATTCCAACTCCAGAGGCTGCAACAGTAGGGAAAGTGTTGGATAGCGTAGGGGTAAAAATTAATATTACAACTCCAGAGGGTGCAACAGTAGGGAAAGTGTTTGATAGCGTAGGGGTTACAATTACTATTCCAACTCTAGAGGGTGCAACAGTAGGGAAAATGTTGGATAGCATAGGGGTTAAAATGACTATCCCAACTCCAGAGGGTGCAACAGTAGGGAAAGTGTTGGATAGCGTAGGGGTTAACATTACTAAAATTACTATTCCAACTCCAGAGGGAGGCATAGGGGTCTAAATAACTTACTAATAATTAAAATAATATTTTTTTTGTAAAAAATAACAATTTAATTATTACATTACAACAAACTAACAATACCAATAAATACTTTAAAAAGAATTACCAATGAATAAATAATTCACAATTAAAATAAATACAATTAAATTATTAAAATGTATTAACAAATAATACTAAAATAAAAAATAAAAACAATTCAACACCAACTAACAAAAATTCATAAAAACATTTAGCAATGAATAATGAATTAACACTACATTATTGATAAATACCAATCAATTATAAAAATCTAATTGTAATTATTAATGCACAATTATTAAAAATAAATTAATAATGTATTACCAATTAATAATTGATTAACAATAATTTAATTATCAATGCTCAGCACACACAAAATTACTTATTTACAATCAAATTACTTCCCACCCTATTACCCTATAACCTCACAACACACTTCAATAATAAATTAATATACTTAATATAATTACCAATTAATCGATTAATAACAATTAATTACCAATTAACATAAAAATATTTATCAACACCAATAAATAAATGTTTTATATTTTCTTAATTACAATTAAATTACTTTCCACCCTATTCCCCTATAAACCCACAACCCACTACAGAACTAAAACTCAAAATGTATTTAAAAATACTTAATAATGCCTAAAAATATTTAATTCATTTACTATAATTAAATTACTTCCCACCCTATTCCCCTATACACCCACAACCCGCTAAGGTACTAAAATGCATAATTTACTTAAATACATTATTACTAACTTCTAAAAATTTAATACATATATTTTAAAACTAGTACAATAATTAACAAAAATTATAAAAACAAACAAATAAAATACATAATACAATACATAACACTAATATTAATATGGATAGAAATAACATCAATATTTTTGCTATCGATATTACTGACTTCGATATTAACAAAAACAATATTTCTTACCTCAATATTCTGGTCTCGATATTCTTGATTTCGATGTTCTGTTCCTCCGAAATTTTGAACTCGATATTATTGTCTGTCGAAATAAAAAAGACGATATTTGGACTGTTTACCGGCAGTCGGGACCTCGACCAGGGCGACGTAGGTGTTTACTCCGTCATCCTGGTGGAACAACAGCCAACTGCTGAGATATTATTGAAGTCCCTGTTTATAGTTTGTAAGCAGTTGTTGAAACTGGCTTTCCACGCCAGCACCGTGCAACAAATTCATCAGTGTTTATTCACTTTTTTTCATTCATGGAACTGGCACTGAAAATGCCTAAGAGGGCATGATCTCCATGTGCTTTTGCAGTTGTTACATAATAACGCACTCTACGTTTTTAATGCAATGGGTTAGTAATGGTCAAAGGCCAATCAATCATGTACATCAATTCCTCAAAATGCCTGGGATAGTGGAAACAACATCACAGACCATTTGACCTTTATTTTCACTCTCAAACTTACACATACCCATACATCACACATACACACTGTCTCTCGCATAAACACACTCTTACCTAACAGCACACACACAACATACATTTTAAAACATGTTATACTTACCTCAGCTGGCAGGGAGGGTCTTATTCAATCTAATTGTACTTCATTTTTTATTGCAATAATAGTGAATAATAAAGTAATATTCACTACTAGTGTCATTAAAAAATTGACAGAAAACATGGAAAGTGGAGCCTTAACCAACGTCCACAAGGAAGAGTTGCCCCTGTGATCTTGGAGCTTATTTTGAGACCTCTGAGGCCAGGGTGCACAAAGGCAAAGCCAGAGTTTGCGAGGGGCAAGCCAGGGGTTGCAGATGCAATCCATGGTGATCCCAAAAACTTCCATGGTCTCAGTCTAATATGATTTTGCTACTAGTTTAAAGAAAGCTTACTAGGTGTTTTGCAACTACATACTTTGCCACAGACTGTCACACAAATTACTAATAAGTGTTATTTAAAATGTCTGCGTATTTTTCTGTCATTACACCATGACTATCATTATTGTTGGCTGATCTGAGTGTTTTGGGTAAAGAGGTAAAGCATCAATGTCTTTCTTCTCTAGCTTAGTAAATGTGAGTTTAGGTTTAAATACTTCATCCTGCAACTCAATAAAAATATATAGCCTCACACAGTATCCTTAAAATGAACATGCAGTCCACCTCTGGTATCTTCTGAATTCATAACATTGGTGTTGCACCTCACCAATCCTGCCCCCCTGCTTCAAGAGAGCAGGCACACTGCCTCCTTGCTGTGCAAGCAGCAGGAGCTTCCTTGCAGGAATTACAATGTCCATTGTCTCTGCCTTAAGGCAGGGACTTCGGGGACTCCTAGCAGGGCCCCTGTCCCACGTGGGCCACCACACGGTGCATTGATGTTTGCAAAATGCCTTTTCCCATTGTGGCTTGTGCTGCAGTCCTTTCCTGGGCGCAGCAAAAGCCACAATGGAAAAAGGCATTTTTCCATCCACCTACCCTGCGGTCACATCGTAATTAGGCGGGTGGAACTGTCGACTTCATGTTGGGTGGTTACATTTTGGAAGCAATGGTAGTCGGACTCTCATCCAACTGCCATCTAATTAGGGACAAATTCTGTTACATTTTATTTTATTCAAAAATATTTAAGCTTTTTTCCATTGTGAATATGTTTGCATGATTTTAAGTTTTTTCAAATATTTTGATTGAATATCAATACATTTTAACGTGTAATTTTATAATTTGGGTTTCAGGATTACCCCCAAATGTCTGCATGTTACCTAAAATTAGACATTCCTAATGTATGAACTTTCTCATTTGCGAGACTGTGTTAAGAATAGTAAATAGTAAATATTTCCCCAACTAAAATGAATGCACTTTGCCCAATCTTTGTTGCACTGGAGTTAAATAGTAAAAGTGCCCCACCCCCAACAAAGATATGTGCTTTCACTAATTTTTGTTAGACTTTAGTTAGAATAGTACATTCGACTCATCTACTCATGCATGCACTTTCCCTAATGTTTGTTGGACCAGAGTTATAATAGTAAATCTAACCCCACCTTCCTCCCCTCTCCACACACACAAATGTATGCATTTCACCACTGTTTGGTAGACCTGAGTTAGAATAATAAATTGGACTCCCCAGTACTGGTTCTGTCACCAAATTTTGTTGGACTGAAGTTACAATAGTAGGTCTGATGATCTCACCCCGCATGCACGTTTCCCAACCTGTCTTAGTTTGAAATTAAAACAGCAAATCTTATCTCCCCCAATGTATCTACTCTCCACATTGTGTTTTAAACCTGAATTATAATCGTAAATTTGACCCCCCTTCTTCCGCAATTTCTGCATTTGTCCCAACGTTTGATGGATTGGAGTTACAATAGTAACTCTGCCCCCTATGCATACATGTTCTTCATTATTTCCCTAGTGAAGTTGAATTTTCTGTTTTTTTTAATGTTTTTAAATTGGAATTAGATAACTATATTCTCTACCGTCTGGATTTGTATTGCGTATTTCGAGAGTATGTTGTTTAAAAGCATATCTTTTTATTAAAGTATTTCATTCTTTTTATTATGATTTGTTTTTTAACTTATTTTCTATATTTTGTTCTGTGAATTATTATTTAAAAACTCTGCAATCCCAGTTTTTTGGCTTCCTCTCCAGTAAACTCATGTTTTTCGAGGAAAAAACAAAAACAGCATGGTAGATTACCACACACTGCTGTGTAGCTACTTGACAGCATCTTACAAGGCATCTGCTGGGCCAACTACAGTGATGAGCAAGTTGACAGTGTGAAGCTACGTAGCCCATTCTCAGCTCCTTTGAGCAAGGAGAGATTGTTCCTCCCCTGCCCCTACTGCAGTAGTAGTACAAATACCTAATAGGTGGCACAGATCCCCGGGAGGTGAAACCAGAGTGGGCAATTGGATTTACATTTGTGACTTTTACATACAATCTAACAGCAATTATAATTAAGGTATACCGTAAAGTACATTTTGGACGATTGTATACAACCACTTTAAAAAAAAGTAGTCATCGGATTTAGGACTATAGATATAGGCCCTGAGTCGGGTGATTAATTCTGACCCGTGAGTAAACCCATGTTTACACATAGGTTGGAATTACAAGTTATTAGGTACTTCATGCGTCCTATATTTAATGGATGCGTTAAATAACTCAACTATCATTAAATTTCAGCAGATCAAGCTTCCTGAAATGTAACGGGAAACCACATGATATTTAGTGTATCATGTGGATTCTGGTTTGTGGAACACCAAAATGTACATGTTATTCCGCAACAACTCGTTATAGGTAGTATTTATCACACTCAATAACCCGGTGTTATAGCTATTTATTATGTGCAATAAATAACAGCTAAACTCATATTCAGAGCTCTAGTCTAATGGAAATAACTGAAATGTTTCTACAGATGAGCTACACAGATTTCAGTGACACAGATCTGCACATTATTTCCATTCCGACAGTAGGCACATTGTGTATAGGCAGTGTCATAAATGTACTCCTTCATTAATACTATACATTCACAATACTGAAGGGTGAAAACAGCACTTTATATGTGGCCACTCTGGCTGCATTGCACTTAAAGGCACACATAGGAGCCGAATAACAGATATGTAAGAGTACTTAAAAGAGATCGTAAGTGCTCTTTTATATACTCTTAAATACTTTGTTAAACTCTCCAACAACCTATAGGTAAAAATGCACATAGGGGCACCGTAATTTTAATTTCCAAACTTTTTTATGAATATTCCTTGAATATTCCCATTTTAGATGTTTTGAGATCAATTCCGTATGTACGTGTATCTAAAAGAGTACTATTGGGGTATTACTTTATATACTCCATAATGCCTTTGTTAATGGGTCCAATAAAATGGGAATACGAGGAGATTAACACGGGTATATTATTCATATGCAATTAGTACATACTGGAAGTAGTGTGCCTTCTTTACACTGCTGCTAATAAAGAGTTGGACGATCCAGGGCTGATTCACAAGTTCCAGTAAGCATGCATACAACAGTAGTTCCATAGTACTAATTCACATACACATACATATTTACTGACAAAATCATAAGAAAGTGAAAAACTAAAACGCTGATAGTAATTACAGGATAGGAGACAGCATTTCCCCTAGGGCTGGAATGTTTTTAAATTCTCTGATTTTATGGGAGAGTGCGACTTTGTCCTGCATTTATTCTCCGGAAAAGCAGTGCCAGTGATCACACCGGCGGTAATATCACTGCAAGATTCCCGGCTATAAAGGGTGTTAGTGCACAGCAGCAGCAGCAGACACTCGCATCTTTTTATATGCACACAACCGCTGAAGCATAATACATTGGAAAAGAGGTACTACGATTTCAATTGAGATTCAGCAGTGCTCTCCCACTGGACCTTTCACAATAAATATCCCCAGCACAGAGAGCACCAGAACTCCCTCTAGTGATATCATTCCTGCAGCCGGACACATTTATGAATTCTATTTCCACATCAATCATAGAATGTCATTGCATTTTAACTCAAAAGAGACATCAACTGAACTCCAAGAAATTGCTCATTCCTGACTTGCCAAAGCATCCTTCGCAATGATGGCAACAAATTATATAAAACAAATACATTACTATAAATAAGATATGATGCTATGTAGGACTGTTTCCTAAACATTGAAGTCTGAATATTATTATTAATAAACTTGTTGTACTTGATGACACTGCACCATTTCCAAGGTCGGTATTGATGAAACATCAACTGGTAATTTCCATTTATGGTGCATTGATTTTGGACATTGCAGAATGTATCCACAGGGAGGCATTACTAAGGATTCAGATACCAGGCGTTTGAAGATTTTATTTTTGCAAGCCTTACATTTCCCTGTGCGATCTTAATATTGCATGCATTTTATGAAATAACTATTTAAAAAAACACATTCAGAGCAAAGTTTTCAGTTAAGTTAAAACAAATTGTATTATGTGTGGCTTTCTGATCTATTCTCAAGTATGGCACTATCACTAATTGAGAATTAACTGTTTCAATGAATTGAAGTTGCCACCATTCACTGACAATCAGAGCATAGTTGCTGACCTCATCCAATTCCCAAAAAGTGGGTCAAATCACGCTTGAATGTAATCTTTCAGATATACGTTTATCCAAAGTCAAGGACCCTTTTTCATTTTAAGGTTTGTGTACAAGATAGCCTGGTGGATACAAATAAATAAAGCCTTTCAATGAGAGTCCCTAATTCCCTAAAGTGACAGTGTTAATAAAAACATCCAGCTGATGGACTACTGTGGCAGGGCCCCAGAAGGTGTCAGACATGTCAGAGCTAGGGGAGTATTATGCTTGAGTGACCCCAGCTGGTATGTTCAGGTAATGATGGAGACTAGTCACCTGGGTGACACATCATATTGCTCCTTGGCAGTGGCATAACATAAGCCCCCCGCAGGCTCGCAGTGCGGGGGCCCCCGAGATCCAGGGGGCTGCTCAGCAAAAGTAATAGTGTGGGCTTGGGAGTAGGGTCCCCTCCATGTACTTTTCAAGAGGACCCCTCTCAAGTTTTGTTACAGCACTGCTCCTTAGATTGGCATTGCAGTGGGTTGGACAGAAAGAGCAGAAAGGAGTGCTTTGATGACCCTTATGGTCCCAAACCTTCTTGGAAGTGGCACCAACCAGTACAGAAGACGCCGAACATGAGATAGAAAGACACCACTGCCAGTAAGTATTGAGAGAGCATGATGACATGAAAACTGAGTGTAATGATGGCATGCGTCTTAATGAGACTACTTTGCAGCGATGCTTGAGCCACGATTTTGAAGCCTGATTGCCTGGCATTTATACGGAAGGGAATGGCCAGATATTTATACCTTTCCATTGGGAAGGTATGTGAGATATTAGGGCCCCCATCTGGAGGTCACATCTCCCAGGACTAGCATTCGTCAGTCCTTTTTGAGGCACATTAAATGTAACTGAGCCTGCTGAAAAAGTGAAAAACAAAATAGGGAGCAATGTCATAAAAGAAGTATATAGCACATGTCATTAAAAGATGCTACTAAAGTAGAAAGATATTGTTATTGAACTCTCTGCACTACTATGAAACACATTGTCCATTGAAACTTAGACAAGAAACCTGTGCATGAATTCAACAAACAACTTTAACTCATGAAACCGTAAAGAATCAAAGCTTAATAGCCACTCTTCAATTAGTGGAAAAAGAAAAAGTCATTGGTAACATGCTTGGATTCATTTCAGCTACTGGTAATTATTCAGACCACATTATAGTTTTATTCAAACCACATTTTAGTTTTTTTGGCTACCGTGCCATTCTAGACAGGGACCGGCCATATACAAATGTGGCTTGGGACCTGATTAAGAGTTTGATATAGGGGTTACTCCATCACAACTGTAATGGATAGTCCATCCGGCTCAGTACCAGTGCAATATATCTTGTGACACTGTCTTGCAATAAGGCACACTTGCCAAGCTGTGACCTCTCTAGACAGGAACCCTAGCAACATCACCCTGGTTATGGAATTTTTAGGTCTCATGAGTGAAATTGAACTTGACTTATGTGGTACAGTGAGTAGAGGACATACATCTGGGCATACCTCTTACAATTAGGGCATTTTAATTCAACAAAAGAAGAAGTGATAGGTATAATAATTAATCTCTGGAAATACTCAGGCTACATTTCAGTTAATTGTTTTTGTCCACTAGGCCACTTCAAACTCGGATGAACCATGTTCAAATCATACAGTGTCAACTCTACTGTAATCGGAATCCCCAAACCTAAGCTGTTAAACAAAGTCCACTGTAAAAAGGAACACAAGCAAACCCCAGACAAGTTTCAGTCTGATTGTACCCCATCAATAGGCTCAAGCTGTCCTCTCTGGCACAGTGAACACAGAACCTTTGTCTCATCATATCCACCACACTTCGAGGATCTAAGAGAAACATGATGAATGGAAGGCTTGAATTAATCTGGATACAGTAAACCTACTCTGACAACATCCTTGTCCTTTGTCTTTTTGCATACTATGCCACAACAACTGAAAAAAGCCAAATCCAAATTAGCCCTGACCTCATTTCAATGAGAATATTACAGCCAGAAATCCTAAACAAGATCCCCTCTAAATCAGAACACAAGCAATCCCGGGTTGATTCCAGCCTTTTGGGTCTCCTCAGTGCAGTACAGTTTAGGCCCTTTGGCAGAATCCACTTGTGACTGATATCTGGCTAATTCCAGCCACTACAATTACTCGAGCCGCAATCCGTTCCATCACTTTTTTGCCCCCCTATGCCACTCTAAACAGACACCAGTCAAAAGCAAATGAACAACAGTAACAAGAACATCATGCCTCAACAGTCAAGCCAGGTCCTGTTGGGCTTTATCAGTGAGGCACAGCCTGAATCCCGAGGCAAAATGAGAATGGGAGAAATGTCTGTGTATTCTCATAGAACTACATACATCTCATTTAGAAAATAGTGATTGGTGGAATTCATTAATTAATCTCAGCCACTGGTACTACTCGGTTGCATTTAAGTCCATTGTGTTGTGACCTCGCCTGTACTCCAAATAGGGACCATCCATATGCAAATCAGTCTTGAGCCTATGCCAATCTGAACAGTCTGGCCCAAACTGTCAGACCAGACCACAACTAGACAAGAACACAAGCTAACAGGTCATCTGTGAGGTGCATTTTAAGACCTATGGTACAGTGATGTATGTTGGGGTGAATCATTCACGCTTAGGACACATAACTTAGGAGGAACAAAATACTATTGTTGGAATGCTTGAAATAATCTCAGCAAAAAGTAATTAAACAGGGTTCCATTACAGATCCTTTTATGCTCACTTTTCTATTCCAGACAATGACCAGCATTATGCACATTAGTTTTGGCCCTGCCCGGATAGGAGCAGTCCAACCTGGATTGGCAGGCCATGCCCCCTCTAGACAGAAACCGAAGGAACGCCACACTAGTCTGGCCTGTTGGAAAATGGTAGACCAGAAAAAGCCTTTTTGAGCTGTAACAATTAGGCAAAGATTGAGTCCTGTGGCACACACCTCATAGGTCCTATGTTAGGGCATACTCATTCAATCACAGGTAGTACTTTAGTAACTGTTTTTACAGAAATTAAATTGATATACTATTATCAATGTAATTAGGTTATTGTATTTACATTAACATTTGAATGTAACTATGTGTAAATATGTTATACAATTTTTTATTTTTTATTTTGGGCAGTATAATTAAAGCTTTGTTTTTATTACAGGTTTGGGGTTTATTTTTTTATTATAAATCTTTGTATTAAATAATCTTGACATGATGGTACATAGTCACAATGATTAGTAGGCAGGGTACAGTGAACTACAAAGGAAAAGTCATATAATCACAGTAAAGAGTTTGATGGAAGTCACGGGGAGGGAGAATCATCACTGTCTAAATCTTGAGGGGGGAACAAATATCTCCTCGATAGGCATTCCAATGGGCCCATACCTTAGACCATTTCCGGGGGCACCCCCGGGCCATATATACAGTTTTTCATGTAACATACTCCAGTCTAGGTCTTTTTCCCAATCAGCTACAGTGGGTACATGTGTGGCCCCCCAGAGTTGAGCAATCTTTCTCTTGGCAAGAATGCAAGCGAGAGTGACCCATTGTGTTGCGTATGTATTGAGATCAGTTGGTTCCCAGATATTAAGGAGGCATGGACGCCAACGGTTTGATTTCGACACCCAGTGTTTCGCTCATGACCACATGGATTGCACGCCAGTATTCTTGGATTGGATCACAGTGCCAGAGAATATGCATAAAGGTACATGTGCGAGTGCATCCCCGTCTACATGAGTCGTCAGTCAACCCACCCATGTGCACTAATTGGGGTCCAGTTAGTTATGTCCTGTGAAGGATTTTTAGTTGCACTAGGCGGAGTCACACCGGGATAGCAACAGTCCTAGGGGACAAGACTGCTGTCTGCCAGGCTTCATCATCCAGTTCGAACCCATCCCCGGTCCATTTCTCATGGACTGTCTGTAGGGGGTCGTCCATATTGTTTATTAGTTTACGATAGGTAAGGGAGATGGCTTTCTCGGGTAGGTGTCCATCCAATAGTCTGTCTTCTAAGGGAGAGCTTTCAGGAGAGGTTGCATCACGGGGCAATGTTGTGGTTAGTGCGTGCCGGACTTGGAGATAGCAGAAGCACTCCAAGTTCACAAGGGAGTATTGGTTCTGCAGTGTGGCAAACGGTTTCATGCCCTCAGCATTCCAAAGGACTTTGATATGAGAAATACTTATTAGGTCCGACTTGTCGAAGCCCTTAGATTGTCGCAAGTCTCCCAGTTTTTGAGAGTCCCACAACGGAGTGGCTAGAGTCAACTTGTTACTCCAGCCAAGGGATTTGGTTGCAGCATGCCAAATTTTAGCTGCGTGCCGTGTAGGGCCGTGAGTGGGAATTTATCTGGCTTGGAGTATAATGCATGGGTAAAAGACCCGTTTGGGAGGATCGACCAGTCAATATTAAAACCCGGATCGTCTGGGCGACCGTAGGTGCAATGGTTAATGTGCGTGAGATGTGCCGCCCAGTAGTACTTCTTGATGTCCGGTAGTCCAATACCGCAATCGTACCAACTGAGTGTAAGTTTTTTCATGGCTATGCGCGGTCGCCCAGCCCACAGAACGTCTCGCAGGAGTCCTTCAATCTCTTTGAAATATGCATTGGGGACAGGATCAGTGGAGTTTTGGAGTGCATAGAGGAAGCGAGGTAGGGACATCATTTTAAAAAGGGCCGCTTTACCCAAAAGCAAAAGTGGAAGAGTCTTTCAATGCGCGATGTCACTTCTGAGTCTCTGCTGGGGGGGCAAGGTTACGGTCATACCTGGCCAGTGGGTCTATAGAGAAGTGTTTATGCCCAGGTATTTAAAGCCATCAGAGACAATGGGTATTGGGCAGTTATGAGGTAGTGGAGGAGGACCCCTGTGCAGAACATAGAGAAGGGATTTATGCCAGTTCACGCGGAATCCAGAATATCTGCCAAAGGCGGCAAGGATATCAAATACGGCAATGAGGGATCTCTAGGGCGATGTAAGGTAGAGAAGAATATCGTCCGCATACAAGGAGGTGCGGTCTTCCCATTCCACCGACCATCGAATCCCTCGGATCATGACATCCTTTCGGATCCATGCCGCAAGGGGTTTGAGGGCCAGGGCGAACAGCAGTGGGGAGAGGGGGCACCCCTGGTGGGTACCCCGGCTAAGTTCGAACGTGTCAGATTTCCTGTTATTAACGATGATTTGGGCCATAGGTCTACTATATAGCAGGCACACCCACTGACAGAAGACTGGACCATTTTCCCAAGTGCTACAAAGAGTACTACAAAGAGAAAAGGCCACTCAATTGTGTCAAATGCCATAGTGACATCTAATGAGGCTATGACCGCGTCGTCCCTTATAGTGGCAGCCCTGCCCAACACCCCTTGCAGTCTGCGCAAGTTCAGGGCTGTGCTCCTGCGTGGCATAAAGCCTGATTGGTCGGGATGCACTAAATCCCCAATTACTTTAATCAGTCTATTAGCGAGAATCTTAGCTAATATCTTGGGTTCTGCTTTAAGGAGGGATATAGGGCGGTAGGAAGAGCAGTCTGTTTTTGGTTTTCTGTCCTTGTGGATCACAACTATGGTGGTGATTCTTTGATCGGGGGGTAATGCTCCTTTTTCAAGGCTGTCTTCATACTTGAGTTTTAGATAGGGGGCCAATTTGTCAGGTCGGAGCTTGTAGAGCTCAATTGGGATTCCATTTGGACTGAGATCCCTGCCTGGTTGGAGTGCCCGGATTGCAAGTGCAATTTCACCTGTTGTAAGGGAGCTGTCTATGAAGGTCCGGGCGGTTTCAGAGAGGGTTGGGAGTGAGATATCTCTGATGAAGGCTGAGGAGTCTGACTCTGTGTAGGCCGTCACTGAGCTGTAAATTGAGCAAAAGTGAGTGGCTAAGTGATTAGCTATCAATTGAGGGTCTGTGATGAGGCAACAGTCAGCGTCTCTAAGTTCTGTGACGAGCCTGCTAGCGTGGTCTTTCTTGTCCAGCCAGGTGATTAGTTTCCAGGCCTTGTCTCCCCTGTCGTAAATACGTCCCAGTCTGTCTTGCCCCATTAGTTTTGCCCAGTCTGTGGCTAGAGCCTGATATTTGTCTTGGTACAATCAAAGTAAGTGAAGGGCTTCCGGGGTGGCGTCCGTGCTTATTTCTCGCGCAAGGCTATAAATCTTGCGCTCGGCCTCTGAGATGGCTTTACGCCTGTCTTTTTTGGATCCTGCTATTAGAGAAAGAGCCTGGCCTGAACCACGGTTTTGAAGGCCTCCCACAACGTCTGTGGAGATTCCACCGTTCGCTCGTTTTTCAGGAAATAGTTGTCTATGGATTTATTGAGGTCTTTACGGATTTTGGGTTTTAAAGGTCCCAATGATTGATTGGTGCAATGCGCCCCACTTGTGTGTGATCGGGAACAATGAGGGCCCATAGGGGGGAATGGTCTGATATTCCTCTGGCCAAGTGTGGGATCTCGTGAGTGGTGGAGACCTTGCGGGGCGGGGATAATTATGTAGTCAAGACGTGAAAGGCTGTTGTGAGCCCCTGAGTAGAAAGTGTGTTGGATTTTGTCTGGATTGTAGGTTCTCCAGCTGTCCACCAAACCCATCGCCTCTTAAAATCTGGGAAAGGAGTGAGTAGCCTTGGGTAAGGTGTGAGGAGGTTGCCTGTCAAGCCAGCCCGATAAGAAGGTACCTCTCGTAAGCACCACGGAGCTGCGTTGCAGAGTGTTGTAAAAAGAGGCTTGGCCTCTGAACACCTCTCTGCAACACAGCCTCCTGGCGCATACTGGAGGGTCCTGGTGGGCTAGTTGGCCCACAGGGACCCACAGGATTGAGGAGGAATTAATTCTCTAACTTAAAACGCGCCACAGGGTGTGCTTGCAGACATATCACCATAGGCCACGACTCCTCCCTTCACCAATGTGCAAACGCGCCCTGTGGCGCGTTTTAAATTGGGGAATTAATTCTCTTTCAATACTGAGGGTCCCTGAGGGCCAAATAGGCCAACAGGTATCTCCAGTATGCATCATGGAGCTGTGTTGCAGACAGGTGTTCAGAGGCCACTCCACTTCTTACACCTCGCTGCAACACAGCTCTGTGGCGCTTACTGGAGGTACCTAGTGGGCTAGTTTGACCCTAGGGACCCTTAGGATTGAAGGGGACTTAATGTCTCAACTTAGAACGGTGACAGGGCATGTTTACACAGTGGTGAAGGGAGGGGAGGGGCCTGACTTGATGTGTGCAAACACGCCCTGTGCCGTACTTTAAATTGGGGGGAAAATTCCACTTCAAACCTGAGGGACCATGGGGGCCAAGGAGCCCACCAGGTGCTTCCAGGAAGCGCCACTGCACTGCGTTGCAGAGAGGTGGTGCAGGCCATGCCCCTTTTTACATCTTTCTGCTACGCAGCTCTGTGGCGCTTACTGGATGTACTACGGATTCCGATTTACTCACCTGTTATCAGGAGAGACCTCAGTGCAGCATCTTTGAGCCCAGTACTGATCCTGAAAAGTAATTCTAACCATACTTACCAGTAACTTGAATTTCCTTCCATAGGCAAACATTGACTGGTTTCAGTTGAAATTTATTCTAAGTGTGGAGTTTTGCAAATTTAAAATATTCACCTAAAATCATCAGAACAACGAATTCCGATTTACTCACCTGTTATCAGGAGATAACCCAATTCTGCCTCTTTTAGCCCAGCACTGACCCTGAAATGTAATTCTAACCATACTTACAAATATCTTGTATTTCCTTCCATACAAATCCATTGTCTGGTTTTCACCAGAAAAGTTTCTAAGTGTCTATTCTCACAAACTACAAATATTCCTAAAAAATTGCCTGTATGACTTAAACGCATTCTTTCAACTGTTTACAGGAGATGCACCAGTGCTGGATCCAGGATCCACCACTGAGTAAGAAAAAGTAACGATAACACTACTTACCTGCTAAGTGAATTTCCTTTCATAGTGTAACATTGACTGGTTTCACTTGGAAATTCTTCTAAGTGTGGAGTTTTGGTGCTTTAAAATATTAACCTAAAATCAGCCGAACAAATTATGATTTACTCAGCTGTTATCTGGAGACCTCAGTGCTGCATCTTTAAGCCCACTACTGATCCTGAAAAGTAATTCTAACCATACTTACTGTAACTTGAATTTCCATCCATAGGCTAACATTGACTGGTTTTACTTAGAAATTCTTCTAAGTGTGGAGTTTTGGAACTTTAAAATATTCCTCTGAAATCAGCCAAACTACGAATTCCGATTTACTCACCTGTTATCATGAGAGACCTCAGTGCTGCATCTTTCAGCCCACTACTGATCCTGAAAAGTAATTCTATCTGTACTTACAGTTACTTGAATTTTCTTCCATAATCTAACATTGACTGGTTTCACTTGGAAATTCTTCTAGGTGTGGAGTTTTGGAACTTTAAAACATTCCTCTATAATTAGCCAAACTACGAATTCCGATGTACTCACCTGTTATCAGGAGAGACCTCAGTGCTGCATCTTTCAGCCCAGTACTGATCCTGAAAAGTAATTTTAACCGTACTTACCAGTAACTTGAATTTCCTTTCATAGGATAGCCTTGCCTGCTATATAAAATATATATAAATTAAAAAATATATAAAATTAAAAAACAAAAAATATTACAATTTCAATATTTTTTAAAACATTTTTTTCCATTTATATTAAAAATATGTTATGTAATTTAAAAAATAAAATATCAAAAAATAAATAGTCTAAAACTATTTAGTAAATTAGTATAAAAACATATAACAATTAATACATTTGAAAATTATAATTTACAAAACCTTTGAAATTCACTAAAAAAAACATAGGTTTCAGCCACGTTATAGTTAGGAATTAGAATTTAAAAAACCTTAGAAATTCACTGAAAAAACTTGCATGTTCCTATCAGGCTGCATTACACAGCCCGGTGAGGTACATGCACAGGCTCCCTGTTCCAGTCTTTGATGATTCAGGGCGCTCAGACCAATCACAACGCTGCATTGCAGCATTGTGATTGGCTCAGTAGAGCATGTGTGCCAGGTGCTTCCTGCTGCTGGCCAGACGGAATAAAGGAAGAGAATGCAGGGGAGGCGGCTGCCGTCTGTTCCTTAGGTAAGAGGTTTTTTTTCTCAAATGAATGCCCCCCGCCCTACCACCCTGTCCAGTAGCAGCCATTACTGGGTAGCACACTTAATGCTGAAATGGGCTCCCTCTGGAACAAGCTATCAAGATGAAGAACATCGACCTGCACATATTTTGACTCCACAATATCAGCTACAAGCATTTCAACAAGGTAAGCAGAGGTAATGGAAGTATAGGTTTACTTTCCTAACCTCATATCTACCTGGTACTCAATTTTGTATGGAGTACATATTGATGTTTGAACTTCAATATTGTGGCAGTGTACCATCTCTGGTGATGGCACACACCTTTGTGACATCAGAAGTATCTTGCAATACATCACTTAAAAACACAATCCCACTTTACTTGTATCAGAACAATATTGTTTCTTTTCTATGTTTATGAATTAACAAGTTTTCATGGTTCATGAAAGGAGAAGCATTCCATTACTAATTATCCCCTGAATAAACAAAGCAGACAATATCACAATATATCAATACAAACAAAAAATATTTAACACAATTTGTTATATATAATTGAAAGGAAATTGGCTTCATTTTGAAACAACACCACAATCACTGAGACTAGTTTGAAAGATTTACTGCATTTGTTTTTGAACACTTCAAAAATCCGCAACTCCATTTGACATGAAGTTTGTTTTTATGTGTAAATTTATATAAAAATAAGCTCTATATATAATGTCTAAGAAAGTCATCCATGCATTATGGTCAGCCTATGGACAGCAGAGACTGTGGGCCCGATTCACAGAAATGACTTAAGACAAAATTCTAAACCTACTACCATGTTGGTATTTACAGAAGGCACTTACTCACTTCGGTATTCACAGAATTTCTAAGTTTAGGAGTAGTAAAGTTAGGACTCCTAACTTTACTACTCCTAAACTGAGAAAAATCCTAACTTTAAGACCTTCGGTATTCACAGAAGGCATTTAGGAGTCCTAAAGTTAGGAGTCCTCACTTTACTACTCCTAAACTCTGAAAAATCCTAACTTTAAGACTTTCAATATTCACAGAAGGCATTTAGGAGTCCTAAAGTTAGGAGTCCTAACTTTACAACTCCTAAACTGAGAAAAATCCTAACTTTAAGACTTTCGGTATTCACAGAAGGCATTTAGGAGTCCTAAAGTTAGGACTCCTGACTTCCGTGAATACTGAAATGAGTAAGTGCCTTCTGTGAATACCAAAATGAGTAAGTGCCTTCAGTAAATACCAACATGGTAGTAAGTTTAGGATTTTGTCTTAAGTTAGTTCTGTGAATCAGGTCCAATGTATTTCACCACAAAACAGGAATAATTATATTTAAAGAGATATAATCAATTATGTTACAGTCCATTCAATTAACACTACAACACATTCCTGGCTAGACCTGATACCTACTGCCTAACTCAAAATCCTCAATGGTCCACCTCTCCCCTCTTCTAAATACAATCATTACATCAATGGTGGGACCATCCCTAGTTCTCAGTAGGGTAATACTATCAATCCAATAAATAAGCAAGATTTGGACAGATCAACAGGGCTGGTGCTAAAGTACTAATCATAAGCTCAAAAATGAGCACAGAGTATCTGTGCCTAGTGTGACACATTTTTCATTCCACAGGGTTCTGGTGCTACATGGTACCAGCTTAGGGAATAAAAACCAGATAAATTGTTAGACAGGTTGACTAACACACATACTAGACAATAGCTAACGGCAAGACAGAAATACTCTTCTGGTCTGATGGCTGAGCGAGGCGGACCCAAATTAACCAATTATTGAACGGGCTAACCCATGGCACATCTCTGGTGTTTATGACATGGGCTCTCACATATATCTTGACATCCATAAGCACTTTACTGTGGGTATGGTTGCTATATTTGTAATTTTTTGCGCTCCACAAAAAAACTCACCTCTACGAATTTAGTAATGCAGCTTTACATAGAACAGGTTTCTAAAAAGTCTGTTTTAGGAACAGGTCAATGTGTAGTGCTGTCCTACATGGCTCAAGCATGAAACAGCATCCTTTACCTCGATTGTTTTATTGACAGCACTGCAGTCTTGCCCATGCTGATAAAACTAACCAGTAGAATAAAGTAAGCCAAGCAGCTCTAAAAAAAGATCTGTTATTGTTGGTATTTAAACTGATAGATGTTTCAAGCTCTTTGAGTGATAGCAGAACAGCAGGTTTTGCCCACTTGCACCAATCAGTTCTCTGTGGCAAGCTGTAATTGATATATGATAGAAAAGCACTCACTGAGGCTGCTCACCAAGACCTCCTTTTCTGAAGCTATGACACACTTTCCATGTTATCTATCCCACCATACTTCTTCCTTCCCTTCTGCATGGCTACCTGTAGTATGTGTGAATCTCCCTAACTGCCCCTCTCATCTCTGTAAAGCTTGCAACAGTATCCATTCTTCACTAGGTCAGGTACCATAATTATTTTAGCAAAACTCCAAACTATGGGGCCGATTAGGATGGCGGACGGACTTGCGTCCGTCCGCCATCCCAGAGGTGGAGGGACCGTCCGCATGGGCTGCGGCGGTCACTCCGTGCAAATTAGGATGTGACCGCCACCCTGGCGGTCACATCCTGGATATTTAACATTGCGGCGGGTGCTGCTTCAAGCAGCACCCGCCGCAATGTTAAAAGTGCATGTGTAACATTTACATGCACAAAGCGGCAGGCACCGCGCGGTGCCTGCCGCTTTGTGCATGTAAATACTGGGGGGTACCATAGGTACCCCCCATGTGCACCCCCCACCCGCCTACACCCTGGGGGCCCGCAACGGGCCCCCAAAATCAAAAGTACACATGCTTTTCCACGGCGGAAAAACCGCCGCGGAAAAGCATGTTTACAAATGCTTCCTAATTTGGCTGGCGGTGTCTGATAGACACTGCCAGCCAAATGAGAGCTTTTCCGCCGCGGTTGTAATCCGACCGCGGCGGAAAAGCAGCGGACAGAAACCAAGACCCACCAGCCATCGTAATGCGGCGGTGGGTCTTTGGTGACTCCGCAGAGGATTTTCCGCCTCCTCCGGGCCGGAGGTGGCTTCCGCCGGCCCGGAGGAGGCGGAAAATCCTCCATCCTAATCGGCCCCCAAGATTTTACTTCTGAACAGAAGTGATTTTTATTATGATTTGCCATTGAATTTGCCATTTTCTGTTTTCAAGGAAATATGCTTCTAAACTTCTGACTGTCGGTCCAAGTAACTTTTGAAACTGTGCATTTATCTGCATACCTCCTGGTTTTTACATTTGTAGTAATTTATTCTAGAGTTAAATGTGAAAATGTGGTGGCGGAGATGGGGAGTTGGATAGTAATGTCAGTTGCATTTCCTCTGTAGACTAATGGTATTGCCCAACAAACAGTCCCTGATAGTTTTGGTTGTTTCTTACTTGATGAGAATGACAGTTTCTTGATCAGTTTCTGTAGTTGACGGACATGAAGCTTTATTCCTTTATTATATGATTAGTGGGCACTCAAGAAAGAGGTGAAGAAGCACACATTTCTTCAATTGCTGGACAATGAGCTCCGAAATCAACCTGGACCTAGGCTCTTAGTTGACATTTTAAAAAAATATATTTGTTTTCAGGTGCAAGTTAGCCAGAAGAAAAGAGGTAATCACTCCTCTTCAGAGAGATTGAAGGAGAATTCTTAGGACCTCTTGGCACAGTTAGTGGTTCCCATGGAATCTTACACCAAACTCCTTGATCAGGTAGTGAAGTTGGACAAGTGTTTGACCAAAAGGAAGAACAACATAGAAATCATCACAAGTCATGAGAAAAGAATGTAAATTGATACTTGTATAGCGCACTACTCACCCGCAGGGGTCTCAATGACAACCTCAGGTGAATTGGTGTTTCTGAATCCTTACAGGTTGGAAGGATTTATTTTCATCTTGTCAAACAAGAGTAGGAGAATATCACAGAGTCTGTGCCTGTAGTGTTTAAAGGAGGTCCTTCATGAAGGAATGGTCCTTGAAAGCAAAAGTGCAATCTAACAGCAGTGAAGATCTCAGATCATAGAAGACTATCGGCTGATCTCACAACATATATCTCTGGTGGATTATACATAGTTGACAGTGGAGAGAGCTTCAAACCTAATCCTGAGTCCTGAACAGGGGGCGGTTTTACAGCATAGATGCAATATCGTCCCCCAGCAAAAAAAAAACGGCACAAAGCTTTCTGCAAGCAATCTCCCCCTTCCCTAGCCGGCCGAGCTCTTTGGCAGGGCCAGTTTCAGTTCCCAGTCTGGCCCTGGTACTGACATTAGATTTCGTAGCAGAAATGGGAATTGTGCTCTATAATGCATACATCCCTCCTCATCCTGTAAGAAAAAGATGAACTCAGGAAATATATTGCATCTCAAGGGCCAACAGTTGGCCAATCCAGAGTGTGAATACATCATAACTTGGTACCCAAAAGCGGTACTGACTCCAGTATGTTTTCAAGAGCCTGCCCTAAGCAAATTAAATCACCTATACAAGATCTGGACATGGTGGTAAATACATCCAGAGTCAGCAGCAGCAATAAAAAGTTCTGGGTAGCACGATTTAATTGCCTTCTGGTAAATTTAGATGGCAATTTTCAGCCAAACAACCCAGCAATGCATACACATGAAGTTGGAAACTTCGCCTATGTGTTAGATTAAACATTTGTGACCTTAAGACTTCTGCAGCGGGTACTCACTTTTCAAATACTTCCCTCTGCTAGAAGTGACCACTAGCACCAGTTTATAAAAATTAATTTAGATCTTTATTACAATGACCAGCTCAAGGCAATCCCCTTAGAAGAAGACAATTAATCTCTACGTCAAATAAGGTGGAATGTCCATTCACATGAACAGTATGGTCAAGTGAAACTTTCTCGCTGTGAAAAGCTATTAGTTGTAGATGGTAAATACATAACTTAAATGACTCTCAAACCATAATAAACAACATAGATGAAAATACCTGGAAAGATTGTTTGTCACAGCTATACTTGGGTAATTCTTCCTACAATGTGCCTCATGAAGGACCTTGAAAGACCAACACCAACAAGCCAACTGCAGAAATCATTAAAATCGTGTTGCTTTTGCTGCCAGAGGAACAGCCTTCCAATATCCACCCAGCACTCACAATTTCAAGTTTAGGCATACTAAACATTATCTCATTGACAAGGAGCAGTGGTGGGCCTGGCCCGAATGGTATTCCAGTGGCAGTTTTTAAACATGATGCAGAAACCTGCTGTTCTGCACTGCTAGTTTTATATAAAGCAATTTTAGCCACCAAAGGTTTCCCGGAGAACTAGTGGGGCTCTATCTTGCACCCCATTCAAGAAAAGCAGCCAATAAGAATTCAGAACTACAGAACTATAGCCCTCCTAAATAATGAAGCAAAGATATTTGCCAGAATATTGTTGACCAAACTTGAAGTCTGGGTGAATACATTTAATATCTTGCCAACCTTTCAGGCCTGCTTCAGAAAAGGCTGTGAACCCATGGATAACATGATAACCATTAAACTGTTAGCCAGAAAAGCAATAGTTCATAAATTATATCTCTATGTGTGCATCCTTGACTACACTGTCGCGTTAAGGTCAACAGTGGAATTCTGTGGAGAATGCTAAAGGATTTAAACAGCCTGGAACACATGGTCAGCGACTAGCTGCCGCCTCCCCCCCAATCCGGCACCCAACACCCAGGAACGTGGAAACGAGACGTCTTTACTTTTTGAAAGGCGGGCGCTAGTCGCCCGGCCGTATTTAATAAAGTATGAAATTAAAAAAGGTTTAATTGCATAATCAACAATGAATACAAAAATCAGCAGGACATTTAGTTACAATTCTTAGCAACAAGTTTGAGAGCCTGACCTTAACAAAACTCTAATACATGTTGTTTCCTAACTTAGACTAAACATCCTAAACTTGATTTTTGTACATTTCTGGCCATATGGCAGGGTCACTACCGGTGTCAGGTCCTACAAGCTGCGCCTCCCCCCTAGAAGTGCGCATGCGCAGTGTTACCCCGGGAATTGCCCGGTCTACGCCCTAAACTCCATTTACCCACTAAAGGAGGGCCCTTACTCTGCGCCGGTGGCGTCATGAGTCCACGCGCGCGGGGTGGCTACCAGCCTAAGGAAAGCGTGAACTACTCCTACCCGCGCTCCTTTGCCTATTACCTTGCCCCTGGAGTTCTGGGAGTGGCCCGCAGGCCCCTCCCCCTGGGCGGGAACCTCCATAGGATGATGCCCGCCCCCTCAGACCTCAAATATGTGCTCACCGATAATGACCTTACCGCATGCCCCATACCTAATAAATACGACGACCTATGGGAAAAATTCTAAAGGACAGCTACACTGGCTAATAAATAACAGTATCAACGTATAGCTAAAAAAGGGAAAAAGGCCTAAAGACACATGGCATCAAATACAATTCACTTCACACATGTTTCGCTAAATAACAGTATCAACGTATAGCTACAAAGGGAAAAAAGGCCTAAAGACACATGGCATCAAATACAGTTCACTTCACACATGTTTCGCTAAGAAGGGGAAAAAATTCCTACGCAAACGCATCACAAAATACCCCAACAGATCCATCTCTACTGTGGACCGTACCTTCGAAACTTACCATTCAACCTGACATAAAACTGCTACAAGACTTTTGTTCCAAGGGATGGTGGGTGGGAAAACAAAGAAGCCCCGCACGCGGGGCACAACGTTCAGCGAGGGAGCGTCCAGGGACAAGGGGGTCTCCTGGGCGCTCCCCACCTCTTATTCTCGAGGGGCCGGTCGGCCCCTCCCAACGCCCGCCCCCCCTGACCCGGACCCACTAAATTGGATCCGGGTCAGGAAGGCCGCCAGCCAATCGGCGGTGGGCCGCACCCCCAGGGCACGCCCCCACCGCCGAATGACCACCAGGGAAAAAGGGGGGGCGACAGTCGCCGCGCCGCCATGCGTGCGGGGGGGCCGAGGGCCCCCCCTTTTCAGTTGTTCAACACAATCTTACTCCTGCACATTGACACGTGGGTCAGGGTGAAGCTGGGAAACAGTTAATCAGTCTATATGAAAAAGCTAACTAACTGGGGCTTGAAGCACGGCTGTGCACTGGCGCTGTTTCTCTTAAATATTTATGCAGCCAATTTACTTCCAACCCTTGGGAAACAAATCCTCCCCCCTCCTAAATTAGGTGGGAGACATCTGCCTCTTATACAGTACACTGATGACACAGCATTGTTGGACCACAGTAGGCCTGCAAAGGGCCTCAAACGGCCTCCTAAGAACAATAAGGATAATGAATTACATCAAATATGTCAAAAACTAAAGAATTGACATTTGGACACACCAAGACCAAGTGTGAATGGAGGATTTAAGGCCAAACGATATCTACCACTGACATATATCTCTATTTGGGAGTATAATCCAGCCTTAAATTTCAGTATGACCCCCGCCCATGAGTGTCATTGCAAAACCAGCTGCAAAAATTGACAGAAAGTTAAAAAGCCCCAGGGGCACCTGTGTACTAGCAATTCGATTTGAGATCGGATTACCCAGGAGAACACCAGTGAGTCAGCTCAGGCGAGTTTAGCGTGGTCAATTTCACAACTCTAGAAGACCTACAATTCATTAAATACTATTTCAGATTAAGGAAGGCACACGGGGAGTTCTGAAAAAAACTTGATCTGGAAAGAGCTCGGAAAGCACCTTAAAATACATAATTATAATAGCATCTCGCCAACCTTGATACAATCCCGAGAGAACTCCAGATCAAGGAGTGTTGGGACAACAAGATTTATTAGCCTCATTTAGCACAAGCAAGCTGATGACAAGTATGAATGCATATGACAAAAATATTGAGGCCCTCGGCAAGTTGCCCAGAACACTTATCCTAATATCAACCCATTCCTCGACCTCGCCCCATCCTCCCTGACCCCCATCCCCCCACCCCCGCCAAATCTTTCTTTGAATTGGAAACAAGCTATCAGAGCCATAAACTTAAGTCTGAGATTTTTGCTGTGGCCAATTGAAACACTAGAAGCCTGGGTGACCTATGTGAAATGTAAATGTTGCAGAGGGCGAGGATATCGTCTGGAATCAATTGCTCGTGTTAGTTGTGTTTGTCCACATCTATTGCTTTTAAGAAGAATGTTTTCACGACCATGTTTTAATCGGCTCGGTGTAAAATGGGGTCCTGGGGGGGGCGGCCGACCGCAGGGAGGCCTGGCCCGCCCGGGGGAATTTGGGGGCCGGGGAGAGGGGGGGGGTAGAGATGGCGCCACACGGGGACGGGTTTGGCTATTTTGGTAGCTTTTGGGCTGGGGGGCGGGGCTTGGTTGGGCTTCTTGTTGGGCGGGGCTGTAATATCCGCCCGGCCACGCGGCAGAGACACCATTTTAAGTGAGGTGTCTCGGCCGCCGGGTGGGGGGTGGCGGGTGGACAATTTTTTGATTTGGTTGGACGAAATTTTGGACAATGTTTCGTCAGAATGGACTTTCGGGCTGTGGGGATTGTTTCGAACTCATCTGTCGTCACTAGAATTCACCGGCAGGCTGGACGCTTCACGGGCATCGCAGGAGACCGGAGGAGCTCGGGGAGCAGCTTGCGGCTCCACACGACCGAGCGGATGGGCCTGTTCTGCCTGGTGCGGGCGGTCAGGCTCCCACGTGGGACTAGGTGAGTCCTGCTGCCTCTACCCGAAGGGTCCATACGGCCGCCGGGGTTTATTTTGGGGCAGGCGGCTACATAACGGAAGACGGGCTGCATTCAGGTTGGGAGAGCGGCCGAGACTGTGCCTTGTAAGCCTTGCAGCAGTGTAATGTACTTTCACGTTGATCTTGTACCACTAGTGTAAGCAGTGGGGTAGCAGCCTGAATTCTGTGCTACGTGGGGACATGTTGGTGAAGGACTGGGACGGGGCTTACTTCAACTGACGCATCCGAACCGCAGAACCAAAATGTAGTTTTTAGAGCCTGGATTTAATGCGCGCATATTGCAAAAGGCACCGCGTGTGACAACATCCGAGCAGGTGCACCGTTCCACGGTTTTTGAGATTTTTAGTTTATTGCGTTTTTATGGGCCCTTGGCGGCTCATCCAGCTGTGTGTGGGGGGGAGGTGTGCCAAACAGGTAACTAATGTTTGCGGGGTTATCTCGAATTTTGCAAAGCATGGGGGGGTTCTTTGCCACATGCCCCTGGTTGTGCTAATGATATCGCCAATGAGCGAACCCGCAGAAGGGCTGGGACGGGGCTTACTTCTCGGTTTACCGTGTGTGTTTTCTGAACGATGTAAATACTCGGTAAGGTTGTGGTTAGGCATACGTAGCGCAGCCCGTTGTGGCCTTAATGTTAGCACTGTTGAGATAATGCACTTGAACCTGTCAATATACAGAGAATGCAAACGCCTGAACGTTAAGTGGTTGTATCTGTGCAGCTTCAGCCGCCGAAGACAAGAGCGCAAAAACAACAAACCTTGTTCTTTCGTGCTGCTGTATGGCGATAAAATTGATTTCGCCGAATTGATTAATATACCACTTTGTCTCGATTGGCCTTTTATTTGGCCACTGATGGATGGCTGAAATGTCACCGTCACGGCCAGGCGTGCTTCTCCCAGTGGCTAGGATTTCCGGAAGACCACCATCAGAAAGACCGCATTTGATTAATAGCGCGCGTCTGTGTTTGAGAGCCGAGTGTTTTCTGGTTTCTAGATGCGGTCACGTGTTGTGTACGAAGCGGTTTCCAGCCAGCGTTCCCTGACACAGTATGATACCGGTCATCACACGGTGGCGCAGGAAACGGGCCGCTGTGGAGTGGCACACGGTGGCACCCTGTGAGTTGGCAGGGCTACTCGGTGTGGAAGTCAGCGGCCTAGGGTCTCGGTGTCGCACGCCCCTGCAGCGTGTTCGCCGTTTTTCATTGATTGCTGCTGTTTGGTGATTCACCACCTGCAGCTCACCCTGGAAGACATCAGTCATGTTAGTCAGTCGATTCTAGAGTAAATTACATCGTTATCCCTTACTGAGCTGCGGTTAATGATAGAAAGGTGCACGCAGGTGCTGCACGCAGGTGATCCGAGAGCGGGAATGCTCTGGCCTGATTCCCCTGGTTGCGGATTCCGAACGCCCCCGCACATCACAATACTAAATAAAGGCATGCATTAAACAATGTTTTTCCAACTTAGGGTGTATTATAGGTTTTCCTGTCAGCTTATAGAATAAAGTCAGATTTAAAATCTTGGGCATCTACGCACACCAAATGTCACAATATTATTTGGTTAATGATGGCTACAATAACAAGAGAGGGGACAGCGTGGTCCAGACAATTCGAAATGCACATAATACTATAGTACCAATTGACGTAACTTACAGAGAAACTTAAAAAGGACAAAAAAGTGTTATGTGGATGTATAGTTTATTGTTGTAAATCACACGTTGCCCCTTTTGTCCTGGCTGTCTGTGTCGTTACGTGCTGCCACCCAGAACGTCCTGGCGAGTACGTAGCACTGGTAGGAAACAGTTTCTAGAATACTCTAGACCCCCAATTCCTACAGCCATGCATAGGATGCAACGGGCCTTTGTTTAATACAGTACTCCACCGGGAGCTAATGCACTGCTTTTACTGTGGGTACATTATGTCCGTCTTCAGGGCTTAGTTGGAAAAAGGATGAGGTCATGTACCGAAAATCTGTTTGGCGTTCCTTACATAGGGAATGTCAGGTAATCGCAGTTTTGTGCTTTCCTAAACTTGCAACCACAAAGCCTTTCGTACATGTTGAAAGGTTAATTTTAATTTGCAAAAAGGCACACTTACGGTTTCACAGCATTTGGGGTTGCCGAATTGTTTTGATACAGATGGAGTACAGTGACTGTGCCCTCACATTTGCTCAGATGCCAGTGAATGGCACTATCGAAATGTCAGGGGGGTCCAATAGCGAGACTGCGTAGTTCTGATTTCACTTCATCCCTCAGTCATCCACTATATGAAAGTATTTGAGTGGTGTATAAGTGAGTGAGTTAGTTGGATTCAGGGGGACAGCGGAAGGATAGTAGCGGGACAAAAGGTTTGCATTCCTGTAGTGCGGAAGCATCTCTTGGTAAATTTTGTGCTTCACGGATTTCGGGAGAGTAAGGCGGGGTTGCGCGTGGCGCCTCCTTTTCCGTGAAATATGTTACATATGGGCCCAGGTTACTGGTCTGGCATGTTGTGTTAGAATCCCGAGCTCTAAATGGTATACATACTTTTCTTTCAAGTTTTCATATTGCTGATCTTTTCTATGCATTGCGGAGTGCCACGCTGATATCTTCTGTAGAATCAATTTATTAGTAAGAAACAAGGAGGCAAGCTCTGCAAAAATTTATAAAAGTGACAATTTTCACAATTGAAGTCCTAGAGTGCAACACCTTACAGGATATCGGAAACTGCACTTGTGAATGCGGCAAACATAGTTAACGTTTCAAGGGGCCGCGGGCGTTTCAAATCGCGCGGGGGTGAGAGGTACGTTCTTCGCAGTGGGCTTTTTCCTGGCGGACAGGCTCTGGGGGTGTCGCACTGTGTGGAGGACTTTTTTCTGGGCACCAGAGAGGAAGCACGGTCCCTTGTCGGTGTGGGCATTCTCCGTAGTGAGCTCGACTCCGTGGTCAGGAAGCACGCCCGCCGGAGGACAGGGGGGTCGCATTGCACAGGGGGGTCTGACGCCGAACGGTGCCGCTGCCATGTCGGGGGCTGCGGGGTGTGGTAGGTGACGGGGGGGTTGGGGCACTGCGGCAGGGGTTTCTTCCTGGCGGACGGGCGCAGGTGTGGGACACGCATCCGGAGGGCTTCTCTCTGGTGGGACGGCCGGCTCGGCGGGCTGCCTGCAGGCGCCGAGCGGCTTATCAGGCCTGGTGTTGACAGGGGAGGGCCCTGGGCGCCAGAGAGGGGGCACGGCCCCGTGTTAGTGCGGCATATCTGTTGGGAGCTCGATTCCGCGACCAGGAAGCACGCCCCGGGGGTGACGTCGACTGAGGGCATGGCCCTATACAGTTAGTGACGGAGGGCATGGCCCTAGGCATGGGTGACGGAGGGCATGGCCCTACGCATTGGAGACGGAGGGCATGGCCCTATACGTTGGTGACGGAGGGCATGGCCCTATACGTTGGTGACGGAGGGCAAGGCCCGAGACGTTGGTGACGGAGGGCATGGCCCTGGAACTTGGTGACGGAGGGCTTTGCCCTCTACATTGGTGACGGAGGGCATGGCCCTATACATTGGTGACGGAGGGCATGGCCCTATACGTGGTGACGGAGGGCATGGCCCTATACATGGTGACGGAGGGCATGGCCCTATACGTGGTGACGGAGGGCATGGCCCTATACGTGGTGACGGAGGGCATGGGCCTATACATTGGGACGGAGGGCATGGCCCTGTGGTTAGGGGGGAGGACCTGCCGGCGGTTGGAACGCGTGGACCGGACAGCACAGGATTTGAGGGGGGGCCGCGGCAGCCATATAGTTAGGGGGTGGTCTGGCCGAATGGGGCAGGTGGCGCGTCCCGGGTGAGGGAGGGGGAGTCCTAGGGGGGGTCGAGGACCGTTAACACGTCCCTCGAGTGGCGGTTCTTCCTAATATATGGGGGAAGAGTAGGAGAACTGTTTGGAGTATCGGGGGGTAGGTCAAGCACAATAAAGTATTTAGCCGGGTGGAGAGGCAAAGTGACGTTATGCTAATTGTTACTGTTTGGGGATTGTGGGAATCAGTTAGGGGAGGGGGTGGGGGTGAGGCAGGAAATTACATATTTATGAGGTTTAGATTGTGCGGCGTAGGCCGAGGATGTTATTGTGTAGGATGCACCTGCTTCCAATAAAGCGGCCTTTATCACACTTACATTGAGTCTCGGGTCGGTGCTTTCTTCCCCCCCCCCCTTTCCCCATTGGGCCCCAATGGGGTCCTGGGGGGGGCGGCCGACCGCAGGGAGGCCTGGCCCGCCCGGGGGAATTTGGGGGCCGGGGAGAGGGGGGGGGTAGAGATGGCGCCACACGGGGACGGGTTTGGCTATTTTGGTAGCTTTTGGGCTGGGGGGCGGGGCTTGGTTGGGCTTCTTGTTGGGCGGGGCTGTAATATCCGCCCGGCCACGCGGCAGAGACACCATTTTAAGTGAGGTGTCTCGGCCGCCGGGTGGGGGGTGGCGGGTGGACAATTTTTTCCCTCCCTCCCTCCCTGGGCCATGTTTCTGGGGGGGGGGGTGGTCACGGACAGGCTCCGCCCGTTACGGGGGGATTTTCCCTTTGGGGGCGATGGGGATTTTGGGCTCGTTTTGTTGGAGGCTGGTGCAAGAAGGGGTTTGAAAGGGGTGATGAGTGTGGGGACGTTACATCTTGGTGTCCTTGGGCTCAATCCTTTTGTAGGGATAGAATCAGAAGAGGTCGTGCTTTATGGATAATTGCCTTTACTTGTATAAGATAAAACGTAGACTGCCGACACGTGCTTCGCCCCTGTGGCGAATTGCGCCAGGGTTTTTTGCAAGGCTATTTACAATGTTTGTATTCTGTGCAAAAGGGGTTTTTTGAATTGGGTGGGGGTTTTCGCATGTCGCTGGAGCAGGTGTGGGGTGCATTCTGTATGTAGGGGCGGTTCTTCCTAATATATGGGGGAAGAGTAGGAGAACTGTTTGGAGTATCGGGGGGTAGGTCAAGCACAATAAAGTATTTAGCCGGGTGGAGAGGCAAAGTGACGTTATGCTAATTGTTACTGTTTGGGGATTGTGGGAATCAGTTAGGGGAGGGGGTGGGGGTGAGGCAGGAAATTACATATTTATGAGGTTTAGATTGTGCGGCGTAGGCCGAGGATGTTATTGTGTAGGATGCACCTGCTTCCAATAAAGCGGCCTTTATCACACTTACATTGAGTCTCGGGTCGGTGCTTTCTTCCCCCCCCCCTTTCCCAATTGGGCCCCAATGGATTAAGGAGGCAATAGCAGTGTGTAGGGAGGGCACAGATCTGCAATTAATGTGCCGATCTGGACTTAGCAATAACAGAGCTACAGAAAGTGGATTTAGTACCGCACACCCTTTCATGTATCCTGTACTAACGAAACCTTGACTTTGGGTAAAGTTTACCGAAAGTCATTGCCACCCGGTCTGCGATCAGTATAATGTAGTAATATCCCATTCGAAGGATAATTTACTGGTTTGTATAAGCACTTGCTACTTTATTTTTCACTTTTTTCAATCATCACAGTGTGTTTAGGCGAGCGCAAATCGTTTATTCCACAACTGGCATTTTAACAATGAGTTTAACTGTGTGTATTACGCCACACAAATGATAATTCGCCACTTTACGTAAGCACACAGCACTTTGGGGCAGATTTACAATAAGTGGTGCATCCCTGCATATCAGCAGGGATGCACCACTTATTGTGCGCCATGCCTCCGCCACCATTGATGCGCCGCATTTACAATGTGGCGCACCAAAGGGCAAAAACGGCACGATGCAGCTACAGCAAGGCTCTAGGGGGCCCTATCTTGTTAATGCTGCGTCAATCCTTACGCCTGCTTCAAGCAGGCACAGGGTTTTGACGCAGCATGGGCCCCAAAGTGACTGAGTGAAATCTTGTAGATTTCACTCAGCCACTTTTAGGAGGCGTTCCTGCACCAGAACACCCCCCCTGCACAGCATCGCCTCCTTTTGTGCAGGGCTTTACAACGTGACGCATCTCCCAGATGCGTCACGTTGTAAGTACCCCGCACCATGGCGCTTCTTTTGCGCCGCCACTGCGTCACAAAAGTGACGCCACAGCGGCGTAAAAGGGGCACAAGGGGCTTGTAAATCTGCCCCTTTGTTTGTAAGTTTCTCTTTAACCGCAATTGGCTCAACGTGTGTTCATGAGATTGCAAAGGGTTCACTTTGCAACTGGTAATTTAATAATGAGTTTAATTGTACTTTATTCACATGGCAGATAAATCTTAATTCCAGTGAGCTCAAATGATGCGTTCAAGCTCCAGGGCTTTGAAATACAATCTCAACGATTTACACTAACATATGGCACTTATTGCTTCCTTCTGCCTTTGACATTGATAGCGCGCACTACACTCATGTATTCCAAAAGAAGTACATCAAAAATGTGTCACTAATGAAATACAAGCAAGTTGGATACTTATAGCCTGTACTGGCAGTGCCAAGGACAGCAGAGAGATATCTGTGGGAGTAGTTACTTTTACAAATAAACAGGCATTGAAAGAATTTTGAAAATCCGGTCATCTGCTTTAATATTTTATATGGTATTATATTGCATTGCTTATTGTAATGGTTTTTATTAACTGCACAATACTCTTGACTTGACTGACACGTCAGGAACAGTATCCAAGATGTCAGTGTCTGCTCAAGCAGAGTCACAGAAAGATGTTACTCGAAACAGAAAGAGTCCACACCTCTGAGTCTTCCTAAAATGGGTTTACAAGAGCTGGCACAGACGGCAAATGGCTGCCATTCCCATCGTTTGACACTAGGTGACATTAAATTTGCATAAGGCAAAACAAAAAACAAATTCCAATTGATTCTGGTGCTAAATTGCATTTCATGGATGTATAGTATATTGATTCGATTGGGGTACCCAATCACACGAAACTATTTCAGGAGAAGTGCAAGCAGCTGACAGTCAAGTGTTGATATCAAGCCCCATTAAATCCCAAACTCTTGCATGAACCATAACCTTTCAGGCTGAACATATCAAGACCCTTGTCACACATGATGGTCTCATCATGGTTTTCGATAATGCTGTGGATACCCATGTTGCACCTGCAAAATCCAGACATCGACTGGAGTAAATACAATGTTATGCCCCAGTCCAAGTTCTGATGGAGAAATTGGTTTTCCTCAAAAGAGCAACAAACAACCTTATTTGCTTTAGAACCTGTTTCCTGGATTGGTTGACTAGACATTTTTCCAGTTCAATAATCAGATTTTTGGAAACCTTCGACATAGTTAATGCAAGCTACCTCAAGAACACTTTGATTGCACGATCGATCTACACCCCAGAGCCACAATACTGTGCAGGAGGATATTCTACGTGGCAAAGAAAATAAGCATCTCAATACCTACATCGAGGAACATCTGGCTTCAGGTTTCACCAAACCTCAAGTCTGACGGTCTACTTTCGTCTCTTTTTCATACCAACAAAATAGGGTGATTGATGACGTGTTGACTACTGAGCTCTTAATACGATCATCATTAAGAACAAGTGCCCAGTTCATCTTATTCTTGTGTTTTTACGTGAAGCAAAAAGTGCTGCAGTATACACCAAGCTAGAATTGAATGCAATATGCCTTTTACATCAGAGAAGGTGATAAATGGCAAATAGCCTCCAGGTTTAAATGTACACTTGGTGAATACCTTGACTTGCCCTTCGGGCTTTGCAGCGCTCTCATAGCCTTCCAGTAAACTTTTCATGAACTACATAGATGTGTACTCATAGTTTACTTTGTGCCACCTTGGCTCAAACATGTTCGAGCCATACTTTAGCAGGGAACACCATATTTTCGCTAACTTGGAGAGGTGTACTTTTCAGACCCAATCGGTGATATTCCTTGCATTTATAGTAACTTCACGGGGGAGAACAATGGATTATAAAAAATTCAAGGCTTTTCAACAGTGGGAAGGTCCATATTCTCTGAAAGATAGCCAACGTTTTATCGGTTTTTCAACTTTTACTGGCACTTTATAAATTACTTTTCCTCAATGATGTTAACAGCCTGCTCCGCAATAGAGTCTAACTTCAGTGGACTCGAGAGACAGAACCTGCCTTTAAAATGTTCAAGACGGTTAGCACAGCCCCAGTGTACCAGCACCAGGACACTGAGAAGACCTTCATCTTTAAAGCAGGTGCTTCATAGTAGCGATTGGAAGAGTCTTACTGCTGAAAAATCTAAGTATGGGACAACTGTATCCAGTAGCCACCTTGTTCTGGAAGCCCTTTTCAGCAGAAGGGAAATATGCTGTAGCTGATCAGGTGTTATTGGCTATTAACATGGCAAGTGAAGAATGCTGATCTTAACTGCTAGGACTCAGACACACAGTTATGATACTCCCCAATCACAGACTCTTTCAGTACTTTAAATTGACAACAGAGTAATCCAATAGTCAGCTGCCTTGGTCACTGTTCTTTAGTGACTATGTTTTTGTCATCATGTTTCTACAAGGTCGTAAGAGCAAGCAAGCATTGGCAAACACAATAGATTTCACCAATGCGAGTTCTATTGGCTTCATCACTGTGACAGTGAACGCTTGTTTTATATTGCATTTTTATTTAAAACACAGGTGAAGTAAATGCATGCATTGTAAATGACTATGTGATTTAAAAAATCACTGTAAATGTATGCCTATGAAAATGATTCCCATAACTGCACATTTTCCCAGGGCCATGCGTGATGTACTTTCCCAGTCCAGTTTTTTTTTCTTTTGAATTCTGTAACTTGTAGTCATGGTTTGTAATGGAATAAACAAGGCTACAAGGTCCAGAATTCAAAGAACACACCTGTCTGGAGCAGCTAGTCACACTTTGACATAGGAAACTTGGCAGGTCTGTTTATGTGGCGAGAAAGGTTTGCAATAGCTATTTGGCTTAATGTTATTTTTTTGTGATGGGAGGGCTAAGGGGGCTGGTGGGCAGCATTGGGGGAGTTAGGGAAAGACGGACAATCAACACAAGTGTGGGTGAAGGAGGGATGAGTTGATGTCTGCAGATGCATGCACTCGCTAAGAGTGCATGCTGGTAAATATAAAAAGAGTACTTCCAAGAGATTGTTGGCCACTGGAAGGACATTGGCCAGAGGAAGGAGTACTTGCTCTATGCTCCACTGCATGGAAGAAGAATCTAAAAGACAGGAAGAAGTCCGGAGATCAGGAGGAGCCACTGACCAATAGAAAGTATGTAAATGAGAGTGACATGGAGTCAACCAGCGGTAAGGAAAGGTAAGTAATGGAGGTGTACTAAGACTCTTTTAAGTTTTTTTTAATTTACAAGAGATTTTGCAAGCTATGTGCAGGCAAAGCCTACAAAGGAGATTCCCGTCCATGCAAAGGCACGAGAGCATAAGGCAAGGGCTACATGGCCCACACAGCAGGGAGCATTGCAATAATTTTGTTGATCACTTCTAAGTAGGCATCTCAGGGAGAAGAAAACATTACACCTTTTGCAAAGGTAGCCCTAGTTGCTGTTGATGTCACCCTAAGCTTGGACCTATATTTTCACTTGTACTGTATGCACACAATACAAAAGTCCTCAACAGGCACCAACAGTCCTTCTTATGCCCATACCAACACATTCTGGAGGAGTGTGGCTCACTGATTAGAGCGGCAGACCCTGATGCAGAGGTCTGGCCCGGGACCAGGGTTCAATTCCCGACGCGGCAGGGTCCTGAGCCCAAAATGTCCATGGACTCGATAATTCTTGCCTCGGTGCCTATTCTAATCATGGGGTCCCACGCTGCAACTCTGGGCAATAGTTGCTTAATCTCCACTACGGCGGCCCACCCACTGCGGGATGCCTGGCTTTCACCCTGGGGATACCCAGTAGGGGTTATCTCACAGGGAAAAGCCAGGACGGGTTCCCAAGGCAAGCGCCTTGATGCCTTCTGGTGATACGTGCGCTATATAAGTCGCAATACATTTACATTTACATTCTAGCCAATTGCATACCAGTTAGCTCAAGGTGATTGTAGAATTTATCCCTACAAAGGAAGGTTTCAAAAGTGGGGAAACTGAAACTGCCCAAATTATACCTCCGAAGGGTTTACCAACTACCCAGAAATTAGCCACAGTCTCCCTATGGAATGAAATACGTCTTCATGGTATTGATTGCCAGCAAAACTTCAATGTATATTTTACCACTTTGACAAGCCAAGTGCAACCTCCAGGATATTGATGCCAGCTCTCTGCTAGCCATATCCTCAAACCAATAGGCTGATGAAGAAAAACTACTAAATACTATAACAGTGTTTTTCATGTGAATAATAACTAGATTCTGAAGCAAGCTCCTCTTCATTGTGGTTGGCAGAATTTGTCTACAACAACGTGACCCACATTTCTTTAGGGTTTTGCACATTTTATTACATCAAGTCACACTGATAGAGCTTGATATGACATACAGTCAAAACTGCGTAACAATATCAGTCAAAACTGCGTAACAATATCAGGACCACCTTCTCACAGAAGCTAATGAAAAATGTAAGCAGTACATAAATTCTCACTGTAGGTTCCCTCCGGAGTTGCTTCCAGGAGAATAAATGCAGTTGCCTTCCAAACATTTGCTTACCATTACACTTCGCACTTCTGTGTTGTAAGGCTCATAAATACTACTATATCTTGGCTCCCACTATGACTGCACATCCAGTCTCAGTGATTAAAGCAGCATTTTTACGTGCATGCATTTCCTAAACCTCCTCAAGTGGTGGTAGATATTCATGCTGAATTTGGGATACATTGAATTCTGGATTCCAAGTCTGTTGGAGGAAGATTGCAAAATATTGAAACTTAGTGATCAATGCAGTTTTCCCTGTTATGCTCTTGGTGGATTGGACAGAAAAATACATGGCTCTTGTGCATTAGAGGGAGGTCATATAATAGAACTAGTTCTTATGTAGCTTTTCTGAAAGTAGGTTCTGGGAGATATGTCATTTCTCAGTAAAGCTGGATGAGCCTATGCTACACTGTCTGGTTATGAGGTGTATCTTGAATATAAGGCTGCAATTGATATGGAATCCAAGAGACTTGGCGTTGTATGAAAGTTGTGTGTAAATCTTAGAAGTTAATTGTTTTAAAACAATTTAGTAGCTGATGTTGTATACAGCCGTTAGCGGTCAGGGGTTTGAGCATCAAGTAAGCCTCAACATCCATGTTTGAAATGTGAAGATATGTTCCTTTAGATACCAACATTATGATCAAATGAGACCATATTCACAGAGCTGAGTTTCTGCCAGAAGTTCGTCTAAGAGATCCATGTATCGGTTGAAGATGACCAGTGGCAGCACAAGGGCCTTGGTGAATACCACTGGTCAGGGAGATTCGTGCAATAGATAGCTGTTGCTCAGATGAAAAACTGGATAATGACATTGTTGAAACCCATTTCTTTCCCGATGGTGTTTAGCAGGGAGTGGCCATTGCCTTTGCAGGAAAGTACATAGTCAGAGTTTGCCATGTAAGTGGTCCTGGTTGCAGGGATACATCCTGTGCCTGCACAACTGTTGAGAGTTGGGCATCCAACTCCAAACATTTGAAGACCACATCCTCCACACCTAAGTAGTTGAAGTGGGTGCTTGGCGTTAAGTGCGAAGAGGGAGATGAAACAATATGGCACCACAAAAGAACCAAAGAACAGTTGCAATCAGTTTAAAAACTTGGAAATTCAGTGGATAGCATAGTCTGAAAACGAATTACCAAAGTGACAGAGCTTCTACAAATAAAGGGATAGTATTCAAGATGGAGAAATAATGGTTAGGTAAAATATTGATTTATCAGGCCACGTGTGATTATGCACCTTGAGGCCCCTTGAGGCACCCCAATTCCCTGGTCATTCAAGTCCCCTTCTAAAATGCTGGAGCGGAAGGCAGTAGCTAATGTCATCTGGGTTTTGTGGCAGAGAGAAGACATTTCCCGCTCCCTTTTCCTCACTGGGTTTGTAGATAGCTCACATGCCTCTTTTTCTTGCCAAGACATTCAGACTGTAGTCTGGTGATGGAGGGAAGAAAGACTAAGGGGATCTTTTTACTTACCGGTGACCTGACATTTGCGAAACCTTCTTTGTGAATCTTAATATCTATTTCCTAGTCTTTTAGTAAATTGTTAATTTTATACAATTCTGTACATTCAAAACTTTTATTTAGCTATCCGGAGGTTTTTGGACGTCAGCTCACGGTGGTGAATTAATGAGCCTTGACATTTCTCTGCCTACGATATGCTTGTTTGAAGTTTTGAGAGCGGCTCCTGAATTATTAATTAAAGAGCTAGTAAAAGGCACTTTGTGCCATGTAAAAGTCGTCCTCGCGCTCTTCATCTCCTGCTCCTGTTTTCGCTGGCGGAATGCTCTCGGATTAAACATGCTGCACGGCAGACACCAAATGCGACTGAACAAGGTCCTTCCATTTATGTGGGCTGTTTCCGACAGATGCCCGCTGCAAAGGATTTTGATAAAATAATTGAATGGCGCTGAGACCAAGGTTCTTGTGTTCAGCTCTCTATCGGAGATATTGTTGTAAATGAGAAAGCTTAATGCAGGTGCTGCTTTTGTATTTTCTTTGAGTAGCTTGAAAGTGGCTTTTGATTTACCGGATATACCTCGTATAAGCCCCTTAGGTCTTCATGTCACCAGTCAATCAAGCGTACCTGAAAGCAATGTACTGTATATCAGGGCCATGTCGCCAGGCACACCCCGGGCCCCATTTATCAAGCACCGGTGCATTACTGATTTATTTTTCACACCAGAAAATAGAGGCAGAGATGGGCAACTCGCTGGGTGCCGGCTTTGCAAGCAATTAAAGAACTGTTATGTTCAGCTCCAGTAATACATTGTCCAGATTTTGACGGTTTTTATAGCACAGACAGATGCCTCCTAATGTGGTTTATAAGCTGTAATGAGCCGGGTAACAGACAGAGAGAACCATCCAATCTTCCGCTTGGATGGCAAATTGCTCCCTCTGCAAAACATGTATCCTGCTGTCACAGAGAACAGTGCTTGGCTTAAGCTACAAGGCGCTACTTTTTAGGTATTTTTACCTTAACACCTTTAAAACTGGTGTAACTAGATCAAAGAAAATCGCAAGTGTTCTGATTGTATTTCTCCTTCCCTACCTGACGGTACATGCAGTTTCTTTTTTCTTAAATCAGTCATCAAATATTACCTGATATATTGAGGGGAACTAAGGAAGGTCCTGCAAAGCAAGCAGTAGCACAAAACACAACTGATAAGTTTGCTGAGTGAGATAATTCACAGTATGCAGAAAAGACAAAAGTCTTCTTGCCTGTCAAGCAATATTAACTCAGCAAAAACCACAGCCTATGCCGACTGATTTTTTTTCTCATGGAGTGCTTTGAAAAAGTATTTGTTGCAGGAGCGCCTCTTGAGCCAATAGAATAGACAAAGACAGAAACGAAACTCTTATTATGTGCATGACTTTACCATACACCAAATAACTCAGGTTTTCAGGTTTTAAAGTCTTTATTTCGATTTTTACATCATAAAAGACAGCTAAAAGAATAAAATAAAATACAGTTCTGAATTTAAGAACATCATGATTACATGGTACAAATCATCATTAAGAAGGGATTAAACAATGCAATAAAGACCTCATATACAAAAACCCGTTAAAAGATTAATAAAAATCAAAGTGCCGGTAGCTGTTTTACTCTAATAACCCAAGCCCACCCCAGGAATTTGGCAACACCTACAACCACCGCCTCAGAGGTGGTGGTACGTAGCGCCCACAGCGCCTCAACACTCCCTCGTACTTTGAGAAGGAGGCAGATGGGCCTAATCCATTTGTTTCTCGGTGCATAATAGGCAGGGCATGCAAATAGAAAGTGACCAACACTCTCCCTACGGTCAATACACCAAGGGCAACGGTCATTAGAAGGGGCAGACCATTTCTTAGTGAAAGACCTTAGAGGTAAGGACCCGACTCGAAACTGATGATACAGTTTTTTGTCTAATGTCTTAGTTATAAGGTCCCAATAGTTCTCAAGGGAAGGGTCTATTTTGTGGGACAGGAATCTACCAGTTAAACTGGTGGCATCTGAGCTAGTGACAGACTCCTGTGGAACACAGGCCCAGTATAGTGCTTTGTAGTCTTGCTTGGAGGGAAAGGCAGTAGACTGCGGAGAGACCCACAGCTGATTACAGCCCATGTCTTCTAAAATTGTTTTGACTCCACGCAGCCAGGGTATGTTATTGGACCACAAAGTCGATCTCAGTTCCTCTAATTCCCTAGCAAAGAGGCTTAAATCTGGTGATGTCCAAATGCGTCTCCACAGGGCTACTAACCGATATCGGGCCATCTCATTGATTGGTGCACAACCCATATCCAAACAAAGTGGTTTTGTCGGAGTGGATTGGGGAAGTCCAACCAACTTTCGCAAAAATTTATTTTGAGCCCTAACCAGAGTTGATAGGTCCATGAACCCCCAGAGATCCGCCCCGTACAAAATTGCGGAGCTGATCTTAGCTTCATAGATCCTGAGGGCGGGTTTAACCCATTTGGTTAGGGACCTTTTTTGCTCCTGCAGAAGACAGCCGGTAAGACGTACAAATCTTAGGTAAAGTGTGTCAACCTGTGGTTTCCAGCTGAGGCGGTGGTCCAAGGTTACTCCTAGATAGGTCATAACCTCTACTTGTTCTAGACTTACTCCGTTCATGCTCACATAACTTTTAATTGGGCGACTTTTAGTTAGGACCATGAATTTGGTCTAACTAACATTGATTTTCAGGTCGTTAACCAAGCAGAACTCCTCAAATCTATTTAATGCAGTTTGCAGGCCACTGCGGGTCTTTGAGAGGAGCAGGGTGTCATCTGCAAAAATGAGCATGGGGAACTTACTCCCACCCAGTGAGGGGGCATCAGTGGGGGTATCGGCAAAGAACTTCACCACTTGATCGATGAACAACAAAAAGAGCGTGGGTGCCAATACACAACCCTGGCGGACGCCTCGGGTTACGGGGAAGCAATCCGTCACCTGCCCTTGACCTCCCCACCTCACCCTAGCAAAGTTGCCCTCATGTAATCTTACTACCAAGTCAAGCAATTCCGACGGCAGCCCCAGGTTTTTTAGGACAGCCCACAGTTTAACCCTAGGCACAAGGTCGAAGGCCGACTTCAGATCTACAAAGGCGGCATAGATGGATCCGCCGCCCAGCAGCACCACCTTCCAGTATATCAGAGTAAATCTGAATACTTGATCGATGGTGCTGGTACCTGATCTGAAGCCGGCCTGCATAGGAGAGAGAATGCTTTCCATCTCCATCCAGCCCTGGACTCTAGCTAGGACCATCCTAGCGATGATTTTTTGAAAGGAGTCTATTAAGCTTATGGGGCGATAATTGCCCGGGACCGAGCGGTCCCCTTTCTTAAAGATGGGAAGGATTTCCGCCCCCTTCCAGGAAGCTGGGATCCGTGCCCCCTTTGAGTTGGCATTCGCTACTGATGTTATGTAAGGGACCCAGAGTTGAAGATTGATTTTAAATATATCGGCCGGGATGGAATCCATCCCTGGCGCTTTCCCACACTGGACCAAGCGGATTGCCGACTCAGTTTCTAGGGGCGTAAACATTAACACTTGGTTATGAGTGTGGGGGAAGTTTCCCACGTGGCTTGTCCGGTACTAGGTTCTAAGTCAGGATCCAAAAACTGGCTGGAATAGAATTCAACCCATGCTTCCACAGACACTAGGTTAGCAGGGATTTGTGAATCGGGGTTTCTACCCCACTTCACTAATTCCCAAAATTTGAACTGATTGGAGGAACTGCAAGCCTCCAAGAGGTCCAGCCAATGACGTTCGTCCCACTCTTTTTTCGCCTCCCACTGAACTTTTTTATACCTTAGGCTTGCCTCTTTTATGTCACTAGTGGTCCTAGATTTAACAGCTTTGATTAAGTCGCTGTGCGCGACCCTGCAGTTTTTATTATACCATTTTTCTTGACAGCCCTGTGCCCTCACCTTGCCTTGTGTTAATGGGAGGGTTAGGAGGGCCTTAAGTTTGTCAAAGCACTGTTCGTGTAGGTCACAGATCCGATCTAATGCAGCCACAGCAGGCGATGCTATCAAAATTTCACTCAGAGTGGATGATACTACCTCTGTTATGCCATCTAGGAGGGAGGGATTCTCTACAACCCTTGACCATTTAAGCCTTCTTCTGTCATTGGTCAGAATGCCATCACCCATTATATATACAGCAGAGGTAAGCCTGCCGGGGACACCAGGAAGTCTTAGGCTAAGTGACAAAGGGTTATGATCACTTTCGGGGTGAACCATGACTTCCATGTCGTCCAGAAATGACCAATATTCCATTTTTAAGAGAATATAATCTATTCTACTTTTACTAACCCCATTGTCAAAGGTGGGTTTGCCGGATTTATTAGAGGCCGTACGACCATTGACGGCTCTCAGACCCCAGTCCAGACACAATCCCGCCCAATGTAGTGCCGCCTCAGTGCCCCTTTTAATATTGTTCAAGGACAACATCGGGATATTCCACACGATGTCGTCCTCCAACCCCAGGTCCTCCCCCGCACTAAGCAAGGGTTCAAAGGTGCAGTTGAGGTCACCCGCTAAAATAAGAAACTTATCTCTCCCAATCCCCTCGAGGTACGAATCAAGTATGTTTAATAAGATGGGACTACGCCCTCCTGGGCGGCCTCGAGCATAGATGTTAATAACTTCAACGTCGTGACAGTTTTCCTTACGTAATTTAATTCCCAGCATATCCGGGTTATCCACAACAATTTCCACTGGCCGAAAGCCAGTAGACTGTTTGACCCAGATAACTAGGCCCCCTGAAGCTCTACCCCCCTGTCCCTTCACTGCTGGTTTGAAAAAGTTCAGAAACCCTACCCTGTGTATTGGACCAGGTGCCCAGCTCTCTTGGAACAATAGGATGTCATAGGTGTCGATGAACTCTACCCAATCCTCTGAGCCCAAACGCCCCTTTAACCCCGCTATGTTCCATGAAGCTAATTTTAGCAACACCACTTGACTAAAAGATGTCGTGGCGTTCTGAATACAATGGGCCACTCCCAAGTTCTCACACTTAAAGGGGTGAGGGCCCCCCTCCAAGTTAGCATCCATATTATATATTGGGGCTGTCCTATTCTCTATCTCCAGGGTGCCTCCCCCCGGACTCGGTGCCAAAGTACAGACTACTTCTGCCCCACCTACATAGTTACTGGAAACGTTCCCGCTTCCAGCAACAGGATGAAGTCAATCGATACCCTCTAGGCCAGAAAGGGATTCGAAGCGGTTGAACAAAGTGGGGAGATACGGAATAGAGGGAATTCTATCTGCATGGTATCTCCTAATGGGTCTTCTTGGGATCATGCAATTGGGGAGGCGCTCACTAGAACGATGGGGAAAAAAATACCCCGAACCAATGTCTGCACATCACCCAGTCTGCCAAACCTAGCTTCTCTACGTATGAAGTCCACCACCCAAGGGTCCTTGAAGGATATGATAATACAATCCCCTTCTAAGTCCTTAGTACAGTGGCCCACCCAATCAACTCTTCGCACATTCAGTATGTCTGTGGATGAGGAAGGAGGGAGAGGGCGATGTTTATCTAACCAAAATACAACTTTGTTTTTAAGATCCTCAAAGTATTCAGTTTGGTCCTCCCTAAGGGGTGCAACACCTGTTAGGACGATCGTGTATGGGGTGGCTTCAACAGGAAGGTCTATGCTCGGGGGACCCCGGTTTTTTACCTTTAGAGAGGGGATGGAAGGATTGGTGGGTCTACTCCCCAGTACTCCGTTACCTCTATTGGGCTGTGTAGTTGAGCTAGAATCACCCCTCACAAGGGCTTGGGCCTGCATAGCCACAGCGGGGTTCAGGATGCTTGGCTGACCCAAGGTATTGGATTTAGAGCTAACCTTCTTTGAGGGCTGTGTAGTTTTGGCCAGTGTGGGTGAGTTTACATTGTTCGCAATTCGGCCCCCTGCCCTCGTCCCATCGGGTTTGTTTGGAGCAGGTCTTATGGATGCTGGCTTCGTGGGTACTATGGAAGACAACTTACCCGTGGCCACTGCTCCCTGTAATTTAAAATTACTAGGGGGAATGGAATTCGCCATAGCACTTTGTGGATAAATTAGTTTTTTTAAAAGACCAGTGTTGGTGTTAACAAGATTCTCAAGTGCATCAATTTTTGCGGTCATCAATCTTGTTCTTTCCAGAACGGGCAGTAAAAGAGTTTTGAATAAAGCTTCCATTTTACCCAACAAGCCATCATCACTACTGTAGCACGTAGGACAAGGATCTGAAAGCCCAAAGGAATGCTTTGGAGGGTGCGGGGGATCATCTATGACCAAGGCAGGGAGTGCAGTAGGGATCGCTTCGGGAGTGGTGGTTAGGTGAGATAAGCCATTTGTTTTTAAAATCTTGGTTACACCTCCCCTCTGACGGCCCTTACGTCTCTTCCTCTTATGTGATAGGTTTCTCGTGGAGTGCTCGTACGAGGAAGAGTCCGGCTGAGATTGGCTAGCCAAGAGCACACTACCCTCAGCCCCACTGCCTTGTAAATTACCAGGGTTGGTCTCACTATCAGAGGAGATCAGAGACGAAACCTCCCCCTCCGCCTCTCGATGCACGTCCACCGGTGCAGCAACCCGAAAGAGGCTAGCACTCGGTGCCGGTGCACCAGGGCTAGGTATTGTAGCAATTTTGCCCAACAAGGAGCGTTTCCCACTGACTAAATCAATTGAAAGCCGTTTTTCGGCCATAGCTATCTCTTTTTCCAAGATGCCTGTTGCCCTAGTGATAAATACACTATGGTACCATGACTTGGTTGTGTCTGAGTGAATCTTTTATTTTATTTTTAGAATTTTCTCAAAAAAGACATTAGTAAGCCATACAAAATACATTCCTATCAATAAACAATTTTTGCCATCCAACTAAAAAGAGTAAAATCAAAACAATTTCAACAAAACTTTATTGATAGGAATGTATTTTGTATGGCTTACTGTGAATATTTCAATTCCAGAGTGTATATGTTTTTAGTGATGAATGGCTGTGCGTGTATGAGAGTACGATTGGTTTCTGATTATAACAAATTTGTATTTTTGTAATTGTATAAAGGTTTGTTTGTAAATATTGTGCAAAATGATATATTGTGTATAGGAGGTCTTGTAATGTACAATGAATTGGTGAATTAATAACCAAATGTCTTTTTTGAGAAAATTCTAAAAATAAAATAAAAGATTCACTCAGACACAACCAGGTCACGGTACCATAGTGTATTATTCGTATGGTGCTCAGGATTGAGTACTAAAAAATCGAGACAGTACTGGCATTTTTTTGTTTAATTGTGATTTGTGGCTCAGCCTTGCTGTGGGAAGCCCAGACCCAGTGGTGGTTTTTTGCCTTAGTGATAAAGGCGTCCAAGGGGCCAGAAACCACCCCCTTAGATGTCTGCAACTGAACAGATCGTTCTTTTCCAGAGTGTAAAGGCATAATTTATACCAATAACATTGGATGGGGATATAAATAGTTAATTAATAGGCCTGTTCAGGGGGGATGGCCCAACCCAACCTCGTCCGACCACAGACGGCCACAGACGGTCCCGCCCTTGTCCCGGGCTTCTCCCGGGACGCTGCCGCGCGCTCCCGCGCAGCATAAAGCTGGACCTGTTATGAGGGGTGAGTCGAGGGCAGGGGGCGTGGCAAGCAGGGAGAGCGGCCCAGGTGTTTCGGGTCAGGATGTCAGGGGCTCCTGGAAGATGGAGTCCCTGACCACACCGCTTGCAGCCCTGCTCCTCCAACCACACAGCCCAATGCAGCAATGCACGAAGACTCAGCCCCTCCTCCTCAGTCCCAGCTCACGGGAGTGCCGCGAAGCGTGACCTGCGAAGCGGGTCCGGCGAGATGTCGGTCCTTCAGAGGCAACACCCGGGCAGAAGCAGCAAACCAGTCCTCCGTCGACCAGCAGGTAGGCAAAGTTAGAATCCCAGGGAGCGCTTGAAAGCGAGGGTTTTTGATGGCAAAGATTTGGGGGCGTGGCAAGCAGGGAGAGCGGCCCAGGTGTTTCGGGTCAGGCTGTCAGGGGCTCTGGGGAGATGGAGTCCCTGACCACACCGATCGCAGCCCTGCTCCTCCAACCACACAGCCCAATGCAGCAATGCACGAAGACTCAGCCCCTCCTCCTCAGTCCCAGCTCACGGAGGGTGCCACGAAGCGGGACCCGCAAAGCGGGTCCGGCGAGATGTGGGTTCTTCAGAGGCAACACCCGGGCAGAAGCAGCAAACCAGTCCTCCGTCGACCAGCAGGTAGGCAAAGTTAGAATCCCAGGGAGCGCTTGAAAGCGAGGGTTTTTGATGGCAAAGATTTGGGGCGTGGCAAGCAGGGAGAGCGGCCCAGGTGTTTCGGGTCAGGCTGTAAGGGGCTCCTGGGAGATGGAGTCCCTGACCACACCGCTTGCAGCCCTGCTCCTCCAACCACACAGCCCAATGCAGCAATGCACGAAGACTCAGCCCCTCCTCCTCAGTCCCAGCTCACGGAGGGTGCCGCAAAGCGGGACCCGTAAAGCGGGTCCGGCGAGATGTGGGTCCTTCAGAGGCAACACCTGGGCAGAAGCAGCAAACCAGTCCTCCGTCGACCAGCAGGTAGGCATAGTTAGAATCCCCATATTGATTTATTGGATTTCCTTTCTTACTGGAATTTCAATTGTACACACTGTGAACTCAGGGCACAATGAACAAAGCCCTGTTGTGGCCGCAGCCCTTTTGATTCCTAGATGTCACAAAGTTTTCAATAGCAAAATAACCTTTTACGCTGTTCATAAACACTTTTACATTGAGTGCAACTATATTATATTATTAACCATTGATCAGACCCGATTTGAGGTGGCAACTGGTTCACAAAGAAGAAGATATGCCACACAGCTAGATTCACATCTCTGGATTGTGTTGGCTGCCTTAGGGAGACAAAGCAGTGGTCCAGAGTATAGCATCCTCTCCAGCCAGTGGGCATGTAACAGACCACACCACACACGGTGCTCTGGTTTGCACACCTTTATTCTTCGGCATGCAGTCGTTAACTGAATGCACTGCACCACAAATATTATTAACCACAGCCAACAGATTACATCATTCTTGTAAGAATTCTGCGGAGAACCACTAGAGGCCTCATACAAACATACACAGGAGACAACATCCCCCCTTTTGCTAAATAAAAAGTTACAAATATGTACATGCGACGTTGAGGTGTTCGCACCAGTCATCCAGATCTAGTTGTATGAGGTAGAGGAGGGACACCTTCAACTAGCATCCCTGGAGAAGAGTGAGATGTTCGACTGGGACACTGAGGGGGACTTACCTCAATAATGAAGTCTGGAGCTGATGAACTTCGAGGCAAGTGCTTAAAGTGTCATGAGTCAATGGTTATGGATTTTTCAAGAGACCCATATAACTTATGCCATAGAAGCGGTCTCCCTTACTGAAAAGCCATTAGGTTTTTAAAAAGAACCCTTACCCTCCAAGCTAGTTGGTGGCATGCTTCATCATTGGGTTCACACCTAGGTGGCCGAGTGCCTCCTAGGTGTGCTTCAACACCTGATTACAATGGAGAGTGAATTTTGAGAAAAGGTGACTGTAGTGAGTGCAAACCTTAAAATGCCTTCAGGATACTAAATCAAGCTGGGTGGACTAAATTTATTAAGAGGTTCTTGGGGCAGGGTTAACCTCAAAGTTGGACGTGAAAGAGGAGAAATTATCTCAGACATCCCAAAAAATTGTGGAGTGGTCTACATGTTTCAGCCAAATGTTCCACAAAAATCCCGCTCCGCTGGAATCATGTGTCGAAGCACACCTAGGAGGCACTCAGCCCCCTAGGTGGGAACCCAATGATGAAGCATACCACTAACTAGGTAGGTGGGTGAGGGTTCTTTTTAAAAACCTAATGTTTTTTTTAGTAAGGAAGACCACTTCTATGGCCTAAGTTATATTGGTCTTTTCAGACCACCGTTAGCTCATTCATATTGTTTATTTGGTAGATTTTGGGAAGACAAACAGGCCCCTGTGCTCCCTCCTCTTTCACTCATCCTTATTTGATACAAGTAGATTTTTCAAGTCATTGGGCAGTTACCATATGTCCTTTGCTCATCACAACTATAAGCAGTTCAGCATTAAACGGAGCGTCATTCTTGCATGTCTATTTTTCCTTGTTAAAAACTAGGTCGCCTTTCTTGAAGACCGTGTCTCGAGCGGATCTGTGCTTATAGGTGTAAGCCTTCATTTTGCATTTGCGAGAAGTGTCAGTGACACAAATCTCGCTAAGGTCTAGTGACAGACTGGTGGTCCATTGTGGTATCTTCAGGCCAAGAGCGCTCCCTAACAGCAAGGTGGCAGGATTTTCTCCTGTAGTGAAATGAGGAGTGGATCTGTAGGCACGGAAGGATGGGTGTGAAGCTAACTTGAGGTCGCAGCACGCTGAATCACCCTTTTCAAAGTACTCATAAATTGGTCAACAACTCTATTTGCCTGTGACCAGAAAAGTGTACTTTTCTGATGTTTGAAGCTTAAATGATTAAGAAAGTCTATGAACTCTCTGCTATTGAAGGATGGACCGTTGCCAGATTTGAGGATGGAAGGAATATCCCATGTTGAGAAAATGTCATCCAGCCTCTCGATGACTTTTTCATGTATGGTTGATGATTAGTCTTCCACTAGAGGAAAGCATGTGTAGACTATGACAACTACTGTGAGATGATGCCCAATATTTAGGGGTCAGAAGAAGTCAACCACAATCCTCACCCAGGCCTGTTTAGGGAGATAAGACATATTCAGCGGGCGCTGACTCATTTTGGGAGACAGACAGTTTCACAGATAAGAAGCTTTCAGTTCCCTTTTAATTCACTCATCAAGGTGCGGGAACAACTTTTGATCCCTGAGGGCACCTTTTGTGGAGGCAATGCGACAATGTCCTGTGTGTGCCAATACAATAACTTGTTAGCTCAAGCTTTCAGAGATAATTATTCTTGCCCCTATTAGTACAACAACATCATGTGTAATAGAAAGTTCTTCCAGAACATTCTTGAATTACTGGTACCCGACATCATCTGTCAGGGGCTGAGTATGTTTCCTGCATGATTGCGTTGCAATGATTTCTTTAAGCTTGAGCATGTATTTGTCAGAATTACTAGCTGTCAGAATATGTTCAATAGAAAGAGCTGCAGGTGCAATTGACTTTACTATTAAGTTGATGTAGGCCTCAGCAGCTTTGGACGTTGTCATATGACACTGTAGCGGCACTCGTGAAAAGTAGTCTGATGGTTCTGATCCTTCCCCATTGCCGCATAATCATAATCCTGCAGACGCAACCCCCACCTCCTGATGCGAGGGGACATTTTAGCTTTTGGATATCTGAAAATGGTAAGTAATGCCTGATGCTCCATGACAAAGGTGAAATGCTTTCCGTACAGAAACAAAAGGAAGTGTTCATGCACCCATAGTAAAGCTAAGCTTTCTTTTTCAGGTTGAGAATAAGCACGTTAGTTCTGAGATAGACTCCAGCTAGCATAGACCACAATGTGCCTCTAAGCATTCAAACAGAATATCTTGCTTTGTTAGTTCTCTTAGAGGGGCACTCGAAGTGGCAACATCACAAATGTACCTGAAGTAGTAACTGGCCATGCCTAAGAAGGATCTTTCGGGGTTAGGAGTCATCCCTTTTTCGAGAAAATATGCCCAAAGAATTTAAGTCTTTTGTGAAACTCACACTTCTATGCATTCAGTGTGACACCTGCATGAGCAAACAAAGCAAACACAAAGAGATGATAGACGGGGCGCTGAAACTTTTCAGACACTCACCCTCAGTCACAGATCTGAGTTGAATCTATCATCGTTCTTTAGCTCACTTCATCACCCCTGTTCAGACACAGCTATATGCAAATCAGTCGTGACCCTGTGCCTCATCAGAACAGTCCAGCCCGAACTGCCAAGCCATGTCTTCCCTGGACCAGAAACAAGCATCCTGGGACCGGTTTCGGGCTAACAGCCCTCATCAGCTAGGGTAGCTTGAATCCAGTGGCAAAGTAAGAAAGGGACCCACATCTGGGCATACCCTAACAACTTAGGGAGAACAAGCAAACACAAAAAGATGATGGACGGAGTGCGGATACTTTTCAGACACCCATCCCCAGTCAAAGATCTGGGTTGAATCCATCATTGTTCTTTAGCTCACGTCACCACCCCAGTTCAGACACAGCTATATGCAAATCAATCTTGACCTGTGCCTCATGGAAACAGTCCAGTCCGAACTGCCAAGCCATGTCTTCCCTGGACCGGAAACAAGCGTCCTGGGACCGGTTTTGGGCTAACAGCCCTCATCATCCAGGCTAGCTTGAATCCAGTGGCAAAGTGAGCATGGGACCCACGTCTGGGCATACCCTGCCAACTTAGGGCGAACAAAGCAAACACAAACAGATGGTGGACAGAGCGCTGACATTTTTCAGACACTCACCCTCCAGGGAGGACCTGGCTTGGCAGTTTGGTCTCGACTGTTCTCATGAGGGTCAAGACTGATTTGCATATGGCTGGGTCTAAACTGGGGTGGCATGGTGAGCAAAAGAACAGTGGATTAAACCCAGATCTTTTGACTGGGGGTGAATGTATGATTTATTCAGCATTCCATCCATCATTTGTTTGCGTAGCACCTGCATGACCAAACAGCAGAGTACGTGTGCGAGTGTTTTATCATGTTCCTTTTGTGTAGTTGCAAACACCGCTATGTAATCACTGTAGTTAAAAACATTTGCAGTTATTGCTATGGCCAGATAAAGGCTGACATGCTGCTAGATCCAGGTCCAGTGCAACTAAAAGTATTCTCTTCTCTCTTCTCTACGATGATGATTCAGGACAGGTATTTGCACTTAGATTCATTATACTGAGGGGCAAATCTGAGCAGCTGCATTGGTGACCACTAAACTCTTAAACTCCCATTCTATCCTGGTGGACCTAGAAACAGGGGTATCTTCATTGGTAGTCCGTCTCACATGTACTCACGCAGCCTCATGCACACAACACAGCTTTGAAGCTAAAAGACAATCTCTTTCTCGCAAGCTCATCTACATGTATGCTGAACTTTACACACAAATGTGAATCCTAATGCCATTGGAGTTTACTGGCATAATATTGAAACAAAAAATATCACGCAACAGAAAAAAGTTGTCAAAAACATTGTTTCCCGATACATATACAGGTAAGTACAAAGATATTGAAGAAAAATATTGTTTTACACTAATACAGACAAAATATAGACAAAAATATCGTTTTTTTAACATATATTTATTTAAAAGTAGTACATCTTAAATATTTTAACATATGACATTAATACATTGTAAACTAATTATCTTTTAGGTAATATTTACAAATATGTATAAATAAATTTAACAAACACACACACATATGTATGTGTTTTTGTTTATACACACATATATCGTCAAACTATTTTTAAATTATTATTTTTAATTTATATTAAAATGGTCTAAATATTTTTTTAATTTACTAATATAGGAAGTAACCCTGGGCGTAAAACTTCGCTCCGCTCATGAAATTTGCGGATTATTGGCAACTCCGCATTCCAAGTAGAATGTGGAGTTGCTGAAAAGTCTGCGCTCCACATTGGAGCAGAGTTTTTTGTTTGTTCGCGCACCCTGCGATCGCTGAAAAGATTTCCCATCCGTTCACGAGTGCCATGAGATTTGGTAGCCGACCTCACAGTCCCGCGAGAGTGTGCGATCGCGAACACGTCATTCAGGTGCAGCATTAGATTTCGGGTGGAAGTTTTGTAAAGATCGCAATTGCGAAAACGCAGAATTTGCAATCTGAAGAAGAATCTCTCTCAAGCAGCATAAATCCTTTTCGAAATGATGATTTGGATTAAAAAAAAACTCCTCAGATTGACATTTGGCTGTACTTTATTGCGCAAGGAGTCGTTTTTCTTTTTTAACTTTCTTTTGAAGAGGAAGGAAGTGCCCCAGAGTCTCCAACTTCCTGTTCCTGTCCAGCAGGCTCCTCCCAGTGCTTTGTCCATCTCCTGTTCACTTTTCATTTGGATTTGGAGCTGGAAGGATCACTCTTTGTGGCTGCTGCATCATATGTCATTGGATTTGAGGAATTTTGAATTTGAGATTTTACAACTAATTTGGAAAATTGGTGTTGTTTGTTTGATTGGGGCATTGCACCTACATTTGTTTGTACTTTTCATCGTTGTTTAGAAATTTATTGTGGTGGGTGGCCTGTAGTTTCAGTAGGGGCCTAGTTGTTTCTTTCGAAGTAATTTTTCATCTTTTATAAAGGAAACATGTTGCACAGTTCACTACATTTTCTCCAACTTTTGAAATTCATTGGCAACATTTATTTAATTCACTTGCCCAGTAGTCTACCAATAGGTCTTTCAGCCAGTAGGCCCAGAGCTACTCACGGGTGCATGAAACAACTGTTTATGTGGTGTCTGTTGAATTTAAACATCATTTAGGGCATGGACGGCATTGGAGTGAATAGCAAAATGCTTTTTTGTGTGTTAAACAAATGCCTTGGTTGGATGTGTGTGGTTGTTCTGTAACTTGCAAACCTTTTTTAGCCCTGTGGATTTTTGTTTTTGGCATTGTTGCATTAAAGCTGTGTTGTTTAGCATGCCTCCTTTGTCTGGCCAGTATGTGAGTGTGTTTGTAATAGTGGGCCAGAATTTGCCTTTGCTGAGTCTCACCATGTGGCCAGGTGCCATTTTGTAAAGTCTGTGTCCATGTAGGCATGCTTGAGTTCATTGTTTTCCAAGCCTCATGCTTGTTGTGAGTGACCATGTGGCTAGCGCCCATTTTGTGAAGGCAGACAGTGTGCTTCTGCATTAGGCCTTCGAGCCTTCTCTGTTGTGGCCATGCCTTGTTGTTGTTTGCATGCATTATTTTCTTCTTTTACCCAGCAAATAATGCAGCACAGTTCACTATATTTTTTAATACATTTGCAATACTATTGATTTGAAGTGATTCGCTATGTGGCCTAGTCTGCCAATGGGCTTTCCATCTAGTAGGCCCAGAGCTACTCATGGGTGCATGAAGCAACTGTTTCTGTGGTGTCTGTTGAATTTAAACATCATTAAGGGCATGGATGGCATTGGATTGACTTGCAAAATGTGATTTGTTTTGGTATTTCAATTTGTTTGCGTGGGTTAAATACTTGCCTTTGTTGGATATGTGTGGTTGTTGTGTAACTTGCAAACATTTTTTAGCCCTTTGGATTTTCGTTTTTGGCGTTGTTGCATTAAAGCTGTGTTTAGCATGCCTCCTTTGTCTGGCCAGTACGTGAGTGTGTTTGTAATAGTGGGCCAGCATTTACCTTTGCTGAGCCTCACCATGTGGCCAGGGGCCATTTTGTAAAGTCTGTGTCCACGTAGGCCTGCTTGAGTTCATTGGTTTCCAATCCTCCTGCTTGTTGTGAGTGACCATGTGGCTGGTGGCCAATTTGTGGTGGTAGTTAGTGTGCTTTTGCCATAGGCCTGCATGTCTTTCCTTTGTTCCTCGAGGCTTACTTCTTCTTGGTGTTGTGGCCTGGCCATGTGGCTAGTGGCCATTTTGTGAAGGCAGTCAGTGTGCTTTTGCCATAGGCCTGCATTGTTTGACTTCCCTTTCTTGTTGTTGTGGCCTGGCCATGTGGCTGGTGGCCATTTTGTGAAGGCAGCCAGCATGCTTTGCCACAGGCCTGCGTTGTCTGTTTTCCCTTTCTTGTGGTTGTGGCCTGGTCAGGTGGCCGGTGGCCATTTTGTGAAGGCAGACAGTGCGCTTCTGCATTAGGCCTTCAAGCCTTCTTTGTTGTGGCCATGCCTTGTTGTTGTTTAGCATGCATTTCTTTCTTCGTTTACCCAGCAAAAGATGCAGCACAGTTCCCTATATTTTTTAATACATTTGCAATACTATTGATTTTAATTGATTCACTATGTGGCCTAGTCTGCCAATGGGCTTTCCATCTAGTAGGCCCATAGCTACTCATGGGTGCATGAAGCAACTGTTTCTGTGGTGTCTGTTGAATTTAAACATCATAAGGGCATGGATGGCATTGGATTGACTTGCAAAATGTGATTTGTTTTGGTATTTCAATTTTTTAGAGTGGGTTAAATACATGACTTTGTTGGATATATGTGGTTGTTGTGTAACTTGCAAACCTTTTTTAGCCCTATGGATTTTCGTTTTTGGCATTGTTGCATTAACGCTGTGTTTAGCATGCCTCCTTTGTCTGGCCAGTGTGTGAGTGTGTTTAGAATAGTGGGCCAGCATTTGCCATGGCTGAGCCTCCCCGTGTGGCCAGGGGCCATTTGTAAAGTCTGTGTCCATATAGGCCTGCTTGAGTTCATTGTTTTCCAGGCCTCCTTCTTGTTGTGAGTGACCATGTGGGTGGTGGCCATTTTGTGGTGGCAGTTAGTGTGTTTTACTGCTTTTGCCATAGGCCTGCATGCCTTTGTTCCTCTTGGCTTATTGTTTCCATCCATTGTCAGCTGCAGCTCCCTGAATACTGCATCCCACGAAATGCACAATGCCAAACCGGTTCCATTACATTTGTATTTTTGTTGTTGTTCTTCTTCTTTCCTATCTTTCCTGAGTGTACACAGTATACCATGAAAGCCCGTGTTGTCGAAGTCGCAAAAATGGCTACACTGTTGTTATGCTTTTTTAATAACTGAGGTAATAACATTTTATAATAACACTGACAAGTGGGACCACACACACTAAGGTATATATTATATTTGTTTGTTTGTGCTAGTAGTAATTGAACCACTACAATGAATGCCACGATTCACTGATGTTCTTCTTGCTTCTTTGCTTTTTGGTGCACAAAAGAGGAGACAACATCACGCATTGTATTGCCAGACAGAAATCCTGCTGCGCACGACGTCACGTGACGTGTGACCACAGGCCTCTCTTTAACTTGTGCCACTGTGTGCTGCTGAGATCTTGAAGATGGCCCCAAAGAAAGGTACCAGGTCCAGTAGCAAGAAAGTTGCCAGTGACAGTGAGAAGAAGGCACTGCCACTTATCACCAAGAAGACCAGTTTGTCGCCCAAGACCTTTTTTGGGAAAACAAAAAATTGTGCCTGCAGCAGCAGTGTCTGGGGAGCAAGCTGGGAGCGGCACCCCTACATCAACAGACCCACCCACCAACCTAGGCCCAAGCCTATGTCTGTCGCAGAGGCAACCAGTCTAATCACAAGTCCAACGCCGACAAGCAGTGATGTTGAAATTCACTTATCGCAAAGTAGTACCCAATCAACGCAGGAGACTCATATAAGTGGGCAACAATGGCCGCAGCAACATCGCAACCACCGCCCCCAATAGTAGTTGTTCCTCCCGAAGTTGGGGCAGTACAGGAAATCGAGCTTCTTGCAGAAGAAGAAGAGCAAGACACTTTTTCAGAAGATCCTTTGTCTTCCAGATCCCCAGCAAGGAAAAAGGAGGATTAGTTCAGCGATTTCTTCAGTAAGCCCCCTTCTTATGATCAAGATGCCACTTGGAAGCCACCAGCTCGGTCTGAGAGTGAGACATGCCACGAGACAAGACTAGAGAAAAGGAAAGTTCTAGAAAACTTTAGGGTTACAGAGGTAGATGTAGAAGAGGAGGATGATGACGAGCCAGTCATCATGGACATTAGTACCGCCCCAGTGGAGACCGCCATTCTCCCATCCCAAATTTCTGTGGGGGATGTGGTACGGATACCACCAACACAGATGATATTACCAACACCATCTTCAGCTTCCATATTTCGCCGGCAGTGACCTACTCCACCATAAACGCCTCAGTAGAAGTAGGTACTGCAGAGAGTCAAATGTCATGCCCACCTACGAATTTACAAAAAACATAGTTGATGGACAGAATGTAGAACAATGTCATACATTCACCCCAGTACAAGGATCTGGGCCTAAATCCATCGTTTATTTGCACTCCACACCACCCTGGGTTAGACACTGGCTATATGCAAATCAGCTCTGACCCTGTGCCTCATGGGAACAGTCCAGTCCGAACTACCAAGCCATGTCTTTCCCAGACCGGAATCAAGCATCCAAGGACCGGTTTCTGGCTATCAGCCTTCATTCAGCCTGGATAGCTTGACTCCAGTGGTGTGGAGAGCCTGGGACTCACGTCTGAGCATACTCAGCCCACTCGGGGTGAAAATTGCAAAAAACATAGTTGATGGACAGAATGTAGAACAATGTCATACATTCACCCCAGTACAAGGATCTGGGCCTAAATCCATCGTTTTTTTGCACTCCACACCACCCTGGGTTAGACACTGGCTATATGCAAATCAGCTCTGACCCTGTGCCTCATGGGAACAGTCCAGTCCGAACTACCAAGCCATGTCTTTCCCAGACCGGAATCAAGCATCCAAGGACCGGTTTCTGGCTATCAGCCTTCATTCAGCCTGGATAGCTTGACTCCAGTGGTGTGGAGAGCCTGGGACTCACGTCTGAGCATACCCAGCCCACTCGGGGTGAAAATTGCAAAAAACATAGTTGATGGACAGAATGTAGAACAATGTCATACATTCACCCCAGTACAGGGATCTGAGCCTAAATCCATCATTTTTTTGCACTCCACACCACCCTGGGTTAGACACTGGCTATATGCAAATCAGCTCTGACCCTGTGCCTCATGGGAACAGTCCAGACCGAACTACCAAGCCATGTCTTTCCCAGACCGGAATCAAGCATCCAAGGACCGGTTTCTGGCTATCAGCCTTCATTCAGCATGGATAGCTTGACTCCTACGAATTTATCCAGCATTGATAGTGGCCACCAGCAGCACCAAATAGTTGACCTCCCCAGTTTGGGACTTCTTTTCGGTTAGCAGGAAGGAGGTGAGCATTGCTATATGCTCCATTTGTGGACGAGGTGTTAGTCGGGCTAAGCTTGGTACAAACTATGGTACCGGAGGCCAAACAATCCATCTGAAAAAACACCACTTGATCCAGTGGTAGGCACACCATAGCTGCCAAAATACTGCACCCATTGTTGTTGGTGGGGTTGAAGAAGTAGAAGATCCAATCACGGTGGTTGGTGAACAAGATGGAGACATTTTCTCTGGTACACAAAGCAGAACTGTCACCAGCAGTGCAGTGGTGCTAGACACATCTTCAGCAGCAACATCACAGTGGAACAAGAGTCAGGCTGACACACGAAGGGGTCCCTGGCAAGAGTGTTCCACAATGAAAAAACATGTGTTCAGCCTAACAACATCTGGCGTCAAGCAGTCACCTGCATCAGTGGCACCAGAAAACATAAAAATCCAGGCTCCCATTCTCAGCATGTTTAGGTCGGAGCGGCAGTACGAACGCAACCACTCAACGGAACATTTTTACAACACGAAACTAGCTAAAATTTTAGCAGTGGACCACCTCCCTTTTTCTTTTGTGGAAGGGGTCGGTTTTCTTGAATTTGTGATAGCCATCTGTCCAAAATGGAAGGTTCCCAGCCGGTCCTATTTCACCAGAGTTGCTGTTCAAGCCACTACATCTCGACGTGCTAGAATTGCTTGGGAAGGCTTTACAGCAGAGTGATGTTCACACTATCCAACTGACAACAGACATGTGGACCAGTTGCCAAGCCACTGATCCCATGTGCGTCACTGCAAACTGGATCTCTTTTGTGGGGGTTAAAGAAAAGATATGTGCAGCAGGTGTTGTTGACACTGTTGAGCGTTTAATGCCACTCAGAAACATGCAACTGTAGCCATGTTCACCATGAAAAAATATCATACTGCTGCAAACATTTTGGAAGACTTTGACAGCAAGGTCTTTAAATGGTTGTGACCAAGAGGACTTAACATTGGTTTTGTTGCCATAGACAATGGCAGTAATATAGTTAACGCCATGGCCGATGGTGGCTATTTCAGGGTCCAGTGTTTGGCGCACTGCATTAACATCATTGTTCAAGACTTTCTGAAAAAAGAAGATCGAGTCAGCAACCTCCTGACCACCTACAGAAAAATCTGCACACATTTCAGCTATTCTTTTAAAGCCCGGAAGCAGCTGAGGATCATTCAACATGATCATAGAATGCCAGTTAAAGCACTCATCCAGGAGGTGCCAACACATTGGAACTCAACTTTTTGCATGCTTGAATGTCTGTTAGAGCAGTACAGATCAATCAATGAATATGTCATGAAAAGAGGGGATGCTACTGTGAAAAAGCATGAACATTGAGATGGACCAGTGGGGCCTAGTTAAATGCCTGATAGAGATTCTACTTCTTTTAGAGCTCTCCACACATAAAGTCAGTAAGGAGGACTCTACTATGGGCCAAGCCATCCCATTGTTGCACATGCTACAGGAACAGCTGAAGGGGGTGTCTGCAATGTACCCAGGTGTGGAGGAAAGAAAAGAAACATATGAATTGGTGGAGAGCCTAACCCTTCGCTTATTTGAAAATACAAGGGTGCAAAGCGGCATTGTGTCATGCAACCGTTACGTTTGTGCCACAATTGTGGATCCGCAGTACAAAGCAGTACTAAACACATTGATTCCTTTTTCAGAAGGGGATGTTGCCAACTACAAAACCTGGATAGCTGTGGAAGCCAGTCACTTAGAAAAAGAACATCTGGGAATTAGAGGCCTGCTACTCCAGGCCACAACAAGTACTGCAGGGCAGCCGGCCTCAAGTTCAACTTCAAAGCCTGAGAGCAGTGTGGTTGGCTCACAGCAGCCAAAACCACTAACACCACCAATAACAATATCAGCAACAACAAGAACAGGAGCATTAGGCCCACCAAACTCGACACAGGAATGGTTTCTACTGCAAGGGCTTGTTAGGTCAAGTGCTGAAGCTAAGGCAAAAGAGGACTAGGGAAACGGAGCCCCCCTGAGCATTGAGCGGATGGTCCAGGCCTATCTGGATAACCCAACAGAGGTCTACATTGATCACAACCCATTGCTGTATTGGTATCGGAAAAGGCGCCAATGGCCAGTGCTCAGCAGGCTGGCGAGAAATTATATGGTTTGCCCTGTCACAAGAGTCTCTTCCGAGCGTGTCTTCAGTGCTGCTGGTGCCGTTCTGACAGTGAGAAATACCAGTCTCTTGGTCCAAAACGTGGAGAGGCTAACCATGATCAAAATGATTCAGCACTTTATACCACCGGATTACACCATACCTGAAGTAGCACAGCAGGAAAAGGATGATGAAAGCGACTTAGGTCATGGAAGTAGTGTGTTAGATGATCTACTTCTGGGTGAACCACCAGAGTTGAAGGACGAGCTCTACTTCCCTGACAACAACTAGGCTTTTGACTTGTTACTCTCTTTCTTGCTTTGATGCCCCCAAAAAAGCCCTCCATAAGATACAGCTAAGGAACATGATATACTTTTATTATGTGTGTGTGTCACTTTCTTTCTGTTCGAATCACAACAAATCCATCACCACCGTCTTACACTTCTATTTCCGGATTGGAGTTGCAACTGTGTACAGACAGTGAAGAAGTAAGTCCACTCCTCAGAGTCCTGCTCCAGTCCTGACTCGCCCTAAACCCATTTCTGTCAAGCCAGACATTGGATGGAGAATAGTACAAGAAATGTGAAATGTGTGCCTGCCTAGTCGAGTCCCTCCAAAGAACCTGACTATAGTTATCCTCCTTTCTGAGCCTGGAGGGACTGCCCAATAAGAACATGTAAATGATGGCATGCATTGGGCACTGACTCAGAGTGATTGGTGTTTGTGTTGTTGTGCATGATGTCTCTAGTATTTAATCTACAGACAAAAAAGTGACTCAAGTCAAAGTTTCCCTTCTTGGTACACTACAGATTTTGACACCATGATGACCATACCATACTCACAATCAGTCAGTAGGATTGTAGATGATTGATGGAACGAATAACTCGGGGCATTTCATGCAGTGGCCTAAAAGATAAATAACAACACCAGACCTACATATCTGTGTAGTGGTGGAGGGGAGTGTAGTGCTATGACTGACAGTGGTGCACTGATTTAGTTACTTAATTTGGAAAATGCTATGTTGCTGTGTATGTGTTCTTGTAGGTTAATGCTGGAACCAGAGTGGACATGATTTAGCCATGCCGCCTCTGGAAGTTTTCTTGTTGCACTCCTACTTAATTTTTGCAGTTTAACTTTACTTTTCTCCTTGATTTTTCAATATCCCTTTTGTTTTTCCTTCTACACTTACAGGCCGGCCATTACTCTCTGCTATACTGGGAAAAACAACTTACCTTACCAATCCGCTTCCACCAGGCATGCACCCAAGAGTGACGGACGGAGCATCCATGGAAGGAAGGACCAAGAGGAATGCCGAGCTGCAACTCCCAGTTTCACATAACATAGTTATAGTATCATAATTTTTTCTCTTCAATCATTACGACTGTGTGTGTTGTTGTTTATTACATTTGCTTATATTTGACTCCTAAAGATATTTTTGAATTGTATTTGCTAGCTTTAAAAGGAAGCCCGGGAACAACAGCAGAACAACCCACAACACCTGACCCACCCCTCTCCCTAACCCCAACCAATATCCAAAGATAAGAGTCCAATTCAACCCCACTCCAAAAAGTCCATCGTCCATAAATACAAACCCCAACTTTTCCCCAATGCCCAATTACCACCCACCCCAAAAGAATGTAAAAAGGGGCAAGGCAACGGAGTTCTAATGGCAAGCTCACAGTCGCAGGTTGATCTCCAGGATCTCCTTTATCCACTCCTCTAGGCGCGCCATCCGGAGGAGCATGCAGTAGTTGAATGCTCTACAGTTGCATCCACAGGAAATGAAGCAGTGTTTAATGAAGTGCGCCGGGCGGCTGCCAGACCATGGTGCCATACACTGGGGGGCCTGGCTGGGTCTCAGGCATTGGAGGAGGCTGCAGCTGCTGCCTCCTCCTCCTCCTCCTCTGCCAGAGCCACCAGCCACCAATATTCTGTGCAGATGGCCTCCAGCTTCCGGCACCGGGTCGGGGCTGCTAACTCCTTCCTGTTTGGTTCGAGAAGGAATAGCTATATCATGAAAGATAAAAGACAATTGTAACCAATACTCTTAGCAAAACAGTAACACAAATTTAATTATACACATAGTGGCACAGTAGCACTAGCAAGCATAGAACATAACATTTGTGGTATCCTCCCACTTCCTCAGCCTCTAACATTTGTGGGAGTTTCAGGCTTTATTACTACTAGGCACTATAGAGTAGACAAGTCTTTCTCTTCTCTCCCTCTTGTTTAGCTAGATTAACCTTGTAGGCATGCCAGCTCCGTCAGCTTGCACCCTCTATAGACATACTTGTGTTGCAGACTCACGGTATTTTTATTTACAACCGTCTGCAGGTCGGGCAGCTGTAGTCTACAATTATGCAATAATATTATTTTTCCATTATGGCCATATTCTGTTACATCAATGGCAATTGCTCTATTTCACTTTCACCCTGACTACTACAACAAGGCAGATGATATATGGTCCAAATGATCATTGATTATATATGGGACGACCTGAATTGTGTACCCATGCGGCCGATAGGACACCCATGGCAGGTTGACACAGTCGAAAATGACATAGGTAGGGTGTGGGCCTCGGAGTTGGAGGGAGGTGCTTGATAATAGGTGGGTATGGGTACATACATACACAATATATATGCTATGCTTGCAAACTACTGTGAGTCAATGGAGTATTCTGAAACACAACCTTGAATCAAAAACCTTGAAAAAAACCAGTTTCTCTTCCCAGTGATTTTTCCATTTATCATTGCATTGCTCTTCTAGCATTATATATATTTTTTAATTCTAATCTTGTTCTATACTCCTTGGCTTTCCTACTCTGGCACGGTTTATTTTTCTTTTACATTGTCTTCATCCAGTGACAGTCTCCCCCAAGGCTATGATGATTGTACCATACAGGCATCCATCCATATAAAGTAAACATGGCTATCATTTTATTTTATTTATTTATAAAGTTTTATATAGCGCGAACAAGATCCCGAAGGATATCAGAGCGCTTTACCAAGGTCTATCCTTCTTAAATAATCTCTCAACAAACCTTTCACCAACTACATTTGTAATTTTGTTTTTAACCACCACCCATGCGTCCTTCCTTGCTTGCCTTTGAGTTTGACATATGAAACTCCCCAGAGGATTATTCCTATCACCCATACAGTTTCACCCTCCCAGGCAGGCATCCTTTCTTTCACCTTCCACCCATCCTTCAACCACCCATGCATCTGATTCCTATCAGCCACCTATACATCCCACACATCCTTCTCTGCCAGCCATATATGATATATTGCCCGTCCTTCCTCCTTCCATCCTTCTTTCCCTTTTCGTTCAACCCATCCATCAAGGTAGTCTGACTCTTAGTTTTCTTCATAAAACTTTCCCAGCTGAGTTGCAGTCAGATAGCAGAGGCCATTAGTTACTCAACTCCCGCTAATGCTTTTGCTAATGCTAAGTAAAGGGTGTCTTCTTTAACCGTTGTTCACAACAACTTTGTCTTCCACAATAGTACAGTGTACACTATTGCAGCGACTGTGTAACTATTGTCAATAAGTAAGGAATATAAGTAAAACTTACCACCGCCCGCCACTGCTGCTGGCTCACTCACCCCTGCAGCAGCTGGCACATCTGCTCCTTCCTGGCTGGCATTGCCTGCCCCACCACCGGTCCTGGCACTGGTGCTCAGTAGGCCTAGAAAAAACATTAAACATTTTTAGATGCCAAATACGCCTCCCCCTATTTATTTTTTTCACTACCAAGATTGAAAATATTATACATACATACACCACATACATCACTAGTACAAATCGGGTACTAGAGCAAAGTAGACAGTAGTATGTCCTATCCTATCAAAAATAATAAAATATCTGGTAGGGCAGTTTGTTGGTGGCAATTGTTGAAAAGACTCTAAAGATTAAGAAGAGGACAACCCAAAGTAGTGGACATACAGTGGCTAGAGCTATTGGTGAATCTGAGTTTTAAAACTTTACAAAAATAAAGAGTGGCCAACTGGGAAAGCTATAGACAGACTAATAGTACTACAGAGTCAGAGCCAGTTAGATTGATGTAAAAAAAAAACAGACACTAGAAAAAATATAACTAAATAGATAGGTAATGAAGGGATAACAAGAATTTAGAAAGAGATAGACCGAAGAAGATTTGGTAAAAAAAAGAATTAGAAGTGGAAATAATAGTGCAGTAAAAGTTAGGGAAATGTAATTATGAATATTAACAGCAGAAGGACTTATGATCTTGTGCTGAGATCTGATTGGCTGCCAACACTTCAAACCAGGAAGTGTTGACAGCTATCTTGAGATTAAAAAAAAGAGACGGGGCAGGTTAAGAATACCCTGACCCCTAGGCCTCTTGCGGGGGGATTCACAGAGAGACTCCACAGGGCAAAATAGGCTTTTTTTTATAGGAGCTGCACTGGATCCCTGGCTCCTGCTGAAAATTTAAGAAGCGCTACCTCCCTGGGGCAAACATTTAAATAAATGCAGTGAGCCCAAGCGGCCCCCTCACAGTCCCAGGGACTGCCCACATTCCTGAGGCACTATTAAATGTCGGTGAGCCCGATAGATCCATCGATGCCCTGCGGACCACCACCTCCCCAGGGCAAATCAACCTAAATTATTGCAAGTGGCCCGTGCAGCTGCCCCACAGTCCCAGGGACCCCCACCAATCTGGGGCCTTGGCACCATTTCCTTGGGGTTATTTAATTTTGTATTGAGGGACTCATGAACCACCCCTGAGGCCCGGGGACCACCACCTCCCTGGTACCTAATTCTATTTTTTAAATGGGATGGTGGCCTCGCCACCCCCTCGGGGAAGCCCTACTACAACAAAGGAAGGGGGCTGCACAGCCCCCCTCCTGAGGCCAAATATGGCCCTGGGGACCACCCTCATGGCCGGCTCCTGCTTTGTGCTAAGGTGCCCACCTCTGCTGTTTGCTGTGCCTTGGTGGGAGTTTTAACCACTCCAGCAAAGCCACAGCAAGCTCCCTGCTTCCTGCAAGTGAGATTGGATAAATGCTTGCTGGAAGCAGAGCATTCATCTGTTCCCCTGCCCGCTGTCAAGTGAGTTGGAAAACAGAAAATTACTTTCAGACACAGGGAGCAGCATATAAAGTAGCTCCCTGTCTGTGGAAGCTAAGCCGGCTCCCACAGGAGGCAGTTAGCGATCAGGGCCCGAGGGAGCCTTCAGGCTCCACCCGCAGTACTAGTGCAGTATAGGTGCCCTAGGGGTACCCAGGAAACAATGGCTAGGCCCGGGTGATGGGGTCCCCAGGGCCAAAATCAGCCAGGAGAGGGGGTCCATGGTGCCCCCTTCAGACTTACAGATAAGTAAACTAACAGGCTGGGCCCTGGAGGATGGAGTCTCCAGGGCTGAAATCAGCCCAGGAAAGGGGACTGCATGGCTCACTCCCCACTACAATTGTTTTTTAAATGCTGGGCCTCGGCGTTGGAGTCTCTGGGGCCAAAATAGGCCAGGGTGGGGGGCCACATGGCTCCCACCCCCCATTAAAAAAAATCCAGACTGCTGGAGATGGGGCCCAGGGCAAAAATGGGCCCTGGGGCTTTTTTTCAAAAGGCCGGCCCCTGGGGAAGTTGCTGGAGGTCCAGCCCCTTTTCTCAACTGCTCTGCAAAGGGGCCTCCTGGCACCCACGTTGTTGGGAGATGAAGTCTCCTTGTCTGGTGAGGGTCCTTGAGGCCAACTACACCTCCTGTTACCTCCAGAAAGTCCCACATAGCGGGATTGCTGAGATGTCATCGGAGGCCCCCTCCCTTTCTCCACCCCTCTGCAAACGTGCACTGCTGGTTGGGGGATGAAGTCCCATTGTATGCTGACTGTCCTTGGGGGCCAAGATCCCCTCCTGTTACCTCCATCAAGTCCCACAAAATGGGATTGCTGACAGGTCATTAGAGGCCCCACCCCTTTCTCCACCACTCTGCAAACGCGCCTCCTGGCGCACTACTGGTTGAGGTATGAAGTCCCCTTTTCTGCTGAGGCTCCTTTGGGCCAGCAAGCCCTCCTGTTACCGCCAGTAAGTTCCACACAGTGAGATTGCTGACAGCTTGTGGGAGGCTCCACCATTTTTCTCTGCCAATCTGCAAACACAACTAGTAGTTAAAAAACCACACAATTTCTCTTAAAAAAACGTTTACAGGGATTGAATTAACAATGTTTCAAGCTTCCTGCTTCTCCTAACTTTCACTATTCTGAATAGTCTTTCCTCCACCGAGTTACTCGCATGCTTCGTCATTCCTGCAGTTAAACATGCCAGCATCCAGCGACTGTCATGACGCAGCCTGCACATGCACATTATGACGATCGAGTATTTAAGGGCTCACCCTTCCAGTGCTCCGTTTACCATGCTGTGAACGGATGCACTCTACGCGAAGGTATTTGAGAGGTATTCTGTCTCCTGGCTTTTCACAAGACCGCGGAAGACAATGGGCATATTATCAATCTGGTATTGTCTTCCTTTTTTCAGAAACCCAGCACTTTCGAGGCTAATTGAACTACTATTACTGCACTAATTTTGCATAAGGTAAATAGTCTCAATTCTATTTCTCCCGCTTTTTTAACAGTGAAAACTCCTATACCATATGTTTTGAGTGGTGGTACACCTTTTGTCCCCCTTTCTTATTTATATTTACAGTAATTTGGAACCTTAGGATTTATCTTGGCCCTCTCGTTTTAAAGAAATATCGCAAGAAGTTGACTGGAGACAAAATATTTTCTGAGAAGTAAGTCTAACTGATTGCGCTATGTTATGCGGACATGATTAATAGCTAGCAACATATTTTTAGTATTTTGACTGAAGGCGTCCACCCTGTTTTCAAGTTGCCATTTGCCCGTTCTCTTCCTTAAGAGCCCACAGGCCTACGCTTATCATTTCGACCACCCAGCTGATGGTGGCTCACGGTAATTCAGTTGTCTGTCTGTTACACTTAGTGTCAAAATGGAAATCACAATAGATTCTAAGGTTTTTCCTTTATTAATTCTCAGGTGCCCCATACACAGTCCTGAGGTATACCCCTTTGTAAGGATCAAGGTTACCTACTTATTGTTGGGGTCTAACCATCGACTTTCTAATGCTTTAATGCCAGTGTGGTCAACAGTGCTTTTTTTACTGTGCCTACTTAGTGCACACAATGACAGATGATTTGTAGGTACTCAACTATCAGGCTGGACAAGCCTTTCCTTTGTAAATAATACTGTTGATGTATGTTTTGTCACTACATCTCCTCTCCCATTCAACCCTCACTTTACGCACACAATCCCCTTCCCTTTTTCCGATTTGGAGCACTTCTGCTGTACATAATTTCTAGATCTTTGCTGGGTTTTGAACATTGAAAGATGTTCAATATGAATAAATAATATTGAGCAGAAGTTTATAGTGCAAGTAATTTAATGTATGTTGGTGCATAAATATGTGTCTAGGAAGTTGTTTTCTGGGACCGCTTTCTTCTTTTGTACTTATTTGGGTGGCACAATCAGTGGTGCAGGCCCACCAGTACCATTTAATTTATAGGCCCTGGGTATATGGTACACTATTTTACAGGGGACTTACTAGTACATCAAATATGCCAATCAAGTATACACCAATGTCACCATGTTCGGGAGAGATCTCATGCATTTTAGCACTGGTTAGCAGAGGTAAAATGCTCAGAGTCCTAAGGCTATTACAAAGAATCATCAAAAACAGGAGGTAAAAGGCAAAAGGGCTAGGGGAAGATCACCCAAAGGATGCCAGTTCTAACAGTGACTAATAGCTATTTCGAATCATTATTAGAAATGTACATTTAGGTAAGGGTGCAAAATACTGGTATGGAAAATAATCTGTTCACTGTGCTATTTTAGCAAAACCCAATACTACATACCTTTGTACATATTAATACTTCATTACTGTGGTTGTGAACCAGTTTGCAACTGGTTTGTGATTCACTATTTTTCAAACATCAGCACTATAATGCTTTTCTGCCATACATTTTGAAAGATATCATTCACTTTTCTGAAGGGTGGTTCAGTGCGCAAAACTAACTTTGTAGGTTTGATATTTCGGCAGCTCGTGATCCCTAGATTGACAGCATTACTACAACTAGCTTGAACATGCTCAGAAATTAATAGGAAAGTATCAATGCGTGTTCCGCGTTACTCTATGGACTTCAGTGCACACCAGGTGCTTTTTAATGCCCCAGTAAAGGTTTTTTTAAATGCACAATGACAAACTATTTGCCAGTAACAAGAATGGGGCGATTTGTTTGCACCATTTCCACTGATCTGATGTTGTAGAGTTAACATAAAATGTATCAGTAAATTATGACAAAATCAATTTTCTTCTTTTATTGACAGAAACAGTTGTTCTTTTGCAGCTTTTATAGGCAGAGAAGAAAGCAAAAACATACTTTTAAAACATGTAGATTAAACAAGTCAAGGGTGGAAGGTGAAATGCAGGGGAAGAGCTTCACAAATTGTTGATCCAAAAAGCCCTCCTAAGATTGCAGTCTATTGGAATGTTATTTTAGAGGTTTACACGCCATCGATAAAAAAAACTAGGTCTTGCCAAACTTGTTTAATCAGCTGTGACGTGCTGTGCAGAGATTTGTGATAGTGCCTGGAAGTATGGCGGAAGTTCACGCTGTCAAAAATATTTATTAGTTAGGCCTTCTTTTTGGCAGGCTACAGCCACAATCCCTGCTAAGGTGAAGAGCGGACATTATTCCTCAGTAATACTCTATGTGTTCAAGTAAAGAATGCATATCTATCCCACGAGTGCATCACTAAATTGTGAGCATTTGGATGCTGCGCAGCTGTTCAGCTTTAAAGACTATATTTTTTAAATTAACATGGGACAAATGGTGCTATTTGTTCAGGAGCTTGGAGTGTAATGTTAATCTGTACAAAACAACAGTGACGCAGAAAAGGCAGAAAGTCTGCGGCCCACTGGGCACATTAGGCGCTCCACTAAAGCAGAATATTTCTATTTTTTGAAAATTCCCATTTATTACGTTATGAAACAGTGCTGTGGTTTCACGTCTTTCCCTTTATGCCTCTTCAGAGGAGTGACTCAAATTGCTGTATGTTTTCCGACGAAGCTTTTAAAATAACATCTCAGTTGATGCTTAGTTTGATTTCTCAATAATTAAAACAAAAAAAGCAATTCTGGAACTGTTCAAGTTGTTCAAATCAGTGGATGATGCTACTACTCAGAAAATGTTCTGAAATCACAATGCCAGTGCTAACGCGGGATTACTGGATACTAGTTACCTTACCAGATCCCAAACTAAGTCGACTGAATCGTTGGTACCTGTCATTGAGTAAAAGGTAATCTAACAATAAGTCAATCAATTTAAGAACTTACACCACTCTAAATGACCACTGACCAAATTTAAGTTTCAAAGATTTAATATAAAGTCAAAGATAACTGAAGATACAAACTTCTCAAAATGAGATTCAGAAGATAAATTGGTATCACTATGAACATGAACTTTTTGAATAGTCTGAGTCTGAAAAACAGAATAATGAGTACAATTTCAAAAAGCATGAGCGTTGCCAAAATGGATACAAGTTGCAACCTCAAAGTCATTACAGAAAAGAAAAATTCAGGTTAGTCTGTCCCTACACTACGCTAAGTGACATCCCTACTTAACAAGATCTTTACCCCTCTAGGTGTCAGCCGTGGTGACTTCCTAAGAAGATCACGCACTTCTCTTTGTCTCTTCTCTGATAATGGGTCTCTCCTGATCAGCCTATCTGCCTACCCATCCGCTTCCTTAGGCTCCCAAAATCATCTGCTCTAACTTCCTCCCGGGTCGCTTTCCCTAATACCAAATCACATTTCCAATAGAAACGCCCCTTGGGACGCCCCTCACGTGGTACAACTTTGCGCGGTAAACTCCATGATGGTACTCTTCAAGACCCTCGTTATAGTTGACCTTGGTTCCCGGGCTTCTTCTCCAGTGCGCTGATACCCCCTGAAATTCCTGGAAACTCCTACAGGCCTGCGCCAAGCGCCACTGAACAAAGCCCCTTTCATTCTAGCTGATTAGGACCCTCGCACCTGCATACAGTCCGTCCTGCAGTGGGCCTCAAATTCCAGACTCCACCATATCTATAGGTCATAAAGCACACTCGAAGCTCTGTGCTGGACACCTCTCGACTTCTCCTCTAACGAGCACATGGCACATCAAAGGAGATGACATTATCAGTACAGGCCTCCTTGATTTACATGAAGCGAGTCCCTGCACTCTAAAACATTAACTTGATTTAAACAACATTCTTAACTAGCATACGTTTCTAAAACAACACATCTATAAAACATATATTTCAGACTTAATTCGATAATACATTTGTGGAAGAACCATGTTAACCCCATCTCACATTATTTTAGCAGCACGTTTAGATTTGCTTGTGAATTGCCCTAAGGCCTACACAATATACTGGATTTTCAGAGTTCTATTCAACTCTAACATGATTCCTTTAACATGAGAACATGAGGTTTTCATATTCATTCCAACATTTATACATGAATCTCACACAGTTATGATTATTGTTACTCTACTTAAACATTCTATACACTTCACTACTGAATATAAGACACTCTGTGTATTTCACTTCTAAATATAAAACACTCGTGTGCAAAAGCATGTTTAAACTAACTACGTGCTTGTAAATATGGTGCACTCATACATTTTTCAGACTTGTGCTCTCTCAATCCCCCCTTTGATGACCTTCAGGGGTCATCACCATCAGGACACCATCACAAAATGTAGAACCCTTCAAAGTGAAGTCGTGGCAGTGCCACCTCTTTTCATTGTCTCTAATGCCTTTAGACTCCTGTATTGAGTGTCCTGCATCGCTGTCAACTTTTCCTCCTGTTTCCTCATAGTTCTCTGCAACCTATTTGCTCTATACCACTGATACAAACGCACCAATCCCCACAAAGTGATTACACAAATCACAATTATGATGATGGGTTTCAATATGTACCAAACGATACCCTTTCCTAAGTTGGCAAACCAACCTCCAACTTTACCCATTCCATGACCTACTTTTTCCCACACGTTTATCTTTGTCAGATCCTCAATTTCGTAGTGTATGGCAGTGATGTTTCGTATATACTTCTCTAGAGGTTTTGAATTGTCTGGAATGTAAGTGCAACATTCCTGGACCTTCAAAGCCTTACAGACTCCTCCCTCTTTAGCTAACAGAACATCTAAAGCAAGTCGGTTCTGAAGAACCATTGCCCTAATCGATTGCATCTCACCTTCCACCAGCATCAATGATCTAGCAGTACTGGCAGATAGCCTATCTACGACTGTAGCTAACCTCCTGATCTTAATGTCATTCAATATCACTCCTAGGATAGGGAATGCAGCACCGAATACATCTCCAATTACTTCTGCTGCACCCAGCCCTCTCTTCCCTCTAGTTGGTATTTCTTTCTTCGTCGTTTCTAAATTCCCAACATGATATATTTTAGGGAAGACAATAGCCAGATAGCATGATCCGTACCAATTATCTGGTAGCTTTACATAGGCATTTCTTCCACATACAAAATATACATTTGGAATTGCTTGCATCTCTTTCAGAAAATCCTTAGAGTAATACTCCAGTTGAAAGGCATGTTCACAATTGACTTGACCTACATACAAATTCTCATAATAGGAGTAACTCCTGTGAATGCACAGTTTCCCCCATTTCTCCTTGTCTAAAGCAATTGGACCAAAGCTACCCTTTCTCTGATGTATCCTTTCCTCCTTGGTCCAATCTGTTTCCCATTGTCCTGAGGCCTTTAGAATCTTCTGCCTCCTGTATCTAGTATCTACTTGCCCTATAAACTTTTTCTCAATTTCTGACACTTGACAAGTCAGATTGTTTCTTCGAGCATGTGAAGTATCTAACGTTTTCCATGGAATAAACCATTTGTGTAATCTGTCTTCGCTTTTGTAATAGTCCCACTTATTCAAATGCTTGTAATTTGGGACCTCTGGCAATGTCGAGTCGAAATTCGAGAAATAATACTCAAATCCTTCTCGTCCATAAAATATGCTCAACAACAAACTGCATGTGATTCCATATGTCAATGGAAGATGATGGTATCTGATACCCTCCTCTACCGAAGCTGGTAATTGCATACAAACGTAGCAATTCTTCGCCTCCATGACATCAATGTACTCATAAAGCAATTTAGCATAAGCATTTGACCTGAAATTTCCCTGTGACTCATCTGTGTGTAACCTTTTTATTTCAGCATCTAACAACGCTTTGTCTTTATCATTGATGTTTCCCTTATCATTAACAATAGTGGTTCTCGGTGTTGACACTCCCTTGACCTCCTTGACTGCAGCTGCATCTCTCTCATGTCCCACTATGTATGAAACAGTAACCACTAAAACTATCAGGGAAATCACCACTCCCAACAATGTGCCAACTATACATTTTGCCCTGCGGTTCGGGTTGCCAGCCTCCATGTTCTCAAACAGTGTAGTTCTTGACTTTCTTCCAGCATTCGCTTCTTCTTCTTTCTGAGCAAAAAGTCTTTCTTTCTCGCAATGTCTCTCTTTTGAACACTTGGAAGCTTGACAATTTATTTCCGCAAAACAGTTCAAAGTTCGGTAGAAACAGACAACCCTAGCCCTTCTCCGTCCGCTAAAAGGAAACCCCTACCACTTTTCTTCTTCCACTCGGCGCTAGGTTATCTTGCAGTAATTTTACAAAGTCTTTTCAAGAGTCTTATATCCGTCTGAAGTTATGTATGGCTCAAGGAGTGACACTACGTCTTCATAAATGTCCATCCAAAGAAACATTCCCTCAAGTTCTGGGCAATTCTTGCAACAACATGGAAAGTCAACTGTTTCTAGGATTATTCTCCGTATTTCGCTCTGGACAAGTGGACGGACGAAATTGAGAGTTAACGTTTTTTCAATTTCTACTCCTGGTACTATCAGTTCTACATCCACGGTTACAAAGGGGTCCGTTCTAATCAGGATCACTTTCTTCACCTTTCCAGTTCTGCGCCCCTTTGAAGACATTCGCAATGTGGTGTTAGTCCAACACAATGAGCATTCCAAGAGCTTCCACTACTCGCTCAAGCATTTCTAACCGAAGGAGAGTTCCCTCCAACACTGGATATCGTGAACAGCAAACTGGAAATTCAACTGTTTCTAAAATCAATTTTCTTATTCCGCTTAGGAGAGGAGGATAGACGATGTTGAGTGTCAGCAACCTTTCAGTCTCCGCCCCCGGTAGCAGGAACAGTATTTGTACAGTGATGATTGGGTCAGTTCTGATCAGGTTCACTTCCCTGACCCTCCCGGTTCTGTGCCCCACCGACATCTGCAACGAGGTAGGTCCAATCAGGAGTAGAGTATCTTCTACTAGGCACTCGTACCCTCCTTGATCTTCTAGGGCCCTCCTCGGTTCCCTCCTGGGTATCTTCCTCCTGATCCGAGTCTTCGGATATAGGAACAAGTGTTTCTTCCTGGGCCGACCTCAAACTTAGCCTCCTGTCTCTTCCCGGCCAAGTGGCAGCCTCACACCTTGTTCTCCTATATCTCGTCCTCACACTCGGTTCTTGATCACTCTGGTACTGATCTGTGTCTGTTTCGTATTCACTGCTGCTCTCTCCTTCAGTTGCGTCTTCAGTCTCACTGCCGTCCTGCCTTCGCTCTTCTTCTGAATCCGATGCGTTCCCAACTTCTTCCGACACCCCCTCAGCTGCTTCGGTCCCTTCTTGCGACTCTTCTTCCACTTCCGGGTTTTCGTCTGGGATAGGGGCTGTTTCTTCTAGAGGTGCTGGAACTCTTCGAGTATGGGATGCATGGATCCAATTTGGTAGCCCCCCGCACTTCACCGCGGTATTCGTGATCAGGATTACCTGAAAGGGCCCACGCCAGCGAACATCTAGGCAGTTCTTCCGGACGTGCTTTTTAACCAACACCCAGTCCCCTGGGTTCAGGTCATGACACAGGTTCCTCGATGCTGGAACTTCAGCCGCATGCACCTGAAGGGACACAGAATGGATGGCGTCAGACAGTCCTTTACAATAATCCAAGATCAGATCATCTGTAATATTCAATAAGGCAGCAGTTGGAACTGTGGGAAGTCTCATGGCCCTCCCCATCAGAATCTCGTGTGGAGAGAGACCTGTCCTCCTGTCAGGGGTGCTGCGCATGCTCATGAGCACTAAAGGAAGAGCATCTGGCCAACTCAAAGATGTGGATGCCACTACTTTAGCCAATCTATTCTTCAAAGTGCCGTTCACTTGTTCCACAATTCCTGAAGCTTCTGGTCGATAACTACAATGCAGCTTTTGATCGATATTCAGTGTGGAGCACAACATCTTCACTATTTCGCTGTTAAAATGTTTTCCTCTGTCCGATTCCAGAGAGGCAGGCACCCCGAAGCGCGGTATCAACTCCCTGAGCAACAATTTAGCCACTGTGAGTGTATCGCACCTACGTGTAGGGTACGCTTCAACCCATCTGGAAAATACGCATACAATCACCAACACATACCGAAGGCGATTAACTCTTGGCATTTCGATGAAATCTAGTTGCATCCTATTGAAAGGCCCCCCCGACCTCCCAATGTGACTCAGTGTGACTGGTGTTCGTTTGCCTACGTTCAGTTGTTGGCAGGTAACACATCGCTTACATACTGATTCTGCTGCTATTCTAAATTTGGGGCAATACCAAGTTTGCCTAAACACTCTCATCATAGCATCCCTTCCTAGATGTACTGGACCATGTATTTCTCTCGCCATGGGATTTGCTAATTCTTCAGGTAACACAGCCCTCCCATCTGCTGAAACCCAAAAATCCATTTCGCTTCGCACGCAACCTGCTATTTCCCATGCCTTTTTCTCTGTTTCAGGTGCGTTCTCCTGCATCATTCTTAAATCCTCCCAAGTGTCTACAGTTTCTAACATCATACTTAATTCTGTCTTTTCTTCAGCACCATCTATTTCCACTTTTGAAAAAGAATAATCTTGTTCCGCACAATAACGTGCGACTTCATCAGCGTATCTGTTGCCTTGTGACACAAAATCTGTATTTTTAGTATGTGCTACACACTTTACTATTGCGATGTCAACTGGACCTTGTAATGCTTCTAACAACAATCTCACAAATTCCCCATTTCGAATGGGCGAACCAGAGGAGGTCATGTAACCTCTCTGAGACCACAACTGCCCGAAATCATGAACCACACCGAAACCATATTGGCTGTCAGTGTATATGGTGACTCTCTTTCCATTTCCTGCTATGCAGGCACGAGTTAGGGCAATGATTTCTGCTACCTGTGCGGAATGTACTCCTTCCAGGCAAGCGGCTTCCACAACTCCAGTAATGGTACAAACAGCATAAGCTGCTCTCAATCGACCAGTATCGTCTCTTAAACATGAGCCATCAACAAAATAAATTTCATCGGGGTCAGACAACGGCTCATCCACAATATCTGGTCTGGGTTTCGTGCATAATTCAGTCACATCAAGGCAATCGTGGTCTTCACATCCTTCGCCTTCTATTACAGTAGGTAATGGCATTAAAGTAGCAGGATTCAAGACAGAGCATCTCCTGAGAGTCACGTTCTCCGCGGCAAGAATAACTTGCTCGTAGCGCGTGAGCCTACTATTGGTCAGATGCTGCGTCTTCGTCCTGGTCATTAGCAATTCAACTGAATGTGGTACATACACCACCACTGGATGTCCCATCACAATACTCTCGCTCCTTTCAATGCTGACACCCGTTGCAGCAACGGATTTGAGACATCCGGGCAACGCTGCGGCTACTGGATCTAATGTAGCCGAAAAATATGCAACTGGTCTACGGGCATTTCCGTGGGTCTGTGCCAAGACTGACAAAGCACATCCCTCTCTCTCACAGCAATAGAGTGAAAATGATTTCTCGTAATCGGGCATTCCCAGAGCCGGAGCACAACATAAATCGTCCCTCAGCTGCAAGAACGCCACCAAGCATTCTTCGTCCCATGGTACCGGATCACTCACCTCCTTGTGCGTCAGTTTCTGTAAGGGCTTTGCTTTCAGTGAAAAGTTAACTATCCACTGTCGGCAGTAACCCACCATTCCTAGGAACATTCTAACTTCCCTCTGTGTTGTAGGCGCATTCATCTTCATTATCGCCTCAATCCTCTCTGGTGACACCTTACGTTTTCCTTTCTCTAACCGGTGCCCTAAATACTGTACTTCTGTCAGACAATACTGCAACTTGCTCGGAGATACCTTATGTCCATTTTCGGCTAAATGATTCAGTAAGGCAATTGAATCTGCTTTACAGGCTTCCTCTGTCTCTGACGCAACAAGTAGGTCATCTATATACTGTACCAGAACCGAATTCTGCGGCAGTACTAGATTTTCGAGATTCTTCTTCAACAACTGGTTGAAGATGGATGGACTGTCTGTGAATCCTTGTGGGATTCGACACCATGTTAAAACGCGATCTTCCATTTTAAAAGCAAAAAGATACCTGCTCTCTTCATCCAATGGGATTGAAAAGAAGGCCTGGCAAAGATCTATCACTGTGAACCATTCTGCTTGACATGGTATTTGAAACAGTATCACTGAAGGATTCGGTACCACGGGACAAGATGAAACGACTATGTTGTTAATTTTTCGTAAATCCTGCACTATCCTGAATTTCCCGCTAGGTTTCTGCAAACCCATAATCGGGGAGTTCCAAGGACTGCCCACGATTTCTTTCAATATTCCCTGTTGAATCATTGACTCGATCACAGGTTTTATCCCCGCAATCGTTTCCTGGGACAATTTGTATTGAGGCGTTCTTGGAAACTCGGCATTTGGCTTTACTAGTATTTTTACCGGTTCTACCCCTTTAATCAATCCTATATCTTCTCCTGTGAAATCCCATACCTCTGACGCCACTGCATCTCTTAAATCTTGGGGAAGATCTTCTACAGTCAGAGTAGGATATAGTTCTACACAGGATTTTGAATTGGCCACCTTAAAGTTAGCATCATCGTCGGTAGTCTGTACCTCCACTCCTTGCGGGGTGCAGTATATGGTGCAGTTCAATTTGCACAACAAATCCCTTCCTAACAGACATAACGGACTCGAGTCACAAACCACAAACTGATGCTCGTTCATGTGGTTTCCTATTTTCACAGACACTGGTTCTGTCAAGGGACTAGTCAGCCTTTTGTTCGCGACTCCTACCACTTGAATTGTTTCCCCTGACATCGGCAAGTCTGGAACCACCGCTGACCTCAGAGTTGATCGGGTAGCCCCAGTATCCACTAAGAACGTTGTGGGACACCCTGCCACTTCTGCCTCAACAAATGGCCCTCTTTGATCCACCTCGAGGACTGCCCCGAGGGTACAGTCCTCTTCACTGCTCACACGTTGTCCTGTCAATGGATCAATGTAATAACACTTTTCTTCCTCGATGAAGAGAGGCATCTGTTTAAAGACCTTTCCCCCTGTCGCTACCTTCGGTGGCTGTGGGAACTGGGCCCGTGGGGCCGAAGTCCCCCCTTTGGCCACCTTGCCTCCTGGAACTGTCACCTTTGGAGTTGGGACTTCTTGAACCTGCTCTTCTACTTCTAGCTCTCCATTTTCAGGGTTAAAGGGACACTCGCGTCGCCAATGCCCCACCAGGTGACACTGATGGCACTTTGTCGTTTTCTTTAAAGTGGCAAAGTCTATCCTAGGTCTCTGCCCTTCTTCATTATCTTTGTTCTGACCGTTTGGTTTTCGTCCCATCCCCTGCTTCTGCTGGCCACCCTTCCCAGCGGACTGCATTTGCACCACCATCAATTTCTCCTTTAGATTCTTGGCTTTAGAATCTATCTCGTCACTACAGTATCTCGCATAACGTAAAATCTCATCTAGTGGTTTGTTCTGCCAACAGATTAAATGTTGCTGTATCATCAAACAAATATCAGGTCTCAACCCCAAGACAAACTTTGACACAAACTGCCCTATATCTTTGGGATCCATTACATCTAATCCACTGTATTGCTTGAATGTTTTCAATAATCTTTCATAAAACTCGTGAACTGTCTCCTTGGGTTCCTGCCTCGTTCGGTCTATTTTCACCCAATCTATATCCTGTGGTGGTACCTTATCCTTCAACCATGCTATTACCCTTTCATACTTTCGCATGACAATCTCGGACGGTCCATTAGTCCGAGCATCCCTCACTGGTTCAGTATTTGGCCATTCAACACTAGTCTTGCACGGGGTCCACAAATCAGATGGGACCACGATGTCAAACAACGTGTTCAAATCAATCCACAATACTTTCGAGATCTTGACAAACCTTTCTACCTGCTTATACCACTCAACTGGATTGTCCTTTAACTTCGGAAATGAGTTGGTAAATGCAGCTAAGTCTCCTCTACTCCAGGGCACATGTACATAATTTCCGTTTGATATTTCTCGCAAAGGGAATGCCTCCATATGCATTACCCTTCCCTCGGGGGTCATCACATTTGCACTTCGTCTAAATGTGCCCTTTTTCGACCACCTTTCTTCCCATTTGTCCAATTCTCTCCACACTCTTATCCCTGATACCAGCTCTCTTATGTGTGTGTTTTAGTCCAGTAGTTCTCTTCTCATCTAGATCTTGGTCTGCGTACTGTAATCTGTGGTTACTCTCAATGCCCTTGTCCTAGACAAATCCACGGCATACCTATCTGCCAAATCAGTCAGTTTCTCATGACACGCTCTAGCTTTCCTAGTAATATCCTTTGCCATGAACAATAACTCATCCTGTTCATACAATTCTATCCTTTCCAGAGGCAATGTTCCATCTATTATCTCATCAACATCTGATTTTAAACTAGTAACATCGAGCCTCTTTGCCTTAATTTCAGCTTTCAAGACACTAAATTTAGCTCCTCCATCCGCATCTCTCCCATCCCAGCTCCGAGATCTACGTTTAGGTACTGGTGAGTTATAGGGAGTCCTCCCCTGTCCCCATCTCTCTAGGTCCCATGCCTTTCCATCTTCTCGGGGTGGGTGGTGAAACACTCCTTCACGCCTCATAGCCCCTCTCTCCCCATCCTGGCTAGTTTCACGGGATGCAGGGTAAAATGTTCCATTACTCCCTCTTTCTTCACTACTTCCCTGTGATTCCTGATTATTCGAGGCGTGGCGGGACCTATCGCTGTTCTCCTTTCTCCAATGTTGAACATCTTCTCCGAGTACATGATAAAGGCACCTAAATCTATTCTGAAAAGCCTGTACCATTTGGTCTCCTCCTTTCTCCCAGAGACGGGACATCTCCTCACACTCTACACTCCTACTATTTTGCTCCTGCTGTTCCCTCTCCTCCGTAGGACGTGTAACTCCTCTATTCTCCTGACTTTGGCCTTCCTGCCCCTGACTACTTTAGCTGGCCCCACAATGAGATACAGTCCCGTTACCTCTGCTTTCCCATTCTGGTTCTATTCTTGACCTATTACTCGGGGCTACTGCGGACCCATCCCATTCCCTCAAATCAGCTCTTAATTCTGTATAGGACTTTGGCCGCGGTCCCCTTAGGTCCATCGGTCCTCTCTGACCTCCCTGTCCTGTGTTGGGACCTACAGATGTATCTAATGGGGTGTTCCACGTTACCGAACCTGGCAATTGCTTCCATGCATTTGTCACGTTATTCCTCCTTTCCATCTCAATCCTTTCTCTATCCAACTGCCTCTGTTCTTCCTCTCTATCTCTCTCTGGGCTATAGATCGATACTATAGGTCCTATGGTAACAGGCACTTGAAGAGCATCTGGCAATCCAAAGGACTCAACCCTTTCGGTGGCTGGCGTTTTCTGCACCACAAACCTTCCCACTACACTCTGTACTGTGCTAGGTTGAGGTGTCTCCCCACCTTTGGTAGGTGTCCAGTCCGATATAGGGAGTGGTGTATACCCCTCAATGGCATTCCCATCTTCCCTTGCGAGCCCCCTATCTTCTATCACCCCCACTCTCGGAGGTGGTCTATCCATTAACAATCTGTTTATCAGATTGTCTTCCGACTCGCTTTCCTCGTCTTCTTCCATGAGGTTTCCTCCTCCTCCTGCCACCTCCCTCATCGGATACATTTTTTCCACCTCAATAACCTGTACCCTCCACCGCTTTGCTTCCTCATCCCATTTAGAATCTCGCACTGCTCTTACCGATCGCGTCAGTCTTTGTTGACGCCTGTTCAAATTTCTGTCGTGTGCAGCCCTAATCCATGCATTAAGGGCCTCAAACTGTGTTGGTCTGGGCGAGGGTTTCAATGAGGACTTGGTTGCTTTTAGCCGATGTAACACCTCTAACTTAAACGTCCCGTACCTCGGGAACTGCATTTCCTCATTCCCTTCCGTAAGCTTATTCCAAGCCCCAATCCATAATATGGTATGCAACCCCACATTCGTTGCCATATAATGAGCTGGTGTACCCTCCGGCGGAGCCACTTCCCCATAATAATGTTCACTTCGTTTTCGTTTAAAAATCCCTTTCAAACACTTAAAACACTTCATGATTTCGCTCTTTCTCCGCGGTTGTTTACTTCCTGATGATATTCCACCAATCTCAGCCCCGTTCTCACTAACTGGCCTATCCGTACGCGACTTTCCTCCTACGTCACTCTAGCCGCCCAATCACAGCGCGGCTCTAGCCGACGTCACCCGTCCCCCTTCGCAGCAGTTCCCCTCCTTTCTCAGCTCGTCTCCTCGGTCATGCACGCGTCCCATTCATACTCTGAAAAAATGATTACTTCCGTCCAAGCGATCACCTTTCTTGACTGTACGCCCACAGTCTTTCTGTAGTTGTCACCTTAACTTGGCGAAATGTCTTTCCGTTTACTTCCAGACAATCGCCTTCTCCGATAGGTTACTCACACGCAGTAACTTTCGACCAGCGTCCGTTACTCATACACTCACTCTTACACTCCCCCTATCTTGGATCCACGGCGGTCAATGGTACCTCGTGACCTCCGTACTATGGTCGACAACTACCCTGGATGTTCGATACACCCAAAACCACTTAAGCTCTGGCCTGAACTTAAGATTTCACCAGTTCACCCGTTTACCAGGTAACCAGTTTACCAGGTTGCGCGCGCTCACAACCTTCTCTCATTCACACTACAGGCATTCAACTCCGCAAGACATTACAATACAAATACAACACAAAACACCGCAATCTGTTCACGCATGACCCTTTTTATACTCACTCTCCTCCAATACTGCTGCTTTTCTCGCACCGTCTGCACCTTTCGGCACACGATTCTTCCGCTGCTCGTCTCTCGACGTCTAGGGGCCTTGGGGTAAACTAACCTCTCTAGATTACCTTCCTCAAGAAGATAACCATCCTCACTCTGCTACCAACTGCTAACGCGGGATTACTGGATACTAGTTACCTTACCAGATCCCAAACTAAGTCGACTGAATCGTTGGTACCTGTCATTGAGTAAAAGGTAATCTAACAATAAGTCAATCAATTTAAGAACTTACACCACTCTAAATGACCACTGACCAAATTTAAGTTTCAAAGATTTAATATAAAGTCAAAGATAACTGAAGATACAAACTTCTCAAAATGAGATTCAGAAGATAAATTGGTATCACTATGAACATGAACTTTTTGAATAGTCTGAGTCTGAAAAACAGAATAATGAGTACAATTTCAAAAAGCATGAGCGTTGCCAAAATGGATACAAGTTGCAACCTCAAAGTCATTACAGAAAAGAAAAATTCAGGTTAGTCTGTCCCTACACTACGCTAAGTGACATCCCTACTTAACAAGATCTTTACCCCTCTAGGTGTCAGCCGTGGTGACTTCCTAAGAAGATCACGCACTTCTCTTTGTCTCTTCTCTGATAATGGGTCTCTCCTGATCAGCCTATCTGCCTATCCATCCGCTTCCTTAGGCTCCCAAAATCATCTGCTCTAACTTCCTCCCGGGTCGCTTTCCCTAATACCAAATCACATTTCCAATAGAAACGCCCCTTGGGACGCCCCTCACGTGGTACATCTTTGCGCGGTAAACTCCATGATGGTACTCTTCAAGACCCTCGTTATAGTTGACCTTGGTTCCCGGGCTTCTTCTCCAGTGCGCTGATACCCCCTGAAATTCCTGGAAACTCCTACAGGCCTGCGCCATGCGCCACTGAACAAAGCCCCTTTCATTCTAGCTGATTAGGACCCTCGCACCTGCATACAGTCCGTCCTGCAGTGGGCCTCAAATTCCAGACTCCACCATATCTATAGGTCATAAAGCACACTCGAAGCTCTGTGCTGGACACCTCTCGACTTCTCCTCTAACGAGCACATGGCACATCAAAGGAGATGACATTATCAGTACAGGCCTCCTTGATTTACATGAAGCGAGTCCCTGCACTCTAAAACATTAACTTGATTTAAACAACATTCTTAACTAGCATACGTTTCTAAAACAACACATCTATAAAACATATATTTCAGACTTAATTCGATAATACATTTGTGGAAGAACCATGTTAACCCCATCTCACATTATTTTAGCAGCACGTTTAGATTTGCTTGTGAATTGCCCTAAGGCCTACACAATATACTGGATTTTCAGAGTTCTATTCAACTCTAACATGATTCCTTTAACATGAGAACATGAGGTTTTCATATTCATTCCAACATTTATACATGAATCTCACACAGTTATGATTATTGTTACTCTACTTAAACATTCTATACACTTCACTACTGAATATAAGACACTCTGTGTATTTCACTTCTAAATATAAAACACTCGTGTGCAAAAGCATGTTTAAACTAACTACGTGCTTGTAAATATGGTGCACTCATACATTTTTCAGACTTGTGCTCTCTCACCAGGATGCAGCGAATGTTCTGAGCAGAATTAAGTCATGGAAACAGAGTGAACCTCTGCTAAAAGCTAAATCGACAGGGCTCACTCAATCTCCCGAAAGGTTGCTTGGGAGTGAGCAGAATTTGCGGGGACGCCAGATTTATCAATATGGCACATCCCTATCAGACTAGGTAAGGAAATGACACTTGGATAGTTCTATCCTCACTGTCTCCATAGCTTCCCCTGAGACACTGGCTTGAACTCAAAGATGAGGGGGTGGTATAGCAAATCATATGGAATCAAAGAATTGAATGGTAAATTAGCCCAGTCCAGAATGTCGGATATGCTTAATTGAATTGAGAAACGACTGGGGTACACTTATGATATAACTTGAGTTCTATGAGTATCATGTTCATCGAGTTTGACTTAACGAATACCTTCCTAATGCAATTAGTCTAGGACCATTGTTTTCTATACCGAGCATTACCCAGGTCCTTGGACTAGTATGGGTCACCCCATTATTTTGTGATGACAGTGCAGAATGTCAACAATTCTCATGTCACCAGAGGCGCATGGTGGTTTTTCTTTCCAAACTAAATAGCCACGTAATAGGATGTGGGTCTTGTGATTAGTCACAAGCAGTTGAGTTAGGCCATACCAGCTTGTCACCAGGTGGCACAAGATATATCTAGAGGGCGGCAGACAACAGGTTCACCTTCACATTGAGGTTAGAGCCCTGGAAGAGCCATTTCAGACCTTCAGTGGTTCTTTTTAGCAGCATGAATGCGTAGGGGGAAGAAAAGACATGTGTGACTCGAAATATAGTGTATCACTCATGGCTACACAAGAACCCAAATCGACAACAAATTGAAGGTTAGTCGGTTTTATTACAAATTCAGAAATGGTTAGACACACACAAATCTTAGTGTGTATAGAATCACAAGGGGAATAAAAGGAAGCTGAACCTCCTGAAAAGGTTCACTCGATGAAGCATGAAAAGAACAAGAAGTTCAATGATTATTATGCCTGCGATAAGGAAATAAAAGTTAAAGTCTCCTTGCATAGGCACTTCTTCTTTATACAGCATTTAATTCCAACAATCCCTATTCTAACTCTAAAGTGGCATCGCTAAATTAAGGCATAAGCAAAGGGTGTTAGAGAAGGAAGGGTGTCAGTGGGCAAAGCCTTCCTAATAAGGCACTTCATTGTAGGATGGGTTTGGGGCATGAAGCCACAAGCAAGGAAAGAAACCACAGCAGCTCTCTGTCAGGGAGGTCAAGCAGCAATGGGGGTAGCTATCCCTCTCTACAAGGCATCATATAGTTGTAGTATTATTTATCGTATGTCCCATTATGCTGTTCTTCTCATTAGGTTACAATGGACTCAGCCACAACTTTTTCATGACTTTGATTCCCTTCATGGCCTTATCCACTCACACGCCCTCTGCATCAGCTCAGCCTTGGTCTTCTCTCCATCTCCTGTGTGAAAAACCTCCCTCCACCTTATCTCCTACGGCAAGCTAAATGTAACTCCTCCATTCTGCAAACTTGCCTAGTAAAACAATGCCCCTACTCTTCGCTAGTAACGTTGTCCACCTGCAATGCAAATGTGAGACAGACATTCTATGAATTTCACATATGAATTTGAACATTACTCTCAGAAACGAAGACACCCCAAGTGTATTACAAATTGAGGCCTGCGAGTTAAGCTAAATGAATAAATTCACTATACTATGTAGGCTAGCAAATGCATCAGCCATTAACATTTGATAGAAGCAGTTCCTTTGACTACATAAATACACATCCTGCATCTAAGTCATTGATCTACGAAAGCATTTATCATCATTAGAACATCATTTAAATCACATTTACTAAGGAGACCTAAGAAACAAGTTGCATTGTTTACAATGGTCAACACATTCTAAGCGATAACTACCGAACCTTCAATTGGATAGCATTAACTGTTACAGGAACAAGTTAGTTGGTCCACATTTCTTTTAACATCTAACTCTCCCATAGCATCGGAAAATACATAAGTGCATTCTACAAACGATTATATTTCACTCCTTATAGACACCCCTTGTAAGATACGAATCTTCCACTCTATCAGCCCCATGTTCAGGATGGGAAGCTGTCATGGGTTAGTGAAAGGAGATACAGTTCGAGAAGCCGATCTGTCCTTACTGTTGATATATGTCAACGTCCCTCGTTGATTGATATTTTTAAGTAATAATAATATCTGATTTTGAGGTCGTATACCCTTAAAATCTGATACATTTTCTGTTAAAAAATAAATAATTCAAACAGTGTCCAGGTTGTAAGCACAAGTTATGTATCAAGTTATCGTTCCGATTAAGAGTAATTAAGACGTATATCTTGAAGTATGACTCTTCTTTTGGTTGCAGTGATGCAGATCGTGCAAAAGGGATCTCGATTAATGCCAGACCACCCTGTACAATTACAAGATTGCCCCTCCAAGTGGAGTAGTACAGTTATCAATTTGGCTGCTTTTAATGACACCATTCAATTAGGCTATGTTTTTTCAGGCACTAAATCTGTAGGCAACTCTCAGGGCCGGACTGGGGTAACAAAAATAGTCTGGATAAAAATGTTCAAACTAGCCACGCTTCGTTTGTCTCCTCGCGCTATCTCTTCATTTCCATTCACCCATTCTATCTCTCTCTCCTTCTCGCCTCTCTCCCTCTCTTCTCCATCTCTGATCGCTTTCTACGTGCCCCCCCCTCTATCCTACTCCCCCCTTTCTTTCTGTCTCTCTTGAAGCCTACCCTACCTGCTTAAATTAACCTCTGGGACCTGGGTAAAGTGACCGAGGCACCATGAGCTGCCTCAGACTTTCAGAACGGGTCTTCAAGGGCTCCAGTCCACTGGGAAAATGCCCAGTGTAATAATAGACCTGCCCAGCCCTGAACTTTCATTCACTGAATTTATGTTGGAATCGAGCTTTAATGCTTTCCACAATACCAGTGGGACCCACGTTTCCCTTTGGCATGCACATTTTATAAGCATTGTCATATAATGCTTTTTTATGACCGAAAGGGTATTTCTGAGATCCCTGTGCAAGCACAGAAAAAATACCTATACAGTGGGAATGAACGCTGGTGTCATGTCTGATCTTTGACTGCTACGTTGCAAGTATTTGACACAATTGCTTGGCATAGACTGACAAGGTTTGCCCACTTCTGTGAGTGTTTCTGAAGATTAGAACAGGATGAGGGCTTAAAGCAGCAGATCTCAAACAGTATGCAGGACATAGAAACTAAGCTTTCCCATAATCAAAGCAGCTCCAAAATGTCAAAATCTCTATGTGAGATCTGTGCCCTAACATGCACCCTTCTGTTAACTTCAATCCTCTGAAGGTCACAGAGGAGTAGTTTGATATAGCTATCAATGTAGAGCAATTTACACACTCTCCACAGTGCCAACAGTGTACTCTAATTGCAACAGCTGTTGATTATCACAAGGATGTTGACAAGAACACTTAGCTATGTTACCTGAACGCACAACAGAGACAAAAATATATAAATGCTGAGTTTATAAAAGTGAACACACAATGCTTAATGTAAAAAGATGTGACCGAAATAGTGATCATACTTAATATACAAGAATAGCGGTATAAAGACAGTCCAATTGTTAATGAACAGAGCATGCATAAATTAGCAATGTCCATGGAGATATGTAGTGCTCTTTGTAGGTATGAATCCTAAAACTCTTTAGTGCCATATAACAGTCTACTGAGTTTCAAGGATTTATGATGTTTCAACGCATGCTTGTACAACGCATGCCATTATGACGCAGGTTTTACAACGCAAGTCGTTACAATGACTTGCGTTGATTGCGTTGGAGGGCGCTGGATAGTGAATAGTTTAATTTACTATTCCAACTCCAGTCCCCGTGGATAGTAGGGAAGGTGTTGGATAGTATTTAAACTATTCCCTATCCTAGAGCGCCCCCCAGCGCAATGCGTTGTAATAACTTGCCTTGTAAAAGTTGCGTCGTAATGGTAGTGCGTTGTAAAAGTTTAATTGTAAAGGATGTTCCCCGAGTTTCAACCGCCCTGTTAATCAACGGGTCATCATCAGGAAACAATTGTTTTTCTATATATTATGTTATATACAACCTAGCAGGACAGTATAACCATAAGAATGGAGAAAAAAAAACAGGAATGGTAGAATGTTCATCTGGAGTGCAATCTTCCCGCTGCTAAGCAAACAATGCTCTAGGAGGAGTACACCAGTCAGGCAATCCCATGAGTACGAAGCAGGATACTTGAAATATCCAAAAATCAGCCATTTAAAGTGTATTGTGTGTCGGAAACTGGCCAGGCAGGACCAGCATATCCAGGTAGGCAGGACCAAGGATGGTAATTAAACATCAAAAGGCAGAAGGGCTGTCATTCATCCGGTCTCACAGACTGCCGATCAGGTAAAGATCAGAGCATCACAAGTAACGCACACCAGGACTGCAATGAGTCTATAGCAGAAAAATCCATCCAAAGATCAGGGAAAAATATTATAAGGAAGGAATGGATCCTAAAAGTCAACAAAGCTGCACCAACGTGTTCCGGTAAGCAGCAGGTGCGGGCAGCATAGGTAAGAATGGAGGGGCATGGGCAGGGTGGGGGGGTGTTGACAAACAACGAGATAGGTAAAATTAAAGAATAAAATAAATAAAATCACAACTTGCGCTCGCTGCATCGCTGACTCAGCTGCGGAGATAGCAAGGTAAGTGGTTTCATACATTTTTTAATTGAATTTTACCTATACTGTCGTCTGTCAACTTCCCCAACCCTGCCCTCGCCCCACCACCTCACCACTCTTACCTGTGCCGGCCACGCCTGGTAAGAAGGGCAATTGATGCCAAACATGCTTAAAGAGGAACCAGCGTCAACCTGGTCTCCAAGAGTGCCAGGAGCAATTTACTAGCAGCTATGAATATATGTAAGGAACTCTGATGGTTCATTGTGAAGGTCCATTGTCTTTATAAGCAACAAGAACATCCATACTAGTTCCATTTCAAGTTCATATATTTATGGTGTACTGAAAACAAAGACGTATCCTGGAACCTGTGCAGTAAAAATCAGATGCAGATTCATAAACTTTTTTAACCTAGTTTTAAAACGAATACATTTGGTATTGGCTCTCATTAGAGAGTTCAATCTACCACTAAGTCATAATAACATGAAGGAGTATGCTTTCAGTGGCACTTCTGAATGCCCTACAGTGCTCCATAATTCACTTTTCAGAACTGTAAGGTTCATTCCTGCCATTTCCATACTCCTACGCCAGACTACTTTTCATATCATAGCCAATGATTGGAAGATCACCATTTTTTTAATGAGAAGCCACTGGTGTCTCTTTAACATCAGGACACAGCCACAGTGGTTTAAGGGTCCCATACTAATAGAAAATTGCAATAGTCGAGCAAAGACAACTTGATTACCCTTCTATACCCTGTTCTGTCAAGAACAAGCAGCTAGGATACCTATATAAAAGCTGCATCTTAAAACCTGCAGCTTTTACATTTGCCAATTGGTTTGTTTGTTTGATTTTCTTAACCCATGTCGCAACCCATGTTTCTGATGTCTCAGAAACATTTCTGACCGAGAGATTACAATAGCAGGTAACCGTTTGATCTTTCCGACTCGGTTATGACTGGTATTCGGAGACTCTGAGTCGGTCGGAACCAAATCTTACAGATCTATAGACCGCGTTTCCGACCGACGTATTACAATGTCATATTCAGGCAGCCTTTCGGAATTAGTCTACCCGACATGAAAAGGCTGTGGGAAACTGACTATGGGGGCCTGTAGCAGGCCCCCCTTCACCCGCATGCCTCTGGTTGGGGGCCATATGACACCTCTTTCCAACCATTCACAGTGTGGCAAGCACCATGGGGTGCCCGCCACAGGGTGCAAGGTTTTCCAAACAACCCCGTTTGTTAATGGGAGCCTGTGTTGTTGGTCGGAACACAGGCTCCCATTGAAGTCAATGGGAGTCTGACCGACCAGTGTTCATATACATCGTAATCCGTTGGTCGGACTCCCCAAAACTGAGTTGTTCAGAAACGACTCTGACAAGGAGTCGGTCGGAATGTTTTCTGACCGACATCGTAATGAGGCCCTGAGTGTGAGTCGGCTCTTCTGCATTTAAGCTTGGACTACTCCAATGAAGTTATGCAAGGCTTCAGTGTCCACTTCCCAGCTCCACTCAGGGCAATTAAGAGCTGAGTGCCTTTATCATATAAGTGGAAATCTATGCCCTGTGTCAACTGAAGATTGTGAAAAAGTTTCAAGTAGATGTTAAAAAGCACAGCTGAATGGAGAGAGAGTTCAGTGATACTCTACATATCAACTTCACCACTGGTGGCAACATCCCCTTGTTATCTCAGCTGTTCTTTGACCCAAAAAGGACCAAGAATAATGTTTGAGGGTACACTCCTCTACTTAAAATGCAGCCCATATGTCCAAAAGCAAGTGCTGTTGTTTCTTTATCTGCCATCTCTAGGGAGCTGTCTAAAGGACTCTTTCCCGTATCTCCAGCAGTGCCTCCTCTGGACTGAGACCAGGATTAAAACGAGCTTGTAAGGCACCTAAGAGATGGGTGATCCAATCTCCTAGAGCCTATATGATGTGTCATTTGAATGGGAACCAGCTTTTCTGAGATTTTAACAGCTGGTCAATAATGAGCACAATTAAATGTGGAAAAAGATAGCATATTTATAAGCAGGTTTTAGGCATTCACCTAAACTCTCCAAAAAGGAGTCCCTAATCTTACCAACTAATGTAGTAAATGAATGATAGACCGACTTCTAGAGTGTAATGGAGCCTCAACAGCATTGAGTGGTATTAAGGTTTTTGATGCTCTCCTCTACTTTAAGGACCTTGGTCTCTTGGTCTGAAAAAACTGAGGGTAACCATTTTTTTCCTGCTTGAGGAGGTTATCCCACATTCTTCTCCTGCAAGCACCGCTTCTCAATCAGATAGCATACCTTGTTTTCTGACCTTGTGTAGAGAAATATTTTTATATTTTAAATAGCTACATGTCGCTCATGTATGCTAATGTATCTTGGATTACTTCCCTAAATATTTTAAAAGGCTCAATAGTACAGTTGTCTGCCTGAGAAACTCAGGGGACAGATATTACTAATTTTTGGTTCAACACAACGCAACAAGATACCTTGCTGAATTAAATGAGGAGGCAGGAATGCACCATATCTGTTAAGATATGGTGTATTCCTACTCTCCCTATGCATTGATGCACTTGTGGCTGCCAAGAGCCAGTGTAGACACCCTTGCACCATTATTGCAGAATTATAGTTGTCCACTAAATCAACTATCATAGATGGAGTGAAACTCTAAAAGACTGCCTATACACAGTTCTATGTGATGCCTCTTTGGGGTGCTCCAGTCTAACTTCTAATCAGACTCCTACACATAGAGGCCAAGGCATTACCCCACATTTACTCATTAGCTGGACCCGCCATAGATACAATCACCTGCTTTTAGAAATGTGATTCCTGGTAAGCTGAGGTATGCACCCAGGCCTAGTCAAGGTAAGCTTGATACACACTAAAAGATAACCTGTGCTCACCCTCTTGTTGATTGGCACAGAGCAGTCAGGCAAAGACCTCTTCAGCATCGTAAAGGAACTCTCCAACCCCTGCACCAACGCCAACAACATCCCGCCCTCACAAGAACTGTGCGACTCTCTAGCCATCTTCTTCCACCGCAAGATCGCCGACATCCACGACAGCTTCAACACCACGACCGCCCCGACCACGCCAGACTCCACCTCCCATGTCAACACCACCAGCGCCATCTGCCTGACCTCCTGGTCCAGCGTCAACTATATCGAGACACGCAAGGTCATGAACTCCATCCACTCAGGATCTCCGTCAGACCCATGCCCACACCATATATTCAACAAAGCAGACGCAGCCATCGCACCTCAACTACGGAAGGTCATCAACATCTCCTTCCAAACAGCTACATTCCCAGAAAGCTGGAAGCACGCCAAAATCAACGCCCTCCTCAAGAATCCCAAGGCGGAGCCCAAGGACCTCAAGAACTTCCGGCCCATCTCCCTGCTCCCGTTCCCTGCAAAGGTCACCGAGAAAATCGTCAACATGCAACTGACCCGCCACCTCGAAGAAAACAACATCCTGGACCCGTCCCAGTCCGGATTCAGACGCAACCACAGCACCGAGACAGCCCTCATCGCAGCCCTCATCCTCCTGGACCTGTCGGCCGCCTTCAACACGGTCTGCCATCGCACTCTAAAGACACGCCTCCTAGAAGCCGGAATCCAAGAAAAGGCCCTTGACTGGACCAAATCATTCCTCTCCGGCAGAACCCAGAGTGTCCGCCTCCCACCCTTACGATCCGAAGCCACAGACATCATACAAGTGGCCCACCACCACAACCTCAACATCATCTCCTACGCCGACGACACCCAGCTCATCCTCTCCCTCACCAAGGACCCACACACACCAAAACCAACCTCCACGAGGGAATAAAGGCCGTCGCTGACTGGATGAGGAGCAGCGGTCTGAAGCTGAACTCGGACAAGACGGAGGTCCTCATCCTCGGACCCACCCCCTCCGCATGGGAAGACTCCTGGTGGCCAACCTCACTGGGAACAGCAACAACACCCACCGACCATGCTCGCAACCTAGGATTCATCCTCAACTCCTCCCCCTTCATGTCCAAGCAGGTCAACGCCATCTCCTCCTCCTGCTACAACACCCTCCGCATGCTCCGCAGGATCTACAAGTGGATCCCAACCGAAACAAGAAGAACGGTGACACAGGCCCTCGTCAGCAACAGATTGGACTATGGCAATGCACTCTATGCAGGAATCCCAGCCAAAGATCTAAGTCGACTACAGCGCATCCAAAACGCCTCCGCCCGACTGATCGTCAACGTCCCCCGCCGCAGCCACATCACCCCCCACCTGAGAGACCTACACTGGCTCCCCGTCGACAAAAGGATCACCTTCAAGCTCCTCACCCACGCACACAAAGCAGTCCACAACACCGACCAGCCTACCTGAACAGCAGACTCAGCTTCCACACCCCCACCCGCCAGGTCCACTCCGCCAGCCTCGCTCTCGACGCTGTCCCCCGCATCCAACGTGTGGCATAGGGCGGCAGATCCTTCTCCTACCTCGCCGCCAAGACCTGGAACACCCTCCCCACCCACTTACGGCAGACCCAAGACCTACTCGCCTTCAGAAGACTCCTTAAGACCCGGCTCTTCGAACAGTAGCAGCACCCCCCCTCCCCTCAGCGCCTTGAGACCCTGACGGGTAAGTAGCGTGCTTTGCAAATACCCTGATTGATTGATTGATTGATCAAAAGAGGCAATGTGTAAAGTATTTGTGTAATACACATACACACACACAGAGTAACACAATTTCTCTCTAATGCTCTTGTCCACTAATTTTAGACACCTCACGAATGGTAATCCAAAGCAACGTATGTGTTAGAGGAAAGTTATTTGATTTCTATTGTTTGTTTGGCTAAAAGCATTGTGTCTTTTTTGCACCTATGCACATTGAACCTTGAGGATGGAGATTGCAGGGATTATGTTTTATAAAGTTTATCAACAGAGCCTTTTATTTGTATTGCTGGTCTTTACTTACCGATCTGTGATAAAGGAGGAGTGAAGAACTCAAATAGTTTCTTGGTTTCATAAATTGCTGTGAAGATGGGTGGCTAGGGGTGCATTTGATCTGTTGCTACTAGGATTCACGGTGAATACGTTTACATTAAAAGAGGTTTCAATTCTTTTTCCCTCTGCAATGAGTTGACATTAAAAAGAACAAATGTTGTCCCAGCTAAGGTGCCTTAGAACAATAATAAGTGCTAGTCTGTTGTTGGTTCCCCATCTAGTACTTAGGAGGTTGCTTCTTTCTATGCACATCAGGTAAATTCTCCGCCAATCCAGTTTGAAGCAACGTGATGGCGCTGCATGTAATGAAATCTGTGATTGTACTTATTAAGGCCCTGGTGATTGAGTAATTTGGTATTGCTTCATAGGCTAAATAAGTTCATCCTCTGGTGCAGAAAAATACTTTGAATTCACTCTGCTCTTCCAGCATTTCACCTGGTACTTTCATTCGATACTGCTATAATATCTGGTGGATGCTTTTTAAGGCAATTTTGGTTTTACATGTTAAAAAAAGTTTTGTTTGTATATTTCTCATTTATAGATATTGTTTAATTAAACTACATACATACAGGTCAAAATAAACTAAGAGCCAGATTTATCATAGTATTGCGCTGCCCTTGCAGCTTATATGGTATAGCAAGGGCACCACAATACCAAAGTCAGGAGGCCTTGCATTGCTTGGTAAATCTGGAGTAACGTAAGAACGCGCAAATTGCTGCCTTGCATTACTGTGCCCTAGGAAGATATTCCATTCATTGCTACAGGGTAGAGGCAGGAGCCTACAACCCCCAGACCTCGTTGTGGCTGTATTGCTACCACCGCCATGTCAGTTGCGCACCCGAAGGTGCTACGTAAGCAGCTCGGGGCTCCCACAGCGCAGGAACCTGTCATTGCTACAGCGGAGAGTCAGGAGCTTACAACCCTCAGACCTCCTTGCAGCTGTCTTGCCGCCACCGCCCGGTCACTTGTGTGCCTAGAGGCGCTACTTCAGCAGCTAGGGGCTCCCGCAGAGCAGGAACCCATAATTGCTACAGGGGGATGCAGGAGCCTACAACCCCCCAGACCTCCTTGCAGCTGTCTTGCCCCCACCACATCACTCGCACACCCTGAGGCACTACTACAGCAGTTCAGGGATCACACAGCTTGGGATGCATGCCTGTCAGAACCAAGAAGAGGCTGGGCTGGGCCACCCCTCCAACCCTTGTGATCTCGGGCCTCTTTAAAGGTATTGAGCATAGTCATTTTGTGTTGTTTTTCCACTGTGCAATCTGTCAGCTGTCTACGTTTCATACTTTGCAAGATCGCGGGGGAGGTCTTTTAAGCCCCATAATCTATTTGGCAAGTCATGACGTTTAAGTTAGCTAATACCTCCGGCCACTTTATGAAAACGTGCTGTAAAGTTCCCTAAAGCACGGTTGCTCAAAAGAAATGGGAAAGAGGAAGAAAATTATGGGCTTGCCAGAAGGGGCCTCTTTCTTAGCTAGGGCGGTAAACTTTTTGTGAAATTGCCTTGATTGAAGGAGACTCTCGTTGGAAATAACTGATCATCCTCAGATCTCATTGCCTCTTATTGACTCTTTGAAAATGGAAGACTCAGGCAAGATGGTACCCACTATGATCACTGCTACTGATTTGCCAGATGGAGCAGATGGTAACCAAGATGAAGTCACATTTTTGTCCGAACCCTCATTTAAAAGAAAGGGAGGAGAAGGGAAAAAAACTGTGCAGATGCCCAAGAAGGCTGTAGGTTCAAGCGTTATAGACCAGGTGGACTTAGGTCAGATTGTGTCTAATTTATTACCTAGAATTGAGGATATATTAAAGTCACTCTTGGCACCCATCAATACACGGCTGACAAAGATAGTAGCCTTGCTCCATCAGTCCACTGAATTGCATTCTCGTCACTTATTTAACAATCCTGAAACAGCGACTGGGAAGGTGACTGGGGGTGTAGGGACAACACAATGGTCCAAACCGGCACCCTCAGCCCCCTCAACAAATGGCTGTCAGCACTTGGCCGCCAGAAGTAGCTCGCAGCTAGGGCAAGAAAATAAAAATCCACCAAGGAGGGTACACGATCACGTAAGAGCCTGGGAATATCACAAAATAAACAGAAGGAGGGGCGCGGTGCTGACATAGCACTGCTGAGACCGTTAGATGTCCACAAGATTGACCCCCGTAATAAATCTCGGCCCAATTTGCAGGGCCCAAATCCTCCCATTTACCTCCAAAGATAGAAGGGAGAATTGACATCTACATCTGCTCCCAGAGTCAACCCCCGTAGAGGCCGTTCTGACAGGTGTCTCATCAGTTCAGCAGGGTACTAGGGAGTCTACGTTAGATCTGCTACATAAAGTGACCCACTGGTTGGACAACTCGTTAGTAAATGGTTGCCATTCATCACCCCATGTCATCATGCCAGAAAAGTGGGATGGGATGGATCCACCATAAAGAAATATGGGGGGTTGATTGCATTGCTGTTAATTTACCACATCCGATACACACGTAAGCCATGATTCACAGTTATTGTTGATAAGACACAAAAACCAGAATTAAGGTTGTCCAGCTTCACTTTTTATATCCTACAGTGGTACCACGTCAAAGCATCCAGAGTAGATATCTTGGTCTCCTACCAGCAAGATCATTACAATGCCCAAATGTGAATATAGCTATTCCCCTTGTAAATAGATTTGCCCAATTGAGGGATTTAGACAGTATTGATTAACAATTGGCCCCAACTGAGGGTGGGGAAACTATAGGGTGCCCCCCATTATCTATGGAGGTCATTACCACTCCCTTAAAATCTGTCCCCACACAACCTGGTTTGTTGAACCTTAAATTAATGTCCTGAAATATTGCAGACTGAGGGCTAAAAAAGATGAGGAGCTGTGGTTCATAACAATCAGGTCCTGTAATTTTGTCACATTTCAAGAAACATGGGATACGTCTGACTCTTTTGTCTTGGACGGTTTTACCCCTTTTTATAATGCTACTTATCCCTCTACTGTAGGACGTGCAAAGGGAGGTCTGCTTACCCTGATATCACTAAAATTAGCTTACACGATGAAGATGTTGCTTTGTTCCTCTCTCTGTAATTTGGTATTGCTTCATAGGCTAAATAAGTTCATCCTCTGGTGCAGAAAAATACTTTGAATTCACTCTGCTCTTCCAGCATTTCACCTGGTACTTTCATTCGATACTGCTATAATATCTGGTGGATGCTTTTTAAGGCAATTTTGGTTTTACATGTTAAAAAAAGTTTTGTTTGTATATTTCTCATTTATAGATATTGTTTAATTAAACTACATACATACAGGTCAAAATAAACTAAGAGCCAGATTTATCATAGTATTGCGCTGCCCTTGCAGCTTATATGGTATAGCAAGGGCACCACAATACCAAAGTCAGGAGGCCTTGCATTGCTTGGTAAATCTGGAGTAACGTAAGAACGCGCAAATTGCTGCCTTGCATTACTGTGCCCTAGGAAGATATTCCATTCATTGCTACAGGGTAGAGGCAGGAGCCTACAACCCCCAGACCTCGTTGTGGCTGTATTGCTACCACCGCCATGTCAGTTGCGCACCCGAAGGTGCTACGTAAGCAGCTCGGGGCTCCCACAGCGCAGGAACCTGTCATTGCTACAGCGGAGAGTCAGGAGCTTACAACCCTCAGACCTCCTTGCAGCTGTCTTGCCGCCACCGCCCGGTCACTTGTGTGCCTAGAGGCGCTACTTCAGCAGCTAGGGGCTCCCGCAGAGCAGGAACCCATAATTGCTACAGGGGGATGCAGGAGCCTACAACCCCCCAGACCTCCTTGCAGCTGTCTTGCCCCCACCACATCACTCGCACACCCTGAGGCACTACTACAGCAGTTCAGGGATCACACAGCTTGGGATGCATGCCTGTCAGAACCAAGAAGAGGCTGGGCTGGGCCACCCCTCCAACCCTTGTGATCTCGGGCCTCTTTAAAGGTATTGAGCATAGTCATTTTGTGTTGTTTTTCCACTGTGCAATCTGTCAGCTGTCTACGTTTCATACTTTGCAAGATCGCGGGGGAGGTCTTTTAAGCCCCATAATCTATTTGGCAAGTCATGACGTTTAAGTTAGCTAATACCTCCGGCCACTTTATGAAAACGTGCTGTAAAGTTCCCTAAAGCACGGTTGCTCAAAAGAAATGGGAAAGAGGAAGAAAATTATGGGCTTGCCAGAAGGGGCCTCTTTCTTAGCTAGGGCGGTAAACTTTTTGTGAAATTGCCTTGATTGAAGGAGACTCTCGTTGGAAATAACTGATCATCCTCAGATCTCATTGCCTCTTATTGACTCTTTGAAAATGGAAGACTCAGGCAAGATGGTACCCACTATGATCACTGCTACTGATTTGCCAGATGGAGCAGATGGTAACCAAGATGAAGTCACATTTTTGTCCGAACCCTCATTTAAAAGAAAGGGAGGAGAAGGGAAAAAAACTGTGCAGATGCCCAAGAAGGCTGTAGGTTCAAGCGTTATAGACCAGGTGGACTTAGGTCAGATTGTGTCTAATTTATTACCTAGAATTGAGGATATATTAAAGTCACTCTTGGCACCCATCAATACACGGCTGACAAAGATAGTAGCCTTGCTCCATCAGTCCACTGAATTGCATTCTCGTCACTTATTTAACAATCCTGAAACAGCGACTGGGAAGGTGACTGGGGGTGTAGGGACAACACAATGGTCCAAACCGGCACCCTCAGCCCCCTCAACAAATGGCTGTCAGCACTTGGCCGCCAGAAGTAGCTCGCAGCTAGGGCAAGAAAATAAAAATCCACCAAGGAGGGTACACGATCACGTAAGAGCCTGGGAATATCACAAAATAAACAGAAGGAGGGGCGCGGTGCTGACATAGCACTGCTGAGACCGTTAGATGTCCACAAGATTGACCCCCGTAATAAATCTCGGCCCAATTTGCAGGGCCCAAATCCTCCCATTTACCTCCAAAGATAGAAGGGAGAATTGACATCTACATCTGCTCCCAGAGTCAACCCCCGTAGAGGCCGTTCTGACAGGTGTCTCATCAGTTCAGCAGGGTACTAGGGAGTCTACGTTAGATCTGCTACATAAAGTGACCCACTGGTTGGACAACTCGTTAGTAAATGGTTGCCATTCATCACCCCATGTCATCATGCCAGAAAAGTGGGATGGGATGGATCCACCATAAAGAAATATGGGGGGTTGATTGCATTGCTGTTAATTTACCACATCCGATACACACGTAAGCCATGATTCACAGTTATTGTTGATAAGACACAAAAACCAGAATTAAGGTTGTCCAGCTTCACTTTTTATATCCTACAGTGGTACCACGTCAAAGCATCCAGAGTAGATATCTTGGTCTCCTACCAGCAAGATCATTACAATGCCCAAATGTGAATATAGCTATTCCCCTTGTAAATAGATTTGCCCAATTGAGGGATTTAGACAGTATTGATTAACAATTGGCCCCAACTGAGGGTGGGGAAACTATAGGGTGCCCCCCATTATCTATGGAGGTCATTACCACTCCCTTAAAATCTGTCCCCACACAACCTGGTTTGTTGAACCTTAAATTAATGTCCTGAAATATTGCAGACTGAGGGCTAAAAAAGATGAGGAGCTGTGGTTCATAACAATCAGGTCCTGTAATTTTGTCACATTTCAAGAAACATGGGATACGTCTGACTCTTTTGTCTTGGACGGTTTTACCCCTTTTTATAATGCTACTTATCCCTCTACTGTAGGACGTGCAAAGGGAGGTCTGCTTACCCTGATATCACTAAAATTAGCTTACACGATGAAGATGTTGCTTTGTTCCTCTCTCCACTTTTTCCAAGCGACCTACCCTGTTGGTAATTAACTTTTATAATTATTTTTGTAGGGAAAACAATAGCAAGCACAAACCTGAGGGTTTTCTGGGGCATTGTGGAGAGGAGAGTAGCTCCTACTTTGAGGTTATTATAATGGGGATTTTAATGTACATCTTTGTCTTTCTAATTGCACTTTTGGTAGGGGACCTTGGGACACCTCGGTTCCTTCTGTTCATTTTGAACACTCTGCCCTAGGTTGTCAGTTAGAGAGTTTACTTGTAAGTCTGCCACTGGCAATAAGGCCACTAATACAGTATAGGGCTCAGAATAGGTCTTAGAAAATTAGTAAATTATTCCTATGCTAAACCCTTGGTAATGTGGCTGCTGGCAGCCAGGCTTAACTTCAAAGACAGGTATTTAAAGCATTTAAACACATAAACTCAGTGAATAATTTAGACACCACACAAAATAAAAATCCAATACCAATTTATAAAAATAAGAAATATTTCTATCATTTAAATGACACCAAAAAAAACATCCACTGTAGGGAACCAGAGATATGAATTTGTAAAGGTTATCCACTTTCTAGCGCTTAGAAACCAACAGTGCCCCTTTTAGTTATTTTGTTACCTCTGACAGGGACACATTCACCTTTAGCAATTGTTCTGGAGGATCTCTCACCACTTTTGTGTAGCCCCCTCAAGCAGGCTGGGTCCAGTTAGAACTACTTGCTGAAGTTCGTGCAGGTCCCAAAGTATCCAATACACAATTCTAGGTTCTGGAATCTCCATGAGGGTCCTTGAAAGTGTGAGACCTCAACTTCCTCAAACCACTTGGACAAAACCCTTACAAATTCACTGGTAGTACTCCAGGCTTTGGATTCTTTATGGTCATGGTCCAGGTGAGCTCTGTTAACCTGTAGCTTGCAGGGAGTTCATTCTTCAGTCCTTTTTTTTTTTAACAATACAATTTTATTGAGTTTACATGGTGAAATACCAGGCCATGGCCCGGAGGATACATTTGAAAGACATAACGTGACCATGCATACATGTCGTATCTTTTGAAAAACTAGTATATACAGCAAAAGTTAATCAATCAATCAATCATTTGTAAAGTGCACTACATACCCGCGAGGGTCTCAAGGCGCTGGGGGGGGGCGCTACTGATCGAACAGCTAGGTCTTGAGTATCCTCCTGAAGGTCAGCAGGTCTTGGGTCTGTCGTAGGCTCAGTGGGAGGGGTCGTAGGCTCAGTGGGAGCAAAAACATTGCACAGGTGTCTCAAGTCTCACAGTATAGTTGACCAATTTGATACACAGTCAGGAGGTTTTAAATGCTGGTCCTGGGTGTGCAGTGACCAATGTGTTCCAGGGAACAACACCAATCAAGGTTCTGGAGTGAGAAGGGGAAGTAACTCGATGCCCCGGTAATTCCTTCAGTGTACACATAATTCCCGATGCTTATGGGGGCACTAACACAAGCTTGAAATACTGTGATCTCAGCATTCTTACAGTCATCTATGGCCCTTTTTATCCACTTGCCGATCGACGGTGGGGACACACTCTTCCATTGCTGGGCAATATCCCGCTTTTGATGGTGATGGCCAAAAACGACAGATGCTGTTTGCACCGGTTCCCCCCTATACCATCAGTGCTATGTAGTAAAAGTAGTTGTGGCTCTAGTGGGAGATACTACAACAGCACTTGCTCAGACCTCAGACATGTCACTATTTTGTGCCAGAAGGGTTGCAGTGCAATACAGTCCCAGACAGTATGTCTGAAGGTCCCATCTTCCACCCCAAGTCTCAAACATAAGGGGAAATGAATGGTCCCATCCTCCAAAGTCGGGATGGAGTATAGTATATGCGGTGTAAGTATTTAAATTGAGTGAGATGGTAGCTTGATGGGACTGCTACTCCTCGGGGGCTAGCGAGGGCTTCAATCCAGTCATCGCCAGTAATGTCCGGGATGTCCTCTAGCCATGCCTTTCTGGTCTTATATAGTGTAGTATGGTTGTGCGTCATCAGTGTTTGATAAATCTGGCGAGTCTTATGGGCGCTCAAGTTGCCCTTCAATAATAGCCCTTCCAGAGGGTTGAATTCAGGCAAATTATCAAGTGGTCGCAGTAGGGGAGTAAGAGCATGCCGGAATGGAGATATTTAGAGAATTGAGTCTTGTGTAGTTAAAACTCTTTCTGGAGCTTCCAAAATGACTTTAGGGTGATACCCTGCACTACATCTCCTAAGGTGGATATTCCCACATGGTCGCACTCGCTGGAATCCCGCCAGTGCCACAACCGGACGCAGAGGTGTACTATGCCACAGTGGAGAAGTCTGAGTCAAGCGGCCCTGCCACCCCATCTGCTTAACTGCGGCCCTCCAAATTCGAATCAGTGTGCTGTTGGCGAGGAGTAAGAAATCTCGATTCTGCGTACTATACAGGAGTTGAAGGAGGGAAACATTCTCCATTGCCATATGGTCTAGCGCAAACGCAGGATCTGATGGTGAATTTTACCACCACTCATTAATAATTAGTAGGTGGGAGGCTGCATAATAGGCATATACGTCGGTAGCTGCGATGCCCCCGCAATAAGTTGACTGCATACATGCATTTAAAGCAACCCGCACTGCCCGTCTTACCAAAGGAATTTGTTGTGTATGGCGTTAACTTGTGCAAACCAAACCCGTGGAATAGCATACGGGGAAATTTTGCAGCCTATTAAGTATTGTGGGCAGTGAGACCATTTTAACGATCGCCGAGCACCTATATAATGAGAGCGGGAGAAGGGACCAACCTGTAGTCTCCTCTTTAAGGCTCTTAAGGAGTGGATTAATATTGTGAGCCCATGAAGTCTTTGGACAGGGTGACATAAAAAAATGCCTAGATATTTAAATCCAGTGGTAGTGTGGGATAGCTGCAGAGCCAATGTCTCCCAACCCTGATTCCCGCACACCAGGAGTAACACAGACTTGGAGGGGTTTGTTTTTAGCCCTGTGGTCTGGCCAAACACCCGAAGTATCTGTAGGATGCGGGCCCACGAGAAGCATGGATCAGTCATAAAAAGAGGACATCGACGGTGTACAGCGCAATGCGATCAGATCGAGAAGGGGATCATCCAAGGCTTCGGAGTACTGGGTAGCTGTGCACCCATGCGACCAAAGGGTCCACGGCAAGGGCGAACAGCAATGGTGACAGAGGGTAGCCCTGTCACGTACCACGGCAAATGGGGAATGGGGCCGAGCGATGTCCCGCAATCCTGACCGAGGCGGTCAGCCCTGCATAGAGTAGGCACACATATGTCAAAAATCGCGGGCCATAGTTAATGGTGTCCAGTAATTGGAAGAGAAACGACCAGCTGAGGGAATTGAATGCTTTGTCTATATCTGCTAGCAGAAGAGCTGCATGGCGTCCGAGATCCGGGACTCTCGCCGTGGCATTATGCACTCGTCTGAGGTTGTGTCGCGTAGAGCAGTGGGGAATAAACCTGGACTGGTCTGGGTGAATTATGTCCTGCACGCAGGATCTGAGGCGATCGGCTAGATCCTTTCCCAGGAGTTTGGGCTCGAAGTTGATGAGAGAGATGGGCCTGTACGACGCGGGCTCTACCAGGGGGCGAACAGGCTTCAAGAAGAGAACACTCTCTGGATGTCGCAAGTCTTGATCGAGTAGGGATTGGTCGATAGCTTCATGGATTGCATCCAGCCGATGCAGAACTAGTTGGTTTATATGTGGTCTAAGGAATTCTATATGAAAACCGTTGGGTCCAGGAGCACGGCCCGGGGGTGTATAGCCATCAGTGCTGCGCTAAGTTCATCTATGATTATGGGAACATTTAGTTGGTTCCATGTAGACTCCGTAAGCCTGAGGGGAGAAATATCACATAAAAAATTGTCAATAGATGTCCCTGATGACTGCTCTTGGCACGCCTACAGGAGTGAGAAAAAGCATGCAAAATCCTCGGCCACTGTCTCCGGGGATGAGCACAAGGCACTACCTCCATCGCGGAGCACCAGAATACTGGCAGGGGATTTCTTTGCCTGGCACCACCTATGGAGCATTTTACTGGATTTGTCTCCCCATTGATAAATTTGATTCTGTGATGCTTGCCAAATTTCTTTGGCCTCTCCCATAAGGTGACGCTGAATGGATTATTGCGTCCGAAGTAGATTGTGCTTAAGACCTAGGTTTGGGTCTGTGAGGCACTGCGTCTCCAGGGTCCCCTGACGGCCCTCCAAATCTAACAGCTGCACCAATCCCTTAGGTTTTGCATTGAGTCAGAAACTAATATCGACCCCATGAACAGTAAGCTTCAAGGCTTCCCATAGAATACTCTTGTATGGGTTTGAGGCCCCATTAAATTCAATATACTCCGACACCACAAGGGACAAGGCCTCCATGTCGTCTGGGTCCTGCAGTTGCCAAGGGGACATCCTCCACCTGAATGGAGGTTTGTGAGATTGGACACCGATCAAACACTGGACTGGAGAGTGATCTGAGAGGCCCCTGGGAAGATACGATAAGTGGGAGACCCGGTGGATGAAGCTGCGTGGGATAAACATGTAATCCAGCCGGGACAGGGATCCATGGACGGCTGACATGTATGTTTAACTTTGTACAGAGGGGTGAAATTCACGCCAGGTGTCTGACCAATCTAAAGTAGTAGCCAGGAGGTGCAGCTTGGATCTGTGTGTTAGAGGCTCCCGTCCTGATGCGCGCGCCCGGTATAGTACTGTCATGGTGTCGTTCCAATCCCCGCCCAGGAGTGTCAAGTCAGCTAAGAGTTCTCCCTACAGTTGGGATATTTTTTCAACAAAGGTAGTGCCTAGCGAGAGGGGGGCTTAAATGCTACCGAGGTTGAGACGCTCCCCATAAAGTGTACCTGAGAGAAGGACATATCGGACCCCCGGATCTAGCCAATGTTTTGTGTGTACAAAGGGGACTCGACGGTGAATAAGGATGGTGGTCCCTTGTGATCCCCCGGTAAACCCTGCATGGTGTGGTATCCGAGTCTTTTGAAATGGGGCATTGGTACCCAATAAATGGGTCTCTTGTAAAAAAAAATTATGTCATCCCTGTATTGTTTGGCCTGGTGAAGAATTGCTCCCCTCTTAACTTTGTTGAGCAGGCCTCTCATATTCCACGATACTATGGTCAAATCCCCCGGCAGGGGAACGTGTGGCTGCTTAGTCATCTACTCCCTGGGTATGTGCAAGTTAAGGCTAAACCAGTAGAATTAAGACAGGATCCCTGCACGCTTGTAAAAACTGAAACAATACTAACAGAACACCTTGATAAACCCCAATAAAGCCTAGAACACGGAGCATCTGTTGCGGTGGAGGATACTCCCAGGCCCCGAACAGGGGGACCTAAGGAACCCCCTCCAATAGCAACTAAAACCCCCATATAACTTTACTAAAAAATAGAAACGTCTGGGGTGGGATGAAGTGTGTGGCTGGACATCCACACCAGCTTTAAGTTCCATGTGGAGCAGGATAAGACGTACAGATCATCAGTGAGCGTAACACATGGTCGGAGAAGGATAATGCCCACCGTCGAAGTTAGGATGCTTCTACCGGGTCGGAGGAGGGTCGGTCAAATCCAGACCAATAAAGTCTTTTAGATTTGTTTTGCTTTGGCCTGTTCCTGTGCAGGGCCCTGAGATGAATTAAACTCCAGTGGCTTTTGAGTATGTGGCCCCGGGTGCATTCGCTCATTTGTCCAAGCAAAGATTGCCTCTGCCGAGTCGAAGAAGTAAGATTTGGAATTATAAATAACACGCATGCAGGCCGGGTGTAGGAACATATATTGCATGTTCAAGTCCCGTAGTATACACTTGACTGCCATGAAAGATTGGCACTGCTGCTGCACCAGACGAGTGTAGTCTGGAAATACCATTATTGACTTGGAATCATGCTTGAGTTTGTCTTTTTGAGTCCTGGCAAACTTTAAAATAGGATCTCTGTCAGCATAGTTAAAGAACCTTGCAATTACTGGTCTTGGGCTTTCCCTTGGGGCTGGTTTCTTTGTTAAGGCATGATGGGCCCTCTCTACTACAAAACAAGCAGACAGTTTATCTGCCGGCAGAAGGTCTGTTAGCCATTTGGTGAGAAAATGGGTCATTGAGGAGCGTTCACAGCCCTATGGAAAGCCAAAGAAGAGCAGATTATTGCATTGTGCGGGTCCCTCTCCCACCTTAACCCTAGAGGCCAGTTCCTGTGTCATCACCGTGAGTTTATTAACTTATTTCTGCAGGGTAGTCACGGTATCTTCAACCATGCACACATACATCTCTGACTCAGTGATACGATCCAATGCCTTTCAGAGATCCTGACGTAAGACGGAGGCCTCTGAGCTCACTGTGCCAATTTTGGCATCTAAGGTATTCCTTGCTTTGGTGATAGCCGCTAGGAGCACTGCGTTGTCCGGCATCCCGCCACCTGCGTCTCCTCCTGTAGCGCCACCCCAGGACGTGGCATATTGATCAAGGGTACTCTGCTTGGTACCGGCGGTACCTGGTTTATCTTTGCCCATGGCGCCCGAGGGGGGACAGCGAAGCCGGAGGAACCTTGGATCTCAAAGCGAGGAGAGGGTGGGTGCCTTCCATCTCTGACCCCCACCTACAGGCCATGGAGTGCCGCCACCCAAACTGCCCCGGTGCCTCCTAGGAGTAGCGGGGCCACGCCCCCTTTTTCTTCTGTACCCTCCCCGCACCCGCCTCCCAGCTGATTCTCCCTCCCTCCCGTTGATGCGCAGCGGGCGCGCCGATTGTGCGCCGAAGGCACGCCAAAGGTAAGCCCGTCTGCGCCCATCCGCGCCTGGACCCCTGGCCCCCGCCTCAACGCACTCAACACCGGCCGGATCCCTGGATGCTACCGAGCCACCCCGAGACGCACACACGGACCCTTCAGCTGCCACTCCTGCAAGTTCTCCTGCATCCGAACCTGCACGGCACCCGCACCCGCCAACCCGAAAACCAGCAGCAACCACCTCAAGTGCATCCTCCTCAACACCCGCTCCGTCCACAGACACGCCGTGGAACTCTGGAACCTCCTCGACACAACATCACCAGACGTCGCCTTCCTCACGGAAACATGGAGGAACGCCTCCTCAGCACCCGACATCGCCCAGACGGATACAAGATCACCCGGAGGGACCGCGTCAATCAGACCGGAGGAGGCATCGCCATCATCCACAGGAACACCATCCGTGTCACGACCATCATCAACGACGCCTTCAGAGCCGCCGAACACCTGCACTTCCAGATCCACACCGACCCCAAGACCACCCTCAGAGGCACCCTCATCTACAGACCCCCGGGACCACGCACACAATTTAGCGAAGACATCGCCGACTTCATCAGCCCGCACGCCCTCCCCTCCATTGACTACATCCTCCTCGGGGACCTCAACTTCCACCTGGAGAACAACAACGACCGCAACACCACCACCTTACTGGACAACCTCGCCAACCTCGGTCTCAAGCAGCTGGTGACCACCCCCACCCACTACGCCGGACACACGCTCGACCCCGTCTTCTCCTCCTGCAAGGACATCACCTTCAGCCACGCCACCGGACTCCACTGGACGGACCACAGCTGTGTCCACTTCAGCTTCAAAAAGAACACGATCCACCACCACCAGCAACATGTTGCACGCAGAAGCTGGAACAAGATCACAGCCGACCAGCTCGTCGCATCCCTGAGCCAGGACCCCCCCGCCAGCTCAGCGAACCCCAGCCAGGCCGCCAACAACCTCACGAGGTGGATCAGCAACTGCGCAGATGACCTCGCCCCACTGAGGACCCCGCCCAGCAGACCCGGCAGTCAGAAAGCACCATGGTTCACCGAATAACTCAAGAGCTCCAAGAAGAACTGCCGAGCCCTCGAGAGAACCTGGCGCAGAGACCCAACACCAGACAACATGATCACCCTCAAGCTCGCCACCCGAAAACACCACCAACTGATCCACACCACCAAGAAAACCGCATTCAAGGAGCGACTAGACAACAACGCACACAACAGCAAAGAACTCTTCAAAATCGTCAAAGAGCTCTCCAACCCCAGCGCCGGAAACAACGACATGACCTCATCGCAAGACCTCTGCAACTCCCTCGCCTCCTACTTCCACAACAAGATCGCAGATATACACAACAGCTTCAGCACACAGTCAACGCTCCCCACGACCGCACCGGCGCCCCCCACCACCATCCTCCGCGGCTGGATCCCGATCAACACCGAAGAAACCTTACGCACGATGAACTCCATCCACTCCGGATCTCCAACCGACCCCTGCCCTCACCACGTCTTCAACAAGGCCGACTCCATCATCGCACCCCACCTACGGGACGTCATCAACACCTCCTTCGCCACCGCAACCTTCCCGGAGAGCTGGAAGCACGCCGAACTCAGCGCTCTACTGAAGAAACCATCAGTGGACCCCACCGAACTCAAAAATTACCGCCCCATCTCGCTCCTCCCGTTTCCGGCCAAAGTCATCGAGAAGACCGTCAACAAGCAGCTGGCCGCCTTCCTCGAGACTAATGGGTCCCTCGACCCCTCGCAGTCTAGCTTCCGGGCCAACCACAGCACCGAGACCGCCCTCATTGCCGCCACTGACGACATCCGAGCCCTGCTCGACAACGGGGAAACAGCGGCCCTCATCCTCCTGCACCTCTCGGCAGCATTCAACACTGTCTGCCACCGCACCCTAGTACAGAGCCTCAGCAATGTCGGAATCCAAGAGAAGGCACTAGAATGGATCACCTCCTTCCTCGCCGGAAGGACACAGAGTGTCCGCCTCCCCCCGTTCAAATCAGAGGCCACCAAAGTCATCTTCGGAGTCCCCCAAGGCTCATCGCTCAGCCCCACCCTCTTCAATGTCTACATGAGCCCCCTTGCGGCCATCGCACGCCAGCACAACCTCAACATCATCTCTTATGCCGACGACACCCAGCTGATCCTCTCCCTCACCAACGACCCCGACACCGCCAGAGCCAACCTACACGAAGGGATGAAAGACGTAGCCGAGTGGATGATGAACAGCCGCCTGAAACTGAACTCAGATAAGACGGAAGTCCTCATCCTGGGATCTTCGCCCTCTGCCTGGGACGACTCCTGGTGGCCCCCTGCCCTGGGCAGCGCACCCAAACCAACCGACCACGCACGAAACCTGGGCTTCATCCTGGACTCCTCCCTCTCCATGACCAGACAAGTCAACGCCGTCTCCTCGTCATGCTTCAACACCCTGCGCATGCTACGCAAGATCTTCCGGTGGATCCCCACCGAGACTAGGAAAACGGTCACCCAGGCCCTCGTCACCAGCCGACTGGACTACGGCAACTCCCTCTACGCCGGAACCACTGCCAAACTCCAGAAGAGACTCCAGCGGATCCAGAACGCCTCAGCAAGACTCATCCTGGACATCCCCCGACACAGCCACATCTCCGGACACCTGAGAGACCTGCACTGGCTCCCGAGCAACAAGAGAATCACGTTCCGACTCCTCACCCACGCACACAAAGCCCTGCACAACCAAGGCCCAGGATACCTCAACAACCGACTCAACTTCTACACTCCGACCCGCCAGCTTCGATCGACCAACCACGCCCTCGCCGTCGTCCCCCGCATTCGAAGAGCCACCACAGGAGGAAGGTCCTTCCCCTACCTGGCCGCCAAGACATGGAACTCCCTCCCCACCCACCTTCACCTCACCCAGGACCACCTCTCCTTCAGGAAGCAGCTCAAGACCTGGCTGTTCGAGCAGTAGCGGACCCCCCCCAAGCGCCTTGAGACCCTCTGGGTGAGTAGCGCGCTATATAAATGCCTTGATTGATTGACTGATTCAGCAGGCACAACTGCAGGAATAGCTCACCCCAAGTAGATGACGTCTGCGCCAGTCAGGAGTTTTGTAGTGGGCCCTCAGGGAGGATATCAGCATCAATACTGGTAGATCTCCAATTCCAAGGCTTATGGTCTAGGCCCATGTATCTAGTGGTGCCCCCTTCCGCAACATGATGGTCCACTGCCTTCTCGGCGAATTCCAAGGCCGCACTCCGCATAGGGGGAATGGGCACAGAGGCCCTGAAATTACCCAAATCACAGAGGTCACGCCTAGGCCCCTCCGGAGAAATCGTCAGTCATGAAGGCCGTCACTCACAATAGGGCACCCAGCCCTTGCGATCATTAGTAGCAGCAGGATGCCACAGGGCTCCGTAGAAGAATTTTCCCCAGGGGGCCCCAGGCACAGGTAGGCCTCCTCCGTTACCCAGCATTCACACCTCCCGATCCGCATCCACAAGCTGGGGGATGCCCAGGCCGCCCCAGACCTCACCAGATCAGGATCAGGCCCCAGGTGACATGGCTTATCTGGCCACCCAGTGCGCAGAAGGGCACTGCATCCCACAAGAAAGCACAGGCCGGGCGGGGAGGCCCCGCAACCGAGGATTCCCCCGGAGGCTCCCACAACAGGAAGGCACTTCATGTCACATGCCTGCACGTCCTCCAGGACGCGGCCACCACCCAAAACAGCCCAGGCAGATCCTCAGCAGCGGGCGACCTTTATCACTCTGCAAGGCTCCAATCTTCGTTGTGTTCCCTGCTGGTCCGCGCACAAGGTGCTAGGCGGATGTTCCAGGCAGTTTCCAGCTGCAGATGGCCTTACATCGCACACCATGCAGCAAGCGGTGCCAGGCCATAGCGTGGCCGACACCGCGTCTGCCCGTCCCTGCGTCCGGGAACTACTTTGTGGTCCACCTCCGGGTTGTCAGTGTGCACATCGATGCAGTCGATGCGCTCCGCTGGACAGGATATTGTTGGATACATTTTGTTTATGGCGTGGATATGCAGAGCTACGTTAAGGTACATCCAAGTCAGGCCCCCCCTCCTCTCTTTAGTCCTTTTGAAGCAGGTTTGATCCACAGGGCTGTAGTTTCAAATGGTGCAAAAAGGGACAAACTTCAGAGTGCAGGCCTTTGAAAATACACATCCAACTCTTCAGCGCAGACCCTTTTGATTCTCGTAAGTTTCAAGCAGCAGATATGAGGGGCTCTGCCCTTCTCAGATACTTATTCCAACGTGCCCTGAGCTCTTTACACATCCCATACAGAGGTACCCTGGCGAATTGAAAGTTATTAAAAGGCAATTTCTGGCCAAGAGGATGGTGGAAAGGGAAAATAGTGAACTTAATAAACCCACGATATGACAATACTTAATTTTGAGTCCTGGGACCCTAGAACAACATTTCTGGTCTTACATTAAAAATCTACACCATTGCTTTCTTTTAACTAGATTTAGGTTTAATTGCATTCACTGGTGTCTCATAGTTCCCGAGGGTTTTTCTAAGCCAGGGGCCCTAAAGCCCTGCTCTAGTGATGATGTTTAGGACCAAGATCTTTTACACTTTGTTTTTCTGTGGATTTTATAATGATCTCCGGATAAAATACATCTTACCACTTTTAAAACATTGTAACTTTGCACAAGTGAGGCCAGCTCTGATATATCTGCAAATGTTGTCTGTACCTTTGATATGCTTCGTGATTACAAGTTTTTTAACAGGAGCCTTATGGCAAAGGTAAAAATGTGATCATGCACTGAACTGGTCTTAGAAATGTCATATTTTAGTTGCCATTGTTTTTAATTATGTGTCAGTACTGTATAGAATGCACTTTAACCAGGTCTCTGTAAGAGCAGTAGTTTTGACTTTGGATTTTACATTTTATTAAGGCTAATATATATTAGGGCTCAGAGAACCTTACATGGTAACTGTATATGATTTATTGGACCTGTGCTATTATATTATAATAGTTTTTATCTATTCACTCGTGATGTGTGTAAATGTACTTTTATGGTCAATATTGGGCGAATAAAGTTTATTTGACTTGACTTGAGTGGAGCACGGCTGTTCCCATGCATCCCACCCAAGGGCCTTATTTATGAAAAGTGACGCATCGCTGCGTGAAAACAGCGATGCGTCATTTTTCACTGCGCTCTCCCTGCGACATGATTGATGCATCATATTTATAATATGACGCATCATGTCGCAAGGAGTTACAGATACGTCAGTATTTCTGACGTATCTGTAAGCGCAAAAGTCACGCATTGCTGGGGTGTGTCACAAAAGTGACGCAACTCCAGCAAGGCGTCCTTTCACATGGGGAAAGGGCTTGCATCAGTCTTACGCCTACTGTGAGGCAGGCGCAAGATAATGACGCAACAGCGTCCTAAAAGTGACTCCGTCACTATTACGAGGCTTCTTGCCGGGGAACGCCCCCTCTGCATACATTATACCTGACGCAGGTATAATGTAGCGCAGGGGTTTACAAAAGTGACGCATCTGCTTAGATGCGTCACTTTGTAAATAGAGCGCAACAGGACGCATGTTTTACACGCAAAAAGTGACGCATCGGAAGCGCAAAACTCACGCAAGGCCTCATAAATGAGGCCCCAAGGGTTTTGGCATATTTCTAGATCTACCAAGACTGGGAAACCTGGGAAGGCCTCGAAATGCTATGCCTTCCCAGGAGAGGTGAAACAAAAATCTTTATTTCTCCTTATTGTTACCTCTTTCTAAGTGTGCTGCATTCTGATGCACACTTACAAAGAGGAAGAGACTGAGAATATGTATTTTTGTGCAGAAAGGTGTTCCTTCCTGACCAAAACAATCCTACCTGGAACGCAAACACTATTGCATCATAGCGCAAGGGTGTATACATTGGCACTAGGCACTGTGTGCCCCAGTGCAGGAAGAGAGCAGATATGCGCCATATATTTGTGAATATGGTGCGTTTCTGCACTCTCCATTTCACGCAGCGCAATAAGTTGACTCGCTGCATTGCGAGGAACAATTGGTAAATATGGCCCTAAATATATAAAAAGCTTTAAAAATTTGATTATAGTTACCTCACAGCCTTACATGCATGAAAGAGCAAGTTGGGGGGTCAATTAAGCTTTGACATCTGGGCTGATAGACCACTCCTGCTGCATAGATCCGGTCACTATCACCACAACATCAGCCTAGCCACTACAGTCAGTGCTCGTTGGTACTTTCAATTTGTTAAATTGTTTAATTCAAATGACCAATTGTTCAAAAGTTTAATGGGAAAATAAACATTTTGCATCTTTATTTCAACAGTATTCACCAAACTGGACTCCCCTATGTCCTTAATTTTTTTGCCAATATTTAACAAAGTAGGAAGGAAGTGAAAGTCTCTCATGAAATATCACTTAACGAAGCTATTTATACACAAGCAAAACGGAAAAGGAGGAAAGAGAAAGGCAATAAGTTGAGGATTACCAAGAAACACCCAAAGCCGAAAATATTCAATTAAAAAAATTCCAGCTACTGATTGCAGAAACTCTGTACATAAACAGATAGACATGTTCTATCTTTTTATGTGCAGAGTTCTCCGCCTCGATTGAGGAGTGTCCGCAGTCGTAAATTTACTATCAGTAAAATTGACCTCGTAGTTTGTGAATACAAAAATAAAATTGCAAACATACACAAAAGTGTAAGATTACCTTTGCGAATTAGGCCCTGAGTCACTATTATCCCCTCTGCAATATCTATACATAGTAGCTGATTTGGAAGATATAACAGTTTTCCCCCTTTATAGGTAAATCATACCTGGAGATATGTAATGCCCTTTCCACAAAGGTAAATTGCGAGGTATAAAATTACACACATGTAAATCTACCACTGCACCTTATAGTATATTTACACTTCTTTGACCTTCAAAATTACCCAGTGTTTAGTTTTTATAGTTGCATACTTACATGTCTCCACCACTTGGGGGAGCCTCATACAGGAGGATTTGTGGGGCTAAAATTACTACTTGTAACTTTCCACAGTAGGCAGACACCTTTGCCCGGGGAAGAAAGGAGTAACGCAGGTCCCAAAATGTCCCTTATGCTGAACTCATTAGATCGTTTGCACTGCACATCACAGTACAACATAAAGATGTCACATATAATTTCTCACAAAGCGTATTTTGTTTAATTTCCTGTGCTTGCTTTGACTCCAGGTTCGCCAAATGATAAATAAAGCAAGATGTTTTTGCAGACCAAATTAGCAAAACAAGTATCATCGTTTTCTTCCCGGAGACTCGCAGGAAACGATGTTTAATGTGAAAATAATATAGCGTTAACGGACTGCTGAAGAAATCCCATTTTCTTTGGCAATTATGTGTCCTAGATAATATGTTTTTCGTTTCTTTTTTGGATGCATGCAGTGCTAAAGGGTAGATAGAATTAGAACAGAGCCAGATAGTCATGAAAATGAAAATCAAAAGTAAATTGCTGTTCAAAACACGTCTGGCTGGTTTAATATCCATTCTTTGATATATAATATGTTTTTCAGTGACGCATTTGTTTAGAAATAAAATAATCGAAGGAACTAGTTTGTTGGGAAGCTTTTATGTTACCACCATAGCCGAAACAATAGGCTGTTGGAGAGCAAGAAAACGACGCAGGTAGCGCGAGGTTTAATTTATTCCTGATTTCTCCTACCTTTTTTTTGTTAAGTAAAACAATACAGACAATGAGCAAAATATACCTTATTTAACAGAGTATAGCGTTAATGAACTTGTGTGAACAAGGAAGTCCTTAAAAACATATAAATATGGAACATAAGTGTAGTGGTAAACGGAATAAGCAGGAAAGGTTATTATGCATTTTACATTTTTTTACAAAAGGGATAGAAGAGGAAAAGGAGAGAAGAAGAAGGTAAAAACAATAGAAAGAAAAAGAAAGGGGAGAGACAACAAAATTAGTTATTAGGGAGGTGATGAGTGTGAAGATAAGAAAGTGGTAAAGGAAAGCCAAAGGAAGTCAGATTACATTTTTTGAGATAGAGAGGAAGATGGAGCGACCCTTGACCCTGGTTAGAGGCAGGTCGCTCCCCACGCCGCACAGCTCCACCTGTTTGTGCCTGTGTTCCTGCCCTCGCTGCTGCTGCGAGGTCGCGCCAGTCCTCTTCCACTGTTTTTTCACCCATCTGCCTGTCTGCCATTTTTTGCGCATCTCACTTCACTTTATTTCACTTTGGTTTTGCTTTTCGGCTTATTTGCTACTTACTGCTCCTATCTCTCTTGACTGCCCCTTCCTGCCACTGCGTCCCCTGCGGCCCCACCCCCTGGCTCACCCAGTTGTTCCCCGCACCCACCTCCCAGCTGCTCCTCCCTCCCACCTCCCCTTCTAAATGGCGGCCTCTGCGCCGCCGTGCCTAAGGCGAACCCGTCTACACCCGTCCGCGCTTGGACCGCGGCCAGTGCCAGACCCCCTGGCCCCCGCGAGCACCACAACATCCGATGCCGCTACGACGCCAACCTCCTCCACATACTCAATGCTGATCATCCACCTGCTTCCAGGCCACCCCAAAGCTCACCTACGGACCATTCACCTGCCGTAGCTGCAGCTTCACCAGCCAACAAACATCGGCACATCCTGCCCCTCCTACCAGGTCAGGTCAAAACCATCTTAGATGCATTCATTTCAACACCCGCTCTGTCCACAGGCACACCATCGAACTCTGGGACCTCCAGAATAGACCTTAACGCATACAGAATGCCGCAGCATGCCTTATCCTTAACATTCCCCGCCACAGACACATCACTGCCCATCTGAGATACCTACACTGGCCCCCCGTCAACAAGAGGATCACCTTCAAGCTCCTCACCGATGCTCACAAAGCACTCAACGATGCCGGACCAGCATACCTCAACAAACGACTCACCTTCTACACCCCCAACTGCCAGCTTCGCTCCTCTGACCTCGCCCTTGCCACCGTTCCACGCATCCACCGAAGGACCAGAGGCGGCAGATCATTCTCCCACCTCGCCGCCAAGACTTGGAGCACCCTTCCCATCTACCTGCAACAGACCCAGGACCTGCTGACCTTCAGGAGACTTCTCAATACCTGGCTGTTTGAGCAGTAGCAGCACATCCCCCCTCCTCCCCTTAGGGTGGGCGGAATTTGCGCAAAATTGCTCAAAATGTCCGCGAGCACGCAGAACTTTTGCGAAGATGCGGAGATTGCTTTTCCTGCCCGTTCACGATGTGTTTTTGCGTGCTCATGGGGAAATTTATCTCTAACTTGCCCATGCGGTCGCTAATGGGCACGGCCATCTTGCTCGCGATGCTTATTTCCTGTTCTGGGTCGGATGACTTGGAAACTCTCGCAGGATAGAGTGACCGGCTACCAACAATCCAACATCTCGTGGCGCACGCGAACGGATAGGAAAACTCGTCGGCGAATGCAGGGACCCAGTAAGTCACTACCGCGCTCACGAGAACACATTTTCATAGCGCAAACAAGAAAATACTTCCGTTTTATGGAAGATTGCGAAAGTTTTGACATTTTCGCGCTCTCCGCAGAACGCGAAAATGTCAAAATATCGCAAATACCGCAAGTGTAACGAAATTTACTGCCCAGGCCTACTTGAGACCCTCACGGTTGAGTAGTACGCACTACAGATGGATTGATTGATTTATTGATATGTTCATCACAAATAAGGTTCCACCAAACCATAATAGATAATTTAGAGTTATCTTTCCAACATGATAGAATAACTTTGAAAACAAGAGCAATTAACAAGTCAAGTTAAATAGGTTTTGAAGATAGATAATCAAAATCGGCAGATAAAGTACTTAAAAAACATTTTGGATAGAAAGTGGAATATTACATGAGAAAATCAATAAACATTTTACCCATATGGCTTTCCAGAAGAACTTTAGAACAGTAATAAAGTAAGTGAGTCAAAGTACCGTCAGGGGTAAGACATGACCAGGATGAGGGAGAAATAGAGGAGTCAATTTTGGGGAGAAAAAAAGTATTTATTACAACTCTATTTGTATGAAAAAGAAGGATTGCGTGAGATTGGCAACTTTAGAGGTTTTAAATATTTTACTCCACAATTGGTCCCGTTGATGGATAGATAATGATTGGGATAAATCTTTCTCCCATAAAAGTTAAAAAGAGGATTTATTTCTCATAGTAACACGGTAAGAAAGAGATTTATATAGAAAGGAAGCTATGGGGGTGGAATCATTAGGAACGTTGTATAAAGGTCACAGGAATAAATGTTCTAACATCAGGTGTGAAGTTGTTGCTTAATAAGTGAGAATGAAGTACGGGAAATACTTGATTATATTGTTGGAGGCATGAATCAGGAAGTTCATATATCCCCTGCAATTATGGAAAGGATAAAATAGAATTTTGGAAGATCAAGTGATACACATAAAAAATACCCTTTTCCTTAAAATGTTTGAAGTAAAAGGATTTGTGACAAAATGTAATAAATGTATTGTACCAAATAGATGATGTAAAGAAGGATTGACATGAATCAGATCCTTGGTTAAAAAGTGTGTGTAATAAATAGTGGGAGTATTTTAGGATAGGGTTTTTAGAAATAAATGTACAGTTGGACATAGAAACAACATTTCGAAAAGAAAATTCATGTAATAAAGAACACTAAAAAATAACCCAATTAGCTATGGGAGAATCATGGTATTCTTTATAAATAGCATAAAATTGACAAATTAGAAAATGCGGTATGATATAACTTGAGGTCAGGAAATCATGCATCACCTTCAGTTTTTGGTCTGATTAGCTTCAATACGGCAATACGAGCACGTTTGTTATTCCAAAGAAACTTAGTGCAGATGGAATTTATTTGTGAAAAATAATAATTAGGAATTTTAAAGGGTAACTAGGGGAGAAGAATATTTTTTTACCAAGGGCAAGAATATTAGAAAATATTCTGGAATTATCAGATGCAAGCCTGCCCTTAATGAAACCTGCTTGGTCAGGTTTAATAAGAAGAGGGATAATATCCTCGCAATGAGATGCTAAATGTTTTGCAAACATTTTACAATCGGAATTGATTAACGATAATGATAAGGGCTTCCAAAAAAGAATCACTGACCTTAGAGTTAGACAAAACAACTTGAAAAGTTCAAGTAATTTAGCAGCATAAATGGAGGAAAAAAATAAACGAAGCTCCACAGAGAAGCCATAAGGACCCAGGGCTTTCGCTTTTTTAAAGGATTTAAGTGCATCAGAAACTTCCAGAAGCAAATATCCTTTTCGAGTGATGTAAGAATATCAGGAATGGAAGGAGGATTAGGGAGTCTCTGAAAGAAGGATTTCATATTATGTTCAGAGGGTTCCTTATCCTCAGTGTATAATTGTTCATAATAAAACTGAAAGGCATTAATAATGTTAGAATCTGAGGACAACATTTTATTACTATGCTCGCATCGAATGGGGTCAACAGTTTTCCTCCCTGATTAAATTTTTATATTTTTAGCTAACATATTGCAGCTTTATTTTGGCCACAATGATATTTAGATTTAATTTTAAGAAGGACATTACAAGCGTCAATCGTAGAAAATGTATTCAAGGCAGATTTAGCTTTAGTCAGATCCTGTAAACTGGAAGAGGATTTGGAGGTGAAATTGGTGTGTTCAAGAGTTTTTATATGTTGTAGTGTTGAGAGGTATATATCATTAATGCTTTTTATCTTTCTAGAAGAGTAGACGATTGTAAAGGCCCTGAAGGAAGCTTTAAAAGCATCCCAGTTATTATGTATAGAGGTATCTTTAGATTGGTTTATTTGGAAAAAAGAGGTTGCTTCTGAAACAAAGGTTTGGTCTGATAATAAAGTTTTATTAAAGTGCCACCGGCTCTGTTTAGAGGTGATGAAGGATACATCAAAGGAAGACAACACAGGAGCATGATCGGAAATAAAAATAGAGCCAATTTCTGATGATTGAATAGTAGGAAGTAAGGATTTGGAAACCAGAACATAATCAATATGAGACATAGTTTGATGTACATTGGAAAAAATTCACATATATCAGGGTTACACATTTTTTCCATACGTCAAAGAATGGGCAAGAGGAAATGGTAGATTGAAAAGATTTGTGGGAATTATCAGGTTTAAACTTTCATTTAGATTTTCTATCAGTATAGGGATCCAACAAATCATTGAAGTCACCAGCAATAATGATGTTGGCATTGGGAATAGAAGAAAGTTTAAATTTCATACTATGCCAAACTTCCGGGTCAGATTTAACTGGGCCATAAATATTGTTCAAAGTTCAAAAAGTACTTTATTCGGTTAAAAGACAATAACCATAAAAGCAACAACATGAAATTACAATTTACACAGGGAAATTTAAAAAAGAAAAAATCTATTATATTTCATCAACACCAATTGTTTTCCGTAATTTACAAACATGTTTAAAAAAGCCTAAAACCACAGCAACAGTTAAACAGTGTCCATTCTCTGAAATTCTAAAAAAGCTTGGCGGCATCTAATTAAATTCATTTCTTTGAGGATTGGGATAATGAATTTCCTACGTGGTAAAATATAAAATTTACAAAAGAATAAAATGTGGATATCAGATTGGGGCGAAGATTCATCACACGGGCACATAGGCAAATTTCGCGACCATGAATTCATTTCTGGGAAGGACTAGAGTCTAAAAACAATATTTAGTCTAAAACGGGTCAAGAGAAATCGATCATAATTAGACATCGGCAGGGTTAAATACAGTTGTATTTTATCACCAGTTAATAACAGGAGATGCGAGGTAACAGTCTTTTTCTTCGTTTCATCTCGCCTTCTCTTCTCCTCGATGTATTCCATACACAATTTTCTCCACAATTTTCTGGATATATTAACCATTGTGAGTGGATCATTATAATATTGTTGGCAACCAATTTCAATAAGAAAACGTTTAACGTAATCTAGCCACTCAAATCTACCCACATTTTCCAATTTTAACACATCCTGCAACATAGCCTGGTTCATGACACACTCATTTGTTGTCCATACCCTATGCCACAAGAGGATGGGTTGTGTTCTAATTATATCAGATATATGAGGTTGTCCAAGTTCAGTGTGGCAGATGTAGGTCACAACACTTTGTGGTACTGTCAGGACATCCCTCATAAACTTATTTTCGGCTATTTGAATTGATTTTATGTTTGAATACCCCCAAAGACCCAAGCCATACAGAGCTACTGATGTACACGTGGCATTATATATAGTTAAGATTTCTCTTATTGGTTTCTTGCCCAACTTTTTTATAAAATTCTTTAAGGCCATTATTGTTTTTAAGAACAAAAGAGTTCTGGCCTTTACAGCCCTTGTCCAAACCCCAGATTCATGGAACAAAATACCAAGGTAGGGGAAAGTGGAGGTGTTGTCCAAAGGAACATTATTTATGAACATTCTTCTCATCTGCTTTCCGGTTCTTTTACCACAGTTCATGGAGAAGGTTTTACTACAATTGATTTTTAAATCTAGACTCAACATGAACTTCTCAAAGGATGTTATCAAATTTTGTAGGGCCAAGGGAGTCCGTGCCATTAGGACTGCATCATCTGCATACAAGAGTGCAGGGATAGATCTTTTGCCAACCCTAGGCATATCCCTGCACTCCTGCATCAGATGATGCTCAAGTCCATTTATATAAACCAGAAATAAAAATGGAGCCAGGACGCACCCCTGGCGTACTCCGCGTCCAACGCCGAATTTTCTGGTACATTGGCCCCCCTTTCCATAACGGACTGATGCTGTGGCTCCTGAGTATAATTCTCTTAGAAAGCAAATGATAGAATGTTCCACGCCCAGCCCTTTCAAGATTGCCCACAATTTAACGTGTGACACGCAATCGAACGCCGACGTAGGTCGACAAACGTAAGGTACAGGCGTTCACCTTTTACCCTGGTATATTTTTGTTTGACAATCATTAAGTTTAAGGATTGTTCAATTGTTCCGATGCCCTTCTGAAATCCAAACTGTAGGTCACTCAATATCTCATTCTCCTCAGCCCAACTTTGAAGTCTTGCCAGGATAACTCTGCCAATGATTTTTATAGATGAGTCTAGAAGGGAGATTGGTCTGCAGCATACGCAGTTTTGTCTATCTCCCTTCTTTTATATCGGTACAATAACCAAGGTAAACCAAGACGGATTTAATCCCCTTGCTAGTGTTGCATTAAAAAGTTGTACCAGCATGGGGCCCCAGATCTCGCTATTTTCTTTATACAAATCTGCTGGGATCCCATCAGGACCTGCGGCCTTGCCACCCTTCGTTGCTTTCAAACCCATCATAACTTCCTCCAGAGTTATCACCAGTTTCTCTGCCCCCACCCCTATATTACCCATTATACTAGGACCTATAATAGGGTTTTCATCTTGGGACCTGTAAAGGTTAGAAAAATGTTCCACCCAATCCTCCTCAGTGATTGCAATCTCCATGCGTGCCTTGAGATTGTCATAGAGAAAAGGGGCATTTACGGCCCTCCAGAATGCAGATGCATCCTTGGACTGTGACGCTTCACATAGAGCTTCTAGGGCCTCCTTTTTTATAACATTTTTCCTATTTTTTAAAGCCTCGTTATATATTTTCCTAAAACCTCTTCTTTGTAGAGGATCTCGGGGTGTCCTATGAATAGCTTGTTTCAAGTCAATCAGTGCCCTTGTACATGCATTGTCAAACCAACTTTTATTACCCTTTGCCCGTTTCTTTGCCTCCACCCGCAGACTATTTCTAATTGTGGAAGCTATAATATTAAAATGCTCTATTATCTGTTCGCTATTAGAATGCTCGCCCAGGCAAATCGCGAAGCTATCCGAACAAACATTCAACAATTTTCCTAGGAACATTTCTGGGACCACCTTACCCCATTTTAGAGTATACCCATTCTGTCTCCCAAGGACCACATCAGGGACTGTGCGTAGGGGGAACACATCATTATGCTGCTCAAAAAATGGGTGTTCAACCTCCATTATTTGAGGCCGATGGTCACTTAATGGTAACTCCATAGTCTTTAGCCTCTTAATCTTATGGCTATAACTATTTGAGGAAATAATGAAGTCAATAGTGGTCAATGCTCCTCTGGCAATAAATGTGGGCACAAAAGGAGTTGGTTTTTGGGCAATTTCATTTACATATCCCAAGTCGTACATAAACAATATTTCATTTAATAAGTCCCCGGTCAAGGAGTGGTCGAAATGTGTTAGATTGATCGCCTGCTCTAACATGAATATTGAAAAAAGTTACTTGTTTTTGAAATATAATAGCATCAACCAAAGCCCATCGTCCATTCCTATCACATTCAGTTGACAAATTTGTGTAATGCACTTGAATGGTGAGAAGGATTCACTAAAAAACAACAGAGCCTGTAAGTCAAAGGTACTTAGGAGTGATAATCAACACTGGTATAATTGCACGGAAGTGAACCTAACTAAAGACCATCAACAGTAGCTGATTAAGTCCTATCAGCCCACCCAATGGCGGAGCCTCATCATGTAGGACTCCAATACCAAGGTAAGTGTGCAATCGCCCAGTTGTCAATTAGCGATGCATTACTCGACCGAGGTAAGGTCACCACCGTTGTTAGACTTGAGTGGGAGACTGATATGTGCAGTGCAGGAAAAGAAAATAAAATAGTGTGTGATTAAAATGGCTATCGAGGCAAACAAAGACCTTTATTAGCGTTTGCCTGGACGTCAGGTTAAAAAATAGTGAAAAAACAGTGTGGAAAAAATCACTGTTTGACTTGCTTGATAGAAAACTAAGTAAGATATAAGAGGGCCAACATGTTTCTGCCTTAAATGTGAAGAATCACTGGCATTCGTCAGGGCCGAATTAATATCTGCTACTGCAAGACACTATAATGTGTGTGCAAGAATTAAGGAAATGTACAATATATGAACCAAACGGAACCATCCTACCACATCTTGTCAGTATTGTCGTGGTGATGCGATGGATTTTTCCTGTGAGAAATCAAGAAGGAAAAAAAGAAAGAAGAAAAGAACAATGTAGACATTGCATTTTTACATTGCTCAAAAGTTAAATCTACACCAAACATATTCAAGTGGGATGATTTAACGTGCAAAACCAGTATAGACTCACAAACCTAAGACAGGACCATCACTCATTGGTGATAGTCACATATAAGGTGCATTCTGATACGTCACCCAGTGATTGAAAATAATGTACACAGTATCAACACTTACCCAACAGTGTGTGGGAAGTGGACCTCACCTCACCCGGCAACTGCTCGGACGAATAAGGCACCGCTCTGAACGTAAAAAGACAATATCTCACCAGATGCATGTCTCTGGGGTCTATACTCCCTATGTTCAATAAAACCCAAATGCTTTATCAACTGTCTGTCACGTGTTCCCACCCGGTGTCCTCGGTGGCCACGCATAACTGATATTGCATCTAAGCCTCCAGTTAAATTGAGAAGATGCTCTTGGATTTATGTTAGAAATACCAACTAATTTAACAGCAAAACCAGTCAGTGATGATATTGATTGCTAATGTCTAGAACAAGTAGAAAGAAATCCCCATTATCTAAAGTCCATTTCTTCAGCTACACAAAGAATTAATGTTAAGCTGTTCAAAAGTTAAATGAAGGGAAATCTTGCTGTTCTTAACTGTTAACTGGATGTAAAAATCTACCACTGAACTCCCTAGGTTCGTCCTGGTAATGTAACCCTGACCCTGCTTACCTGTCCGTCGGTACCTTGAGGCTGAAAACGAGCCGAAGGGGAGGCACCGAGCGAACAATCTGGCGTCTATTTATAGCGCTGGTATATCACTAATGTGGCTCAGCTGAGTTTCTAAAGTGTGCGCTGCACCTGCGTGATGTACAGGTTACTACATCCTCGCGCGTGTCTTCTGAAACAAACACCTGGCGCGCATGCGCGAACATGAAGACGCCTGTTAGAGCGCACCGCGCATGCGCGTACGAAACAAACAGCTAGCGCGCATGCGCGAACATGAAGATGCCTGTTTGAGCGCACAGCGCATGCGCGTACGAGCAGTGCCAACACACTCCGACCCGGCACAGCGCGAGACACTGCTTGCATGCAGTTGTCTCGCGCATGCGTGTTGTAGCCTCAATCTCGCTTTGTTAATAGATGTTTACCGGCAAGGCAAACGCGTTTGTATTGCATTTGACACTGCGTTAATTTCATGACCTAATAGGACAGAATCTATACAAACAGATGTAATAGAGCAAGGGGATAAGTGAAAAAAATGTTTTTAACCCATGAGGTAATAGCCTTTACACAAAACGTGAAGTGCGCGCTATTGTGCCGCAAGTCAGCAATACTAAATGGTAAAACAGAGGAAGGTGAATAGGTCCTGGGCCAACTGCGCAGGAAGCCTTGCTCCTACAGTGGAAGTACATGTCTAGTAATGATGGGTATACCATGATAGTGTCATTTAGGAGAGACAAAACTAGACAGGAGGACTATGTTTAACTCGGGTACCTACAGGCGGTCAATAGGGGGCCTGGTGTCGCCAACACTCCAAATGGGTGGTAATTAATCACACCAGAAATGGCTCGTTGTAACCACCAGAGGTACACATGGCAAGTGGTCCACCAGAATTGCTCATAGCCAGGGGTCCAGTCAGATTAATAGCCACGGAATATTGTCATTCAAGCCAACAACATCAGATTGTAATCTGTGGATCCACCGTTGCTCCTTCACAAACAGAAAGTGGGAGACATTGGTGATATGTGGTGGGATATACGGCTTTTCCAACACTAGCCAAAACATATCCTCAGGTTTGTGTTTCGCTTCCAAAAAGTGATTCGTGAGGCCTGTGGATTGCTTCCTACATCGGATCGTACTTTTATGTTCACTGATGCGAGCCTTGATCATCCGTGTTGTGTGGCCCACATACTGTTTTTTGCATGGGCAGGTGATCAAATAAATTAGTTTGTCTGAGTTACAATTAGTATGTTTTGTCAACTTCCACGGTCTATCGGTACCGATATCCACAGAGAGGGTTTTACGTGTCTGAGGACAGGCTGCACAATTCCCGCAGGCCATTTTAATCACACACTATTTTATTTTCTTTTCCTGCACTGCACATATCAGTCTCCCACTCAAGTCTAACAACGGTGGTGACCTTACCTCGGTCGAGTAATGCATCGCTAATTGACAACTGGGCGATTGCACACTTACCTTGGTATTGGAGTCCTACATGATGAGGCTCCGCCATTGGGTGGGCTGATAGGACTTAATCAGCTACTGTTGATGGTCTTTAGTTAGGTTCACTTCCGTGCAATTATACCAGTGTTGATTATCACTCCTAAGTACCTTTGACTTACAGGCTCTGTTGTTTTTTAGGTAGTCTTACAGGGGGTATTAGCCTGTTTTGTCGGTAAACATTTCCCTCGGACCCTCTCTTACGAGTTGTTTAGATAGAGAAGGATTCACACCATGGATCTCGGGAGGGGGGTGGTGGCGAAATCGGCACACCGCCCTCGATGCCAGGCACCCACTGGAAACCTGCTGCAACCCTCTGTAACCGGATCCCGAAGATGGCAGAGAAATAAGGGGGTCCCAAAACGTGTTTTCCCCATGTTAATTTCCATAGGACGAATAGACAAGGCTACAGCCCGAACCTCTGAATGGAATTACACCAAACTTTGCAAAATTGTAGGGACTGGTACGCAGAAGTGCCTTTTCTATATTTGGTGAAAATTGCTCCGCTGGTTTTTATAAAAATTTACTTCAAAAACACATATATATCTCTATAAGCTTACTGTAAGCTTACTGTACTCTGTACCTTCCCGAGTACGAGCTGCATTCTGATTGGCTGCCAATGTCTGTCAACACTCCAAAACAGAAATTGTTGGCAGCCATCTTGTACCTCGGTAGACTGAGGCACAGAAAAGCTGAAAAACAAACGTGTAGAACTCAAAAAGGGGGCAGGGTAGAAGCACCCTGACCCCCTAGGCCTGCTCAGGGGGTCCCACAAGGACCCCCAAGGAAAAAAGAAATTGTTTTCAAAATTCTAATTCTTCATCCAAGAAGTGTTGGCAGCCATCTTGGGACCACTATACATGATAGCACCTCATTAAAAAGCATTGCAGTTAATTGAAGGTTTTAGGACTTTAGTTACATTATAAATCATTTGTTGATGGTACCATACTCATTTTAGGAATTGTGGTGTGTTCTAAGGTGATTTTACCATGTGAAAAAGCCTTCTGCTGGGATATCATGAATCATGTTTGAAAGAAAACTATTATCTCATGCTTTTCCCACAGTGGTTTGGAAGGGGATCTATAGGCTAAACTGAAAGCATATTTTCTGTAAATTCACATTATCTTTCTCATGTGAGAATGAAGCCTGACATTCTCAGTAAAATATGTACATCCAACAAGGACAGAGACTGTCAGTTGATTCCTTTGTGTTCTACTGCAGCTTCCCAGAGTGTTCTAAAGAACAACTAGAGTGCTAACAGTCTTACGTATGACAAATGTCAGGGTCTAGCCTAGCGCGCCTGCCCAAAGAACTACGTTTCCCAGCGTTCACGGGCTCAGGACTACATTTCCCAGAATTCCCGGCGAGTCACGGATATCACCGGGCAGAGCCTGCCGTCCGGTGCTAGTGATTCCGGATGTTTGGAGGTAGCGGCTGCTCCTCTGTTCTGTTGTTCCTGAGAAACCTGGTGGGTTCCCTGCATCAAAGACGGGAGCCGTATTTCTGGTACATTGTTGCGCGCTAGCTGGCGCGTCCATTTCAGCTGAACTCCGAGTTGCTCTGGACACTCTAAGTAAGAACTGTGCTGGGTACCTGTTTTTGCCTCGCGGCTGCGAGGAATCATTGACATAGTTTATGTACTCTTGGCACTCTTTCAGGGAGGATTCCTGAGCGTGAGTGCTTTTCCTGTATTCACGGATATTCAAGTGGCGGAGTGCAGGGGGGGGGGTTTGGGACCTCCGCACTGCCGTCACGAATCCTTGGTTGGGGATTCTTTCTAACTACACTTGTGGATGTACAAATACCAAAGCGGAGTGTAGTAGTGAAGGAACTACAGACTGCCGTGTTTGGTGGTTTTGAGTTTATAGCGAAAGGAAGGAAAAACATTGTCCTTTGTTTCAATAACGGAGTGAACTCTTGGCCTCCCATAAGCACAGGGGTGCTCCTTATTTCTTGGTGCTTTTCACGTTTGTTTTGGAACTATTGACAATCCTTTGTTGTTGTACTATGGGGTATGTGTAACACAACAATTAAGGCTTTTGGTTATTAAAGTCATGGATGGTTGGTAACACCTTTCTTTTGTGTTGACCAGGAAGGAAGGAAGACGGGAGACACAGCAATAGGGTGGCGTAGAGTCGTTCATTACAGGTGATTTCATGGGGGTATTGAACTAGTGAGAATTGATGAGAGTAGGGTTAAGAATTGTATTAACCTTGTACTTTTGTCTTCCAGTTTCTTTATCCCTGCTGCCCCTTCTTCTCTTATTTCTTTCTGGGTTTTTTCCCCTTTTGGGGTTTTTCCCTCGCCGTATCGTCTGAACACCCTGTGTTTATACTTCAGGGTGTTCGGTCGGTCCGGAGGTGGAGCATTGTTGCTGCGTGTGGATCCTGCGGAGTGTAAACCTGACAACAAAAGTATGGCACACCAGAAGCCATCTTGATTGGAATGAAGTGGTAAGTCTGAAAACATTTAATTTAAAATGGAACAAAATGAGGGGGTTCACTTTGCCATAGAAAGTATGATTAGTGCTTCAGAAAGAAAAATTAGGGCACATTTTGAGTGACTTCTCAAATCCTCTTCTATTTCATTAAAAAAATTCTGACATGCAGACTGAAACATGCACTTTGAATACCAGCAGCAGACTTCCCTGGTGAGCAGTAGCTTTACTACAGTGATATAATGAGCAACTAGAGTGCTAACATTCAGAATTTATGGCAAATGTGTGACACATCTGAATGCCTTCTTGATGGAACCAAAGTAAACAAGCATTGAAAATGCAATAGATCTCGCCCTCATTTAAGTTAAAGCCATTCTTTTTGTAATGAGGTGGCTTTTTAGCTTTGCTTTTAATAGTGTTTTTCAAACTTTCATGTAAATAACATGCATATGTATGCATATATGTATATGTATGCATGCATTTACATTTGTATTTCTATAGATATGCAGATTATATATGTTTATATATGTAAGTATATATATATATATACACATACATATATATAAATGCATATATATGCATATATATATGTGTATATGTGTGCGTGTAGATAGACCGAGGCACAAGAAAGCAGAAAAACAAACGTGAAGAACACAAAAAGGGGGCAGGGTAGATACACCCTGACACCCTAGGCCTGCCCAGGTGGTCCCACACGGACATAAAAGGCCCACATTATTTTTTTTAAAAACCTTCTACTGGTGTGCTTCACGGCATATTTCGCTTCCAGGTATGGATCAGTCCTTTTCCCGCCACCCGCGCTAAAGGAGAGGAGCAGTGGAGGTAATTTACCTCTCTCGTGGGCATTCTGCACTCGCAGTTTAGCCCCTGTACTATTGACTTTGGCGCAGGAGGCTGTGGCAGTTTGAGGAGACCCGAGGGGAGTCCGAGTGCACTTGGGACACTGTAACATGACATTACCCTGCTTATTCAGTGCATTCGGCTGTACCAACATAACCCCCCACAGATTCATCTCACCATTCCGGGTTACCTGCATTACAAGGCATCCTGGGAGTTGCAGTCCGGAGCATGGAAAACGGACTGCACCAGCTGAGAGGCATCATTTAGGGGGAGTGGCGAACTTGTGCACACCGTGAAAACGGCAACAGGGAAGAACTTTGTGTCATGCTGATGCTGGGCGCTGACGAAGGCACACGCCGAAATGCATTCGCCGCCATCAGTTCTGTAACCAGGTGAATAAAGGCTGCCTTTCCTGTTCTCCTCTGGGCTTCCGACTGCTTCTTCTTTCCTAGTTGAAGCATTTCCTCACATTGTTCGTGCGGTTTCCAGTAACGCACTTCGGACAGCCCCTGCCACGTTCTGGGTTTGGACTTCTACTGGTGTGCTTCACGGCATATTTCGCTTCCAGGTATGGATCAGTCCTTTTCCCGCCACCCGCGCTAAAGGAGAGGAGCAGTGGAGGTAATTTACCTCTCTCGTGGGCATTCTGCACTCGCAGTTTAGCCCCTGTACTATTGACTTTGGCGCAGGAGGCTGTGGCAGTTTGAGGAGACCCGAGGGGAGTCCGAGTGCACTTGGGACACTGTAACATGACATCACCCTGCTTATTCAGTGCATTCGGCTGTACCAACATAACCCCCCACAGATTCATCTCACCATTCCGGGTTACCTGCATTACAAGGCATCCTGGGAGTTGCAGTCCGGAGCATGGAAAACGGACTGCACCAGCTGAGAGGCATCATTTAGGGGGAGTGGCGAACTTGTGCACACCGTGAAAACGGCAACAGGGAAGAACTTTGTGTCATGCTGATGCTGGGCGCTGACGAAGGCACACGCCGAAATGCATTCGCCGCCATCAGTTCTGTAACCGGGTGAATAAAGGCTGCCTTTCCTGTTCTCCTCTGGGCTTCCGACTGCTTCTTCTTTCCTAGTTGAAGCATTTCCTCACATATATATATACACATACATATATATAAATGCATATATATGCATATATATATGTGTATATGTGTGCGTGTAGATAGACCGAGGCACAAGAAAGCAGAAAAACAAACGTGAAGAACACAAAAAGGGGGCAGGGTAGATACACCCTGACACCCTAGGCCTGCCCAGGTGGTCCCACACGGACATAAAAGGCCCACATTATTTTTTTTAAAAACCTGGTCTGTTTTTTTAAAAATTACCCCCCGGGGGGACCAAATCGCGGCGGCATAGTGATAAAGAAGTGTGGGGGCTCCACAATCCCGCCCCCACACTGCCCCGGGGACCGCCGCCCCTGGGGCAAAGCAACGCAGCCCCTTGGCGCATACTGGAGGCTCCTGGTGGGCTACTTGGCCCCCAGGGACCCCCAGTATGCAAGGGGAATTAGTTTCTATTCTGCAAACACGCCAGGGGTTGCACTGCAGAGAGGTGTAAAAAGGGTGTGGCCTCATTACACCTCTCTGCAATGCAGCCCTCTGGCGCATACTGCAGGTTCCAGGTGGGCTAGTTGGCCACCAGGGACCCGCAGTATGCAAGGGGAATTAGTTCCCCCTCTGCAAACACGCCCGGGGGCTGCGTTGCAGAGAGGTGTAAAAGAGGGTGTGGCCTCATTACACCTCTCTGTAATGCAGCTCCCTGGCATATACTGGAGGCTCCTGGTGGACTAGTTGCCCCCCAGGGACCCCCAGTATGCAAGGGGAATTAGTTCCTCCTCTGCAAATGCGCCAGGGGTTGCGCTGCAGAATGTTGCAAAAAGGGGGCATGCCCTCTGAACACCTGCCTGCAAAAATGTAGTAAATCAGTATAAAAAAATAACAATTAATACATTTAAAAATTGTCATTTAAAAAACCTTCGAAATTCAATGAAAAAACCATAGGTTTCAGGCCCAATATAGTTAGGAATTAGCATTTAAAAAACCTTGCAAATTCACTTAAAAAACCATAGGTTTCAGGCCTTATGTAGTTAGGAATTAGCATTTAAAAACCTTGCAAATTCACTGAAAAAACCATAGGTTTCAGGCCTTATATAGTTAGGAATTAGCATTTAAAAAACCTTGCAAATTCACTGAAAAAACCATAGGTTTCAGGCCTTATATAGTTAGGAATTAGCATTTAAAAAACCTTGCAAATTCACTGAAAAAAACATAGGTTTCAGGCCTTATATAGTTAGGAATTAGCATTTAAAAAACCTTGCAAATTCACTGAAAAAACCATAGGTTTCATGCCTTATATAGTTAGGAATTAGCTTTTAAAAAACCTTTGAAATTCACTCAAAAAACTATAAGTTTTAGGGGTGTTATAGTTAGCTAGACATTTCACTCATACAAAACCATTGAAATTGCTCCTATATAGTTAGTTGTACTAACTATATTTCGCGCACCCGCAATCCACTGCTGATGATTTCACATATTAGATCATTCATGACATGGTCAGTGACATCACTGATGACACCGCAAATGACATCACTGATGACATCACTGATGACATCATCCACGTGACAATCACATACACCTTTTCATACACTATTAAAAATGTTCATCACTCTTTGTAAAATACAGAGTATCATATTTGAATCCATTGTCACAGCAATACAAGTATCTAAAAATCCACTCAGTGATTCATAGATGTATACACACATCTAATCACTTACCTGTAGATTCACTCATACATGCTGTCAATGAACAATAGAACACTATATAAAATACTTATACATCTATATCGACATTAAACAACAGCACACATCCTATTCACATATGAAGTCATCCTACTCAGTTATGCAGACAATGGATCATACTTGTATTTGTATTTGTATTTGTATTTGTATTGGTTATTTATAAAGCGCAACTATCGCTCCGAAAGGAGCATCCTGGCGCTGGTAAGACAGTGTGCATACAATTACAAGTACAATATTAGATAGTTGTCATTATGTAGTCATCTGGAAGGTTAAAGATCCAGGTTTTGAGGTGCTTCCTAAACAGGTTTTCTTGGGTCAGCAATCTGAGGTTCTTAGGCATTGAATTCCAGGCTTTGGATGATAGGAAGGTTAGAGTCTTACCCCCCTTGGTTTTATAGTTAAATTTGGCCAATTTTATTAGGTTATCTCCTGCAGATCGTAGCGTCCTGGAAGGGTTGTAGTGGGGATAGCGCCTGATGAGATACTTTGGGCCTGTACCATTAAATGCTCGAAAAGCAACAATCAAGATTTTAAATAATATCCTCTTATTCAGAGGCAGCCAGTGAAGGGTCTTTAAGGCAGCCGACGCTGAAGATTTCCTTGGCAGTTTAAGAACAAGTCTGGCAGCTGCGTGTTGCACGCTTTGAAGTTTTTTTCAGCGTGATTTTTTTAACACCTGCCATCAAATCGTTACAATAATCCAGGCGTGCGAGGATTAAGGCCACCACGACGGCCTTTCGTGAATCAATGGGCAGGAAGTCAAAGAACTTCTTTAGAGATTTTATAATACTGAAGCAACTTCCTGCCACATTCCTCACATGCTGATCAAATGATAGCTCGGTGTCAAATAAGACACCTAGATTTCTTGCTGATGATACAGTTTGTGGAGGAGCAGGAGAATCCTCAGGCCACCATTTGCTGGGACAGAAATGCTGAATCTTTCCCATGGGGAGAATTTCTGTTTTATTTACATTGCATTTGAGATGGTTCTCTTCCATCCAAAGGAAAACATCCTCAAGGCAATTCTTGAAGTTTTGTTCTGCATTGGTGGAGTTCTTATCAAGAGGTACAATAAGTTGAGTATCATCGGCATACGATGTCACTAGTATGCCGTATGACTCAATAAGAGAGATAAGAGGAACCATGTAAATATTGAACAGGAGTGGGCTTAAAATAGAGCCCTGGGGAACTCCAGACAATACCTTTTTTTCCTTGGAGAGGAAGGGACCCAAAGCAAGTGTTTGTGATCTCTCCGTCAGAAATGAGACAATCCACGCCAATACTACATCCGAAATTCCAATATTTCTTAGCCTCCCAATCAGGATAGAGTGGGAGATGGTGTCGAACGCCGCTGTAAGATCTAATAAAATCAGAACGGCGTTCTTTCCCTGATCCTGCAAGATTTTTATGGAATCAGAGAGTTCAATCAGAGCTGTTTCCGTGGAATGGTGAGGCCGGAAACCCGATTGTTGGGGATGAAGGACATTGTTGCTTTCTACATGTCTTTTTAGTTCTTTGTATACCATCTGTTCGGTGATCTTACCTAAGACTGGGAGAAGTGAAATTGGACGTAGATTGGCAAGCTCTATAGGGGATTTGTTAGACTTTTTCATCAGGGGTTTTACAACTGCTTGTTTCCATTGGCCTGGGACTATACCTGTGTTGAGAGAAGTATTTACAATCTTGTTTATAAGGGGGTTAACCACTTCGATTAACTGATGAAGAATTCGTGGGGGCAAGAGTCGGAAGGGGCACCCGATTTACAAGCAAGAATTACTTCCCGAGTTAGGGATAACGAAACTGGTGTGAAGGTTCTAAGACTACCAGTCATGTTTTCTCCCGGGTAAGGAGAGACAGGGGGCTGATAGACTTGCGGAACTGGGAAATCCTTTTTTATGAGGTCAATCTTTTCCACAAAGAAATCCGCAATTTGGTTGCAGAGTTCTAGGGAGGGTGGAATTTCAGACTGTAAGGCTTTTGGATGAGTAAAAGTCTTGACAATGGAAAAAAGTGTTTTTTGTTTTTGTTTTGCTTCCTTGATGGCATTGATGTAATAATCCTTCTTGGCGATCTTAATAGCGCCTAAGTATATTTTTCTCTGCTGGATATAAAGGATTCTATTGGCAGGATCATAGGTTTTACGCCAATTGCGTTCACCCTTCTTACATAATGAGTGGAGTGTAGCCAGTTCTGGTGTAAACCAGGGGGCATTTCTCTTTGCTCTTTTTTCCATTCTTCGGGGATGTTTGGGTAGACTTACATATTTACTCAGCAAAACACTTATACAAACAACACTTCATCTATTAATTTAGATAGTAAGTCATACTTAGTGAATTATAAAATCATTATTGCAAGTATACAGTTATCCAGACAGTCACTCACACAATCATTGAGTCTTATGTATACTTATTTATATACAACAACTGACACATACACTGCCTTTTATTTTTCTAGTTTGTTGGACATGTGCCATTGAGAAATATATTTGCTCATCACCACACCCATAAAGAGATTCACTCACCCAAACTGTTAGAACATGTAGTTTTAACTTCATATATCTACTGAATCAACTATTCACACATCTTTGGACAGTCACACACCCCCCACCAAACCACACACACTTTCACACTCCCATACAAATACTCAGTTAACTAATCAATAACTAATATAGACTTTCACATAGCTAGTAACCAACTGTAGAATCAGTTTACACAACAACTGACAAAGCGATACAGATATTCACACAGTTTAGTCACTATCCACTATATTTAGTGAGACATTATAAATTGGTCAAGTAAACAGTCAATTACACTGCTACTAAATCCTCCATCCAAATATTTATTTATATATATCCACTCATTCTTCAATGCAAATTGCTATATATATAATACATATTTAAATAACGAAGCAAACCACATTCACTGGATGATGTCATCAGTGATATCATTTGAGATGTCATCAGTGATGTCCCTGACCATGTCATGAATGATCTAATATGTGACATCATCAGCAGTGGACTGCGGGAGAGCGAAATATAGTTAGTACAACTAACTATATAGGAGCAATTTCAATGGTTTTGTATGAGTGAAATGTCCAGCTAACTATAACACCCCTAAAACTCATAGTTTTTTTGAGTGAATTTCAAAGGTTTTTTAAAAGCTAATTCCTAACTATATAAGGCCTGAAATATGGTTTTTTCAGTGAAGAGATATATATATATACCTCAAAGGCTGTCGCACATAAGAGCAAAGGTGGGCACTCCAGGCAAGTCAAGAAATTTCTTTATTTTCTTCAATCACGGTGTCTGTCCTGATGCATTTCGGCTGATCCCAGCCTTTATCAAAGTCACATTACATCAATCTTATTTAAAGGCACAGTCAATCATAGACATGGAAAAGAGAATTTCTGTTACTTTCTATCTCCTAATCATCTTAAATACTGTGATTTAAATTGGATAGTACATATTCATTTCACTTTCCATAATCAAAAAAAAATATATATATATATAAATATATATGAAATATAAATATATATGTGCACTGAAAAAACATAGGTTTAATAGACGTTATAGTTAGGAATTAGCATATAAAAACATTTGAAATTCATTAAAAAAAACATAGGTTTCAGGGATGTTATAGATAGTTGGACATTTGACTAGAAAACCAGAGAGATTCGCCTGTTATAGTTAGTTGAGCTAACTATAACTTGCGCGCCGGCAATGCACTGCTAATGATGTCACATATTACATCACTCATGATGACACTCATGACATGGTCAGTGACATCACTGATGACATCTCAAATGACATCACTGATGACATCATCCAGCGAATGTGTGTTTCTGTAAAGTTTAAATACTTTTCATATATATCTGGATCATGTGTAAGTGACTGGATGTGTGTGTAGACCTACTAAATAGTGAGTGGTATGTAGTATATGGCATTGTTGTGTGTATAGTTTCAAAAATAGTAGTCTGCATTTTAGAATGGGTGTATCAAAGTTTACATTAGGGCATCAGTATGTGCATCAGATTATCACGTGGATGATGTCATCAGTGATGTCATCAGTGATGTAATTTGAGATGTTATCAGTGATATCATCAGTGATGTCACTAACCATGTCATGAGTGATGTAATATGTGACAACATCAGCAGTGCATTGCCGGCACGCGAGTCAAATTCAATGTTGATAGAACACTGTGTCCTAATTTCCAAAGTTATTCTCGGTGTCAGGAGAAAACATTAAATCTTCTAAGCTGGTAAAGAAATCGTCTACCACAGTAGGTGAAAGTTGAAGAACTTCATTAAGTAGATCAATCGTACACAGATGAGAAGCATCGCAACCAGCGTCAGTCGCATTAGCAATGTTCGCAGTAGATGGTACCTGTGTGCCTGTTGGTCCATGTTTCTCAGCCTCAGCTGGAATTGTGGTGAGACCTCAATGAATGCCGTCATCAGGATTGGTAGCCGTTGGGGGGCAACACAATGCATGAGCCGTTACCAAACCAAGCAAAGCGTCAACATCCATTGGCAGTGCTGATGGAAGTGTTAGACAGATATCCAACACGCATTCCTCTCCACAAAGCAGGCATCGTAGAACAGGTAAGATGCAATCTTGCCAGATTGGTCTGAACGATAGGAACCATGTGGTATTCAGATCTCTCAATCGAGCCAAGCCAAGAATCTGTGTTATGCACTCACTATACTGCATTGCCAGAAGAGTGTTCTCCATGGTAATCTGGGTATCACTGGTGACTGGACTTGCCATAACGGAGCAGGAGGAATAAAAATAGTATCCCTGCTATGAGTCCCAAAATGAGAGGTAGGCCGCCGAACACAGAGTGCACGAAGTTAGGAAAAATGCCTAGGGCTGCTTCAAACGGTGCTAACAGTCCAGATAAAATCGTCTTAAATACATGCACAATACCACTGGTATAAGACATGTTTAAGATACGACCTAACATTTCTGCGAAATGTATGGGGCAGTTTGTTGATAATAAGGCATGTACCTCCGCAGAGGACCTTGCAACTTGCAGATCATACGTCTCTCTGGAAAGGTCAGTGGCACAGGTTTTTGTAAAGTATCAATTCGTATAGAAGAGATGTTCAGCGAAGGCCATAGTGGCGACTCCCCGTCTGTCTTAGTTTTTGGAAACAATACTTGCATACAGCAAGTGACCCTGGCTGACACACTAACGAGATAGGCTATTCCTGGCATCCTTCCACAACAGCTGTGATCATTCAACATTATGTAGCTCCCATTGGAAAGCTGCCTAAAAATTGGATCTATCACTGCTGCCGGGTAACCCTGCAGGTGGTACGATAAATTGGCTGAAGAACCATCGCAGGCTCCATGTAAATTAATACCCTGACACAGAAGTGTACCGCTCAATGTTGTTTTGCAATTTTTACCATCAAGAAATACCTCCACTTCCCCACTCCAACATTTGTGTGTGTATGGTAAATCCCAGGTCGACTTTATGTATTCTTCACCCAACCTTTCATACAGGCCTGCTGGTATGTGTTTTAACCCCTTCGACGCTCATGACGAGCTGGGCTCGTCATGAGGTAGCCTCCTCGCACGCTCATGACGAGCCCAGCTCGTCATGAATAATGGGTTTTTGTAAATCCCAGCGCAGCAGCAGAATATCGACCGCACGCATGCGGTTAAGCAATGCTGAAACTGGAAAATCGTCACTGGTATCGTGATGGTGCCATGTATTATGCATTCAATGGCTGGTTTCTCAGAAAAGGTTAATGGTAATCTTTCCAGTTTTTCTATGCTCAGCACCGTATAGTCTGCTCCCCTCTGTGCCAAAAAGATTTGTTGATCTGTAAGGTTAAATCCAGTAAACAATGACGTGGTGTTGATTAGACGCCAAGGCACATTGCCTGAAGGAAGGTTTTGTAACGTCCAGCCTAGCAGCATTATAGAACGCAATTGAGACTGTCCATGTTGTAACATGAGCAAGTCCTGTTCCATTATGTCTTTGGCAGAGGATACAATGCTGTCCAAAGAATATATTCTGGATGACAGAGTTGTTAACCCATTGTCAACTACAGAGAGAGCTTTCTCTAAATTAATACAAACAATTTCTCGTATTCGTTCTGCAGTTTCCATTTGCGTGACTTTCCATGCTTCATTATAAGCAGTGTAAATACCTGCGTATATGAAACGTTTATGACGTTGTTTGCGAGGTCCTAGTAAGAATTTTCTCAAATCAATGCCATCTTTAAGTAAAGTTAAGTGTTGTTTTATATCTGGGAGTGTGGATTTTTGTAGCCACTCAAGGCATAGTTTTCCTACAATGTCAGTTGTTATTATCCCTGGATGTTGTCTCTGGATATATCGTGGATCTGGCCTAGTTACTGTAAACCCTTGTGTCTTGTTCAGGAATCTATCTTGACAGTTATTTGTGGCTGTGGGCCAGATTAACCATTTTTTCCAATCAGGATTAGTTCTGTTTTGTTGTAAAATATAATTTACGTCTACCTCCTCATCTGTAGTTCTATTACTATCAGGTGTGGGCTTAGGTATGGACGGTTTGTTTAAGTCTTTATCTTAGCCAGGCCAAAACAAGATGTCTGTTGAACTGATGATTTGTGCTGCTTCACGAGCAAGTTTTTATTTTATTTTATTATTTTGATTTGTATTTGCCCTCATACATGCCATTCATAAAAGATCGCTCTAGTTGGAATATCTCTACTTCCCTCCTACAGGCCATTATTAGAGGCCACCCTGATGGAAGGCCTTAAGAGGGGATAGAGTCTTCCCAGAGACACGGCTGTATCCTTATCCCACTCCCGTTCACAACACCCAAAGGGGCTACCTGTTATTAGGGAGGACCGGACCAACACGCCTGGGCATAATCATTGGACTGATCTTACTTCTCTCTCCAAGTCTCCAAAGCTGACCAGATTTTATCAAGACTGGAATTATCACAGGCCAATTCTGATTGACTAACCATAACAATGTTTTTTAGGCAAACAGCAAAAGTAGGTGGTACCTCAAGCTTCCAAGATCTACATATTTCCCTCCTAGCGATGGTTACTACATATAATACAAACTTTGAGGCTAGATCATTCAAACCATAAATTGCCAGGAGACCAAAGAAGATTAACCTAGCACATACTTCAATCTGCATGCCCAATACTTCTTCAAGGAAACCACATACCTCCATCCAGAAGGGGCCGATCTTCGGGCAGTTCATAAATATATGCAAGTCATCCAAGGCCGGAAACTTACATCTGGCACAGTGGTATATTGTTGCAGACATCTTGGACAGTTTACCTGGAGTCCAGTATGCCCTATAAGTGGTGTACAGATGATTTCTCCTAAGGTTAGCTGGTTTAACCATAGCCTGTAACATAGAAAAAGAGTCAAACCAGAGTTTCCGTAGATCATGTCAATTTTCGGTGAAAGCATTACCCCAGCGTCTCGCCAACTCTGAGTCTAAACAGACCCATGTTTCTATGAACGCCCCATACCAAAAGGACCCTCACGTTTCCATGATCCTATTCTAGCAATAGAGTCAATAGTTGTACTAGAGTCTTCATTACTCCATGATTGAGATGACCACCATGTGGATAGCTGATAATACTTGAATTTTGTCAGAGTCCCCCTAGTAACATGGGACATTAGGTCCCAACTCATAAGATGTAAATCCACCTGGAGGTCTCAACATATTCTAATGCCAGCAGATCTAAGCGGTTGTGATAATTGGTCCTGAAGACAATCCGGGGTACCCGGAGAGTCCCAGATTGGGGATTGGGGCGCATAATATGGTATTCATAATGATTTCCTGATGTATCCCCAATTTCTTAGTGCAGCCGATAAAACCTTAAGGATAACTTACTTGTAGAACTTGGGATCCCTAAATTTATAGAGAAAGAACTCCTGTCCCTGCGGAATATCGTGCAATATTGCCCGAAAGAAATGGCCCATGGAGGAGGAGTCGATGGTATTAGCTAGCATTCTAAAATTTGTGAAATGAAAGGCATGGCAATAAGAAAGAAAATCAGGTAGAGCTAACCCCCCAAGTTTCAGTCCTCTCCTTAGCTTCTTCCAGGCTATCCTCGAGGTCTTAGTGGCCCAGATGAATGACCCAATTTTGCTTTGAAGGGTGGCAAGATCTCTGGCATTAAAAGAAAGTAAAATTGAGTTAAACAAAAAAGTTATCTTGGGTAAAATGATCATTTTTATGAGTTTCACCCTCCCATATGTGTTTAATGGAAGATTCGCCCAGCGCGCTAATAGGGAACCCACCTCCTTCGCAACCTTTTCACAACTGATCCTAGATGTATCATTCAACTGCTGTGCTAGATGGATCCCTAGGTATCTCATCCGACCTTTTGCTCCTGGTATTACATCAGTACAGTTCCAACTCATTATTTCATTTTTTCTTATTTATTTTATAGCCGGACACCTTACCAAATTCACCCGCTACCTTATATAGTGCAGGTATAGCTGTTCCGTGATCGGAAGTATACATTAACATGTCATCTGCATAAAGGGCAACCTTAAGATCTAAATCGGCAATCTTAAAAAGCAAAATTGAGGGTTCTTCTCTAAGGGAACAAACAAAAGGGTCGATATATAAATTAAACAGTAAAGGGGACAGGGGACAACCCTGCCTGGTTCCTTTTGAAAAATCGATCCATTCTGATAGGGTACCATTAACTAAAACCTTTGTACGTGGGCTCAAATACAAAGATTTAATAGCATCAATAAAATTCGATGAGAAACCAAAACTATGCATCGTCTCCCAGAGATAATTCCAATTGACATGATCGAATGCTTTAGCGGCGTCAATTGCAACAAGTGTTTAATGGTAACCCTTTCTCCATTGCAACATCAATCGCTCCTATTGCTTGAAAAGTGAGCTCATTGAGCTGCCTTCCCGGTATAAACCCCCTCTGATCTGCGTGTATAATAGTTTTAATAATTTTTGCCACCCTTGGAGGCCAAAATGCCTGAAAAAATCTTGAGATCTGAATTGAGTAATGAAATGGGCCTATAGGCCTCAATGTTTTTGGGGGTCCTTATCTGGCTTAAGGATCAAGGATACTGTTGCCTCTGACCATGAAGGGGGAATAGGCTCATTATCTAAAAAAATTCTATTATAGAGAATTTTTAAAACCGGTACAACCCTATCCATTAGGCTCAAATATATCTCTACAGGGAGCCCGTCTGGGCCAGCGGCTTTACCTCTGCACATCTTTTTAAGCTGCTCTCTAATCTCCCTCTCTGAAATACTACTAGCTAGATATATCCTGTCACCCTCAGACAGATGAGGAAGATCTCTCTTATTAAACCATATCTTTACAGCTTCAAGATTATAATCTATATTTCCTTATATAGGTCGTACATAAAAGATCTGGCCTCCCCCCTGATCTCATCTTCTTCCTGCATTAATGTTCCCATCCTTCTTTCGACCAAATTCTTTATGTTGTTCCGGACTCGATCCGCCCTAGATTTCCAGGCAAGAAGGGAACCGCATCTTTCACCATAGGCAAAGTGCTCCAGCTTACTGGCATCCCATTTGTCCTTTATGATTTTATCTCATCTAGCTTTGAGACCAGCTTGCAGGGAGACCAGATCCTTCTCTAGCTGTGGTATAAGGCTTCTAGATGAAAGAGCTGCCTGTTGCAGCTCCCTCTCCTTCTCCTTAATTCTCCTAGAGCTATCTACCTCTGCTTCCTTAGCCCATCTGCTTTTAATGATCATCAAGGAGCTCAGGAGTCCCCTCACATAGGACTTAAAGGTCTCCCAAAACTATGTGTTCACTGGTGGTGGCGATATTTAGTAGGAAAAACTCTTCAGTTTTCCCATCAAGCTCTATTCTCACTCTCTCTTCTAATAATAAAGTCCTATCCAAGGTCCATCTCCTCTGACACCTATCTGATTTAAGGTTAAGTTTTATCTCTACTGCAGAATGATCTGATATTGACACAGGAGTGTAGGCTATGGACTTAAGGTTTGAAAGTAGGCTCTGATCAACTAAAAAATAGTCGATTCTTGAGTATTGCCTATATTTTTTGCTATGAAAGGAATACTCCCTAGATTTCCCTTTATCCACTCTCCATATATCTATCTCTATATAAACTCCATTACCAAAACATTAAGTGTAGAGAAAGTTCTAGATGGGACCTCATATTTTGCTTTAGATGTACGGTCAAGATCTGTGTCAAATACTAAATTGAAATCTCCGCCCAGTATTAATGGACCTGAAGTTTCTAACAGATTGGTCTGAAGCTTTAAGAGAGGACCCAGATTATCCTCATTTGGCCCATAGTATACAGCACAAACTACCGATATACCGTTAATGGAAAGAGTTGCCATTAGCCACCTCCCGGACTGATCAGTACTCCATTTCACCACTATTATCTCTCTGTTATGTCTTATATTCATTGCCACCCCTCTTGTACAACCCCTCTGATTTGAGGGCATCACCTCCTGAACCAAACTAAACTTATTAAATCCCTGATTGCATTCTTGGGCTTCCAGGTGGGTTTCCTGCAGTAAATAAATGTGCTAAAATAAGGAATGTGAAAGGGGTCAAGGGAGATATGTTTAAAGACCTGTCATCTCATCTCCCAAAGCAACATACCATATAACAAAAAGAGAATGATGGGTCTAGGATGTGTGGCTGCACGGATGACTGTGAGAACAGGCTAAAGCAAATGATAGAGTATCAGTAGGCTGAGATATTCCCATCAGACCACCCAATATTGGCGGAGTCTCATCATATGGGATATTTGTTAGAACATCCAACCAACCGCCCAAACCATCGGCTGATGGTGCGGAAAAGGATGTAAAATGTACACTCTAGCCAAACTGTTGCTCATAGGGTGGTGCTTAGGGTGTGTGTGCAGTGCTATGGTAAAAAAGTAAAATTAGCGACTAGGACAATTTTTTTTTTTATTTAGGATTGTCTGAGTGTTAAAGTTAAAATCACGCCAGGTAATTGAAACTTATGACTACATTGTGGCGCTGTGCAGGATGGTCAACATGTTTCAGCCGAATTAGACATATTGTCAGGCTTTCGTCAGGACCCAGATGTTGAGCTACTGCAACAAAAGTGCGTGAGTGTGCATACTAAAACAAAAGTGAAAGAGATTTAGAATGCTTATATCTACCATGAACTTGGAGTCCCAATGTCCATGTGGAAGAAGTATATTCTATCTCCATCCGCACTTTGCGAGGAGAAAGACCTCACCTCGCCCGGCAACCGCTCGGGAACATGAGGCCCCGCCCTAAGGTGCCTGTCCGTCGGTACCTCTCTCTGGCATCCACTGAAGTATGACGATCTAGGTCTTCGACCATCATTCTAGTACCAAAAAGGATTTCATATGGAGGGATTTCACCCAGAGAATTTCTTGGCAGGTTGTTAAGACTACGTTGGACACTTATCAGATGTTTGACCCACCCGTCTCCCGAGCCTAATACCCTAGCTGTTATAGATTGCTTTATGTCACAGTTTTTTCTTTCCACAACCGAATTTCCCTCAGGATAGATTGGACTAGAGTACCGCAATGCAACGCCTAAGCTGGCATTGGCCTCCTTGTACGCTTGAGACCTAAACGCAGGACCCTAGTCAGAATGTAGCGTGCTGATTGCGTATGTGCCGATAAAGACTCGCAAATCTTTTATAACAGTTCGGACGTCAGCCGAGCGCTGAGGCCACATCCAAATGAATCTTGAGCATAAATCCACTGTGACCATGATATATTTATCGTTGCCATCTCTCTGTAAGGGACCACAGTGGTCCAGGTAAACACAAGCTAGTGGTTTATCTGAGATTAAAAGGGGCGTCTGCGCAGGGCGTTTTACTGTTGAAACTTTCATCTTTTGGCAGATTTCACATTCCAGAATATAGTTTCTGGTCTGTTTCCTCATGCGCGGTGACCAGTATCTTTGTTTTAATAATGACACTGTGGCGGTAACACCTGCGTGTGCAGAGGCAAGTCCTTCATGTGCTGCTAAAATTAGTCCTAATCTATTTTCCCTGTTTGGAATTACTCTATCCCACACTCCAGGGATTCGAGCAAAAGGAACATTATTTGCATCAGTTATATATGAGTACTTGAGTGGAAAGCCTTTTGGTAATGTTTTACCGCTGAAATTAATGGAAGTAGTGACAGCCTGCATTATCTCACTGTCTATTTTTGTTTTTGAACGAGTGATTGCAGCTACGGAAGCCGTTTGCACAGCTGCCTTCGCGGCTTCATCAGCCAATGAATTCCCTGCAACGTGAATGCCATCACGCTGATGACTCAGTGTATGGATCACGTGAGTCTTTTGTAGTTCTTTCTGTAATAGAACTACTTGTTCCCAAAGCAATTTATGCTTGACTGTGCCATCTTTTGCGTCTTTGAAACGGTTTTGAACCCAATTCTGCAAATATTCATTGTAAGACACTATGAGTGTGGAGAATTCGCGATCGGTATTTTCAGGCGCCATCTTGAAAGCCTGTAGTTCAGCTCGCTGAGCTGTACAGTCTCCTAGAGATTGAGTTTTTGTGACCATAGGTCGAAATTTACCATCGCGCCAGCGACCTTTAACAATCGCGCACGCAGCACTATAAGCTTGTTTACCCCCAATTGTGGGCTGTGCTGATCCGTCTGTATGAGTTATACATCCGTAATGTTCAAGAGGCAGAATCTCAGTGGGCAGAGGACATTCTTGTTCATACTGTAAAAATTCTTGAGGTTTCAAGTAGGGATCAAAAACGTATTCAACGTCTGTTGCAGCAAGAGAATTAACCCATTGTATCCATCTCAAATGTAAAGCTTTTGCATTAGGAATGCTTGCTTTTGTCACTGCCTATTAGGCTGGTACAGGTGTAACGACCATTATGTGTTTTCCCTGTGCGAGGGCTCTCTCTTTTGCTACTGCAGTTTGAACCGCTGTCAGAATTTTTTCTGTTGAAGTGAATTTCATTTCAGCTTGGGTGTACAAGTGTGATTTATAAGCTATTGGTACCTTTTCACCTTCATTAAAGGTTAAGTACGTGAATCCGCATCTCCCTGGGATGATTCGGATTACAAGATTGGGTACGCGTTAACGCATGTCTGTAAATGTGTCATTGCTAACATGTCTGTTTGCACTGAACGCAACATTTTTGTGTGTTTTTGAGTCCAATTAGAAGGTTTGAAATCAGGTTTGATTCATTCATAGAGAGGTTTAACCTTTTCTGCGTAGTTCAGAATGTATGTTCTTCCAAAATTCAGGAATCCTAGAACTGACTGTATTTTTTTCAGTGTTTATGGAGGTTGTAGCAGCGCACATTTCTCTAAAAAGTTTGCTGGCAGGCTTTTGCCTTCACTTGAAAGTTCGTATCCTAAGAATAGGACGTTGAGGTGGGCAATTCTTGATTTTTTTAAATTGAATTTGTACCCTTCAAAGGCGAAGCCAAGTATTATGGTGTTCACCCTGTTCAAGTGCCTGTCCAAATCATCGTCTGTAAGATAGATGTCATCGACATACGATAATGCCTCATCATCATACGTTTGTAGTAACTCTGTTACTCTGTCTGAAAATAACCCCGGACTATTCTTTTATCCTTGGGGGAGACAACAAAAGTGACGCTTTGTCCCCATAATTGAGAAAGCGGTCAAGTACCTGCTTTCAGGTGAGATATTTTGACAGAAGAAACCGTTTGAAATATCTAATGTGGTTTTATATTTTTTGCGCACGATGTTGTTCATCAGTGCTGCACTGTGTGCATTTTGTACTGCAAAAGTTTTGCAACAAGAATTTAAATGTCTGTAGTCCAAACCTAGACGATATGTATTGTCTGGTTTGGAGACAGGAAACAAAGGCTTGTTCATGGACAAGGTGCATGTTTCAATCACGCCTTGGTATTCAAGTTGATCTAAGATCTCCCTGACCAGTTTTTTTAGCTTCTTGCTTAACTGTATACTGTCTCTGAGCAGTAGGTTGATTTTATAACTGGATATTAGGGTGAGGAGAGTCCTCATCCAATCCCACATGATTTTTATATAATGCTGGAGCCTGGGCCACAACCCATTTTCTGGCATAAGTGTATTTTTTATGAATAGGAATTGATTGGAGAAGGCTGGCATAATGATCTCTTCACCATGTGGGCACTCCCTGACAAATTCCGGTGGCCAGTCTTTTTCATCCAGAAGGATGTCATAACCATTAGATAGTTTTTCCCAAAAGAGTGCTTTTATTTTTCTAGTTACGTCCCCCTCTATCCGGAGTGTTACTTCATATAACTTATGGGGTACACTAACCCTGGTATCGGCAGTTTCAACCTGAATGTATTCATTCAGGTCCACTGTCTCTAGATGATCCTTCAGGATCTTGCGAGCTATGGTAACTTCTGCTGCGCTGTCCAGCACTGTCTGGGCCCACTCCCCATTCTTGAGTTGTGTCCTCAAGATCCTCGGCATGTCTGATTTTTAGAATTGCTACCTTCTTTTTTGTGAATTGAGTTTTCATATTTTTTGGAACGTGTTGATCGTCTTTGGACTTCAAACTTTCTTCCTTGTGTTCTGATCGTCCTCTTTTTTCGGATTTCTGCGAGGAAGTCTGAAAGGTACGAGAGGAAAGTGTATCAGTATCTTGATATGTATCAGGTTTTCTCAAATTATCCCTATTTCTGAGGTTATATCTCTTTTCAGGGTACTCCTTTTGAGGAAACCTACCTCTGGATTGAGAACGCTTCTCTTTAGGAAGTGTCTGTCTAGTATTTTCCCATTTGTTTTAGGAGTAGTGAGTGTGTTTTTGATAAAAACTTTTTCAGGATTTTCTCTCAGTTCTGGCTTTACTGGTTTCCCTCCCAAACTATTTCTACCTAGTTCTTCATAGGATTTTTCAATTATTCTGGCCAGTTTATATGGTTGCTTAGTTACATCAAGTTCTTTTAGTTTTTGGCGGATTGCCACGGATGCTGCTTCACCTTTAATATTAGCTAATATTATATCTGAGACCTGTTTGAAATCCTTCAGTAACTTCATACCGAGATTTAAAGCGGGCTCTGCCCGTATTCATTTTCAATCTGTTTCAGGACATCTGGTATCACTGCCATAGATGATACACCATGTGTTTTTGTGTAGATTGCAGCAAAGACTGTACCCCAAGTGTCACAGTCCTCAAGGTGTGGTGCGATCCCCATTGGTAAACAGATTGTTCGATCCTGTGTTTCTCATGAGGTGTACTATCGGGAAATACTGCCTCGATCTGAGTAATTTCTTGAGCTAACCAGAATGGAATTTGTTCCCTTTTTGTGGGTAATTTACCAATGACTGATTGTATAGTCTGTGGTGTAATTTTGTTTGTGTTCCCTTGATGAAGGGTTTGCTGTGGAATTCTTGTAGAAGGTTGGACTGTTAGAGTCCGCATGACATATTGAACCAATTGTCTATGTATTTTAATGAATTGTTTTAGCTGAGCTAACAGTTCTACATCTGACATTCTTTCAATGTCAGGATGTGGTGCATCGCTGGCTAGTACCGGTCATGTCGCTCCTGGTCTACCTAATGGACCGAGCCTGGTATTGTGATTTTGATGTTGTAGGGCGCCTTTAAACCAGAGCTGATGCTCTTGGTAAGTTAGTGGAATTTCAATGTCCTCGAAAGGAACGCATTCCGCTGGAGGTTCCTCTATCTTGTAGAAGTGGAACACATGTGTTGTTGGATTTGCTTCTGGGAAGATAATCCATGAATAGAATAGCTCTGTCTGCCGATATTCATGTGCCTCTATGACAAATATAACCCTACCACCTCTTGGCCATTTTCTATAAGCTTTATAGCTATTGTTTTCCTTAGGTTTTCCGGGATGATTATAGCATCCGCGTCATTTTGTTGGAAACCTGTAACTTCCAAACCCGGCGGGCGGTAGACGCTGCAGTTCCACTGGCCCCGGGATTATCATCATCAGCCAATTTGTTGAATGTTTTGCAGAGCAAGTTTCAAGGAGACAAAGATAAGGTGCACAATATTTTTGGAACACTGTATCCTTCTACGTTGAACAAAACCAAAAACTAATACATAGGATTTTTCGTCCTTCTTAGTTATGGCAGATATTTTATCCTTTAACCCACTCCAGACGTCTATTGGAGTATTTTACTGGAAAAACGGGTCTCTGTGAAAAGCACGACTGAGCTACTCTAGTATCTAGCATTAAATTAGTGCCTTACCAAACGTTGGGCGCCATGTAGTGTAGTTCCTATATTCCCAATAGGCTCTGCGCATTGGAATATATCCTATAGATGTGATGTAGGACTTAGGTCGACTAGGTCTCTATCGAATATATTAGACTTAATTGTGAGTGCCAGCTAGCTCAGAGGTCACTAGAAACTTTTTTGAATTCACAAGAAGGGATTCGTTTCTGACAACCGCATAAACATGACAACTTTGTTTCCCCAAGATAAAACTGATCTTCAGAGTCGTGGAAACAATAGATAGATATTTTACTCAGTCATTTGTGCATGCTACGTTTCACCAGAGGTGCAGAGAAATAGAGAAACAGGCGTTTTCAATAAAAGTATTTATTGAACAGTCTTCTTTCTTATGCAGAAGAAATGAACTGTCCCATTACCCTGCTACCTGCGCTGGGTAAAATAACTGAACAGTTAGTCCACAAGGAGCTCAAGACCTTTCTTGATTCCCATAATCTACTTCACCCCCAGCAATCCGGTTTCCGGTCTAAACACTCAACCGAAACCGCCCTGATCGAACTGACCGATACCATCAAAACCCTTCAAGATCAAAGGAAGAAGGCCATTCTGATCCTTCTTGATCTCACGGCAGCATTCGATACCATTTCCCACTCCATTCTGATTAATAGACTTATGGACATTGGCGTTACCAACTCTGCCCTATCCTGGATTAGTTCTTTCCTCAGCGATAGGTATCAAACTGTCTCACTCGGCCCTTTCAAATCGAATGAGAAAAAGGTGTCCTTTGGAGTTCCCCAGGGCTCCATCCTAAGTCCCCTCCTATTCAATATTTATCTCATCCCTCTGCTTACCCTTATAGAATCGTTCGGCATAACCGTCACTTCTTATGCCGACGATACTCAGCTTATCATCCCCCTTGACGAAAATTCCAACACGGCAGAACTCAATCTGAAACACTGCCTAACAGCAGTCTTCCAATGGATGGACGCTAACCACCTCCGCTGCAACTCGAACAAAACCGAAATCTTGCCTATTGGAAAGAATGCCTCTTTCTGCCCTGCCCTGTGGTGGCCTGACAAATCTGCTGCTCCACCGCAAACAGTTCCATCGGCCAGAAACCTCGGGGTCATCTTTGATTCCAAACTCTCTTTCGATCTCCACGTCTCGACCGTAGAAGGAAAATGCTTCGGCATTATTAAATCCCTGAGAAAGTTCTTTGATTTCCTCCCGCTTGACTCCAGAAAAACTATTGCGGTAGCCCTTATACTCTCTCGAGTAGACTACTGTAATGGCCTCCTGGCAGGGACCAAAAAATCCACCCGTTCGAAACTTCAAAGTGTTCTGCACACTGCTGCCCGTCTTGTCCTTAAACTTCCACGCAAATCCTCAATTTCCACCGCTCTTAAATCCTTGCATTGGCTCCCCTTGCACAAGAGAATACTTTTCAAAATTCTCACTGTAGCCTTCCGAGCCTTCAACAAATCTGGTCCGTCGTATTTGACTAGACGCTTCCCTCATTACACTCCGGGCCGCTCCCTCAGATCCTCACAAGAAAATCTCATGACCCCCACCAAATTCAATCTGAAGTCTAAAGGTGGAAAAACGCTCAGCACCCTGGCTATTAGAGCCTGGAACAGCATGCCAAGGCACCTCAGACTACAGACGCTTGAGAAGCCTTTTAGGAAGCTCCTCAAAACGTGGATTTTTAATCTCTCTGACGACTGGACTAAAGCAGCCATCTAGCCCCCCCCTCCCTCTCTTTGCGATCTGGTCTTAGGATTTACAGCGCCAAGATGCTCCCTCCGGAGCGAACGTCTGCGCTCTAGAAATACCCTTCCAAATATCCAAATATCCAAAATATCCAAACTGCTACAATCGTAATACTGGCTATAAAGTATAAGGCGTACAGCAAGAAGAGTATTATAAAATAATACTGTAAAAGCATGGTATGGTTCCTAAGCCATAAAATACATACATAAATAAATAAAGGCTAAAAGTACTCAACTGGTGCTTCTAAAATACGCCTACCTCGATGTACCTAACCTAAGTCTAGTACGAGGGAAGAAGTAAGTGTGGTGTAGCATAAATTTAGTATTCTTTTGCCAAGAATCTATCCAAGATTTCTCTTAGGGTCTAATCAGCTCCATACCTTGGTTTAAAATGAAGGAGGTCAGTCTCAGGACTTGATTTCCCAACACCCCGAAAGGGGAGCTTGGAAACACTGGAGCTGGATTTCTCGGCAAGAGAAAAGACATCGTCTCTCTCAGTTCGTCTGCTGGAGGGTCGGCTTCCTTCGGCACTTGTTGTAGTGAGATGCGTCGGGCAAGTAGATAGTCAAACTGCTCCAAACAACCGTGTGTTTGCTTGGGCAAGTGTGGGCATATTTATACCTTGAAGGTGCCAAGTTTGAGGTAAAGGTGGACATAATAACATCATCAAAGAGTCTCAGTTCTTTCAAAACTCCATGAGTTCTTGGACAAATCAATATTCAAGGAAGTGGAAGTCCCTAACTGCTGAAGCCGAGTTTTCCAAGAAATCGTTGTGGATTTTCTGAACTAGTGGAAGTAGTCATGCCGTATTTGGACTTCATGAGCTATGTCCAAATATGGTTATGATTTCTATGCCTATATAAGAACATGGTGAGTTATATAAGGGCATGAATCGGCTAAATTACACTAGGGTCCTAAAATGCTATACAATAGTACCAGGTAGCTCAACTAGCTGTAACAGGCAAATTTCTCTGGTTTTCTATGAGTCAAATGTCCAACCAACTATAACATCCCTGAAAACTATGGTTTTTTTTGTGAATTTCAAAAGTTTTTTACATCCTAATTCCTAACTATAACGTCTGTAAAACCTATGTTTTTTCAGTGAATTTCGAAGGTTTTTTAAATGTTAATTTCATATTTTAATATTTATAAAACCTATATTTTTTCTATTTTTTTTGTAATATTTTGGAACTCTATTATCGTTTTTTTGGAAATTTAAAAATTATGTAATGTTTTAGATCTTCCCCAAAAAATTATGTACATATTTATTTTTTTGGGGAGAAAACTGCAGTCCCATTCCGGTAGTGTACCAAGCTCCATCACCACATGAATCTTATCCGCCATATTGCTAAACTCTATTATCATTTTTTTGGTAACTTTAAAAATTATGCAATGTTTTATATCTTCCCAAAAAAGATGTTTATCTTTTTTTTGGGGGAGAAAACTGCAGTCCCATACAGGTAGTGTACCCAGCTCCATCACCACACGAATCTTATCCGCCATATTCCCATACTCGTAAATGATCCGCATTTCATATCTGACGGGTTTGTGGCACCGCGTCCTGTGTAACATCATATACGTAGGAAGTCGTGCCAGCTGCTACTTTGTTATACGACGGGTACGCAGTACCAAGCCACGCATTACGTCATGTACGTATGGGGTCGTGCCCGCTACGCATTGCGTATGGGACGAGTGCACGCTGCCAGGCCCTGTGTAACGTCATAGACGTATGGTGTCGCGCCGGCTGAGCCATTCCCTCATTTTTTTTATGTCTCAAAACTATATCTAAATAACTTTAAAGTGTATATGAGAGCAAGCGATAATCTAAAATATTTCAAACATTTATGTATTTCTAACTGTAATAAACTTATATTATGATAAATATATTTTCTCAAAATCGCGTCGGGTGCAGCCTCCCTGCGTGCTCGGTGCACAATTACCACGTGACCTTAAAAAAAAGCATCTGATTAGTTCATAACATTTGCCATTATAACAGTTGGAGGACCCCACACATTTTAGTCATTCTCTCTTCAGTGTTTGATGAGACACAACCCTTCTGCTTGGAGAGCTTTTTGAAAAGTTTTTTGCTGTGTACACATATTTTATACTACACACAACATGCAATGATCATCTTGACTAATATTCATGGTCTGTACATAAGCCTTCCACTTGTGATGGCAATGCATCTGAAACGTTACATCAAAAAACAAATGTGTGTTACACGATGTCCCTAGTGTGTGAGTGTGAATATTATTGTGCTGCCTTTCGGCATGGGTATTGGTGGCTCGAAGGGGTATCATCAGCCACAGGCAGAGTGCACATCCTAGATCACATGTGACAAACAGTAAAGAGTAATGTGTAGATTTGTGTTGCAGTATGCTCTGTTGTCAGGCTTTACCAGTATAGTAGTGTGTCATATATGAGACTTTCAGATTCAAGTTTGACATGCATTGCTTGACTGTAATGAGCGTTATCACTAAGTATGACGTAGCATCTCTGCTGATCCTCCCTCCATCTGAGCACATTCACATGTGTGTGCTTCGCGATAGCAACACTTTCAATAATATCGCACACCATTGACATGCGTGTCTGTGCGGATCACTGACAGAATTTCGACAGTCAAAATATCGACAGTCAAAATATCGAGGTAAAAATATCGAATGCAAGAATATCGACTTCCTATCTACAAACAGGTAAGTACAAAAACAGGAAAAGAAACACTACTCGGCGCCTCGACATATGATCTGAACTTAAAAACAAGAACAACCTTGGATGTATCAAGATTCAAGAGTATATATGCACAATAGAATGGATTTAAACACTCACTTTGAGTGGTGACGTTGGAAGAGGATAGGCTCGAGTGCTGTTGGGGCCACAATTACCATATGAATGAGCGAAAACACAATATATACAACTTCACAGCAAGCGCCTTCTGTCGCTATTATCTGCTGGGAGATTATAGCTTTACTTCTGAGGAGAGTGAATAAATAGCCTTGAAAAAGCCCTGCGGGCGAAACGCGCGTCGGCTGCTGTTTTTCCTCTTATGAACTTTGGATATTAAATATCAGATTTCAACCTAAGAAGATTCGTTTGGATACTCTTTTGAGAAGTGTTGGGATTTAGGAATTCACTGGATGTTGAGACTTCATGGACTTCTCTATACAAAAACATTTTTTTTTTACATCACTTGATTTGTTACAACAGTATGGTGTGCTCGGATGTTGTGTGTATAAATGTTTGACCTAGGTTCATCTGAATACTAGGACGGATTGACACTTTGGTGGGTAGGTGTCATACATCTTAGGAGCACCCCAGCCATAGTTGCTTTTTTCAATTTACTTTTGTTTATATCACAATTGGCTTAACTTATTGATGTGCGGTGGAAAACAGCAAACCCATTTGTCCTCTTTGTTCTAAGTACAAAAATATCGACTCCAAAATATTGATAGGAAAAAATATAGACAGTCAAAATATCGATTATTGTAACTTAAAAACAATTTTTTTAAAAACATATATATATATATATACATATTATTAACAAAACATATACAATATTTCTTCCGTAGGATAGCGAGAGGTTTAAATTTACTATTCCAACTCCAGTGAGTGCAACAGTAGAGAAAGCGTTGGATAGCGTAGGGGTAAAAATTACTATTCCCACTCCAAAGAGTGCAACAGTAGGGAAAGCATTGGATAGCGTAGGGGTAAAACTTACTATTCCAACTCCAGCGAGTGCAACAGTAGGAAAAGCGTTGGATAGCGCAGGGGTAAAAATTACTCTTCCCACTCCAGCGAGTGAAACAGTAGGGAAAGCGTTGGATAGAGTAGGGGTAAAAATTACTATTCCCACTCCAAAGAGTGCAACAGTAGGGAAAGCGTTGGATAGGGTAGGGGTAAAAATTACTATTCCAACTCCAGCGAGTGCAACAGTAGAGAAAGCGTTGGATAGCGAAGGGGTAAAAATTAGTATTCCCACTCCAGTGAGTGCAACAGTAGGGAAAGCGTTGGATAGTGTAGTGGTAAAAATTACTATTCCCGCTCCAGAGAGTGCAACAGTAGGGAAAGCGTTGGATGGCGTAGGGGTAAAAATTACTATTCCAACTCTAGTGAGTGCAACAGTAGGGAAACCGTTGGATAGCGTAGGGGTAAAAATTACTATTCCCACTCCAAAGAGTGCAACAGTAGGGACAGCATTGGATGGCGTAGGGGTAAAAATAACTATTCCAACTCCAGCAAGTGCAACAGTAGGGAAAGCGTTGGATAGCGTAGGGGTAAAAATTACTATTCCCACTCCAGAGAGTGCAACAGTAGGGAAAGCGTTGGATGGCGTAGGGGTAAAAATTACTATTCCAACTCTAGCGAGTGCAACAGTAGGGAAACCGTTGGATAGCGTAGGGGTAAAAATTACTATTCCCACTCCAAAGAGTGCAACAGTAGGGAAAGCATTGGATGGCGTAGGGGTAAAAATAACTATTCCAACTCCAGCAAGTGCAACAGTAGGGAAAGCGTTGGATAGCGTAGGGGTAAAAATTACTATTCCCACTCCAGAGAGTGCAACAGTAGGGAAAGCGTTGGATAGCGTAGGGGTAAAAATTACTATTCCCACTCCAGAGAGTGCAACAGTAGGGAAGACATTGGATAGCGTAGGGGTAAAAATTACTATTCCAACTCCAGCGAGTGCAACAGTAGGGAAAGCGTTGGATAGCGTAGGGGTAAAAATTACTATTCCCACTCCAGCGTGTGCAACAGTAGGGAAAGCATTGGATAGCGTAAGGGTAAAAATTACTATTCCCACTCCAGCAAGTGCAACAGTATTGAAAGCGTTGGATAGCGTAGGGGTACAAATTACTATCCCCACTCCAGCGAGTGCAACAGTAGAGAAAGCGTTGGATAGCGTAGGGGTAAAAATTACTATTCCCACTCCAGCGAGTGCAACAGTAGAGAAGACGTTGGATAGCGTAGGGTTAAAAATTACTATTCCAACTCCAGCGAGTGCAACAGTAGGGAAAGCGTTGGATAGCGTAGGGGTAAAAATTACTATTCCCACTCCAGCGTGTGCAACAGTAGGGAAAGCATTGGATAGCGTAGGGGTAAAAATTACTATTCCCACTCCAAGGAGTGCAACAGTAGGGAAAGCATTGGATGGCGTAGGGGTAAAAATAACTATTCCAACTCCAGCAAGTGCAACAGTAGGGAAAGCGTTGGATAGCGTAGGGGTAAAAATGACTATTCCCACTCCAGAGAGTGCAACAGTAGGGAAAGCGTTGGATAGCGTAGGGGTAAAAATTACTATTCCCACTCCAGAGAGTGCAACAGTAGGGAAGACGTTGGATAGCGTAGGGGTAAAAATTACTATTCCAACTCCAGCGAGTGCAACAGTAGGGAAAGCGTTGGATAGCGTAGGGGTAAAAATTACTATTCCCACTCCAGCGTGTGCAACAGTAGGGAAAGCATTGGATAGCGTAAGGGTAAAAATTACTATTCCCACTCCAGCGAGTGCAACAGTAGGGAAAGCGTTGGATAGTGTAGGGGTAAAAATTACTATCCCCACTTCAAAGAGTGCAACAGTAGGGAAAGCGTTGGATAGCATAGGGGTACATTTTAATATCCCCACTCTAGTGAAAATAATTAATCTAAGTCACATAATTATAAATTAATCAATTAATACATTTTAATTACCAATTAAGGATTAATTAATTACCAATTAAAAATTAATTAACAATTTATTTAAAATAAATACCAATTAATTATCATGTTTAATTAATTATATTAAATTACTTCCCACCCTATTCCCCTATAAACCCACAACCCACTACTACAAATAAAATATTATTATTCACATAATTATTAATTAATCAATTAATACAAATTAATTATCAATTAACAATAAATTAATTACCAATTAAAAATTCATTGACAATTTATTCAAAATAAATACCAATCAATTAATTAATTAACATATTTAATTAATTAAAATTAAATTACTACCCACCCTATTCCCCTATAAACCCACAACCCACTACAGAAAATAAAATAATATTATTCACATAATTGTCAATTAAACAATTAATTAAAATTAATTATCAATTAGGAATTAATTATTTATCAATTAAAAATATTTAACAATTAATTCTAAATGCATACCAATTAATTAATTAACATCTTTAATTAATTATAATTAAATTACTTCCCACCCTATTCCCCTATAAACCCACAACCCGCTACAGAAAATAAATTACTAAAATTAATATATTTATCAATTAATCAATTAAAATTAATTACCAATTATATTTTTATTAATTACCAATTAATAATTAATTAACAATTAATTCTAAATAAATAACAAAAAATAAAATAACATATTTAATTAATTATAATTAAATTACTTCCCACCCTATTCCCCTATTTACCCACAACCCGCTTCAGAATTATATTACACAAAAAAATAAAAATAATATTTACTTACCTAAAATTCGATATTTTTGTTGTCTATATTATGTCTAGTCGATATTATGTCCATTCTATATTTTTTACTCGATATTATGTCTAGTCGATATTAAAAACTCGATATTTTGACTCTATACCGTCTGTGCATATCCACAAGCTTGACAACGACATGTGATGTTGTCCATTCAATGTTTTCAAACAGCATCTCATTAGCGATAGTTGCCTCCCCCCCGGTACTTGCTACATGATTGTAAATTTCGGATTGTGTGACGTCAAAACTGCAACAGGGACACACACATAAGTACACTTCCTGGCCAGGCAGGAAGTGAAAAACGCCCTGGTCCCCGGAATAATTATTCACACCCCTACGCTGGCCTGGCGTACGCAAGCTCAACTCACTTTGCGTAAGTATAAATAGGATAAAAACGATGCCACATGTCCCAGTTCTTCCACACTGCCTCAGGTGATATGGCCGCATCCACCTCGCATATCACAATGCACATTAAAAAAAAGGAATCCATGAGGTGTACACCAACCCAGCAATCAAAACTCCATCTGAATTGTGAACACTGCTGGACTTAGTGTTTGGACACACAACAATGACAGCAGGTGAGCAGTGGGTCCTGGGTGCACAGGGGCTGCAATTGAGCGCAGTGCTGCGGGAGGGGTGGGGTGCATCAGCTTGGGTGCGCAGGTGTGAACAAGCGATGTTGCTGTGCATAATGATGTGATCTCTGACCTCATTCAGTCCCATCTCTGTCTCATTTTAAGGACCTGCTGGACCCTACTGTAGGCCTGAGCCAGCGGGAACCGCTGCCCTACAGACATGTGGCGCTGGCTTTTGCAACACTGTAGTGAGCCAATTACTAAGTGTACATGCACACAGGCTTGCACCACTGCATTACGTGCGCACATTATGCTCTAGCATGCGCTCTGTTCCTTTGTATGTAAACGTTGGCATAACATTTTATTATTTAACCTTGTCTATTCTCCTGCTCTGCAACTCCTCTTTGAACCATGATTACCACTAACAGTTGGTAGATCATACTTCAAGAACGAAGGATGCACTCAACTGGTGTTCACTATTAAGCATGAAATAAACCTTCATTTACCTCAAGACTTTTCCAGCATTATATTATTTCTCCCTTTTCAGACAGTGCGTTGCTTGCGCCAAAATGGGCGGAGCGGGTGCTCACCCCGTGACGATTCCATGGGCATTCCATGGGCATTTTGTTGCCTTCCATAATGGTGTACCACCCTGAGAGAGGCACTGAAAAGTCATTGGACACACCGGTGGTGGCAGGTGAGGAGTGAAGCCTCGCTGCGCAGGAGCTGCAAATAAGTGAGAGGGAAGAGGCTGGGGCGCAGCACCCTGGATGCACAGGTGCAGGCAAGCGATGTTGCCGTATAAATAATGTAATCTCTGAGCTTATTCTGTTTTGTTTTAGGGACTTGATGGACCACACTCTTTCTCGCAGACCCCAGCGTCCTAGACACACAGGTGATGGGAGGTAAACAGTGTGGGCCTGGTGCAGTAGGCCGACGTTGTGTCTCTTCCTCCCTCTGTTCTTGTGACTCTCCCTGCCCTTCTCCCTTCCACACACTCCCCCTCTGTCCATTCTCACTAACTTCCTTTTATTCTGACTACCTTTCTTTTTCTCTTGGACATGACACACATACTTATGTTTCTTTTTTGTCTTGCAGGCTTTGTATGCTACTTCTGGATTAGTCCCACCCACTTATTTCATGTTATACTGTTGTTTGTTCGAATAAAGTTGTGTTTCCATTTATTTGTGTTGTTTTAATAAAGGTTGTTTTTTTATCAGTAAATAAGTGAGTGTATGGGTCTTCTTTTCCTGGCAACACTTGTCTGTAGTTTATTGTGAAAATCGTCTATTTATAGGAGGTTATGAGGGAAAACATTTATATTTTTGCGGTGCACCTACCAAATATAAACCAACAGACTATTACATAATGAAGCCTGCGTAATTTTACAACTGCAAGGGTTCTATGAGTGTTTCCCATCTTTACCATCCGGATCCGCTCTATTAAAGCGATACAAGGTTTTCCTCCTCTCGCTTCAACGAGGAAAACACAGGGTGGAATCCATGCACCCGCCCTGTAATAGCAAACATAAATGTCCCGCAGATGCACACCCCGGGACATTGTATGAGGTGCACCTTGGTGGTGGCACTCCCTAGGACCATGATGCATTGGTTACTATATAACTACGGAATTAGTAGAAACGCATACTAACACTACTTGCACACATGTAGTACAGCGACCAAAATTTAGTGAAGAAGCAAAGAAGGCACAAAATCTACAAATATAAATCCTACCAGAGGTCGGATGACATAGTTGAATGAGCCAACGACCCTGGATGGGGAAAAACAGCTTCACGAACAAAACTGGTCTTCAGCACAACGCAAGCAAGGTTGAAATATTGGTGAGTGCTGCCTTCTTTTTAACTTCTCCCGCTTGTCACCAAATTTATGTAGTGAAGAGGCAGACAGTAGTGGATCCGGTAAGTATAATTATTGAAGAAAACAAGACAGCTTAAACAGCCACCAACAGGAGCAGACAGGAAGGCAGCCGTCTTCTCCAGCACCGTGTACAAACTCCCCAAGGTTCCCCTCATGACAGCCCTACATTCTGACATTACATACTTACATTCTACTAGCATTACATACTAACATTTTACTATGACTTACATTAGAATACTACATGGAGCACATGACTTTACAGAAATAAGCTCATGGTTTAGGCTCATGGGTTAATCCCTGAGTCTTCAGATCAGTAGGGGTGAGTAGTTCGCTTCCCACTCCCTGTATAGTATAAACGCATGCTAACATTACTTACACAGTTATACTACAGCAGCCAGTATGCTACAGCACCCAGAGCCCATCACTTCACAGCAATCAGCTCGGTTTGATCCCCGAGTCTTCATACCGGTACGACTGAGTACTTCACTTCCTGTATAGTATAAACGCACGGTAGGGGTCAGTAGTTCACTTCCCACTCCCTGTATGGTATAAATGCCTACTAACACTACTTGAACACGTATGCTACAAAGACCAGAGCACATCACTTTACTGCAATGAGCTCACGGTTTAGGCTCTCGGTTTCAAACCCGAGTGTAGCAGCATCTCATCTCAGCACTATGTCACTCTGAGCAACACCGCACTTTCAGACCGGTAGGAGTGACTACTTCACTTTGCACGCCCCCACAGAGGTTACAGTGCTCCTATCCTCCTCTTTTTGCCCTGTTTTCCCGTTACTCTTTTCAACAGAATCACAAAATTGCTGCCAACACTTCCTAGTTGCAACTGCTCGCACTGCTCGCAGCCAATAAGCAGCAAGCGTGTGCTCATAACGCCCCAGTCAATCAGATGGCAATAATTCCCAAATATCGATATCTGTAAATTTCGATATTTCTCCAAAACTACTGAACGGATTACCACCAAATAAACAAAAGCGTGCTTTGTAGACCAAATTTGTGGTACTTCCGTTCACCCATTCGACCTGTAGCCTTGTCTAAAGTTTCCTATGGAAATTGCATGGAGAAAACATGTTTTTTTCTCAGACCCCCTTGAAGAATCACCCCCATACTTTCAACATAGGACCTGATATGAACAGAGACTTAGCTTAGAAAAGTTCATGAACATTCATGAAACAACGCCAAAGTTATGAGCAAAACAAGAAATGCTCTTCCTATGGAAACTTGGTCCTAACTATAACCACCTAAGGGCAACCGCCAGCAGGTTATATATATATATATATATATATATATATATATATATATATATATATATATATATATATATATATATATATATATATATATATATATATATATATATATATATATATATATATATATATGTGTGTATATACATATACTCTTCATCTTTCAATGCCTCCTGTATCTCTTGCTTGGACCTACGAGATGCTCTAGGAGTAAACTCTTGGGCCAGTGCCCTCGTTAAAACAAGCACAATATGACATGACTGGAATCGTACTCATGGCCATTTCAGAGCATTCGAAACATCCTAGATATATTTCATGCAACATGTGTTCTAAGAGATATATATGAGAGGATATAAGTTACTAAATTGATAATGAATCCCATGCAATGTAAATCAATTGCTATATAATATTCACTTCTGAAATTCATGTATCGGTATATTCATATCAAAAATACTTTATACAAAAATATATTTAATCCTTCTCAATGTATATAAATACAATAAATAGCTATAAATTTATATAACATGTGAAATATATAAAGTGTCCGAGTGTAAGAGTTTGCCAACAATGGAGTCATAGATATCTAAAGTGCCTTAGTGCGGGAGAGGATTCAAATCTTATTGCACAGCCCTTCATCACAAAAACCCTTTTAAAACCCCTCAGTGAGGAGGCATAAGACTAGGCAGAATAAGGGGCCCAGGGAATGAATTGTACTTCCAACTCCTCTTCCCTGTTCAACCCATTTGAAAATGTTGTGTTTAAATCCAAAATATACCTTGATTCAATGCTTCTCAAATTCATAGTTCTATTCCTCCTCTTATATTAGGGGGGATTCTGTCCAGGGCAAAGAACATCAGCAATCCAGGATCGCTTTAATGTTTGTCATAAAAGTGTTTGGCTAAGGAGTATGTAAAATACTGATTCCTAATCACCTGCTGATGTACCAGTATACATTTTTTAAGGGGGAACATCTTACTCATCATACACTCAGGGAAACTGGGGCAACTAAGTACATAGATACAATGATCCGTATTACAATTGTAAAACATGTTTATCTTCTTTGTATGTCCATTGTTGGACTTAAATGAAAGGAAATTTTTCACCATCCTACAGGCTTTGCAATGATTGCACTTAAAAGACCCCTTCATGGTAGATAACCACATATCAAGTTTACGGCTTTTGGTAAAATAACTATGTGTCAGGCTATCACCTAATGTCCTCCCTTTCCTGTATGTCACTGGTGATAGCATAGGTAAATCTTTTTCAATTATATTTTCGTGATAAATCTGTCAGGTGTAGCTTCCTTTTGAACTCTATCATTGGAGTAAAACAGTTGATTTCTAGTGATGTTGTCAGACTTGAGTTTTGCCACAGTTAACGTTTTCGGGAAATATCCCCTTTGCAAAACCTCTCATTCGTTTGTTGTACTTGGCCTTGGAACTCTTGTTCCTGGCTACAGATTCTTTTGAGCCTCAATCTTTCTCCATAGGGGATACTTTTTTTTTTACAGAGTTTTATATATAGCGCGAACTAGACCCAAATCGGGTATCAGAGCGCTTTACATAGCACCAGTTGCATTACATGAAGACACATTCATTTTTGTTAGGCACGGGCAGATTAAGTGATTTGCCCAGAATCACAGGATGTTCAGCATCATTGATGAGACTCTAACCCTTTTCCCCAGATTCAAGGTTGACTGCCCTAGCCGTTCGGCCAACAACTCCAACTTTCTTTTCAGTTGATCGGTTGTTGGCTTTTGAAATGTAGGGTACTATTTCCAGTTGTTGTCTTGCAATATACCGTGGTGTTGATTTTACCCTCTTTCACTTGAAGCAAAATATCCAAGAAGGTTATCTTGTTAACACTCATATGTGAGGTCAAATGCAAATTATAGGGGTTCTCATTGAGATTTCTTACATATTCTTCAGCATCCAATCTGGAACCGTTCCACAGCAGAAATAATTGTCAATGTAGCGGGTCCAGACCAGAATGCGCTGTATAAATTCTACATTCTCATTTGCCCAGGCCACCTACTTCTCCCACCAGCCCATTACCAAGCCAGCAAAGCAGGTCCCCATAGCAGTCCCCAATATTTGCCTATACAGACTCCTATCATGTATGAAGAGATTGTGCTTCAAACAGACATGGATCATCTCCAGAATCATATGTGAATGTTCCAGGAAACAACCTGGTCTTTTTTTCAAATAGTACTCACATGCACGTACCCCAACATCATGATCAATAGAAGTATAATGGGCAGTGACATCAAGTGTACTCATAATATAGGATTCACTCCAAGTCATTGATTTTAGAATATGATGGAGGTGTTTTAACAAAAAGGATGAGGAACGAACGAATGTATATGGCGGTATTTTCCAAGAAACTTTCATTAGAGGAGACAATAGGTCTCCCGGGGGATTGCGTAAACTTTTATGAACTTTCGTCAGCAGATAGAATGAGGGAATCTTTGGATGTTCAGATCTTAGAAAGTAAAATTCATCCTGATCTAAAATACAGACATCATACCAGTTTTTAAGCTGTGCTTGAAATCTACTAACACAAGCATGATACTCACCATGTGTGATAACCTGATAGCACCCAACAGCCTGCAATTGCCTCATAGCTCCTAGATTGTATTCATCAGTATCCATAATTACCACATTCCCTCCCTTAACACTGTTTTTAATTGCAATAGAGGTATCTTCTTTCAGGGATTGTAGAGCCTTCCTCAATTCCTGTGTTCAGTTATCTATATATCCCACACTCTTTATTCCTAACTGAACTATGCCATGGATAACCATTTCATGAAACGTGTCTATATTTTCGTGCACTGTAATAGGGATAGCACGGGACCTGGGTTTAAAGCCACTTATGCTAGCGGATCTAGTGTTGATAGCCAAACTCTGCATTAGGTATTCCATGTCAACATGGGGATCTAAGCCCTCACTTTCTCTTTATAACGTTTCTAGGGCCAGAAGTACCTCCGCTTCCCTTATAGCCAAATCACATGATGGTATATTGGCAATGAAACAAGACTGACTTTTTGATTTATGGATTTTGTTCTATTTTAATTTTCTAAAGAACAAAAACAAATCAATTCTAGCTTGGGTGTAATCAAATCCCGAGGTTGAGCAAAAAGAAAGTCCAACAATGTTGTTTCATCTTTAGTCAATTCTCTTTGTGACACGATGAGCACAGTCAGTTTGCCCTCTATATTTTCTTCTTTTGACATAAATTCCATTTGCCCTGTGCTCCTTCTCCACTTAATTCGTCAGATCCTGCATCTTTGTTTTTGCCTCTTCCTCGCCCTCTTCTTCTTTCCTGGGGGGGTTTGTCCTTCTTTGGTTTTTCCGCATGCCGAATTAGGCGATACTCATTGTGAAAACCCGAAGCCCCAGCTCTGATTTTAAGATTCTCACCATCATCAGTGCTGATATCTGAGCTGGATCCAGAGTAAATTAGATCCTGTTTTCTCTATACATCCTCTTGGAGCAATTCCTTTCTATAGTATCATATTTTTGGGCAAATGTTAGAAAACACCCTTCCATATAGTCTCTTTTGTCTCTTTGAAATTTCTTTTTTTTTTTTCAATTTTACTTCATTTTCATGTCGTTGTAATCGTTCCATCATCTTATCTTTAAATTCTTTAACAAGATTTAGATTTTCTGCATTAATAATTTCCTCGCGCAGAATTTTTAAATCCTTTCTTATTTTGGTCAAATCTAGTTCTACACATTTGACCAAGATCTCAATCATGCCAGCACTTATTTTGGCCATAAAATTAGTCCATTCCTCTAGTAGCCCCGGATGTGGGACTTCGTATGTACGTACTGTGAAGATCCTTAGCCCTCACGGCATCCATTTCACTTCCAGATGCTTCATCAATGATGTGAGCTCCTATCATTCGCGTATTTCTTTTTTGATAAATTTTTCCAATTTAAACAAGTTTTGTTTTAAAGTCAACGGCCCTGAGTCTCCTGCTATCATTACTCCAACAGTACTGTCGATGATTCCCTCAATGTCACTGGATACATGCTTTGCTTCCTCCAAGCGTTCTTGATCCAAGTCACTCATGGACAGCGTTGTGTATTGGGATGTCATCATCATTGCTCTCCTCGCAGTGCCGAGGGTGTACTCTCTTCCCGAGGCTGTTGACACTGAACTTTATTGTTCACATTTCTTCCTGTTTTGACCAATAAATCCAAAGTCCTCTGTGCATGTACCCCGAATTCAAACCGCTTCAGTATCGTTCTCAACGCAGTACGGGTGAAGCTCACCATGGGAAGGTTGCAGCGTGGGGGATCGCAATAACACACAAAGCAGCTGCTTTTTTGAAAACTCTGTTTCAATCAATCTCATCCACCAGCATCTGGTTGCACCATGACTGGAACGGCACCAGTCAATATCTACCGCAAAGACTCTCGCACACACGAGCAAAGGTGGGCACTCCAGGCAAGTCAAGAAATGTCTTTATTTTCTTACATCACAGTGTCCGTCCTGACGTGTTTTGGCTGATTCCAGCCTTTATCAAAGTCAAATTACATTTGAAATCAATCTTATTTAAAGGCACGGTCAATAAGAGACATGGAAATGAGAACCTCCGTTACTTTCTATGCCTAGTAAATATTCTTTTCACTTTACATATATATTCCATATTCCATGTCATGAGTGATGTAATATGTGACGTCATCAGCAGTGCATTGCACGCGCAGGTTAGAGTGAGTCCAACTAACTATAACGTGGGAATTTCAATGGTTTTATGCGAGTAAAATTTCCAGCTAACTATAACTGGTGTGAAACCTATGGTTTTTTCAGTGAATTTAATAGGTTTTTTAAATGCTAATTCCTAACTATAACTGGTGTGAAACCTATGGTTTTTTCAGTGAATTTCATAGGTTTTTTAAATGCTAATTCCTAACTATATATAGGGCCTCAAACCTATGTTTTTTTCAGTGAATTTCAAAGTTTTTTTAATAGCAAATCTCTATAGCTATGAAATATAATATTTTTTATAATGAATTTTATATTGTATATTTATGTAATACTATTTTTATGTATATTTTTCCCTTTTTTTTATTTGATTTTTTTTGCCCTGGAGTGCTCCCGGTGCGCTTACGGTGAGCGCACGGGTAAGCGCAGTTTTACGGGGCGTTCCCGGTGCGCGTACCGGTGAGCGTCCCGTTAGCGCTATTGCCGCGAACGAAAACAACATCGTGACGTATCGCATAGCCGCGACGCCGTGCGTCATAAGACACGTATCGCGTAGCCGCGAGATGCATCTTATGATGCACGGCGTAAGCGCACCCGGAAGCGCCCGAGCGCATACGATCGCGCAACATAAGCGCCCCGACGCGCTTACGCTACGAGCCCCGGGACGCGCCCCCGGGCGCGTAGCGTAAGCGCGTCAAGCCATGTGACTTTAAAATAACACTTTTCATTGTTTCAGAACATTTTTTTTCCAAATATTGAGAAACCCACCCATTTCTCTCACTATTGCTTTGTACTTGGAGAGAGCAAGAGGTGTCCTGTGCATTATCTGCTTCTCAAAGTTTCCTGATCTACAGCAATGGCTGCAAGGGAGTCATCCAGCAGTGTTTCTGATGGTTTTTTGCCTGAGGACCCTCCTCACCACAAAACAAAGGACCACTTAATTTGGAAATTTTTTGACATCCTTGAAGGAAAAAAAAAGGTTAATGCTGCTAAGGTAACCTGCAAGATATGTGGCACTATTTTATCCAGAGGCAATCCTAATAGGAAATATAGCTTTGGAAATGCCACTTTAATTAGGCATGTCCAGAGAATACACCCAGATAACTATGCCAGGGAGAGTGTCAGGGACCTGGCACGGAATTTACCAAGAGATGGCGGCAGCACCTCCACTGGTGGAGCAACACCTTCAGGAACACCACGTGGAAGAATGGTCCCTAACGTGCAGCCGGTCTTTGCAGGCATAACATTTCTATGCGTGGACTGTGATGAACTGCTCTGTTATGGGGAGCAGAGCGTTGAACTCATTGCTATAAAGAGACAGGAACACCGCTGCCCTCCTTGTCCCTAATTTTTCACAATTTTTTGCTCCTGTTGAGCAGTTTTGGAATCCCTGTTTTTGTTTTTCCCCTGAAAAAAATCCCAAAAAATATAAAATCGTTATAAAAAAGTATAAAAAAATATAAAACAACAAAAAGAATAAAAAAACTGTTCTTTTCAGAACGACCTCCAATTTATAAAAAAAATGCTACATTTTTTAAAAACTGTCATTCTTTTTTCTCCATGGTACGCTCCCCGGTGAAACAAATATATTTTTTTTTGCCCCGCGGGGTCCTTTTATGGCCCCCACATCAAACCTAGGGGGTCAGGGGGGGTCTACCCTGCCCCCTTTTGGTCATTTCCCCCTTTGTTTTTGCCACCTCTTGTGTCTCGATCCTACCGAGACACATAGATGGCGGCCGCTCCGGACTGTTTGGAATGTTAACAGACACCCGAGAGCCGATCAGCTTTCCGCTCGCAAACTCGCGTAGCGCTCTGGAGCGCGCCCCGGTGCACGTACCGGGGCGCGCATATAGATATATATATTTTTTTTAAACTAAATTACTCAAAATCCACTGGAGCACATATCTTGAGACATAGCAAAGGCACATCGGGCTACCAGTCCCTACAATTTTGCCAAGTTTGGTGGAAATCCATTTAGCCGTTCGGGCTAAAAGTGAGTCCAACCGCCCTATGGAAATTAACCACTTGGCTGCTAAGGCACCTGATGATCTTCCATTGACTTTCCATTGAAATCAATGGAAAGTCCATGACGAGTTACCCTTGTCATTAGCGCTGAAGTGGTTAACATGGGGAAAACACGTTTTGGGACCCCCCTTTTCTCTCGGCCCCCGCTTGACGAATCCCCCCCAAACTTTCAGGGAAGGAGCAGACAGGAGCGGGCCATCTTCTTTAAGAAATTCGCGAAGATTCGTCCACCGACGCCAAAGTTATTCCCAATAGAATGTTGCGGATTTCCTATGGAAACTAGGTCCTAACTATAACTACCTACTGGCGACCGCCAGTAGGTAATATATATAATATATATATATATATATATATATATATATATATATATATGTTATTGCACAAGCCTTTCGGGTCCAGAAAAGGAGCAAACTCGAGCCCAGTTTCGTGGTGCGTGTAGTTTGTATTTACAAAATCCATCCATCCATTGGATGATTTTGTTGTAAATAAAAACTACATGCACCACGAAACTGGGCTCGAGTTTGCTCCTTTTCTGGACCCGAAAGGCTTGCGCAATAACAGATTGGGAGGATTGCCCCTTCACTCGAGCCCGCCGCCACTGAGTGGCTGGGAGACCGGCGAAACTGTTTTGGATATATATATATATATATATATATTCACTGAAAAAACCATAGGTTTCACACCAGTTATAGTTAGCTGGAAATTTTACTCGCATAAAACCAATGAAATTCCCACTTTATAGTTAGTTGGACTCACTATAACTTGCGCGTGCAATGCACTGCTGATGACGTCACAAATTACATCACTCATGACATGGTCAGTGACATCACTCATGACATCACTGATGACACCATCCAGTGAATGTGTGTCTTTCTGAAAAATAAATATGTGTTATATATGTATATGTAAAAGTTAATGGAAGAATAAATGTTTAAATAAGTGTTTACATGGATTTTTTTTTTAAACTGATTGGTTAACTGGCTTATTAAGTGTATCTTAGTGAATACATATATTAGTGATTAATGTTTATATATTTAAATATATGTATTAGTGTTTCACTTTGTGTATAAGTGGCTGCATGGGTTGGTGAGTAGCTACATGTGTATGTATATGGGTTATTAGATGTTTTTTTTATTATCAGTATGAGTGTCTGTATGGTTTGGTGGTAGATGCATGAATCACTGACTCTCTGTTTGTATCTGTTTTGAAGACAGCATATGTGCAGGACTGTATGGGTGAATGAGTGTGTATATGTGTGTGTTAGTGAGTGAATGACTGTCTCACTAGTGTCTTTATCAGTAACTACATATGTTTTAATCTAGTATATGTGAATATTGATGTATATAAGTGAGTATATGTGAGAGTAAGAGATTGTAAGAGTTCCTGTTTAAATAAGTATGTGTTTCTATAACTGATTGTTTAAGAGAGTACATATGTGTAATTTTCCTTAGAAGTAAAGTGGTAGTGTGTGTATAGCTGTATATGCAAATAAATGGATGTTCAATAGTTTATTTGCATGTGTGAGTATGTGTGAGAGTATCTTTTGGATGTCTGTCGGTGTGTAACAGGATGTATAGGTGTATCACTACATATGATGAGTGAGTATATGTATGAGTGACTATATAGAACTGTTGGTCAATGAGTGGATGTGTATATAGCTGGTGGAATTATTGAATTCTTTTGAAAATTTTAGTTTCTATTTTTGAATATGTGTTTCAAGGATTACATTACAGTGAAAGGAGGTCTGTCACTCTGTCACAAGGATGGTGTCATCAGTGATGTCATGAGTGATGTCACTGACCATGTCATGAGTGATGTAATATGTGACGTCATCAGCAGTGCATTGCACGCGCAAGTTATAGTGAGTCCAACTAACTATAACGTGGGAATTTCATTGGTTTTATGCGAGCAAAATTTCCAGCTAACTATAACTGGTGTGAAACCTATGGTTTTTTCAGTGAATTTAATAGGTTTTTTTAAATGCTAATTCCTAACTATAACTGGTGTGAAACCTATGGTTTTTTCAGTGAATTTCATAGGTTTTTTAAATGCGAATTCCTAACTATAACCATTGTGAAACCTCTGGTTTTTTTCAGTGAATTTCAAAGGTTTTTTAAAAGCTAATTCCTAACTCTATATAGGGCCTCAAACCTACGTTTTTTTCATTGAATTTCATATGTTTTTTAATAGCTAATTTCTATAGCTATGATATATAATATTTTTTATAATAAATCCTATATTGTACATTTATATAATACTTTTTTTATGTATATTTTTCCCTTTTTTTTTTATTTCTTTGCCTTGGTGCACTCCCGGTGCGCGCACCGGTGAACGCACGGGTAAGCGCAGTGTTTCGGCGCGCCCCGGTACGCGTACCGGGGAGCGTCCCGTTAGCGCTATTGCCGCAAACGAAAACAACATCGTGACGTATTGCGTAGCCGCGTGATGCGTCTTATGACGCACGGCGTAAGCGCTTCCACAAGCGCCCGAGCACATACGATCGCGCAACATAAGCGCCGCCGGGCGCACCCCCGGGAGCGCACCAGGGCGCGTAGCGTAAGCGCGTCGGCTCATGTGACCTGAAAATACCACTTTTCATTGGTTCAGATCAGTTTTGGTTTCCAAATGATGAAAGCCCGGATCATGTGACTTGAAAATAACACTTTTCATTGGTTCAGAACAGTTCTGATTTCCAAATGATGAAAGCCCCCACCTTTTTTCCTCATTCTCACTTTGTTCTTTGAGTGAGGAAGACCTGCTTTTTTCTTACAGATATGGCTACAGTACTATCAGCAGCTGGAGCATCTGCCCCACCACCACCACCACCTCCACCACAAGGACCACCAGAACATCACATTGGTGGTCAAGAAGAAGAGGAGGAGGAGGAAGAGGAGGAAGAGAGAAGGCACTTCCTGCCTGAAGACAATCCCCCATACAAACCTAGGGAGCACTTCATATGGGATTTTTTTATAATCCCAAGGGGTTCCAAAAAAGTAAACGCTGCAAAGGTGACCTGTCTCATCTGTAATGCTGTGCTATCCAGGGGAAACCCTGCAAAAAAATATTCCTTTGGGAATCATACAATGATTCGGCACATGCAGCGTTTGCACCCTAATAACTATTCTGCAGCAGAGGTGAGAGAACTCTGCAGAAACCTACCCCAATCATCTTCCAGAACCTCAACAACCAAAGAACCCACTCCATCGGGTCCAGAGGCAAGAGAGATGATTCCAAATATACAAACAAAGTTTGGGGGATACAAAATTGTTTGTATATATGTAACAAAACAATTAGTTATGGTCAGCAAAGCATTACACTAATCAATGTTGCTGGTGATAACCACAAATGCCCGAAGAAACCCTAATTTTTCCTGGTTTTTTTTTGCTCCAGTTGAGCCATTTTCAATTCCCTGTTTTTTGGTTCTCCCCATAAAAAATACAAAAAAAATATAAAACTGTTAAAAAAAAACAACTCTATCATTCTTTTTTCTTAAGGGTACGCTCCCTGGTATGCTCCCCGTTGCGCGTACCGGGCTAACCCACCCCCCCCCCGCGAAAATCGGAAAATTTTCTTCTTTTTTGGTCCCGCGGGGCCCTTTTATGGCCCCCACATCAAACCTAGGGGGTCAGGGGGGGTCTACCCTGCCCCCTTATGGTAATTTCCCCCTTTGTTTTTGCCACCTCTTGTGTCTCGATCCTACCGAGACACAAGATGGCGGCCGCTCTGGACTGTTTGGAATGTTGACAGACACCCGAGAGCCAATCAGCTTTCCGCGCGCGAACTCGCGTTACGCGCCGGGTGCGCTCCCCGGTGCGCGTACCGGGGGGCGCTTATAGATATATATATTTTTTTGAACCTAAATTACTCAAAATCCTCTGGAGCACATATCTTGAGACATAGCAAAGGCACATCGGTGTACCAGTCCCTACAATTTTGCCAAGTTTGGTGGGAATCCATTCAGCCGTTCGGGCTAAAAGTGAGTCCAACCGCCCTATGGAAATTAACATGGGGAAAACATGTTTTGGGACCCCCCTTTTATCTCGGCCCCCGCTTCACGAATCCCCCCCAAATTTTCAGTGAAGGAGCGGAGTGGAGCTGGCCCCCTAGTTTGAGAAATTCGCGAAAATTCGTCCACCGGGGCCAAAGTTATTCCCAATAGAATGTTGCAGATTTCCTATGGAAACTAGGTCCTAACTATAACTACCTACTGGCGACCGCCAGTAGGTAATATATATATATATATTACCTACTGGCGATAGCCAGTAGGTATATATAGTTAGGACCTAGCTACCATAGGAAATCCACAACATTCTATTGGGAATAACTTTGGCGCCGGTTGAGGAATTTGCGTGTAATTTTCCAAAATTTCGGCCAGCTCCGCTGCGCTCCTTCCCTGAAAGTTTCGGGTAGATTCGTGAAGTGGGGGCTGGGAAAAAAGGGGGGTCCCAAAACGTGTTTTCCCCATGTTAATTTCCATAGGACGTTCTGACAAGGCTAGAGCCCGAACCGCTGAACGGAATTACACCAAACTTGGCAACATTGTAGGGACTGGTACGCAGAAGTGCCTTTGCTATATTTGGTGAAAATTGCTCCAGTGGTTTTTATGAAAATTAACTTCAAAAACACATATATATCTGGGCAGGGCCTAACCACACATCTCATCGTGAGATCTGATTGGCTGTCAGCACTTCATCCAAGAAGTGTTGGCAGCCATCTAGGGACCAATATACATGATAGCACCTCATTAAAAAGCATTGTAGTTAATAGAGGGTTTTAGGACTTTAGTTACATTATAAATCATTTGTTGATGGTACCATACTCATTTTATGAATTGTGGTGTGTTCTAAGGTGATTTTACCATGTGAAAAAGCCTTCTGCTGGGATATCATGAATCGTGTTTGAAAGAAAACTATTATCTCATGCTTTTCCCACAGTGGTCTGGAAGGGGATCTATACGCTAAACTGAAAGCATATTTTCAGTAAATTCACATTATCTTTATCAGTCATGTGAGAATGAAGTCTGACATTCTCAGTAAAACATGTACATCCAACAAGGACAGAGACTGTCAGTTGATTCCTTTGTGTTCTACTGCAGCCTCCTAGAGTGTTCTAAAGAACAACTAGAGCGCTAACAGTCCTACTTATTACAAAGGTATGGCACACCTGAAGCCATCTTGATTGGAATAAAGTGGTAACTCTTAAAACATTTAATTTAAAAAGGAACAAAATGAGGGGGTATATTTTGCCATAGAAAGTATGATTAGTGCTGCATAAAGAAAAATGAGGGCACATTTTGAGTAACTTCCCAAATCCTCTTCTATTTCATTAAAAAATTCTGACATGCAGTCTCCCAAGATGGCCACCAGAGACAAAAGAGCCCAAATGTAGCCCAAATATCACCCAGATGTAGCCCAAGTATAGCCCAATGACAGAATGTCCCAGAGTGTTCTAAAGAACAACTAGAGCGCTAACAGTCTTACTTATGACAAAAGTATGGCACACCAGAAGCCATCTTGATTGGAATGAAGTGGTAAGTCTGAAAATATTTAATTTAAAAAGGAAAAAAATGAGGGGGTTCATTTTGCCATAGAAAGTATGATTAGCAGCAGACTTCCCTGGTGAGCAGTAGCTTTACTACAGTGATCTAATGAGCAACTAGAGTGCTAACATTCAGAATTTATGGCAAATGTGTGACACATCTGAATGCCTTCTTGATGGAACCAAAGTAAACAAGCATTGAAAATGCAATAGATCTCGCCCTCGTTTAAGTTAAAGCCATTCTGTTTCTAATGAGGTGGCTTTTTAGCTTTGCTTTTATTAGTGTTTTTAAAACTTTCATGTAAATAACATGCATATATGTATATGTATGCATGCATTTATATTTGTATTTATATAGATATGCAGATTCTATATGTTTATATATGTATGTATATATATATATACACATACATAAATGCATATGCATATATATGCATATATATATGTGTATATGTGTGCGTGTAGAGAGGTAGAGAGGTAGAGGTGTAGAGGTAGAGAGGTAGAGGTAGAGAGGTAGCGGTAGAGAGGTAGTGACTAGTAGAGAAAGAAGTAGAGAGAGGTAGAGAGGTAGAGAGAAGAGAGTGAGTAATAGAGTAGAGCGTGAGTAGTAGAGAGTAGTAGAGAGCAGTAGAGAGAGTAGCAGAGAGTGAGTAGTAGAGAGTAGTAGAGTGAATAGTAGAGTGAGTAGTAGAGAGTAGTAGAGAGTGAGTAGTAGAGAGTAGTAGAGAGTGAGTAGCAGAGAGAGAGAATAGTAGAGAGTAGTAGAGAGTGAGCAGTAGAGTGAGTAGTAGAGAGAGAGTAGTAGATAGTGAGTAGTAGAGAGTAGTAGAGAGAGAGTAGTAGAGAGTGAGTAGTAGAGAGTAGTAGAGAGTGAGAAGTAGAGAGTGAGTAGTAGAGAGTAGTAGATAGTGAGTAGTAAAGAGTGAGTAGTAGAGAGCAGTAGAGAGTGAGTACTAGAGAGTAGTAAAAAGTGAGTAGTAGAGAGTAGTAGAGAGTGAGTAGCAGAGAGAGAATAGTAGAGAGTAGTAGAGAGTGAGTAGTAGAGTGAGTAGTAGAGAGTAGTAGAGAGAGAGTAGTAGAGAGTGAGTAGTAGAGAGTAGTAGAGAGTGAGTAGTAGAGAGTGAGTAGTAGAGAGTAGTAGAGAGAGAGTAGTAGAGAGTGAGTAGTAGAGAGTGAGAAGTAGAGAGAGAGAATAGTAGAGAGTAGTAGAGAGTGAGCAGTAGAGTGAGTAGTAGAGAGTAGTAGAGAGAGAGTAGTAGATAGTGAGTAGTAGAGAGTAGTAGAGAGAGAGTAGTAGAGAGTGAGTAGTAGAGAGCAGTAGATAGTGAGTAGTAAAGAGTGAGTAGTAGAGAGAGAGTAGTAGAGAGTGAGTAGTAGAGAGTAGAGAGTAGTAGAGAGTGAGTAGTAGAGAGTAGTAGATAGTGAGTAGTAGGGAGTGAGTAGTAGAGAGAGAGTAGTAGAGAGTAGTAGAGTAGTAGAGAATGAGTAGTAGAGAGTGAGTATTAGAGAGTAGTGGAGTAGTAGAGAGTAAGTAGTAGAGAGTAGTGGAGAATATTCCAAAGTTTGGCACAGCACCACTTGCACAATAAGTCCAATCAAATCATATCACTTAGAGTCCTTATTGAAGCGCTGAATCTTGGTGTATATTCAAATGCTTTTATTTTCCTTAAGTTTATGTACCACAGCCAGCTGACGCGTTTCGTTCTGTACAACAGAACTTCTTCAGGGCGTTCTTATTTCCTTCAAGTTATGTCGGTATCCTGTTGTCATATAACTAGATATTTCTTCCAAATGTTAGACGGGACGTAAGTACATTCTTATTCAAAGTGACTAGGTATCAATTTTACCCACACAATTCGGGCAGACTTGAATAATTTATAGCATCCTCAAAGTCAGTCTTTCAAAAATTCCAAAGTATAGCACATGATAATCCAAATCCAAATGTTTCTCAAGAAAAGTCATTTTCAATCGTTCAGAATTTCAGCGTTTGGGCAGATATGACCCAGGGACTCCCAGTATGCAAGGGGAATTAGTCCCCCCTCTGCAAACGCGCCAGTGGCCTGCGTTGCAGAGAGGTGTAAAAAGAGGCATAGCCTCATTACACCTCTGTGCAATGCAGCCCCCTGGCGCATACTGGAGGTTCCAGGTGGGCTAGTTGGCCCCCAGGGACCCCCAGTATGCAAGGGGAATTAGTTGCCCCTCTTCAAACATGCACGGGGGCTGCGTTGCAGAGAGGGGTAAAAAAGGGTGTGGCCTCATTACACCTCTCTGCAATGCAACCCCCTGGCGCATACTGGAGGCTCCTGGTGGGCTAGTTGGCCCCCAGGGACCCCCAGTATGCAAGGGGAATTAGTTCCCCCTCTGCAAACACGCATGGGGGCTGCGTTGCAGAGAGGTGTAACAAGGGGCATAGCCTCATTACACCTCTGCAATGCAACCTCCTGGCGCATACTGGAGGTTCAAGGTGGGCTAGTTGGCCCCCCAGGGGCCCCCAGTATGCAATGGGAATTAGTTCCCCCTCTTCAAACATGCACGGGGACTGCGTTGCAGAGAGGTGTAAAAAGGGGAGTGGCTTCATTACACCTCTCTGCAATGCAGTCCCCTGGCGCATACTGGAGATTCCTGGTAGGCTTTCAGATCTTATGTAGTTAGGAATTAGCATTTAAAAAACCTTGCGAATTCACTGAAAAAAACATAGGTTTCAGGCCTTATATAGTTAGGAATTAGCATTTAAAAAACCTTTGAAATTCACTGAAAAAACCATAGCTTTCAGGCCTTATATAGTTAGGAATTAGCATTTAAAAAACCTTTAAAATTCACTCAAAAAATTATAAGTTTTATAGTTAGCTGGACATTTCACTCATACAAAACCATTGATGCTCCTATATAGTTAGTTGTACTAACTATATTTCGTGCACCCGCAATCCACTGCTGATGATGTCACATATTACATCATTCATGACATGGTCAGTGACATCACTGATGACATCTCAAATGACATCACTGATGACATCATCCGCGTGACAATCACATACACCTTTTCATACACTAGTAAAATCCTTCATCACTCTTTGTAAAATACAGAGTATCATATTTGAATCCATTGTTACAGCAATACAAGTATCTAAAAACCCACTCAGTGATTCATAGATGTATACACACATCTAATCACTTACCTGTAGATTCACTCATACATGCTGTCAATGAACAATAGAACACTATAAAAAATACTTATACACCTAAATCGACATAACACACCAGCACACATCCTATTCACATATGAAGTCATCCTACTCACTTATGAAAACAATGGATCATACTTACATATTTACTTAGCTACACACTTATACAAACACAACACAACACAACTTCATCTATTCATTGAGATAGTAAGTCATACTTAGTGAATTATAAAATCATTATTACAAGTATAAAGTTATCCATACAGTCAATCAAACAATCATTGAGTCTTATGTATACTTATTAATATACAACAACTGACACATACACTGCCTTTTATTTTTCTAGTTTGTTGGACATGTACCATTGAGAAATATATTTGCTCATCACCACACCCATAAAGATATTCACTCACCCAAACAACTGTTAGAACATGTAGTTTTAACTTCATATATCAAGTGAATCAACTATTCACACATCTTTGGGCAGTCACACCCCACCGAACCTCACACACATTCACTCTCCCATACAAATACTCAGTTAACTAATCAATAACTAATACAGACTTTCACATAGCTAGTAACCAACTGGAGAACCAGTTTACACAACAACTGACAAAGTGATACAGATAATCAAACAGTTTAGTCACTATCCACTATATTTAGTGAGACACTTTAAATTGGTCAAGTAAACAGTCAATTACACTGCAACTAAATACTCCATCCAAATATTTATTTTTATATATCCACTCATTCTTCAATGCAAATTGCTATATATATAATGCATATTTAAATAACGAAGCAAACTACATTCACTGGATGATGTCATCAGTGATGTCATCAGTGATGTCATTTGAGATGTCATCAGTGATGTCACTGACCATGTCATCAATGATGTAATATGTGGCATCATCAGCAGTGGATTGCGGGTGCGCGAAATATAGTTAGTACAACTAACTATATAGGAGCAATTTCAATGATTTTGTATGAGTGAAATGTCCAGCTAACTATAACACCCCTAAACTCCTAACTATATAAGGCCTGAAACCTATATACATATATATATACATATATATATATATATATATATATATATATATATATATATATATATATATATATATATATATATATATATATATATATATATATATATATTACCTACTGGCAGTCGCCAGTAGGTATATATAGTTAGGATTTTTTCTCTATGGGATTTTTGAAAATTCTATGTCTAATAACTTTGGCGTTTGTGGACGGAATTGGCTGAAATTTTCAGGAAAATGGCACATTTTGTTTCTGAGCAGCCCCTGAAAATTGGGGGGGGGTTCGTCCAGGGGGGGTCGAGAAAAAAGGGGGGTCCCAAAACGTGTTTTTAACATTGAGTTTTCCATAGGGCGGTTGGCCTCACTTTTAGCCCGAACGGCTGAATGGATTTGCACGAAACTTGGCAAAATTGTAGGGACTGGTAGCCCGATGTGCCTTTTGTAGGTCTCAATATATGTGCTCCAGTGGATTTTGAGAAATTAACGTTTAAAAAAAGATATATATCTGTAACAGCGGACCGGGCAGCGCTCCGGTTCGCGTACTTTTCGCGCAACGGAGCTTTGTGAAGCGAAGCTGATTGGTTCTCCGGCGTCTGTCAACATTCCAAACAGTCCGTAGCGGCCGCCATCTTGTCTCTCGGTAGGATCGAGAGACAAGAGGAGGCGAAAGGGAAGGGGCAAATGACGATAAGGGGGCATAGTAGATCCTCCCTGACCTCTTAGGTTTGATGTACCATTTTGCCAAGTTTGGTGTAATTCCGTTCAGCCATTCAGGCTGTAGACGTATCTAAATGTCAATAATCGAACGGCTGAATGGATTTGCACGAAACTTGGCAAAATATTAGGGACTGGTAGCCCGATGTGCCTTTGCTAGGTCTCAATATATGTGCTCCAGTGGATTTTGAGAAATTAACGTTTAAAAAAAGATATATATCTGTAACAGTGCTCCGCTTCGCGTACTTTTCGCGTTACGGAGCTTTGCGAAGCTGATTGGTTCTCCGGCGTCTGTCAACATTCCAAACAGTCCGTAGCGGCCGCCATCTTGTCTCTCGGTAGGATCGAGAGACAAGAGGAGGCCAAAGCAAAGGGGGAAATGACCATAAGGGGGCATAGTAGATCCTTCCTGACCTCTTAGGTTTGATGTACCATTTTGCCAAGTTTGGTGTAATTCCGTTCAGCCATTCAGGCTGTAGACGTATGTAAATGTCCTATGGAAAATTGCATGGGGAAAACACATTTGAAAGTGTTGAAATTTAGAACCAATTAAAATGTTACTTTGGTTTTGTATTTGTGTGTGATGAAAGTTAATTGGTTATGTATATATGTCAAATGAGAGGAAACCACAGCCATTTTGTGATACTACTGTCTGAGGTACATTTGTGAGGAATTTTTGGTGGTGAATTTCTGGTGTTTGATTTACACAGTACTAACACTTCTCCTACTTTTAAAAAGGTGAGTTGTTAATTTGTAAGGGGAACTATGTTGTACACTTGAAGATAATTTGAAAAAAAAATTCTGTTATTTATTTGCAGTCCTTTCTGTTATACTAAATACTTGATAAAGTTAGTTTTATATTATGTATTACTAAAAACGATAAATGAAAGTGATTATTTTTTTCTGCAATTTACAGCAAGCAATTTCAAAATAAAATGGCTCACAATGAAGAGACCGTGGCAATTTCTTTTGAATTGTCCACTACATTGATTGAAATTGAGAGCACCAATAATGAAATATTGTTACATGGAGGAGATGACTTGTATGATTCCATTAGATTGATTGAAATGGACAGCACCAATAATGAAATATTGTCACAAGGAGGAGATGACTTGAATGATTCCACTACATTGATTGAAATTGAGAGCACCAATAATGAAATATTGTCACAAGGAGGAGATGACTTGTATGATTCCATTAGATTGATTGAAATGGACAGCACCAATAATGAAATATTGTCACAAGGAGGAGATGACTTGAATGATTCCACTACATTGATTGAAATTGAGAGCACCAATAATGAAATATTGTCACGAGGAGATGACTTGAATGATTCCACTACATTGATTGAAATTGAGAGCACCAATAATGAAATATTGTCACAAGGAGGAGATGACTTGAATGATTCCACTACATTGATTGAAATTGACAGCACCAATAATGAAATATTGTCACAAGGAGGAGATGACTTGAATGATTTTTTTGATCAATCTGTTGATGGCGAATTTATCGAATGTTTGGAGACCATAGAGTTACAAGAATCATCATTGCAGACTTTTCATGAGGAAATTGCTGATGAGGACATGTTACTAGTTCTTTCAAATTTAGAAAATTCTGAAGAATAAATGTATATTTAGAAATCAAAAATTGTTTGAGACATTATTCATTTTTATTTTTAATTTATGAGGTTGTAGCGAAGTGATTGTAGTATAAAATGAGACTTATAGTATAGAGTGCAACATTTTTATGTTACATGGTAAGTTTACTCATATTTACTTCCCTTCTGCCACTATATTATCTCCAATGTGTATTTGACATCTCTTCTTCATCTCCGGCCTCCTTTCTCTCACTGTGTGTCTCCGATGCATCTTATCGCTGCTATTTTGTGTAATTACAGAAGACAGTAAAATAAAATAGTTCGGAACGTGAAAAGGGGGCAAAGTAGAGTACCCCTCACCCCGTAGGCCTTTTCAGGCGGTCCCAAAAGGATCAGTTTCTGCTTTCCTGAGAGATTATGGTATGAGTTCCATATACCACAATAATTTGCATTACAACATGCAAGATATCTATCTCCTATTACCAACTTTTGGAGATATTCGCGCTAAGCGCGAATATCTCAAAAAAGTTATACCTGCCCTGAGCAGTTCTTAGCCATGTTATCCAATGGGAGGTGGATAACATGGCTAAGAGCATTAGCTCGGTAATGCATGAATATCGCTGACTTTTTAGCGATATTCATGCATTGCGGCCGTTTTTTATCGCATTTGCGATAAACCTTGATAATAGCAAGGTTTATCTTCGATAATTTCTGACGATGCTTAGCGGTAAAAAATTCGTTGGTAAGCATCGTTAGCGATAAATATCGCTTAACTTTGGTAATATGCACCAACGTCTGTTAACGTTCGATTCGAAGGAAATGAGGAAGTGTTGAAAAACATTGTTTGCGCCATCTTGCCTTTTTTGAAATGCCACACTTTTGTTGTGCACGGCAGCCATTTTAGATGCCTTGACCAGACCCACTCTCTGCACGCTGTCGATTCGTAGCATGGCTCCCCACCCTCGCAAGCATCTTCCCCAGGCACTGGTCACCCCCGCTCTCTGTCTTATGCATGGGCAATAAACCTCCCCCCATCTGCGCTGCTCTTCCCTGAGAATCACACTCTGTGCCCGCCCGACACCTCCCTTTCGCCCTATTCACTACCGCACCCTCTGACACTCCTCTTCCTCTGTGTCCGATTGTCCAGGCTATCAGCTAGCCCTGCAGATGTAGTTTATGGCTCCAGCTGTAAAGAATCACCCCTCTTTAAAGGAGTTATAGTAGATCAAGGCCCACACCCGATGAGATCCGTCACACCACACGTGTTCCTACTATCTGAAAACCATCCTGTATTGTGATTGTGGAGGGGACCGAGCCTGAAGCGGAAGATTCCAGGAATGACTCTTTGTACATCAAAGTTTTTACAATTATGTGTCACATTAAAAATATATAGCACTCCAACAAAGTAGTAGGAATATAAAACTTTAATAACATATAAATATATACAACAAAACAAAAACAGTAAAAACATTTAAACAACGAAGAGACCGTGGCAATTTCTTTTGAATTCCTGATAAGGACATGTTACTAGTTCTTTCAAATTATGAAAATTCAGAAGATGTTGCCTGGGGGTGGGTCGTCAGTAGCAGTCTGTTGTGCGAATAGTTCCAAGGCAGCAGAACGCGCTGAAATCTAGATGGCACGAAAGTGATGTCTAGTAAGTTGCCGCCCAGCAAATAACGGCGTGGGGCGCCGCGGGGGTGAGTGAGTCCAGTAGGCACCACAGCTATTCTTACCGGCATTGCAGAATTACTGCTGGGGACAATGCCTGTGCTGTAGCAGGGTCACAGCAGAAACAAAAAGGATTCTGTTGAAGATGTTGTTGGTTTTCAATTTGAAAACAGTTCTGGTGTCAACTGCTATGCTAATGTAGTGGTTAATGTTTTGTTTTCTCTAGAAAATGTAAAAGAGGGGGAGGCAGTCCAAAGTTCCGTTAAAAGGGCAAAGGAAAGGATCGGTGGTTTGAACTATCAGTCAAAAAGGGGAGGGGGTGCAACAATTTTTCCTACCGGGTCACACTGTGCTTTCACCGGAACTGAGGTCTGCAGGATTCTAGTAATTCAAAGTGAGGCTGGCGCCAGCATGGGAGCGCCGACGTCCCGCGGATACAGTTTCGTCACTCCACGGGCGATTATGGCAGTCATTCCCCATCGGGGGTGTCTGCGGGGGTCGGAGACTCCCGCGGCTCCTGTAGAATCTTCAAGGTCGTGGAGGACTACGGTGGTGGAGTCAACCAGTGACTGGGCCATTTCTTTATGCTGGGCCCGCTCTTGCCAGGTCGACCGCCATTTTGAGAGTTCGGTAGCTACTGGCGATCGCGGGGTCAAATGAGCGGACGGGCTCCACCCTGCCGGGCGAGACGTTGCAGCATCGCCACAGTGGAAGAACCCTTTTCCGGGCGCTTGGAGCGCCGAGGGTGCAGGTGGGAAGCCTCCACTGGGGAGGCGGGAGAGGCCTGTTCGCATCGTCTCTCCCTCCCAGTGCACCCCACGGCGTCTCGCTTGAGATTTGTTATGGCCGGACCAGGCGATGAGGACGAGGGGGGGGGTCGGAGGCATGTGCAAGACATCCCCCCCCAGTGTTGTCGCAGCCATTATTCAAGAGAGAAGAAGTGTCCCGTCCGTCTTCGGGCCGGGCTTCCGGTGGATGTCGGCCGGACGCCCCTGGCTCTGGCCCCATGAACGGGTTTCTTGGTTTATCGGCTGCAGCCGGATCTCGTCGGCCTCGGCCCCCCGACCGTGGGTGGCCGATCCGGAAGAGCATGTGGCGGGACTACCTGCAACTCTCAAGGGCCACCGCGGCCGGACTGGGAGAGATAGGGGAGGGTCGAGGAGACATTCCCCCCCCCTGAAACTCTTCAGCGTTGTAAAGGCAATCCCCTGGCCGGGTCCCGCAGCAGGATCCGCCTTATATGGGCTGCTCCCGGCTGGGCGTAGCCGCAACCCTGCCCCACCTTGGAAGTTTCCAGAGTGGGGGCGGATGTTCTACTGACTTGCATTTTCCCTAGTCTATCGTTTTTTTTGGCGTGGCAGGCGGTGGGACAGCGAGGGGTGATTTGGTTTCTCTTACTGTTTTTCTGGTCTCTCACCACTGGCATATTTCTAACGTTTTCTTGTTTCTAGGACATTAATAGGTTTTATCATTATGTTATGTTATCGTTTCTTTGTTCGTTGTTTAATAAAAGTTTATGTTCATCAGTGGCCTACTGATTTTCGTTTTCCTATTCTTTTCTTTCCAGGTTGTTTCATGCTAAAGTTTCTGTTAACAGGATACAGTGATCACTTCGTTATTATTGCATATGTCCTTTTCACTAGGGGTGCTCTCTGGTCGGGCCAGATGACATATCTCTAGTAAATGGTCCGGGTGAAACAGGTGCATCAATCAGTGGGGAGTAGATAGGCATGACAGATTACAACGGGGGAGAAAGGTCCGCATTACGTACCCTTTCACTATTTGCAAAGATTTTCCTACGTATATTTGCAAACAGGGAATACCTCCAAAAAGAACCAATTCCCAAACAGTCAATGTTTGGGGAAACAATCAATCAATGAGGAACGAAATAGGCACGACGTGTTAAAGGTTTGCGTTACCTACCCTTCACTATCTGCAAAGGGAGAGAGAATATTCCTATTCTTCCTCGTTTGCAGGCAGAGAAGATTCTTAAGAGAACCAACTTCGAACAATTCAATGCTCGATTCAAACAATCAAGAAGGGGTACTGTGAACACAAATGAACGCCGCTTATGTACATACACATTGGTATTATCAACAGGTTGTTCCTAATGTTTCTATTTTAGGGAGGTCAAAAAGAGATCCCATTAGTGGCCTACTGATTTTGCTCGATTCCTTTTCTTTTTTTACACGATTTTTCGCTATCTGCAAAGACTAAACAGAGTATAGCTACTCTGTGCTTGTTTGTAAATAGAGAATGAACCAAAGAGAACAATCAATGAAATGGAGAGAGAAGCAGGCACGACGGATTACAACGGGGGCAAAGGCCTGCGTTAACTACCCTTCACTATCTGCAAAGAGAGAGTACTCCTAATAGAAATGAGGGGTGGGGGGCAGCATTCAAAGCAGATCAGTGTGCATAAACACGAAAATGTTTTTACTTACCACGTACTTGACAGTCGACAGCTTATGATATTTGCTATTAAAAAACCATTGAAATTCACTGAAAAAACCATAGGTTATAGACCATATATAGTTAGGAATTAGCATTTAAAAAACCTTATTTTACTCACACAAAACCATTGAAATTCCATATATAGTTAGTTGCACTAACTATATATCGCGCACCCGCAATCCACTGCTGATCATGTCACATATTACATCATTCATGACATGGTCAGTGACATCACTGATGACATCACTGATGACATCACTGATGACATCATCCAGTGACTGTGTGTTTCTGTAAAGTTTAAATATGTTAGATATATTGAAGAATGAGTGGATGTATAAGTGTCTCGATGAAGGATTTAGTAGGTGCGTGACTGACTGTATGAGTGAGTGAATAAATGTGTCGTACTAAATGTATGGGTTAGTGACTAAACTGCCTGAATGTTTGCTTCAGTATGTCTGTTGTGATGTAAACTGCTGCATGTGTGGATCATTAGCTATACGAGAGGCTACATATGTTATTGATTGGTTGCCCAAGTATTTGTATGGGAGATTGAGTTTGTGTGGGGGTGGCTGGGAGGTGTGTGACTCTGTGCATAGATGTGTGAGCAGTTGATTCACTAGGTGTATGAGTTCAAGAGTGCATGTGGAAACAGCTACATGGGCGGTTGACTGTGTGCATGAGTGTATTGATGAGTGAATGGATATGTCAATGCTACATGTCATAGTAAGTACATATGTAAAACACAGTACATGTGAGAGTTGGCATATATAAATAACTGTGCATGAGAGCCACTGAATGTGTGAGTGGCTGTATGGATCATTGTGAACTTGTATCAGGGATTGTATAAGAGAGTAAATATGTGTTAGTATATGTTTGAATAAGTAAGGTGTGTATAACTGTATAGCTGAGGAAATAGAGGTGTGATTGATTCTTTGCATGACTGACTAGGTGTGTGAGTAACTCCATGGATGAGTAACAGTGTGTGAGTGTCTGTATACACTGAGTGTATCTAAGGTTTTATTAGAGTCTGAAGAGGTTTATCGTATTAGCACAAGAATGATGTCAAATGAGATGTCATCAGTGATGTCATCAGTGATGTCATGTGAGATGTCATCAGTGATGTCATCAGTGATGTCACTGACCATGTCATGAATGATGTAATATGTGACATGATCAGCAGTGGATTGCGGGTGCGCGATATATAGTTAGTGCAACTAACTATATATGGAATTTCAATGGTTTTGTGTGAGTAAAATAAGGTTTTTTAAATGCTAATTCCTAACTATATATGGTCTATAACCTATGGTTTTTTCAGTGAATATATATATATATATTTCAAAGTTGTCCTGTGCTTGGAGGACGCTACTCCACATGGGTTAGTTCACAGAACATTTATTTGCAACAAAACAGCATTTCAGGCAGAGTTCGTTCAAAGACGCCCTGACGCGTTTCGAGGCAACATGCCTCTTAATCATAGGGCAAAGCCGTTGGTGCGCGGCTGCGCATTACAACCTATTTAATCCCATTCTGCATGCCGCTCCCACATGGGTATTGCTACAGCATGCTGGGAGTTGTAGTGCTATTAATCCATCCAGTGGGTGATTGCGTGCCTCTGATGACTTTCCGAGCATCAACCTTCATTGTCACTTAATCCATCTTGTTTTAAAACCCTCCAGTGAGCCTCCGCCTGAGAAGCTGTCTCCCAATCAAAAAGCAATCCATGTGCCGCACATCATACCAGCATGATTCCGGCATGCAGCCCCGCCGTTTCTTCACGCGGGCGGTGCATCCTCCCACAGCTGGACTGCTGTGTTAGAAAAAAAATTCCAAAGTTGTCCTGTGCTTGGAGGACGCTACTCCACATGGGTTAGTTCACAGAACATTTATTAGCAACAAAACAGCATTTCAGGCAGAGTTCGTTCAAAGACGCCCTGGCGCGTTTCGTGGCAACATGCCTCTTAATCATAGGGCAAAGCCGTTGGTGCGCGGCTGCGCATTACAACCTATTTAATCCCATTCTGCATGCCGCTCCCACATGGGTATTGCTACCGCATGCTGGGAGTTGTAATGCTATTAATCCCTCCAGTGAGTGATTGCGTGCCTCTGATGACTTTCCGAGAAAACAGAGATGGGCCTTAGCTCTAACTCAGCAAGGCTGAGCTAATTAACTATAGAACAACACAAGTGCCAATACTGAGCTTTACTCCTAGAATATTTTAGACTGACTATATAAATAAAACATAATAGTCTGCTTTTCAAATTGCACCAATCCAATGGTTTATTCTACTTTTTTGAATTCATTATTTTTGCAAAAAATGTATAATTCTTTGTGCATCACAATACACTGAAAATATATACAACAAAATTATATATGTACACACTCCAATCCAAAAAACTCACTTTACATACTGACATAACATCCCTTTATCCACACATTTGGCCAAAACATTGAATCCACATTCAAACTTCACACATTCATCATACAAAATGGTCCCAATGTCAACAAAACAAGAGAATGAAGCAAATTATTCAAATACAACAATTTCCTCAGTTTTGTGTATTTTCTAACATAATTCTAACATAATACAAATTCAGAAATTTGCCCTCCTATTTACAACAATGTTTTCTATGTGACCTGGGACCAGGTCGGTCGACGTGTTCGGTTCTCCTCAGGACCAACTGACTCTACAGAAAAAACAAGACAAACAAACTTTTAGGATTCTTCTGATCTAATATTGAAACGGCCATCAACACAATCAGTGTCCCTCCTTATAACCATCCCTACCTTTAGTCATCAGGATCAATGATCATCTTACGTGATTTAATTATGTCACTCTCTGGTACATGCAAAAGAAGAGATAGGAAAGAACATAAATCACATTTAGACACTGAATGATCAATGATTGTCTCTGTCCCCCCTCTTTTAGAACACGCAAGGCATTTACCCACAGTTTTTCGCGGGTCCTGTCTAGATGGGCAGCAGTATGTCCTGCAATTGAAAAGCGATTGCTGAATAATATTCTTACTAACCCGTCCATTACTATACTCTCAAAAGGCTGCAGCTTACCGTTACATATACGGCTGCCCACGCCTTCAGCAGCGTCCGCTGCGCGTTTGTTTGGTTTCCGCACGGTAACTGGTGGAAGGAAACCAAAAGCATGATTAGGCAATTTTCAAGCGCTGGCTCAGATCTGATGTTATATTTCAAGATGCCAGCGCGTGGACGTCTAAGTAAATCCCGGATTACCGAAAAAACGGGCTCCTTTCTTTTTTCTTTGAACAAACCAGTAGATTGAGTCTCCGTGAACAAACAGGCTCTTTGCTTCCGCAAGTTGTGATGCATACGGCCTCAATGCCTGTGATTGGCTCATAACTGTTTTCTGAAAGTCACCTGGTCGACGTTTAGGATCTTGGGAGTTGTAGTTGTCAAGGTTGTTCCAAGTTCTTCAACTTTATTAAGAAACCATATGTGTCAAATGGCGCATTTTTAATTTATATTCAGCCCAGTTGATTTGTGGAAGTTTCTTGATTTGTACATCAGCCAGCGTTCAAGTCCGTTAATATCTTAAGCTTGATATAAAATTCTGCCAAACAAGAGGAATCTGCAGTTGTGTTGTAATTCAGAACAACATTGGGTTTAAATATTTCAGAAATCTCATTCATGCCATTAATGGCGGTGTTGAATTTCATAATTAACAACGCCTCGCGTTGACTCAATTTTGCGTCCAGGTCTCCTCCACGTGGATCCTTGTCAATCTTAGATAACACTGTCCTTTTCAGATCTTTTCCTTTATGATCTTTTGCAACCCAATGATTCACCAATGGTGCATTCACCACCGTTCTTCATATTCTTGATTTATGCTGCGTAATTCTCTGTCGCACTTCCTGGCTAGTCTTCCCTATGTATAACTTAGGACATGGCCAGTAAACAAAGAAAGAGTGTCCACCGGTAGTATTTAACCACAGTCTGGAACAAGTAAACGGCTTCACTTAAGACGTTAAAGAAAGCCCTCACTCACCACCTAGTGATGACATGCTTCATCATCGGGCCCCACCAAAGAGACCGAGTGTCTCTTTGGTGTGCTACAACGCCAGATTTACTGCGGAGCGGGTTAGGGAGTTCAGGCAGTGATGTGCAAAGAAAAACCAGTGAGTGGTGGATGGTTAAAAAATAGTCCGTAATGTATCAAAATTAACTTTATTCTAATGATCACTAGGGACAAGTTTATAAAAAATTATGTGTCGGAAATTCGTCCACAGGTATTAGAGTGGTAGTTTCCTACATATCAGTCGACATGTTTCAGCCACGAAACGGTATGAATTTACCTGGCATTCATCAGGACTCTGCGTGTATTAAACCCTGGTGGAATGACTCTCTAAGGCCCACCCTAACCTAGGGGCGTGAAAGTGAAAATTAATAAAAAGTGAAAGTGCAAAAAAATTAGGAAGGAAAGTCGTCTTCCTAATAACTCCTGGTTTAGGAAGCTTCCAATTTTACGGTTTCTGCACCTATGGGAAGAAATGACAAGGATGTACAGATAGGACAAGACATACATTAAGTAATGAAGCTGATCACTTATGTCAATCCATAGTGCTCCAGTATGTGGTATAAGAGACATTCGTGGTAAAATAACAGTACAGTTATCACCACCATGGCCCCTAGACATTTAGCTGCTAAAAGGTGGGTAGTGCTGTGTGTTATTCGTGCTATGAAATTGATTAAAAAAGGACGGGTGTTTCCTTTGTTGCTATCAAAGTAAAATGCAGGCACGATCGTGCTAACAGGTTAAAATATCTCACTTTTATCCTGTCTGATTCGAACTTATTTGCTGATCCTGATACCTCTGAATGGGAAAAACTTACCGAAGTCAAACGCGAGAGAATACGTCCCATTCTCCATGGTACCATACTGAAACAGTACCTCCTTAAAAATACGGCTCCTAAAGGGTTACTGGTCACCAATGCCCCAAGGATCTTCCTGAATGATGCCATCTTTAGGAAAGAATGGGCCATGATCGCGTGGCACTGTACCCACGACTGGCTCGTCCTGATAATTAAAACAGCCCTGAGACTTTCCGAGACACTTCTGGTTGAAATCCAAGAGACTGAGGCTCGCTTCAAAACAACAATAACTGGTTTTTAAAAAAAACTGGATGAAATTAATAAGGATCTAAATGAATATAAAGAAAACCTGATGCAAGCCAAAGTCACCAAGTTTCAAAAAGATTTAACAAAATTTGAGTTTGAGAAAGTCTACCCCTATTCAGCGGCTTCTTTCACACCGCCCACAAGGAACCCAAGTAATAATGATCAATCGGATGATGATTCATCTAATAGCAGTGGTTCCAGTACCGGTACCTACAAGCAAGGAAGAAGGCGAGGAAATAGAGGAAACCGTAACAACAGAGGGCGGTCTGCCTATCATAACCAATCACAGAGTTGGCCTGTGCCACCGCAAATGGTGGGTATAGGACAACAATTCCCCTTCCATCAACCACCTTATCCAATGATGGGATGGAACCCAGGCTTCATGCCACCAACTAACTTTACTCCTCAATATCGCCAGCCTTTTTTAGACTTGGGCAGGAGAGGAAGAGGGAGGAGAAGAGGATCCAACCAAGTATCCTGGGAAGACAACGACACGGAGAGCAATCACACCCGCAACAAGGACCATCAGCCGGGAATGAGCGGCATATGAGCCTGATAACCAACCTCTCTGATAAAGTCCTTTCACCGGTCGAAACCAAGGTTTTAGAAAGAGGGCTAGGCTTTGTCCCTACATCCAGCCCGGACAAGTTTAGGCTCCACTGCGAGCTTGCTGCCGTTTTTAGGAAGCTGAAACTTAAGGCTTTCTTTGAGGGTAAGGAAGACCCCAGTGAAGCCTTTCGGAATGAGGACACTGGACTCAGATTGGGTTCCACTTTCAATCCCCCGCCGCACACAGTGCCGGCAGCTATTACTGCTTTTGAACAGGCAGTTTTTTTGGACATTGAAACTTGCCAAGACCTTATGACTTTCAATAATTTCAGCACTGCGGAATACCATGCACTAAGGGCTTTGCAAAACGACCAGAGCATAACAATCAAGCCAGCAGACAAAGGCGGTGGCCTGGTCATACAGAACACTGCTGATTATGATAAGGCATGCCGACTACTTCTTGATGACAGGAAAAACTATCAACCCCTAACGATAGACCCTACAGAGGATTTAAGAACACGAATCTCGGCACTAGTTAGGACGGCAGAAGAAGACGGACAAATCTCGAAAAATGAGGCAGACTTTCTGAATACTAAAGAGAGTATAACTCCCTATTTTTATACACTGCCGAAAACGCACAACAATCGGATGCCCCCACCTGGACGTCCGATCGTGTCAGGGATTGGCTCCTTGCTGGAGCCATTATCGAGCTTCTGTGACCATTACTTGAAGCTGATAGTTCAGAATACCCCAGCCTATCTTAAGGACACCAAGAGCCTCCTTCAGCTACTCCAGGACCTTAGTTTCACTGAAAATACGGTGACACTAGTCACGCTTGACATTGAGAGCCTACACACTAGCATCCCCCAGGACGACACCATCAAGGTCTTGTGGCTGGCTCTAGACTCCATTACTGGGAACTACCAGGCTTCGAAAAAATTCATCTTGGATTGTGCAACTTTGGCGTTGAAAGAGAATTTCTTCTCCTATGAAGGGAACCTTTTCCTTCAATCACTGGGACTTCCATGGGCAGCACATTTGCCCCCATTGTGGCAGGCCTCTACGTGGCAGATTGTGAGGCGAAATACATCTTGCAACCAGACAGCCCTTTCTCTACGTCTATCCAAATCTGGCGGCGCTATATTGACGACGTCCTGGTCGTATTGACCGGTGACGATGAACAGCTACAGTCCTTCCTGACTTGGGTAAATAAGCTGGATCCTAACTTGAAGTTTACATATGCTACCAGTAAAACTGAGGCAACCTTTTTGGATGTAACAATCCGAGTCACTGGAACAAAGTTCACCACCAAGACATTTCACAAGCCCACTGCTAAAAACAACCTCTTAGAGTACACGAGTTTCCACCCTCGCCCTCTATAAGAAAACCTCCCCTACAGCCAGTACCTACGGTTAAGGCGGAACTGTTCTGAATTACAGGATTTCAAAAGTCAATCTGCGGATCTTTCAACAAAACTAAAGGCGAGAGGCTATCCCGATGCAATCCTGAACAAGGGCTACAAAAGAGCGCGCAACCAGCCAAGGGAGGCGCTCCTAGAGGAGAGGGTCAGCAATACAAAAGACATTCCGTTGACATGTGTTACTACACATAGCACATTATCAAACATTGTGAAAAAATCAATTAACCTGTTTCATGCTCATGACAAGGTCAGCTCGTCATGCAGTACACTGGAGCTGTGCTTATGACGAGCTGACCTTGTCATGAACAATGGGAAAATAAAATATCCAGCACAGGAGAAAAATATCCTGTAGCATTGAAGGTGTTAATAAGAACTGGAAAATACTGACCAGTACTAAAAAAACTTGGGAAAAACCACTTTTCTCCTTTAAGAAAGGACGCAGCTTAAAGGATGCCCTGGTCCACACACGACCGAAACCAAAGGCCACCGAAACAGTAAGATCAGTCACTGACATCTGGGGTCTACCAAAAGTGGTTGGCCATTTCCCGTGCTCAAACTGTAGTGTCTGCCACCTGACAACACACTCCAAAACATTGGAACTCGAGCATGGTAAGACGTGGACTCAGAGAGATCATACTAACTGCAATACGCAGAACGTGATATATCTTATCACGTGCCCCTGCGAACTGCGCTACGTAGGCATGACCAGTAGAAGGGTTAAACAGAGAATCTGTGAACATCGGTCAAATAAATCCTCAACTAAGATGAGCAGACATTTTCTCGAACTCAACCATACAACAAATGATATGCAATGGACAGTTATCGAACATGTGAGTAATGGCAATAACATCAATCAACGCCTGTTTGAAAAAGAACAGCGGTGGGTCTATAGGCTGGGGACCCACCTGCTTGGATTAAATGACGACATCCCATGGAACTCTGTGATAAAGTAAATATGAGGATACTTTTGTAAATTGGGCATCCCTATAACTTTTGGATAGCACAATGAATCCCTCTCTATCCATTACTAACATCTCTGCCATGAGTATATCTGAATCTACTTGTCATATTAGTCCCATTACTCATACCATGATGGCCCTTTGGCTATTGACTGTTGCTAAGTCAGGGAGCGCTCTGTTTGTCATCCTGAACAGGCTATTCTGACACCGATATCTGTTAACTGTCTTTTACTCCGGTTACTACCTAGTTAACCCTTCTGAAACTATTGCGCTCTTACCGCGCGATGTTTTGATATCTGACATCTCCATTTGGCAATGCATGTAAACAAACCCCCGGGCTCCGTCAGTAGGGCCATCCGGTTGGAGCACCTGACCAAGCCCCTCTGTAAAGAGCGACCGCTCTGGTCATTCAGTTTGCGGTCGCCATAACAACAGACTACATTGCGACCATGTGACCACAACGTCAGATGACGTGCATACGCTCTGATTGGCTCACACGTAGGCATCGACTCAGTTCGACCACGCCCACCCGGAAGCTGAACACCGCAAAAATCTCCATTTAATACTCTCCTGGCCTCGCGTCTTCATCGTCGGGGTCCGGTCGAGGGTAGATGCAGGTATACAGTGGGTGCCGAGCGTCGAGGGCGTGAGTAAAAGCTGAACTGGGCTGACGATTGCATCACTAAGCTAAGTACTGTTCTAATGCGATGAGACTTATTGTACGCTTACTTCCTTTGTCTCGACTAAATGCAGGGTGTGCCAATTACGCTCCCAACCCCCTCCTGTGACCCATGGTGTGATTTCCTAACACCATAAAAGTGAGATATTTTAACCTGTTAGCACGATCGTGCCTGCATTTTACTTTGATAGCAACAAAGGAAACACCCGTCCTTTTTTAATCAATTTCATAGCACGAATAACACGCAGCACTACCCACCTTTTAGCAGCTAAATGTCTAGGGGCCATGGTGGTGATAACTGTACTGTTATTTTACCACGAATGTCTCTTATACCACATACCGGAGCACTATAGATTGACATAAGTGATCAGCTTCATTACTTAATGTATGTCTTGTCCTATCTGTACGTCCTTGTCATTTCTTCCCATAGGTGCAGAAACCGTAAAATTGGAAGCCTCTTAAACCAGGAGTTATTAGGAAGACGACTTTCCTTCCTAATTTATTTGCACTTTCACTTTTTATTAATTTTCACTTTCACGTCCCTAGGTTAGGGTGGGCCTTAGAGAGTCCATTCCACCAGGGTTTAATACACGCAGAGTCCTGATGAATGCCAGGTAAATTCATACCGTTTCGTGGCTGAAACATGTCGACTGATATATAGGAAACTACCACTCTAATAACTGTGGACGAATTTCCGACACATAATTTTTTATAAACTGTCCCTAGTGTTCATTAGAATAAAGTTAATTTTGATACATTACGGACTATTTTTTAACCATCCACCACTCACTAGTTTTTCTTTGCACATCACTGCCTGAACTCACTAACCCGCTCTGCAGTAAATCTGGCGTTGTAGCACACCAAAGAGACACTCGGTCTCTTTGGTGGGGCCCGATGATGAAGCATGTCATCACTAGGTGGTGAGTGAGGGCTTTCTTTAACGTCTTAAGTGAAGCCGTTTACTTGTTCCAGACTGTGGTTAAATACTACCGGTGGACACTCTTTCTTCGTTTACTGACTATTACCGGGGAATAAGAGTGTCTGTCTACTCTCCCTACCTCTCTTTTTGTTTTGACGTAACTTAGGACATGGACATAAAATGACATAAATTGCGTTCCTCGTTTTACAATTTGTGAACACTTCATGTTTCCAATAGGTGCCTTGAAATGCAAAAACTGAATTTTCCATTGTTTGGTCACAGCAAGTGCAGGTTCCGCACTTGTGATGTCCTACCCCTGACGCTAGTCCTAACATACTCCTAAGAGTGACTGCTTATTCATTAGGGAGAGCTGCTCGAACAATATGGTTGGCCACACTTTTTTCTTTTTTAAAAGCAAACATTGGTGGTACTCTAAATTCGTCATGTAAGTCTTCAAGTAGATGCCAGTTTGTTGTAATCAGTTTTTTCAGTTGATGTGCATTTGAACAAAATGTTGTTACACACACTAGCCTCTTCAAATCTGGTTTAACTTTCTTTTCCAACAAGGTCTCATGTGGTACCCACCACGCTCTCTTCAGAGAATGTTTAAGTAACTTTTTCGGATATCCTCTTTCAATCAATCGGTCCATGAGTTTATTAGCATGAATGAAGTATTCATCTTTGCACAAACAATTCCTACGAATTCTAAGAAATTGCCCAAAGGGCAAATTCTGTTTTAGACTTCGGGGATGATTTCTAGTATAATATAGGGCTTTATTCCTGTCTGTTGTCTTGCGGAACAATTTATTTATTTATTTATTTATTTGTTTTATTTTTAGTGTTTTGTATAGCGCGGACAAGACCCGTGGGTATCAGAGCGCTTAACAGGACAGAATTGCATATGGACATTATAATAGTAGTACTAATCACAAAAGAATAATGAGGTAGAAGGCAATATACTGCATGGATGAAATTAGATATATATATTCATAAAGACTGTGCAATTAGCGTTATATGGCGAGCACGGCTTGGCTTGTGTCATGCTAAACAAACCATGATCATTGAGGTAGGGTTATAATGCGTTCCAGTGCATATCAAAGGATAATATGTATAAATAAATCAAGTGAGGTAGAAGTTATATAGAATGACTAAGAGCTATAGTTATAAGAGCTATAGTTATAAATTCACACTTATATGGATAAATAAATCAAGTGAGGTAGAAGTTATATAGTCTGACCGTGAGATATAGTTAAAAGTTCACACGTATATGAGGTAGCAATAATGTGTCAAGTCTCGGCTTGAGCCCGGCATCAGATCATTCTCAGATACAGATCTTTCCATTTTCCATGGAGAGGACAGCCCTCAGTTAGCGAAAGTGATCATCCCAGTGATCCATAGGTTTCTCTAAGTAGAGTATTTACTCATCAAGAGGCTCTTCAGTTCTCGTTTGAATGATATTATATTTTGAATCTTCCTGATGTTTGTAGGTAGTGAGTTCCAGATTCTGGGGGCAGCTCCGGAGAATGCTCGGTTGTAAATTTTTCTCTTGTGGAAAAAGGCTGGTCGTAGTAGCAAATCTTTTGCGCTTCTAGTTGTTCTATTACCTCCTGAGAGCTTAAGTTTCTTGGCTAGGTATCTAGGCGTGTTGTAGTGAACCGCTTTGTGCGTAATATAGGCCATCTTCACTTGAATTCTCGCCTCGTATGGTAGCCAGTTTAGTGCTTTCAGGTGAGGAGATATGTGATCGAATTTCTTCGTTCCCGTAATGAGTCTCGCCGCTGCGTTGAGGCAGGCTTTTAGTGGTGCTGTGGATGTTTTCGGTAGGCCCGCTAAAGTGGTGCAGCCGTATTCGATCCTCGATACGACTAGTGATTGAATAGCCAGTTTTAGATCTGTCTCAGAGATATAGGGTTTCAGTTTTCTTAAGTAATTCAGGTGGAAGCGGGCGCTCTTGGCCATTAAGCTAATATGGTTTTTCATGTCGAGGTTTTCATCTAGTGTAATTCCTAGTGATTTGGCTGAGTTAACTAGAGTCGGGGTGCAGTTTAGCGCTGTCACCAATTTAGTCCACTCTTTAACTTCATATTGGCTCCTTGACGGTGAAATTAGCAGGAATTCTGTTTTCTGGGCGTTTAGTTTCAGATGGTTCATTGTTAACCATTGCAACGCTCTCCTTAGTGTCTTGTTCATTAAGTCAATGTCCTCAAGGGAGGCGATCTTTATGTATAGTTGCGTGTCGTCTGCATACATATGATAGGATACTTGAGATTCTTGAAGGATCTCCGTGAGGGGTTCTACATACAAGTTGAATAGATCCGGAGATAGCGTTGAGCCTTGTGGGACCCCGATTGCGTTGGGGCTCGGGGAAGAGATTGCTTGGTTAACCAAGAATCGCTGAGTCCTGTTTTGTAGGAAAGAAATGAACCATTTCAGCACATTTCCAGACAAACCCATCCTGTCTTGTAATCTGGTCATTAGCACTTCGTGCTTTACCGTGTCAAATGCTGATGATAGGTCTAGTAGGATCAGTAGGCAAGTTTGATTTCGGTCTAGGGCTTGTAGGGCGTCATCAACAATATGCAGGATCGCAGTTTCAGTGCTGTGCCCTGTTCTGAATCCTGATTGGCAATCGTCCAGTAGCGAGAATTTAGCGATGTGTTGACTTAGTTGGCTCTGCACGCATTTCTCAATGAGTTTAGCCAGTAGGGGGATGTTGGTCACTGGTCGATATTTGTTCGGGTCTGATGCATCAGCTGTCGGTTTTTTGAGGATGGGCATCACCTGCCCTGTTTTTAGGCAGTCAGGGAGGGTTCCTTGTGCAAGTGAGGCGTTTATTATCTCGGTCCAGATTGGCACTAGAGTGTGGCTGATTTCTCTTACACACTTTCCTGGTAGAGGGTCTTGATAGTGGTTGTTCGGTCTAATCTCCGCCAGCATTCTGGCGATCTTTTCTTGATCGTATAGTTCAAATGCGTCCCAATTTGCCTTGTTTTTAGTTTGGAGACTCTCTGGTGAGATATTGGCCTCATTATTAGGTGGCGGCAGTGTCCTAAGGTTAGTGGCTGCAATTGTGAGTTCAGCTTCAAGCACTTTAGATTTTTCCGTGAAAAATGAGGAGAATTCCTCGCAGCTTATGGGAGTTTTTGTATTCTCTAGGACCGTTTTGGCTAGTTTATTTGACTGCTGTTTTAACATCTCGAAGAGTTTTCGTGGTCTGTTTATGGCACTGTCCAATTCAGCTCTGATAAATTCTTTTTTGGTGTTGATTATTTTTTTGTTGTATTCTTTTCTTGTTTTCCTGAGTGTTTTCAGCTCCGGTGAGGAGGGATGTTGTCTCCACCTCCTTTCGGCCATTCTCAGTTTGCGCCTGTCCTCATTCAATGATTCATTAAACCAAGGATTTTTTGGTTTCTCTGATACTTTTTTCAGTTTTAGGGGCATGGTGTCATTGACGATATTGCCGATCGAGGTTATGTAGTGATCAGTCAGCTCATTAACATTTTGTTTATTGTTGGGTGGCTTCAGGTCCTTCTCACACCTTTCAACCAGTAGTTCAGTATTAGCCTCTTTTGTGTCTCGGATCAGTTTCTTGAGCTTGGGTGGTTGCACGGTCCTGCCCTTAGTCATTGTCGGTATCGTGAATGTTATGGTGTGATGGTCGGACCAGTCACATGGGTCTATGGCAAGGATAGATGCCTCATTCTTTCTTGAGATAATCCAGTCTAAGGTCGCTCCTTGTGAGTGAGTGGGTTGGTTGCAAGTTTGTACCAGTTTTAGCTCATTGAGGAAGTCTTTAAGCGAGTTGACCAGTTTATCATTGCCGTCATTCCAATGGAGGTTAAAGTCGCCTAGGAATATATTATTGGCGTCTGAGTTAGAGTTGGTCGTTATGATCTCCATCAATTGTTCTGTGAACTTTGCGTTCTCTCCTGGTGGGTGGTAGAATGCATGCAGTTTGCAGCATTGATTCTTTGGTGTTCTCACGTTAATACCAAGGTATTCACAGGATTCTAAGGGGTCAGATTGGAATTGGCAGACCTCGATCTCGGACCGATGAATGCAAGCTATGCCTCCTCCCGCATTCCTTGGTCTGTCTAGCCTGACAATGTTATATTGTGGAGGTACTAAGAGATCCATGGTAGGAGATGATGAATCATTGAGCCATGTTTCCGTGAGGATGGCCAGATCAATTTCCTTATTGATGATGAGGGCGGCTATGTCTGCTGCATGTTTAGTTGCCGAACGACAGTTAAGTAGAAGGCAGTTCAGGGGTTTCTGTGATTTAACGAGTTTTCCGTTATCCGATTCGGATGCAATTAGCTGAATATGATGTAGATTATGGTGTATTGCTTTCCTGTAGTTCTTTCTGGACGTTCTACCAGAGTCGATAGGAACTGTTTTGATATTCTCCTCTTTACTACGGGCAGGATGTGGTGGCTAATCCTCCGTCATAAGCGTATACTTTCACATCAAGGAACGTTATCATTTTGTTTGACGCAGAACAACTAAACTTGATGTCACTAGTTCTTGAGTTTAACCATAGTACAAACTCATCCAGTTGCTCCTGTTGCCCCGTCCAAATTAGAAAAACGTCATCTATGTAACGCAAATACAACAAATGTAGGGATTGTCATTATACACAAATTTGTCCTCATATAAACCCATGAACAGGACCGCCAATTCTGGCGCAAAGGGACAGGCCATGGCCACTCCCTTTATTTGATAAAAAAAATCTGAATCAAAAGTAAAATAATTCCTCTGTAAAGCGAATTTGGCAAGTTCCATAATGACATTTGTGGGTACCCTCATTGGTTGTTCCCTGGTTTCCAGAAAGAATGCTAGTGTTTCCAAAGCCTGTTCCTGAGCAATCTGGGTCTACAGGGAAACAACATCCAACGTTACCAATAGCTGTTTAGTTTCATCAATTTGTACAGAAGCTATTCTATTTAGAAAGGCAGTAGTGTATTTTAAATGTGCCGGAATTTCCTCTATTGATGCTTTAAGGAAGAAATCAATGTATTTTGCCACTGGCTCAATCAAAGATTCGCATCCCGACACTATGGTTCGGCCCGGTGGGTTTACCTCACTCTTATGCATCTTGGGCAGAACATAAAATACTAGTGTCCTAATCCGTCTGTAGCAACTTATATCATCTAGTTGTCGTAGCACCTCATTTTTGTATCTGTTAATGTCCCAGACCACCACTGCCCCACCTTTATCTGCCTGCTTGATAACCAACGATTTATCATTCTTCAGTGAAAATAGTGCTTCTTTTTCAATCTTGGGAAGGTTATAGTTGACATATCTTCTCTTTTTCTCCAATGCTGTTATCCCTGAAAGAATTATTCTCTCAAAAGTCATCACTTCCTTAGGAATTTTATATCCTGATGGACAAAAAACCTGATTTCTTCCTGAGATGGTTGGATGACTTTCCGAGCACCAACCATCATTGTCACTTAATCCATCTTGTTTTAAAACCCTCCAGTGGGCCTCCGCCTGAGAAGCTGTCTCCCAATCAAAAAGCAATCCATGTGCCGCACATGCCGGAATTATGCTGGTATGATGTGCGGCACATAAATTGCTTTTTGATTGGGAGACAATGTTTCCCTATATATAAACTTGCGGGGTCCTTGCGGGGACATTGGCAATCCTTTTAATACTTTTTTGCATGTGAATGGCGGCAGCGACCCACTTGGGTTCTACTAAACCACCAGTCCCAGAAAGCATTGCTTCAGGTGTTACACCTGTGTATAATTACTGTGGGTATTTACTGGTGCTTGCAGCTTGCCGTCATGTCACATGGTCTGCCACTGAAGAGGGCGTTGGCCCGAAACGCGTCTGGCAGGAAAAGGACTTTGTTCGCGGCTCGCGCCCTTGCGTTGGCATTAATTCCTACCTGTAAGTGCATCCCACCCAGGGGCAACGCTTTCTTCCATTTTTTAGCAGCCAGCCAGGTCACGGGTTTGCACTACCGCTGAAAAACTACGGGTCCACAGCTACCTCATTGGGGCAGCTTACTGTGGTACGGGAGGTGCCTTTTACTTGCGGGGTGCTTGTGGGGACTTGGCAATCCTTTTAATACTTTTTTGCATGTTAATGGCGGCGGCGACCCACTTGGGTTTTACTAAACCACCAGTCCCAGAAAGCATTGCTTCAGGTGTTACACCTGTGTATAATTACTGTGGGTATTTACTGGTGCTTGCAGCTTGCCATCATGTCACATGGTCTGCCACTAAAGAGGGCGTTGGCCCGAAACGCGTCTGGCAGGAAAAGGTCTTTGTTTGTGGCTCCCGCCTTTGCGTTGGCATTAATTCCTACCTGTATGTGCATCCCACTCATGGGCAACTCTTTCTTCCATTTGTTAGCGGCCAGCCCGGTCGTGGGTTTGCACTACTGCCGAAAAACTGCGGGTCCACAGCTACCTCATTTGGGCAGCTAACTGTGGTACGGGAGGTGCTTTTTACCTGCGGGGTGCTTGCGGGGACATTGGCAATCCTTTTGATACTTTAAAACGCGTCTGGCAGGAAAAGGACTTTGTTCGAGGCTCGCGCCCTTGCGTTGGCATTCATTCCTACATGTAAGTGCATCCCACTCAGGGGCAACTCTTTCTTATATATATATATATATGTATATATATATATTACCTACTGGCGGTCGCCAGTAGGTATATATAGTTAGGATTTTTTGTCTATGGGATTTTTGAAAATTCTATGTCTAATAACTTTGGCGTTTGTGGACGGAATTGGCTGAAATTTTCAGGAAAATTGAACATTTTGTTTCTGAGCAGCCCCTGAAAATTTGGGGGGTTTCGTCAAGGGGGGGCCGAGAAAAAAGGGGGGTCCCAAAACGCGTTTTTCCCATGTTAATTTCCATAGGGCGGTTGGCCTCACTTTTAGCTCGAACGGCTGAATGGATTTGCACGAAACTTGGCAAAATTGTAGGGACTGGTAGCCCGATGTGCCTTTGCTAGGTTTCAATATATGTGCTCCAGTGGATTTTGATAAATTAACGTTAAAAAAAATATATATATCTGTAACAGCACTCCGGGTAGCGATCCGGTTCGCGTACTTGACGCGTAACGGAACTTCGTGAAGCGAAGCTGATTGGCTCTCCGGTGTCTGTCAACATTCTAAACAGTCCGGAGCGGCCGCCATCTTGTCTCTCGGTAGGATCTAGAGACAAGAGGAGGCCAAAACAAAGGGGGAAATGACCATAAGGGGGCATAGTAGATCCTCTCTGACCCCCTAGGTTTGATGTGGAGGCTTTAAAAGGGCCCCGCGGGAGCGCCCGGTACGCTTTTGTGCAATGGGCGGTGGTAATCTAAATGATGAGGGGGGGGCAGCGTTCAAAGCACATCAGCGTGCATAAACACGAAAATGTTTTTATCTACCACGTACTTGACTTATCTCTCTGAGATGCATTCCCATGTGTTTCGGCAATGGTAGTCTGTTCATTACATAGATCGCCCGAGGGCGGTAGTACAGACCGCGCGTAGGAAAGGGTCAAAAGCCAGGGGTATAGGAGTATGTAACAAGCGAGCCATTTAATTGAAAAAACTAAACGTGACAAACGGTTGCAGGATCAGTGAAGGTTGATTTTATAATTGAAAGTATAACAGGATCAGTTACAATAAAATCGTCCATACGCACACCATGGGCGAGTATCATGGGTAACATTATTTCGAAGCTTTATTAATACAATAATCAATAATGAAAGATCGACATCAATAGGGTTGTCCGTATTCCTAGTCAGTACCCTTCCCCGCCCGCCATGTGCACAAAGACCACATACATACCCCATAACGTCAAGGCTAAGTAACTAGAACGTCATAAGGAGTTGCAATTCGCTCCCATACTGGCGCCATTTTGGTCGAGGCCAGGCAGGTCCAGAGTATAGTTCAATGTCTCCAATAAGTAGCAGCAGGTCCAGAATCCCTTTCGGCAGTTCTGGCTTCGTCATTACGAGCACTAGAAAACAAGACATTCTGGGCAATACCACCCTTGACGCAGCCCTTTATTCTACAAGATGGTCTCTTTCAAAAGCCAGGGGTATAGGAGTATGTAACAAGCGAACCATTTAATTGAAAAAACTAAACGTGATAAACGGTTGCAGGATCAGTGAAGGTTGATTTTATAATTGAAAGTATAACAGGATCAGTTACAATAAAATCGTCCATACGCACACCTTCGGCGAGTATCATGGGTAACATTACTTCGAAGCTTTATTAATACAATAATCAATAATGAAAAATCGACATCAATAGGGTTGTCCGTATTCCTAGTCAGTACCCTTCCCTGCCCGCCATGTGCACAAAGACCGCATACATCCCCCATAACGTCAAGGCTAAGTAACTAGAACGTCGAGTCACCAAAAGGCAAAAAGTTCCGCCGGACCCCGGGAGCCGGCCACCTATGTCGGGGGCGATCTCAGGCCACACCAGGGCAACAAGACTTGGGGAGGGGGCAGGAGCCAAGCGCCCCCTCCCAGTCCGCGCCACCACACCGCCCTCGGGGGCCTCCGTCAAGTGGTTCAGGGAGGCACCGCAGGCAGCGGTTCTTCAGATCAGTGGCTCTCACCGGCAAGGCTCCCCTCCGTCAGCAGCGATCGTTGGCGCTGTGGTTGCGGCCAGAGGCCCCGCCTAGTCAACGCCCCGGCCTCTCCATGTCGTAGGCCGCAAGAGTGGCCGCAACTCAGCTGGCCGAGCGAGACTTGGGGAGGGGGCAGGAGCCAAGCGCCCCCTCCCAGTCCGCGCCACCACAGCGCCCCTCGGGGGCCTCCGTCAAGCGGTTCAGGGAGGCACCGCAGGCAGCGGTTCTTCAGATCAGTGGCTCTCACCGGCAAGGCTCCCCTCCGTCAGCAGCGATCGTTGGCACTGTGGTTGCGGCCGGAGGCCCCGCCTAGTCAACGCCCCGGCCTCTCCATGTCGTAGGCCGCAAGAGTGGGCGCAACTCAGCTGGCCGAGCGAGACTTGGGGAGGGGGCAGGAGCCAAGCTCCCCCTCCCAGTCCGTGCCACCACACCGCCCCTCGGGGGCCTCCGTCAAGCGGTTCTGGGAGGCACCGCAGGCAGCGGTTCTTCAGATCACAACAGAGTCTCATGCTCGATCGATTGAGCTGGCCGAATCAGGCAACAAGAAGGTGGGGGGGGCACCTCTTGCTCAACCACCACCTGAGGAGGTGGTACTCTCTTCCTAGGAGGTGGTGGTGGTGGTGGTGATGCACCAGCTGAAGCTACAACACTTGCCATTGCTAAGTGATGAAAAAAGGTCTTCCTCTCACAAAGATGAAAGTCAGAGTGAGGAAACAAGGAGGGGTTTTCATCATTTGGGACAAAAAATAGTTCTAAACCAATGAAAAGTGTTATTTTTAGGTCACATGACCTAGCCTTACATCATTCGGAACCCAAAAGTGAAATGAACCAATGAAAAGTTTTATTAACAAGTCACATGACCTGTTATGCTTACGTTACGCGCTCCGGATCGCTTCCGGGAAGCTGCACTTCGCGCCTCGCGCACCGGAGCACTTCCGGGTGCGCTAACGCGGCACGTCATATGACGCATTACGCGACAACGCGATACGTCGCGGTTACGCGACGCGTCACGATGTTGTTTTCTAACGCGGCAGTTGCGCAAACAGAACGTTTATCGGCCGGACATATGGAATACATACACATTCATACCATACAATCAGGGCATGTACGCACAGTCACACCATACAATTTTTCACGTTCACAGTGATGGTCTGCACTCCATGCAATATCTCACAGCGCTTGTCTATGTCTTTCCCTACATGGAGCACGGTGCGGTCCATGTCGACTCCATTCTTCAGTCGGAACTCCGATGTAACCTACAGAGGAGAAAAGAAAGGGGGGGGATACAGCATTCAGAGGATGTCAGCGCGCGCAAACACGAAAAAGCTTCTACTTACCATGTATCAGACTAGCTGCAGGAACGTGTGATACAACAGATCTTGGCTATCCCTTTCGCATTATTTTTCTGTGTAACATATCCTCCCCTTCTTATGATGCCAAAAAATGTTTCATTTTGTTTGTCTCTAAATTCGAGTTCCCTCTTCGTGTATTTGTTTCTCAATTAGTCTTATTTTATGGGACAAAATACCACACCTTACATTCGGCAGATACCTTAAGCTACGGTCGACCATTTTCTAACAATTCTGGAAAAAGGGCAGGTGTGATGGATACAAATTTCAATCAATCCAAAATTCAGGCAAAGGGTCTGCATTATCTGTCTTCTATTGTTTGGGAATAACAGCCATTATTCTAAAATCCTACCAACCTAGACGATTGTTATGACGCTGATTCCATACTTCCTTCGAAAACTCTTTTTTGCAAAAATGTCAGTATACAAATACGGGCCTACAACCACGTGGGCCGGCCACGGAGCAAACTGGAATCGTATATGATGAGGGGACCTTTACACTGTAGAAAAACGTAACGGGCGGGCCATTAGGTTTCAGGAATTAAGGTGTCTAACAGTTGCGGAATCGGTGGATGTTAATTTTATAATGAAAGTACGACAGGACCAGTTACAATGAAATTATCTAGATATACATTTGCGGGCAAGTACCATGAGTAACGTTAATTCGAACTTTCAATAGTACAGTAATGAATAATACATCAGAACTTAATATCAATAGGGATGTGCAAATGTTCAATCAGTACCCGTCCCCGCCCGCCATGTGCTCCAAAACTGCATACATATCTCGTGATATCAAGGCTGAGCAACCAGTACACATCAAGGAGTTGCGAGTCTCATTTATACCGACGCCATTTTGGGCGAGCCCGGGCAGGTCCAGAATATAGTCAAAATGTCTCCACCAACCAGCGGTCGGAACAGAACCCCTTTCAGCAGTCCAAAAAGTTCCGTTAAATGACAACAGAAGGGACAGGCAACAAGAACCATCAGTCAAAGAGGGGAGGGCAAGTTCTTCTCTACCGAGTCACGTTGGGGCTCCACCGGAACTGATTGAATTGGTAGTCTACAGTGTTTCTGGATGTTTCAGACTGAAGCTGGCGTCAGCATGAGAGCATGTCGTGGCCATTCCGCGAGCAATGATGGCAGTCGCTCCCCACCGGAAGTCTGCGGGAGTCGGGGGCCCCGGTGACTCTTGTAGAATCTTCAAGGCTGAGGGGACGCTTTTGGGAATGGGGCCCATGCCCTAGCAGTCAAGCGTCCGAGTTCTAGGGTTGCCCAGAGCCATCCTTGCAGGCCAGGCCCAAGTCTGTGGAGCCGACGCCATTTCGTGAGCTCCGTGGCAGCCGCCTGTCGCTGTACCACAAGAGTGGGTGCAATTCATCCGGATGGTGGGTGAGACGCTGTAATAGCAAGAGCAGGCGCAACTCAGCTGGCCGAGCGAGGCACTGTGCCGCAAGAGCGGGCGCAATTCAGCTGGCCGAGTGAAGCGCTGGGGTGCAGCTGAGAAACCTCCACCTGGGGAGGTGGGGGAGGCTCGTTCGCGCCACCTCTCCCTTCCAGTGCACCCCACGCCGTCTCCTGGTGCAGGTATATGTGATGGTCGGACCAGGGCACCGCAGGACGTGTCTTCAGGTCAAACGGATTGTGGGACAAGGTCCAGAATGGAAGAGTCACCAAAAGGCAAAAAGTTCCGCCGGACCCCGGGAGCCGGCCGCCTATGTCGGGGGCGATCTCAGGCCACACCAGGGCAACAGGACTTGGTGAGGGGGCAGGAGCCAAGTGCCCCCTCCGAGTCCGCGCCACCACACCGCCCCTCGGGGGCCTCCGTCAAGCGGCTCAGTGAGGCACCGCAGGCAGCCGTTCTTCAGATCAGTGGTCTCACCGGCAAGGCTCCCCTCCGCCAGCAGCGATCGTTGGCGCTGTGGTTGCGGCCGGAGGCCCCGCCTAGTCAACGCCCCGGCCTCTCCATCTCGTAGGCCGCAGAGTAGTCGGGGAAAAATCCCGGGAACGGCGGCATGCATTTGGATCGATGTTGCAGCAGGCTGCCATGTAAATAGTTATTTAATAAAACGTTTTACCCTGTTACTTTGCTGGTGTGTTGTATATATTTATAATATTTGCATAGGGTTTGTCGTTATTTTGGGCGGGGTGGGCGGCGGAGCCGAGCTGTCTTGCAGCCATCATGGCGTCGAGCTCGGTTCCTCTCACTAGTTTCATATTTCTCATGAGGGGTTGTTCCTAATGTTTCTATTTTAGCGAGGTCAAAAAGAGATCCCATTAGTGGCCTACTGATTTTGCTTGATTCCTTTTGTTTTTTCTAACGATTTTTCACTCTCTGCAAAGACTAAACAGAGTATTGCGACTCTGTGCTTGTTTGTAAATAGAGACTGAACCAAAGAGAACCAATTCCAAAACAGTAAATGCTTGGATAACAATCAATCAAATGGAGAGGGAAGCAGGCACGACGGATTACAACGGGGGCAAAGGCCTGCGATACCTACCCTTCACTATCTGCAAAGAGAGAATACTCCTAAAAGAAAAGAGGGGGGGGCAGCGTTCAAAGCACATCAGCGTGCATAAACACAAAAATTTTTTTACCTACCACGTACTTGACATTTTAAAGCTTTTGATATTTGCTATTAAAAAACCATTGAAATTCACTGAAAAAACCATAGGTTATAGACCATAAATAGGGGCTCATTAGGATGGCGGACGGACTTGCGTCTGTCCGCCACCCTAGAGTAGGAGGGACCGTCCGCATGGGCTGCGGCGGTCCCTCCGTGCAAATTAGGATGTGACCGCCACCCTGGCTGTCACATCCTGGATATTTAACATTGCGGCGGGTGCAGCTTCAAGCTGCACCCGCCTCAATGTTAAAAAAGCATACATTGCATATGTATGCAGCAAGCAGCAGGCACGCGCGGTGCCTGCCGCTTGCTGCATACATATGCAGGGGGGTACCATAGGTACCCCCCATGTGCACCCCCCACCCCCCCTTCACCCAGGGGGCCCGCAACGGGCCCCTGCAGTGAAGCTCCGTATGCTTTTACAGGGCGGAATATCTGCCGTGTAAAAGCATTTCTTTCTGTGCATCCTAATATGGTGGACGGTGTCTGAGAGACACCGTCACCATATTACAGCTTTTCCGCCGCGGTTGTAAGCCAACCGCGCGGAAAAGCTGCGGACGGAAACCAGGACCCACCATCCATCCTAATGTGGCGGTGGGTCTTTGGTGGGTCCGCTGCGGTTTTTCCGCATCCTCCGGGCCGGCGGTGTATTCTGCCGGCCCAGAGGATGCGGAAAAACCGCTATCCTAATGAGCCCCATAGTTAGGAATTAGCATTTATAAAACCTTGAAAATTCACTGAAAAAACCATGGGTTATAGACCATATATAGTTAGGAATTAGCATTTACAAAACCTTATTTTACTCACACAAAACCATTGAAATTCCGTATATAGTTAGTTGCACTAACTATATATCGCGCACCCGCAATCCACTGCTGATGATGTCACATATTACATCATTCATGACATGGTCAGTGACATCACTGATTACATCACTGATGACATCTCAAATGACATCACTGATGACATCACTGATGACATCTCATTTGACATCAATGATCACATCACTGATGATATCATTCATGTGACAATACAATGCATCTCCTCACACTTTAATATAACCTCTGTTACACCCAGTGTTAAATACAGAGTATAATTTTTGAAACCTTTGACACACCAATACTAGTTACTACATACGCACTCACTGATTCCTACTTCTACACACACATTCACTCATTCACCCATACAATCATTCATACATACAATCACTCATCTTTACAACACTATCATATGCACTCATACACCTATACAGACACTCACACTCTGCCACTCATCCATGGAGTTACTCACACACCTAGTCAGTCCTGTAAAGAATCAATCACACTTCCATTTTCTCATCTATACAGTTAAACATAGAACACCTTACATTTTCAAACATATACTACACACATACTTACTCTCTTATACAATCACTGATACAAGTACACATTCATCTGCACAGAGTCAAACACCTCCCAGCCAGCCACACACACACTCAGTCTCCCATACAAATACTTGGGCAATCAATCAATAACCCATATAGTTACTCATATAGCTACTGATCAACACATGCAGCAGTTTACAGACCAACAGACATAATGATGCAAAATTAAGACAGTTTAGTCACTAACCTGTGGAAAAGTAAATTTTGCTATGTTCTGTGTCCCTACGTGTCATCCATCATATATTATGTGTGCATGATTAAATATGCCTATGCATTCCCCATGTTCGATTAATGACGCAATTACAGTTGTGTCCACCTCTAGTATGCCAGTTTCCAGTCCTCGTGAATACTACGAATATCAGGCCTATGTAAAGCTACGTTGCCACGTTTCTCAGTGTGCACGTTATTCTATTATAAAGTCCCCGTTTCTAGGCTTCAAAAGGGCCTGGACACCAGATTCAGCTCCTGTCTCCTGAAGCCTCGCTGAGGAGCGATACAGCCCCCACCTGTATCCTCGACCCTTCACTTACTTCCTGCCTCGCAGTGCCCGGCCCAGCCTGGCTCAGTCTCTGAGTCTGCCAAGAATATGTTATGATTCCAGTTATCAGTTCAGTCCTCCTTCTCTGCATTCTTAAGCTACTGAACTGCATCAATAGTTTCCGTCATTATCTAGCCTTCACGTCTCCACGTTAGAGAAATACTGCATTTAATGGTCATTTAATATTCTTCATCACGCACTACATGTAGAATAATGCATGCTCCAGTCTTAGTGTCTGTTAGCCTTTCCCCTCTTGACTTCTAGTTTATATCAACATGTTTCCTAAACATCAGATACTAGATAGGGTTTAGGTACATGTCGCTCCGACCCTCCAGACTTCAGTCTCTGCTCCTAGCACAGAGTTCATAGCCCCCAGCTTCTCCTAGTCATACGTCATTGCCAGTTTGCGCGCACCATTAGGTTAGAGGTCCCGGCTCCTCAGGTAGCCCACTCCATGGTTTCCGCCCCATTCATGACATATTCTGTTACGTTTGCATCACATGTCTATGTATACGCCCTGTTACACCTTCTTCTCACCCTTATCTTTCGCGACTGCTACGCGTCACACCTACTGCTCCACCCACTGCTACGCCCACTGCGATGTAATGCTATGTGTTTGCGTTATGTATATATGCTCATGTATTGTTATTAAAAGTTAGAGCTAGCCATTCCAGATCCGGTCCCCGGCAGCTGCCGGGCCACGCTAGTCCAATCCGGCCCCCCTGCTGGGCCCTGTCATCCTATTCCTATGCAGGTTGTCCTGTTCCTGTCCTTATGCTATATTAAACCTGCAAAACTCCTACTACCTCGAATCTTGACTCTTATTTATTGAGCTATCTGTTATGTTATATGTCTAGTCAAAAAGAGAGGTATTATTTATTTATTTACCACATAATGGCGCCCGAACAGGGACTTGCCCTTTCCCCACGCGTCGGTGAAGCCACGCCGACCCCCTGACCCTCTGCAGTCGTGACGGAACTCTTCTGCGCAGTGGCAGATATTTCTGCTCAAGTATCCCTCAGGCCCACGGAGGAGACGGAGGAGGCGGTCCAGCATCCAGACGAGACGGTGGAGGAACGCGGCGAGTCCCGACCAGAGCCCAAGCCAAGAGTCCAAGGTCCGAGGTATCCGGAGGTCCACCCGTAACTGAAGTCCGAAGTCCGAAGTTCGTCGTCCGTCGTCGTAGCAGTCCAGTCCAGTCCGAGGCCTTCCGTTCTTGCTGCCCGGTGAGTACCGTTACTGGGGTGGTATCTAGACAGGGTCAATTTAATTGACTCTGGTCTGTGGGTTGGTGGTACACAGTCCCACAAACGAAGTGTCCACTTCGGTGGATGCGGGTCCTGACGTGTCTCTTTATGAGACCGGTAAGTTTCGTACTGTTCCAGCAGTGCATCTAGTTTCTGTTCTAGTCAGTTCTGTTCTCGAGAAAATTCATGTGTTCTGTTCTCAGTATTTCCAGGTAGTATTCTGTTCGAACTGTTATTTTAAATGTTTTTTCATGTATTTCAATGTCGTGGTATGAATGGGGAATAAGTATCGTGTTCATTGTGTATTGTATTGTGTCTACATTACAGTTCAGTCATGCCCATATTTTCCAAGTTACGTCAGTTAAAAACTAGAAAGGGTCTGCTGGAAGCAGCAGTTCCCGTCCCGCCCAGGGACAGTCCAGGTCACTTTATGTATCAGAAGCATGGCATAAGCGCCATATTGTATCTAGATTTATGGGTAGAGTATACCAAACAGTTAGAAGAAAAGTATAGATGGCCCGTATCGGGTACATGGGATGCCGAGTGCATCATGAGAGTAGAAGAGGCATTATGGAAAAAGAAAGCCAGACAGTCACAGAAAGATGCCATTGAGTTATGGCGCAAAGAAGCTCATAAAAGAACCGAAAAAGAAATCAGAAAGTCAGAATTAAGTAGAGAATCCCAAGAGCGAGCCCAAGAAAAAGAATTAATCGAGATAGGTGAACAAGTCAAAACTGAACAGAGAGACAGACAGAGGAATGCCCTTATTAAGGGTATGTATCCTCTTCTTGCCGAGGGCTTGCCAAAAGCGACCCCGGAGGCATCCAGTAATTTTCCGCCACCATTAGTTCCGACCAAGCTACGTCACAAACCGACCGCAGCTGATATTTTTATTTCGTCCTATCTGGACGACACAGTCCCTGAATATGCAAATCCTGTTCGCGCTCCGCCAGTCCCTGTAAATCAGGCACATCCTGCTCCTCCAGACACCGGGGCACCCCATGCAGTACCTGCTACGGTACCCCCGGTCCAGCCAGCATTTCAATTTCCCGCTCCGCCACGAAGAATATCAGTCGACGATTCTAGTTTAGGGGCCGCAGGAGGAGGTCCTCCTCAAACCCCGCCGCCACGCAAGCGTTTATCAGCACTCGAATTACATGCTCAAGCATCACAGCGTACTCCCAAGAGTAATAAGTCTGTTGCAGAAATCAGGCAAGCCCTTGGCGAATGTGCCTATGACCCAGTCCCAGGCGAGAATAATATGGTTTTATATTCAGTACGCGTAAGGAGGGTGACCGAGTATCTAGTCACCCTACCAAACATGAAAGAAGATCTAGACAGAATATATCGTTTCATCCGTACAGGGGATGATCCAGAAAGTATTAGTGATGCCATGTCTCAAAGGAAAGCTGAGATCCAGCGTATGATATTAAAGTTTTTAATTAACTGTCTAATAAGAGAACAAGATTACCCGTCTAAAGATCAGGCCGAAATGAAAATCCTGACAAAGTGGAGTGATAATATAGCCGAGGGTAAGCACAATACCATTAGTGCCATGGAGAGTATGTACAAGAAAATCCGTAGAGAAATAATAAAGATACACGAACAACGTAAAGCAGCACAAGTAAGCGAGAAAGAAAGTAACTCTGATCCTGAAGAGGAAGACGACGAGAATACCGCCAGAATAGCGTATGTAGGAAAATCTAGATTTCCAGATCGCCATTTACGCCTAGAACACAAGTCAATTTTCCATCATTCAGCACCAGAACAAGGTTCCCTAGAACAAGTGTTCCAAGCTACCGATCACATTCTGAAATCACGAATCGGTTATAGTGAATTAAGTACCATGCATGAACAAGAAATAGTCCGATCAGCAGTCCGATGGATTACTGATTCTACCACTTTTCCAGACGAAATAGTGGCACAAATGTTTCTGAAATTGCCCCCAGCCGAGCAACGACTGGTGGGTATGTATATGATCCAGCACCTCATTACTCTGTATGAGGGTCAGCACTCTGATCCAGGTCCGTTACATGATATCCTGAACGAGTTACTCCAGTATAGATGGAGAGGTCTAGGTACCGATTTAATTAGTGTCATTCTAGAACAGCGCCACAAATATAGAACGTTTCTGAACCCGCATTTTGTTCATGTCTCACCCCCAGAAAGTAAACCATTTTACATGGAAAGACAGAACCCGTTACGAGAAGTGCATCCAGTTAAGACAGAGGACGGTGAAATGCAACGAGTGTTTGTTTACACCCCGATTACAAAGATGGAACTCCTCGAAATGAAGAAATTAATTCCCTGTCATGACAAAGATCCAGCAGGATTCCATAGAGAATTAAAAGACATGCTCCGTATGGGAGAATACACTTACCCAGATATCATTAAAATGTTAAAGGTCCTGTTGCCCGCAGGGGTGTATGAAAAGCTAAAGGAAAAAGAATGGGAGGTGGGAGAGAAAAAGATAGATTGGGCAGTTCTAGAAGCAGAAGATAAGTCACGTGTACCAGGTACCGGTCTAGGAGAGAAATGTAAAGAATTACCAGAATTATTGATTCAAGTTTTACCCAGATTATTAACAACGAAAAAGGAAGACTGGGATGCAATCTCAGCCTGTAAACAGAAACAAGAAGAAGACATTAGTGATTTTTATTCTAGGTTTGAAAAATGCTTTAGCATCAATAGTGGCCTCAAGACAAGTAGCGAGTCATACCCTCATCTCTTTGTTACTAAATTAGTCGAGAATTCAAGTCCACAAGTTAAAAATCGAGTTTTGAAAGTCGAAAGTACCTGGCAAGCTAATACTCCGTCCCAGATGCTCCAGATGCTCCAGTACCACCAGAATAGAATCAGGGAAGAACAAGAACACGAGAGAAAACGTATGAAAGACACGAAAATGAAAGTATTAGTTGCACAATCCGTTCCTCAAGACAGTCAGAAGAGGGGTCCGAATCAAGTCAATCATCCTGCGGCTCCCGTTAAAGGGAACTGCAATTATTGTAAACAGCCAGGTCATTTTATAAACGAGTGTGCAGTTCTGAAACACAACATAGCTACCGGTAAAACAAAAGAAAGACCACGTCCGCCTAGACAAGAGCAAGTTTCACAGACTCCTCAGCCACAGAATGCACAACAGACAGTTACAGTACCGCAGCCTATTGCTGCAACACAGCATGTCACACAGCAGATGTACCAGTATGCACAGTCCGAGTATCCAGAGTATCAGCCATATTCATGAAACAGCCTAGAGAGGGAGGTAGGCTTGCCTCTCATCGAGATACCTGTAGATCAAGAGGGTCCCTATGTTCATAGTCAAGTATTAGGGAAAGACAGAAAGTTTTTGATTGATACAGGGGCAAGTAGGACCACAATTAGTCACGCCGAAGTTCCAGGGGCTCCGCTCTCAGGCTCTAGAAATGTTTCCCTTGGATTTTCAGGAAAGCCTATCGTAAATGAGATCTCAAAGCCAGTTACTCTAGAAGTAGGTCCATTGTCCCGTACTACTGATCTGTTACTTACTAAGTCATGTCCAGAAAATCTATTAGGCATTAAAACACTGAAAGAGTTAGGTGCAGTTATATGTTGTTCCCCAGAGGGAATACGTCTGTTCCTACGTGACTTTAAGGGTCACTATGTTTTACGAGATTTTGATCCCAGATTGTTTAATGTTCCGCAGCATTTATGGGCGCAAGGTCCAACTGATGTAGGGTACATGCAAATCACACCCCATCGTGTGACTCTCAAACCAGGTGTAGTGTTACCACGAATCAGACAGTACAGATTGCCACCTGAGGCTGTAGCAGCCTTATCCAAAATTATTGACGAGCTCATCGCTCAAGGAGTAGTTGTAGAAACTGACTCCAACGTATGCAATTCTCCGATCATTCCAGTCATGAAACGTACTGATCCAAATGCACCCCCAGTATATCGATTAGTGATCGACCTACGAGAGCTTAATAAGTGTATTATTCCGCAGTACCCAGTTGTTCCAGACATCTCTTCCCTATTGACAGCCATTGATTCCGAAGCCATGTTCTTTACTGTAATCGACCTCAAGAACGCATTTTTTAGTGTTCCAATTCATCCAGACAGCCAGTTTCTTTTCGGATTCTGTTTAAATGGAAGGAGCTATATGTTCACACGCGCTCCTCAAGGTTTCACAGAAAGTCCTAGTATTTACAGTCAAGCACTTAAGAGACAACTAGACAACATTCACATGCCAACTGACACTGCCCTGCTCCAGTATGTCGATGATCTACTGATCACAGCCCGTTCTGAACGTGCTTGCGAGCGAGCATCCCTGACAGTTTTGTATTTCCTAGCCGAGATGGGGCACAAGGTGTCCCCTTCGAAGCTTCAATTCTGTGTCCAGCAAGTGGTCTACTTAGGACACTTACTGTCCAAGAGGGGTAGGCAGTTGACACCAGACCGTATCCAGTTAATAGCGAGTCTTCCTCAGCCCAAGACCCAGAAGGAGGTACGTGCCTTTATCGGCCTTACTTCTTATTGTAGACAATGGATTCCTCAGTATGCATTTCTAGCCAAGCCACTGATACAGTTAACGACACAGGAGGCAGCCGCACCGACTGTCCTCCCTTGGACATCTGAACATACATTTAGTTTCAACGAGTTAAAGAAAGCTTTATGCCAGGCTCCAGTTCTAGCCACACCGAACTACAGTAAGCCTTTTACACTTTTCGTCACAGAACGTGAAGGTACAGCATTATCTGTTCTTACACAAGATCAAGCAGGACAAAACAAGCCCTGTGCTTATTTTTCGAGCACATTAGATCCAGTCGCCCAGGCGTTGCCTGCGTGCCTCAAGTCAGTTGCAGCCACAGCACTAGCTATTAGGCAAAGTGATTCCATAGTTTTAGGACACTCCCTGACAGTACAGGTTCCACACTCCGTAGAAGTTCTTCTGAACCGAACACAGACCCAGCACTTGACAATTGCACGTCTAACAGGTTATGAATTGACACTGTTCCAGCCACACATAGAAATCAGACGCTGCAACGTCCTGAACCCTGCTACACTGTTACCATCCGCTAATTCAAATCCTGACACACATGACTGTGTGGAAGTAGTTAACATTACGACAAAACCAAGGCAAGATCTGACAGATATTCCATTACCAGACCCTGACCTGACACTTTATGTGGATGGTTCATGCATGAGAACAAGTACAGGAGATCTAGTCGCCGCGTATGCAGTGACTACTGACACTGACGTTATTAAGACACACCGTATTGACACGCTGTCCGCTCAAGCAGCAGAGCTAGTTGCTCTGACACAAGCCTGCATACACGCCAAGAACCTGAAAGTTAATGTTTACACAGATTCACGCTACGCATTCGGAGTCGTACACGACTTTGGAGTGCTCTGGCAGGAGAGAGGTTTCATGACTTCTCATGGAACCAAGATTCAGCATGGTCTCCTTATCCAAGCTCTATTAGATGCAATACATTTACCGACATCCATTGCCATCATGAAGTGCAAGGCACACACGAAAGTCACTGATATTATATCCCAGGGTAACGATCTAGCAGATCGCACAGCCAAGCTTACAGCCCAGACTCCAGACATTCCAGTTAACATGACACATACTCCAGATCCGATTACATGTATGACAGTTAAGGACCCTACTCAAGATGTCATAGACATACAGTTACATGCTACTCCCGATGAAATCAAGAAATGGTACGAACAAGGAGGGGTCCAGACAGATCAAGGATGGTTAACAAAGGGTAGAACCGCATGGTTTCTCCCCGACTCTATGGTTCAAGTCATTATTAATACCGCACATAGTCCAGCACATTTAGGAGAAAAAGCTATGTTAGACAGTATCCAGAACATTTGGTTCAACAAGCATTTACGAGCTGCAGCCAAGCAGAAAGTCCGTACCTGTATGATATGTTGTCAGTTTAATCCAGGTAAAAGTGTCCCGGTGGAACAAGGTGGTTTCCAGCCCCCTGACCACCCTTTTGAAGTCCTCCAGATGGATTATATTCAGATGGAGCGATGTCGAGGTTTCAAGTATGTCCTTGTAGTTGTATGCGCTTTGTCCAGGTGGACAGAAGCATATCCAGTCCCAGATTACACAGCCACGACCACTGCCAAGCAGTTGGTTCGTGAATTCTTCCCTCGTTATGGACTCCCTAGAGTCGTATATTCTGATAACGGCCAGCCATTCTCCTCAGAGTTAATGAAGCACGTTTCCCTTTTGTTAGGGTACCAGTGGAAGTTCCATTGTGTACGCCATCCTGAAGCAGCCGGTCTCGTTGAGAGACATAATCAGACCCTGAAAATCCGCATCGCCAAAGTTTGTAAAGAAAAAGGTGTGGACTGGCTAGTAGCTCTGCCAGTCGCTCTGTTTTACATGCGCATGGTCGCACATTCCAGATCAGGTCTGTCCCCGTACGAGGTCGTTTTCGGCCGCCCCCCAAATATGTGGGGTACTCCTAGACCCCGAAGTATTACCGATGTTTCAAGTAATATGCTGACAGATTACCTAGCTTCCTTGATGTCTGCCCTCAACTCATGTCGTTCACAGGTTGCCGCCGCATTTCCAGACAATACCGAGGTGGCACCGCATGAAATCGTTCCAGGATCCATGGTGATGGTCCGCAACTTTGACAGATCAAGTCCGCTGGAGCCTCGTTGGAAAGAGCCCCGACAAGTCCTCCTCACCACCCGTACAGCCGTGAAGTTGGAAGGACGCAAAGGCTGGGTGCACCTTTCTCATATAAAACAATTTAATGGACTGAAACCCGTCTTTAAGAACATTTCCCAGGATTTGAAGGATTGCCAAAGCATTGTTCTCAAGGACTGTCCCGCAAATGACATTGATTCAAAACCCCCCCTGCTAGAGAAAACTCCGCAGCAGGAGTATAAACAGAAACTACGGTCTAGTAAAATAAGTCAGCCAGTTTGATTGTCTAAGTCCTCCCCTAGGTGAAACGGTTAGACTGTTTCTGACATGTATAAAATAGACCCCCATAGTGAGAGAGTCAGTCAAAACTCAATCCGATGTATCGTTTTTCTATGTTTCATATTGTTTCTCAGCATTCTGATCTCCTGCACTAGTTATGCATTTTATCTGTGTTTCTCAGTTTCACATGTAAATAAGTCTTCTAATGTTACAGCAGAGCACACGTTTAGTGATCTGCCTCCTCATGAACTCTCTTACCGCCTCGCTATGCGTAATAACTCCTTTATCCGTATGTTACATTACTCACACCAGACCAGCAATGCCACTAATTGTTGGGTGTGTGGTCGACTCCCCCCTTTCCAGACACCGAAGGGAGTTCTGCCACTCTTTCCTTATCCATTTTCACATAATGGTTCGTGTGGAGCATGGTCCACGTTAACGTCATCCTCAACAGATATGTCTTTTCTTAACAGTACATGTTTCCCAGACAAGCAAGGTCTTCCCCACAGAACCGGGTTAGATCTAGAAAATGAAGTGTACAATTTAGGTAATTATTCGTCGAATTTTATGGTCCTGAATGTTCAGTCTGATACTACTCCAGACTTACCCGCTATTTCAGTACTACCAGTCAAAGGCGAATTATGTGTCCGAAATAATGGTTCCGTACATATAGGACATAGTGATTGTACTACTATTGTCAAGTATAGTGACAGTGGGAAATCTATTTTCAAAGCTTCACGTCATTCATATTTTATTTGTGGTCAGACCGCATATGTTCGTCTGCCCCTCGATTGGGAGGGAACCTGTTACATTGCCTTCCTACTGCCACCTGTTTTTCTAGCCCCATCTGATTATCATAGAAACACACATCTAGTACACATTAGACATAGAAGGGAGATCGAGTCCCCGATTGTCGATTATACTGAGACTACTCTAGAACAATATACAGATTTCAATAAAGGTTTCTTCTTCTTTATAGGCCCTGTCCAGAATAGTAAGTTAATCCGTAGATTAACCAGAACCCTTGAAGCTGTAGTAAATGAGACTGCCTCTGCTCTAGGTAACCTAACCGAAGAGCAATCTGCTATGAGATTTGTCGTTTTACAGAATCGTCTCGTCCTTGACGTCATACTGGCCGATAGGGGCGGGGCTTGTAGAGTCATCGGATCCAGTTGCTGCATTTTTATTCCAAATAACGCGCCGTCTGTCTATTCCGCTATAACCAGACTCCATAAAATTGCCCATCTGTTACACCAAGATCCAGGCACCTGGACATGGTCCGGTTGGTTCTGGAATATAATTTCCGCCTGGGGATGGAAAGTCATGTCCTTTCTAGGTATTGCAGTAGCGATCATATTCAGCTGCTGCCTCTGTATACAATGTGGCCCTGCGATTTGCGGCATGTGTGCTACATCCTGTATTCCTAGTATAACTCCTAGTCCCAAGTCCCGTTCTAAATCCCGTTCTAAGAGAATTCGAGATGAGCAAATGATACTGTATGAAATGATAGATGGTATCATGAATATTGATGTTTCCTGATGGAAACGTAGTGACAAGGAGGGAATGTGGAAAAGTAAATTTTGCTATGTTCTGTGTCCCTACGTGTCATCCATCATATATTATGTGTGCATGATTAAATATGCCTATGCATTCCCCATGTTCGATTAATGACGCAATTACAGTTGTGTCCACCTCTAGTATGCCAGTTTCCAGTCCTCGTGAATACTACGAATATCAGGCCTATGTAAAGCTACGTTGCCACGTTTCTCAGTGTGCACGTTATTCTATTATAAAGTCCCCGTTTCTAGGCTTCAAAAGGGCCTGGACACCAGATTCAGCTCCTGTCTCCTGAAGCCTCGCTGAGGAGCGATACAGCCCCCACCTGTATCCTCGACCCTTCACTTACTTCCTGCCTCGCAGTGCCCGGCCCAGCCTGGCTCAGTCTCTGAGTCTGCCAAGAATATGTTATGATTCCAGTTATCAGTTCAGTCCTCCTTCTCTGCATTCTTAAGCTACTGAACTGCATCAATAGTTTCCGTCATTATCTAGCCTTCACGTCTCCACGTTAGAGAAATACTGCATTTAATGGTCATTTAATATTCTTCATCACGCACTACATGTAGAATAATGCATGCTCCAGTCTTAGTGTCTGTTAGCCTTTCCCCTCTTGACTTCTAGTTTATATCAACATGTTTCCTAAACATCAGATACTAGATAGGGTTTAGGTACATGTCGCTCCGACCCTCCAGACTTCAGTCTCTGCTCCTAGCACAGAGTTCATAGCCCCCAGCTTCTCCTAGTCATACGTCATTGCCAGTTTGCGCGCACCATTAGGTTAGAGGTCCCGGCTCCTCAGGTAGCCCAGTCCATGGTTTCCGCCCCATTCATGACATATTCTGTTACGTTTGCATCACATGTCTATGTATACGCCCTGTTACACCTTCTTCTCACCCTTATCTTTCGCGACTGCTACGCGTCACACCTACTGCTCCACCCACTGCTACGCCCACTGCAATGTAATGCTATGTGTTTGCGTTATGTATATATGCTCATGTATTGTTATTAAAAGTTAGAGCTAGCCATTCCAGATCCGGTCCCCGGCAGCTGCCGGGCCACGCTAGTCCAATCCGGCCCCCCTGCTGGGCCCTGTCATCCTATTCCTATGCAGGTTGTCCTGTTCCTGTCCTTATGCTATATTAAACCTGCAAAACTCCTACTACCTCGAATCTTGACTCTTATTTATTGAGCTATCTGTTATGTTATATGTCTAGTCAAAAAGAGAGGTATTATTTATTTATTTACCACAAACCCATGCACTCAGTGAGACATATTTAATCACTCACTCATACAGTCAGTCATGCACCTACTAAATCATTAATCCAGACACTTATACATCCACTCATTCTTCAATATGTAAGACATATTTAAACTTTACAGAAACATAAAATTACTGGATGTTGTTTTCAGTGATGTCATCAGTGATGTCACTGACCATGTCATGAATGATGTAATATGTGACATCATCAGCAGTGGATTGCGGGTGCGCGATATATAGTTAGTGCAACTAACTATATATGGAATTTCAATGGTTTTGTGTGAGTAAAATAAGGTTTTATAAATGCTAATTCCTAACTATACATGGTCTATAACCCATGGTTTTTCAGTGAATTTTCAAGGTTTTGTAAATGCTAATTCCTAACTATATATGGTCTACAACCTATGGTTTTTTCAGTGAATATATATATATATATATATATATATATATATATATATATATATATATATATATATATATATATATATATATATATATATATTCACTGATAAAACCATAGGTTATAGACCATATATAGTTAGGAATTAGCATTTAAAAAACCTTATTTTACTCACACAAAACCATTGAAATTCCATATATAGTTATTTGCACTAACTATATATCGCGCACCCGCAATCCACTGCTGATGATGTCACATATTACATCATTCATGACATGGTCAGTGACATCACTGATGACATCACTGATGACATCTCAAATGACATCACTGATGACATCACTGATAACAACATCCAGTGATTTTTTGTTTCTGTAAAGTTTAAATATGTCTTACATATTGAAGAATGAGTGGATGTGTAAGTGTCTGGACGAAGGATTTAGTAGGTGCATGACTGACTGTATGAGTGAGTGATTAAATGTGTCTCACTGAGTGCATGGGTTAGTGACTAAACTGTCTTAATTTGTGCATCATTATGTCTGTTGTTCTGTAAACTGCTGCATGTGTTGATCAGTAGCTATATGACTAACTATATGGGTTATTGATTGATTGCCCAAGTATTTGTATGGGAGACTGAGTGTGTGTGTGGCTAGCTGGGAGGTGTGTGACTCTGTGCAGATCAATGTGTACTTGTATCAATGATTGTATAAGAAGGTAAGTATGTGTTAGTATATGTTTGAAAATGTAAGGTGCTCTATGTTTAACTGTATAGACAAGAAAATGGAAGTGTCATTGATTCTTTACAGGACTGACTAGGTGTGTGAGTAACTCCATGGATGAGTGGCAGACTGTGAGTGTCTGTATAGGTGTATGAGTGCATATGATAGTGTTGTAAAGATGAGTGATTGTATGTATGAATGATTGTATGGGTGAATGAGTGAAGGTGTGTGTAGACGTAGCAATCAGTGAGTGCGTATGTAGTAACTAGTATTGGTGTATCATTGGTTTCAAAAATTATACTCTGTATTTAACACTGGGTGAAACAGAGGTTATATTAAAATGTGAGGAGATGCATTGTATTGTCACATGAATGATATCATCAGTGATGTGGTCATTGATGTCAAATGAGATGTCATCAGTGATGTCATCAGTGATGTCATTTGAGATGTCATCAGTGATGTCATCAGTGATGTCACTGACCATGTCATGAATGATGTAATATGTGACATCATCAGCAGTGGATTGCGGGTGCGCGATATATAGTTAGTGCAACTAACTATATATGGAATTTCAATGGTTTTGTGTGAGTAAAATAAGGTTTTTTAAATGCTAATTCCTAACTATATATGGTCTATAACCTATGGTTTTTTCAGTGAATTTTCAAGGTTTTGTAAATGCTAATTCCTAACTATATATGGTCTATAACCTATGGTTTTTTCAGTGAATTTCAATGGTTTTTTAATAGCAAATATCATAAGCTGTCGAATGTCAAGTACGTGGTAAGTGAAAACATTTTCGTGTTTATGCACACTGATCTGCTTTGAATGGTGCCCCCCCCCCTCATTTCTATTAGGAGTACTCTCTCTTTGCAGATAGTGAAAGGTAGTTAACGCAGGCCTTTGCCCCCGTTGTAATACGTCGTGCCTGCTTCTCTCTCCATTTGATTGATTGTTATCCAAGCATTTACTGTTTTAGAATTGGTTCTCTTTGGTTCATTCTCTATTTACAAACAGACACAGAGTCGCAATACTCTGTTTAGTCTTTGCAGATAACGAAAAATCGTGTAAAAAAAAAGAAAAGGAATCAAGCAAAATCAGTAGGCCACTAATGGGATCTCTTTTTGACCTCGCTAAAATAGAAACATTAGGAACAACCCCTCATGACAAATACAAAACTAGTGAGATGAACTGAACTCCACACAATGATGGCTGCAAAACAGCTCGGCTCCGCCACCCACCCCGCCCAAAATAACGATAAAGAGCGGCTGCCATGATTGGTTGCGGAATGGCCACGACGGAGCTACGAAATGGTGGTGCTCTCATGCTAACCCCAGCTTCAGTCTGAAACATCCAGAAACACTGTAGACTACCAATTCGATCAGTTCCGGTAGAGCCCCAATGTAACCCGGTAGAGAAAAACTAGCCCTCCCCTCTTTGACTGATGATTCTTGTTGCCTGTCCCTTCTGTTGTCATTTAACAGAACTATTTAGCCTGCTGAAAGGGGTTGTGTTCCGACCGCTCGTTGGTGGAGACATTTTGACTATATTCTGGACCTGCGTTGTCGCGTAATGCGTCATATGACGCGCCGCGTTAGCGCATCCGGAAGTCATCCGGGGCGCGACGCGCAGCGCGTAACGTAAGCATAACAAGTCATGTGACTTGTTAATAAAACTTTTCATTGGTTCATTTTACTTTTCTTATTCTAATGATGAAAGGCTTGGTCATATGACCTAAAAATTACGCTTTTTATTACTTCCGAACATTATTTTTTCTTAAATATATGTTATAATGTTCCAGGCTAATATACTTTCCCGGAAAATTTACAACTGTCCTGCAAGTAAAATATATTCTTTTTTCGAGAAAAAGAGCGTTTCTTCGTCCCATGACGGAGCCGTTGAGCAAAAGAGGGTCGACCTGCTGTCTTAGTCGCCGATACGCCTGAATATGAGATTCTTATCGATCACTTTATGTTGCAGGAGTAGAAAACACAACAGCCCTTGACCATTTATCTTTACTGCGTTCCTGCGTATTATACCTTTTACCCTTCATGTAATTGGTCTGCTTTATTTCACTTGCCTTTTAATGATTCTAAAACAGTGACTATTATTAAAAACTTTACCAATGCATATACTACTACCATGTTTTCTTTTAAAAACCTTTATTGTGAAAATTTCATTATACAAATACGAGCCTATAACCACGTGGGCCGGCCACGGAGCAAACTGTAATCGTATATGATGAGTAGACATTTACACTGTAGAGGAACGTAACGGGCGGGCCATTAGGTTGCAAGAACTAAGGTGTCTAACAGTTGCGGAATCGGTGGACGTACATTTTATAATTAAAATACGACAGGGCCAGTTACAATAAAATTATCTAGATATACATTTGCGGGCAAGTACCATGGGTGACGTTAATTCGAACTTTCAATAGTACAGTAATCAATAACACATCAGAACTTAATATCAATAGGGATGTCGAAATATTCAATCAATTCTCGTCCCCGCCCGCCATATGCTTCAAAACTGCATACGTATCTCGTGATTTCAAGGTTCTGCAACCAGTACACAACAAGGAGTTACGAGTCCCATTTATTCCGGCGCCATTTTGGGCGAGGACGGGCAGGTCCAGGATATAGTCAAAATGTCTCTACCAACCATCGACTATGATGATGTTCATATGCTGTATTTATTAGAGTAACACTCATCTGTCCACATGAAATTAATTTGCCACAATCTAAACATGTCATTTTAATCTTTCCAAAGTTCTAAATATTTGGGACCATTTCCCTTGCCTCTGATGCTGTCAGTGCCACTTCTTTGATGAATGTACTGGCAGGTCGGGGGTTCTCCTCCAAATCTCTCTTTTATGCAGCACTATAATTAATTGGTGCCACCTCTCCATATGACGATGCATGGTATAGTTACCATAACTATATTTTTTTTCGGTTCCTCTGGAGAGTACATCGTGGCAGATGAAGCGTGTAACGTACCGGGCATTTACCTTTTTTTGCATGTACAGGAAAGGAAAAAAAAAATCGAGCGTCCGAGTTCTAAAGTGTCCCAGGGCCATTTTAGTAGACCAGGCCCAAATCCAAAGAACAAGCCGCCATTTTGAGAGTCCTGTTGCAGCCGCCTGTCGCTGTAGCATCAGGAGCAGCCGAAACTCAGCTGAATGGCAACTGAAACGGTAAAGGGGCGCCCCACTACAGCAGACGAGCCTCCACCTAGGAAGGCCCGTTCACGCCGCCTCCCCCCCCCCCTTCGGGCACCCCACGCCGTTATTCGGAGCAGTATTGTAGGATGGCCACACCAGTGCGGCAACTTGCTAGACATCACCTCGGTGGTAACCGAATCTCAGCGCCTTGTGGTGTCTTCTATTCAGAAAACATTGTTGTGCTGCCTTCGACCTATTCGCCGCAAGTGCGCACGCAACTCAGCTGCATAGCTTGCTAGACACCACCTCGGTGCCATCCGGATCTTGGAATCTCAGCGCCTTTTGGTGTCTTCTCTTCAGAAAATATTGTTGCGCTGCCTTTGGCCCCATTCGCACATCGGTCCGCTACTGACGCCATCTCACAGGCTAATGGGGCGCCCCACGCCGAGTTTCAGCATTGTAGGATGACCACACCAGTACAGCAACTTGCTAGACATCACCTCGGTGCCATCCGGATCTTCGCATCTCAACGCCTAGTGGTATCTTCCATACAGAAAATATTGTTGCGCTGCCTTTGGCCCCATTTGCACATCGGTCCGCTACTGACACCATCTCACAGGCCAACAGGGCGCCCCACGCCGACTTTCAGCATTGTAGGATAGCCACACCAGTGCACCTTACTAGACACCACCTCGGTGCCATCCGGATCTTGGCATCTCAGCGCCTTGTGGTATCTTCTATTCAGAAAATATTGTTGCGCTGCCTTTGGCCCCATTCGCACATCGGTCCGCTACTGACGCCATCTCACAGGCCAACGGGGCGCCCCACGCCGACTTTCAACATTGTAGGATGGCCACACCAGTGCGGCAACTTGCTAGACACCACCTCGTGCCATCCAGATCTTGGCATCTCAGCGCCTTGTGGTGTCTTCTAGTCAGAAAATATTGTTGCGCTGCCTTTGGCCCCATTCGCACATCGGTCCGCTACTGACGCCATCTCACAGGCTAATGGGGCGCCCCACGCCGACTTTCAGCATTGTAGGATGGCCACACCAGTACAGCAACTTGCTAGACATCACCTCGGTGCCATCCGGATCTCGGCGCCCCACTGCAGATGAAGTGCCTCTCAACTATGAAACCACCACGGTGCAATCCGGATCTTGGCGCCTTGTGCTGGTTCCGGCCTATTCACACATCGGTCCGCTACTGACGCCATCTCACAGGCTAATGGGGCGCCCCACGCCGAGTTTCAGCATTGTAGGATGACCACACCAGTACAGCAACTTGCTAGACATCACCTCGGTGCCATCCGGATCTTCGCATCTCAACGCCTAGTGGTATCTTCCATACAGAAAATATTGTTGCGCTGCCTTTGGCCCCATTCGCACATCGGTCCGCTACTGACACCATCTCACAGGCCAACAGGGCGCCCCACGCCGACTTTTACCATTGTAGGATGGCCACACCAGTGCCACAACTTGCTAGACACCACCTCGGTGCCATCCGGATCTTGGCATCTCAGCGCCTTGTGGTGTCTTCTATTCAGAAAATATTGTTGCGCTGCCTTTGGCCCCATTCGCACATCGGTCCGCTACTGACGCCATCTCACAGGCCAACGGGGCGCCCCACGCCGACTTTCAACATTGTAGGATGGCCACACCAGTGCGACAACTTGCTAGACACCACCTCGGTGCCATCCGGATCTTGGCGCGTTGTGCTGCCTTCGGCCTATTCGCACATCGGTCCGCTACTGACGCGAACTCACAGGCCAACAGGGCGCCCCACGCCGACTTTCAGCATTGTAGGATGGCCACACCAGTGCTGCAACTTGCTGGACACCACCTCGGTGCCATCCGGATCTTGGCGCGTTGTGTTGCCTTCGGCCTATTCGCACATCGGTCCGCTACTGACGCCGCCTCACGTGCCAACGTATTTTCTCCGCATTTTATACCCTATGCCGCATAACAGGTCATGTGACTTGTTTATAAAACTTTTCATTGGTTCATTTTACTTTTGGTTTCCTAATGATGGAAGGCTTGATCATATGACCTAAAAACAACACTTTTCATTGGATGAAAACTTTTTTTTTTCCCCAAACGATGAAAGCCCCACCTTGTTTCTGGATGTTTCAGACTGAAGCTGGCGTCACCATGAAAGCACCACCATCTCGTGGCTCCGTCGTAGTCATTCCGCGAGCAATCATGGCAGCCGCTCCCCACCAGAAGCCTGCAGGAGTCGGGGGCCCCCAAAACTTTTGATGAATCCTCAAGGCGGAGGGGACGCTTTCGAGAATGGGGTCCAAGACCTAGCAGACAAGCGTCCGATTTCCAAGGTGTCCCAGGGCCATTTCAGTGGACCAGGCCCAAAAAGGAAACAGCCTGCCGCCATTTTGAGAGTCCTGTGACAGCCGCCTATCGCTGCACCGCAAGAGTGGGCGCAACTCAGCTGAATTGCGGCTTTTGACACAGTGGACCAAAAGCGGACGGAATGGCAACTGAAACGGTAAAGGGGCGCCCCACTACAACAGACGAGACTCCACCTGGAGAGGCCCGTTCACGCCGCCTCCCCTGGGGCGCCCCACGCCGTTATTCGGAGCAGCATTGTAGGATACCAAAACCAGTGCGGCAACTTACTGGACATCACCTTGGTGCCATCGTTCTGCTGCCTTGGAACTATTCGCACAACAGTTTGCTACTGATGACCCGCGACGCCCCACGCCGGATGCCGAAATCAGTGAAATCTGGACGTTGTGCTGCGTTGGGACTATTCGCACAGCCGACCGCTACTTCGTTGTTTTTCCCTAAAAATGTTTATATGTTATTACTGTTTTTGTTTTCTTGTATATATTTATAAGTTATTAAAGTTTTATAATCTTACTACTTTGTTGGAGTGCTATATATTTTTAATGTGACACATAATTGTAAAAACTTTGATGTACAAAGAGTCATCCCTGGAATCTTCCGCTTCAGGCTCGGTCCCCTCCCCAATCACAATACAGGATGGTTTTCAGATAATAGGAACGCGTCTGCTGTGACGGATCTCATCGAGTGTGGGCCTTGATCTACTATAACTCCTTTGAAGAGGGGTGATTCTTTACAGCTGGGGCCATAAACTACATCTGCAGGGCTAGCTGATACCCTAGGACCGGCCTGGACAATCGGACACAGAGGAAAAGGAGTGTCAGAGGGTGCGGTAGTGAATAGGGCGAAAGGGAGGTGTCGGGCGGGCACAGGGTGTGATTCTCAGTGAAGAGCAGCGCAGATGGGGGGTGGTTTATTACCCATGCATAAGACAGAGAGCGGGGGTGACCACTGCCTGGGGGAGATGCTTGCGAGGGTGGGGAGCCATGCTAAGGATCGACAGCGTGCAGACAGTGGGTCTGGTCAAGGCATCTAAAATGACTGCCGTGCACGACAAAAGTGTGGCATTTGAAAAAAGGCAAGATGGCGCAGACAATGTTTTTCAACACTTCCTGATTTCCTTCGAATCGAACGTTAACAGACGTTGGGGCATATTACCAAAGTTAAGCGATATTTATCCCTAACGATGCTTAGCAACAAATTTTTTACCGCTAAGCATCTTCAGAAATGATCGCAGATAAACCTTGCTATTATCAAGGTTTATCGCAAATACGATAAAAAACGACCGCAATGCATTAATATCGCTGAAAACTCAGCGATATTCATGCATTACCGAGCTAATGCTCTTAGCCATGTTATCCACCTCCCATTGGATAACATGGCTAAAAACTGCTCAGGGCAGGTGGTAGCTTTTGGAGATATTTGCGCTTATCGCGAATATTTCCAAAAGTTGGTAATAGGAGATAGCGATGTTAGCGACTGTTTCCAGTCGCTAACATCTTGGCATGCCCACTTTGCCCACTTTGCATGTCATTAGTGATAAATATCACTCACATGCAAAGTGGGGCCCAAGATGGTCGCTATCTCCTACTAGCCGTCGCTAACTGGTGTTAGCAACAGCTAGGTAATACAGAGATAATTTTATCTCCGCGAAGCGGAGCGCTGTTACAGATATATATCTTGTTTTTGAACGTTAATTTCTCAAAATCCACTGAAGCACATATATTGAGACCTAGCAAAGGCACATCGAGCTACCAGTCCCTACAATTTTGCCAAGTTTCATGCAAATCCATTCAGCCGTTCGATTATTATTATTATTTTTTTTGCCCCGCGGGGCCCTTTTAAAACCTCCACATCAAACCTAAGAGGTCAAGGAGGATCTACTATGCCCCCTTATGGTCATTTGCCCCTTCGCTTTGGCCTCCTCTTGTCTCTCAATCCTACCGAGAGACAAGATGGCGGCCGCTACGGACTGTTTGCAATGTTTACAGACGCCGGAGAACCAATCAGCTTCACAAACCTCCGTTACGCGAAGCGGAGCGCTGTTACAGATATATATCTTTTTTTGAACGTTAATTTCTCAAAATCCACTGGAGCCCATATATTGAGACCTAGCAAAGGCACATCGGGCTACCAGTCCCTAATATTTTACCAAGTTTCGTGCAAATCCATTCAGCCGTTCGATTATTATTATTATTTTTTTTTTTTGCCCCGCGGGGCCCTTTTAAAACCTCCACATCAAACCTAGGGGGTCAGCGAGGATCTACTATGCCCCCTTATGGTCATTTGCCCCTTCGCTTTGGCCTCCTCTTGTCTCTCGATCCTACCGAGAGACAAGATGGCGGCCGCTACGGACTGTTTGGAATGTTCACAGACGCCGGAGAACCAATCAGCTTCGCTTCACAAAGCTCCGTACCGCGTAAAGTCCGCGAACCGGAGCGCTGCCCGGTCCGCTGTTACAGATATATATCTTTTTTTGAACGTTAATTTCTCAAAAGCACATATATTGAGACCTGGCAAAGGCACATCGGGCTACCAGTCCCTACAATTTTGCCAAGTTTCGTGCAAATCCATTCAGCCGTTCGGGCTAAAAGTGAGGCCAACCGCCCTATGGAAAACTCAATGTTAAAAACACGTTTTGGGACCCCCCTTTTTTCTCGGCCCCCCCTTGACGAACCCCCCCCAAATTTTCAAGGGCTGCTCAGAAACAAAATGTGCCATTTTCCTGAAAATTTCAGCCAATTCCGTCCACAAACGCCAAAGTTATTAGACATAGAATTTTCAAAAATCCCATAGAGAAAAAATATATATATATATATATTACCTACTGGCGGTCGCCAGTAGGTAGTTATAGTTAGGACCTAGTTTCCATAGGAAATCGTCAACATTCTATTTGGATTAACTTTGGCCCTGGTGGATGAATCTTTGCGAATTTCTCAAAGAAGATGGCTCGGTCCACTGCGCTCCTTCCCTGAAAATTTGGGGGGGATTGGTGAAGTGGGGGCTGAGATAAAAGGGGGGTCCCAAAACGTGTTTTCCCATGTTATTTTCCATAGGACGTTTAGACACGGCTACAGGTCGAACGGCTGAATGGATTTATAAGAAATTTGGCAAAACTGTAGAGTCCAGCTCGCAGATTACGCTTTTTGTGGAATGGTGTAAATCCGTTCAGTAGTTGCTGAGAAAATTCAAGTTAAAGTCAATTATATATCTATAAGCGCGGACGGGTGCGCGCACTCAAGCGGCTGCGCGCAAGCGGAATTTTTTTTGTTGCTGCGTGACGTCTGTTAACGTTCGATTCGAAGGAAATCAGGAAGTGTTGACCGCCATTTTGTCACTGCGAGTAAATATATTGTCATTTCAAAGCGTTGGAACATGGAAAGGGGAGAAGGTAGAGATTGTTTTGCTGCGTAGGTTTTCTCAGAGTGTGCAGTAAGGTCCTTAAAGGCGAAAATATATATATTTTTTTCCGAAAAAAAGTTGCGGGGTGCGCGCACTCGGGCGCGCACACCTATTTACAAGAGTGTGAAAATGGAGATAAATCAGAAGTTTGAGTGCTTTGATATAAGGTGGCTCTGAAAAGAGCCCTTGTGTTTATTGAGTTGTTTCTGCATTTATAAGTAAGTACCGATGCAGAGTCTGATGTTGCAGAGGAAGATTTTGTTTCCCTCATCCGTGAAATGAACACCATCTGTCCTATAGATGTCTTGCGTGTGGTAACGCAAGTTGTTGTGGTAAATAGAACCCATGCTATAATCTCTGAGGAAAGCAGAAACAGATTTATTAACATGTCTCCTTGCTTTCTCAATTTGTGCACAATGTTGATTGGACCAATTCCATTTCTGTCTTTGGCATATATGGGAATATACCAAGGCAGTTCGAGGAAAAAGTGTCATCAATTGTCTAAAGGTGTCTTTTAGAAGCATTTCCAGACCTACCCCAGTCAATGTGCCTAGATCGTTCCCACCACAGTGCACAATTATAAGGTCTGGTTCTGGGAGACGCATAAAAGTTTTCACCAATGGTATTAATTGGTGACATCTTAATCCTCTTTGCCCAATCCACGTTATCTGCACATTTGGTAAATCAAGGTTGGAAATTCGTCTGCTTGCTGCATATTTTCCACTCCAGTGAATATAGCTGTGTCCTAAAAGCCAAACCTTCATTTTCAAGGCAGATGCAGTCGTGCTCCGATGGGTTGTGGAAGTGGAATGGCAGTTAGAAGCTGAAATTCAGGATAAAAAAATGGATGAGGCTTGGTGTGGTTGAAAAACAAAAGATGATTGGTTGATTCTAATACGTGAAGATTGAAGACTATGTTGCATGTTAATGTTATGTAAAAGAAAAAGTAGTATTGGGTGTGAAAAAAATGACATGTAACAGAGCTGTGGATAGGCAGGTGTTTCTGGAGGGAAAACAGTATTGTTAGTTTGCTGTAGAACGTTGAGATATGAACTTTTGACCTGTGCCTTCAGCCAGGTGCAGAATGAGGTGTTATCATGGAAACAGCCAGAGATGGCAGTGGGTGATGGGTGACTTTTATGTGACATTGAAAATATTGTGAGGGACAAGCAACTGAAATGTAAATTTGAATACAAAATTTTGCGGGAGGAAATATGATTGGCTGAAGAGACATATATGAGTCTGTATTGACTGGATATCTGTGCCATTGAATTTTGGTTGCAGTGATAGCAGCATAATTGAGACTTCCGTCAAACGAATATCTATTTTGTGACTGTCACTGTTGTACATCGTACAAAAGCATTGGTAAAGGTAAGTCTGTAACTGTTTGTTTTGTCATGTACTGTAAAAGAAAGGGTTCACGGGCTGTTATAGGCCTGTGGGTTCTAGTATGAGTAAATCAGGTCGACAAAAGAAAATATTAAGTTAGTACAGCTGAAGTTACGTGGAACTCATGAATACTGTTTCAATATACAATCATTTTAGTTGAGATTATGGATTAAAAGAGAGAACTTGTATATTTGAAATGTTTATTCAGAAATGCACTGTTTTCAAGGCAAGTTTCTTATCTAATACGAGTGCAGACATTGTAAAAAACAAAGTAATCGGTATAGCCACTAGTACATAAAATACAAACGGTATAGTTGATGAAAAATGAATATGGTTTAGCAAAATTAATTATACACTCTTATGAGGAAGTATATTGGGGCAGATTTATGAAGGCCTTGCGCCGCCGGTGCGTTACTTTTAACATAAATAAGGCTCATTATATGTTAATAAATGGATGAAGGTCTCTGGCCTTTCAGTTTAGGAACGATACATGAAAATGCTAGTGGTTAGACCAGTGTTTCCCAAACTGTGGTCCGCGGACCCCCAGGGGTCCTTGACCCATTCTCAGGGGGTCCGCAGGCAGCAGTTTTAAAAGCACTTCAAAGTTCCTTCCAGAATTATCAGTTTTGGAGCAACAATAAAAGTGTCAAGATAACACCAGTGATTAATGTACCTGCTGGAGAGAGGAGAGTTTTGTCCAGTGGCAACTTCAACTTATCTAATGTAGCACAGAGGGTTACTGCAAAGAATATGCACCATGTATTTAATGTAAAAAATTTTTATATGCATAGGTCAGTGGGTTACTTACAGCTTTTGAAAGTAACTTATTTTTCTTCCCAGATTGTCGTATCCTTGTGCATAATAAGGTCTTCATTTACTATTCTTTGAAAGCTAATAAAATTCAATCTGTAATGATAACTGTGTTGTAGACTGCACCATTGTTTCCCAAAAACCTTTGGGGGAGAGCATTCCAAAGCACCCTCTGTAGTGGTCAGGCTCATTCATTGCACTTGTTATGCACCGTATGGGGACTGGTCTGAAAACATTTTCTAGGGCTGCTTTTGGTTTCCAGACTGGCCCTTGCAGGAGCAGGAGCCTCGAACAGCAAAGTAAAACCAGCCATGTAAAGGTTTGTCACTGGGATGCAGCACCAATCTTCCCATTAAATTATTTAGTTTTTTGTAAATTCACAGAAGTGGAGGAGCATGTCGTTATCCTCCTTGGCTTAATGACACGGTCTACCACTTCGGAAACGAGGGTTTTGGCCATATTTACAAGAATATGGTGCAGCCCTGTGTTTCCCCCTGCGCTTGCGCTACACTTAGCAGGGTAGCGGCAATGCAGGCACCCTTGCACCATAGTGCAAGTGTGACTGCGTGCAGGGAAAGATTGTCTATGTACAGGAAGATCCTCCTTCCTGAACATAAAAAATCCAAGGCGTTTTGCTTTTTCCATGTGTACTGCATAAGGCAGCACACATGAAAAAAGCAAAATCGAGGAGAAATAAGGCATTTATCCTCGTTTCGTCAAGTTAAGTCCAGGTGTTTCCTGGTTTTAATTATGGCGCAGTCTCCTATTTACGCTGCCCTTGTAAATAGGAGGCAGCGTTAAAAAATCAATGGCTGTTGCAGTGGAACGCCCATCGCAACACCCACTGCCCACCTCTTTCACGTTAAGTATTGCATGAAAGTGGTTCTTATTTGCAAAGCAGCGTTAAGCCATAGTAAGTGGCTCAACGGTGCCTTGTACATAGGGCGAAACCCATATCGCCACGGGAATATCGCAAAAAGTGACGTTCCCATGGAGATACGGGTTTGTAAATCTGCCCCAAAAATTGTTACTAATTCGAGTTTTTCTTTTGTGTACACCTGAAACAATTTCCCTGAGATATGTGGCATACAAGGTAAAACAGAACACCGGGACCTTTATCGATTGCGTTATGTTGCACAAAAGAAAAAAATACACGTAACAGACTTGGATCATTTACATTTTCACTATTTCTGGGCACTTTGCTTTTTGACCTTTCAGTAACCGACTTGCTTTATTTCGCCTGTATTTTACGTAGATCGGAAACAATGGCTATGTATTCGAACTTACCAATTCAAGAGCTACTATTATATTTGGTTTTCACAAAATCTTTATTAAAAAATGATGACGTACAAATGCAGGCATACAACCACGTAAGTGATGACGCACAAATGCAGGGCTAAAACTACGTGGGCCAGCCACGGAGCAGACTGGGGCTGTACAAGAGGGCATATTTATCTGAGGAAAGCATAACTGAGTCGGTGGTCATTTTATTTCATCAAGGTACGATAAGTGCAATAGAATCATATCGAAAATTCATTGTGGGCAAGTACCATCAGTGTTGAAAAATCGACCTTTCAATAATACTGTAATTAATGATGCGTCAGAACTTAATATCAATTCATTGTCCGAATGTTCAAGCAATACTCATCCCCTCCCGCCATGTGCTTCAAGAACTGCATCCATATTTCATGATCTGAAGTCTGAGCATCCGGAACACAACGGGGAATTGCGAGTTTCGTTTATATCGGCGCCATTTTGGGTGGGGTCAGGCGGGCCCAAGTATAGTCAAAATGTCTCCACCAACTCGGGGTTGGACCAGAATCTCTTTCGGCAGTCCAGAAGTTCCGTTAAGGGGCAACAGAAGGGACCGGTGACATGAACCATCAATCAAAGAAATTGAGGGGCAACAATCTTTCCTACCGGGTCATACTGATGTTCCACCGGAACCGATCGAATCAGTAGTCTGCAGGATTTTTGGTCATTCAAACTGAGGCTGGCGTCAGCATGAGAGCGCCAACGTCTCGTGGCTACGCTTTGGTCGTTCTGCGGGCAATCATGGCAGTCCTTTTCCATCGGGGGCGGTCGGAGGCCCGCGGAGGCCGAGTGCCCTCCGCAGCTCTCGTAGAATCTTCAAAGTTGAGGAGAACGCCTCTGGACAGGTGTCTTCCATTCAGAAAATATTGTTGGCAGCATTTTGAAAGGAAAGACAGGGGCCCATTTTCTGGTTAACAGGCGACCAGGCCAACTTTTCACACCAGGCCCATTCCTGCAAAGTCGACCGCCATTTTTAGGAGATCTGCAACCACCGGCAGTCACTGGGTTGCAGGAGCAGATGGACTCAAGCCTGTCGGGCGAAGCATCGTTGCACCGCCACAGTGGACGAGACCCTGCTGGGTGAGTGGAGCGTCGCTGTACCGTAAGAGTGGACGAGTCCTTTGCGGGGCGCGTGGAGCGTCCCTATACAGCCACAGTGGGCGAGTCCTTTGCTGGGCTCGTGGAGCGTCCCTATACCGCCACAGTATGCGAACCCTTTGCTGGGCTCGTGGAGCGTCCCTATATCGCCACAGTGGACGAACCCTTTGCCGGGTGCGTGGATCGTTGGGGGTGCAGCTGAGGGGCCTCCACCTGGGGAGGCGGGAGAGGCTCGTCCATGCCGCCTCTCCCTCCCAGTGCACCCCACGGCGTCTTGCTGACATTTGTTATGGCCGGACCAGGCGATGAAGAGAGGGGGGGGTCGGAGGCATATGCAAGACATCCCCCCCTTGTGGCCTGCAAGGCGCCGAAAAAAGAAGAGAATGGGATGACAACTACATCTCGGGTCGGGCCCATGCCTTCTCTGGCCGATGGCGGCCGGCCGCTCTTTGCCACGGCCCCAGGAACGGATCCCTTGGTTCATCCTGGGAACAGGCCTTGGCGCGTGGTGTCGCCTCCGGACTATTCGCGTAATGGTTCTCCACCCCAGGCCGTTGCCGACGGCTTTTGTAGACTTTCTGACGCTCAAAAACCCTACTAGAAAGCAGCCCAAAAGTAGCCCAACATTGCTACTTTGGGGAAGGAGGGACAGGGACGGCGTCAAGAAGACGGCGAAATGCATTGTGGGTTTGTTGCTGCGGCCGTTTGTCATGTAAATAGTTGTTTTAATATATTTTTGTTCAAGAATAAAAACGTTTTAACCTGTTATTTTGCTGTCGTGTGGTATATTTCTAATATTTGTCGCTCTGATGTCGTTTCCCCTCCCAAATGTAACATGTGATTGTAATCTACAGCCGGACATTCCGACAGGACATGAGAGCAAAAGGGGGGGGGTCAGATCTGAAGTTGGGCAGGCGATAAGATCACGTTTTGCTATGTGGGGCTATCTATGTTCGTGATGGGGCCTAAAAGGGGGCAAGATGGCGGGGCCACTGTGCCGTGACTTTCGCTTTAACTCCAACAGTGGTGAGGGTGAACACAAATGAACGCCGCTTATGTACATATACATTTTCATTTTCTACACCACATGAAACCTGCGTCAGGTTTCATATAGGCGTTTTGTTGCAGGGTGGGCATTCATTTGCATGAAAGCCCTGTAAAACTAACACAGTGAAATTTAGAAGATTTCACTGAGTCAGCTTTATAGCATTGCTGAATCAAATCCTTACGCCTGTTTGAAACAGGCATAAGGAGTGATGCACCATGCAATTTGTGGCTTGCTCCTGTGCATTGCAGTAGACATGTCGCGCTTATGACGTGATTCCTGCAATGTGCTGCTTTTGCGGCACAGATGCGTGACGCATCTGTGTTGTTTTTGCTCAATGGTGCTCCACATTGTAAATGCGGCACACCATGGGTGGCAGAGCAGCGGAGCACATTAACTGGTGCATCTCTGGGGATGCGCCAGTTAACATAAATCTGCCCCTTTACATTTAAGTATGAGCAGGGGACACAGAGTTGGTGAGGCTTATCCAAGGTTAAAAAGAGATGAGTCCTGTTCACTGAAAACTTGTACATAGGACTCACCTCCTCAGCATCGCTGGACATGGCTAAATAATAGCTGCAAAATGTTACTCTTGTTAAACAATTTTACTATTATAGTCTCTGAGATTTGTCTCTTACTCTGCAACATCTCATTGTTGTTCTCTTTCTTTAAAGATAACGACAACATTAACCATGAGTGATAATGAGCAATCCGTTGATCTCGATCTTATCGTTGAACTTGTCATTGAAACGTCAGTGGAAGTGGATCCCTTAGATGATTTAAATCCTGAGGATGATGAAGAACATGATGAGGATGCCGATTTGTCAGAATTGTATGACATAGGGTGGGAAGCTGACGTGCTTCAGCATATGGAACTATAAACATTTATTTTAAAAATTTACTGGAAATAAAAAGTGAAAATGTAAACCGTTTCATTTAAAATTAAACATAACTTGAAAAACAGGTTATGTGTAGTGTCTTTAATAAAATAGTCAAATATGCTCATAAAAATATTTCTAAACCAATGAAAAGCTTTATTAACAAGTCACATGACCTGTTATGCTTACGTTACGCGCTCCGCGCCGCGCCCCGGATTGCTGGTCATTCAAACTGAGGCTGGCGTCAGCATGAGAGCGCCAACGTCTCGTGGCTACGCTTTGGTCGTTCTGCGGGCAATCATGGCAGTCCTTTTCCGTCGGGGGCGGTCGGAGGCCCGCGGAGGCCGAGGGCCCTCCGCAGCTCTCGTAGAATCTTCAAAGTTGAGGAGAACGCCTCTGGACAGGTGTCTTCCATTCAGAAAATATTGTTGGCAGCATTTTGAAAGGAAAGACAGGGGCCCATTTTCTGGTTAACAGGCGACCAGGCCAACTTTTCACGCCAGGCCCATTCCTGCAAAGTCGACCGCCATTTTTAGGAGATCTGCAACCACCGGCAGTCACTGGGTTGCAGGAGCAGATGGACTCAAGTCTGTCGGGCGAAGCATCGTTGCACCGCCACAGTGGACGAGACCCTGCTGGGTGAGTGGAGCGTCGCTGCACCGCAACAGTGGACGAGTCGTTTGCCGGGTGCGTGGAGCGTCGCTGCACCGCAAGAGTGGACGAGTCCTTTGACGGGTGCGTGGAGCGTTGGGGGTGCAGCTGAGGGGCCTCCACCTGGGGAGGCAGGAGAGGCTCGTCCGCGACGCCTCTCCCTCCCAGTGCACCCCACGGCGTCTTGCTGACATTTGTTATGGCCGGACCAGGCAATGAAGAGAGGGGGGGGGTCGGAGGCATATGCAAGACATCCCCCCCTCGTGGCCTGCAAGGCACCGAAAGAGGAAGAGAATGGGAAGACAACTACATCTCGGGTCGGGCCCATGCCTTCTCCGGCCGATGGCGGCCGGCTGCTCTTTGCCACGGCCCCAGGAACGGATCCCTTGGTTCATCCTGGGGACAGGCCTTGGCGCGTGGTGTCGCCTCCGGACTATTCGCGTAATGGTTCTCCACCCCAGGCCGTTGCCGACGGCTTTTGTAGACTTTCTGACGCTCAAAAACCCTACTAGAAAGTAGGCCAACATTGCTACTTTGGGGAAGGAGGGACAGAGACGGCGTGAAGAAGACGATGAAATGCATTGTGGGTTTGTTGCTGCGGCCGTTTGTCATGTAAATAGTTGTTTTAATATATTTTTGTTCAAGAATAAAAACGTTTTAACCTGTTATTTTGCTGTCGTGTGGTATATTTCTAATATTTGTCGCTCTGATGTCGTTTCCCCTCCCAAATGTAACATGTGATTGTAATCTACAGCCAGACATTCCGACAGGACATGAGAGCAAAAGGGGGGGTCAGATCTGAAGTTGGGCAGGCGATAAGATCACGTTTTGCTATGTGGGGCTATCTATGTTCGTGATGGGGCCTAAAAGGGGGCAAGATGGCGTCGAGCTCGGTTTCTCTCACTAGTTTCATATTTCTCATGAGGGGTTGTTCCTAATGTTTCTATTTTAGCGAGGTCAAAAAGAGATCCTATCAGTGGCCTACTCATTTTGTTCGATTCCTTTTGTTTTCTCTAACGATTTTTAAGTTAAAGTTTGCTAGTACGATACAGCGGCTAGTCCGCATTTTATATATATGTCTTTTTTATTAGGGGTGTCCTCCGGTGGAGTCGGACGATCTACCTCTAATAAACGGTAAGTGTTCCTCTGAAGGAATGCGTCTTGAAAGTGGCTGACTGTAATGTATGATATTTCACTCAGTGACTTTCAGGCCCATGCTGTTTCAAAACTGTGCATGTGTTTGAAGCAGGCGTAGGTATTGACGCAGCATAGAAACTACTAGGAACCAATTGGAAGTGTTGTTTTCAAGTCACATGACTTCACATGCGCGTCTCAGGACGTGTACGCGGTGATAGTATCTGGTCACGTACGCCATTTGGAAGTAGCGGTCTAATTCAGCGAAGTTTCAAAACGTGAAAAGGAGTAAATCCAAACACATCCGGATTGAATATATCTTCTGAGCTCGATTCAAGCATACAATTGTTAAAGTATAAAACCTTTTATATATTTTTTTTAAAATACCAAGGTGTGTACATATGAAACTATAAACATTTATTTTTAAAATTTACTGGAAATAAAAAGTGAAATTGTAAACCGTTTCATTTAAAATTAAACATAACTTGAAAAACAGGTTATGTGTAGTGTCTTTAATAAAATAGTCAAATATGCTCATAAAAATATTTCTAAACCAATGAAAAGCTTTATTAACAAGTCACATGACCTGTTATGCTTACGTTACGCGCTCCGCGCCGCGGCCCGGATTGCTTCCGGGAAGCTGCGCTTCGCGCCTCGCGCACCGGAGGACTTCCTGGTGCGCTAACGCGGCGTGTCATATGACGCATTATGCAACAACGCGATACGTCGTTGGGGCTCCACCCGAACTGATTGAATTGGTAGTCTACAGTGTTTCTGGAAGTTTCAGACTGAAGCTGGCGTTAGCATGAGAGCACCCCGTGGCTACGTCGTGGCCATTCTGCGAGCAATCATGGCAGAAGCTCCCCACCGGAACTCTGCGGGAGTCGGGGGCCCCTGTGACTCTTGTAGAATCTTCAAGGCTGATGGGACGCTTTTGGGAATGGGGCCCATGCCGTAGCAGTGAAGCGTCCGAGTTTCAGGGTTGTCCAGAGCCATCCTTGCAGGCCAGGCCCAAGTCTGTGGAGCCGACCACCATTTCCTGAGCTCCGTGGCAGCCGCCTGTCGCTGTACCGCAAGAGTGGGTGCAATTCAGCCGGATGGCGGGTGAGACGCTGTAATAGCAAGAGCAGGCGTAATTGAGCTGGCCGAGCGAGGCAATGTGCTGCAGGAGCGGGCGCAACTCAGCTTGTCGAGTGAAGCGCTGGGGTGCAGCTGAGAAACCTCCACCTGGGGAGGTGGGGGAGGCTCGTTCGTGCCGCCTCTCCCTTCCAGTGCACCCCACGCCGTCTCCTGGCGCAGGTATATGTGATGGTTGGACCAGGGCACCGCAGGACGTGTCTTCAGGTCAAACGGATTGTGGGACAAGGTCCAGAATGGAAAAGTCACCAAAAGGCTAAAAGTTCCGCCGGACCCTGGGAGCCGGCCGCCTATGTCGAGTGAAGTGCTGGGGTGCAACTGAGAAACCTCCACCTGGGGAGGTGGGGGAGGTTCGTTCGCACCGCCTCTCCCTTCCAGTGCACCCCACGCCGTCTACTGACGCAGGTATATGTGATGGTTGGACCAGGGCACCGCAGGACGTGTCTTTAGGGGTGTAGCTGAGAAACCTCCACCTGGGAGGTGGGGGAGGCTCGTTCGCGCCGCCTCTCCCTTCCAGTGCACCCCACGCCGTCTCCTGGCAGAGGTATATGTGATGGTTGGACTAGGGCACCGCAGGACGTGTCTTTAGGTCAAACCCTCAAGTATGGCACCGAACATCCAGGACTTATGCCATTTGTGGAAGGCAGTGACATCGAAGAATCTCTGGAATCAAGCATATCCAGAGTCCTCCCTGGGGTATTTGCACAACGGTCCTCCACCCCTAGGCCGCCAGCTATGCTACCTTGACAGGAACAGTCTCATGCATTTGGATCGATGTTGCAGCAGGCTGACATGTAAATAGTTATTTAATGAAAGGTTTTACCCTGTTACTTTGTTGGTGTGTTGTATATATTTATAATATTTGCATAGGGTTTGTGGTTATTTTGGGCGGGGTGGGCGGCGGAGCAAATTCACTGAAAAAAACATAGGTAATAGACCATATATAGTTAAATATCTCAAGTCCTTCTGTGCACTCGATGGAGATACAGGTCGTCGATCAGAAAATGTGCTGGCCACCTCTAATGGTAATAGCGTGGCCAGGGCTTTTGTCGATGCCTCTGCAAATTGCACAGGGTGCATTTGTTTGACATGCCGCACCATGGTATGTATGGAAAAGGAATATTTTTTTGTTGGATTTCCTCTTGAGAGAAACGAGTCACATATCGTGCAGGTTACTTTTGGTGCATTTACTTTCTTTTGATCTTCAGGATAAGTGAAAAATTGCCAGATGAAAGATTCTTTTTTTCTTCTTAAAGGTAGTCGATCATTTTGGAAGTGTTGTTTTCATGTTGCAGCAGGCTGGCATGTATATAGTTATTTAATAAAACGTTTTACTCTGTTACTTTGCTGGTGTGTTGTATTTATTTATAATATTTGCATAGGGTTTGTCGTTATTTTGGGCGGGGTGGGCGGCGGCGCCGAGCTATGTTGCAGCCATCGGTTGTATGTTTTTTCAACGAACTCCGTTGTAACGCATGCCTTTACCACGCATGCGTTACAACGGAATGCTATTTACACGCCTATCTTTTTCCACGTATTTTAGCGTGGTGACGTCATTAGTAAAAAAGAAACCGGCCTTTTCCTTCCTCTCAGATGCCGATTGCCTGCACATCACGTCTAATGGTGAGTGTTTTTTTGGGGGGGGGAAGCCACCCCCAAACCCCCCTTTTTTATATGTACCCTTTACCACACATGCCTTTACTACGTACCTCGTAGTAAAAGTATGCGTGGTAAAGGCTGTCGTTGTAACCACGCATGCGTTGTAATGCATGCGTGGTTAAAGTTTTCGTTGAAACGGCCTCGTTGTAGTGATCGTTTCCCTTCAGGCCCATGCTGTTTCAAAACTGTGCATGTGCTTGAAGCAGGCGTAGGTATTGACGCAGCATAGAAACTACTAAGAACCAATTGGAAGTGTTGTTTTCAAGTCACATGACTTCGCATGCGCGTCTCAGGACATGTACGTGGTGATGGTATCTAGTCACGTACGCCATTTGGAAGTAGCGGTCTAATTTAACGAAGTTTCAAAACGTGAAAAGGAGTAAATTCAAACATATCCGGATTTAATATATCTTTTGAGCTCGATTCAAGCATACAATTGTTAAAGTATAAAATGTTTTATATATTTTTTTGAAAATAGCAAGGTGTGTACATTCGGTCACACACGAAAAGTTAAAAAGACATTCGGCTCCATTTAATGAAAATGTTCATAATAATAAAAAAGAAGCCTAGGTTTAGTGTCTTTGACGTAGTATAAGTTCTTTGATGGGTCTATGAAGAAATTTAATAAGTTGCAATTGTAAAGTTTTCTCGAAATATATAGGCGAGTGCGCGCACACGGTTGCGCACGAACGAAAGCCAACAAAGCGGAGATAAACCCCCTTTATAATATGCTCCTGGAGCTCTTTTTGGTACAATGAGTTAGTTCTGAAAAGAACTTTTTTTTTTTTTTTTTTTTTAAAACAAGTGTTATGTTGTGTTTGATTTTTTAAACTTGCAACAACATTTTCATGTGTGACACAGGATCGAAATGAAATGAAGAAATTTATCTTTTCTCGGGGCATTTATGACTCTCAATTTTTAGTTTAGTAAGAATGAGGCTCTGCTCTCCGTACAGAAGAATTTCTCCACACTCGTTGCATTTCATGTGCACCTTTGCAAGATATGGTCTCAAGTCCATCACAGCACTCGATGGAGATACAGGTCGTCCACCAGAAGATGTGCTGGCCACCTCTGATGGTAATAGCGTGGCCAGGGCTCTTGTCGATGCCTTTGCAAATTCAACAGGGTGCACTTGTTTGACATGCCGCACCATGGTATGTATGGAAAAGGAATATTTTTTTCTTGGATTTCCTCTTGAGAGAACCTTATTGCATATCGTGCAGGTAACTTTTGGCGCATTAACTTTCTTTTGTTCTTCAGGATAAGTGAAAAATTGCCAAATAAAAGATTCCTTTTTTCTTTTTAAAGGTAGTCGCTCATTTCCTTCAGATTAGGAAGATGAATGCGGGGCGGCAGCCATTTCAGCAAAGTCTTCCGAAGGGTGTTGAACGTTGTTCTCTTTTGAGAGTAGAAAAGATAGTGAGAGAAGTGGGTGGAGTACTCCGTGTAAATTGCAGAATAGAAACTACTAAGAACCAATTGGAAGTGTTGTTTTCAAGTCACATGACTTCACATGCGCGTCTCAGGACGTGTACGCGGTGATAGTATCTAGTCACGTACGCCATTTGGAAGTAGCGGTCTAATTCAGCGAAGTTTCAAAACGTGAAAAGAAGTAAATTCAAACATATTTGGATTTAATATATCTTTTGAGCTCGATTCAAGCATACAATTGTTAAAGTATAAAACCTTTAATATATTTTTTTAAAATACCAAGGTGTGTACATTCGGTAACACACGAAAGTTTAAAAAGACATTCGGCTCCATTTAATGAAAATTTTCATAATATTAAAGAAGAAGCCTAGGTTTAGTCTCTTTGACGTATTATAAGTTCTTTGATGGGTCTATGAAGAAATTCAATAAGTTCAGATTGCAAAGTTTTCACGAAATATATAGGCGGGTGCGCGCAGTCGGTCGCGCACGAAAGCTTGGAAATGCGCTATCCATTTTATTGAGAACTGTTGCCGAGAGTGCGCACACCGGGTCATGCACGAAAGTTTAGAAAGGCTATTTTTATTTATAGACAAATTTTAATGCGTTGAAAAAAAGGCAAGGTACAGACTTTCTAATTCTGTATCGCTTTACAAGGAGTCTCTATGCAACTTGAACAGTGAAGAAAACGGATTTTTTCCGAAAAAAATATTGCCAGAACTTTATTGACAAAAGTATAGGTTGCATACACGAGATATTTCTGAATTAGCATTTTAAAAACCAATGAAATTCATTGAAAAAACCATAGGTTTTACACACGTTATAGTTAGGAAGTAGCATTTACAAAACCTATGAAATTCACTGAAAAAACCATAGGTTTGACACCAGTTATAGTTAGCTGGAAATTTTACTGATATAAAACCAATGAAATTCCACGTTATAGTTAGTTGGACTCACTATAACTTGCGCGTGTAATGCACTGCTGATGACGTCACATATTACATCACTCATGACATCACTGATGACACCATCCTTGTGACACAGTGACAGACCTCCTTTCACTGTAATCTAACCCTTGAAACACATATTCAAAAATAGAAACTAAAATTTTCAAAAAAATGGAGATACCCATACCAGTTACAACAACCAATTCAATAATTCCACCATCTATATACACATGCACTAATTCACCAACAGTTCTATATATTCACTCATACATATATTCACTAATCATATGTAGTGATACACCTACACATCCTGTTACACACCGAAAGTCATCCAAAAATTATTCACACACATACTCACACATGCAAATAAACTATTGAACATCCATTTATTTGCATAAACAGCTATACACACACTACCACTTTACTTCTAAGGAAACTTACACATACTTACTCTCTTAAAAAATCACTTATAGAAAAATACTAATTTAAACAGGAACTCTTACAATCCCTCACTCTCAGATATACTCACTTATATACATCAATATTCACATATACTAGATTAAAACATATGTAGTTACTGATAAAGACACTAATAAGACAGTCATTCACTCACTAACACAGACATATACACACTCATCCACCCATACAGTCCTGCACATATGCTGTCTTCAAAACACATACAAACAGAGACTCAGCCATTCTTGCATCTATGTAGTAAGTAATACCCCCACCAAACCATGCAAACACTCATACTGATACTAAGAAAAACATCTAATAACCTATATACATACACATGTAGCAACTCACCAACCCATGCAGGCACTTATACACAAAGTGAAACACTAATACATATATTGAACTATTTAAGCATTACTCACTAATATATGTATTCACTAAGATATTCAATAATATATACATATATAACACATATTTATTTTTCAGAAAGACACACATTCACTGGATGGTGTCATGAGTGATGTCATGAGTGATGTAATATGTGACGTCATCAGCAGTGCATTACACGCGCAAGTTATAGTGAGTCCAACTAACTATAACGTGGAATTTCATTGGTTTTATATCAGTAAAATTTCCAGCTAACTATAACTGGTGTCAAACCTATGGTTTTTTCAGTGAATTTCATAGGTTTTGTAAATGCTACTTCCTAACTATAACGTGTGTAAAACCTATGGTTTTTTCAGTGAATATATATATATATATATATATATATATATATATATATATATATATTCACTGAAAAAACCATAGGTTATAAACCATATATAGTTAGGAATTAGCATTTAAAAAACCTTTTTTTACTCACACAAAACCATTGAAATTCCATATATAGTTAGTAGTACTAACTATATATCGCGCACCCGCAATCCACTGCTGATCATGTCACATATTACATCATTCATGACATGGTCAGTGACATCACTGATGACATCACTGATGACATCTCAAATGACATCACTGATGACATCACTGGAAAAAAACATCCAGTAATTTTATGTTTCTGTAAAGTTTAAATATGTCTTACATATTGAAGAATGAGTGGATGTATAAGTGTCTGGATGAAGGATTTAGTAGGTGCATGACTGACTGTATGAGTGAGTGATTAAATATGTTTTACTGAGTGCATGGGTTAGTGACTAAACTGTCTTAATTTGTGCATCATTATGTCTGTTGTTCTGTAAACTGCTGCATGTGTTGATCAGTAGCTATATGAGTAACTATATGGGTTATTGATTGATTGCCCAAGTATTTGTATAGGAGACTGAGTGTGTGTGTGGCTGGCTGGGAGGTGTGTGACTCTGTGCAGATCAATGTGTACTTGTATCAGTGATTGTATAAGAGAGTAAGTATGTGTCTAGTATATGTTTGAAAATGTAAGGTGTTCTATGTTTAACTGTAAAGATGAGAAAATGGAAGTGTAATTGATTCTTTACAGGACTGACTAGGTGTGTGAGTAACTCCATGGATGAGTGGCAGAGTGTGAGTGTCTGTATAGATGTATGAGTGCATATGATAGTGTTGTAAAGATGAGTGATTGTATGTATGAATGATTGTATGGGTGAATGAGTGAATGTGTGTGTAGACGTAGGAATTAGTGAGTGCGTATGTAGTAACTAGCATTGGTGTGTCAAAGGTTTCAAAAATTATACTCTGTATTTAACACTGGGTGTAACAGAGGTTATATTAAAGTGTGAGGAGATGCATTGTATTGTCACATGAATGATATCATCAGTGATGTGATCATTGATGTCAAATGAGATGTCATCAGTGATGTCATCAGTGATGTCATTTGAGATGTCATCAGTGATGTCATCAGTGATGTCACTGACCATGTCATGAATGATGTAATATGTGACATGATCAGCAGTGGATTGCGTGTGCGCGATATATAGTTAGTACTACTAACTATATATGGAATTTCAATGGTTTTGTGTGAGTAAAAAAAGGTTTTTTAAATGCTAATTCCTAACTATATATGGTCTATAACCTATGGTTTTTTCAGTGAATTTTCAAGGTTTTGTAAATGCTAATTCCTAACTATATATGGTGAATAACCTATGGTTTTTTCAGTGAATTTCAATGGTTTTTTAATAGCAAATATCATAACCTGTCGAATGTCAAGTACGTGGTAAGAAAAAACATTTTCGTGTTTATGCACACTGATCTGCTTTGAATGCTGCCCCCCCCTCATTTCTATTAGGAGTACTCTCTCTTTGCAGATAGTGAAGGGTAGTTAACCCAGGCCTTTGCCCCCGTTGTAATCCGTCGTGCCTGCTTCTCTCTCCATTTGATTGATTGTTATCCAAGCATTTACTGTTTTAGAATTGGTTCTCTTTGGTTCATTCTCTATTTACAAACAAGCACAGAGTCGCAATACTCTGTTTAGTCTTTGCAGATAGCAAAAAATCGTGTTAAAAAACAAAAGGAATCGAGCAAAATCAGTAGGCCACTAATGGAATCTCTTTTTGACCTCGCTAAAATAGAAACATTAGGAACAACCCCTCATGAGAAATATGAAACTAGTGAGAGGAACCGAGCTCGACGCCATGATGGCTGCAAGACAGCTCGGCTCCGCCACCCACCCCGCCCAAAATAACGATAAACTCTATGCAAATATTACAAATATATACAACACACCAGCAAAGTAACAGGGTAAATTTTTTTATTAAATAACTATTTACATAACTATTTTATACTTTTTGTTGCCTGGTCCGGCTAGCTCAATCGATCGAGCATGAAACTCATGCACTCTGATAATTCAAAGTTTTGAGGAGTGCTTGTAACACTGTCTGAAGCCTATTTGCACTTGCTACAGCTTCACTATTCTCAATGTAAGTGGGCCGGCCACGGAGCAAACTGTAATCGTATATGATGAGTAGACATTTACACTGTAGAGGAACGTAACGGGCGGGCCATTAGGTTGCAAGAACTAAGGTGTCTAACAGTTGCGGAATCGGTGGACGTACATTTTATAATTAAAATACGACAGAGCCAGTTACAATAAAATTATCTAGATATACATTTGCGGGCAAGTACCATGGGTGACGTTAGTTCGAACTTTCAATAGTACAGTAATCAATAACACATCAGAACTTAATATCAATAGGGATGTCGAAATATTCAATCAATTCCCGTCCCCGCCCGCCATGTGCTTCAAAACTGCATACGAATCTCGTGATTTCAAGGTTCAGCAACCAGTACACAACAAGGAGTTACGAGTCCCATTTATTCCGGCGCCATTTTGGGCGAGGACGGGCAGGTCCAGGATATAGTCAAAATGTCTCTACCAACCATCGACTATGATGATGTTCATATGCTGTATTTATTAGAGTAACACTCATCTGTCCACATGAAATTAATTTGCCACAATCTAAACATGTCATTTTAATCTTTCCAAAGTTCTTCTAAATATTTGGGACCGTTTCCCTTGCCTCTGATGCTGTCAGTGCCACTTCTTTGGTGAATGTACTGGCAGGTCGGGGGTTCTCCTCCAAATCTCTCTTTTGTGCAGCACTATAATTAATCGGTGCCACCTCTCCATATGACGATGCATGGTATAGTTACCATAACTATATTTTTTTTCGGTTCCTCTGGAGAGTACATCGTGGCAGATGAGGCAGGTAACGTACCGGGCATTTACCTTTTTTGCATGTAGAGGAAAGGAAAAAAAATTCGAGCGTCCGAGTTCTAAGGTGTCCCAGGGCCATTTTAGTGGACCAGGCCCAAATCCAAAGAACAGGCCGCCATTTTGAGAGTCCTGTTGCAGCCGCCTGTCGCTGTAGCATCAAGAGCGGCCGAAACTCAGCTGAATGGAAACTGAAATGGTAAAAGGGCGCCCCACTACAGCAGACGAGCCTCCACCTGGGAAGGCCCGTTCACGCCGCCTTCCCCCCCCCCTTCGGGCACCCCACGCCGTTATTCGGAGCAGTATTGTAGGATGGCCACACCAGTGCGGCAACTTGCTAGACACCACCTCGGTGCCAACCGAATCTCAGCGCCTTGTGGTGTCTTCTAGTCAGAAAATATTGTTGTGCTGCCTTCGACCTATTCGCCACAAGTGCGCACGCAACTCAGCTGCATAGCGAGTGAAACACCAAGGGGCGCCCCACTGCAGCCGAGGAACCTTCATCTTGGGGGCGACGCACAGCATCACATAGATTTCCAATGCAGTCAGATCCTCAAACAACCCCCACTGACTGACGCGAACTCACAGGCCAACGGAGCGCCCCACGCCGACTTTCGGCACAGCATTGTAGGATGACCACACCAGTGCGGCAACTTGCTAGACACCACCTCGTTGCCATCCGGATCTTGGCGCGTTGCGCTGCCTTTGGCCCTATTCGCACATCGGTCCGCTACTGACGCCATCTCACAGGCCAACGGTGCGCCCCACGCCGACTTTCAGCATTGTAGGATGGCCACACCAGTGCGGCAACTTGCTAGACACCACCTCGTTGCCATCCGGATCTTGGCGCGTTGCGCTGCCTTCGGCCTATTCGCACATCGGTCCGCTACTGACGCCATCTCACAGGCCAACGGTGCGCCCCACGCCGACTTTCAGCATTGTAGGATGGCCACACCAGTGCGGCAACTTGCTAGACACCACCTCGGTGCCATCCGGATCTTGGCGCGTTGTGCTGCCTTCGGCCTATTCGCACATCGGTCCGCTACTGACGCGAACTCACAGGCCAACGGGGCGCCCCACGCCGACTTTCAGCATTGTAGGATGGCCATACCAGTGTGGCAACTTGCTAGACACCACCTCGGTGCCATCCGGATCTTGGCGCGTTGTGCTGCCTTCGGCCTATTCGCACATCGGTCCGCTACTGACGCCGCCTCACGTGCCAACGGATTTTCTACGCTTTTTATACCCTATGCCGCATAACAGGTCATGTGACTTCTTTATAAAACTTTTCATTGGTTCATTTCACTTTTGGTTTCCTAATGATGGAAGGCTTGATCATATGACCTAAAAATAACACTTTTCATTGGATGAAAACTTTTTTTTTTCCCAAACGATGAAAGCCCCACCTTGTTTCTGGATGTTTCAGACTGAAGCTGGCGTCAGCATGAGAGCACCACCATCTCGTGGCTCCGTCGTGGTCATTCCGCGAGCAATCATGGCAGCCGCTCCCCACCGGAAGCCTGCAGGAGTCGGGGGCCCCCAAGACTTTTGTAGAATCCTCAAGGCTGAGGGGACGCTTTCGAGAATGGAGCCCAAGCCCTAGCAGACAAGCGTCCGAGTTCCAAGGTGTCCCAGGGCCATTTCAGTGGACCAGGCCCAAAAAGGAAAGAGCCTGCCGCCATTTTGAGAGTCCTGTGGCAGCCGCCTATCGCTGCACCGCAAGAGTGGGCGCAACTCAGCTGAATGGCGGATTTTGGCACAGTGTACCAAAAGCGGGCGGAATGGCAACTGAAACGGTAAAGGGGTGCCCCACTACAGCAGACGAGCCTCCACCTGTGGAGGCCCGTTCACGCCGCCTCACCCCCCCCCCCGGGGCGCCTCACGCTGTTATTCGGAGCAGCATTGTGGGATAACAAAACCAGTGCGGCAACTTACTTGACATCACCTGGGTGCCATCCACATCTCAGCGCGTTCTGCTGCCTTGGGACTATTCGCACAACAGACCGCTACTGACGAGCCACCCCCCGGGACGCCCCACGCCGTTATTCGGAGCAGCATTGTAGGATTCCCAAAACCAGTGCGGCACCCAGGCAACATCACCTGGGTGCCGTCCAGAACTCAGCACGTTGTGCTGCCTTGGGACTATTCGCACAACCGACCGCTACTGACCATTGTTCCTTCTTTTTTCCTAAAAATATTTAAATGTTTTTACTGTTTTTGTTGCGTTGTTTATATTTATAAGTTATTAAAGTTTTATAATCCTACTACTTTGTTGGAGTGCTATATATTTTTAATGTGACACATAATTGTAAAAACTTTGATGTACAAAGAGGCATCCCTGGAATCTTCCGCTTCAGGCTCGGTCCCCTCCCCAATCACAATACAGGATGGTTTTCAGATAGAAGGAACGCGTGTGGTGTGACGGATCTCATCGGGTGGGGGCCTTGATCTACTGTAACTCCTTTGAAGAGGGGTGATTCTTTACAGCTGGGGCCATAAAGTACATCTGCAGGGCTACCTGATAGCCTGGGACCGGCCTGGACAATCGGACACAGAGGAAGAGGAGTGTCAGAGGGTGCGGTAGTGAATAGGGCGAAAGGGAGGTGTCGGGCGGGCACAGAGTGTGATTCTCAGGGAAGAACAGCGCAGATGGGGGGAGGTTTATTGCCCATGCATAAGACAGAGAGCGGGGGTGACCAGTGCCTGGGGGAGATGCTTGCGAGGGTGGGGAGCCATGCTAAGGATCGACAGCGTGCAGAGAGTGGGTCTGGTCAAGGCATCTAAAATGGCTGCCGTGCACGACAAAAGTGTGGCATTTGAAAAAAGGCAAGATGGCGCAGACAATTTTTTTCAACACTTCCTGATTTCCTTCGAATCGAACGTTAACAGACGTTATCTCTCCCACACTACCGGTCCCCCTGGGCTTAAACGCCGAGATGGTAGGGACTGCATCCCGTGGAGATAGGCCGAGACGTCACTCAGCAGAATAAAAAGTAAAAAAAAAGTCTATAAACATACAATAAGTTAAAAGTCAATCATTCTTGTTTCCTTGTAGTACGCTCCCCAGTCCGCTTACCGTTACGCTAACCGGGCGCACCCCACCAAAAAAAACGATGTTTTTTTTTTTTTTTGCCCCGCGGAGCCCTTTTAAAGCCTCCACATCAAACCTATGGGGTCAGGGAGGATCTACTATGCCCCCTTATGGTCATTTGCCCCTTCGCTTTGGCCTCCTCTTGTCTCTCGATCCTACCGAGAGACAAGATGGCGGCCGCTCCGTACTGTTTGGAATGTTTACAGACACCGGAGAGCCAATCAGCTTCGCTTCGCAAAGCTCCGTAACGCGAAAAGTACGCGACCCGGATCGCTACCCGGGACGCTGTCACAGATATATATCTTTTTTTGAATGTTAATTTCTCAAAATCCACTGCAGCACATATATTGAGACCCAGCAAAGGCACATCGGGCTACCGGTCCCTACAATTTTGGCAAGTTTCATGCAAATCCATTCACCCGTTCGATTTTTTTTTGTTGATTTTTTTTTGCCCCGCGGGGCCCTTTTAAAACCTCCACATCAAACCTAGGGGGTCAGGGAGGATCTACTATGCCCCCTTATGGTCATTTGCCCCTTCGCTTTGGCCTCCTCTTGTCTCTCGATCCTACCGAGAGACAAGATGGCGGCCGCTACGGACTGTTTGGAATGTTTACAGACACCGGAGAGCCAATCAGCTTCGCTTCGCAAAGCTCCGTAACGCGAAAAGTACGCGAAGCGGAGCTCTGCCCGGAGCGCTGTTACAGATATATATCTTTTTTTGAACGTTAATTTCTCAAAATCCACTGGAGCACATATATTGAGACCTAGCAAAGGCACATCGGGCTACCAGTCCCTACAATTTTGCCAAGTTTCGTGCAAATCCATTCAGCCGTTCGGGCTAAAAGTGAGGCCAACCGCCCTATGGAAATTAACATGGGAAAAACGCGTTTTGGGACCCCCCTTTTTTCTCGGCCCCCCCTTGACGACCCCCCCCAAATTTTCAGGGGCTGCTCAGAAACAAAATGTTCCATTTTCCTGAAAATTTCAGCCAATTCCATCCACAAACGCCAAAGTTATTAGACATAGAATTTTCAAAAATCCCATAGAGAAAAAATCCTAACTATATATACCTACTGGCGACCGCCAGTAGGTAATATATATATATATATATATATATATATATATATATTACCTACTGGCGGTCGCCAGTAGGTATATATAGTTAGGATTTTTTCCCTATGGGTTTTTTGAAAATTCTATGTCTAATAACTTTGGCGTTTGTGGACGGAATTGGCTGAAATTTTCAGGAAAATGGCACATTTTGTTTCTGAGCAGCCCCTGAAAATTTGGGGGGGTTTCGTCAAGGGGGGGCCGAGAAAAAAGGGGGGTCCCAAAACGTGTTTTTAACATTGATTTTTCCATAGGGCGGTTAGCCTCACTTTTAGCCCGAACGGCTGAATAGATTTGCACGAAACTTGGCAAAATTGTAGGGACTGGTAGCCCGATGTGCCTTTTGTAGGTCTCAATACATGTGCTCCAGTGGATTTTGAGAAATTAACGTTTAAAAAAAGATATATATCTGTAGCAGCGGACCGGGCAGCGCTCCAGGACGCGTACCTTTCGCGCAACGGAGCTTTGTGAAGCGAAGCTGATTGGTTCTCTGGCGTCTGTCAACATTCCAAAAAGTCCGTAGCTGCCGCCATCTTGTCTCTCGGTAGGATCGAGAGACAAGAGGAGGCCAAAACAAAGGGGCAAATAACCATAAGGGGGCATAGTAGATCCTCCCTGACCCCCTAGGTTTAATGTGGAGGCTTTAAAACGGCCCCGCGGGGCAAAAAAAAATAATTTTTTTTTTGTTTTTTTGCGTGGGTAGCGCCCGGTCCGGGAACCGGGAAGCTTTCTGGGCAGCGTACTGCAATGAAAAATGAATGATAGACTTTTATTTTTTAAGGATTGTTTATTGTGTTTAATAATTTATTAAACTTTCTAACGCGGCGCGTCATATGACGCATTACGCGACAACGCAGGTCCAGAATATAGTGAAAATGTCTCCACCAACCAGCGGACGGCACACAACCCCTTTCAGCAGGCTAAATAGTTCTGTTAAATGACAACAGAAGGGACAGGCAACAAGAACCATCAGTCAAAGAGGGGAGGGCAAGTTCTTCTCTACCGGGTCACGTTGGAGCGCTACCGGAACTGATCGAATTGGTAGTCTACAGTGTTTCTGGATGTTTCAGACTGAAGCTGGCGTTAGCATGAGAGCACCACCATTTCGTAGCTCCGTCGTGGCCATTCCACGAGCAATCATGCTAGGCGCTCCCCACCAGAAGCCTGCGGGAGTCGGGGGCCCCCCAAGACTTTTGTAGAATCTTCAAGGATGAGGGGACGCTTTCGAGAATGGAGCCCAAGCTCTAGCAGACAAGCGTCCGAGTTCCAAGGTGTCGCAGGCCCATTTTAGTGGACCACGCCCAAATCTGAAGAGATGGCCGCCATTTTGAGAGTCCTGTGGCAGCCGCCTATCGCTGCGCCGCAAGAGCGGGAGCAACTCAAGTACATGGTGAGCGAGACGCTGTAGTCGAAAGAGCGGGCGGTAAACAGCTGAATAGCGGAAGAGGCACAGTGTAGCAAAAGCGGGCTGAATGGCAAATGAAACGGAAAAGGGGTGCCCCACTACAGCGTGTCTTTAGGTGAAACGGATTGTGGGACAAGGTGAAGAATGGAAGAGTCACCAAAAGGAAAAAAGTTCCGCTTGACCCCGGGAGCCGGCCACCTATGTCGGGGGCGATCTCAGGCCACACCAGGGCAACACGACTTGGGGAGGGGGCCGGAGCCAAGCGCCCCCTCCGAGTCCGCGACATGACACCGTCCCTCGGGGGCCTCCGTCAAGCGGTTCAGGGTGGCACCGCATCACAACAGCCCCCACTTACTTTAAGAATAGTGAAGATGAAGCAATTGCAAATAGGCTTCAGACAATGTTACAAGCACTCCTCAAAACTTTGAACTTTCAGAGTGCATGAGTTGGGACAGCGAGGGGTGATTTGGTTTCTCGGATTTGGTTTCTCGGACTGTTTTTCTGGTCTCTCACCACTGGCATAGTTTAACGTTTTCTTGTTTCTAGGACATTAATAGGTTTTATCATTACGTTATGTTATCGTTTCTTTGTTTGTTGTTTAATAAAAGTTCATGTTCATCAGTGGCCTACTGATTTTCGTTTTCCTATTTTTTTCTTTCCAGGTTGTTTCATGGTAAAGTTTCTGTTAACAGGATACAGTGATCACTTCGTTATTATTGCATATGTCCTTTTCACTAGGGGTGCTCTCTGGTCGGGCCAGATGACGTATCTCTAGTAAATGGTCCGGGTGAAAAAGGTGCATCAATCAGTGGGGAGTAGATAGGCATGACAGATTACAACGGGGGAGAAAGGTCCGCATTACGTACCCTTTCACTACTTGCAAAGATTTTCCTACGTTTATATGCAAACAGGGAATACCTCCAAAAATAACTAATTCCCAAACAGTCAATGTTCGGACAATCAATCAATCAATGAGGAATGAAATAGGTACGACGTGTTAAAGGCTTGCGTTACCTACCCTTCACTATCTGCAAAGGGAGAGAGAATATTCCTATTCTTCCTCGTTTGCAGGTAGAGAAGATCCTTAAGAGAATTAACTTCGAACAATTCAATGCTCGATTGAAACAATCAACAAGGGGTACTGTGAACACAAATGAACGCCGCTTATGTACATACGCATTGCTATTTTCAACAGGTTGTTCCTAATGTTTCTATTTTAGCGAGGTCAAAAAGAGATCCCATTAGTGGCCTACTGATTTTGCTCGATTCCTTTTGTTTTTTTACACGATTTTTCGCTATCTGCAAAGACTAAACAGAGTATTGCGACTCTGTGCTTGTTTGTAAATAGAGAATGAACCAAAGAGAACAATCAATCAAATGGAGAGAGAAGCAGGCACGACGTATTACAAAGGGGGCAAAGGGCTGCGTTAACTACCCTTCACTATCTGCAAAGAGAGAGTACTCCTAATAGAAATGAGGGGTGGGGGGCAGTATTCAAAGCAGATCAGTGTGCATAAACACGAAAATGTTTTTACTTACCACGTACTTGACATTCGACAGCTTATGATATTTGCTATTAAAAAACCATTGAAATTCACTGAAAAAACCATAGGTTATAGACTATATATAGTTAGGAATTAGCATTTACAAAACCTTGAAAATTCACTGAAAAAACCATAGGTTATACACCATATATAGTTAGGAATTAGCATTTAAAAAACCTTATTTTACTCACACAAAACCATTGAAATTCCATATATAGTTAGTTGCACTAACTATATATCGCGCACCCGCAATCCACTGCTGATCATGTCACATATTACATCATTCATGACATGGTCAGTGACATCACTGATGACATCACTGATGACATCTCAAATGACATCACTGATGACATCACTGATGACATCTCATTTGACATCATTCTTGTGCTAATACGATAAACCTCTTCAGACTCTAATATAACCTTAGATACACTCAGTGTAAACAGACACTCACACACTGCCACTCATCCATGGAGTTACTCACACACCCAGTCAGTCATGCAAAGAAACAATCTCACCTCCATTTCTTCAACTATACAGTTAAACACACCTTACTTATTGAAACATATACTAACACATATTTACTCTCTTATACAATCCCTGATACAAGTTCACAATGATCGATACAACCACTCACTCATTCAGTGGCTCTCATGCACAGTTATTTATATATGCCAACTCTCACATGTACTGTGTTTTACATATGTACTTACTATGACATGTAGCATTGAGATATCCATTCACTCATCAATACACTCATGCACACAGTCAACTGCCCATGTAGCTGTTTCCACATGCACTCTTGAACTCATACACCTAGTGAATAAACTGCTCACACATCTATGCATAGAGTCACACACCTTCCAGCCACCCCCACACAAACTCAATCTCCCATAGAAATACTTGGGCAACCAATTAATAACACATATAGCCTCTCGTATAGCTAATGATCAACACATGCAGCAGTTTACAGAACAACAGACATAATGATGCACAAATTAAGACAGTTTAGTCACTAACCCATGCATTCAGTGAGACACATTTAATCACTCACTCATACAGTCAGTCATGCACCTACTAAATCCTTCATCCAGACACTTATACATCCACTCAAGACATATTTTAACTTTACAGAAAAATACAGTCACTGCATGTTGTCATCAGTGATGTCATTTGAGATGTCATCAGTGATGTCATCAGTGATGTCACTGACCATGTCATGAATGATGTAATATGTGACATGATCAGCAGTGGATTGCGGGTGCGCGATATATAGTTAGTGCAACTAACTATATATGGAATTTCAATGGTTTTGTGTGAGTAAAATAAGGTTTTTTAAATGCTAATTCCTAACTATATATGGTGTATAACCTATGGTTTTTTCAGTGAATATATATATATATATATATATATATATATATATATATATATATATATATATATATATATATATATATATATATGTATGCCTGAAAGGGTTTTATTTTGATATATATATGTATAGATATATATATATAGTGATATTCCTGGGGAGGCTTTGGGCGCTGATGAAGGCACAACAACAGCCAGAAATGCATCTGCCGCTATCCACAATAAAGCCTCCGAATATATCCCCTTGGGTCTCTGTTCTCTCTTCTTTCGGAAGGAGTCATTCCTGCACATATCCACGCGTCAGCCTGAGCCGCCATCACAGAGTACCCCGCCTCACCTTTGGCTCGGACATCACAGGCTGGGACTGTTCGCAGTTCTTCTTGTTTTCACCAGAGTGATTTGGATGGTCCTGATCCCGCCTCGGAACACAGGAGGAAAAACCGGCAGTGGCGAGGTTATTCCAACCTCGTCCTGGGCTGCAGGCATTGTCTTCGCCGCCCCTGCTCAATGGACACCTGTAATCTGGGGCTAGGCGTACGAGGGGAGCTGAGGAGGCTCCGTTGTGGACAAACAAGCTTTTAAAAAAACGGAGCATGACATTTTGTTTTATTTTTGGGCTCACTCTGCTTTGTTCCCGCATCCACGCACAGAACTGTAATTTTACTCTATCCCCCCAGCACTCACCCCCATGGTACACTTACACGGGACTCTGGGACCTGTAGTTCTCCCAGATGCACGGGATACTACACAGGTGTGCTGCCTCAGGTTTCTCTGGGGGAGGTGCGGACTCGTCACATCGAGTTTAAGAGAGAGGCGGCACTTCCAACAGAGTGATATTCCTGTGGAGGCTTTGGGCGCTGACGAAGGCACAACAGCCAGAAATGCATCCGCCACTATCCACAATAAAGCCTCCGAATATATCCCCTTGGGTCTCTGTTCTCTCTTCTTTCGGAAGGAGTCTTTCCTGCATATATATATATATATGTATCCAAAAAAAACGCCGCAGCTATTCGAGCACAGCAACCACGGACACCATAAAGGACTTTTCAGGCAGCGAAGATTTATTATGTATATATATATAATGAACAATGTTTGTCAAAGATAGGTCTGGCCTTGGTAAACCAGTAATGTATTTTGTATTTATTTTTTTCAAACATATTCAATGGGCATTAAAATTGCGAATGTAATGAAAAGTAGCAATGCCACCATTTAACCGTAGGCTACATGTTTGAAAAAGAAAATTGTAAAAAATAACCCATTACAAAAAATACATTTAAAAAGTATGAAATGGATGTAGTAATTTGCCTACCAGTTCTGGTACTGAAGTGGACTAATTTTTAGGCAGATGTGCTCAAGTGCAACAGCAAAATATAATCACTTACAGTAAAGAGAGCCAATGGTTGAAGTGTGCTGGCCAATTGCCCCATGCCCAAAGCAGTAGTAGGCATAAGTGAAAGGTAAATAAGACTTGAAAATACCAATGGGGGAAGTGGGCTGATGGAAAACCCATTTAACTAAATATATAAGTATGTCTTTATGACGTTTTCGGAAAACATGAGCATGGTGATACAGCAGACCAGTCTCACTCACACACAAACATACACAGACACCCTTCCAATGTGCTTTACAGCAATCAACGCATACACACCCTTCCAATGGGCTTTCCAGCAACTCACTTCAGCCACCATTCTCTTGCACTGTGAGTGACTGCATTTTGCTTGATGACACATGTACATCCTCCTAAGAGAAGAGCACTTCACTGCAAGGGATGCTCGGCCACTACTTTACTTTGTGAAACAGATTCAGCCATTCTTATGTGATTAAATTATGGCTTTAGGTATCAGCAATTCAAAGCTAGTAGTACCTTTTCTTTGCATCAGTAAATATCATTCTTTTCTCTGATGTGCATTAGAACTATAATTGGTTTCTTACATGTTCTAAGTGCACCTGTTTACAAGAGAGTGCCTATAAAGTTCTATCAAAAATAAATGAGATCATTATTTTTCTTCAAAATGAAAATCTCTATTGCAAGCATATGGTTTCCACTTTGAGGCATGTTTTGCTTTTTCTTTCCTTTTTTTATTTTTGGGGTATATTCCTGAAATAAAAAGGCAAATACATATAATCATTGCACCAGCTTCCAAATGCTAGATATATTGGCTCTGCAGATGCTTGTATCATCTGCCAATTTACAATATGCACACAAATTACTCCATTGATGTAAAGGTTGATATATTGCAATAAGTCTAAAAAAGGTGTAAGGGTAAATGTGGCAATGGATGCTATATTCAATATTATGGAGTGCTGACTTAATGCTGCTTGCTAAGAGAACCATGCATTGGCAATTAACATCAACAGTCATTATGATATTGATTATCATTCTGAAATATGTATTCTAATTTACAACAATGAATTCCCCAGAACTGAACATGCATGAAATGTGCAACTTGCTAAAATCAATATAGTCAAATCGAAATATTGTCACAGACGAGGAAACATAATAATATGTATATGTTAGTGGTATTCAATTATTAGGATGTTCTATTTAAAAATGTTGACATCAGGAAAAAAAACACTTTCCACATCTGCTTATCCTAAAAGATAGGGTATAATGACTTCTGGGAGGAAGGAGTGTGGTTTAGTTTGAAGATTTATAGTAAATAAATTGTGAGGACAAAAGTTGTCTTTTTTTGTCCTCGTTACCTTAACTCTGATAGCCATTTCATCCAACCATGAAGCCATGAAACACCATGCCATCATCGTGGAAGGGTTGTCGGGCTAGAATACTCTGTGAGACCTTAACAATCACCAGCAGACATAAGGTGTTGTAATTATTGGACCCATTCGGACCGGGAACAAAACCAATCAGTTATCAGAGATCAAAAATTAACCCTTGTATTGGAACATAGCTCTAATAAATGCCGTAGACATGTCTTTTTTTCCAGTGCTGCCCATTTGGTTTGATCAGGCTCAATTCACTTACTATACATCACGTATCTAGATAATAATACCAGATACAATTCCTCAGTTGCTTCTTTCTAATCTCTCCTTCCTCTTTCTCACCTAGTGTGTATTCCAAAAAAGACAATTAAGGGGCATATGATGGTAGCTTCCCCCACGAATTCAGCAAGAAACAAATAGACATTATCCCTAAAGGTTTTAAATCTTGGGCACTCTACAAACATATGAAGATCATCTGCCTTTGGCTGATCACAGTTCTCACATCTAGCTTCTGCCCTCACTGATAACTTAGAGATTGTGTATGGTGTCCATTACACCCTGTATAATGTAAATACCAGAACCCTTTTAAAGGGTACCGGCTTTAATGTTTCATACATTGAGAAAGTCATAATGTTTGCCCTTATCACCCCCATAGGTTGACTGATACTGATAGTAACTTACACTGACTGCACCCTGGCCTCTGCTAACAAGGCCCAGGGCCAGTGCTCTGATTCAAAAGGTATATAGTAATTAGGCGTAATTACAATTGGCACTGGCAACCTATGTGTAAGTCCCTATCATATGGTAGGGCATGTACGTTTAGAGGCCCAGCAGCATTGAGGCACTTAAGTGTGCACTGCTATGTTGCCTGCTATCATTTTAAAAGTTAGCCCTGCTTTGCAAGCTGCTTTTAAATTGAAATAATATGCAAACTCGTCTTTGGGTACTTTCAAAGTATTAAACTGCCTTATTATTACAAACAAGTCACCCATAATGTGTACCCTAGCTGCCCCCAGTGTAGGGTGCCATGTACAAATAAGCAGTGACATTTTAAAATGTTTTATATGCCCTGGTGAGGAAACAACTACCAATTTCCGTACCCCCTCCCCCATCCCATTGTAGCATTTTAGGTCCATAGGCTAACATGGGGCTACTGTAATACAGTGTAACTATTGACAGGAGTGAGCCAAAATAATATTTGAAGGACTTAAACGATGGTTAATGATACATCAAACAACTTGCCACTGTTGAATTGATCATAGCTAATACAAAAAATAAGTTGTAGAACTTTATTTTATGTGAGCCAAGATCTAGCCTACTAGCAGCCTCTCCTGATTGGCCAGCCCTTAACAGTCTTAGCCACACTGTTTTGATGAGGTGATAAGTGTCTGCATAGCGACAGAGGTTCTCTGGTAGGAGGAGCTCGGCAGCTGCAGATAACCAGGAAGGGGGCTGGGTAAACAAACTGGACTTCAAAGAGTGCAGGGCATAAGCATTGCCAGCCAGGCCTAGGCGCTCTTCTTGTACCCCCATCCAGATGGGAGCCCCCAGATTGGGATTTACAGGAGGTCTGGAAGCGGAGTGTTAAGGGAAATGAGCCACATCAGTAGGTTGGCTTAGCCAAACTTACTCCCAAGGAGAGAAATTCTCTTTCTCGAATTTTAAAGTACATTGCTTTGTGGGGCAAGAATATGCCACACTTTGGAGGAAGCTGTCATGCTTTTGGGTGGCACCCTGTTCCCCATTCATCTGGGTGCCCTCCCCCGCTTGTTGTCTCAGAACATTGGATAAATATGTGAGAGCTGCATAGTAAATCAGACCTGCTACCTGGAACTACAGGAGAAGAAGGGTTGCCCTGGTGGAAACCTGGTCTGCACCCAAAAGGATTGCACTCTGAAGGACTGTTCCAGCTTCACACTTTGAGCTGCAGCCCTAAGGATTTGCTTTACTTCAAAGAGGATTAAGGAGTGGACTTCCTGAAAGCAACAGATTCACAGACCTTACATGGACCATTCGCCCCCCAAGAAGCCCCCAGCCTGTAACACGTCCAGTGGATTTTTAAGGATTTGGCCAGGTGCATTGTAGGAACTGTGGTCCCAAACTTTCATTGACCATCTCAGAGCTTCTAGACCCTTGGATTTGCATTTTAGACACGTTGAATCCTCATGGGGAACTTCAAGAAGAAGCTCCAGAAGTTTGGAGCACCTTTTGGAAAAATCTCCATAAAGTGACCGGCTGCCCATATAGAACATCGACCATGCCTGGATTTCAGGTTCATCCCACTAAAAGCTCTGGAGCTCAAGACTTCCAGGATTTCGCTAAGGCCTTGCGTTGAGCCAAGCTAGTCATCAACTCGAATTCAGGCCTGAAGAGTACCGTCACTCGCCACCAAGAACAAATCATCCAGAAAGGTTTCTAAGTGCAAAGTTAAATTTTGACCAGGGTATCCTGCTTAGTGTATCCGACCAGGGCTCCATGGCGGTCTGCCTGAAACTTTGACTTTGTCCCTGTCAATCGTGACCAGATGTCCCAAGTTGGCACTTTATGTTTTTAAGCTCTAGAAAGTGTTTATTCTTTAAAAATTCATATATCTTGTTTCCTACTTTGGATTTTTGTCATTGTGGTGTCATTTTAATCCTAAAAATAATTCCTATTTGTATAAATTGGTTCTGGATTTTTATTGTGTTGTGTCTTACTTATTTAATATATTTGTGTTTTTAAATGCTTCACACACCTTCCTCCTATGTTAAGCCTGCCTGTTTGCAGCCGGCTACCTAGGGTTGAGCAATGGAATAATTTATTGAGACCTTGTCTGGGCCTTATATTCTGTTGGTGACCTCACTACTAGCTGTAGGTACATACTTACCCCTACTAATAATCCACCTCCCCACACAGATAATATACCAAAAGAGTCTGCATTTTATTTATGTACGACATGCAACTCCATAACGTTATGTACTTCTAAATAGGAGAGTTACAAGGAGCAGGAAGGCAGCAGGAAAAGAGTGAATTACCTACAGGAATAGTAGTAGGACCACCTTCCATAACATCATAGCTAACTAGGGACACGTTGGGCTTAAGTTAGAGCGTGGCGGATGGAGTTTACTCAGAATGGTGGTTCCTTTTAATGTAGGAAAACTTTAATGGATGGTAAAATCAGCTTTCACTGCCATCTGTCAACTTTTTTGTTTTTCAAAAACAACCTTCCAAAGCCGGATTTTTTTTTGTTTTTAGCTGAGGAACCACTACCTACAGCTTAATTGGGAAGAAGAATACTTTTTTTTACTGCAGGCTACTGTCTTCCATACTACTGGTTTAGATCTGACATACAAATCAGACAACCCCTGACTAGATTTTCCCTTTAAGGAAACTGTTAAAAATCATAGATACCAGAGAAATGTACAGATTACCAAAACAGGTTTAGCAAGTAGGGAGAGGCATGAATTTATCACCTCACTTTGATTTTAATTGAGATATTTCCCTTCAACCTGATGTCAAGATACCACACGGCTGCATCTAACCCATAACATCTAAGGAGCATGCAATTCTGAAACTTTATTTGAATGATAATCTAAAGAAGTGGTTTATTCATAATTCAGTACCACTGGAAGTTCTCCAATTTTCTTTGTTCCTGAACCAGATGTTGAGTATCACTCTTGTGTGGAATAGGAAGAACTGAGATAATCATGAGGAACAAGTATCCTATCCATCCTAATTCAGTTCTTCTTGACAAAGTGAAAACTTCAAAGGTCTTTTCCAAACTACATATGTGAGGGGCATGTAATTTGATGAAGATTAAAAAAGGGAGAGAAATGGAAAATGACATTCAGCTCAAAGTGGCATGTATATCTTGTTATACCATTTGGCTTATGTAATGCTCCGGCTGCCTTCCAACATTTTGTTAATGAGATGTTCCATGATATCTTGGACACCTTTTATAGTCATATACTTAAATGGCATCTTGGGCAACAACACTGCCAACATATGAAAGAGGTTCTCACTTAGAAACAATTATCTATATGCCAAAGCAGAAAATATGCATTTGAAACATCACAATATAGGTTGTATTACCTCAAATCAAGGTTTACAGATGGATCCTAATATTATTAAGGGAGCTGTAGAATGGGCCCTATCTTCATCTATTGAGGAGATACCGACGTTCCTGGGCTTTGCCAGTTTTTAGTGACATTTCATTGAACACTTTCCACAGATTGCGCAACCCACCGCATGATTACCCAAGAAAAAACAATCATCTTTTTGGAGACCTGAGCAACATAAGCCATTTACATGCCTTAAGGAAGTACTCCCCACTGCCTCCGTTTTATGGCATCCTAACCGTCCTTTTCTAGTGGAAATGTATTCATCAGCCTTTGCAATAGGGTCTGTATTGTCACAAAACAGCTGCAGACACAGAAAGACATTATGTATTATGGTCATGAGTTATTGGGCATTAAAGATATATTTGTACATGGGGACTTGAAGGGACCTGGCTTCCCTTTCACTGTCTGGATGGATCTCAATAATCTGAGGTTTTTTACATTGAATAGAATTAGCTATCCTAGACATGCTGGAGGGTTGCTGTGCTTCTTTTGTTTTACCTAATAGACCACCCATAGTCTGGGTCGTCACTATGGGAAGGCTGGCACTTTATCCAGGCAAGAGAACGAAACAAGGGCAATTTCACCAGAATCATCACTGCTTTTGGCCTTTTAAAAAGATCTTAAGGATCTAGGTGAGGTAATGTTGAATCAAATAAGATAGTAACAATAAAGAATAGACACCACTCAGCAGCTATAAGAAGAATCAAAAAAAATAATAATAATTCAATGGCAGATTTTTATATTCTAACAAACTATACGTATACAACAACACTTTAGGTTCACAAAAATGATCGTGCACGGGTGTATAACTAAATGTTTGCCCCAGCCCATGCAATATTAGTACAAGCATTTGGAGCACAGAAATGGCATTGCTCATGGTAGCATATTACCTACTGGCTGATTATATGACATAATTGAAGATTGCAAGCATTTTGATGATGTACGCTATTAGCTTCCAAAGTGATTTTGTCAGCATGTCTATGCCAGATGCTTAATCTTTCTTTTACATAACATCATTCATAGCCTTGTATTACTCAATCCAACACTAAATCATGTAAACGGTTGAGTTCCAGTGTGTCTTAAGCTTCTGTATCACAGAATGTATCAGGAGGCTAATAGATCGCTGAGGAACCCTCAAATGTCTCTGGGCTTTAGAAGAATGACTTAAATTGGTACCAATTCTGGGACAAATGGTCAGTATGTCATGGTCTAAACAGATTTGCACATTGACTACATTTCTTCAGTGTAACCTAGCAACGATGACGCGGGGACCTTTGTCAGAATTTGTCACAGATTAACTCTTATTTCTAACATGCAATTTCAGTAAGTGATAATTATTTTTCCTCTTTAGGCTCATTTCTTAGAGCATTGCTGGTATTATCTCTCAGATGACTGATACAATTTGGCTTAATATTATCAGGTCTTTTAACAATGTTGCTTTTCAAGAAGTGTTGGCAATTGATCCATTGTTTTATGTTGGAATTTCAACATTTGTTATCCCAGAAACACCATCCTTAATAGTCGGGGCAAGGGACGGTCTTACAATATGGGTCCTTTAATAACTAGCTTATTTTGTCAAGGAAATGTATGATGCTCTACTCAACATGCAGGCCCTATCCCTTACCTTCAAGGAGGATGACACAGTCATATTGCTTAGTTGTCATACCACACGTTTACCCCTCTGATCTCTCCATTATATGCATGCTATCGAATATATTGAAGGGAATTCCATTATGTGAAGTATTAGCCTCTGAAATGGAATTTTCCATAATTTTAGTGGGAGATTGTAACACCAAATTGGGTACTAATAACATAAATTTTTAATTGGAGGAATTATACATGAAGCAGGATGACCTTTCCAGTTGGCGATACTATCAAGATGATTGCCTTCTTGAAGTGCTAGCTAGCTAGGTGCAATCTGCATAATGCCCATAAAGTAAATGATTCTGATAATAATAGTTTTGTTTTGTCTCAAGTAACTTATGCAACCATATCGAATGGTGTAAGGTATTAACCAGGCAATTTAGTTATTTTAATCCCCTCATTTTATCTAGATTTATATGCATTTTTTCTTTTCACCTATGTCTTGGGCTGCACATCAAAGGATAATGGAAGAAGGTTCAAATGGGTCTTGGTGAATCTGAATAATGTAATAATTGACTTGCTGAGGCTAAGGCTGATTGAAAGAAATCAGTGCCTTTATACTGTCAAAATGACTGTCCAGCTCTGAGTCCTTCTGAGAACACGAGTGTCCCCGTTACCAATTTGCTGTGCACACTTAGGAGACGGAGAGGATGGCATCTCTATATCTCACATATTTATTTATTTTATTTATTTATAACGTTTTTTATAGCGCGAACAAGACCTGTGAGGGTGTCAGAGCACTTTACTGGAGGGGGTGGATACTACAGATAAGACAGTCATAAAGTGCATGTCTGACATAAATGTAAATGTAAAAGGGTTTTAAATTCAGATTTTTGGTTCTATACCTGAGAAAGCTCTGCTGCACATTTTCTTCTTTAGGAGAATCTGTGGTTTCAGCAGCATGGAGCTGTTGCTACACAATGACCTACATCCGCCAGTACGTTCCATCTTTTGTGTTAGGTATCTTGGGGTGTAGTACTTTATGGCTTTATGAGTCATGCAATTAATTTTCAGATGAATTTGTGCTTCATGCGGGAGCCAGTTTAGAGATTTCAGGTGAGAGGAGATGTGATTGTTTCTTTTTGTTATGGTGATGAGTCTGGCCACAGCATTAAGGGAGGCCCATAAAGGGGCCACTTTGTATCTAGGAAGGCCACTGAGCATTGCACTTCTGCAATCAAACATCTGGATGGCTAGGGCTGGAACCACTAATTTAAGATCGTCCTGGGGAGGAAGGGTTTTATTTTCCTTAGAATGCTCATTTGGTAATTTGCTCCTTTGGTGGCGTTACGATGTGGTTCTGCATGTGCAGATGTTTGTCTAGTATAATTCCCAGAGATCTCTCAGGGTCTACAAAGTGGGGAGTACAATTGAGGGCAGTTAGCTGTTTCATCTGAAGGTCAATCTTAAGATTGTGTTTGTGTGGGGTAATGAGGAGGAATTCCGTTTTGATGGTGTTAAGTTTGAGATGGTTGAGCGCAAGCCAGTTCCCCGAGTATTCTGTAGAATAATGTTCAGGGTATTAAGGTCATCAGGAGAGGAGATTTTCAGGTACAGTTGTGTATCATATGCATACATGGGGTAATGAATGCTGGAGGATGCTAAGGAGTCTGCTAAAGGTTCCATAAATAAGTTTAAGGGAATGGGAGAGAAAGCAGATCTGTTTCAAAGTGTCAAATGCTGGGGATCAGTCAAGGAGGATGAGAAGACACACTTAATTCTGATCCAACATTGATAGGACATCATCTACTATGTGAGTGAGAGCTGTTTCTGTGCTGTGATCTTGGCGGAAACCAGATTGGTATTGGTCTTGGAGTTGGTACTGATCTATGTGATTGCAGAGTTGGATCTGTACACATTTCTCGATAAGCTTCGCCAGAGTGGGAATGTTGGTGATTGAGCAGAAATATTTAAGTCTGTGCAGTCTGCCATTGTTTTATTAAGATGGGGGCTACCTGTCCTATTATATAAACAATCAGGGATGGTTCCCTGAAGGAGAGAGGCATTTACAGTCTTAGTCCATAGATGGAGGACAGACAGTTCGATCTCCTTAAAGATAGAAGGAGGTAAAGGGTTGATTAAGTGATTCGATGGTTTCAGAAATGTGAGCAAGTAGTGAATGTCACATTCCAGGAGGGGGTGAATGTGTGCCTGGAGGCATTGGTTTGGGGGAAGAGCACAAAAGCATAAAAGCATAAAAAGGTGATATTCCATTTACAAGCGGAAGTCATGGCCATTGTGGGGAGCCCTTGTAAGAAAGATTTAGGACCAGATGGGATTTAAGAATAAAATGGATCTAAGGGAACTGGTAATAACAACAGTTTTAAAAACAGCAATTAATTCACCTATTCCCAAGTCTTGGGCACACTCTACTACAGTTTCAACTTTTAAGAATGCCAGTAATCCGAAAAAAACAAAACCTTTACAGATTACCTGTACACTGTGAATTTTACACTATAAATATATTTGGTAGCAGAACAAAATAAAAGTTATGAAAACAAGGGTTGTTTGGATTTATAGACTGACTTAGCATAGAGTTAAATTGCTCTTTGAAAGCAATTTAAACGAAAACTGACAAATAATATTTGTACTGTTTTCTAAAAGTGCAGAAAGCCGACATATGTCTTTTGGCTGATTACAATTTTATTCAGACAGTTCAATTTCTTTTTTATTTACAAATATTAGGAAAGTTAGCACAGTGGCACAAATGATAGTAAAAAGTATATTTGATATAGAATTGCTCAACATTACATCCTAAAAGTTAGTTTGTGGTTGTGGAAGTTTAGGCAGCCGTGCCAGAATATTTGCGGTATCTTCTTGACTGGAAATCGTGAAAAAATCTTTATTCGGCATATAAAAATGCCAGAAAGGATACAATTCACATAAAATAAAAAACCATATCATTAGAGTATAGTTTTTGGGAAAATTCTTACAGGGTGCAATTTCATCATATCTTGTTCCTATGAAAATGTCAGAAAATAGGATCCCTAACAAAGTTTTAAACCCAATAAAATATATCACACAATAAATTCAAATACTATAAAAAATGTATTCAAAACGGCGAGGTATAAAGTCAGGGCAATAATTCATATGTCACACAATAGGTTTAAAATACTGAAGAATACTTATTTCAAAACGGCGAGGTGTAAAAGGAAAGACAGTAATACATTGAGTTCAACCATCCCTCAAAACCCTTAGTCTGAGAGCAGATCTTAAACGATTTGTAATACAAAAGACAGTAAAAAGATCTGGTGCCAATTTTACAAATGCCAGAGCAACACGGGCCTGCCTGAATCTAGCTTTCTTTAAAAGACCCTTCAGAAAATACTTTCTAGGGAATGCGTAATACGGGCAAAGCAGAAAAAAATGAAGGGTATCCTGCGGAGACCAACTGTTGCAGCCACAGAGTCCTTTCTGTTCTGTGGTCGCGGTAAAGCCTGCTGGTACCGCCAATAGATGCTGAAAAAGATTTACCCTGAAACGTGTTATTAAAGATCTATCATGAGCCCTGCATATAAGAGACAAATAAGGTTCAATACCCTCAGTAGACTTAACTACTAAATATACTCTCACCGAAGGCTTGATGAGCTCTCTGTCCTCCCTCGCCCTCGTTGAGTACTTAATAAACCGTTCCTTGACAAGTACTTTTGCCTGAGTACTCATATTAGCTGGATTAGTGAATAGGTCTGCACAGGCCATTTTATCGAAGGACTTCTTCACGTCCCCTCGTCAAGGAATGTTGAGCCCGTGTTCGAGAAAGAGACAATTTTTAATCACCAGCCAACCAAAGGCCGCCTCCTCATTTGCCCAGATCTTTACTCAACATAGTAAAGGTCTAACAGCCATCAAATCAGTTATATAGCTGGTTCCCGACTCTTCATGGATATTATACGCAGGAGTACTCTTGGGACTTTTAATAGTCGCCTAAAATACTTATTTTCTTCAATTTGCAGTTTGTTGGCCACAACAAATCCGCGGACCTCACTTCTGTATAACACTTTGGAACAACACATTGAGCTATATAATTTTACATTACTTCTGGGGTCCATCGTCCTAGCCTATGTACAAAATTTGAAATTTACCCTGTCAACCTTACCAAAGCTAGACACTTCTCCTCTAGCAAGTGTTTAAAATGTAGGTGTTCGTCAAATAATATGCCCAAGTAAGAGAAAGACTGTGCTTTGCCTACCGTGTAGGAACGGATTGTATCATAATATTATCCGGAAACTGCACTCCTCGGGTAGATTTATTATTCTTTGGCAAAGAAAGAGTGGGAGGACCAGTATTGGCAAGCTTTAAAGGAGGCCAGTGCTGGGAGGGATCCTAGTGGTTTCTGGAATCTTATAAGAGCTAGGAATAGGCCAGCTAACACCCTTATCATGTGCAATATCACTGGTCAAATGTGGTTCAACCACTTCTCGACATTATACACGAACCACCTGGATGACAGGCAGGGGCCGACCACACCTACCTCAATGGACCCCATAGGGGAGTGTGAAGGCCACCCTTTTACAGCAAAGGAAGTGGAAAATGCGATTACATCTACAGTGCCACATAAAGCAGAAGGCCCAGATGGGATCCCGTGGGATTTGCTCCGTCTCGATTGCATCCAATGGGGGAAGCTGATTTCAACTTTACTTAATGCCATCAACAACGGTGCTGCTATTCCAGACTCATGGAAGGGGGCAGAGGTTGTCCCGATCTTTAAGAAGGGGTGCCGGGACGACCCTGCCAACTACCGTCCAAAAAGTTTAATTGATTCTACCCAGAAGCTCGTTGGAAAGGTGATACTTGGGAGACTCTTGCAGTGGGTCGATGATAATAAAATTCTATCGGACTACCAAGCAGGATTTAGGACTGGCACAGGGACCATCGAACAGGCATTTAGATTACTGCTCATATATTGGAAGGTGGTCCTAATAGGCAAAGGCAGTCTTTACCTCTCGTTTATCGACTTAAAGACTGCCTTTGACCTGGTCCCCCGGGACCGTTTGTGGGGGGTATTGGCCGAAATGGGGATCCCCGCGTATATTTTGTCATTACTAGTGAGGCTCCATGTTGGAAATTTTGCAAAGGTGAGGTGGGGTACACAGGGCCAGAAGTCAAATAGAATTCCAGTAAATAGGAGTGTCCGCCAGGGATGTGTCCTTGTCTCCACTCTGTTCTCATTATATGTGAATGGAGTGGTGGAGCACCTGCTGAAAAATCCATCTGATGCACCTTCCCTTGCGGGCTAGCGAATTCCAACCCTCCTATTCGCTGATGATTCCCTCCTCATCTCTAAGTCCCCTGTGCTTACAGAGCCTCCTGGACAGTTTTCAGTCCTTCTGTACTTGCAGAGGGCTTACAATTAATACCGATAAGACCAAATACCTGGTGTTGAACCCCCAAAAAAACCCGGACAACCGCCAGCCCTGAACCTTGTGCCCCTGGAAAGGGTTGCGGAATTTGACTATCTAGGTATCCGCATATCAGATACAATGCAGTGGAAGCCACATTTACAAAAGATGTTACTAAGCCACAAAAGGGTAGTGGGGGCACTCCTTAAGGAACAGCGTTCTTCTTCAACCAAACCCATCGCCCCGGTTATTGATATTTATAATGCGAGAGGAGTCAGCTCGGCCCTTTATGGGGCAGAACTGTAGGGTACATGAAATATAGATCAGCTTTCTAGATCTGAGAACAAATTCTTTAAGGACCTAATGGCACTCCCACAAAGTACCCCTACGGTACCACTGCTACTCGATTTGGGGTGTTGTTCGATTAAAGACCAGGCTCAAATCCAACCGCTCCTACTATGGGCTCGGTTATGGAGAGTCCCAGGATTAGCAAAATATGCGGATGGGTTCATGGAAGTAATGTCGATGTCGGGTTGGTCCAAAATCAGGTGGCTAAAAGATGTCAAATTTTTGCTTGGCGAGCTGGGCCTTGGGGATGCTTGGGAAACTAGATCCGCTCCCCCCAAAGCGGTCTTGAAGAATCCTTATTGGAGTTGGGTTTCCAGTAAAAACAGCTCTGACTCTAAACATTTCATAAAAGGGGGTGGTGATGGACAGAGCATCTGAATTAAGCAGAACACTCCTACCCATGTCAAAGATCAGGGCTTGATCCATCACCGTTTTTTAGCTCACTGCACCATCCCAGCTCAGAACCTGGCTACATGCAAATTAGTCTGACCCTGGCCCAGTGTATCATGGGAACAGGGCAGACCAAACTACCAAGCCAATTCTTTACTGGAAACAAGCTTCCGGGGACCGGTTTCTGGCATTGCAGCCATCGTCGGCCCGGCTTGCTTGAATCCTTTTTTTTTTTTCCCCATTTTTATTGATATCACAAGAGACAGAGTAAAATAAATACTTTTACAATTCATAACATGATTATACCAAAGAAGACAAAAATATACATAAGCATAAAGAGAAACCAAACAGAGATATAAACGCAGAGGTAGAGAAAATAAACAATAACAAATCTACGTTTGAATGAGCCTTAATATAGTGTCTGAGGCCCAGTACGGTCTTATGAAATTACTCTCCCCCGAATAGAATGTCCCATACTCCCTCTTTTTTCCTCAGAGGGTTAGGGCCCCTGAGTCTTGCTAATGCTATCTCCATAGTGTGTATTTCATTTACCAGAGCCCACCACTCCATAACGTGCGGTGGATCTGGAGATATACATGCCCTAGCTATAGTTAATCTTGTGCAGGCATATAGAATAGAGTTCAAATCTTTATTTGGGCTATTTGTTTCCTGCAGATCTAATAAAATCAAATGAGCTGAAAGGGGTGATGATATAATATGTTTTCTATCTAATATTCCTACGACGCCCTTCCAGAACTCTGATAACGCCGGACATGAGAAAAGCATATGGACAATATCAGCAGCTTCTAATTTACATTTGGGACAACTGTTACGTTCATTTGAGCAATTATCTAGTACCCAACTTGAGATTCTTTGAGGAGTGTAGTATAGTTAGCAAATAGTTCTGTAAGACTGCAATCTCATACTAGAAGACTGTACTACTCGGTTGAGTTGGATAAAGGAAGCAGATATCTGCTTGGCAGTTACACTTAATCCTAGCCGGTCGGACCATTTGGATGCTAACTTAACACAATCATCTCCTTTTGCCAGGTTCAAAAGACAATAGCTTTTACTGATAAGTGACTTAGTCCTATCTGAATATAAGCATTGTAGAATATCCGAGTGTCGGACTTCTTTAATATTCATTCTCCGAACTAGAAAGTCTTGAATTTGCATGTATTTAAAATACATCCTATCGTTCAGATTATATATTAATTTAAGTGATGAAAACCCTAATAAAACATCAGGTCCGTAAAGATCTCCCAAAGTTTTAATGCCATGGCTAGACCAAGCTGTCCCTTCCCCGTCTGAGAATATTTGAGGAAGTCCTGGGTTTCCCCATAGCCTTAGTTCAGCATTAAAAAAAGACATTTTATCAAGAATCATAATTTTCTTCCAAATTTGTACGATATGCTTCGCAGTCTTAAACTTGACTCGTTTGAAGTAATTTGGATCATTTGTTTGGGCCAAGAATTGTTTACTATCGTGCCCTAACATAAAATAATGAAAAAATAAGGAGTTATCATTTCTCAGTAGGCTACGTATCCGATAAAAAAAAGAAGCAAAAAAATATAATCTAAAGTCGGGGAACGTTAATCCCCCTTTTTCAATTGGGAGTTTTAGCAGATTTATTGCTCTCCGAGCCTTTTTATAGCCCCATATATAGCTGCTACATACTCCATCGAGTTTTTAAAAAAAAAGGGTATTGCGGCGTAACGGAATCGATCTAAATAAATAGAGAAATTTGGGTGCTATTTTCATCTTTATTAAATTTATACGCCCAACCAGGCTTAATGGTATCTTATGCCATTTTTTAAAAGATTTAGCCACTTCCTTCAAAAGTGAGTCATAGTTAAGGGCTATTATTTCTTCGATCTTTGCAGATATTTTAACACCCAGATACACTGCATTGGAGCACAGACCAGGTACCAGCCCTGGTGGATTATAGTTGGTGATAACCTGAGTTTTATTTATATTTAATTTGTATCCAGATACATTTCCGAATTGTTTTGCCTCTTCTATTACAGCAGGTATAGCTTTAAGTACATCAGTAGTAAAGATAGCGACATCGTCCGCGTATGCGGTAATTTTTAAGCTATTCCCCATGTGCTGGAATGGACTAATATCATCCTGTGCTAATAGTGCATTAAGGAATGGTTCCAATGATAATGCAAACAGCAGGGGTGAGAGAGGACACCCCTGCCGTGTTCCTCTTCCAATTGGGAAACTGAGAGAGCTCCTTCCTGCATAACTGATCCTTGCCATTGGTTGATAATATAGCGACCAAATCCATCCAAGATATCTACCCCCGATGCCAGAGGCCTCCAGAACAGCCCACAAAAAATACCACCCCACTCGATTAAAAGCTTTTTCAGCATCTAACATGATCATTCCGAGTGAGGTGGGATTAATTGATGCTACATCAAAAGCTGTGATGGCCATGTTAATATGGGCGGTAGTATCACGTCCTGTGACAAATCCGTGTTGTTGAACATTGACCAGTTCGGGCATGAGAGGTGCGAGTCGATTTGCCAGTATTTTAGCAAAAGCCTTGGCATCTGTGTTTATCAAAGATATCGGTCTATACGACCCGCACTCATCTGCAGGCTTTTGTTTTTTTTAAAAGAATACTATTTTAGCTGTTCTCCAAGAAGGAGGAGCCCTCCCAGTATCACCAATTGAATCTACAACCATTTTGAATAAAGGGAGTAATTCCTGTAAGCATGTTTTATATAGCTCCATAGGGATCAGGTCTTCTCCAGCTGCCTTACCCGAGGGGAGAGATAAAAATGCTGTCTTAATCTCATCAAATGTAATCTCTGAGCTTAGCAGTCCACCAGCTTCCTTGTCTTGTTGTACCTTCATATGAGAGTGGAGATATAGTAGTATATCATCCTTGGTAGTAAGAGTTTCTGGAGTGTATAATTTACAATAATAGTTAACAAACTGTTCTAGTATCTGATCTGGTTTGTTATAAGTGACCATGTCGCTACCTTTAATTGTTTTAATGTTAGTCTTGGCTTTCTTATCGGCTACTTTATAGGCAAGGACCTTTCCAATTCTGTCTCCACTCTCGTACTGTGTCAGATGATACTTATAAAGTTTAACACTGCTTTTCTCCCTCAAAGTCTTCCTAGTGGCTTGCTTGAATCCTAATGGTGCACCCCCTTTTATGAATCGTTTTGGCCACCATAAGTGTGGTAGGGTATACTCAGATGTGAGTCCCTTGCTCACTGCACCATCAGGATTCAAGCAAGCCGGGCCGAAGACGGCTGCAATGCCAGAAACCGGTCCCCGGAAGCTTGTTTCCTTTCCAGTAAAGAATTGGCTTGGTAGTTTGGTCTGCCCTGTTCCCATGATGCACTGGGCCAGGGCCAGACTAATTTGCATGTAGCCAGGTTCTGAACTGGGATGGTGCAGTGAGCTAAAAAAAACGGTGATGGATCAAGCCCTGATCTTTTGACTGGGTAGGAGTGTTCTGCTTAATTCAGATACTCTGTCCATCACCCTTGCAGGCACCCTTGCATCATTGTGCAAGGGTGCCTGCACTGTAGGCAGGATTGTTTCTGTGTAGGGAGGGACGCCTTCCTGCACAAAAAAATAATAATCCTGAGAGGCATGTTCCCCTTTCTACGTGTGCTACAGAATGCTGTATACGTAGAAGGAAAAAAATGAGAAGTAAAGATATTTCTTCTTGTTAACCTTCCCCTGGGAATGCGTAGCATTTTGACACATTCCCAGGTCTACCACTAAAAGTAAATCTCAGAATGCATCAAAATCCATGGATGGATGCACGGGACCATCCCCACTTCATCCATGGACCGCATCTCTGATGTGGAGTAATGCAAAGCAGCGATTTGCACTGCCTTGCTTTACTCCAGATTTATCAAGCCATGCAGGGCGATGCAAGGTGGCCTTTTGTGGCTTGATAAAGCTCACTTAGGTTTTGTGTCGCCCTTGCTGCCCCTTGTGAGCAAAATCTTGATAAAAACGGGCCCTTGTTTCTCAGCTCAGCAGTCATATGAACATTTTTTGTAAAGGGAAAGCATTTCTTGATAGGGAAAACTCTTCTCTCCAACATTTCTTGCTGGCTACAGTGCCAAGGAATGTTCCTGATCCATTCAGTTTCACACAAGAGTTAACATATCTTGTTCGGCGAAAGTACTTACTGATACGTAGAAACAGAAATACCAGTCATATATCATATTAAGGAGACTAGTCAGCAAATTTGGTTTGTACTCCAAACACAAAACTCCAAAGTGAGCATTTGCTTTTGAAATACAGAAAATTCAATTACCTTGACGTACAGGTATTTTTCTCTCTGCTGTAGTTGCTATTCATCATTTTTGTTTGCCAGGGTTGGAAAAGCTTGACCTGCCATACTGGCTACCAATGGCAGAGGCTCTACTGTTAGACATCTAATGTATTCTCCACCATTCTAGGAGGTGGGGGAACTGCGGATTTGGCTGGTTGAGAGCATTGCCAATTTACGGTGGAACACCCAGTCCACAAAACTCCTCTCAACGAGACCCTTCTTTCCTTATCTCACAACTCTTTTTCAAATTTCTGGGTATTTATTGATTCCTACATCATGTCAGGTCTATGTACACATCGAACACTAATACTAATATATGGAATTCTGAGAAGCGGGAGGAGACTGCTACTTTGAGGAAAACGAAATCATTTAAAAAACACATCTTCCCCATGGCACACAGAGACTCCCAGAGAAGCCAAACACCCATGCAAAGCTTTGGAAACGCACTGGGTTAACAAGTGTGAGTTTAGTTAGTAGAGCGCAGTGAAGCTAAAAAATATATAAAAGCTATTTAATCAAGCTTGGTCTGAATTCTATGTTACAGGGCACGTCTGGTACTAATGCAACAACAGAAGTATTCAGAAGAACATGACTCATCCAATAACTTACGAAAACACTATTTTACCCTAGCTGCATCATTATCACTATTCTTTCTGTCTAAGAGTCAAGCTATTTATTCTAACTTTGACCTTGAGCTACTTATGCATATTTTAATCGTACCCCGAAGGCACAGAACCCACAGACTTTGGGAAATCTATTCTTACTCAATTTGCTCCGATGAGCGTTAAGCATATAACATACGCTAGCTTAGCTATCAAGTATGGTGCCTTCTTGGAGTATTGGCCAGCAAAAATGTTTTACCTGATGATCAACACAAATTTCCTATCCTCACCTCATTAACAATTCTTTCTGTACTACCTTTGTTCCTTTATATTGTAAACAAGCAATTGCAGTTCTGTTGCCTAAGAAATCCAGTGGTGTTCCTGACATTCCTAATAGTTTTCAACTAATATCTCCACTGCCTTCTATTGCAAAAATAGATGAATGGGAGGTGACCGAAAAACTCACGCTATTGCAACATAACCACAAAAATAGATGAACGGTTTGTTCGGATAACATTGAAGTCTTGACTGTGGTCCCTAGGGGCCAATGAAGCTTGGAGAGAGAGCCACCTGCCCCACTCACTCCTTTAAAAAAAGAAAAGGCCATGAGGGACGGAGTCACCAGGGCCTAATGAAGCTCAGAGAGGGGGGCTACGAGCCCCCTCCCCTCTAAAAAGCAAGGCCCTCGAAGGAGTGTCCCTCAGGGCCAGGGCTAGTTATCAACACATGGATGAAGGCCGTGCACTGCGTGGGTTCACTGCATGCAGGTGGTTGGCTGCAGGGCCTGACACCAGGCCAGGCCCTGTGGCCAACCCTCCTCCATGCACGACCATAGGCCCTGCGTAGAGTATGGTTGGCTGCCTTTACAGGTGTCGGCGATAGCCAAAGGCTGTGCACTGCGTGGGGTTGGCTGCATGTGGGGGGTTGACAGTAGGGCCTGGCCGCAAGCCAGGCCCTGCAGCCAACCCCCACCCTCACAGCCTTTGGCTGTGTGCAGTGGTGGTTGGATTTACCTAATGTAATTAAATATTACTTTGCTTTTAAAAAACCCTAGATATTCACCTATAAAACAAAGGTTACAGTAACTTTACAGTTAGGTGATTTTTTTTTGGATGACATAAGATCTCGGGCTATAAGCAGTGCATGATGGCAGTGCAAATAAATTTCTGTGTTATTTTTCTGTTCAAAATGTTAATGTTTTTACTGACCAATTCACCTAGCTATTACATAACTTAACTTTGTTTTTTAGTAAATTTCTAAGGTTTAAAAAAAAGATAAAAACAGATCTTTTTTATCACACCTAACTATATAAATATATATATATATATATATAACGAAACCGTTATTCACCACACCTCTCTAAAAGAATAACGAGAGTAAGCCCAAGTTTTGTGCTGATTTATTGTGCAATTACACCAGCCATCCGTCATAGCGCGTTTCACCTCTCAAACGAGGCTTGATCACATGACGTGCAATGAAACAAAAGAGGGTCTTAAATATTCCCAAATGGGGGCGCGGCATATCATACTCATTTAAAGTGACCAATGCATCTATATTTTTCTCATTTTCTTTGATTTTTCATCAGTGTGAAACAGAATTGAGGGCTTAGTGCCCAATAGCTTCAATCCCACATATATTGACATGTAAAGTTTAGTACATGGAATTTCAATTCATCCCCATTTTATGTACACAAATAATTACATTCAAATATAAAAAACTAGAAAATCCAAAAAAACTATCAAAAATTACATATCTATATACAAGCTGTTATCAAAAGACACATACTTATATATATATATAAAAGTATCAAAAATATATTGATCTCTATATAAAAGACATCTTTCTATATACATATATACACATTAATGCACTGTAACTGGTCTACAGATCCCTGAGGGCGCCTTACCCTGCCTGATAGGTAACAGGAAGAGATCCAAAGCCTGTAAGGCACAATTGAAATTTATAGATTTGGCTCTCTTGTTAGCACTCCGAACCCTTACTATGAGGTGGAAGTCACTCAAACCCCCAGATGTAGTGGTATGGAGGACCGACATGTTGAAATGGGGAAATGCGGAGGGAGCAGAACTGCGTAGGGAGGAGGAGAAGGGCCACCGCAAATACCCGGTTGCACAAGACTGGGACCGCATGCTAGCGGCAATGGAGGATGATGAACCAGAATTGCCCCAGGACGGAGTGGCTTGAATACACACCTGCTATGGGGAGGGACCACTTGCACGACCGCATAGCCTAGATACACTGGTGACCACGCCTATAAACTGCAACATCCATTCATGCAATCACACAACTGTTCTATACACATTCCGGAAGAGGTACATGGGAAGGACCAGAAGATGGGAAAAGGGTGGGGGGAGTTGGGAGGAACGGGGTAGGACTGGGCGATATAGTATCCTACTGACATGTAATAAGTGTTTACCTGATTTGCTATGTGGAAATTTACGAAACATGATAGCCGAACTGATGCAAGGATTACTATGCCAAAGTTAAGTTTCAAAAAAAGGAAAAGACTGATATTATGATGAATAATAATATTCACAATGTAATGCTTGATACAGTCACGAATAAAGAGTTTTAAAAAAAATATATATATACACATTAAAATTAGTCATGTGTACATATCCTGTGGGAAATAATTATCCAATTTTTGCAAAAGATGCTTAGTCTCCATATACTAATCAAATGATTGAATAAAATGATTCTCAGATAAGTGCAAAAAAGCAATTTAACCAAGCCTGCAGATATGTCCCCATCCCCTATTTTATCTTCTTTGGTGCAAAGGCCCTCAAAAGCAACTGTGAAATACATCCGATGTGAGAAAGTAAAATAAAATGCTTGTGCCACAAAATTAACTAAATAGAAATTTCATAATATCGAAATTCATTTTAAAACATTTCACAGAAAAGATGGAGGTTGGGGATACCGGGGTATTAAGAATTCATATATTCATTAGATGGCTGTGCTAAGATAATTCTAAAGCATCAGCCGGGGTGTGCCTGACATCCCTGAACAGAACATGATCAAGAGCAACCTGCCAAAGCCCAGCAGGCGAAGAAAAAAAACCATCAAATCAATGGATGCAAACAGAGCTATATATGTTACTTGATCAGATGTTCATAGATTTGATAAGTGAACATAGTATATTGACAAAGTTTCACAGTTCCTTTAGGCAAGTGTATAAGTCTTCCCGGTCATTAAGTCCAGCCAGACTTTTACTGTTCATTTCCAGGATGTACCCAGTCTCCAAGAGGCGTAGCTTACCCTCTCTATCACCTCCCCGTTTCAACGGTAATACCGTATCCACTAGATAATATTGGAGACTACTAGGGTAACTATTATGCATTGATTCGAAGTGACGTGCCACCGGGTAAGACTGGTCTCTGCCAGCTATCGCTCTGATGTGTTGGAGTATGCGTTTATGTGCTGAGGGCCGTGTGCTGCCAATATAGTTTAAGCCGCATGGGCACTGTAAAACATAAACCACAAACTCCATCTTGCACGTCAGGCGTTTAGTGATGGGTACAGGTTTCTCCCTGAAAAGACTTATATAGTGTGTTTTGTTTATCCCATGTCGGCAAGCCTTGCAAAAGGCACATTTTCTGAAGCCCTTGTTCAAGGCCTCCCATGTACCTGACAAGGTCGTCTCTAAGTTGCTACTAACCAGGGCATCCGCCATGGTTTGAGACTTACGGAAGGTGATTTCTGGTCTTATGGAGACATCACCCCCAATTATTGGATCCCCTTTTACCAGGTTCCAATTTCTGAGGAAAATCTTCTTGATCTCTGTATGATATATATATATATATATATATATATATATATATATATATATTCACTGAAAAAACCATAGGTTATAGACCATATATAGTTAGGAATTAGCATTTAAAAAACCTTATTTTACTCACACAAAACCATTGAAATTCCATATATAGTTAGTTGCACTAACTATATATCGCGCACCCGCAATCCACTGCTGATCATGTCACATATTACATCATTCATGACATTGTCAGTGACATCACTGATGACATCACTGATGACATCTCAAATGACATCACTGATGAGATCACGGATGACATCATCCAGTGACTGTGTGTTTCTGTAAAGTTTAAATATGTTTTACATATTGAAGAATGAGTAGATGTATAAGTGTCTGGACGAAGGATTTAGTAGGTGCATGACTGAATGTATGAGTGAGTGATTAAATGTGTCTCACTGAGTGCATGGGTTAGTGACTAAACTGTCTTAATTTGTGCATCATTATGTCTGTTGTTCTGTAAACTGCTGCATGTGTTGATCAGTAGCTATATGATTAACTATATGGGTTATTGATTGATTGTCCAAGTATTTGTATGGGAGACTGAGTGTGTGTGTGGCTGGCTGGGAGGTGTGTGACTCTGTGCAGATCAATGTGTACTTGTATCAATGATTGTATAAGAAAGTAAGTATGTGTTAGTATATGTTTGAAAATGTAAGGTGCTCTATGTTTAACTGTATAGACAAGAAAATGGAAGTGTGATTGATTCTTTACAGGACTGACCAGGTGTGTGAGTAACTCCATGGATGAGTGGCAGAGTGTGAGTGTCTGTATAGGTGTATGAGTGCATATGATAGTGTTGTAAAGATGAGTGATTGTATGTATGAATGATTGTATGGGTGAATGAGTGAATGTGTGTGTAGACGTAGGAATCAGTGAGTACGTATGTAGTAACTAGTATTGGTGTGTCAATGGTTTCAAAAATTATACTCTGTATTTAACACTGGGTGAAACAGAGGTTATATTAAAATGTGAGGAGATGCATTGTATTGTCACATGAATGATATCATCAGTGATGTGGTCATTGATGTCAAATGAGATGTCATCAGTGATCTCATCAGTGATGTCATTTGAGATGTCATCAGTGATGTCATCAGTGATGTCACTGACCATGTCATGAATGATGTAATATGTGACATGATGTGGATTGCGGGTGCGCGATATATAGTTAGTGCAACTAACTATATATGGAATTTCAATGGTTTTGTGTGAGTAAAATAAGGTTTTTTAAATGCTAATTCCTAACTATATATGGTCTATAACCTATGGTTTTTTCAGTGAATTTTCAAGGTTTTGTAAATGCTAATTCCTAACTATATATGGTCTATAACCTATGGTTTTTTCAGTGAATTTCAATGGTTTTTTAATAGCAAATATCATAAGCTGTCGAATGTCAAGTACGTGGTAAGTGAAAACATTTTCGTGTTTATGCACACTGATCTGCTTTGAATGGTGCCCCCCCCCCTCATTTCTATTAGGAGTACTCTCTCTTTGCACATAGTGAAGGGTAGTTAACGCAGGCCTTTGCCCCCGTTGTAATACGTCGTGCCTGCTTCTCTCTCCATTTGATGGATTGTTATCCAAGTATTTACTGTTTTAGAATTGGTTCTCTTTGGTTCATTCTCTATTTACAAACAAACACAGAGTCGCAATACTCTGTTTAGTCTTTGCAGATAACGAAAAATCGTGTAAAAAAAAAAGAAAAGGAATCGAGCAAAATCAGTAGGCCACTAATGGGATCTCTTTTTGACCTCGCTAAAATAGAAACATTAGGAACAACCCCTCATGACAAATACAAAACTAGTGAGATGAACTGAACTCCACACAATGATGGCTGCAAAACAGCTCGGCTCCGCCACCCACCCCGCCCAAAATAACGATAAAGAGCGGCTGCCATGATTGGTTGCGGAATGGCCACGACGGAGCTACGAAATGGTGCTGCTCTCATGCTAACCCCAGCTTCAGTCTGAAACATCCAGAAACACTGTAGACTACCAATTCGATCAGTTCCGGTAGCGCCCCAATGTAACCCGGTAGAGAAGAACTAGCCCTCCCCTCTTTGACTGATGGTTCTTGTTGCCTGTCCCTTCTGTTGTCATTTAACAGAACTATTTAGCCTGCTGAAAGGGGTTGTGTTCCGACCGCTGGTTGGTGGAGACATTTTGACTATATTCTGGACCTGCGTTGTCGCGTAATGCGTCATATGACGCGCCGCGTTAGCGCATCCGGAAGTCATCCGGGGCGCGCAGCGCGTAACGTAAGCATAACAAGTCATGTGACTTGTTAATAAAACTTTTCATTGGTTCATTTTACTTTTCTTATTCTAATGATGAAAGGCTTGGTCACATGACCTAAAAATTACGCTTTTTATTACTTCCGAACATTATTTTTTCTTAAATATATGTTATAATGTTCCAGGCTAATGTACTTTCCCGGAAAATTTACAACTGTCCTGCAAGTAAAATATATTCTTTTTTCGAGAAAAAGAGTGTTTCTTCGTCCCATGACGGAGCCGTTGAGCAAAAGAGGGTCGATCTGCTGTCTTAGTCGCCGATACGCCTGAATATGAGATTCTTATCGATCACTTTATGTTGCAGGAGTAGAAAACACAACAGCCCTTGACCATTTATCTTTACTGCGTTCCTTCGAATTATACCTTTTACCCTTCATGTAATTGGTCTGCTTTATTTCACTTGCCTTTTAATGATTCTAAAACAGTGACTATTATTAAAAACTTTACCAATGTATATACTACTACCATGTTTTCTTTTAAAAACCTTTATTGTGAAAATTTCATTATGCAAATACGAGCCTATAACCACGTGGGCCGGCCACGGAGCAAACTGTAATCGTATATGATGAGTAGACATTTACACTGTAGAGGAACGTAACGGGCGGGCCATTAGGTTGCAAGAACTAAGGTGTCTAACAGTTACGGAATCGGTGGACGTACATTTTATAATTAAAATACGACAGGGCCAGTTACAATAAAATTATCTAGATATACATTTGCGGGCAAGTACCATGGGTGACGTTAATTCGAACTTTCAATAGTACAGTAATCAATAACACATCAGAACTTAATATCAATAGGGATGTCGAAATATTCAATCAATTCTCGTCCCCGCCCGCCATGTGCTTCAAAACTGCATACGTATCTCGTGATTTCAAGGTTCTGCAACCAGTACACAACAAGGAGTTACGAGTCCCATTTATTCCGGCGCCATTTTGGGCGAGGACGGGCAGGTCCAGGATATAGTCAAAATGTCTCTACCAACCATCGACTATGATGATGTTCATATGCTGTATTTATGTACTAGCAGGTCAGGGGTTCTCCTCCAAATCTCTCTTTTATGCAGCACTATAATTAATTGGTGCCACCTCTCCATATGACGATGCATGGTATAGTTACCATAACTATATTTTTTTTCGGTTCCTCTGGAGAGTTCATCGTGGCAGATGAAGCGTGTAACGTACCGGGCATTTACCTTTTTTTGCATGTACAGGAAAGGAAAAAAAAATCGAGCGTCCGAGTTCTAAGGTGTCCCAGGGCCATTTTAGTGGACCAGGCCCAAATCCAAAGAACAGGCCGCCATTTTGAGAGTCCTGTTGCAGCCGCCTGTCGCTGTAGCATCAAGAGCAGCCGAAACTCAGCTGAATGGCAACTGAAACGGTAAAGGGGCGCCCCACTACAGCAGACGAGCCTCCACCTAGGAAGGCCCGTTCACGCCGCCTCCCCCCCCCCTTCGGGCACCCCACGCCGTTATTCGGAGCAGTATTGTAGGATGGCCACACCAGTGCGGCAACTTGCTAGACATCACCTCGGTGGTAACCGAATCTCAGCGCCTTGTGGTGTCTCCTCTTCAGAAAATATTCTTGCGCTACCTTGCCCCATTCACACATCGGTCCGCTACTGACGCCATCTCACAGGCTAATGGGGCGCCCCACGCCGAGTTTCAGCATTGTAGGATGACCACACCAGTACAGCAACTTGCTAGACATCACCTCGGTGCCATCCGGATCTCGGTGCCCCACTGCAGATGAAGTGCCTCTCAACTATGAAACCACCACGGTGACATCCGGATCTTGGCGCCTTGTGCTGGTTCCGGCCTATTCACACATCGGTCCGCTACTGACGCCATCTCACAGGCTAATGGGGTGCCCCACGCCGAGTTTCAGCATTGTAGGATGACCACACCAGTACAGCAACTTGCTAGACATCACCTCGGTGCCATCCGGATCTTGGCATCTCAACGCCTAGTGTTATCTTCCATACAGAAAATATTGTTGCGCTGCCTTTGGCCCCATTCGCACATCGGTCCGCAACTGACACCATCTCACAGGCCAACAGGGCGCCCCACGCCGACTTTTACCATTGTAGGATGGCAACACCAGTACCACAACTTGCTAGACACCACCTCGGTGCCATCCGAATCTTGGCATCTCAGCGCCTTGTGGTGTCTTCTAGTCAGAAAATATTGTTGCGCTGCCTTTGGCCCCATTCGCACATCGGTCCGCTACTGACGCCATCTCACAGGCCAACGGGGCGCCCCACGCCGACTTTCAACATTGTAGGATGGCCACACCAGTGCGGCAACTTACTAGACACCACCTCGGTGCCATCCGGATCTTGGCGCGTTGTGCTGCCTTCGGCCTATTCGCACATCGGTCCGCTACTGATGCAAACTCACAGGCCAACGGGGCGCCCCACGCCGACTTTCAGCATTGTAGGATGGCCACACCAGTGCTGCAACTTGCTGGACACCACCTCGGTGCCATCCGGATCTTGGCGCGTTGTGTTGCCTTTGGCCTATTCGCACATCGGTCCGCTACTGACGCCGCCTCACGTGCCAACGTATTTTCTCCGCATTTTATACCCTATGCCGCATAACAGGTCATGTGACTTGTTTACAAAACTTTTCATTGGTTCATTTTACTTTTGGTTTCCTAATGATGGAAGGCTTGATCATATGACCTAAAAACAACACTTTTCATTGGATGAAAACTTTTTTTTTTTCCCAAACGATGAAAGCCCCACCTTGTTTCTGGATGTTTCAGACTGAAGCTGGCGTCAGCATGAGAGCACCACCATCTCGTAGCTCCGTCGTGGTCATTCCGCGAGCAATCATGGCAGCCGCTCCCCACCAGAAGCCTACAGGAGTCGGGGGCCCCCAAAACTTTTGATGAATCCTCAAGGCGGAGGGGACGCTTTTGAGAATGGGGTCCAAGACCTAGCAGACAAGCGTCCGATTTCCAAGGTGTCCAGGGCCATTTCAGTGGACCAGGCCCAAAAAGGAAACAGCCTGCCGCCATTTTGAGAGTCCTGTGACAGCCGCCTATCGCTGCACCGCAAGAGTGGGCGCAACTCAGCTGAATTGCGGCTTTTGACACAGTGGACCAAAAGCGGACAGAATGGCAACTGAAACGGTAAAGGGGCGCCCCACTACAACAGACGAGACTCCACCTGGAGAGGCCCGTTCACGCCGCCTCCCCCGGGGCGCCCCACGCCGTTATTCGGAGCAGCATTGTAGGATACCAAAACCAGTGCGGCAACTTGCTGGACATCACCTTGGTGCCATCGTTCTGCTGCCTTGGAACTATTCGCACAACAGTTTGCTACTGATGACCCACCCCCCGCGACGCCCCACGCCAGAAATCTGGACGTTGTGCTGCGTTGGGACTATTCGCACAGCCGACCGCTACTTCGTTGTTTTTCCCTAAAAATGTTTATATGTTATTACTGTTTTTGTTTTCTTGTATATATTTATAAGTTATTAAAGTTTTATAATCTTACTACTTTGTTGGAGTGCTATATATTTTTAATGTGACACATAATTGTAAAAACTTTGATGTACAAAGAGTCATCCCTGGAATCTTCCGCTTCAGGCTCGGTCCCCTCCCCAATCACAATACAGGATGGTTTTCAGATAATAGGAACGCGTCTGCTGTGACGGATCTCATCGAGTGTGGGCCTTGATCTACTATAACTCCTTTGAAGAGGGGTGATTCTTTACAGCTGGGGCCATAAACTACATCTGCAGGGCTAGCTGATACCCTAGGACCGGCCTGGACAATCGGACACAGAGGAAAAGGAGTGTCAGAGGGTGCGGTAGTGAATAGGGCGAAAGGGAGGTGTCGGGCGGGCACAGGGTGTGATTCTCAGGGAAGAGCAGCGCAGATGGGGGGTGGTTTATTACCCATGCATAAGACAGAGAGCGGGGGTGACCACTGCCTGGGGGAGATGCTTGCGAGGGTGGGGAGCCATGCTAAGGATCGACAGCGTGCACAGAGTGGGTCTGGTCAAGGCATCTAAAATGACTGCCGTGCACGACAAGAGTGTGGCATTTGAAAAAAGGCAAGATGGCGCAGACAATGTTTTTCAACACTTCCTGATTTCCTTCGAATCGAACGTTAACAGACGTTGGGGCATATTACCAAAGTTAAGCGATATTTATCCCTAACGATGCTTAGCAACGATTTTTTTACCGCTAAGCATCGTCAGAAATTATCGCAGATAAACCTTGCTATTATCAAGGTTTATCGCAAATACGATAAAAAACAACCGCAATGCATTAATATCGCTGAAAACTCAGCGATATTCATGCATTACCGAGCTAATGCTCTTAGCCATGTTATCCACCTCCCATTGGATAACATGGCTAAGAACTGCTCAGGGCAGGTGCTAGCTTTTGGAGATATTCGCGCTTATCGCGAATATTTCCAAAAGTTGATAATAGGAGATAGCGATGTTAGCGACTGTTTCCAGTCGCTAACATCTTGGCATGCCCACTTTGCATGTCATTAGTGATAAATATCACTCACATGCAAAGTGGGGCCCAAGATGGTCGCTATCTCCTACTAGCCGTCGCTAACTGGTGTTAGCAACAGCTAGGTAATACAGATATAATTTTATCTCCGCGAAGCGGAGCGCTGTTACAGATATATATCTTGTTTTTGAACGTTAATTTCTCAAAATCCACTGAAGCACATATATTGAGACCTAGCAAAGGCACATCGAGCTACCAGTCCCTACAATTTTGCAAGTTTCGTGCAAATCCATTCAGCCGTTCGATTATTATTATAATATTTTTTTTTGCCCCACGGGGCCCTTTTAAAACCTCCACATCAAACCTAAGAGGTCAAGGAGGATCTACTATGCCCCCTTATGGTCATTTGCCCCTTCGCTTTGGCCTCCTCTTGTCTCTCGATCCTACCGAGAGACAAGATGGTGGCCGCTACGGACTGTTTGCAATGTTTACAGACGCCGGAGAACCAATCAGCTTCGCAAACCTCCGTTACGCGAAGCGGAGCGCTGTTACAGATATTTATCTTTTTTTGAACGTTAATTTCTCAAAATCCACTGGAGCACATATATTGAGACCTAGCAAAGGCACATCGGGCTACCAGTCCCTAATATTTTACCAAGTTTCGTGCAAATCCATTCAGCCGTTCGATTATTATTATTATTTATTTTTTTTGCCCCGCGGGGCCCTTTTAAAACCTCCACATCAAACCTAGGGGGTCAGCGAGGATCTACTATGCCCCCTTATGGTCATTTGCCCCTTCGCTTTGGCCTCCTCTTGTCTCTCGATCCTACCGAGAGACAAGATGGCGGCCGCTACGGACTGTTTGGAATGTTCACAGACGCCGGAGAACCAATCAGCTTCGCTTCACAAAGCTCCGTACCGCGAAAAGTCCGCGAACCGGAGCGCTGCCCGGTCCGCTGTTACAGATATATATCTTTTTTTGAACGTTAATTGCTCAAAATCCACTGGAGCACATATATTGAGACCTAGCAAAGGCACATCGGGCTACCAGTCCCTACAATTTTGCCAAGTTTCGTGCAAATCCATTCAGCCGTTCGGGCTAAAAGTGAGGCCAACCGCCCTATGGAAAACTCAATGTTAAAAACACGTTTTGGGACCCCCCTTTTTTCTCGGCCCCCCCTTGACAAACCCCCCCCCAAATTTTCAAGGGCTGCTCAGAATCAAAATGTGCCATTTTCCTGAAAATTTCAGCCGATTCCGTCCACAAACGCCAAAGTTATTAGACATAGAATTTTCAAAAATCCCATAGAGAAAAAATCCTAACTATATATACCTACTGGCGACCGCCAGTAGGTAATACATATGTCTTTCACCACACACAGCAGCCGCTATGTGTATGCACATCCAATCCAGTTTCTCTCACAAAGATTCCAACGAGATAGCGTAAGTGCTCAAATGCAATTTATTTCTTCATTTTGATTCCAGCATATGGTATACGGAAAACATGGAACAAAAAACCCAACGCGTTTCGGCAATTTAGTCTCGCCTTGCTCACGGGTAACTCATGTAACGAAAATGAAGCTTTTAAATAAAGTTGTTACAAAGTGCACATGTGATTAGTGATAGTGATAGGAATAGACAAAGGACTTGAACCTTGTAACTGTGGCGGCCATCTTATCCTAGTATTACATATCTAGTTTTTTGGCTGAAGTATATATATAATTTACTATGTTGTTTCGTGGACCTACCAACAATTGCATATTACTAAGGTGACATGAATATGATATTAATATTCATACATAACATGCTATTCCACTGGTATGAATTGATATACTTCAGCCAAAAAACTAGATATGTAATACTAGGATAAGATGCCCGCCACAGTTACAAGGTTCAAGTCCTTTGTCTATTCCTATCACTAATCACATGTGCACTTTGTAACAACTTTATTTAAAAGCTTCATTTTCGTTACATGAGTTACCCGTGAGCAAGGCGAGACTAAATCGCCGAAACGCGTTGGGTTTTTTGTTCCATGTTTTCCGTATACCATATGCTGGAATCAAAATGAAGAAATAAATTGCATTTGAGCACTTACGCTATCTCGTTGGAATCTTTGTGAGAGAAACTGGATTGGATGTGCATACACATAGCGGCTGCTGTGTGTGGTGAAAGACATTGTTTACAGGGCGACCTCCGCCCCTGGTTTGCACCGCAGTCAAAGGTCCCGGTGAAACGGAGGAAGTGGATTTGTTTATTGAAACAGACACCGGTCGACCGCGCTGGAAAAGAAACCATGAAGAACAAACCTTTGGGATTATTGCCAGTTGAATTTTTGGACCGCTCATGAAGAGAACGCCTTAACCGGAATACAGAGGATTCTGTTGGACCCGTTGGCGCCATCGCAGGGGTGAGTCCGTCTAAAATTAATTCTCTGGTAACACGTATACCCCCAAGGACATTGTCCGTTTGTTTTGGAAACTTCCCACAGCGCGACTGTTCTGTGTCCAACCGGCAGCGTAATAATAAGTCTGCTGGTGGGTGACACGGGCGTCCAGTAGAAACGAACAATACTTTCCTCACAGAATATAGTGTGTGTGCTCAACGTAAGATATCCATCAATACCAGCATATGTTGGGGTATTTAACCCATAAAAAAACGGAAACATGGATGAAGATACAGAGTCTCGCAGGAGATTAAGGGCACAAACAATGTTCGTACAAACGTCCACAAGTCAGCCCAATAAAGAACCACAATCTGCAACCATGAATTTACAAAATAAATACAACAAATTAGAAAAACTTATCCGTAAAGAAGTTTCAAAATGGTGGGAGGCCATAACTTTGGAAAAGTATCAAGAAGAAAAAAGAATACCCAGAGGATTAAGAATCTTAATAGCACCCTCATATGAGGAACCAGATATGGAACTTGCAGAAGAATGGGCAGAGAATTTAATGGACTGTTCCAATAGGATGTTATCTATCCTAAGAAAACACGCATGGAAAGACAGACTTATACTGCTCAAGACAATAGCAGAACTCAAGGAAGAAATCTGCAAAGAAGAAACTACAGAGGCTTTCTCCAACAAGATGGAAGAAATTAACAAAAGAATAAGCAAACACGAAGATGAAATTGTTGCTAAGAAGGAACGCAAATTCCTAAGCGATCAAATCGACTATAGCTCCGGCAGAGTGTTCACATTTAGCAAAAAATATGACTATGTGGCACGTAAAGGAGTACAAGCCAACATTGACAAAACCCAGATGGAAGGAGAATCAGGAGAAGAAGTGGCCGAGAGTGATGTTTCTGTGGAGGAACAGACATCATCATCCACTGAAAATGTAACAAGAAATCCAACTAAGTTGACAAATTTTTGGGAGGAATTCAAACGCATGAATCAAACGCAACAACAGCAAAACTGGCAAATAGACCGAGGTCGGGGAAGGGGCCGAGGATTCAGAGGAAGAGGCAAAGGCAGAGGAAAGCAAGGAGAAGACGCCAACAAGTCCAGTCTGAAGACAGGCGGGGCGGAAGCTGCAAAAGGAAATCTAACCCCTATGGGAGTGGAAACACGGGGTCAAAAAAGAAGAGGAAAATGAATCAACAAAATGTGATTAACCTGTCATCCCGCGCTTTATCCAAAAACGAGCATGAGGTACTTCAATTTGGTCTTTCCTTTTGCCCTACCACTAACTTTTGCTATTCACAGGAACGCATAGACCTTTTTAAATTTACCCGAAAATTAAGGTTACATAAATGGAATAAACTTAAGGTAAAAAACAGTACACCTATTCCATCCAGCACTAAGCCAGCCAGTGAAAGCATTATTGAAGTGGAATCCTTGATCACACTTTGGGAACCCCGGCAAATGAATCAATCAATGCCAAAACTTTAGGTTTTACTACTAATTTGAATTGTCCCAATTCGTTTAAACCAAAATCAACTTTCAATCCTTCTTTACCGACATGTGGCATTGATACTTGTGAATCCCTTATGATTGCTGATTTCAAATCTTTGGCTAAACAGAAACATTGGTCAGGAGACCATCTGACTAAATGCGAAAGAATTGCCATAAAATCATTGCGAGACGATTCTTCAATCGTCATAAGACAATCTGACAAAGGGGGCAATGTGGTTTTAATGGATACAAAAGACTATATTGTCGAAGGTATGCGACAATTGAACTGTGCAGACTGTCACGAAATGCCCTCATTAGAAAGTATTGAGAAAACGAACAATACCTATTTTGAAATGTTGAAATGTTGGAAAGATCAGGGGTTGATTGAATGGAATGAATATTCGTTCCTTCTGAACCGCAATCCTACAATAGCAGTTCTCTATCTTTTACCAAAACTGCACAAGGATGCCATGAATCCTCCAGGAAGACCGATTGTTTCCTCAATCGGTTCTTTGCTGGAGAATACATCGAGATACATCGATTACTTCCTACGCCCTTTGGTAGAGGAAACCCCATCTTATCTAAAAGACAGTAGGGACTTCATCAATAAACTCAAAAACTTTGTATGGAATGATAACTATCTGTTTATCACATTAGACGTGTGCAGTTTGTACACCTCCATAAGACACAACAATAGTGTTGAGGCATGCCGCATGTTCTTGAAGAGACGATCCATCTCTTATTTCGAACATACGGAAATGATCATCACAATGATGCAGTTCTGTCTTGAGCACAATTATTTTGTGTTCAATTACGTGTACTATCGCCAATGCCAAGGGACCGCGATGGGGACCTGCTTTGCTCCCAGCTTTACCAATCTATTCATGGCGAGCTGGGAGCAGCAGGTGGCCAGGACTAATACTCTGTACCGCAGCCATGTGAAAGTATGGCTGCGATACATAGACGATCTATTTATCATCTGGGAGGGCCCCAACAGCAAGGCAGAACTTTTCATTAAGGAACTCAACAAGAATGATCTCAACCTAACCCTAGAAGGCAAGATTAGCGACTCTAAGGCAGTTTTCCTTGACCTATCTGTAGAGGCTTCAGCTGGTAAACTTGCGATGAAATTATTCCGCAAAGAAACTGCTGGAAATACCCTGCTTCATGCAGAAAGCAGTCACCCTAGAACGCTGATTGAAAGCATTCCTTTTGGTGAATTCCTCCGGGCTCGGAGGAATTGCAGCAGGGATTCAGATTATGCAAAGGAAGGAGAATGCATGAAAGAACGTTTCAGGGAGAGAGGTTACAAAGAAAGTGTCATAGACTGTGCATTCGACAAAGCGAGTAAGATTAGTCATCTGTCCTTACTTACCTCGAAAAAGAAGAGTGGAGATGAGAGTAAAGAAAATATCAGATTCATTTCCACGTTTCATTCCAAGTCATGGAAAGTACAAAAAAGTCTGCACAAGCATTGGAAAGTACTTAGAACAGAACCCACCCTTGATGATATTCTAAAGGAGAGGCCATGTACCACCTATCGCAGAGCAGATACACTCAGGAGCAAGGTAAGCCAAAATGAGGTCAGTATGATCAGATCACCGACCTCTAAAATCCAAGGCTTTTACACTTGCATGAAGTGTAAAGCTTGCAAGTATAGTACAAATATCAAGAAGGTACACTTCCCGGTAGAAGATAGAGAAAAAACTATTGAAAAACATCTGACGTGCCTATCGGAATATTGTGTTTATGTACTGACCTGTCCATGCCCCAAAAAATATGTGGGGAGTACCATGTTCCCTGCCAAGAATAGAGTTTTACAACATATGAGGGCAATACAAAATAAAGAACAAAACTCACCTGTAGCTCGACATTTCGAGGAACTACATGGAGGGAACCGCAACCTTCTAAAATTCTTTGTGGTGGACAAATTACCACAAATGAAAAGAGGGGGGGATAAGATCCGAAAACTACGACAGCTAGAAAACAGGTACATCATAAACCTCGATACCCTGATCCCGAGAGGCCTTAACTCCGAGGAAGAAATGGTGTGGCACCTGGGAGAGTAAAGCTTATACTATATTGCTCTGCAGAATTTTAAATTTTAAAAATTTAAATTTGAAATTTGGAATTTAACCTTAATCTGATCTTGTTTGGTTCATTCCTTGAGCTTTGAACATTGTCTTTTGAAAATGCTGAATCTGACTGATTTTGAATAATCACATTGCATGCCCTTACCCCTGCATAGAAACTACTGTGTCTTATGTTTTTAAATACATTGGTATTATTATGACATAGGATGTACATGCTAACTGCTTTGGGCTTGGTTTGGCCTTCAATTTGTCATACTGCATGAAATTGCTATACCTGACAGGCTGTATCTCTTCTTTGTTTTTTCCTGCTGCTATACAGGATAAGAAGACTTGTCATCTGAAGATAAAAAACTGTTGAAACTCTTTGTAGTGACACTCACACAACCACCTGGAATATATCCACTTGGAAAGAAATGTTGGGCCTCATATAAGCCATTATGTAAATTATATTTCGATATATAGACGCTCAAATATAGTCACTTGGCTTGGTACGAATTATAGTTTGGTATAAAGTAGGACGCTATGGCTACAAGGTCCGCATCTAGTCACTTGACTTGACTTGACTTCGGTTATAAGGTACTATGTTGTTGTTACGTGGACCTACCACCAATTGTATATTACTACGGTGACATGAATATGATATTAATATTCGCACATTACATGCTGGGTATGAATTACAGTTTGGTATGATAAGAATGACGCTATGGTTACAAGGTCCGCAATTAGTCACTTGACCTCGGTTATAATTTACTATGTTGTTTCGTGGACCTACCACCAATTGCATATTACTATGGTGACATGAATATGATATTAATATTCATACATACCATGCTATTCCACTGGTATGAATTGATATACTTCAGCCAAAAAACTAGATATGTAATACTAGGATAAGATGGCCGCCACAGTTACAAGGTTCAAGTCCTTTGTCTATTCCTATCTCTAATCACATGTGCACTTTGTAACAACTTTATTTAAAAGCTTCATTTTCGTTACATGAGTTACCCGTGAGCAAGGCGAGACTAAATCGCCGAAACGCGTTGGGTTTTTTGTTCCATGTTTTCCGTATACCATATGCTGGAATCAAAATGTAGAAATAAATTGCATTTGAGCACTTACGCTATCTCGTTGGAATCTTTGTGAGAGAAACTGGATTGGATGTGCATACACATAGCGGCTGCTGTGTGTGGTGAAAGACATTGTTTACAGGGCGACCTCCGCCCCTAGTTTGCACCGCAGTCAAAGGTCCCGGTGAAACGGAGGAAGTGGATTTGTGTATATATATACATATAAAACCGACTACAGTGAAGGTCGCATCTTTACTTTCGCTCGCAAGTATGACGCAATTAAAGCATCCAAATCATCGGATTTGCAGGCAGGGCAGAGCTCGGCAAGAGCAATGACCCAGGTGCGTCATAATTCCCCTGATGACTCAAGCATCACTGATCTCAGTTCCAATATTGACAGTGGGTCTGAAACAGAAGCAGTGAGAATCTCAGACCGTTTGGGGTTTACACGATTGACTCTGGAACAGGAATTGGAATGTATCCGGCAGGACAGGCGCGAAACACTGCGCCCCCGAAAACCCCAAACACAAGGCGACGAGAGCGCAGGAAAAGCTCCGCGAAACGCAAAGCCAAAGAAAAGAAATCACAGGCGATGGAACTCAAACAAAAAGCAATAACACAGGTGCCACAATCAAGTAAACTTTCTGATATGGTGGAGAATGGACTCTCTGTGTTAAACTTAACGGATACTCCCTTCACTGACTTGGAAATTGGCATCTTATCTAGGGGTCTATCATACAGCCCACCGAACAGATTTAATTATGTGGATACAAGGATCGATCTTTTTAAATTCACACGCAAGCTTAAATTACAGAAGCATTTTTCCAACAGTAAAGCACGTAATGCTGGTAGAAAGTCTGCGACGGCACCAACCACTTTAGGGTTAGTAGCAAATGACATCCCCCTGATACAAGACCTGGAAATGTTGCGAGCGGAAGCTCCAGGTTCTCAAAATACACAGGGGGTGGCTCACACCTACAGTGGAGGACTGAGTGAATTTAAGCCTCGTTCCACATTCACCCCTATCACACCATATGATAACATAGACATTTTTCAAGATGCAATTATCAAAGAAGTGAAGGCGCTGCATGTAAAAACTCTTAAATCCGACTTTCACAGACAAAGGGGCAACATTGAATATCAGAATCTGGTCAAAAAAATACAAAAGAACAACAACATAGTGGTGAGACAAGCTGATAAGGGAGGTAACATCGTGCTCTGGCCAAGGAAATTATATTTGGAGGAGGCTCACCTCCAATTAAATGACCCAAACTGCTACTGACACTGTGATGTGGGTTCACCTAAGAAAGCACAAATAGACTTCCATTCACTATTGATGGGATGGCGATCTAGTGGACTCATAAGCATGGATGAACTTAAATGCCTAAAGAATGATCACCCTATTACCCCCGTGTTGTACCTAATTCCCAAGGTGCATAAGGATACAGCCAAGCCGCCGGGAAGCCCAATTATTTCGGCGTGTGGGGGGTTATTAGAAAAAGCCACTGCGTACATTGATTTATTTCTTCAAGAACATGTGTTGGCACTTCCATCTTATGTTCAAGATTCTAGTGACCTTCTAAGAAAGCTGGATGAACTGCAATGGCGTAGTGACTATTGGTTGATTACTCTTGATGTGTCATCACTTTATACCAGTATTGTGCATGCAGATGGGCTAAGGGCTGTCGAGTTCTTTTTGGGTAAGCGGCCAATAGAATTGGTCGAACATAACAAAATGTTGCTCACCATGATCAGTTTTTGTTTACATCACAATTATTTCATGTTTCTGAATCAATATTATCAGCAGGTCAGGGGCGTGGCCATGGGGGCCTGTTTCTCTCCCAGTTATGCCTGTCTCCATATGGGTTACTGGGAGAGACAGGTCCTCAATGGTATTCACCATGAAATGTGCTCTCGCAATATCATACGATGGTATAGATACATCGATGATATTTTGATGATTTGGCGGGGGACCCAGGAAGAGGCTGAAAAGTTCATTGTTGCCTTGAACACTAATGAGTTCAATTTGTCTTTCAGATCGCATATCAGTCAAAAGAAAGCCCACTTTCTGGATATAACCTTGGAGGTCAGCCAGGGCAGGCTTGAAACAAAGCTCTTCAGAAAGCCGACTGCGGGAAATACTATCCTGCATGCAGGAAGCCACCATCCGCCGCATTTAATTCGGAGCATCCCCTATGGGGAGATGCTTAGAATTCGGCGGGTGTGTAGCACAGATATTCATTGTAAAACAGCACAGGCAGCCAGTAAACGAAGGTTCCTGGCTAGGGGCTATGCAGAAAACCTTATTGATACAGCTATAAGGAAAGCAAATGGCCTGTCCCGCAGCAATGCACTGATCCACAAGAAGAAAGACAGGGCTAGCAAATCTGAGGTCAACCAACCAGTCAGACTTATCTGGACTTACAATAGTCAACACACGGCACTACGCAAAATAATCAACCATCACTGGAATCTGGTTAAACTAGATCCAGTAATAGGCGAACACATGCCTAACAAGCCAATCATTACCTTCCGGAAAGCATACTCATTACAGGATGCCTTAGTTAAATCGAGTCCGGAGGTAATTCCTCCTAAAAACTGGCTAGCAGCAAGTCGAGGCTTTAAAAAGTGCTCCAGCTGTAAGGCATGCTCGCAGGGGCTCAATAAAACTGAGTACCTGACAGCATTCTCCACAGTGCCACGAAAAATCAACAAACAGTTGACATGTAAGACAGAATATGTGGTTTATGTGCTGGAGTGCCCGTGTGGTCTGCAATATATTGGTAGTACCAAATTGAAGGTGCACAAACGGGTACTCCAGCACATCAGGGCTATTAACACCAATGACACCGCATATCCAGTGGCTAGGCATTTTAGGGAGTTCCACAGTAATGAAAGTGGACTCCTTAGATACTATGCCATAGACTGTGTTGGTCAACTCAGGAGAGGTGGTAATAGAGAAGGTATCCTAAGAGCACTAGAGACTAGATATATCCTAGAAATGGATAGTAAGGCTCCTAATGGTCTCAACTCCACTGAGGATATTTACACGTGCCTCTAGGATTCAGATCAACTGATCTCCCATCTCCTCTATCTGGATAATGACTTCTGTGATTATGTCCTTTATAAAGTCTAACTGTAGTTGGCCAAGACAAACACACATGAAAGAAAGAACTTAGTTGTTTGGTCCACATTTGTTAAAAACTTTGTCCCATATCAGGAGGTATAGCTGGTTGTAAATATAAAGCAAAAAACTAACTGAGCAAAACTATTCGTTTTTAATCACTTTGTTTATAAATGCATTCTAATTTTACAACATATAGGGGCTATGTTTGTTGCTATCCTTAAAATGTGGAAATGACATTATTCAGTTTTAACCAATGGGTTTCCATTATGTCAGGTTAGCACAAGCCGACAGTACAGTAAACAGCGTATTTTGCACATGTATCCGAACAATGGAAATATTGAATTGCACACATTAATTTATTTTGAAAAAGTAATCATTACTCGTACACTATGTACATAGTTGTAAATATATGAAATGCTTTGTACAGATATATATTTTTTTATGATATAAGAGTTTATTCTTATTTTGTAAATAATTGTTTGGTGTGTCGGATATATAAATGTATTTAAACATTTATTAAAGAAATAGTTGGTATAAAAGTTAAATCTGTAGTCCAACAGAAAATGCATTACGCTGTGTATGGCTTAAAGGACACTCCCCTATGAAAAGAACAGCTAGCCAATCAAATTGTTGTTTGTTGAATGCACGAGCACTTTAAATTTCACGTAACTCTTTCAGTGCGCCATGTGACCAAGGCCTCTCTGTAGGCTGAAACGTTATGCTGCCGTGGCATAGTAAGCAATAAAGGAACTCACTTGCATCTGGGTCTTCCGTTTTTCCTCTTGTGTGATGGCTCTGGATTGCGGGCGCGTCGTTGAGAGGGTAACGAGTATGAAATATACATATATATATATATGCGGTATGAAAAGACGTCAAAAACCAGCACCTGGAAAGACGAGGCAAGACCCATAGGTAGTGCAGAATTTCTATTTATTCAGAGACCCAACACCAGTCCGACATCATATATATTTATATGTGTGTGTGTATCTCTCTTCAAGGTACATATATGTGGAGTTAAGAATAGTAAATCTATTCTTCCCTTTCCATATTTGTGTCCTTCAATGTTATATCCAATTTATTAGTGTGCCACGATATTGTTGTCAGTACATTTGTATAGCAAACTGCAGAATACATTACAGCACTGTCATCTGAAGGCTACAGAGAACAGAGACATTATGCTGTCTTACTTCAGCATTTATTATTCTGGACTTCCTTAACTGATCCTTCAACCTTTGTTGATCCACTCCCCAGATTCATTCCCTAACCTTGACTTCCCCAGAAACACCCTCATTCAGCTTTTCCCATTTGTGGCAATGTTTTGTGCATCTTTGTGTATCACTTTACAGACCAGGTCTGATCTTGACACAGAAATCTCTTGAATCTACAAAGGAGTCAGTAGAAGCTTCTGGGCCTTTTTTGCAAAAGTATTTCAAATCTTGCTGCAGTTGCACCCATGTTAAGTCGTACTCTACAGAGTCACTTTCAATAGATCTGTATGAGCTTTGGTGATTTGTCGTTGACATTCTGAAAAGGTCATGGATGCAGCGGTTTGCTACACTGAAAGAGAACATGTTTGCTTCTATGCTTATGTTTCTTCCCTTGCTTACACTTCCTCGGCATTTCCCTGGCTGGTATTTTCACACCAAAACACAGTAGCATCATTACGTAATGAGACCCTTCACCATTAGCCGACGATTCTTGCTACTGAAACGTCGTTAGAAGTGCAGGCGTCAATTAATTCACCATAGTAGCGGACCTTCCTCCAAGGAATGCACGTATTGCAGTTTAAACTAACATCCTGTAATGAGTTCTTTAATCCAACAGAATTATGGAATACTATTCTTCCCTAAAATTGTATTGTTTCCAAATTCTTAGTTGACTTTAAGGCGATTGGAATTTCTCCTACCTTCGATATGGATAGGAAAAGTGCCTAACTTTGAGTAAAATGCAAACATATATTTGACTTTAAATACGGATTCAGCAAGGCGAACATACCCTGAAAGCTCATTCATCCAAGCCGTTATCAGTCACTTGTTGTGTATTATCGCTCAGCTACACAAAACGAATGTTAGCGCCAATTTCAAGCTGATAAACATACCATGCGCTATCTTGAATAATAAAATTAATCAATGAGCGGGAAATGACAGTTGGACGAGAGCACAGCAGTGTTTTGGAGTGATTAGACACCGCTCTACATTAACAGGGAGCAATTTAATAAGGATGTTGACAGCATATTCAGACATCGCTGCTAATGATGATAGATCGGGGTCTGATCGCTTAATTATCAGTGAAATGGGGTGTTTTTGAAAAACACAGACCGTGGCAACCAGGAGAAAATGAACATAATCAGGTCCCATCTGTTCAAAATATGTTTCCTGTGTAGGCTCTGTGGGGGAAGCTGGAGTAGGTCGGTGCACATCAGGCACTAATCATCGCTTATATAATCTATGGATTTACAAAATAGACAGCTTCTTTGGAGCCCACGAAACTATTTGTTAATAATCTGTTTGTTCCCCTGCTCGAACTTATTTTATGGAGTTTGCTATACACTGTTCTCTACTAAAGTGTAATTGGTTGCAAATTCTGTATTAACTTTTAAATTTATTGCAATTTATCTCATGTGTTGTAATAATTTTTTATGACTCTGAGCCAGAATGTTTTAGCAACATTCGTTCTACAGTGATGTCATCTTACTGACTAGAACCTTAGAGTGGGGATTTTGTTTTTATTAGGAATAGAATTAGAAATGTGTTGTTTGTAGTTGTGAAAACAGTCAGACTGTGGAATGCCTCGCAGAGTGATGTTGTGCACGAATCAGAGAAAACCGACAGGAGAAGTAATCATTTTCAGTAATTTATAAGTGAATAATACATCTCTATATACACAAAAGTATTAAATTGCGGATGCACACCATCCACGACGACTGTGCAAACCCTGCAGTTTTAAATCTAGACAAAGAGTTTAATATTAGGTATTCTCATTCGGTGGGTGACAAGAATAAAGTGGCTGGGGCAGCTCCTCCGCTAAGGCAGAGTAGCGTCACTCTACTGGTTTTCAGCACTGCATAAAAAGGAAAAATAAAATGCTAATAACAAGCTGTTATTATTATTTTACTTTTACATGCTGAGGCAGTTCGGCGGGGCCTGTCATGGCTGGGTTGCCCAGAGAGTAGAGGGAGGAGAGGTTGGGGCACTTTCTAAGTGCGCATGATGGTTTGGCTGGCGGTCATGGGGCGGCCAAACAATCATGCGCACTTAGCATGTTCTCCACCGGGCTGTAATGCACAGCCTGGGTGGAGAACATGCACAGCCTCCCAGTCCCTTTCTGAGCACCGAACCATGGTGCTCAGACCACTCAGGTTGCTGCTGTCATAGTGACAGCAGAGTCGTGATTGGCTTAGGTTAGTCTGGGAGCCTGTGTGCTTCTGGTTCACACAGAAGCAGAGGACAGAGGAGCGGCGGTGGCCAGCCAGCTGGTGGTTGGCAGGTAAGTGATCTTTTTCTTTTTTTTGTAAACCCTGTAGGATGGTCTATCATATTCCAGATCAATGCCAAGCAAACAGAGAACTATGTGCCTTCAGTGAAGCCCACTTTGGAGACCCTACATTATACGCCATCTCAGCAAGTATTTTAAAATTATTTTATAGAAAGAATTTTGTAAACCTTGTTTTTTTTTTTCAAGTCATAGGTTTATATAGGCAGAGGAAATGGAGAACCCAATTCTATATAAAGCATAGAAACTGATAGTTTGGTGGAGCAGCAGCAATTAAGATTTACTGTAGCACTCTTGATCCAACAAACACCAAACACCAAACAACTAAAACTTTCACATCAGTGGGCCGGCAAGGTAGCAACAAAATCAAACAAAAACATACAAAGTGGCTGCAAAGAGATAAATGACATATAGGGATACTGTCACAAGGATTGGCAAACCATCAGGAAACACAAAAATAACGCATGGTTTAAAAATAATTAATAATTAATTAGGCCATCAATGTGAAGGTAACTTGCTTACTTATCATAACTGCTTGGAATGATGCCCCATACCAGTCTAGAAAAAGGAGGTAAAAGTGTACCATGAAGAATTTATATATTGTTACTAAAGGTGAGTATCAGGCCTCATTAAAATGACTCTTTTGATCAAGCAGGGAAAGAAAGATAAATGAAGAGAGGCTATACAGGCAAAAGATCACACTCCTTAATACTGCATTTAAAAAGTTGTTAGCAAGTTATTGATTCCTGTCACAGGCTACCCATAACATGAACAGACATTATGAGGGCAAGCTTGAATCAACTAATTGTGCACCATTGCCTTCCCAACCTTTAACAAGGTCATCAGTAATGTCATTTGAGATGTCATCAGTGATGTCACTGACCATGTCATGAATGATGTAATTTGTGACATCATCACCAGTGCATTGTGGGGGCCTGAGTTATAGTTAGCTGAACTAACTATAACAGACACATTTAGCTGGTTTTGTAATAGTAAAATGTCCAACTAACTATAACGTCCCTGGAACCAGTGTTTTTTTCTGTGAATTTCTAAGGTTTTTTAAATGCTAATTTCTAACTATAATGTGCCTGAAACCTATGTTTTTTTCAGTGATTTTGAAAGTTTTTTAAAATGTTAATTTCTAACTATAACGTCCCTGAAACCTATGGTTTCTTACAGTGAATTTCGAAAGGTTTTTTAAATGCTAATTTCTAACTATGCCTACAGAGGTAGGACATGTGAAGAAAGAGGAACAAATGCACAGAAAGAAGCAAAAGAAATGCAGAAAAAGGCAACAGAAGTCCAGAAAGACAAAGAAAAGTGCAGGAAGAAGCAAGACGTGCAGAAAGAACCAACAGAGGAGCAGAAAGAAGACTTGTTGCAAAATCATCCTGTGCCCCCAACTTTTTGCTGACGGGTACTGGTGGTAATTGACTCTGACTAACCAGGCATAGTGCCAGTGCTATGCTAAAAGACACTTAGAATACAGTGAAAACACCTACATACACTAGGGAACACTATGCATTGGGGTACCCCTGGGATTACATAACCTCCCCTCTAAGGCCTTAGTACAAAATAGGGCAGGGGGATTAAAACTACCTCTAAGTCAGAGGTGCAGAAAGATGCTTCTTTAAGTAGTAGTCATGTTTGCAAAGTGGTGGAGAAAGGGTGCTGGGCCTCCGACCAACGCTCAGGAATTCTGCTGCTTAGGACTTACAGGAGGTACCAGGAGGGCTTCTTGCCCTCAAACTCCTTCAGAACTAAATTGGACTTCATCCCCATCCCGTAGTCTGCCAGGAGGCATGTTTGCAGAGTCGGGGAGAAAGGGGGGCATGTCCTCCGAAGACGTTTTAGCAATCCCACTGTGTGGGACTTACTGGAGGTAACAAGAGAGGTAGTTGGCCCGCAAGGACATCCTTGGGGTCCAACTTCCCCTCCTATTACCTCCAGTAAGTCCCACACAACAGCATTGGTTAGTACTCGTACCAGGCCACGCCTCCTTTGCCTACCACTCTACAAACGTTCTCCCTGGCGTACTCTTGGATGGGGATTGAAGTCACCTTCCCTCCTGGGGGTCCTTTAGGGGCCTACTAGCCTGCCTCTTACCTCCAGTAAGCCACAAGCAGTGGGATTGCTGAGAGGTAGACAAAGGCCACGCCCCCTACCTCCACCACTCTGCAAACTCGCCCCCTGGCACGTTGTTAGTTGTGGAATAAATTCCCCTTGAATCTGAGGGTCCCTTGGGGCCAACTGGCCCACCAGGTACCTCCAAAGTGTGCCACAGAGCTGGATTGCAGAGAGGTGGTCTGAAGCTGCGCCCCCTTTTTACACCACTCTACAAATGCGCCCCTTGGCGCACTGCTGCTCGGGGGATGAAGTCCACTTGTGTCCTGAGGTCCTCAGGACACAAGAGGACCTCATTGCCCCACCACGTAATTTTCTCAAAAAAAGTACCCCGATGATTTTTGTGATGCATGGAAAGTTTTGGAGTGATCCGTCAAGCTGGGGGCGAAAAAAACGAGGGGGTCATAAAACCTGCGTTTCCCATTTTAATTCCCATAGGACTTTTAGGCACAGTCCAACCTGCTGAATGGAATTAAACAAAATTTGGGAGGAAGGTAGATGTTGCTTCAGGTAAGTACAATTTTTTGTGATTTGGTGTAAATCCTTTCAGTAGTGCCTCTTCACCATTTCTCTGCAGCATCATATATATCCGTGACCCATCATGAACTTAGTAATCTGCCCCCGGGTGGGCCAGATAGGCATGTTGCTGATAAAGGAGGGGGTGCAAAGGTCCGACCCTCCTCCCAGGGACCACCATATCCCTGGAGTATTCATTTTGAAATGGGGGTCTCTCTGACCCCACCTAGGACCCAGGGACTACCACCTCCCTGGTGCCTCATGCCAAAAAAGAAATCAGGGGTCCTCTTGGACCACCCGCCCTGGGTTAATGTATTATTCGGGGGATCTCTTGGACCCCCCTGGCTGCGGGGACCACCATCTCTCTGGGGCCATAATGAATATGTATGGGGCCCTCTTTAAGTAGTTGAAAGGGGGCCATGTGGCCCTCCTCCTCAGCCGTTTTCAGCCCCAGGGACTGACACTTCTCCAGGGTAGGCCCTACACAGAAAAAAGGGGAGGGGACGCAAGTCCCCCATCCTGGAGCCATAGATGGCCCAGGGGACCACCACCCCCCATGGTCAGCTCCTCCTGTGTCCCGGGATCACCAACTCCAGGACATAACTGTTTGCTGTGGATTTGTGCAAACTTTACTGCTCTCGCCAAGCCACAGCAAACCCCTGCTCCAGCAAGCAAGAGCATAAAAATGCCTTCCCTTGCTAGAAGCGGAGCAAAATTGCTTTTAAACAGAGTGAGCTGCATGTTTAGCAGCTCCCTATGTGTAAAAGCAATGCTGAGGACTGCGGGGCATTCAGGCTCCCCCCACAGTCCCAGTGGAGACTAGGTCCCCAGGAGGAATGCCCCCTCTCCCCTATAAGAAATGTAAGCATTTTTTAAAAGGCTGGGCCCAGGAGGATGGGGCCCCAGGGATTGAAACTGGCCCAGGAAGGGGGGCTGCACGGTCCCCCTTCCCTATTACCGGTAGGCCGGGCCCCATGGGATTTGGTCCCAGGTCAGACATCAGCCCAGCGGGGTAGATGTGTAGCTCATCTCCCCTAAATAAAAAACTTTATATAACAAAAAGGCTGGGCTTCAGGATGGGGATCAGGGGGACTGCGTAGCCCCACTCTCACATTTCAAAAAGGCTTGGGGGTGGGGTCCCCGAAGCCAAAATTGGCCCAGGAAAGGGGGGGCCACACAGCCTCCCTCTCCTAATCAAAGAAAAAATAAATAAATAAAAGCAGACCGGCAAGTCGCCAGAGGCCCACCCCCTTTCACCACCACTCTGAATTAGCACCTCCTGGTGCACTACTAGTTGGCTATGAGATCACCTTGGCTGCTCAGAGTCCTATGGGGGCCGATATGCCCTACTGTTATCTCCAGTGAGTCCCAAACAGTGGGATTGCTTAGAGCTCCTCAGAGGCCATGCCCACTTTCACCACCACTCTACATATGTGCTTCATGGTGCACTACTAGTTGGAGGATAAAGTCTCATAGGCGGCTGAGGGTCCTTGGTGGACAACAAGCCCTCCTGTTAACTCCAGTAAGTAACACCCAGAGGGATTGCTAAGAGGTGTTCAGAGGCTGCATCCCCTTTCTCCACCACTCTGAAAATGCACCCTCCTGGCACACTAGTGGTTGGGGAATGAAGTCACCATGGATGCTGAGGGTTCTTGGGGGCCAAGAAACCCTCCTGTTACCTCCAGCAAGTCCGACACAGCGGGATTCCTGTGAGCTGGTTGGAGGCACTGCCCACTTTCTCCACCACTCTGCCAATGCGACTTCTAGTTAAAAAATTTACTGAAAATACCAAAGGTTACAGGGACGTTATATTTAAGAAATAGAATTTGAAAAAACGTAAAAATTCACTGAAAAAACAAAGGTCACAGCGATGTTTTAGTTAGGAAATAGAATTTTAAAAAACGTAGAAATTCACAGATAAAAGCAAAGGTAATAGGGATATTATAGTTAGGCTCAGATTTTACTTGTGCAAAATCATAGAAATTCAGCAGTTAGTTACCTGGGCTAACTATAACTAACGTCCCTGCAATGCACTGCTTATGACCTCACATATTACATCACACAAAACATGGTCAGTGACATCACTGATGGCATCCCTGGTGACATTTCAAATGACATCACTGATGACATTATCCAAAGAATCACTCAAACACCCACTCATATCCCATACAACCTCTTGTAAGCCTACTCACACAACCACTCACATACCCATTCACAGACCCATACCAGTGCTCACACACCCACCACTGCTCCATAGAGCCACTGACATACTCACTCATACTTCCACTCACACAACTATTCAGTCACCCATACAGTCAATCACACAACCAGTCACTCACCCATACACATAGCCACACACTAACCCATACAGCTACACACACACACACTTGTTTGCCTGCACAGTCACTCACATACCCACACACTCACCCATACAGCCTTTGAACACAGCTGTGTACTCACCCATACAAACACTTACACAACCACTCACATACCCACACAATCACTTACATACCCATTCACACATTCCATACAAGCACTCACACACCTGCTCACTCACCCATAGAGCCATTTGCACAGACACTTAATCTACAATACTGCCGTTCATACACCAACTCAATCAACCAAACAGCCAGTCAAAACACTCACTCACCCATACACCCAATTACACACCCAGTCACGCATTCATGCAGCCATTCAGACACCCACTCACTCACCCATTCAGACACCCACTCACTCACCCATACAGTCACTACACACCCACTTGCCCACCCATAGAGTCACTGACACTGCCGCTCACTCACACATCAGTGATGTCACTGACCATGTCATGAGTGATGTAAAATATGAGGTTATAAGCAGTGCATTGCCTGGGTGTGTGTGTCTATATATATAAATATTATTAGCTCCGGGCACACACCTCCTTTTATGTAGGAGGGCAGCCCCAGGGAGGTGAAGGTATCCAGCACCATGAAGGCCCGGGAGGCGCTGGTATTTTGACCCAGTGGAGGAGGTGGTCCCCGTGGCCCGGTGTTTCATGAGGCCACCTGAAAAGAAATATTTAATCCCCAGGGAGGCCCCCCTGAATTAATTTAAAATGGCTCTGGGTGGCTGGGCCGGGTGGCGGCCATAAAAATGTCCCTGTTGCCCAAGATCCTTTATGTATTCCAGACCATCCCGGTCACTCCCCCATTGGGGATGCTGAAGAAACTACAGGATGCCCTACATCACTATGTATGGGCGAATAAAAGGTCCAGGCTGCGACGCGACCTGGCCACAAGGACGACAGCGAAGGGGGGTCTGGGGGTTCCGGACCTCAAGCGCTACTTCCAAGCGGCTCAGCTTAGATTCCTACTGGAGTGGTCCCGACCGACTTCGGAGAAGCACTGGTTGTTCCAGGACAGGGCCATGGCGGGCATGCCCCTCTGGAAGGTTCCCTACCTGGCGCGCCCAGACAGACCACCGTACCTCAAAAGATCCCCTATCACCAGGACCCTTTTGCAAGTGTGGGATGCTACCGCGGTCCCAAGGGGCCTGACGACCTTTCCCTCCCCCATGACGCCTCTGCTGGACAATCCGGCGTTCCCCCCTGGCAGCCCCACGAGCTCATTCCCACAGTGGCGACAATCCGAGTGTCGCTCAGCGGGCCACCTCTTCGATACGGAGGGCTTCATGACATGGGACGCCGTGACAGCACACTATTCACTGGATAAGCCACTCCGCTACCAGTACTTCCAGCTTAGGCACTGGCTGACGCACGCCGATGTGGCGCCTTTGGTTGGACGCCCCCTCACCCCCTATGAGCGTTGGATAGTGACCAAGACATCGGACACAAGGTCCATCACGGAATTATATCAGATGCTGTCCCCTCCCCCCCCTTTGGAGAAATCTGCTGGGCAGAGGCGCTGGGAGAGGGAACTGGGGCGCGCTCTTTCAGCTAAAGAATGGCGAGACGTATACCACCGGGCTCATCATACGGCCAGGAATACCGCTAGCAGGGAGGCGGCGGTCAAGATCGCCTACTACTGGCACTTGACCCCTGAGCGTCTACACCAGGGGAATCCGAGCAAAGACCCTAAATGTTGGAGAGGGTGCGGGCACACGGGGACCATGCTACACATCCTGTGGGACTGCACCGAGGTACAGGAATATTGGACAGCGGTACTCAAGGACATAGACACTCACTTTGACACCGACATTCCACGATTCCCAGCTTATGCTGTTCTCGGACTGCCGAACGACCTGACGTTCCCCCTCAAATCTATGAGGGGAAAACAGATGGGACTGGCAATGGGGGCAGCGACGCAGCACATCTTGTCACTCTGGGGGTCCACTAGGCAGCCCACACACACGGGGTGGTTACATCGGTTATGGCACATCATGGGGATGGAAAGGATACAAGCCTCGCTTACTCAGTCCTCCGAAACCTTCAGGGCAACCTGGTATCCACTCATCTCTCTACTTTCCCAGGAATTTACGGAGCTCACATGCCCGAGGTATCTCCGGGTCCTGAAATTGGCGGAGGGGTTTAGAGATGAAAAGACCAGAGCGGAACACAAAGTCTAGCCTCTACACAGTACAACCAACATAGGCGCTACAAGGAACACACCGGGCGGGAGGGGGGAGGGTGGGGGGGCTTGGGGGTAGTTGAAGGGGTGGGATACAGTTGGGGTGGGGTGGGAGGGAGGGCCTGTTTGGGAGTTGGGTGAAAAGAGTTCGGATGGCCGCAGGGGGGCGTGCCCCTCCGCCAAGCTAGCATACTCGGGCGCCCGGACTTGCCTCACCTCATGGACACTCAGAGGGGTGCGCTGCTGGGTCGGGGACGGGCGCCATGACATCGCTTTTTGTTTCTTCATATATTGTATGTATCACATTGCTTTGTGGAACTCAATAAAAATATATTTGATCAAAAAAAAAAATGGCTCTGGGGAGATGGTGGTCTCGGGGAGGACCCTGAGGCCCCCCTATTTCTCACAAATTGGCCCCGGTAATGTATCGGAGCCTGCGCTCCCCCTATAGGTAAATTAACCCAGAGGAGGTGGTGGTCCCCAGGGTATATAAATAGCCTAGGAGGGGAGCCCCAAGGGCTCCCCTCCTTTAATCAATTTTAATTTAACCATGGCCTGGGGATTTTCCCCACCCCAGGGCCTCCTCTTTAAAAAGGGCCAGAGCCCACGCTACATTTTTAAAAATAATTTCAGCTGGAGTCGCAGATCCAGCACGACTCCTGCCCAAATTCTTTTGACCTGTGGGACCCTCAAGAGATCTAGGGGGTAAGGGTGTTTCTACCCTGCTCCCTTTTCTTTTATTTAATGTTTTTTCCTGTGACTTCATTAAACGAGTCATAGGATGGCTGCCAACAATTCTTGGTTTGAAGTGTTGGTAGCCAATCAGATCTCAGCACGAGATCAGGGGGGGTCCCGGATCCATTGTGTCCCTATATAAACAACTGGAAATTCCTTTAAATAACCCCAAAACTACTAAACGGATTTACACAAAATAACAAAAAGTCACATCCCCCGACCAACATCTATCTTCCTGACAAATTTGGTGTAATTCGTCAAACTGCGCCAAGGTTATCAGCAAATGAAAAAAATGCTCAGCTAACTATAAAAGCACCATGGAGCTGCGTTGCAGAGTGTTGTAAAAAGGGGCGTGGCCTCTGAACACCTCTCTGCAACGCAGCCCCCTGGCGCATACTAGAGGTACCTGTTGGGCTAGTTGGCCCCCAGGGGAAATCAGGATTCAAGGGCACTTAATCCTGCAACTTAAAACACACCACAGGGCGTGTTTGCACACATGTCACCTCAGGCCCCGCCCCCTTCCTTCACCATGGTACAAATATTCCTGTAAAATCAGCCGAACTATGAAATCCGATTTACTCACCTGTTATCAGGAGAGAACCCAGCGTGGCATCTTTTAGCCCAGCACTGACCCTGAAAAGTATTTTCAAGCGTACTTACAGTAACTTGTATTTCCTTCCATAGGAATCCATTGTGGTGTTTTCAGCAGAAAAGTTTCAAAGTGTTGATTTTTGAAACGTACAAATATTCCTGTACAATCAGCCGAATTACAAATTCCGATTTACTCACCTGTTATCAGGAGAGAACGCAGTGCGGCATCTTTTAGCCCGGCACTGACCCTGAAAAGTAATTCTAAGCGTACTTACCAGTAACTTATATTTCCTTCCGTAGGAATCCAGTGTGTGGTTTTCAGCAGAAAAGTTTCTAAGTGTTGATTTTTGAAACGTACAAATATTCCTCTAAAATCATCTGAACTACGAATTCCGATTTACTCACCTGTTATCAGGAGAGACGTCAGTGCTGCCTCTTTGACCCCAGTACTGATCATGAAAACTAATTCTAACCGTACTTACCAGTTACTTGAATTTCCTTCCATAGTCGAACATTGACTGGTTTCACTCGGAAATTCTTCTGTGTGAAGTTTTTGAACTTTAAAAAATTCCTATAAAATCAGCAGAACTACGAATTCCGATTTACTCACCTGTTATCAGGAGTGACCTCAGTGCTGCTTCTTTGAGCCCAGGACTGACCCTGAAAAGTAATTCTAACCGTACTATCCGGTAACTTGTATCTCCTTCCGTAGGAATCCATTGTGTGGTTTTCACCAGAAAAGTTTCCAAGTGTCTATTTTCACAAACTAAAAATATTCCATAAAAATTGACTGTATGACTTAAATGCATTCGTTTGACTGTTTACAGGAGATGCACTCGTGCTGGAACCAGGATTAACCACTGAGTAAGAAAAAGTAACGTTAACACTACTTACCTGATAAGTGAATTTCCTCCCATGGGATAACATTGGTGATTCTATGTGAAAAAGTTTCTAAGTGTCATCTTTTAAAATACAATAAAATTGGTTAAACATCACTATTGTAACTAAAATGCTTTTACTTAACTGTTGACAGGTGATGTCTCAGGACTGAATTTAGGATCCAGTCCTGTGGTTAGAAAAGTAATCCAAAAAGTAATTAATTACATTTAACTAGAAATTCACATTGACCTCAATGTTGCATTGTGTTTGAAATTGAATTGCCCATTGTAACTACTGTAACTACTATACTTAAAAGTCTATTGCCTATTTGAAAAGTATTTAAACTAAAGTAATTCATTCTGAGAACGTGTATTTGTAATGTAATGTATAATGTAATTTAAAAAATAAAATATCTAAAAATAAACTGTTTAAAAAAAATTAGAAAATCAGTATAAAAAAATAAAAAAACAATAAATACATTTAAAAATTGTCATTTACAAAACCTTTGAAATTCACTGAAAAGACCATAGGTTTCAGACATGTTATATTTAGGAATTAGCATTTAAAAAACCTTTGAAATTCACTGAAAAAACAATAGGTTTGAGGCCTGTTATAGTTAGGAATTAGCATTTAAAAAACCTTAGAAATTCACTGAAAAAAACATAGGTTTCAGACATGTTATAGTTAGGAATTAGCATTTAAAAAACCTTAGAAATTAACTGAAAAAAAACATAGGTTTTAGGGGTGTTATAGTTAGTTGGACATTTCACTCGTACAAAACCATTGAAATACCCACGTTAATAGTTTGTTTTACTAACTATAACTTGCGCGCCCGCAATCCACTGCTAATGATGTCACACATTATATCATTCATGACATGGTCAGTGACATTACTGATGACATCACTGATGAACATCTCAAATCACATCACTCCTGACATCACTGATGACATCATCCACATGACAATATGATACATCTTATCATACACTAGTTTAACCTTTCAACACTCATTATAAAGTATGGAGTACCATATTTGAAACCATTGCCACACCAATACAAGTTTCTAAAAACCCAAACAGTGATTCCTACGTCTACACACTCATCTAAACACTTACCTATAGATTCACTAATACATGCAAACAAAGATCAATAGAACACTATTAAATATACTTATACACCGACATCGACATTACACACCAGCACACATCCTATTCACTTATGCAGTCATCCTACTCACTTATGCAAACAATTGATCATACTTACATTTACTAAGCTACACACTTACACAAACACTACTTTATTTATTCATATAGAAAGTAACTCATACTTAGTGTGTTATAAAATCACTATGACAAGTATACAGTTATCCATACGTCACTCATACAATCACTGAATCTTATGTATACTTATTTATGTACAACAACTGTCACATACACTGCCTTTTATATTTCTAGTTTGTTGGACATGTATCATTAAGAAATATATTTACTCATCACCACACCCATAAAGAGATTCACTCACCCAAACAACTGTTTCCACATACAGTCTTAACCTCATGTACCTACTAAATCAACTATTTACACTTCTTTGGACAGTCACATACCTCCCACCCAACCACACACACATTCATTCACTATCCCATATAAATACTCACTTAACTAATTAAGAACTAATATAGACTTACACATAGCTAGTAACCAACTTATGTAATAGTTTACACAACAAGAGATAGAGTGATACAGGTATTCGCACAGTTTAATCACTATCCCATATATTTAGTGAGACACTTTAAATTTGTCACTTAGACAGTCAATCACATTGCTACTAAATCCTCCATTCAGACACTTATACATCCACTCAGTCTTCAAGGCAGATTGCTATATATTTATAATACTTTTTTAAATATTGAAGCAAACCACATTCACGTGGATGATGTAATCAGTGATGTCATCAGTGGATTGCAGGCGCGTGAGTAATGTGGGAATTTCAATGGTTTTGTACGAAATGTCCAACTAACTATAACACCCCTATATATATATTCACCGAAAAAAACATAGGTTTCAGGCATGTTATAGTTAGAAATTAGCATTTAAAAAACCTTATTCACTAAAAAAAACATAGATTTCAGACATGTTATAGTTAGTTGGCCATTTCACTCGTACAAAACCATAGAAATTCCCCTGTTATAGTTAGTTCAGCTAACTATAACTCACGCCCCTGCAATGCACTGCTGATGATGTCACATATTACATCATTCATGACATGGTCAGTGACATCACTGATGACATCTCAAATAACATCTCTGATGACATCATCCAGTGAATGTGTGTTTGTATAAAGTTTAAATATGTATTCTATATATATATATGCCTAGATGTATTGAAGAATGAGTGGGTGTATAAGTGTCTGGATGGAGGATTTATTAGGTGTGTGACTGACTGTTTAAGTGAGTGATTACATGTGTCTTACTGAAAGCATGGATTAGTGACTGATACAGAAATTCACACAGTTTAGTTTGTCAGTTGGTGTGTAAGCGGTTGCATGGGTTAGTGAGAGGCTAAATGAGGATCTATATGGGTTTTTGATTGGTTGTCTGAGTATCTGTATGGTCGCCTGGGTGTGTGTGTGAGTGCGTGTGAGATGTGTGAGTCTGTGCATAGATGTTTGAGTGATTAATTCACTGTGTGTACAGGTTCAAGAGTGCATGTGGAAACAGCTGTATGGGTGGGTCAGTGTGTGTATGGGTGTGTAATTGAGTGAATGGATATCTCAGTGGTACATGTCCAAGTAACTACATATGTAAAAGGCATTGTATGTGAGAGTTGAAGAATATAAATGACTAGATGTGAGAGTCAGTGATTGTGAGAGTGGCTGTGTAGATGAGTGTTTACTTGTATCTGTGATTGTATAACAGAGTAATTATGTGTTTGTTTCTGTTTGAATATGTGTATAACTCTATAGGTCAGTAAATGGAAGTGTGATTGGTTCTTTGCATGACTGACTAGGTGTGTGAGTAACTCCATGAATGATTGGCGCTGTGTGAGTGTCAGTATAGGTGTATGAGTGCATATGATAAGGTTGTATTCATGAGTGACTGCATGTATGAGGGACTGTATTGGTGAATGAGTGGATATGTGTCTAGACCTAGGAATCAGTCAGTGCGTATGTAGTAACTGGTGTTGGTGTGTCGATGGTTTTGAAAATGATACTCTCTAATAGTGGATGTATCAAAGGTTATATTAAAGTGTGAGGAGGTGCATCAGATTTTCACGTGGATGAAGTCATCAGTGATGTAATTTGAGATGTCATCAGTGATGTCACTGACCTTGTCATGAATGATGTTATATGTGACATCATCAGCAGTGCATTGCGGGGGCGTGAGTTATAGTTAGCTGAACTAACTATAACAGGGGAATTTCTATGGTTTTGAACGAGTGAAATGTCCAACTAACTATACCATGTCTGAAACCTATGGTCTTTTCAGTGAATTTCTAGGTTTTTTAAATGCTAATTTCTAACTATAACATGCTTGAAATCTATGGTTTTTCAGTGAATTTCTAAGGTTTTTTAAATGCTAATTACTAACTATAACGTACCTGAAACCTATGGTTTTTTCAGTCAATTTCAAAAGTTTTTTAAATGCTAATTTCTATCTATAATGTGCCTGAAACCTATGTTTTTTTTCAGTGAATTTCAATGTTTTTTTTAATGCTAACTTCTAATTATAATGTTCAATTAACATATCGTTTTTTCGACATCCAAGAAGGACACAACACCCACGGCCACAACCCTCAGGACCTCCCCCCATACCACCCCTCTCCCTACTACTACCAAGGCAGTGCAGTACAGGACAGCGAACCCTACAAAAATGACATGGCCCCTCAGCCGTATAATAGCTCAATGTTGGGAAATGTGGCCATTTTTTTCAGTAAATTTGATATTTTTCTTTTAAATACTAATTTCTAACTTTAATGTTCCTGAGACCTATTTTTGTTGTGAATTTCAAAGGTTATTTAAATACTAATTTCTAATTATAAAGTTTAAAAAAACTATGTTTGTCTCAGTAATTTTGATTTTTTTAAATATTTTGTAACTTTATTATCCTAAAAATAGTTTTTGTAATTTTCTTTATTTATTATTTGAACTATATACTGTCTTCTTGTTTTTAAAATATTAAACAACTACATACAGTATGAAAGGGAGCCCAGCCCAGAGCCACATCTAAAGACCAACACATGTCATAGACATACTGATCGAGCAGCTCTGACACCCAAGAATGCCACAACAGCCCCCACCACCCCCAGGTCCCCCCCTTCTACCACCGAGGCAGCGCAGAACAAGCCAGAGAACTTTCCGAAAACAGCATGGGCCCTCAGCCACACAATAGCTGAATATTGGAACAGGTGTGAACAAACTATATGTGAAGGACGCAATTCACCCATAAATAACAATGCACACAATGCAAAGTGTATCGGTGATGTGCTGGACACATCTCAGTATGGATAACACTCACCTTTCCATGTGCACAAATACTACTGGTGCTTGTAATGTTGTAATGTTGTGGACAGTGGTCCCAAACATGCTATGTCAAACACTAGGGAAGATCTCAGTCATGTAGCTGTGTCGTCCCCCCTTGTAAGCATAAGCATAACCGTAGTGGGCTGGTCCGACATACGCCACTTCAGTGTAGGAGTATGCATAAATAGGTCAGAGCTCTGGGTGTGGTTCACTTGTGGGAAGGCCAAAGCGTCTGCCAGGGTGGCACCCTTCACCCTGCCACGAGGCCGCCTACGTGACCACCAGCCTCCTCAGCCGATCGCTGGCTTACTCCACACAGGCCCCCAGCGGCACATCAGCCGCCTACCTATGTCTGTACATACTCCTGCCTTAGATATACACTGCAGACAGCAAGGCTCACAATTCACATCGAGTCGCGATTGTAGATGACGCAGTCCAATAGGCAATAGACATGGCTCAAGTCAACAACACGCCCTTCCTCACCACTGCCTCCGGCCTACACTGCGTAGGGCTCACAATTCAGATTGATTCGCGATTCAAGATGACGCAGTCCAGTAGGCAAAATAGTAGGAACCTAAATATGCTGGGTTCAGAGACCTAGCTTGTGTAATGGCCCCTGATCAAAATTTGTCAGTACTGACCAAGGAGAAAGAAAAATTTATTTCTAGTGTCCCCTCACTCACCGGGGTTTCCCCACGGTGACATGCTTCATCATTGGGGCCATCCCAGTTCTCTACGAAAAGGGGCGTGCTGCGACTTACGGACTACGCAGGCAATTGTCCTACAAAATTCCGCAGACTACAGGCAGGAATGCCTGCGCCTACTAGCAGATACCAGAAACTATACCATCATAAAGGAAGACCCAACAGAACGTCTGAGGGTATCCATAGCATACCTAATTTAGGAATCTCTTGCAAATGACTGGATAAGCAAGAAGGAAGCAGATTTCCTGGTGAACAAGAAAACCACAATCCCTTATTTCTACACTATTCCCAAGATCCATAAGCAACTGGATAAACCACCTGGGAGACCCATAGTCTCTGGAATTGGATCAATCCTGGAACCTCTATCTAAATATGCGGATGCATTTTTAAGACCATTAGTGCAAGGGACTGACACTTACCTTGAAGATACTAAGGACATTATATGCCTTCTGAAGGAACAGACCTTTGACCCCACATCCAGCATTCTCATCAGTCTGGATGTGGAGAGTCTATATACAAGCCTTCCACACCAACAAACCCTGGAAATACTCGAGGAAGTTCTTTTTGATGGAAATTGGAAATACCACACTCCCCGACATGTGGTGCTGCCACTTGGCCCTCACAGAAAACTTTTTTCGATTTGAGGAGACATTGTACCGACAACGACACGGGACCAGCATGGGCAGAACTTTCGCGCCGAGTATAGCTGGATTATATGTCCATCATTTAGAGAAAAACAAAATACTGAACAACAACAACCCCTATAGGCACCATATAAAATTATGGAAGCGCTATATAGACGATGTTCTACTGATTTGGCAAGGGACAGAAGAACAAGCAACGGTCTTCTTCGTATGGCTCAATGAGCAAGACAATTTCCTCAATTTTACCAACACCATGAGCAGATCACATTTGGTGTTCTTGGATCTGAACATCTGGGCAGACTCAGGCACACTAACTACAACAACACATTTCAAGGAGACTGCTCGGAACTGTCTACTGACTTATGACAGCTTCCACCCGCGACATCTGAAACAGAACCTCCCCTTCGGCCAATTTTTACGATTGCGAAGGAACTGTAGTAACAAGCAGGACTACTTCACACAAGCAGAAGATTTAAGTAATAAACTACAAATCAGAAAGTACCCCAAAAAACTGGTGAAGGATGCAAAAAAGAGAGCAAGCAATAATGACAGGGATGCTCTACTAGAACCCAAAGCAAAGATCCCAGCAGAAAATAAAAGACCCATCTGCATCACGACTTTCAACCAGGTCTCTGACAATGTAACAAAAATAGTAAAAAAGCATTGGCCTATGATCAATAGCGGGGGACTAAACATACCAATGCCCATGTTCAGTCATCGTCGGGGAAAAAATCTCAGAGACTTTTTGGTACATACCCGCCCCCCACCCACTGTTTCAAACTTAAGACGTCAATCCCTACCTACTGGACACTATCCTTGCAACAATTGTAGTGTGTGCCATTTGACGACCGTGACAAAATCTGTGACCTTCAATGACAACACCAAATGGGAACTACGCAATTTCTCAAATTGCAATACATGCGGGGTGGTTTACTTGATAACCTGTGTATGTAACCTACACCATGTGGGTATGACCATGAGAAAGGTCAGTACCCGCATCGTGGAGCACAGAAGCAACATCCGTTGTAAACGTGCCACTACCAGAATGACGAATCACTTCATAGAACATAGAAAAAAAACATACACCAAATGACCTCACTTGGGTTGTGTTGGAGTACGTCAAAAACAAAGAAAACCTTGAGAGGGTTCTGCACGAACGAGAACAAAGATGGGTCTTCAAATTGCGCACAGACACACAAGGACTCAACGACGACATCCCTTGGGGTGCTTTCAGTAATTAAACAGAGGTGGTTTGATTTATTCATTTCTTGCATAAAGAGCATAATTGAGACCCACCGAGTTTTTAAACAGATTACTCCAAAAAACCTCTTCAAGATGGCCGCTGCACAGTGACTCCCTGTACTAGACACCTGTAGCCCATGTCCTGTACCTGAGCGTCTCTTTCTTTGCCATGAAATTATACAAAATACTAATCTTTACTAGGGAGACCTTTTCTTACTTTGTTTACTACATAACAAAACCCAATAAAAATAACACGAAGAAGTATTTTTCACAATGCATATGATCTCTTCATATCAGTTTTTCTGCCAAGGCAATCTCTCAATGTACAAAACTGGTATTTTGCCTGTGAACACACTTATAGTATTGATCGCGCAAACTCACGATCTTTTTTTCAAACATAACTTTATTAGTTACTAGAACAGCATACTTCCAAGATGGCCGCGATCAATGTGCAGTCTAGCGCTTGTCTCGCGTATCCCGGAAATACCAACGTTTAAAATCACTCCCCGCCGACCTTGCATCAAGATGCAGTCCGGAGGGGTTACGCATAGGTATCTCAGTGCAGTCTCACCGCGAAGGAAGTAAGTATCGATTTTCCTTTTTAGAAACGGGGAAACTCTGACCTCCCGACTCACATCTACATGATCGGTAAGAGCAAGGGTAGAAGCTTAAAATCGATGTCTCTATCTTTTTGTTTTCTCATTCGGCAGCAATGATTCCATAAGGTGACCCTGCCCCCCACTAGTGACCATGAAGTGTGATTAAGCATTTCAACATGTAAATATGCAGTCTTGAAATTCGGAACAAGATCTATGTTTTTTTATGTGTGTCTACCGTCCACTGTCACATTAAGTCCTGTGTTGTTTATATGTGTGAATTCACAAACCACGATCGCCACTATTTTTATGAATTAAGCACTGGACCAGAAAGTCTGCACGCACCAATATGGGGCAAAACAAACACCATATTATGTGGCATGCAGCATGAAGGAAAAATGTGGAACCCTTTCGCGTTTTAACAATATGGGGGGGGGGGTTCGCCACTAATCATGTGTTATTATTTTTACAGAGACAGCAAAACAGTACAAAACGTATGTATGATACGCATGTTTCAGTCTGAACAGCGTTATATGTTACTAATGCATGTGGTATACACACCCTAAATTTAGGAACTTATAGGAGTGGAAAATACAGGGCTGGTCCCTGTATGGGCCTGAAGAAAAGCCTGGGGAGCTTGAAACATGTCGACCGAACACTGATTTAATCCTCATTATAGGTTAAAATACAGTGTCACACCCCTTTTTAATATACCAATCTAGGAGCAAATAAAATTGTTGAGGCCCACTAGCACGGTATTTTTAATCACTCACACCCACTCCACCATTCTCACTTGCACCACACATAGTCCTTCACAATCAAGTGCTCCTGCGTAGTCCGTAAGTCGCAGCACGCCCCTTTTCGTAGAGAACTGGGATGGCCCCAATGATGAAGCATGTCACCGTGGGAAAACCCCGGTGAGTGAGGGGACACTATAAAGACATTTTTCTTTCTCCTTGGTCAGTACTGACAAATTTTGATCAGGGGCCATTACACAATTTAGGTCTCTGAACCCAGCATATTTGGGTTCCTACTATTATGTTACGTCCCTGGAGGCCGACCTAGTCTTTTGTTCCTCCTTCTCGCCCCTTTTTTGTAGCAGTCCAGTAGGCAACAGACATTGCTTAAGTCAACCCGACATGCCTCTGGGCTCTTCCTGACCGCTGCCTCCAGCCTACACTGTGGTGAGTAGGGCTGACAATACAGATCAAGTCACGATTGCACATGACCCAGTACAGTAAGCAACAAACAGTGCTCAAGTCAACGCCACGTGCCTGTCTGCCCTTCCGCACCATTGCCTCCTGCCTCCACTGCAGTGAGAAGGGCTCACAAGTCAGAGTGAGTCGTGATTGCATATGATGCAGTCCAGTAGACAACAGACATTGTTTACAGTACGGCGTACCCGGACTACCATCATCGGCACAGTAGATTCTACATGTGCACTGTGTCCTGAGTCCTGAATAGCAGTGACCCCAAGTCTGTGGCAGCGACCACAGCACCACACTCCCTTCGATCAGTGAGGCATATTTCCATATGCAAGAGCGGCGACATGTGATGCCACTAACCCTGTTCAACACAAGCCGTTCCCACATGTGGAACTGTGTCCTGAGTCCTGAAAGGTAGTGACCCCAAGTCCGTGGCAGCGACCACAGCACCAGACTCCCTTCGATCAGTGAGGCATATTTCCATATGCAAGGCCGGCGACATATGGTGCCACTAAGCCTGTACAACACAAGGCGCGACATCTGGTGCCACTAACCCTGTTCAACACAAGCCGATCCCACATGTGGAACTGTGTCCTGAGTCCTGAATGGCAGTGACCCCAACTTCGTGGCAGCGACCTCAGCACCAGTCTCCCTTTGATTAGTGAGGCATATTTTCATATGTAAGTCATCGATGTGGAAAGTATTGCCGACGGAAATATAAGTCAAAGGATAAATTTTACACAAAATGTCGATTTGGCTTTCAACGTCTAGTGATTTCTACAGGAAGAGTGAACAGTTTTATGTCAGCAGTGAGGCATACCATCACTCGAAAATCACCTAAAAATACTTATAATTTAAAAAGAACAGAAGAATCGAAGTACATTAATGATTACAGTCCAGTGATTTTGAGGATGCGGAATGCAAATATGGACATACAATATGTTGCAGATAATTTAATTGCTGTTGCTCGCTATGTCACGTCATATACTACCAACTCTGAGAAGACAGAATTGGAAGAAATGTGGGAGGACATTTCGCAGAAGAGGACACTTAGCAAAAAACTGTACAGCTTCAGCTTGAAGATGCTTTCACATCAAAAAATTGGATCCTACGAATGTTCGATTGAGATCTGCAAGTTTATATTCAAAGTCAAGAGGGATCATCTGGATAACCTTGGTGGAATGAAACAGAATTACTTGGACATTGTGCCTGCTAAGGGGATTCTTTTAATGCATGTAAAGATAGCATTGAATGTACAATTTTTCCAAATTATCTCCAAATGTTGAACGAACAGATTGATCAAGAAAGAAATATTGCAGATATAGAGATAGTTCTCAAGATAGTCAGAGTTCACATGACACACAATCTTATCTTGCTTTTTATTAACAGGCTGTGAATCATGAATCAATGTTCACCCCCTAACACCACCAGAGCTGGCTTCCTCTATCTCACAATGTTTCTCTCTTCCTTGTAGCACACTCTTTCTCTCTTCCTCTCACTCTTTCTCTCTCTGTCTTCCTCTCTCTCACACAGTTTATCATTCTCTCATCCTTGTATCTTACTCTTTCTCTCTCTCACTCTTTCTCTCTTTATCTTTCAGATCACTAAACTTGAGGTCTGCACTATATCTTGGCATGTGGTTGAAGACACACCAGTGTCACAAAGGTGAGATGCAAAGATTTTTCCAGTCTCAACACTCCCTCTCCATCTACTCCGTTCTCACACTTTCTCTTTTGTTCTCTCATTCTTTCTTTCTCTCCTCTTCTCCCTCACTCTATCTCTCGCTCTTCTTCTCCCTCACACTGTTCTCTCTCTCTTCCTGTCTCTCACACTGATCCTCTTGTTGTCTTCCTCTCTGTCTCACTCTTTCTCTCTTTGGCTGGCTTCCTCTCTCTCACTCTTTCTCTCTTCCTCTCCCACTCTTTCTCTCTCTTCCTCTCCCTCACATTTTCTCTCTCTCTTCCTCTCTCTCACTCTTTCTTACTCACTTCCTCTCTCTCACACTGATTCTCTCTTTCTTTCTTCCTTTTGTCTCATTCTTGCTCTCATTGTCTCTCTTTCTCTATCTTCCTCTCTCTCAAACTGTTTCTCTCTTCCTTTTATGTCACTCTTTCTATCTTCTTCTCTTTCACTCTTTCACTCTGTGTTCCTCTCTCACACACTGTTTCTCTTCCTCTCTTCCTTGTATCTTACTCTTTCTTTCTCTCTCTCTCTCTCTCTCACTCTTTCTTTCTTTCTCTATCTCCCTTTCTCTCACTCTTTCTCCCTTCATCTCTGTCTCTCTCTCACTCTTTCTCTCTCTCTCTCTATCTCTTTTCCTGATGTACCATCTTATCTTTCTTTTTGTCTTTCAGGCTGTGATTCACAAATGGACCAGCGATGACACGCCACGGCTGTACATAGTTTTATTTGTTGTTGTTTTGTTTAAATGAAATGTTTTATATATAAATCTATACATGACTAAGATTCTTATTTCTCCAACCGCACAGGGACACTTCGGGGTCCAAGAAGGTTGTTGGGGGTATGCTGGTGATGTGGGAAGAGGGAGTGTTACCTGCTAATGTGGGGAGAAAGAACTCTGGTATGTTTTCAGAAATGCCTCGGACAGATGCCAGTTGATGGACTGAATCACAAAATGGCTTTTCAATACTCATGTAGTGTGACTTATGAACAGTTCGCACCCACGCTTGCAGAGGGACAGCTGCGGCCTGTGGGCTCGACTTGCAGAGGGAGAACTATGGGCACCCAAATGGAACAGCAGCGTGGTAGCTCGCAGAAGAAGAGGCAGAGCAGCGTAGTAGCTCGCAAAGGTAGAGAGCTGCGAGCTAAATCACTGGCTTCTAAAGGCATATCTGCGAAGCGGTGATGTTGGGCAGAGGGAACGTGAAGAGGGTATCTCGCAGAGAGAGATCTGGGGTATATTTCCAGTCTTGACTTCATAGATACAACTGCAGCCCCGAGAAGTCACACTGGAACAGCTGCAAGCCCACCACTAGTTTGCAGAGGCAGACTTGCGGGCCCAATAAGGTTGTTGGGGGTATGCTGGTGATATGGGAACAGTGTGCGTTACCTACTGATGTGGGGAGAAGCAGCGTGAAAGGGGTATCTCTCACAGACAGAGCTCCGGTATGTTTTCAGAGTTGCCTCGGACAGATGCGTGCTGTGAGTCAACGCACTGTCTTCTTAAGGCATAGCTGCGAAGTGGTGATGTTGGCAAGAGGGAGCGTGAAGAGGGTAACTCGCAGAGAGAGACCTGCGGTATATTTCCAGTCTTGACTTCATAGATACAACTGCAGCCCCGAGAAGTTCCACTGGAACAGCTGCGAGCCCATCACTAGTTGAAGGGGCAGACTTGCAGGCCCAATAAGGTTGTTGGGGGTATGCTGGTGATATGGGAACAGGGTGCATTACCTACTGATGTAGGGAGAAGCAGCGTGAAAGGGGTATCTCTCACAGCAGAGCTCTGGTATGTTTTCAGAGTTGCCTCGGACAGATGCGAGCTGACGGACTCAATCATAAAATGGATTTTCAATGCTTATATAGTGAGACTTATCAAAAGTTCGCACCCAGTCTCACAAAGGGACACCTGCACCCCACAGCAACGTACTGGCTTCCAAACGTAAAGATGTGGGAGCCTACGAACAGTCTTCTAAAGCCATAGCCGCGACCTTGTGATATGAGGAGAGGCAGTGTAAAAGGCATATCTCACACAGATGCCAGTGTTGCCTCGCAAAGGTAAAACTGTGGACTCAATGGCTTCTACACGGAGACATGCGAGCTAATGGAGTAAATCACAAAATGGCTACCAACACTTCCTGGTTTCAACAGTTCACAGCCAATGAGCTGCACCCTCGTGCTTATAACCCCTAAGCCAATCACATGTCAGAATTCTCAAATATCGATATCTTTAAAATTCGATATTTCTTTAAAACTACTGAACAGATTTACACCATTTAAACAAAAGCATGCTTTCTGGACCATCACCTTTCTCCCTGCCAAATATGCCGTAATTCCATTCAGCTCTTTCTGAAAAGTTTCGTATCGAAACTGCATGGAGAAAACACGTTTTGGGACCCCCTTTTTTCTCAGCCCCTCCTACACCATTCACCCCCAAACTTTCAATATAGGATCTAATCAAAAAAAGAGAAATGTTTGGAATAATTTCATAAAGATTCGCCAAACAATGCCAAAGTTAAAAGCACATACAGGCCTCCAGGAGGGGGGCCACGCAACCCCCTCCCAACATGACTGAAGCCCCGGGTTTGAGCGCACCCCAGCGGGCCACTGCAATCCCTGTGAGCCCCCGCTATTATTTTTTAAGAAATGCCCCCGTAACCTTGCCAACCCAAGGGGCACATTAAATTAAAACGCACAACCCCAGTGCAAATTCCACCGATTTAAACAAAAAAAACGTATTGGGGCCCTGGTGGTCCTTCCAGGACCCCCTTGTTTCACCATTTTTGGGTGACTCACTTCTACTGAGCCATAAGATGGCTGCCAAAACTTCCTGATTTGGACAACTAGCAGCCAATCACAGTGAAACTCACGCACACGACTTAGGCTCCACCAAGATATCAAACCTTTTATTTTTCTAATCTCTCAGCAACTACTGAATGGATTTACACCGTTTGAAGAAAGGTCGCTTTCTGACCCACACACAACCTTTGTGCCAAATTTGGGGTAATTCCGTTCAGTAGTTTCGGCTGTAGCCTTGCACAAAGTTTCCTCTGGGAAAATGATTTTTTGACTCTTATTTTTTTACTTTCTCAAAAACTACTGAGCCGATTTACACCTTTTAAAAAGAGGTCGCTTTCTGAATCAAGCTCTACCTTTCTGCCAAATTTGGGGTAATTCCGTTCAGCAGTTCGGGCTGTAGCTCGTCGCAAAAATTCCTTTGGAAATTAACATGGGGAAAATGCGTTTTGGGACCCCCCTTTTTTCTCAGCCCCCACTTGACGAATCACCCCCTAACTTTCAGGATAGGAGCTGACCTGGTTTGACTTGTATTTGGGAGAATTTCGCAAAGATTCGTCAAACAACGCCAAAATTATTAGCAAATCAAAAAATGCTTTTCCTATGGAAACTATAACTACCTACTGTGAGGCCATATTTTATTTATTTAAAGAACCTCAAACCTATATACATATATATATATATAACGCTCAATTTCCCACCTTTAAATGTCCAGGAAAAGGCACTCACAAACTTTACTGCATCCAAAATGGGTTTATTTCTAAAAATAATGTTTGCGTCCATGAATTATTTTTGGAAATAAACCCATTTTGGATGCAGTAAACCCTGTGAGTGCCTTTTCCTGGACATTGAAAGGTGGAAAATTGAGCATTATATGTACGCAGCTGCACCGCCGCGTTGGAGGCACCCGTCTTTGAAGTGCGCTGTTTGAAGGTGCAAGCGGAGCAGAACATATATATATATATATATATATATATTACCTACTGGCGGTCGCCAGTAGGTATATATAGTTAGGATTTTTTCCCTATGGGATTTTTGAAAATTCTATGTCTAATAACTTTGGCGTTTGTGGACGGAATTGGCTGAAATTTTCTGGAAAATGGAACATTTTGTTTCTGAGCAGCCCTTGGAAATTTGGGGGGTTTCGTCAAGGGGGGGCCGAGAAAAAAGGGGGGTCCCAAAACGTGTTTTTAACATTGAGTTTTCCATAGGGCGGTTGGCCTCACTTTTAGCCCGAACGGCTGAATGGATTTGCATGAAACTTGGCAAAATTGTAGGGACTGGTAGCCCGATGTGCCTTTTCTAGGTCTCAATATATGTGCTCCAGTGGATTTTGAGAAATTAACGTTTAAAAAAAGATATATATCTGTAAGCGCGCTCTGGGCAGCACTCCGGTCCGCGGACCTTAAGCGTACCGGAACTTCGCGTAGCTAAGCTGATTGGCTCTCCGGTGTCTGTCAACATTCTAAACAGTCCGGAGCGGCCGCCATCTTGTCTCTCGGTAGGATTGAGAGACAAGAGGAGGCCAAAACAAAGGCGAAAATGACCATAAGGGGGCATACTAGATCCTCCCTGACCCCCTAGGTTTAATGTGGAGGTTTTAAAAGGGCCCCGCGGGGCAAAAAAAACAAAAAAAATTTTTGTTTTTTTTTGCGTGGGGAGCGCCCGGTCCGCGAACCGGGAAGCGTTCTGGGCAGCGTACTGCAATGAAAAATTAATGATAGACTTTTCAAATGCTGTATGTTAATTGATTGTTGTTTTTGTTGATTATTTTTTATTTTCTTTATTTTTTAAGCATTTTTTTTATTGTGATTGTGTTTCATAATTTATTAAACTTTCTAACATTTCATTGTCAGAAATTTCATAATTATCATTGAATATACATTGTAGTCTCGGAGGGTGTAAAATGTCCTCATTTTCAAGGAGTTTATCTACTGCTTGTACACATTGCAGTAGTTCTTTGTCTAAAGTTTCATCGAAAAATTCAATATCATTTTCATCATTGATTTCTTGGCTGCTCTCTTGCAGGACAATTTGAAATTCAACTTTCTGTTCGCCTTCCATTTTGCCTGAAATTTAGATAAAAAAAATATATATTAGTAGAGATAGGGCACTGTTGGGATTAATTTTGGGCAGTGTATAGTATCAGAGTGGAAGTAGGAATATAAAAAAGTGTATGTGATTTAACGTAAGTAAATTCATAATTATACAAGAGAAGCCTAACTCCATCCATAACTATAACAGAGAAGTCTATCTAAATCTATAACTACTACAGAGGGATAGTATATAACTATCAGAAAAAGTTTACCATATTAACTTATAGTGCACAATATACTTCAGTTTTAAAAATAAAAACTTACCTTTAGATAGAAGTTGAAGGAATTAGTGAAAATCCTATTGAAATGTACACCAAGAAGTAGTAGTCAAAATGGCTGTGTTTTCTTCTCTTCCTTTATATATATTCAGGTATATAACCAATCAAATGTCAGGTAAAAAAAGTAGAAAATGAAAGTAACATTTTAATTGGTTGTCAATTCCAACACTTCAGATGTGTTTTGTGAAGTAATTTACCTCACGGTATTTAGAGAGGTCTACAGGCTAAATGGCTAAATGGAATTCCAATCAAATTTGTGAAAATGGTAGGGATTGGTATGTAGTATGAGCTAGTCTATATTTGGTGAAATTGTCTCCAGTGGCTTTTCTGTGAACTACTTTCCCACCTTTTTTGATGGTGCGCTTCCCAGGGAGCGACCCGGTACGCGAACCGTTGAGCGCCCCGGTTCGCGAACCTTAAGCGTAACGGGAGTCCACCATTTTGTGTTTCGGTCGAATTAAGATACAAGATGGAGGGCAAATAATGTTCAGAATGGGTAGAAGGGGGCACGGTAGACTTATCTTGACCCCCTAGGTTTTGTGAGGGTGGCTGAGGAGGCCCATATGTGCGAAAAAAAAACATTTTTTTTTAAAATTTCGCGAGGTTAGCTCCCGGTTCGCGTACCGGGTAGCGCCCCAGGGAGCGTACTTTGTTGAAAATTAGTGAAAAATGTTAGAGTAAAATAATAATTGTGAGTGATCAGATGTAGGGTAGCTCTGAGAAGAGCTTTTGGGTTTATGGTACATTTAGGTACTTATAAGTAGGTACCAATGCACATTCTTAAATTCAGAGTGAAAATTCTGTTGCCCTCATCTGAGAAGTGAACTCCATCTCCTCTGTAGATATCTTGCATGTAGTAACGCAAGTTATTGTTGTACAGGGAGCCCATTCCATGGTCTCTCATGTAAGCTGAAACAGATTTGTTTACATGCTTCCTCGACTTCTCAATTTGTGGACAAAATTGGTTTGACCACCTCCATTTCTGTCTTTGGCATATATTTGAATATACCAAGGCAGTCTGAGGAAAAAGTGCCATTAATTGCTCAAAGGTGTCCTTTAAAAGCATTTCCAGACCTACACCAGTCAAAGTGCCCAAGTCATTACCTCCACAGTGCACAATTAACAGGTCAGGTTTGGGCAAATGCATAAAGGTTTTCACCAATGGTATCAATTGGTGACATTTTAATCCTCTGTGGCCAAACCACTTAATTTCCACATCTTGTAAATTGAGGTTAGGTAAATTCCTGTTTTCAGTGTACCTTTGAGCCCAGTGAATATAACTATGTCCAACAATCCAGACAGAAAACATGGTGAGAGAAGGTTCTCCTGCAGTCAGATGAAGTGTGGCAATGAAATGGCAGTTGAAAAAATAAGAGTTTAAAATGAAAAAAACTGTGGAGTTTCTGTGTTAATGAAGCAGTAGCAGTGATTGGTGGATTTTGATTGCTGATAACAGAAAGTTAGGGTGCATGGATGAGTTCTTTGAAAGATGTAATTTGAATGGTCAAAAAAAAATCATTTTATGAAAGATTGCACTGGATATGCAGGTGTACTGAGAGTTCAGAGTTCAATTGAAACATTGTTGTGTGAACTTGCAAACATCAGAGATCTTTCAGGAGGTGGTTGCTATGCAAAAAAGGCAGTAAGGGCAGAGGGGGAAAGGTGTTGATTTGAAAAAAGTGAGGGAAGAGTTTTGATTGGGTGACATGAGAGATATGTGTGATGAATTATAGCATTTCTGTGCTTTTTATGGCTGCAGACTCTGGAGTGCATACCTTTTGCTCTGCTGAAGACAAATTGGTGTGTTTCTGAGACTGTTTTGAAACTCATAAAGTATTTGCTAAGGTGAGAAAAGATTCATTTAATTTAGATAGAGAATAGTATGGTTTAGGGAGAAAATTATGAAGAAAGTTGTGTATTTAAAATGTTGCTTTGTGTCAAGTGTTTTACAAATAGATTTTGTTTCTTTGTGTTACATAGCCATGTTAAAAGTGACGCAAAAATAGTGCAAGGGTCTTACAAAAATGCTTTCATGTGTCTTAGGGTATTTTAACTCACTTCCCCATGAATGTATGAATATAATTGCTTTACAAGAAGTGTTTAAAAACGTTTTTTGAAATCAATTAGGTTTCTTGATATGTACTGCTAGAGTTTCATAGGTTGCTTGGGGCATATTTTCAAGGCTTTTGAGTTCCTTTGATGTAATTTTTCCCATTTTTATTGAAGACCTTTCCCCGTGGTGCAAGGTCCTTGTAAATATGCCCCCATCTGTGCTTGGCAAATTTAGATTTTAATTCTTATAGTGTAATATGGGAAAAATAACATCAGAGACACTGAAATGCCTTATAGAGAAGCATACACCATTATGTCCTTGTCATAAATTTGCAAACCATTACTTTTCCCCAAAAACGATTTTCAAATCATAATTTGAAAACACTGCACATGTGGAAATGACTTAAAATGTCCTTAATTCAAAATTTGCTATTCCTTATTTTGCGATTGCACTGAAGGATTTGCAAATTTTGCGATTCCTTAAATGCAATGTATCAAACAAAAAATATGTAAAAAATGACATTAAGGATTTGGAAACTACCACCCACTTCTAGTTTGTGGTAATTTGCGAATTCTTTTCAAAAAGCATTTTTTTCCAAAAAACAAAAGGTGCCATATGACGCCCATACATGCCCTTAGGGCATGTATGTGCGCCATATGCCCCCAAATTTCTTTTTCAGGGGGTGCAGCAGGGTGTTCTTGAGATACCCCTGCACCCTTGAAAAAATTCCTATTTTGTGATGAGGTAATTGCTAATCGCAATTTGCAACCTTCATTCCTATGAGCCTCCTAGCCCATGGAAATGAATGGGTAACTTGCAATTAGCAATTTGCTCATTGCAAATTAGGAATGGTAAAGAATTGCTATTTATTCCTTAAAATTCGCTATTTAGGAAATGCAAAATATTTTGATGGTACATATGGCGGTTCATCTGTAACAAGATAAGAAGCTTAGGGATAGATTTATGATGACTGGTGCATCACCAGGGATGTGTCAGTCATCCTGTGCCGCTGTTCCGCCACCCATGGTGTGCTGCATTTACAATGCGGGGCATCATGGGGCAAAAATGGCACAGATGCGTGATGTATCTGTGATGTAAAGGTAGTGATTGCTGGAGTTGTATCGCAAGTGCGATGCAGCTCAAGCAAGGCTCAGGGGTGCCCCATCTCCACAATGTTGCGTCAAGACCTATGCCTGCTTAAAGCAGGCGCAGGGTTTTGACGCAGTTTTCTCCTATCTGATTGTAAATACGGCACACCATGGGTGGCAGAGCAGCGGTGCACGTTAACTGGTGCATGCCTGGGGATGTGCCATTTAACATAAATCTGCCCCTTTACATTTAAGTATGTGCAGGACACAGAGTCGGTGAGGCTTATCCAAGGTTAAGAAGAGATGAGTCCTGTTCACTGAAAAATTAGACATAGTCTTCACCTGATCAGCATTGCTGGACATGGCTAAATAATAGCTGCAAAATATTACTCTTGTTAAACAATTTTACTATTATAATCTCTGAGATTTGTCTCTTACTCTGCAACATCTCATTGTTGTTATCTTTCTTTAAAGATAAAGACAACATCAACATGAGTGACAATCTGCAATCAGTTGATTTTGACCTCATCATTGAACTTGTAATTGAAACATCAGTGGATGTTGATCCATTGGATGATTTAAATCCTGAGGATGAAGAAGAGCGTGATGAGGATGCAGATTTGTCCGAATTATATGACATAGGGTGGGAAGCTGACCTGCTTGAGCCTATGGAAATATAAACATTTATTTTTAAAATGTATAATTAATAAAAAGTAAAAATGTAAACCGTTTAATTTAAAAATAAAGACACCTTCAAAAACAGGTTATGTGTAGTGTCTTCAATAAAATATTAAAATATGCTCATAAAATTAGATCAGATTCACATATAAAATAGCACAGGTACCATAAATATAAATGTCATTTCTTTTCTGCTATTTCTGTATTGTAAATTTGCCAAGGACTAAAAAATCTTCTATTTAAAATGTCAAGTAGTGTGTTAAGTTTTTGATCATTGTTATTGATTTACTGTTTGGTAATAGTGGTTAATAACATTTTTTATTATATTTTACCACAGATTCAACTGCAGATCATTTCAAGATTTCACCATGCCAACAATAGAAAGACAGAGAAAGGCTGCAAAACGTCAAAGACAGCAGGTGAAACAAAATAAGCAGCAGTCCTCTAACAAAAAGATTTGTCAAGTCACGAAGAAAGCACCGGGTAAGAGCACAAAATATTTCATAAGAAATATGTGTAGTAAAAAAAATATTACTACAGAAAATGTTTCAGTCCATAAAAAGATAAGCAAATCAAATGGAAAGGAAAGGCCAATCAAAAATGTTACTGCTAGAGCAAGAGATAACTCTGTGCATGATAGTAGAAGGAAACAACAGTTTAGGGACATTCGTAAACGAATGTTCCGCAACAGGATAATTGGCAATTTGTTAAAAAATATTAAGAAAGGTCAACAGAAACTGGTTTTTTATAAGAGAAAAAAAAAAGTTGAGAAAGTTATTGATCAGGCATTTGAAATTAAACGTAAGTTATTTATTTTGATAATCAATAGAATTAGGAAGCTAAACAAGGCAATTTATGATTTCAAAAGAAATAGTAGATGGAAGAGAATAGTTAATCGTAGTAATTTTTGTGAAGTTTTTTCTGGAGAATGGATGCATAGTTCAAGCTGTGAGGCATTTTTTAATGAGGAGAGTTATTTCCAGGATAATGATTTGGTGCATGCAGTTGACACCAGTGGTCGTGCTTATGAAGTGAAAGATGGTTGTCCAGTTGAAAAAGAAAAACTTGTGACAACAGAGGCAGAAGAGGTGTTAGGTAATGAGGTTTTAGGAAGACGTGCTAAGGGTCCTGTGTACACCTGGAAGTGTAGTAGTATTTGCAGTGTGCGACAGGATTCCATCAATTTGCTTTGTGATTTTGTACGGTCATTTAATAAGAAAAGTTTGAAGCAGAAAATGAAGTTGTTGCAAGAATTAGATCCTTGCAGAGTGAGAGAAGTGACAGGTTTGCATGGTCATTCACTGGCTTGTCTTTCCAGGAGAGTATGCCAGAGTGTTTTTCATCATTTCAGGATGCTAGCAGTGCATCATAATAAAGTGAGGAAATTAGTTAGAATGTTGTATTATGCTAAGAGTCCAGCAATTATGCTTAAACAATTATGCGCTGCTCTTTTGCATGGTTCTGAAATAGATGTGAAGAACATATGTGAAGAAATTGAGTTTTGTTACTTTGGAAGTAAAGAGGAGAATGTTGAAATTGACCCAGAAGAAGAGGGTAATGTGGAAGATAGTGTACAGGTTTCCAGTACAGATAATTTCCATAGGGAATTTGCGACGTTTCAGGTGAAATCAAGTGAGAGGCCTAATTTCACTTGTGTGTGTTGTCGACGCACTTATTATAAGAATCAGACTAAGTTAGTGGATTTATATGCAAAAAGTGAAAGGGAAAATAATAGTGAATGGAAGGATTTTGCAACATACTTGATGGTAGAAAATTGTTTTGATTTGGGATTTGATCAACGTGTGTGTACTTATTGTTGTTGCAAATTAAATCAAAACCAGATGCCTGCTAGAGCAGTTCATAATAATCTGGAATTGGTTGAGATTCCTTCTGAATTGAAGGATTTAAATACTTATGAATCTATTTTGATTCAAAGTATCCATCCCTTTCAGGCTATTGTAAGAATGGAGCCAAAGACAGGGAAATTGCCTCCATCAGATTTACAGAGAGGATTAAAGGGAAGAGTTGTTTATTTGCCTCTAGATTTGAAGAAAAACATTAACACAATTGGAGTAGAAAAAGTGGAAGAGGAACCTCTGGTTATCTTAGTTAATGGGGTTCCGACAAAGAATAAGAAAATATGGCAAGATTTAGTAGATGTTAGGAAAGTTAAAAAGGCAACATTGTATTTGAAAAAAAATAATAAATACTATAAGAATGTATATGTTGCAGAAGAGGAAGTAAGTGAGGAAGAGGATAGCGATTTGTGTGCTGGTCAAATTGAGAAAGTAGAACCCTCTACTAGTGAAGAAATATATGAACATTATAGTGTTCATCCTTTGCATTCCAAGGAAGTCATGGGGAATGCTATTGAGTTGTTTCAAATGAAACAAGCCAAAGGGAGTCCCATTAGTGTTTGGGAGGAAAGTTTGGAAGCTCGGTGTTTCCCACAGCTTTTTCCAACAGGTCAGGGAGGAAGATATGATGAGCGACCTCATCAAATTCCTGCTTCTGAATACCGGACTTTGCGATTGTATGCAGGAGATGCTAGGTTTCGACAATGCATTCCCTATTTGTTTCATCTCCTGTTTGAAAGCGATCTGTCTGGACTGTCATATGCAGTGAACCACATCTTGAAAAGTGGTATACACATGCAAAACATCTCGGCAAGTGACTTTATGGATAAAGTCAATGTCCAAGACAGTATTTTGGATTCTCACCTGATTAATCTCATGGCGTGTCAGCGTGGTACTAATGAGTACTGGTACCGTCGTCATGGTGATTTAAAATGTATGCTGAGGAACTTAGGTACTCCCACATGGTTCCTCACTCTGAGCTGTGCCGAGTATGGCTGGGAAGACTTACTTGAATTTCTACGAGAGGCAAATGCTAACGTAGATAACATCGAATTCAAGACACCCGGAGAACTGTGCTCTTTGGATCCAGTCAATGTATGTAGGTACTTCAATCATAGATTTGAAGCTATGATGTCTTTCATCATGAATAAGAAGAATCCACCTCTTGGAGAGGTGTTGGATTTCTTCTGGAGAAAGGAGTACCAAGCAAGAGGTGCTCCTCATATACATATGTTGCTGTGGATCAAGGATGCACCTAAATTTGGAACGGATCCAGAAGACTCAGTGATGAGTTTCATCCAACAGTATTCTACGTGTGCTGTTCCAAACGCAAAGGAGAAGAAAAGCCTAAGAGAAAAAGTTCTGCGTTTCCAAAGCCATCGATGTGGAAAGTACTGCCGTCGTAAATTCCGAAACAAGGACAAGTTCTACACCAAATGTCGTTTCGGTTTTCCACGACCGGTGATTTCTAAAGGAAGAGTAAACAGTTTGATGTCTTCGCTGCGACATAATGTCATGAAGAAATCACCTAAAAACACATACAATTTGAAGAGGAACGAAGAGTCCAAGTACATCAACGACTACAACCCGGTGATTTTGTCCATGTGGAATGCTAACTTGGATATACCGTTTGTGGCTGATAACTGTATGGCTGTGGCTCGGTATGTGACGTCTTACATCACCAAAAAAGAGAAGACAGAATTGAAGGATATGTGGGAGGACATTTCCCATGAAAAGAGCCTCAGCAAGAAGTTGTACAGTTTCAGTCTGAAGATGTTGTCGCATCGAGAAATTGGAGCTTACGAATGCTCTGACCGGTTGTCTTCAGCAAGTCTCTATGCCAAGTCCAGGAGTATCGTTTGGGCGAGTCTTGGTCTTGCTGCAACGCGTAATCGAGTTCTGAAACCTGTGCGGGAAATTGAGTATTTGGCGGAAAAGGATCCAAACAGTACCGACATTTTGAAGACCAACATGTTGGATACATATTATCCAAATAGAAGCAGTCACCTCGACAATGTTTGTCTGTATGAGGTTCTTCAAAATTACATATTCAAGAGGAACATCAAAGAAGATACTGAGAAAGGAGTGTATGCTGTAATAGGAAGTGAGGGATGTCTGGTCAAGCAAAGAAAATGCCACTTGGTAAACCATCGAAAATTGAGTGGCGAATCTCCTGAAAAAAAGGAGTTTTTCTATTTAGCACTTTTGCAACTTTTCAAGCCTTGGCGTGCAGAAGAGGAACTGCTTGGAGATTTCCTCTGTTACGAAGACTCTTTCAATGCCGCCAAGGAGACCATAGAATGTCCTGCTTTTCCCAAATATGTAGAAATGTTGAATGCGGAAATTGAGCAGGAAGCAACGATTGCAGCCGAGATTGCCAGAGACAGTTCTCAGGACAGTCAGAGTTCTGCTTCATTGAGTCAGGATCCACTAGGAGGACCTGTTATCGAAAATGAAGCTGCCACTGCCATGAATGAAGTGGAAAGAGCCATGGCACATGCTCAGGAGGATGCGGTTAACTTAGAAGAGTTGGAAAGACAACTCAACGTTGAGCAGAGGAAAATATATGACGAAGTTACCATGCAAATTGATCATGGATTAAGTCATGACAAGAAAGAGTGCTCATGTACGTCGTTGAAGCCTGTCCGACTGTACGTGAGTGGAGAAGCGGGAACTGGAAAAAGTTTCCTCATTAAAGCAATTTCATGCTATTTGCAGGAAAGGACAGAGTCATCGCTGTCTTGTGTTGTCACCGCTCCAACTGGACTGGCAGCACATAACATTAAAGGGATTACTTTACATCGTTTACTGATGCTGCCAGTGGAGCATGACAACAAATTACAATATCACAAGCTATCTGGAGATGCTTGTTTTGAAGTTTCAAGAATCTTGAGGAAAATGAAACTTCTTATCATTGACGAAGTAAGCATGGTTTCCAATGTCATGCTTGCCTTTGTGCATTTGAGAATGCAAGAAGTTCTCAAAACAGAGTATGATGTGTTATTTGGTGGCAAACACATCATTGTTTTCGGAGATCTTCTGCAGCTGACACCAGTGAAAGGGCAACCTGTGTTCAAAATGCTCACGCATGAAGATACCAGGAAGTGCCTAGGCAGCATTGGCAACGTCAATATATGGTTAAACTTCAATTATGCTGAACTGCATGAAAATATGCGTCAGGCGAAGGATGAAGTTTACAAGACTATTCTACAAGATGTTAGAATTGGAAAAGTGACCGAGCATGGGAAAGAAGCTTTACATGCACGATTACTGTCAAATTTATATCCAGAACAAGATGTTGTGCCTGAGAATATTTTTCAGAAAATTACTGATAAGAAATCTGGAATATGTTTGATGCCAACTCTTGCAGAATGTGCCAAATTCAACAACAAAATGTTGCATTTAGAAAAGCAAGAGATTGTGAAACTGGAAGCTATTGACAGAGTAGAGCATATGGGATCAAGAATTATTTTGTCTGAGAATCTGAAAACAAAATTGGATTCATTAGAGAAGAGTATATCTAAAACTGCAGGTTTTGAAAAGACTCTGAATGTGTGCTTGAACTGCCGTATAATTTTAAGAAGGAATTTACATGTTGAAAGAGGTCTGGTAAATGGATCAATGGGTAATGTTGTTGATTTTGTAAAATACAGAAATAGAGATGGAATTGAATTTTTAAAAATTAAATTTGATGGCATTGAGGAAGTACAGCTAATTGGTCGTTGCTCTGCTAGATTTTTGCTTGTAAAAGACTTATATGTTCGCCGTAAGCAGTTTCCTGTTTGCTTGGCATATGCGGTGACAATCCATAAATCGCAAGGTTTAAGTGTAGACTGTGCATTGGTGAATATTGGCAGTTCTGTGTTCAAGGAGGGTATGGCATACGTGGCATTGTCACGAGTTAGAACTTTATCGGGATTGTACTTGATTGAGTGTGATGTCACAAACATTTGTGCGGATCTAGATTGTGTTAAGGAATACAATAGGTTAAGAAGAGAGTATGCGTCACATTTGCCTCAGTATCCTTTGTTTGAGAAACATGTGGTAGGCCGGAAACGAAGAAATGTGACCAATACTGGGGAGGTTGTAGCAAAAAGACGAAAAGTCGATGAACCTAAAATTACAAGCAGAAACAAAAAGGATTCTGTTGAAGATGTTGTTGGTTTTCAATTTGAAAACAGTTCTGGTGTCAACTGCTATGCTAATGTAGTGGTTAATGTTTTGTTTTCTCTAGAAAATGTAAAAGAAGAGATTGTGGTCAATTCTGATCAAAGATTTTGCAGTTTGTTAAATTCTGTGTTAGAGAAATGTAGCACTGATAGAAGAAACATAGAAAGTGTGTCTGAAAATCGAAATCTGTTAGACAGATGTTCAGGCCAAACACAATTCTCTCAAAATATTCAGCAAGATTGTCAGGAGTTTTTAATGTATATGCTTGATGTATTGCATGCTGAAGGTGTAGATGTAGATCAGCTGTTTGGGCTTTCTTATCAATGGCAGCATGACTGCGAGAACTGTATGGTATCAAGTACTACTAGTGTAGACTCAGAAAGATTTACATATTTAACTTTGCCAGACAGTAAATCAGTCTCCTTTAATAAGCTAGTAAAAGCAGCTGATCACAACATGGAGTGTAGCCAATGTAAATCTGAAATGATGTCCACATTATTTATACGAACATATGGCCAGTATGTCATTTTAATGTTCCAACGATGTAGGCCTGATGGAACAAAATTGACAACTTTAATTGAAAATTTTGTAGCTTCGCAGTTGTCAATATCAGGAAGGACTTTTGTAACTGCAGCAATTATATATCATGACGGCCCTTCAATAACATCAGGACATTACACAGCTTATTTAAAGTCTAGAAATGGCTGGTCATTCTGCAACGATTCTGTTTTAATTTTCAAAAAAAAATTGCCGTATGACCTTAAAAACTCTTACCTGGTGTTTTTAAAACCAAAATTTTAGGGAAATAATCTTGGGATGTGCTCTGTGGAATTTCAAGAAGTTCTAATGGCTCCTACACAATTTGGCCTTGAGGATAAGTGTAGTTCAGAGACATAACTTCTAACCATAAGACTGGACGTCATGGAGAAATAAGTGCACTTTGAATGAGTTCAGAAAAACTATTTCTTTTTATAAGCTAATTGAAGCAGCCAATCAAAACATAGAGTAGAGGGAATGTAAGTCTGCAACGCTGTCTACTGTTTTACATTGCTTTGTGATTGAAAGTGATGTAGAGAATTAAATAATTGTAGTAGTCATAGAGTTAGTGTAAGTCTGCTTCATAGTAAGCAGTATCAGTGTCATAGGAAATGTAGAACATGACTGAGCAAGAAGGGGAAGATATTACTATTCCAGGATTGTGAAAATGATCTTCAACATTTTAATTCTGAAAGTTGCGGAAATGCGAAATGACGGGATTGGCTTACAAGAAATCCAAGAGTTATAGATGGGTCTGACAAGATTTGGCCTTGTGGAAACTTGTGGTAGAGAGCAAGAAGTCATTTATTGCATGTAACATGTTTTTAAAAACGATGGAGATTTTCTTTCAGAAAGTGGCGGGCTGAAAGTAATAACAGCACAAAAGAGTGTAAGCTGTTCATAGGACATCCTTTGACGTCATGGAAAGTAAGTTAACTTTAAGGAGTTCTGAATTCTGATTTCTTATGTTGTATGGGTTTTTTAAACACAATCATTTTGATTGTGTTTTTTTTTCCCCGCTGTTATATGATGAATACCTTCAAGTCACTGTTTTTAGTGAATTTTGATACATTCTGAGAACAGCAAAAATAAACCATTTAACATGTATAATTAATTCTGTACTGTTTGCATTTATGATGTATATGTAGAACTGTGTAGGAGGCATGGAGAAGGTGAGGCTTCTGTAAGTGTCAAAGTTGTTGCATGCAGTGCTGCACTTCTGCGTATTCTTTCATATGCTAGACTACATCTGCACAATGAGATACCTAAGCAAAGGAAACACAAGTGATGTGATTGTGAAATGAGCAAAATAAATTGCACGTATTTCAATTACATCACCTGTGTTTCCTATCATTACGAATCACATTGTGCAGATCAAGTTTAGGTCTGTCCAGGGAAACATAGGAGGTTTGGACTTTGTTCAAGAGTGCAGTGGACATGACTCACTTCATTGGTAGACCTTTACATGTATTATGTCCTCTATTCTCTTCAACAACTCGAAATTTCATCTGCAACCCTGAGTAGGCCTCACCTCAAACAAACCTCTGGATAGGACACATCTTATTGGCATCCTGAAGCAATTATTTAAAATTTTAGTGTCTTGCGACACTTTTCTGAGACAACAGCAATGCAAAAGATGCACCATGTTTTAAGATAGGCCTCACTTCATCTGCATCAAGATACTGTTAGTTTAAAATGTATATCTTTAGGACTGTGTAGGGGGCCTGGAGAAGCAGAAGCTTCTGTAAGTGTCAAAGTTGTTGAAAAACTGTTTGTCCTTCAATCTTTTCCCTTGTCTTTTGTAATTTTTAAATACATGTTTTAATATTTTTGAAATGTTTGTTCTCTCTTTCACAGATTGAAAGTATAAAAACAAAAAGTGAGTAATTTAACGACAATTATAAGGTAAATGCTTTGTACTCTTTTCGTTACATTTCTATCACATTCACCTACTATTAGTTCCACTGCTTCATTTCTTTAACCCTCAGTTTCCTGCCTTTGCTACTTCCCTCATTCCTTTCTCTATTACCTACTTACTCAACTCCTTCCACTCTTTTTCTCAGTCCCTCTCTTCTCATAGTTCCTCACTCTTGTTCACTCACTCCGTCTCTATTACTCTTAGTGTCTTTGACTGATCACTCTATCACTACTTGTTCATAATGCTTTCTCTGTGTAGTTGAAGCACACTAAGGGGAATATTATGAACACAGCCAATAAAATTATTGCTCTTTTTATTGGCAGAAAACTGGTTAAAAAGTGGTTTTAGCGGCAGTTTTCTGCCGCAAAAGCAGCTTTAGCGACACATTTCTGCCAATAAAAGCTGCAAAACTTTTATTGCCTATGTTGATGATATGGCTCTATGTTACTTACATTTCTTTGCTGTTTCAATTAATCTTTTTCTGTTATTTTTTGTTTTCTGTTTTCTATTTTTTCTCTCTGTTATTCCTCATGTTTTAATCTTATTTTGAACATTCACTCACATTCTCCAAGAAACTCTTCTTTGTTAATGTTATACTCTCTTTTTTTTTCTTTCACTTCGTTATATATTTTGTTTTTCACAATTATACCCTCTTCCGTCTTTTCTTCGGTAAATAGATCTATTAAACAGTATCTCTTCTTTACTCCCTATAGCTGTCTTTCTTTTAACATCACTCTCTGTTTACTTTCCTTATACTTACTCTTTTTTTTCTTTTTTTTTTTTTGGGTTAGCTCCCGGTCCGCGTACCGGGAAGCTAACCCGGGAGCGAACCAAAAGAAATAGAGCTTGCCAGAGTGCTAAACATTCTAGCAATTTTTTTTTAAAGGGAAGGTAGTTCTGAAAAGAACTTTTTTTTAAATATTTTTGTTGTTTTATATTTTTTTTTTATTTTTTGAACATTTTTTGTTTTTTTTGTATTTTTTGAACAATTTTATATTTTTTTTGGTTTTTTTTGGGGGGGGAAACAACAAAAGACAGGCGTTGAAAAGGGCTCAACAGGAGCAAAAAAAAAATTACTGGGGGCGGTTAGGGCAATCATGGTGTTCATATGCTAGGTTTATAGCATTTATGCTCATGTTGCCACAAGCTAACAATGCACGACAGTGCATACAAGAGTGAATCATGTGCCCAAAATTTTCTTGAATATTTGGCACAGTTTCCCGTGCCTCTTCTGGTGTTAATGCAATTGGTAATGTTGGTCTGGCCACAGGAGTTGGTCTTGGATTGTCCTGCATATCCCTTATTTCCGCCCGGCTGTAATTTAGTGGATGCTTCCTTGTCATGTGCCTGTGCATTGTGTGATTTCCGTAGCTATATTTCTTGTCCGTCCCTCTTGATAATTGTTCTTTGCATATGCGGCAGGTGACATACCTCGCATTGACTTTTTTTTGGCCACGAGGGATCGAATAAAACTGCCAGATGAAACTGGCTTTCTTTCTGGAAACCCGGGGCACCTCTTCTAAGAACTGTGGTTCTTCTCCCTCCTCATCCATTTCTTCATCTTCCTCCTCAGTGTTGGTAATGACCTGGGGAGGTGGTCCTCTCTTCCCATGAGGAGGTGGAGGTGGTGGTGGGGGTCCACCAGCTGAAGCTACCAATGAAGCCATTTTCCAACAAGCAAAATAGGTCTTCCTCTCACAATGATGAAAGTCAGAGTGAGGAAAGAAGGAGGGGTTTTCATCATTTGGGAAAAACAATACTTCTCAACCAATGAAAAGTGTTATTTTTAGGTCACCTGACCTAGCCTTACATCATTATGAAACCAAAAGTGAAATGAACCAATGAAAAGTTATATTAACAAGTCACATGACCTCTCACGCTCATGTTACGCGCTGCGGAACGCGCCCCGGTTAGCTTCCGGGTCGCTAAGCTTCGCGCCCCGGTCCGCGCCCCGGGACACTTCCGGGTGCGCTAACGCAGTACGTCATAAGACGCATTACGCGGCAACGCGATACCGTCACTATGTTGATTTTTTACCGGTTCGCGGACCGGGTCGCGGCATCAAATTGAGCTAACGGGAAGCTTCCCGGTCCGCGGACCGGGAGCGAAACAAAAAAAATATTTTAAAAAAATTATTAATAAACATATAAAATATATTTTTGGATTTAAATAAGAATACATTTTACAGCTATAGATATTTGCTATTAAAAAACCATTGAAATTCACTGAAAAAACCATAGGTTATAAACCATATATAGTTAGGAATTAGCATTTACAAAACCTTGAAAATTCACTGAAAAAACCATAGGTTATACACCATATATAGTTAGGAATTAGCATTTTTAAAACCTTATTTTACTCACACAAAACCATTGAAATTCCATATATAGTTAGTTGCACTAACTATATATCGCGCACCCGCAATCCACTGCTGATGATGTCACATATTACATCATTCATGACATGGTCAGTGACATCACTGATGACATCACTGATGACATCTCAAATGACATCACTGATGACATCACTGATAACAACATCCAGTGATTTTATGTTTCTGTAAAGTTTAAATATGTCTTACATATTGAAGAATGAGTGGATGTATAAGTGTCTGGACGAAGGATTTAGTAGGTGCATGACTGACTGTATGAGTGAGTGATTAAATGTATCTCACTGAGTGCATGGGTTAGTGACTAAACTGTCTTAATTTGTGCATCATTATGTCTGTTGTTCTGTAAACTGCTGCATGTGTTGATCAGTAGCTATATGAGTAACTATATGGGTTATTGATTGATTGTCCAAGTATTTGTATGGGAGACTGAGTGTGTGTGTGTGGCTGGCTGGGAGGTGTGTGACTCTGTGCAGATCAATGTGTACTTATATCAATGATTGTATAACAAGGTAAGTATGTGTTAGTATATGTTTGAAAATGTAAGGTGCTCTATGTTTAACTGTATAGACAAGACAATGGAAGTGTGATTGATTCTTTACAGGACTGACTAGGTGTGTGAGTAACTCCATGGATGAGTGGCAGAGTGTGAGTGTCTGTATAGGTGTATGAGTGCATATGATAGTGTTGTAAAGATGAGTGATTGTATGTATGAATGATTGTATGGGTGAATGAGTGAATGTGTGTGTAGACGTAGGAATCAGTGAGTACATATGTAGTAACTAGTATTGGTGTGTCAATGGTTTCAAAAATTATACTCTGTATTTAACACTGGGTGAAACAGAGGTTATATTAAAATGTGAGGAGATGCATTGTATTGTCACATGAATGATATCATCAGTGATGTGGTCATTGATGTCAAATGAGATGTCATCAGTGATGTCATCAGTGATGTCATTTGAGATGTCATCAGTGATGTCATCAGTGATGTCACTGACCATGTCATGAATGATGTAATATGTGACATCATCAGCAGTGGATTGCGGGTGCGCGATATATAGTTAGTGCAACTAACTATATATGGAATTTCAATGGTTTTGTGTGAGTAAAATAAGGTTTTAAAAATGCTAATTCCTAACTATATATGGTGTATAACCTATGGTTTTTTCAGTGAATATATATATATATATATATATATAGAGAGAGAGAGAGAGAGAGAGAGAGAGGGATAGATAGATAGATAGATAGATAGATAGATAGATAGATAGATAGATAGATAGATAGATAGATAGATAGATAGATAGATAGATAGATAGATAGATAGACAGACAGACAGACAGACAGACAGACAGACAGACAGAGACAGACAGACAGACAGACAGACAGACAGACAGACAGACAGACAGACAGACAGAGAGACAGACAGAGAGATAGATAGATAGATAGATAGATAGATAGATAGATAGATAGATAGATAGATAGATAGATAGATAGATAGATAGATAGATAGATAGATAGAAGTTTTACTTACCTGCAAAATAGTTACATTTTCATTGTAAAGGCGTGCATGGTAAAAGCATACATGTGGTAAACATGTTCGTGTTAAAGACACATGCATTGTAATGGACTCATTGTAAAGGCAAACATAGTAATGGCATGTGTTGTTCCTGCATATAACTACCATCTGAAAATCCAGAAGAATAATTATTCATGCCCTTGCAAATTCCTGCTGCAATTTGGCGGCAAGATTTTCCTGTGTTCAGAAATTGTGGAATACCTATGTTCTTACTATTTGTGGTGACATATGGTTGTACAGATCTTTAAAATGTGATAAACACACTTGACAGAACTAAGCAACATAAGCATGATGCCTACCCACTCCACCCTTGCATACACTTTGACAGCCTTCCAGCAGCATACCATGCAACCTCAACATACATAAAATAGTGCACACATGTAACCCATAGCATCATTGAGCAGATATCTTGGCTCTGAGTTCTTCATCATTCACAAGAGGCAATTTTGTACTAGTGATGAAAGAGCTACCTGTACAAATTGGCCACCTATGACATCCTGAAACATCTGTGCAAGCCTATTGCGTCACCCAGCAAAATACCCACATTCCACCAAATACCGTGTGTGGCTAGAAAATAATTTGTCTTAAAACTCAGCAGACACCCATCACAAACAAAGGAGTTATACCCCACCAACATTTTTGTCACTCACACATCAATTAACTTAAGAAATACTGCTCAGTGGCACTCAGAAAAGCCTGTGGTGAACTGACACCAGTGTCTGTTATAAGAGCACCCTTGTATACAAATAACAATGAAGCACCTGGTCACTGCAAAGCTCTCAATATGCCACATGTCAAGTGTGGGTAACTGTTATAGGCCTGTTACTTATGGATTTTGGTATTTGCAATCATTTCCCCATAATGGGAGACCAAAATTACAAGTACGATAATTTAAAGAATATTACAGTACCGTAAGAAGCTGTTGTTCTAGAACTGGACTAGCTTGAATTCACTCTGTCACTGATGTGTCTTCAATTAATACTCAGGCACAGAAGCACATGCCACTTAATGATGACAAAATGCTCATTCAAATTGTACATAAAATCTATGTGTTCCACCAAATCATAAGTCTGCTGTGTGAGTAATTTCCATGGCCACTACTTAAGTCAGTGATGGTTATTTTGCATTATTTTGTGATGTGTGAATCTTTCAAAGTGTGCGCTTTCACCTGGATTGCTCTCCTAAGTCCTCCAAGGGAGATCTTGCTAATGGGTCCCCATTTGCCCAGAAATTGAAGGGGCTCTAAATGCATATTCCATGAGTATGCATTGCTTTCTGCGACGTAGTGGGACCTACTGGAGCTGTTGTCACCATTGCACAGCACCTCCTCAACTTGACCATCTGTCCCTCTGATGCTGTGGAAGAAGGTCTGAGATTATTTCAAGTCTGCAATGCATCTCTATTATTTTCTAATGGAAGAAGAAGATGCAATGCTCACCAGGGTAGAAATAGTCCTTACCGATGATAGAAACTCTCTACTGTACTGAGGTCATCCAAGGGATAGTTGAACGATCTACATCCTAATCTTCTGGAGGGAAGTATTGACGACTGCGAATATTGTCAGATTCAAGGATGCAACCTGCTTCCTCAAAGTCAAGAACTTTTCCTATGTAGCTAGGCATGTATGCAAGATGGTGCCTAAGCAATGCTTTATCTATGTCCGTGCACTCCACTTCACCTGTGACTGAGTTTCTAACAAATAGTCTTGAACAATAGCCATATCGGCTCGATTTATCATATTATGCAGACTTCTCCTGAAGCTGAAATCACCCATTTTATTGTCCCACTCCCAGATTGCTCTGTGTTGTTCAGGTTTAATGGTGCCTATTAGACTGGTGATTTGCTCCATTTTGACAAGGATGCAGTGTGGTTTCTGATCCTCAAAGTGGACATTAACTGATGATATGGAAATCTCCAATAGACTTGTCCATCTTATAAAATAAAATGGGCACGTTTTGGATGAATTACATCCCTGGAGGATAATGGATAGTCTTTGCCACTAAGGGCATCAATGACCAGGAAAGGGAAAGGTGATGTTAGAGGAGCAGCTGTTATGGGAAAGGATGAAATCGTCACTTTCTCCCAGCAGCGCAAGGGGATGGTTTGTTTAGAGGTAAGCTTGGGACATCCATAAGACTCTTGTGAGGTAAATAAAGCAATACGTGCAGAGACCATCTGTATCTCTGCGCACTTAGGGCTGCTAGAAAATATCATTTTAACCAGTCCCCACTCTGTCACTGTAGATAGCTGACAAACTGTAAGTGTACTCTCTCACTTTTTTTTAATGATAACATTAATAGAAAAACAGGCTTCACCCTGCTCCCAGGAAAGGTTAAATGTATAGCACATGACCATGGTGGTGTATTGCTTAGAACTGAATTTGAATTTGAATGCAGATTTGTAAAGCGCCTAGCTACTCCCGGGCGTCCCAGCGCTGATAAGACTCAGGTGAAAGAACCGGTACTACTGCTTTTCTAAGTACAGAAGACACCCATTGCTCTATTGGAGGGTAGATGGTCAATCTGTGAGCGTATAGGACTGTGAAGAGTACTGTGTTGAAATTATTTATATTTTGTTCATAACTGTAAAGGTTAACGTCATGCTTTATTCTGCACTGAAGGGAGTGATGCTGGCGAAGTGGGAGACAGACCACAGCGTAACCCCACGGTGACCCCACTGAAAGCACTTCTGACTGGCAGGGTGCACAGGAGGGCCAATACATACCTTTATGTGGAGCTGAGGCAGCACTATGTGGGGGGACCAGAGAGCTTAGAGAGTGGTAGAGCTCTGCACTGACTATGGATATATCAGATACGTTATGAGGTCGCTGCCTACAATTCATTCGGCAGGTGTTGCTGAATGCTCGATTCTGACTTGTCCAGTAAAATTATTTCCACCACAATTATCTGACCCAGAAGAGAATTTGGAAAATATACCCAGAGACAAGTGATTTTATACGCATGGTGTGGTCATTCTCTAGGATATTCCAGTTCTGGATGTAGGTGATACGGATCATATCAGGGGCAACTGATCATCTCCTCCCACTGGATCCGCTCCGGTGTTTGCTGGACATAAGACCCAGAACCAGAATAGAAAGGGGTCTTCTATGTTTCCAGAACCTAGCCCCACCTTGGTGAAAACATGCATAGCGATGCCCTGAAAATCTGATGCGGCCCCACCTATGACACGTTGGCAGACTGAGGTGGTGAGGTGGGCCACTACAGGCAGGGCTTTGTGCTCCAGGGGAGGAGGGGAAGACCCCTTGGGGCACTGGGACACTTCACTTCAAATAAATTCAAAAACTTTATTCAGATACAAATGGTACCCATAAAAAGTACAATACAGTGCAAAATAAAATACATATAACAGAGTTAAAAATCACAGTCCCCAGACTAAGTGCAAAAAGTGAAAAATACACGTTTGATACTTGCAGCAGGCTTATGTATTATTCATAGTGCCAAATGCTCTCACAGCTGCTTTCAGAAAAGCACCCAAATGAATAATCACCTCCTTTTGCCCCAGATGAATGGCATTGGCCTAGAATCAAGTTTAGCATTACAACCCAATGGAAAGCACAAACGATATCTCATTGTGGCAGCCCTATAGCAGAACAAGAGACTACGTTCCCATCGCTCCCTTTCTCTCAGGCAGTGCTATTATCTAACAAAGTTGACATCTTGTATATAACCACAATCGCCTTACGGTTCTCCAGAAACATTCTTTTTAGTGGCGAAGTCATATAGGGCCTGTCATAACAGTTTTTTTCCTAATATGTATAATGCTAGTGGGATCAGCAAAGATTGTCAGTAAATTAACCGAGTGGAGGCTAAGTTCAACGCTTGCTAGCCAGGGAATCTCAATACAATACCTTTTTTGCAACTAAGGCAATATAAAGTAATGGTCTTTGTTAAGCATGCCTTCTCATTTTTCCAAATCGCCAGCCATAACAGAGGTGGTCGAGATTTAATAAATAAAAATCCTCATTATATGGGATGTCCAATTCTCTGTGGCAATGGAAAGTTGGAGAAGAAATAGATACCATAAGAACTTTTCTGCAGAACCTGTTTTCCTCTGTCTGAATGGTGTTACGATTCTGAAAGCCCCATAATTCTGCCCCATACATAGCTACGGATAGGCATTGGACTTTATATATTGCAATAGTGGCAAAAGGGCGCCTCCTTCCCTAGGTTGAGGTAAACTAAATAAAGTGCTGGTAGATTTAGGTCAGCAGCAGCAAATGTTAAACCCAGATAGGAACATTATTACCTACAGAGATGCAGGACAATCTATATTTCTTAGGGCCACAAGCCATAATAAAAGATTTTTTAAATTTGCTTGCAAGTTCAGAGTGGCCATAAAATTGACAACCCCATTACCTAACCACCGTAGGGCTCTCGGTGTGAGTGCCATTAAAACAGTGTCACCCGCATATAAAAGTGACAGCAATGAAGATACATCGATTATTGGAACATCCGGGGTCATATTCTTTAAACACGGATGGAGATTATTGATATATAAAATAAATAAAAGAGGTGCCAACACGCATCCGTGTCTCACTCCCTGGAAAACATCTATTGCTGACGTGACCTCGTCCTGTGTGGTAATACTAATTTTGGCCTTCATATCTATGTGCAGGTAAGCAAGAAAGTGGACCAACCTTTCATCCAACCCTTGGGCCAAAAGGTTAGATCAAAGCTTCGAGTGATTTACACAATCAAATGATGAGGTCAAATCCATAAAGGGTAGGTGTATAGGAGACTGATGAGTAATTGTATATTTCCTAGCTATCAGTGACAGGTTTAAACATTGTCCAATGGTCCCAACTTGACTCCTTAAACCATATTGGCATGGTTATATAATCACCTTCTCCTCTGACCATTCACTGATTTGACAAGAAGCTTAACTGTGGCGTTGATTAGGGAGATTAGCGTATAACAATTAGGCTGTGTACGATCTCCCGTTTTAAAAATCTGCACAATGTTGGAGGTTAACCATGTACTAGGTAATGGGGAGTGGGTCAAACCATTAAAAACATTCACCAACAAAGCTGCCCAAAACTCAGAGGAATACTTAAAGAGACACTTATCTTGCAAAGCTGGACCCGAACTCTGACGAAATACCCCCGTGTAAGTAAACTTAGTCCTCTAGCAGACGAGTGGCAAGGCGAGGGCACAGTAAAATCTGCTGGTACCCGATAATGTATGCCCCACGCACAAGGACAATAGTTGCGGATGTCCTGTACTTGTTAAAACCAAAAAATATATATTTGCACAAAAAAAGCTTAACATTTGGATCCTGTCTAGAGTAGCGATCAGAAGGTATGCTATTGCGAATGCTGTAAGCTTTTATTATAATATAATTTTACACGTGCAAACATATCCATGTGTAAAATGATATTCAAAGCATTAGTAGAAAACATTTTTCACTTCTCCCCATTGTTCCTTTGTACTGTTTCTTTTTAGGATTACTTTGAGAGCGCAATTCACATGGTGTTTCCCAAAGGTAAAGTTTTTGTAACCCCTAAAATAGGGGAGACCACAAACATGTGTATCCACCTTGTAGTCTGGAGAATGTTCCTCCCACTTGATCCATTTACTAGGCCCTTGCTGGTGGCAGCATGTGGTAAAGGAAGATACACAGTCCAGCTGTATAGTTAGATAATCCTTTATTGTAGCTTGCTTCTAGGATAGATGAGTAGGAGAAGATTGGAAGTACAGATATAGCCCCACCAGGAGCAAGCTCCAAGAAGCTCAGCCTGAGTTCACCAACTGACACTGTGAGCCAGAGAGACACCCAGGCATTCTATGATGTCATGGTACATTCTATTTAGTGGAGAACAGTAGAGAAGTAATTTACTACACATCCTCCTTCCTTGGGGAATGACAGCAGAATAGAGAGAAAGATAGGCAAGATACCTCAAATATAACATTTGCATGAAAGTACAAAATGAGATACACAAATCTAATAATGTACGACATGAGGTATCATTAGCATGAGCAGAAATACAATAAGATGCTAAATATTAGATGAACAGAAATACAATAAGATGCTAAATTTTATTACTACCTGCCTCATTCCCCTCCCTTAGGGAAACAAAATGGTTTAGATGAATAAAGATCAATGCAGCAAAGAAAGTTGGTCACGCTCACAATCTCCCCATACATGGGTACACCACAGGGTAGGCACCCTGGTAAACAAAGATGAGCGTAGACAAAGACTCTTTGGGAGAAATACAACATTCCCAATGAAAAGATACAACAGGGGTAAAATTCACTATAGGGAACTGGAAGAGTGTAGGCCCCATAACAAAAATTCCCTAGAGAAAAGTGCTCTGGAAAGAAACCAAAAGTTCCCCTGGTCAAGACATGCTGACACTGAAAATATGATAAAGCTCCTCACTCAAAGTCCTACCAACATGAAACCCTTGGCCACGAGTTCCAAGCAGGTAGACTTCGACGGAAGCATAGTGTCAGAATGAAAAGGTGTTTAAACAATCTCCACCAAATAAATAGGGAACAACCCAGGGTACTAACCCTGTAAAATAACACAACCTCTCCTAAATAAGGTACACCGCAGGATAGTCATCCTGAGAACTGATATGGGGCATTGACTACCCAGAAACACTACCACCTCCCCGAAGTAGGGTAAGTAAAGTAAAGTAAGTAAAGTCCACATTTGTAAAGCGCACAATCACCCGTAAGGGTCTCTAGGCGCTGGGGGCCGTCGGGAAGATTAAGCGAGCTATTGCCCAGAGTCACATGGTGCTGGGCTAACCTGCCGCCGGAGCCGGGGATCGAACCGTGGTCCCCAGATTCCAGCGTCAGTCGCCCTGGCCGCGGCGCCACACCTCTCCCTTCGAACTAGGAGAGGTACACTACAGGAAATTCACCCTGGGAACTGATATGGGGCATTGACAACCCACAAACACTACCACCTCCCCAAAGTAGGGTACACCACAGGAAATTTACACTGGGAACTGATATGGGGCATTGACTACCCACAAACACTACCACCTCCCCAAAGTAGGGTACACCACAGGAAATTCACCCGGGGAACTGATATGGGGCATTGACTACCCACGAACACTACCACCTTCCCGAAGTAGGGTACACCACAGGAAATTCACCTTGGGAACTGATATGGGGCATTGACTACCCATAGACACAACCTCCCCTAATAAGGGTACACAACAGGGTACTCACCCTGGAAAATTGATAACTAAAATTAGAAGCATTGGCTACCCCCACAACCTCCCCAAATAAACGGGAACACTCTATGTGAGAAGACTAAATAAGGAACACAGACCATGCAACGGTACACTACACCCATGAGCTGTACAGAGAGCTTGCTGTCACACAACTCACTTGAATTGTAAACCGAATCCTTTGAGTGTACACACACACAACTTCCCCAAAGAAAATAGTACAAACTGTGCTAACCAGATAGCAGGGAAACTGAGTGCCCCTAAAACATACACACATTAATGCATATTTCAATTTGTTGTCTGCGCAGTGACCACATCTCCTGGAGCGTAATACTTGCCCCTACCAGGATAAATCATATGCCAAACAGGAAATACATTAAGTGAACTTGCTCTTAGTCCCGGTAGAAGAGCTGCGGGTCTATGCGTTGTCCGTTCCGCTGTCCATGCAGTCACGACAGCTCTAGAAACATTGTCCTTGCCCTTGCTCGAATAGGCAACAACTCCTCGTGGACTTCGTCAGGAGCATAGTGACCTCTTCAAAATTGGCGCAATGTATGCCGCTTACATGCCGCACCAGCCCTTGACCATTACTCGCAATACTCACTTGCTGGAGCAGACCGGGTCATTTGTTGTCCCCAAAACTTTATTGTCAATGCAGTTGGCAAAAGAAGTACACCGCAGTAAAGATTGCCAAAAAGATGAAAAACATTAAAGAGCAAAATGGTGGCACGCATCCTGACGCTGTGCAGGGAGGCTCCCGGCTGAAGCGTGCACCAAAGCATCCACCGCAGTAATGAGCTCGCGGAGATGTTGACGTCATTGACGATAGATTGCAAACATCATGAAACTTGTAAGGCTGCGCGTGTCGAGTGCATGCCCGTGGTGTGTGCTCGTGGGCTTTTTAAAAGCCAGCAGTTAAACTGCCATAGAGCAGAGGCAACATCTTGAATGTCCAAATGAGCAAAGAAAAGTGCCTCACATACCAGTAAAATACAACTCTGGTCCCCGCATCCATTTAAATGCGCATTGGCTCACCAAAGATGCCACTCGCAACACAATAAGTCACTGCGACAGCTGGCAAAGTACTCCCAGTCACTGAATAATACTTTACCAAATAAGTGCATGAGCTCACCAACATTACCGCTTTTTCTGGGCACTCTTGAGTTTGTTCCAACGCTGCAGATACTCTCAAGAAGGCACTAAATTCCACTTACAGACTAATAGGCAGCGTCTGTCTTGGAGAGTGTGCCAAAACTGGAAACACAGCAGGACAGGAAACTTGTGGCACTCGTGGGAAGAGTGTTGCAGGAGAGACTTGATCAGTGTCACTGATGAAGCTTGTTCACTGTAGGATACTTCCAGACAGTAGCAGGGCAACAGAAGGCTCACTGACTAACACCCAGGCAGAACTGAAGAACCAGTTGTCAATGTCGCTGTTTTTGCCAAAGAGAAAGGAGCTGCCAAACTGATCAGACCTGTAGTCAGTCAGTCCACAAAACTTGCTGATGTAGCACAACAATTCCCACGCAGGTTGAGGGCACATATGAGCTTGTGGGAATTATAGAAGACACCAAACTCATGACAAACGCCCAGGGTGTAGGCTGTGTACAGGACACTGGTGGGGCTAGCTGGGCGTTACCTTTTAGTTTCAATTGAAGTTTTAAAAGTCCTTAATGTCTTTAGTTCCTTGTCCTTTAGTTCATTGGTTCCTTCGTTGTGATTACTCCTCACTCCACACGTAGGTTCAAAATCGTCGCCAAGTTGTGGTAAAGGAAGATACACAGTTCAGCTGTATAGTTAGATAATCCTTTATTGTAGCTTGCTTCTAGGATAGATGAGTAGGAGAAGATAGGAAGTACTGATGTAGCCCCACCAGGAGCAAGCTCCAAGCAGCTCAGCCTGAGTTCACCAACTGACACTGTGAGCCAGGGAGACACCCAGGCTTTCTATGATGTAATGGTATATTCTATTTAGTGGAGAACAGTAGAGAAGTAATTTACTACACAGCATTAGTATAATTTGGGGTCTATAAGCTGCAGCAGATTACAAGGTCCATTGGTGTGCTAGTATAAATTAGATTATAAAACCACTGGTACATCGGGTACTTGTGTGTTTCATTTATTTCATGTAGTTGAATATCTGTGAACATTTTCCAGATAGGTTTTGCCATAATGTTAAAAAATATTGGAACATGGGTTTACAGACGACTGATTACAATTATAGTTGCTTCGTTTTTCGTTAGTTACCTTTAGAAAATTGTAAACATATTTGTTACGATATGGAGTAATAGCTCCAGCTAATACAATTACAGCCACAAACCACCTCCACTTACTTTTCCCCTCCCTTCCTCCTTTTTCTCGAGGATTGTTTAAAAGAATACAAAAGGCCTTCTGCCAGAGATGCTACCTGGTGCCTCATAGACACTACCTATTAGAATTCATTGCAGAAGCAGGACTCGGTTTTAGCAGGACTAGATCTGGCCTACCCTAAATCCTCCTTGAGGACCTGTAACTGCTTCAAATAATGTACTTTAACAGATTGTCATCTCACTGGTAACCATAAGCCACCATTAATCAAGGACTGATCATATAGGCTGGATATGCGACCACTAATTGCAAAGGGAATATCTCCATTGATGTAGACATTCGTGGCCCCTCTTGAGGTGCATCCTGCTCATTTCATTACAGCTAGGACTAAGCCTGAAACCCTACTGGCCTTACCTAATCTGTCACTGACATTTTGTGCAAGGAAGTGTCAAGCAAGCCTGAGAACAAAAACGTGGACACCGCACACTAAGATGCCCTCTCTACGTTTTTATTGCCTTAGGCGAGTGGAGGGCTGTTCAGGATGTATCAACTAGTCTATGTAAGCTCAGTGAATACTCTGTCTGGGGGCCACTTCTTGGTGACAACATTGCTGCTTGCTTGTTCACATTTACAGGACCCCTCCACCCACTTTAATCTTGAATCAGTACCCATCAGCTTCCACATGGTGTGGTGTGTACAAAGGTCAATCACAATCAGGAGCACGTTGGAAGTTTAATGAGTAACTTTTGGCAGTCAGTTGATCTTGCCTTTCTGTCCAGATGTCCAAGGTACAATGCCTACCTACCATGTTTAACCTCTGTATTCGGAAGCTAACAGGGGCCTTGCAATGTCCCTGTGTCTTCCTTGGTGCCTGCATGCACACATCCCAATTTTCCATAGCGGTTTTTTAGGACACCATTAGGCAGGTTTTGGTGCAATGCAGTGCAGCAACAAGTGCCTGTGCTGAGCTGCATTGCTTCAAATGATGAGAGAAAAACCGTGCAGTACCTTTTGAGATACGGCGCTGGTTTACTCTCTCCCAGTAATGGCATACTTAAGGCTGTCATGCATCAATGTACATACCCTTGTGCAAGCATATATACTATATAGCATTCTTTTTCCACGTTATATGTGCACTGTACAGTACAGCACACATGCAAAGTTTGAAAAATGAATTGAGTTTTAAAACTTGCTCCACTGCAATGCCTTCCCATGGGAAGCGTAATTTCTGACACAAATCCCTGCCTACAGATGTTAGTAGACAGGGATTTGTGTTAAAACCCATTTGTTGTTTGTATGTGAAAGCTTATGTACCATCCCTATGTACCACCCAAGATAGGGCCACTTGAGGCAAAATATTGGAATTTGTATTTAGCGCTACTTTGCATTAGATTAGGTAATTTTGCAACGCAAATCATGATTTGCTTTGGAAAGTAAATCCCCACCACAACTCTTTGCACTGGGTTTGCATCACTTTTGTGATACAAAGCCGACACAAATGTAAATCTGGGTCAAGGTCGCTAGCTATCAAGGCACTATATCTTACCATAAACTATAAGAGAAAGCAGGTTTCACCTAGTGAATAACCTTCCCATGAGACACTTACTTTTACTGTGCAAGATTCTTGTTTTCTTGCACAGCTCCCCAGCCCAACAGAACTTGGGATCAACCATTCAACCTTAGGAGTAAGGCAGGAGTGGCTTCAGCATCTCGCTGTCCCTTAAGGTTGTGTGTGTTTTAAATGAGTGCGGTCACCAGTGGGCAGAGGGTTGTTTGCTGCTTCCACTGCGGGCTGTGGTTCCTGGGATGAGCTCTCACTCCTAGTGTGCTTCTGGTACTCATCAGATCTTCGGTCTCACGGGTGGTCCTGTGGATTGTCCTGACAGGTGCTTTCTCAGATTTACTGACAGTTCTTTGTCATGCCATTCTTTTCTTTGTTCATGTGTTTGGCGCCTTCTCCTCCAAGTGTTTGTTATCTTTCCTCAGTGGGCTGGTTTCAGGTCACGTCCCATCCACTGTGGCACTCTTCCTGCCTGTACAGATGGGATTCCTTCGCCTGGAATCCGCCTCAAGGGAGCATGGCTGCTCTCTGGATGAAGAAGCACCAAACTAGAGAAAACAACGAGAGTGGAAACCTATCACAACATTCAAAATATGACCTAATGCAGCCGAGGCCTTCTGGATATGATTTGCAATAATTGAAAACGAATGTAATTTACCGAGAATAATTGTTCTGTCATGTAGTGTAGCCTAAAAGCAATTGAGAAGCATTCGCTGAGGCGGAAGAATAATGTGTACTGGAATGTCAGAAGAGATCTCTGCTCTCGGCGTCTTCTGCAACAGCCCTGCAACACTCAAATATGGGAAAAGTGGAACTCTTCTTGCAACGTGTCTTGTTTATTTAATTGACGCAGGGTATTCAGTCATTCAAACTGGAATGTACATATTGTGTGTAACATAGCTGCTCAGTGCTGTTAATGTTTTTTTTTCTTTCTAATTTGTTGTACTGTTGATTTGAGCAGTGGCGGCCGCCGCAAAAGGAAAGTGGGGGGTATCGGAGGACGGGGAATTTAAGGTAAAAATAACTATTGAAAAAAATGTACCTGTTACTGTGCTGACGGCAACAGCCGCTGCTGGGCTTATCTCCCAGTAATCACTGGGAAAACACAGGCTCCTCACCCAATAAAAACGCTGATCTCATTCTATGAGACCAGCTACAGGATTGGTCTCAGCGGCCTGGTCTGCTGCTCAGACGGTGCCTGGGAGCCTGCGCTGTTCTCCAAACCAGCTGTGCACCACAGCTGGGTAGGAGAAATAGAAGTGGGCATGTCTGGCCAGCTGTCTCTCACATGTGCACTTCTAAGTGCCCACCACTTCTCCCTGCCATGGCCCAGCCCCGCATGGAAGCATGCCTCAGCCTTTGCCAGTCACGAAAAAGAAAATTAGATTATTATTTTATTATCAATTTTTTTTTTAGACTGACTCTGACCTGTGGGGCACCGCTCCCCTGCCATTATGGAGGAGCTGCCCCTGGATTTGAGTGAGTTTTGTTACTTCAAATATCATGGAAAAAGCCCCAAAATCTACTATTAAAATATTCATAATTAATTAATAAAAAGATGATGTAATGTAACAGAGAACCTGTGGATGTAATTAATACCATTACATTTATTGGAAATAATATAATTTACCTAAAATAATCTTTGTGTCATGTATATATCCGATAATTATTTAAATGTAGTCCAATGATCTTACAGCCTAATTGAAGCTCAGCCTTTCTCCGATACAGGGTTTTGTTACTATTTGCATCTGGTGTTTCTGTAGAGATGTCTGCTCCTCATCTATTTTCCAGGTCTGTAATACTCAAGAGATGAGAAATATGGTACTGCTAATTTATTTATTTTAATAATAATTTCCATAATTGTCAGCAGAATATATGACATTACAACTCATACCATTACAACGCAAGCTTTTACAACACAGACTTTACAACGCACCTACCATTACAATGCATTTTTTACAACACATACCATTACAATGCCTCCCCATAAAAGTATGGTAGCAATGCCTTTAAAACACATGCTAATACATCACATGTTACAAAACCTACCAAATGTTGTTTTACTACCCCCCAAAAACAGGATAAAATGTAAAAAATATTTACAGAACAGAAATGTCAAAACTGCAAAACAATTCCTGCAGTAAAGTACTCATAAACAGCAGTACAAAGCGTATTCATTCTAAACATAACACTACTGTGCTACCGCTATTTACAATCTACCAGTACAGCAAATATCTAAACAAAATGGCTGTCGTTCTAAAAAGGAACAAAGAGGACCTTTTTTCCCAGAACACATAATAAACATACATTCTGTCAGATTCTGAACCATGCAACAAAAATACATTCCAAAGCATATTTTTTTTTTACATTTTCAAAACCCGTAAACAAGATATACATTCATATGCAACCATTTTGTGCTCAGTGATACACTGACGTCTGTGGTTGCCACACGCTGCTGAGGTGCAAGGAGAAAAACAATAGGTTCCTAGACAGACACTGCCACCTATTGACTCAAATAAGTGATACGTAAATATAAAACACACTTCATAAGAACACCAATAATTTCCAAACCTAATAATAATTTTAAAAATCTTACAAATTGAAAGATGTTAAACATAAACCAACAGCCGTTTAATTGAAGAACATTGCCTTGAGGCAAACCACTAAGTTTGAATTTAATTATTTTTTTCTCTAAAAAAGAAAAAAAAAACTTTACTTCAAGGAAGGTGCTCGTCAGTGGAGGGGGGCAAAATTACTATTCCAACACCATAAGGTGCTGGCCTCAGGTAAGGTGCTGGTCTGTGGAGGGGGGCACATTTACTATTAAAACACCACAAGGTGCTGGACTCAGGAAGTGTGCTAGTCAGTGGAGGATGACAAAATTACTATTCAAACACCACCGGGTGCTGGCCTCAAGGAAGGTGCTGATTAGTGATGGGGGCAAAATTACTATTCCAAAATCACTGGGTGCCTGTTTTAGGGAAGGTTTTGGTCAGGGGTGGGTGGCACATTTACTATTCCAACACCATCAGTTGCTGGCCTCAGAGAAGGTGCTGGTCAATGGTGGGGGGCAAATTACTATTCCAACCCCACTGGGTACTGGCCTCAGGAAAGAAGCTGGTTAGTAGTGGGGGGGGGGCAAAATTACTATTCCTACTCCACCAGGTGCGGCCCTAAGCGAAGGTGTAGGTCAGTGGTGGGGGCCAAAATTACTATTCCAAATCTACTGAGTGCTGGCCCCAGGGAAGATGCTGGTCAGTTGTGGGGCGGGGGGACTATTCCATCTTAACTGGGTGCTGGCCTCAGGGAAGGTGTTTATCAGTTGTTGGCCATGAAATGTAATGCATAAACAGTAAAACATACAGACATTATCGTTTTTTTCCACAGGACTTGCATTTTACCCATCAAAAAAGACCAAATAAAATCATCTTCTGGACTCAAATCCATCAACACCAGCACTTGTATAAAAAGTGAAAGACCTAGAGAGGTAAAGTATTTGCAAAACATTATTTTTCAACCCAAACAAACCAAATAAATGTCTCTTAGGAACGCACAAAAAAACAAAAAAATACCAGTTTAATTAAAAAGCAAGCTCATTAAAAAATAATAGGCTGTAATGTAGAAGAGGCTGGGCTGGGCCAGAGGTCCTGGTCCCTGACTCCCGTAAGTTGTGTTCCATTTCTCTACTGATCCTGCATCTACTTTTCTATGTATGATGGCAACAGCTGCTACCAGCCCTGCCACTGCGGGAGTAGATAAAAATGTGGGCTTGTTAAATCGAACCCTGGACGATTACTTTCTGAAACCAGCTCCCGAGGGTAACAAGGAGCTGCTGCTAGCAGAGAGGAGGGCAGATCGCCGCCGCTCAATAGAACGTATAAAAAACAGAACATTTTCTGAACCTATAATGTCTGTTAGTCTGGACGACGATCTGATTACTACACCAGCAGACAATACGTCACTAACTGCCAGCGTGCCCTTGCTCCTTCAAGAATGTTTAGCCCCAGCTGTGTCACCTACCCAAATCCAACAAGACTCATTAACCGTGTCGAATGCCCCTAATAACACTTCCAAGATTTTGATCTCACCTACAATTAGACCCGGCAAAGTTGTAAGAGGAAAAAGTTTGAGGTCACCGCCACTTAAAATGAATGGGCCCCCACCTTCTAAAAGGAGACGGAAAACAACAACTGCAAATAAGTCCAAATTAAGCCACACAGAGTTTGGCAAAAAGGCGAACATTGCTGCTATAACGTCATTGGGAGGTCCCGTCATTAAACAAGTAACAGCAGCTGTTTCTCCTACCCTAAAAACTTTATCTCAAGCAACTACAGAGCCAGACATTGCCTATACTCAAATGGAAGAAGACTTACAACCGGCTTCCTTTAAGTCTCTTTTGGACAATATTGAGTTGATTGTACGTACTTACACGCTTGCAATGGCAGAAAGATTTAAAGGGTTGGAGTCAAGGATGGGTAAAATAGAGGGGGATCTGACCAAGATAGGGAATTTTGTTCGGTCAGAAGGGCCTTCAAAAGTGAAACAACAAAAAGTTATCACAAAAACGCACCCTCTCTCAAAAAATGTTGTTGTCCCTACACCCTCTGCATCCTCTATTGGTAATAGTCAGGCAGCAGTAGCAATTCCAGCTGCCCCTAACCGATCGCATGCGGTTGTGATAATACCTGACGGCAACAGTTCAAATAAATCTCTGTCAACAGAATTAATAGCAGTTCAGGGAAGACCAACTGCTGCAACCTCAGACAGTAATGCTGCCACTACAGTTAACATCTTGACCAGGGAACCTAGTACCCTTCAAGATAGACATCCTAGACCCGACGGGAATGTGTTTACCCGGGGGAGAGGGGGTCAGACTAGGATACCGCTTATGGAACTTCCACCAGAAGCACTACCGTATGTGGTTGTACTCACCGGGGTCCCAGAACTGACTAATGGAAAAAGAGAGGGATATTTTCAACTAAAAAATAAAATAACTCACTGGCTCTCTCTGTATAGACCTAAACCCAACCTGGTAAATGGCGAAATAGTTCATGTCCGGCGCCTGACTTGGTTGGGGGGCAGAGCGAAGGATATAGGGGGTGACGTTGTGGTTATAAATTTTAGGGACAGTAAAGCAGTACAACATATACTGAATTGGCCTTTTGCCAATGAAAATAGTTGCATTGTACCACGTCCCTTGACGTACTTTTACCCCAGATCCGCTGTATTTCCCCCACAATACTCAACTAATAACACCTATTTTACCCCCCAGTCCCTAATCATGGAGTCTGCACTGAATCCTGCATATATGCCTTATTTAGCTCCGACACCTGCAATGCAGGGGTGGAATACTATACCACTAACCCACAAAATAGAAGCAAAGGGTAGTATGTCACATCTGATGCCATTTACTCCCCTAGAGCTTTATAATAGGTTTGAGGCCTTTAGCGGCCTGGAGGAATGTGACTGATGTTTAAGGTGTGTAGAGGGTGTCGGGGAGGGTGAAAATGTTTCCTGTATTACAAGGTCACAGGAAGAGAAGGGTATTTGCTGCTATGAAACAGAAACACATATTGCTGTAACATATGTTGATATGAATAGTAGTTCACCCGCTGTTTTACCCACAGTGTCTTCCAGGATTAATGAGGTGTCTTTACTGCCTTTACCTGCTATAATGTCAGACCATAGTGTCTCTGTAAGTGATGTTGATAAGGGTGTACGTATGATAGGTTGCCATGAAGACCATCCTAGTATGTCACTGGTAACTTTGGACCTTCCACCCATAGTCAACAACTCTCCTGTCTCGTATGGGGTTCATGTTCCTATCCGGGAGCTATTAGAACCGGTTGCAGCAAGTATTGTGGATACGGGGATCACACATATTGAGATACCAACCCCAACACCCGCACCAATTATTAGTGAAACTCTTATATGTCCAGCATCAGACGATTGTGTGAGCCTAATCTCGTGGAACATAGCTGGCTTGGCCGACAAGTTATGTGACCCAGCCTGGTTATCATTTATTAAAAAATGTACCATTGTGTGCCTTCAAGAGACGTGGTTGGAGGACAAAAACGTCCACATAGAAGGGTTTTTAAGCTTTATCATTCCAGCGGCCGCCTCGATTAGGGGCAGAGCAAAGGGGGGCCTGGCCACCTTTATAAACTTGGGCTTGCTCTGCAAAATCAGCATCTGTCATAATGATAACTTGAACATTCAGATGCTTGACTTAAAAAATGGCAAGAATGTTTTGACTCTGGTCAACTTTTATAATGCTAATAGCAGTAATGGTGGTTGTAACATTATATCCCTAACAGAATTATTGAGAAAAAATGCACACACTGCATCCCGGAACCTGATGATAGTAGGTGACTTTAATGTTCACCCATGTGGTAATCCAGGCTCTACCCCAATGGGCTCCCTGGGATGTAACAGTGTTGAAGGTTTTCACTTTTCTCATACCAGGGGTGGTAAGAACCTAAATGACTTAGTGAATCATAATAACTTAACAGTAGCTATGTCCATGGTTCCTGATACAAAAATCTTTGACACTCCAACTTTCAAAGGACACGGTCAGGGATCCTTTATAGATCATATATTTCTATCTTCAGATCTTGTACAATGGGTTTTGCAATTTACTATTCTCCAAAGTATATATAGTGATCATAACCCCCTAGTTATTAGCATGGGTGGGTTTTTACTCACCAAACGACCGTCTCGCAATGACCGAGGCACGCTGAGTTGTATAAATGGCAGACGCCGTATTAAATGGACAATGATAAACCAAGACAATTTATATTCTAAAATAAATAGTGCATGTGAGGAGGAGCTGTCAGCATGCTCATCTTTTGATTCATCCTCCATGAATATTTTGACTGGGTTTGCGGGACTGGTTTCTAAAATTGGCGCCATGCTAACAGCACCAACAAAGGGGCAAAGTAGAAAACATGTTAAATGGTTTGACCACAACTGCTCAAAGGCAAGCAGAGACCTGAAGAACGCCTTAAAAATTAAACCTAGAGACCCTGACCTGATAAAAAGTCTTCGTGTGTCTTATAGGAAAGCATTAGCCGTTAGAAAAAAGGAAATTAAGGCTAACACGATAGAATCCCTCCTTGATCCTACAGTGCTGGGGAACAGCAGCAAATTCTGGCAAATTATCAACAAACCATTGTTTGATAACCCAAATGACACAGTCCTAGGTACTAGCATTTCAGAAGGGGAGTGGGTGACCCACTTTAGTACAATTTTTAAGAGCAATGAGCATGGGGTAGAAAATGCCTTTTTAATACCATCTGTAAACCCATTATGCTTTACAGTTAATGAGGTTGTAAGGGGGATTCAGGGTCTAACTAGCAACAAGGCCCCGGGCCCGGATGGTTTACCACCAGACCTGTTTAATTCTAGTATCCCCTTTTGGGCTCCCGTCCTCACGGTGGTAATAAATGCAGCAGTTATAACGGGGTGCCCAAATCCGTGGGGTCTATCAACCATAGTCCCCGTTTTTAAAAAAGGCGATCGCAGCAGTCCATTATGTTACAGGCCGATTTCTTTAATAAATTCAGTAGTTAAAGTGGTAGGGGGGGTAATTCTTAATAGGCTATCTACATGGGCTAAAGACAATAATATTCTATCACCTATACAATATGGGTTCAGACCCGGCCACTCGACTATTACACAATGCCTGAACCTATATTTGATTGTCTACATGTCATTTATGGACCTGTCGTCCGCTTTCGATTGCGTGGACAGAAGCTTATTATGGGCTACCTTGTTGAGAATGGGTGTAGAAAGGAATCTTGTCAACTTCCTAGCCGACTTGCATTCGGATACAAAAGCTAACGTCCGTTACACCCAAGACCTTAAAGTAACGGACGAATTTAGAATAAATCGGGGAGTTCGACAAGGCTGCATTTTGGCCCCATTTCTCTTTAACCTGTATATAAACGAACTGGAGGAATTTCTTTTAAATACTGAAGCAGACTACCCCCTTGTTGAGCGCAAGGGGGTGCCTGTGCTACTCTACGCAGACGATGCGGTTCCTATATCTAGGACAGCAATCGGTCTCCAAAAATTATTAAATTCCTTCTTTAAGTTTATGGAGTCACGTGGCCTTAGCATAAACAACTCCAAGTCCTATGTCATGAAAACAGGAAAGGGTACCCGGAAAACTGACTCCTTTAGCATAAACGGGGAGAAAATCCCTCCAACTAATTCTTTCTCATATCTTGGGGTCCTCTTAGACCACAAATTAACGTGGGGCCCCGCAGTGTCCAAAAAGAAGGGCGAAACAACAAGGGTAAATGCGGCCATTCTTGGCTTTGGAAAAAAAATTGGCAACTGCCCTACGGCCGCACTGCTCAAACTATACCAGGCAAAAAGTGTTGCTGTTGCCTGCTATGGTAGCGAGCTCTGGGGCTATCGTAAGATAAAAGACCTAGAGGTTGCAGAAAATAACGTCCTGAAAAAGATACTGAGGCTGCCAAGGGGTACTGGGAATTACTCTGTACACGAGGAGTTGGGGGTCCCTTATCTAAGTGACAGAATAGCAGTGAACCCGGTTTTGTGTTGGCTGAATTGTTGGCTTAATACCGACATTCCACTCACACATGCCCTACTGAAAGAGGCCTTATTGTTAGACGGTAGGTTTAAAATTCCGTGGGTAAAATATATAAAGGATTGTTTGACGGCAATTGGCCGTTCTGACTTGTTTTATGCTCCCAACCTGATTACAAAACCTGATGTCATCTCGGTAAAAAACGCCATATTACTGGTAAGATGTACTGACAGAGAAGAGGTTGAGATACAGAAGGATAGTGTCAGGAAACACCTATTACTTAAAACCTGTCCACAAACGGAACCTTATTTGACATGGCCTATGACTAGTTATGAACGGTTTTTGCTAATAAGGTTCCATTTCGATCTATATCATCTTCTACTGGCGGTACCAAGTGGGGCTCAACGGGGTGAAGTGCTGCCAGCTTGTGGCTGCGACGGTAAGTCTCCTCAAGACCTGGCACACTTTCTTTTTATTTGCCCATATTATTCTATCCCACGGAAATTATACCTCAAACCGTGTCTTAAAAAACTGAATTTTTTACAAATCAAGCCCGCACTTTACTACCTACAACTACTGAATTGTGACTGTACTTTATTTGTCTGTAACTTTTAAAAAAAAGCCATTTGTTTTAGGAAAAGTATGGATGGATAATTATGCTGTGAATGTTTTAGGTGCTTTTTAAACAATATAGTAATTTATGTTTTTTTTTTTTTTTTTTTAACCCTATATTGCTCATGCTTATAGTGCCCGCTGTACCTTCTTTCTCTTGTACTGTATACTGTGCCCTTTACTTGCCACATGAAAAGTATTGTCTGGAATGTTTTTAAAATGTGTACTTATGAACTGTACTTTTATGATTGTAATTTTTACAATCGAATAAAGACTTTTGATTTGATTTGATTTGATTACAATCATTTTGAATATCTCTATTTATATGAAACCCCAACCACCCCAGAAGAGAGTAATCCAACTCTAGAATATCTACTGGAAGAAGACTTGAACAACCAAAAGACCAAAGAAACTCCCAAAGGTAAAAACACAGACATTAACAAATTGTTTTTTAAGCGGATCAATAATACGAACCCAATTAGACATCAATAACACGTTCAAAAATTATTACACTGACCTATATGGTCCGCATGCCTCACTGTCGGAACATGATCTGGAATGTTTCCTTTCAGACTTACACATCCCACAACTAACACCTACACAACGAACTGAAACTGTCGAAACCCATAACACTAGCGGAAATCAGACAGGCCATTAAAGCGATGCCACGGAACAAAACCCCTGGATCGGACAGCTTGCCGGCTGAATTCTACCTGACATACATTGATATCCTAGCCCCACGATTACACATGTTGTACAGGGGAGCCCTAGAAGGTAACGCACTGCCAGACACGACATCTCAAGCACTAATAGTGTCCCTGTTGAAACCGGGTAGGGACGCACTGCAACTGGAAAATTATCGGCCATTATCCTTATTAAATACGGATTACAAAATCCTTAGTAAATTGCTAGCGAACCGCCTCTCCCAATGTGTCGCAGACATAATACACCCATACCAATGTGGTTTTGTACCGGGTAGGAGCACCGCGCTGAATTTGTGGAGACACAGTCAGTTGATGGCACAGGGTGATGGGGTTGGAGCCACAGTAGGATGTATTTCTCTGGACCTTAGACAGGCCTTCGACTCCCTGAGATGGGACTACATGTTCACAGTCCTGGTCAGATTCGGCATACCGCCCGAATTCATTGCATGGGTGAAATTACTGTACCAGGGCCCCACAGCACGTGTCCGTACCAACAAGTGTATTTTAGAGCAATTTGAAATAGCGAAAGGAACTAGACATGGCTGCCCGCTGTCGCCCTTGCTCTTCATTATCGCCTTAGAACCCTTACTGATAAAGGTATGGACTGTGGCAGTTAACAAGGGGATGACAAATCTAAACACTCATCATATTATCTCTGCGTACGCGGATGATATCTTATTGTTCCTTAAAGATTTGACGAGCCCGCTAACACCATTACCAGAGATATTTAGCGATTTCCGGGGGCTGTCGGGTCTCATGATAAATGAAACCAAATCGTATGGTTACAGCTTTCATGGGTCTCTTGAGGACACACATCTACAGTTTACACCGCACAGTTTCTGGGTTGCGCCCGAGACTTTCAAATATTTGGGTATACAGATTTATAGGCGGGCACAGGATATGCGGGACGGTAACCTAGGTAAAGCCCTTAATGCCCTGAAGACACTGGTCCGCTTTTGGAACACGTTACCGCTCTCAGTGGCAGGTAGGGTCGCTATCTCAAAATGGTGGTACTGCCCAGGATGCTACATTATTTCACAAACATACCAATACTGATACCCATGTCCTTTTTTAAAGCACTAAACATGGTCTTAACGGAGCTAGTGTGGGGATCCGGCAGGAGACGAATCAGCCTGGTAAAAATACAACTGCCGACAGACAGGGGAGGTATGGGAGTACCGGACCTAATTGCTTTTAGCTACGCATGCCAGCTGCAATGGCTAGCCTACTGGCTAGCGGGACGCAACCTCCAAGAGCTGAATATGTCTGATGCTGATAGAGCGAGAGGAGCATTACACCGGTTGCTACTCCCACATGCTAAGATAATGGACTCTGCCCCACCTTTGCTCAGGCTAGCGCTTCAACACTGGAAGGCAGCGGTCGAATACACTAACAAACACTCTACGTACGCCCCCACAATACCACTGCTGGGGATACCCCTGGGAACTGGTACACTCACGGAACGCAGGCTGAAATCATGGCACGACGGAGGAGTGCTATCTGTCGGAGATTTTTTCTCGAATGGCAGTCTTTTGTCACACGCATATTTCACCGGGTTACACCAGACTCCAAGGGCACTGTTCCTCACTCACGCGCAAATTTCACATTATATAACCACACATTGGGCACGGGACGGTAAGGAACCAGATACAAACACATTGATCACAATGCAATACCTTATGGGGACGGGTAGTCACCTGACGAAGTGGCTGATCAACGGCATCCGTTTGGGCAGAGCGGTGTCAACGCAGCCCCTCTGGACCTGCTGGGAAGCAGACGCCGGCAGAGCCCTTGGGGACAGAGAATGGGAAAAGATACTGAAATATCCAAAGAAAGTAGCACGCAACCCGAAGTTCAAATTCATTCAGTTAATGGTAGCCCACAGGGAATACCTGACCCCACACAGACTACATGCAATGTTCCCGGAGTCAGCGAATACCTGCCCTAGATGTAACGCGGAAGACGCAGGCCTATTACATATGTTCTGGGACTGTCCCAAGTTCGGGTATTATTGGGTAACGATACATGAAATTTTAGCAGCTGTAGCTCTGAACAGACCTTACACGTCCCTGCTATTCGGTGTACTGGGTCTGGGTTACAAAGAAAAGAAAAGGAGTGTTACTACTAGATTTGTAGACCTAGCGCTGCTGTTAGCTAAGCGAGCAATAGCGATGAGATGGAAATCACCTAGGCCACCGGACATTGAGAACTGGCACGGAGAGGTAATGAGATGGGGGAAGGCGGAAGGGTTAGAACTAAAGAGAGAGGAATGCAGGGGCCTTAGAAAAACAAACATCTCGCTAGATTGGAACTCCCTACTATCGGAGTTTGAAACACGCGCTACGGCGCACTTCGAGTAGGCGATAGCAGTGGACAACCGAGTCTGGGTTATGTGACTATGCCCCATATCATCAGATACCTGGTTGATGTTTACGCCGTACACGTTCCTGGTTCACTCGCAGAGCAGGATGCGGAACCTAATATCATGATACGCACCATATGCAATGTAAGGGTAGGTAGTCGACAGTCAAGACAGTAATAAGGTTATAAAGACATGAGGCATTACCAGAAACGTTGAGAATTGTGTGTTCAGTAAGTGCTGTGGGGGGGTGGGAGGAGTTTCTGAACGTTCTTTGTGGGAAAAAGAGACAGGAAGAAAATGGAAAATTGCACTGCTTTATTGTTTCTGCTTTACAACACAAGAAGATAACATTGTAACGTAATTGGAAACTAGATGTATGTATATGTTTGGAATATTGGTGCACCAATAAAAACATTTCTTTTTTTTTAAACAAATTGTTTTTTAATTGCTTCTTTTTACAGGCATCTACTACAAATCACAGTGCAAAATCATAGTTGGCAAAGTCGGAGTCATAGAATAGAATAAAGAACATGTTCTTAGAAAAGTCAATAGGCAGTCAAGAAATAATAACCACATTTTCTTTATAGTTTTTAAGTAATAAACATTTCTATTTGTTAACACTCTAACACAAAATTACTCTTTCTACCCTTTTTGCAGACAAATATAATATGGCAACAGGAGCAAGGCAACCCACATCAAATCTAATAAAGGCAATCACCTGCTAAAGTACGGTGGCTACATTTACTATAAGACGAGATTAACTGACCCAGGAATCATTGGGGATGTGTGCAGTATTATGCATCCATTGTACAGGCAGAGCAGTTATTCTTGGTGACATTGTTAAAAAAACACTGAGCATAACCACTCTGCCTTTGCAATGGAGACTGAGGTTAGAGAGAACATCCAGCAAATCACAACTTTGGAATACACCTCCAAAGCACCCCATGGCTCAATTTTGAGGGAGGTATCCCAAAATATTCCTATGCATATAGCTAGTTTTATGCCCACAATACCTAATCGCCACAGAATTATACAAAGAAAAAAACAGGGAAGTAACCCACCATGAGTAATACTCCAGATCTACTCAGACATTAACATTCCACTTTAACTAACTGTAACCTTTACTAATGAAATATTTCTCTTACATGACAACATAAAACCCTAAGAAAAGGATACTAGCCTTTAGTACACCCTATAACCTTGAAACTTTAGAGGATAGTGATATTTGGATGATGGTTGCGACCTTTAAATCCACACCTCAGACATTCACCAAAATATACATTATTCACACCAAGAGCAATAACACTTGTTCCTTAAGTCTACAGCTTACTCCCTAATAAGCAAACCTCAACTGACTTTTTAGCACTCACTAGAAGTCCTAGAGTGATAATTGATTTTGATTTTACATTACCTATGATTAACATTATAACTAAATTATATTCCAGTACCCAAATTCAAGGATGTTTTCTTCACTTTTTACAGACCTATTGGTGAAAAACAAATAAATATCCTTAGTTGAGGATTACATTTCAGACAGTAAACTGCAGTATGGATTAAAGAAACAAAAATCATTATGCTCTGTACCTCCTGACAGTGTGGATGAATTCTACACATCAATTACTGAATCTGAGTATTTTACAACATACAATGACAAATTGGATCTATTACTAGATTACTTTGCTACGCATGGATTGGCCATCTAGTCAGGTTAGTCATAGGAAGAAGCCAAGGTTCCCTTTTGAATGGTGGAACTTTTACACGACCTGCTTAGAGGGAGATGCAAAGACTAATAATTTTGTCTCTGCTGGGTGTATAATTTTTCTGCATTTTTCCGTAATTTTTAACAGTAATAGGGGAGTCGAGGACGATACAGGATGGGTTGGTAAGTGAGGGAAGAAACCTCCCCATGAATATTACAAATGAGGAGGTAATTCCAGGCAATCCATGCAAGTGCTGTGGGTCGGGCGCCTGGGCTGGATGGTGTCCCATTTGATGTATTTAAATCAGCACCTACTTTATGGGGACCCATCCTAACTAGAGAATTCAATATAGCTGCCATAGATAGAATCCCAGAGACATGGGGAGAATCTACTATTATACCCATATTTAAAAAGGGGAATAAAGAAGACCCAAGAAATTATCAACCAATCCCACTCCTAGACAGTGCTATGAAAGTGATGAGTAAGGTCCTGCTGAGAATGGGCAATCGAATACTCAGTTTTAACACCAGTACAGTATGGGTTCAGAAAGCGCATAGGCACCATTGAGCAATGTACAAATTTAGCTTTGCTTATCGGCAAATATACTAGAGCAAAAGCAGGCTCCATATACCTTTGCCGATTTAAGCAGTGCTTTTGACTTGGTGGACCATAACTTGCTCTGGACAACCCTAATTTCAATAGGAGCACCTAGGGCGATTGTTGGTTTTCTCTCCCGACAATATGATAAGCTATCTAGCCAGGTTCATTTGGGCCCCCAGGGAGAATGTACACCCACATTTTTTTTTTTTTATTCAAAATTTTTATGAAGATCCCGTAAGATCTCCCAAAAATTGCAACACTAGATCATCAGAGCTTCACGAAGTGCACTGAATCAGCGAGTATGCATAGTGTACGGATCTACAGCTGTACACCCAAATTTAAAGTGGGGCGGGGGATTCAACAAGGTTGCCTGCTAGCACCAATTTTATTTTCCCAATTCATCAATGGGATAGCCAAACATATACAGACAATTCAGGCAGATGCCCCTATGGCGGCAGGTGATCCGATACCCGTCTTTTTATATGCTGACAATGCCGTATTGTTAGCAAGAACCGCGATAGGCCTATAGAGATTGATGAACACATTTTCAACTTTTATGACACAGATGAAAATGGTTATAAATAAGTCTAAAACATATACCATGATTTATGGGCCCAAACTTCCTAAAACCTTTTTTATTGAAAAATCCCTATTAAGACTGTTACTTATTTTTGCTACCTAGATATTATTTTTATGAATAATGGCTCTTGGTCCCAACACATTATAAATACTAGAGCCAAACTGAGCAGGGCAACCCAGGGAATTGGGGAATCAGCTGATTTACGAGATGGTAGCTTTATAAAATGCCAAAGGTGCGATTACAGCCCTTTACGGGGCAGGGCTATGGGGCCATACAAATAACAAGGACCTGCAAATACAAAAAAACCTGTTCCAGAAAAGCTTGTTTTATTTATCCCCATCCGCTTCAAACACCCTTGCACATCATTAGATGGGTCTTCAGTTCTTAGAAGACCTACTACTGATTTGACCACTACTACTGTGGGACTCAATATAGAAAAGGGAAGAAACGCTTTCACTAATTCAATTATTTTAGATTGTCTTAAACTGCATGATGCACTTAAAATTCCATGGTTGTCATACATTAATTCCGCCATAGAAAATGTGTATAAGATATCAGTATGGTCAGAAATATCTAAAACTCTGTCATGCACAACAAAAGAGATCAAAGACACCTTTTTACAACTTAAGATGGATCAGAGATCCAAGGCTGAAAAGGACACACCTATTGTTGCCCAGTATACATTAGTGGCAACTAACAATAACTATTTGTCATACGTGACCTATGCCCATTACCTTTTTGTGTTAATAAGATTAAGATGTGGCATTGCTCATTACCTTGTAGCTTTTCCTATAATGCGGTCTAATACGCCCAAAGATATGTTATGTCCATGTGACAACAAAAGCAAGCAGAGCATAATGCACTTTATGTTCTTTTGTAATTTTTATAAGAATTTTAGATGTTTTTACATGAAGCCATTGTTTATCACCCATAACATCAGGTCACATAAAGCAGCTTTGACATTTTTGGTGACATTAGGTTTCCCCCCGGCTTGTTATAGTGTTGCCCTGTTTATCTTGAAAGCAATCAATATGAGAAAAACCTTGAGAATATAGCAGAAAGGAAATTACATGATTTCATAGGATTTTAGTATACTAGCATTAGATATTTTATTAGTAAATATAATATCCTGCTTCGTTGGTGAAGTCTTAATATGAGAATGTTATGGTTTTAACATAAGAAATGAAATGATTTTACCAATTTGATTGTACTCATTTAAAAATACGTTTAAATTTAATATGACTGTATTTTTAAGACTATCTTGTGATAGACGAATAAAGATTAAAACTGAACTGAACTGACTAATAATGCCTTTGGGGGATGGCACAACTCCTTCAACAAATCAATTGGAAAACCTCAACCAAACTTTTATCATTTCCTACAAATTTTGAGGATGGAGCAGAGGTTCCAAGAAATGATAATAGCACAATCTTTGACAGGTAGTTTGAACCCACGTGTTTCAAAAGGAGCAAAAGAAATGTCTGAGTGACTATTGGGTCAAATTCAACAGTTTTTTTGATGTCTACAAAATTGCATGCATACTCCCTTTCTAACAAACACTAACATCTATTTTATCTTACTTGCCTGTTTTGCATTTTTTTAAAGAAATGAGTTTGTCATTTTTTAAACAACTTTTTTTATTAAAGGAATGCCCCAAAACAAAATCCCTAAAAAGATGTGCTTTTTAAAATCCAGAAAAAGATGTGCTTTAAAAAAAAATGCAATAAATAATTCATTTATCGAATCCACTATGTAGACTATAGTATCCCATCCTTAAGCTTTGAAGTAATGTCCCAAAATCCAATGGTTCACATACTCAAAATCTTTTGATTAAATAAAACATCCATTAAAAAAATTCAAAATGTCACCAAAATCCAATAGCTGATCCAGGGCATCCATTGTGTCCTTACTTGCAAGTGTTTTCAGTGCCATGAATACCATATACTAAGTTTTAAAAAACACTTCATCAAAAATATTTAAAATGATTTCATGTTTTTCATTTTGGTTTTAAAGAAATCCTATTGTTTCTTAAATTCATTTTTTTAAACCAAAAAATGAAAAAAATACAATTAACCTGATGCGGTCCTACAACCACTAGTTGCATAGGATTGAAAAAGTGGTTAAAATATTTTTAAATTATATCTTTTTACTAACATGCAACTAATTACTTCCCTCCTATCTCCTTACAATAAAGTAGAATGGGCATAGTTCGCAGAGTTTTGTTACGTGGAACTCCGCGAAGTTACAAAAAAACTGCGGAGTTCCAGAGTGCAGTGCAAATTGCCATTCATGCTAGACTTCTGCCGCTTGGGTAGGAATTCTAACAGAGTGGCAGCTCGCGCTCGTGAACTTACTTTTCGCGATCGTGAGCAGTGAAAAAACTCAGCTGCACTACGCGAAGCACAGTTTTCTGCGCTCCGCGAGCTCTACGGAGCATGGAGTGCAGAAAACTCTGCAAACTCCACAAACGGAGAGGAGTTCACCGGCCAGGCCTTTAACTATTTCACCCATAATCTCTGTTCAATAAATTAAATTTGTCTTACCTGATCAAAGCTCTTCCTTTCTTTTGATGGGGACACTGCACTGACTGTAGAAACAGACGCACAACCGCATAAGTGAACCCGGAAAGGAAATAGGAAATAAGGACAATTTCTCTTATTGAACTCAATAAAAACCATGGAAGAGCACCTTAAAAAATTGTTTGCAATATGTTAATAATCCCAAAACCCCTATTGTCTTCACATCCTGTGCCAGAGGGTGGGTGTTACACACCCAAGGGTAATCATTTAATTTTTTGTTTTTATTAATATTTGTATTACAAATTACAATAAGTTAATACCCAGGTATTACAATTAATACCTGAGTATTAATGCACTCTCCCACCCAAGCCCCCTATTTTTCTCCCAGCCCCTTGCCAAGGGGTGGGTCTTATACCCCCAATAACTCTTTTAAAATGTTCTTTTCAATAATAATATTAATTGTATATGTATATTCAGATAAATTGATACCCAGGTATTAAAATGAATACATTAATATTAATTCACTACCCCACCCAATAGCCCAATTTCCTACACATCCCATGCCAGATGGTGGCTGTTACACCCCCAAGAGTTTTTTTTTTAAACTAAATAAAAATTATTAAATTGTTATAAAAAATGAATACCTAGGTTTTAGAGTATTAAAACACTCCCCCACCCAAAACCCCTATTTCCCTCACATCCATCCAATATTATATATTTAAAAACGATTTTTTAAACACAAAACTTATCCCAAAAATAGTAAACAACAATATTTAATGAGATTATTTCAAAATACAAACGTACGTATGCCTAATGGTATATTCCCTTGTGAGCATGTTCCCAGTGGCCATTCTGTAGTGCTTAGTAGAGCAGAGTAGGCTCATATCAATTCCTCACTAAAGGACAATAAACCAGAATGCTGCTTGTTAGATAGTTAGCAGGTGGGTGAATCCAAGAAGTGGGGTGGTCACCACCACAAAGCTTGCTTATGAGTCAAAAGTCTCTTTGAACAGTTTGGTTTTGAATTATGCTCAGGAGGGAGATTCCCTAAACACACTAGTTTTTCCAATGGTTCTATCTTGTGTTTTGGATGGGTTGATCAGTCTTGAATTCCTGATTCAAGTTCAAGTTCAGAGATTTGTATAGCGCACTACTCACCCATAGGGTCTCAAGGCGCTTGTGGGAGGGGGTGCGTTATTTATCGAATAGCCAGGTTTTAAGTTCCTTTCTGAAGGAAATGTGGTTCTGTGTGAGGCGGAGGTGAGTGGGGAGAGAGTTCCAGGTCTTGGCCGCCAGGTAGGAGAAGTATCTTCTTCCCATGGTGGATTTGTGGATGCGCGGGACTGCGGCAAGCGCTTGGTTGGAGGTTCTTAGTTGGCGGGTGGGTGTGTAGAAGGACAGAGGTGTGTTGAGGCATTCAGGTCCTAGTTTGTAGAGGGCCTTGTGAGCGTGGGTGAGGAGACAGAACGTTATTCTCTTGTTGACGGGAAGCCAGTGGAGGTCTTTCAGGTGGCCGGTAATGTGAGCTTGGCGAGGGATGTCCAATATGAGTCTGGCCGATGCATTTTGGATGCATTGGAGTTTTTTCTGTAATTTGGCTGTGGTTCCGGCGTAGAGGGTGTTTCCATAGTCCAGTCGGCTGGTGACCAGTGCGTGGGTGACCGTCTTTCTTGTTTCGGTGGGGATCCAACTGAAGATTATTTTGAGCATACGGAGTACGTTGAAGCAAGAGGATGAGACGGCGTTAACTTGTCTGGTCATCGAGAGGGAGGAGTCTAGGAGGAATCCCAGGTTGCGTGCATGGTCTGTGGGTATGGGTGCTGTGCCCAGGGCCGATGGCCACCAAGAGTCGTCCCAGGCAGAGGGTGAATATCCTAGGATGAGAACTTCCGTTTTGTCTGAGTTAAGTTTTTGGCGGCTGTTTTTCATCCATTCGGCTACTTCTTTCATGCCTTCATGAAGATTGGTTTTGGCGGTGTTAGGGTCTTTGGTGAGGGACAGGATTAGCTGGGTGCCGTCAGTGTAGGAGATGATGTTGAGGTTGTGTTGTCGCGCGATGGAAGCGAGGGGACTCATGTAAACATTGAAGAGGGTGGGACTGAGTGATGATCCTTGTGGGACTCCGCAGATGATTTCGGTGGCCTCTGATTTGAATGGGGGGAGTCGGACTCTCTGGGTTCTCCCGGCGAGGAACGAGATGATCCAGTCCAAGGCTTTTCCTTGTATTCCAATGTTGCTGAGGCGTTGTATGAGGGTGCTATGACAGACTGTGTTGAAGGCGGCGGAGAGGTCGAGTAGGATGAGGGCAGCTGTTTCTCCGTTGTCCAGTAGCGTTCGGATGTCATCTGTCCCTGCAATGAGGGCAGTTTCGGTGCTGTGTTTGGCTCGAAAGCCAGACTGTGAGGGGTCGAGGGAGTTGTTGGATTCAAGGAAGGCGGCGAGTTGGCTATTGACTGCTTTCTCAATGACTTTGGCAGGGAAGGGGAGGAGGGAAATGGGGCGGTAGTTCTTAAGTTCAGAGGGGTCAGCTGTGGGGGTTTTCAGGAGGGCAGTGAGTTCGGCGTGTTTCCAGCTTTCTGGGAAGGTAGCGGAGTTGAAGGAGCAGTTGATGACATCAAGGAGATGGGGTGCGAGGATGGAGTCTGCTTTGTTGAAGATGTGGTGGGGACAGGGGTCGGTTGGCGAACCTGAATGGATGGAGTTCATTAGGCTGATGGTGTCTTCAGTGGTGATTGGGTTCCAGGCGTTAAGGTTGCTAGGGAGCGGTTCGGGTTTGGGAGTGGGTGAGGTGGGCTGTTTTTTCGAAATGTTCATAAAGCTGTTATGTATGTCGGCGATTTTGTTGTAGAAGAAAGAGGATAGCGAGTTGCAGAGGACTTGGGAGGGAGTAATGTCGTTTGAGGCTGCGGTGGGGTTGGTAAATTCTTTGACGATGTTGAATAGTTCCTTGCTGTTGTGGGCGTTGTTGTCGAGGCGATCCTTGAAAGCTGATTTCTTGGTGGATCGGATCAATTGGTGGTGTTTGCGGGTGGCTGCCTTGAGGGTGGTCAGGTTGTCAGTGGTTGGGTTTTTTCTCCATGTTTTTTCGAGAGTACGGCATAGTTTCTTGGAATTTTTAAGGTCATCGTTGAACCAGGGGGCCTTTTTGCTACCTTGTTTGATCTGGTGGTTTTTTAGGGGTGCTAATTCGTCAGCGCAGTGAGTGATCCATTGTTTGAGATTGGTGGCAGCTTCGTTTGGGCCCGATGAGAGGGCTGGGGGGTTTTGGTTGAGCGATGTGATGAGTTGGTCGGTGGTGATTTTGTTCCAGTTTCTTCGAGGAATAGGTTGTGGGGGGTTGTGAGTCATGGTAGTTTTGTAGCTGAAGTGAACACAGCTATGGTCCGTCCAATGGAGAGCTGTGGTATAGTTGAAGGAGATGTTCTTGCTGGAGGTGAAGATAGGGTCAAGCGTGTGTCCAGCTAAGTGGGTGGGGGTGTCAACAAGTTGTTTGAGTCCGAGATTGGCCAGGTTGTCCAGAAGGGTGGTAGTGTTGCAGTCGTTTTTCTTTTCTAGGTGGAAATTGAAGTCTCCCAGTAGAATGTAGTTTTCGGAGGGGATGGCATGTGGGCTGATGAAGTCAGTGATGTCTTCGCTGAATTGTGTACGGGTTCCTGGTGGTCTGTAGATGAGGGTGCCTCTAAGTGTGGTCCTGGGGTCGGTGTGGATCTGGAAGTGGAGGTGTTCGGCGGTTGCAAGGTAGTCGTCAAAGCTGGTCGTGATTCTGATGCTTTTCTTATGGACGATGGCGATGCCTCCTCCTGTTTGGTTGGTACGGTCTTTTCGGATGATCTTGTACGCGTCCGGGATGGCTATGGCGATGTCGGGTGCTGATGATGCGTTCATCCAGGTTTCTGTAAGGAAGGCGATGTCCGGTGACACAGTGTCGAGTAGGTCCCAGAGTTCTGTGGCATGTTTGTGGATCGAGCGGGTGTTTAGCAGGATGCATTTCAGGTGGTTAGAGTCGGAGCTGTTTTTGGAGGACGTGGATTTGGTTTGGGTCTTGATGCAGGCGAACTTGCAGGAGTTGCAGTCGAAGGGACCGTGGGTACGTCCTGGGGCAGCTTCGTAGCATTGTGGTGTACGTCTGGGGTTAAGGGCTAAGAGGGTGGCGGTGTCATACGTTATGCGGGGGGAGTGCGGTTTGTGGGGGACAGGGGGTCTGGCGCTGGGCGCGGTCCAGGCGCGGACGGGCGTAGACGGGCTTACCTTCGGCGCGCATGGGGCGCGACCGCTGCGCGTAAAGGCATCGGTCATATGTGGATAGTGGGAGTGGGAGGGGCGAGGGAGGAGCAGCTGGGAGGCGGTAGCGTAGGAGGAGGTCCGGTCAGGGAGGGAAAACAACAACAAAATGGCTGGCTTCAGGCCAAAAGCGAAACTGGATTGGGGCAGCAGCGAAAGTACACGCGATATACAAGTAATCAACAGGTCCTAATTCACCAGTAAACGCTATGCTCAGAGGAGAAATATTCAGCTAAAGGAGACACACAGTTAAACAATGCAAACGGAAGCGCGTTTTTAGTAATGTAGCGCTACGAAAAATCTTTACACAGCGAGCAGCAGGCAGGCACAAATGCGCGTTATATCAGTAGAGCGCTATGCAGTAATTAAAAGTGTCAGGCAGGTCTAAGGCGGTCTGGCAGTGCAATCTCTACGATACCGCTTGGGTGCAGGCAGCTGCGTGGGGAGCGACCGCTTCTGAAGCTTTCAGGACGGTCACAGCGTCAGTGGTGTCGAGTAAGGCCGGTAGTATCTGCGGGAGGGAGGAGCAGCTGGGAGGCGGTAGCGTAGGAGAAGGTCCGGTCAGGGAGGGAAAACAACAACAAAATGGCTGGCTTCAGGCCAAAAGCGAAACTGGATTGGGGCAGCAGCGAAAGTACACGCGATGTACAAGTAATCAACAGATCCTAATTCACCAGTAAACGCTATGCTCAGAGGAGAAATATTCAGCTAAAGGAGACACACAGTTAAACAATGCAAACGGAAGCGCGTTTTTAGTAATGTAGCGCTACGAACAATCTTTACACAGCGAGCAGCAGGCAGGCAGGCACAAATGCGCATTATATCAATAGAGCGCTATGCGGTAATTAAAAGTGTCAGGCAGGTCTAAGGCGGTCTGGCAGTTCAATCTCTACGATACCGCTTGGGTGCAGGCAGCTGCGTGGGGAGCGACCGCTTCTGAAGCTTTCAGGACGGTCACAGCGTCAGTGGTGTCGAGTAAGGCCGGTAGTATCTGCGGGAGGGAGGAGCAGCTGGGAGGCGGTAGCGTAGGAGGAGGTCCGGTCAGGGAGGGAAAACAACAACAAAATGGCTGGCTTCAGGCCAAAAGCGAAACTGGATTGGGGCAGCAGTGAAAGTACACGCGATGTACAAGTAATCAACAGATCCTAATTCACCAGTAAACGCTATGCTCAGAGGAGAAATATTCAGCAAAAGGAGACACACAGTTAAACAATGCAAACGGAAGCGCGTTTCTAGTAATGTAGCGCTACGAACAATCTTTACACAGCGAGCAGCAGGCAGGCAGGCACAAATGTGCGTTATATCAATAGAGCACTATGCGGTAATTAAAAGTGTCAGGCAGGTCTAAGGCGGTCTGGTAGTGCAATCTCTACGATAGCAGGCAGCTGCGTGGGGAGCGACCGCTTCTGAAGCTTTCAGGACGGTCACAGCGTCAGTGGTGTCGAGTAAGGCCGGTAGTATCTGCGGGAGGGAGGAGCAGCTGGGAGGCGGTAGCGTAGGAGGAGGTCCGGTCAGGGAGGGAAAACAACAACAAAATGGCTGGCTTCAGGCCAAAAGCGAAACTGGATTGGGGCAGCAGCGAAAGTACACGCGATGTACAAGTAATCAACAGATCCTAATTCACCAGTAAATGCTATGCTCAGAGGAGAAATATTCAGCTAAAGGAGACACACAGTTAAACAATGCAAACGGAAGCGCGTTTTTAGTAATGTAGCGCTACGAACAATCTTTACACAGCGAGCAGCAGGCAGGCAGGCACAAATGCGCGTTATATCAATAGAGCGCTATGCGGTAATTTGTGGTGTGTAATGGGGGTCAACATATTGAGGTAGCTGGGTCGTAAGGACTTATAGGTGTACCCGGCACTTTGCACTTTGTTTCGTCTTTTTTCTTAAATGGTCGGAGAATTATGGTCATGTTTCCTTAAGTGAAGGAATATTATTGCCATTTTGTTTGTATCTTCCTAAGTTTCATAATGTGTTTTCATTAGTACCTACATAATCTATATTGCGATTGTCCACGTGGCAAATATAGAGCTCTTTTGAGCTTCTATTTTGTTAATGGGAAGCCCTTAACAATTAAATGGGCTGAGTTGGTGTTCATTCAAATAAATCTCATGATTAAATTAAACTCCCAGTTTTTTTTTAATAGATGTACACTTATTAGTAAGTACACCTGCAGCAGGACCAAGGAGCAGACAGCGGGGCCAAGCAACCAGAGAGTCTGGTGACCAAGCTATCCAAGCTGCCCCTCACCCCTACAGAGATGATCATACTTGAGAAGGGATTGGGATTCGTTCCCAGGGCACGTCTGGACAAGTTCTGCCTCCACTGTGAGTTGTCGGACTTTTTTAGGAAACTCAAGCTAAGGGCTTTTGTTGAAAAGACAGAACCAGCAGATACACCTTATACCACCTTTAACCCACCCCCTCACATAATTCCAGTAGAGATACTGACCTTCGAACAGACAGTCTTTAATGATTTGGAGAAATTCGAAGACCCAAACGTATTTAAGAATTTGAGTGTGAATGAGTTTCTTAGTCTCCAAAATCTGCAGAATAATGATACCATCATAATTAAGCCTGTGGATAAAAGGGGTGGCTTGGTCATGCTCGACAAAACTGATTAAGACACTGAATGTCGACGCCCCCTGCATGACAGACAAAACTACACCCCTCTGGTGACAGACCCTACACCCACACTTAAATCAGTAATTGCGAGTCTTGTAAACTGTGCCGAAGCCAATGGTTAAATTTCCAAGCACGAAGCAGACTTCGTCACTATGGGTGATAGCGTCATCCCGTACTTGTACACCTTACCGAAGACGCATAAAAACAAAATCCCGCCACCAGGACGCCCAATAGTGTCAGGAATCGGATCCTTGTAGAAACCACTGTCAAGGTTCTGCGATTTCTTCCTCAAACCATTGATACAAAAAACTTCCATCTACCTTAAAGATACCAAGACCCTACTATCATTCTTGCAGAACATTTCTGTAGATGACAACTCAACCATACTTGTTTTGTTGGACATTGAAAGCCTGTACACAAGTATCCCCCAAGCTGTAACCATAAGTGTACTAGAAAAGGCACTGGCAGAGGCACCATGGGAGTACAGCGTCCCACAACAGTTTATTATCGAATGTGCCACCTTAGCTCTGAAAAAGAATTTTTGGGAGTACGAGGGGAAACTATGGGAACTTAAATGGGCAGTACTTTTGCCCCGAGTGTGGCTGGCTTGTATGTGCATGATTTCGAACAGGAAAATATCTTGGCTGAAGACAATCCTTTCATGTCTTATATATCATGCTGGAAAAGGTATTTAGACAATGTCCTTGTCATCTGGCAAGGATCAGAGGACATCCTGAAAGATTTTTTCGAAGGGATCAACACTTGTGATGTGAAGTTGAGGTTCACCCATACCCACAACATAAAAGAGATGGTGTTCCTGGATATAACCATCACCAAGGAGGAAGGCGGACTAACAACTAAAACATTCTCCAAACCCACGGCAAAAAATAATCTTTTAGCCTTCGCCAGCTTTCATCCAAGAACGCTCTGGGAAAACTCCCCTATGGACAGTACCTCAGGATAAGGAGGAACTTTAGCAGTACCAACAACTAGCGCTCCAAAGCCACTGATTTATCAAAAAATCTACGTAATTGTGGCTATCCTAAACATATTCTCAAGAAGAGTTATCAAACGAGCAAGAAACCAGCCCCGCTAAGTACTCTTAGAAGATACCCCAAAGAGTGAAGAAAAGACTCCACTGACATGTTTGACAACATATAGCACAGTCTCAAATGCAATTACGAAATCCATCAACATACACTGAAAAATCCATGAAACAGGCAACAGAAAATGGGAGAAACCATTATTCTCTTTTAAAAGAACGAGAAGCCTTAGGGATTGTCTGGTAGACACCCGCCCAAGAAAACCCGATATTAACACTAGCCCCTCAGTACTGAACGCTTGGGGATTACCCAATGTAGTGGGCCACTTCCCCTTTGGCACTTGCAGTGTCTGCCACCTGACCTCTGCCTCAAACACAATTGATCTAGAGCCTAATAAAATCTGGACACAGAGAGCCCATACAAATTGCAACTCAAGCAATGTGATATATCTTATCACTTGCCCCTGTGTCTTACGATACCTTGGGATGACCACCAGGAAGATTAAACAATGGATATGTGAGCATCGGAGCAATATCCGTTGTAAGAGAAACACGCCCAAGATGATGGAGCACTTTATCCAGTCTAATCATCCCACCAAATATATCCACTGGACAGTGATTGAACAACTAAGACAGGGCAGAAACATACACGGTGCCCTCTTTAAAAAAGAACAAAGCTGGGTGTATCGTCTGGGTACCCACAAACAAGGACGTGGGGCTCAGTCTTAAAACGATGATCACCAGACACCATCCCAAATACTGCTACATGTCTGCGGCTCAATCAAGTAAACAATCACTATCACTAGCCTGCCTCCGTAAGGGGAGACAATAAGCTAAAGCAATATATACTGACCCTTTAATGGATCTACAGTTCCTGAGTATACCCTGACTGGTTGTCGAAAAACCTCATTACAACACTGTACCACAAAAAGATGATGTGACCCTAGACCCGTGCTAATACACTTCTACTGCGTGCTGTGGTAGTAATGTGCACATGCCAGAGCCAGATTATTTAGTGCTGCCCTTTGTACTAACTCTCATTTGGCTGGGTACCCGCAAGAGCACAGGTGCAGTTGAAAATGATATTTAGTGCACATACGAGAGCCAGTGGTTCTACAATAAATTAAGAGAAATAGCTCTACTCTTTTGTTTTAATTCAGATTGGGCCAGGTACCTGCGAGGGCACATGCGCAATTGACAACCGGCACACACACTCGTATTCAGTAAGTTAGCAGTACACTCCTCTTACAGCATCGATACGCATACGGAGGCATATGCACGCTGAGGCGATAATGTGATGACGTCAGCAGAGCTTCCGCTCACTAACAGCGCCTGCTACAAAAACACCTGTTGCTGGCCCTCCTTTACCTTCGGGGTCCTTGAGACGGGCACGACCTAGGCGCAACACGGGCGACAGATTTTGGAATAGTAAGTTTTCCTATTACCAACAGGGCAACATAAGGTATTTGCTAGTCTGTTGCATAGTAGTGATGCTCTATCCTCTTCTTTTACCCGTTAGCGTATGACTATAAATCAACGCCCCATGCCAGGACCCATGAAGTAAAACTTCACCACAATGAATGTAAGCCTTGTTTTAAAGCTGACGGTCACACATGCGCCCCCCCCCCTTTTTCATAGACCACAGTGTTTCACGTAAAACTTGTAAAAAATGCAAGTAGGCACATATATATTATATGTGCCGCTCCAGGTATATTTCACATACCCTACTTGATTACAATCAAGTATAAGTTTACTCTGAGCTTTATTAATCACTTTGTGGCATTAGACTTAAATAAGCCACCAACACCAACTGCATAGTAATGCCAACTGGGTCACATTTGGTTACTATTTCAGAAAAATACAAAGTCACGTCTTTCCATTTAAGGGCACATGCAACTGCATGACAAGGATGGCTATATAAGGGAGAGGTGTGGCGCCGCGGCCAGAGCGACTGACGCTGGAATCTGGGGATCAGGGTTCGATCCCCGGCTCCGGAGGCAGGTTAGCCCAGCACCATGTGACTCTGGGCAATAGCTCGCTTAATCTTCCCGACGGCCCCCAGCGCCTAGAGACCCTTACGGGTGATTGTGCGCTTTACAAATGTGGATTATTATTATTATTATCATTATATTCCTTTTGGGGAAATAACCAGGCAAACTACATGTGCATTGTCATGTCTTGTGTTTGTGTTTCTATGTTTTCCCTTCTTTCTTTACAGATTCGTAATATGCTTTCAGTAATCCTGAAGGTATAAGACTTTGAACCATGAGTAATCCGGTTCTTTCAGAGGCCATAGGTTAGGGTGCACCTTAACGCGTGCATACCGCCATGGTCCCTGATCCTGACGAAAGCCTTGCAACTAGCACGGAGAGGCTGAAACATGTAGACCCAACAGTTTAACTTTGGATGGGACTAATCAATCTACTCAGCCATAACCTCCGCCACATATTTTTAACCTGGCCTTACTTTCCACCTAATAAGATTTCTTTAGGAGTAGTAAGTGCTATTTTATTTTCACTTCATGCACCAGCACTTACACTTGCCACCGAAAAAATCTGGCTCCGCTGTAATCAGGTGTTGTAGCACAATGGAGAGGCAGTCGGCTTCTCTGGTGGGGACCCAATGATGAAGCATATCACCAACTAGGTTGGTGAGTGAGGGCTCTTTTAAAACATGAGTGACTCCTGTGGAAAGCCCTGACTTTCTAGCTTCACTCATTTGTTGTTTATTAGACACTTATGAGTACTGCCTGGTAAAATGACCAATCAAATTATAGCCAACAGTGGCCTGGTTTGGCTGTAATTATGTCCTCGATCTTGAAACTGTTCAGGCATTTAAAGATTCCCTCATCCAAAAGAATATGTGCCTGCAACTGTTTCAGATCTTGTTGCATTGTTACCAGTTGTTCACATTCAAAAGTACATTTGAGTATTGTCTGTGTAGATTTTGAATTGTAGTTGATTTTGGGAAATTAATGGGTGGGTGTGCTTTTACATTTATTTGCTCTCATGTAATTACAAGAACTTTTGGAAACATTGAGGGCCTCATTAGGATGTCTTTTGGAGTTGCCTCCGACCAACATCCCTGTGGTTTTGGAACTGACCAACCTCAGATCAGTGGTCCAAAATCGCCATTACAATGTTACCACACATGGTGCGGTCAGAAACTCCAATTTCCCTATGGGAGCTTGTGCGGCCATCAGAAACCGGCTGCAGCACAAACACCCATAGATAAATTGGAGTATCTGTAAATCCCTACACCATGTGGTCACATGGTGTGGGGATTTACAAGGGGGCAGTCGAAAAGGTGCCTTGGTAGGAAATGCCTGATATGGAAAGTGTGTCATAAACCAATATCCTAATCCTGTATGGTATTATGTGGCAATTTTGTGGCTCCTTGAGCCCATCAAAAGCCAGTCGGATTGACTGGCCGGTTTCAAAGCTGACCAACGTCATTGTAATACAGCAGTCAGATTTAAAACCTTGGATGTCAGTCGGACAACCTCCGACTGGCATTGTGGCTGACATCCACATTAGGGCCTATGTGACATTATACCTAAGTATGTGGAATACAAATATGGCATTTAGCTCTATATTTTAGAACAAATCCATCTTGTGTACTCAGAATGGCATCCGCTGCCTTTCCACTCAAAATAAACTTTTGTTTATTGCTTACTTTGCATCTGCGGCCTGATCTATATAGGCAGCACAATCCGACTCTTAAAGGAAAGGATTCAAGAACACATAAGGGCGATCAGGAATAACAATTTATTTATTTATTTATTTTTGATATTTATAGAGCGCATGCAAAGGCCCGTGGGCGTCTCGGCGCTATCCACTAGCGGTGCATTTCAACACTGAACATCCGAACAGGACTTTGACAGGCTTGAGCTTTCATGGCATCACTGAAATCACAACTGACAGTGGGGGGGGGGACAGAACACTGATGCTAAGAAAAGCTGAAGCACAATGGATCATACGCCTTCGTGCCGTGGAGAGGGGCATTAACATTACATTGCCCTGGTTGATGTTAGCAGGCGCGTGTAATGTCGTTGAATGAGAGAGTTATCAGCCGGGGGGTAAATCCGTTTAATGAGAGAGTTGAGTGACAGTGAGTAGGAGAGGCTGCAGTAATTGTCCCCGCAGACATGCTCATTTGCGTGCTCCCCCGCTTGAGGCCCAGATGCAGGCCTGTTTGATGTTAGCAGGCACGTGTTCCCCCGCTTGAGGCCCAGCTGCAGCCCTGGTTGATGTCATCAGGCGCGTGTAATTAGTGTACTGATCCGCCGCCTGAGCCCGGCTAGAGCCCTGGTTGATGGTAGCAGGTGCATGTAATTTTGTTGAATGAGAGAGTTCAGTAACAGCGCGCAGGAGAGGCTGCAGCAACGTTACTTAGCAGGCCTCTAGGTGAATGTGTTTGTCACGCCCCCAGCACACGGACACAGCAGACGATCTTCTGATTAATGTACGACCCACATGGCATGAAGGGCGGAACGTAGCACACGCCCCCAGCGTGCCCCTTGAGGCGGCGCAATTACATTCACATGGCATGAAGGCCGGACACACGCCACCAGCGTTTCTCACGCCCCCAGCGTGCCCCTTGATGTTGCACAGCAACATAATTGGCGCTTGTATGTACGACTCACTTGGCATGAAGGGCGGACACACGCCCCAACGTTTGTCACGCCCTCAGCATACGCCCACAGCCCACGATGTGATGGCCGTACCACACGCCCCCAGCTTTAGTCACGCCCTCAGCCCACGCCCACAGCACAACGCAGACACGCCCACAAGGGACTACTTTGCTGGCACGGTTCTTTTACCTTTTAAATGTATAGAGGAGTTGGCCTAACGGCTAAGGCGCTCGATCTCGGACCTGGGGATCTGGGTTCGAGTCTTGGTAACGACGCCAAACATCCTGTGATTCTGGGCAAATCACCTAGGGCCAGATGTAGGACGGCAAATACCGGTCGGTAACGGCTGATTTCGGCCGTTACTGACCGGTATTTGGATTTTCAGATGTAGGGGGCTGAAAGATTACCGATTCGGTAAATTTACACAATCGGTATTTACCGATTCTGTAAATTTACCGAATCGGTAATTTGAAATGTAGGTGGCACTGAAAACAGTTCCACAGGGCCTTAGAAATTCGTTATTTACCATCAAATACTATTTGAATTCCTGTGTACATGCACATCTGTGCATGTACACCTGTGCCATGTGGCACACATACATGCCCTCAGGGCATGTATGTGTGCCACATGGCACACAAGCCTGAATCAGGGGTGCAACAGGGTGTCAAAGTGACACCATGTCCCCCTTGTAAATTCGGTAATTTTACCGAATCGGTATTTACCGATTTGGTAATTGACATTGGTTCCAACGGGCCTCAAGGCCCATAGGAATCAATAGCAATTACCGAATCCGTAAATACGGATTCGGTAATTACCGAATGTTACAGATTCGGTAATAAAATCGGAAAAAATACCTACATAGCATTTACCGATTTGTAAATACCGAATCTGTAAAATTTGGTATTTACGAATCGGTAAATGCCTTTTACCTACATCGGGCCCCTAATCTCCCCGTGCCTAATAAAAATGAATGTGTGTCCTCATGTAACGTAGGTGGTGCTATGTAAAGCGCTCTGATATCTGATTCAGTTCGGGTCAAGTTCACGCTATATAAACTCTGCAACAAAAAAAATATGGTGGCCGTCTGCATAGCCTATGTCCTTCTGCTGCAACTGTCCTTTCCAACGCTGTATTGGGTGTTGTGATTGGTGCTGTGGTTACTGAGATTACCCGCCTCAAACGTTTGGGCTCTCTCTTTATAATATTAGTATTGATTACGACCCATAGAGGTATATACTTCCATTTACATTAGCTTTTCTCTTATCAAAGACATTTGGGTTTGTTCTCTATTTACCTTTCGAGTCACAATGTACTCAGAATTTTTCCTGTGGTTCCATCTTCTTCTCTCTATTAAGAGAATCTCTACGGACAAGACAACCTATGTACCTAAGACGTGGACATTTCTATATATTGACTGCACGTGCACATGCAAGACCATGGATAAAAGTATTTACCTGAATAGGTCTCTCAGTATTTTGGGAGGCCTCTCACCTCACAAGTTTTGAATTGATGGACCAACACCACTTTGAAACATGAGCACTGGTTGTTTTTCCTTTTTGCACAGCTTTTATTTTGGGTTGCTTGTGGTCTATCTGCACTACTTCCTTTTTTTCCGAGTAGACACACACAGGGTGCAGTCTAGAAACTTTTTAATGTTGGAATTTTCTCTTCCCATTCTTGCTCCCATATAAACTCAATGTGAATGTGTAGTTTTCCTGTTTCCTGATAGATTTTTGATGGTTTATGGACATGAACAATGAAACATTTTCTTTCTCTTAGGGCATTATTTGCCGCCTTGAAAAAGTTTCAATGAAACGAAACACTTGTCGGCTGCTGGTCCATTGCTCAAAAAGGAGGATTGTAACATCGAATTGTCTATTCCCAATCATTTCGCTACTGTGTTTTAAAGAAAATTGTAAAATCTTTGTGATATGTTTATAATAAATTGTTAAAGCTAGAACAGAGTCAAAGCATTGCTGATACTTTGAATTGGACATACATCCATAAGAATTGATATTACAGTTATATTAGAGTGCCAAGGTTGGCATATTACTATTTCATGTTTTTACTGGGTCCAAACGTTTTTTTTGGCACCTTAGGTAGTGGGGTGCAGTTAGCAGAACCTTGAGGGGCACACATACTAGGAGATAAAAACGAAATGCATTAAGAGAATAGATGTGCTACCAATTGAGCCACCACTGTCATTTGTAAATATTAACATATTATCACTCACTCGGTCTCTGTGGAAGCTGCCAAGGAAATGATTCTCCCACTTTTCTTCAATCCCCCGACCCGGGTCTCTATGGGTTCGCTGTCATCCTCCTAAAACATACCCAGCAGTTGCACCCACAGTAAAAAAGCCTTGGGTGGCCTATTGTCAGTATGTGCAAGGCGCATATGTTGCTCCTCAGCAGCCCCCCATTCCATCAAGTCCTTCAACCAACAGGTCAGCAGTGGAGCCCGCGTTCCCATCCACCCGATGGCCACCTGCCTCTTTGGCATTAGGCGGGCCAGTTGACCCAGTCCAATGACCCAGGTTTAAATGATTATCTTATGTGTTGTCATCTAGGTAAATTGTATATTCCTCGTCCTCTCCTCTACACCTGTCCCCCGCCTCTTCTTCCTCTTATTGTTTTGCCCATTCCATAGAATGTTCAAGTGAAGCTCACATTAGAATGTTGGTGTGAGTCACCTGATCGGTCAGATTTGTGATGATCCCGTCCCAATAAACGTCTTACCTCAGCTTGCATTGGAGGAATTATTTCAATAGTATGCTTTGAAATGATGATGACATGCTTTCAACTGAATGTGGTATGTTGGAATTTATATTGCATCTGATAAAATGAATACGACTAGCAACGAAATCAATGTAACTTGCTGAAAAAGAGAACACCCTGTCACTTGCTCAGATCAGGAGGAATATCATGGCAATTGACAAACTTTTTCCCAGAAATAGAATATAAATATAAAATGTGCACAAATCACTGAAAACACAATTATGCTTGAAAAAAAAACTGGCAACCACAAAAACTAATCCTCTTGGATGCAATGCCCTATGCCTTAATGGTACATGGGCTTTCGGTGGTGTGCGACAGGGATACATCAAATGCACAACAGGTGCCAATCAAGACTACACAAATGCTTTTCAGACCTCATATCATACACACTAGCAAAAGGAACCAACAAGGAGGAAGTACACATCAACCATTTCTTCATGTTGAATGCAAAACATAGTCATGTCCACCTACTCCTAGGGCACTAGAACAAAGGGAAAGAGGCCCAACACCAAGAGCCATTGCCATTCCCAAAGAGAAGTCCCAGTCTCATCATGAGATGACTATGAATACTCTTGAAATGTTCACAATCACTCATCTGATTGATTGGAAATACGAAGAATTAAACACTTGCTGACTGCTAAGGGTATCCAATAGGACCCAATTTACCTGATCAAAATACTGTTTTGTCATATTTAAAAATGAGAAGAAACCAGTTGATGGCATTTGTTATTGGTGAAGCGTGATTATTTAAGAATGTTTCGCTCGATCAATTCCTCCTCACTGGGTGTGATACTAATATCTACTTAAGAAATATGACTAACAGAGTGTCTCGTGAGATACGTGAACATTTGAACTGCATCTTAAATGCATGCAAAAGTGTCACAAACTGGTTTGAGGTTAAGTCATTTAGGACAGAGCGAGAAACCTACTAATGTGCTATGACAATAATATGAAAAGTAATAATGCAGTTTGTAGTTTTTTAGCAAATATGTTCATGAAAATGCTTAAGTAAAATGATTTCTGCTTATATTTTCTCCAACATGTAAATCTAAGAGAAAGTGCTCGCTTGTTAATTAAGGAATCATTATCAGGTTAGGCTTATAATTATAATAAAATGTTGTTCTTATATTATTTCTTATGCATCTTTATTTCTATAAAAATGTTTTCAATATTAGCATGTTTATTCATTAGAAAACAATGATTTAGTGGCTTTCCATTGTAGGTCTAAAAATATTTCTTTTATCCTTGATTATTTCCTTCGAATAGACTAGAAAATGTATTGTATTTGAGTCAGAGAACGATCTTACCACTATCGCACCATGGATTTTTGACCAATAGAAATCATGCAACAGCGCAAAAGTTACTTTGTGGGCAGGAACTGTGAATGTTTGGAAGTATAATTACCCAGTGGGAAAAGGGCGGGTGCAGCTATTTTCCTTGCAAATCCTGGGTTTTACATGCTGTCTGCCTGAACTCTGATTTCCCTGAACTGAACTCCCCTGATTGTCTTCTGCATATTACCGGCTGGTGAAGTCGAGCAGATCAAACCTTTTGAGGCAGAAGAGGTATTCCAGCATTGTACTGGGTCCATTCTCGTGTCCTGATCCTGAAAAATGTACAACTACATCTTTGGTTTGTAGGATTCTCAATTGCATACTGTAATTGCAATGTGTTTTTTTCTCTCCCTCTCACCTTTTTTGCCAGGTACTCAATTTGTGATGTATTTGCTCTGAACTGCAATATTTTATGATTTTTACCTGTATCCAAATGAATAACCATTATTATATGATTCTAATGTGCTTTTGGGCTTTGGCCATTCATCTTGAAGTTTTATAAAGGTATCTTGATAACTATTCCATGTGTTTGTCCTTACTTATTGATGATTTATTTATATTGTATGAATATTGTTATTAGTTTAGCACTTCTTTATTACAGGCTCTCCGTCTCTAGTTATCTGAGTCCCTCTTAGCTCATACAAAGATTTGTCGGAAGACCTTATGGCTATGTTTTATTGTAGAATTTCTATGGGCTGAACTCTGTGTTATTGTGAATTGTGTGTAGTTGTGAATAGAGGTTTACAATGTGGTGTGAAACTCATGTTGGAGCCCACACAAAAATGTACACCGCTTCCCCTGAATCATTATGAATGAGCATGTGCAATATGATTCCTAATGAAGTCACATGTGGGGATGAAAAGCCTCACCTGATCTGTCATTGTCTGTTTTAAAAGGAAGAAATAAAGAATAAAGTTTGATTGTGTCTTTTATAACCAGCAGCATCCGAGTCTCCTTATAAGAATTGAATTGGATGTTTGAGTGCTTACACTTTGTCTGATTATACCTGATTGAACTGCTACTGTCCTGCCTGCACTCATGAGACTACCGGTGTGCGGCCCTTCCTTGCAGACAGCAGTGGGCAGGCGATGGTCCACCCTACATTTTCAAAGAACTGATGCAGGTAATTGCTCTTCTCAGAACATTCTCACAGCTCAATGTCTTCCCCATGGGCTGGGCTACCAGTGGACTGTCCCCGCAGAGCCTGTAATGAAGGCCTTAGTGCAATAGACTACAACATAACGTTTCATTCTCATAACACTCAAAATATATGTGTTTGCAATGCATGGTTTTCTGTGTATGTGATGCATAGTTGCTTAATGGTTCAACTCATTATATACAAGGAAACAGACGTAAGTATTTTGCTGCACATTGTGCTACTGCCAAGGAAACAGGTATGCCTCAATTACGAGTGCCTTGGATTTTCACGAGCAATTACTAGTTTAGCAAAGCTTACTGTACATTTTAACTACTAGGTTCCATAGTCTGGACACCCTGGGTACACCTGCCAAAATTTACCAGGGATTAAAAGATCTGCAAAATATTGGAACATTTGAATATTATCGTGGTAAGCCCCAATATCCACATGCTATGCCCAATTTCTTGGGAAAACGCAGTCTTAATTAGTTTTTTCACATCTCATATATTCCAAACCCTTCAGTGTCTGATTAAATCAGATGCATAAATATTGCATCCCACAAGGTCAATCAGTACATGTATAATCAATAAAGCTTTTTAAATCTAACAACATTGTCATTAGGCTTTGGATACAGTACAGCTTCAGTGCGTATTCTTCAATTCTTTCAGTGATTTGTATTCAGTTTTGATGTATTCGTCCGTTTGAAATTCTGTACAAAGAGTTAGTTTCAGGAAGAAAGCGATGCAGATTCCACTGTCTCTATTAGGTGAGAAGTTCTCTATTCCATTTCTTACCATCGAGGCAATTAAGGTAATGAAAGTTAATGTGACATTGTAAAGTATCGCAATGCATGTGAGTAAACAAACATTATATGAATCACACAATGACAAGCTATGTCCTTCATTTCTGGAAAGTTCGCTGGATCTCTCCATCCAGCCTGTATTTAGCTGTCTGTAAATGCTCTAATACATCACAGTTTAGGCTCAATATATTACGAGATGCATGGTGAGCAATTCAAGGTCTTACATGAAGCATTAAGCTTCGCTAAAATTATAAATATAGCACCTGAGAAGACAGCCATAAAAAAATCATGAATTTTGGTAAAATATAATGTGTGTGGTTATGGATGGTGTCGTCCTTAAATGGTTTACCTCTTATTCAAATCACCCCTCCCTATTGTACAAATTGGGAATGCAGTCTCAGATCCAGTAAGCCAGTAACAAGGGGTCCAACAAGGTCCTATTCTCTCCCCAGCTCTTTTCAGCCTCTACCTCAAACCCCTCTGTACAATCCTCGGGCACTCAGGAGTCATTGATGAAACTAAAATTTACCGGAGTGTCTCATACCTGGAAGACTGCACCAACTTATCTAACTGCGTGAAAAGAAATCAAACGTGGATGTCAAACAACCACCTCAAAGTAAACCCAGGGAAATCAAAATGTCTTCTCATCTCTCCAGAGAAAGCTAACCAGCAGATCAAAGACTGGATGAATCTCCTCCCAGACATGAGTGACTGCCTTTCAATTATTCAGAATGCCAAAATCTGGATCCTCATTCCTGCACATAACCTTAAATCTGTTGTCCAGGCACTTGTGCTCGCCAGACTTGACTAGGAAATTTCACTCCCTTTCTGGAATCCCAAAATTCACCGAGGTCCTCTCAGAGCAGTCCTACATGGAGCACCCCACTTTGTCACATGACACAAGAAATTCAACCATATATCTTCCATTCTACACTCCCTTTGGTAGCTTCCCTTAGGAGTGAGAACTACATTTAAAACTGCCGTTATCACTCCTAAAGCTCTGCACTCCTCTTTGCCCTCATACCTCTCAGAGAAAATGAAAATCATGTGCCAGCTAAGATTCACAAAACACTAAATTGCTTATCCTCACACCCCTCAACTTCAATCATGGGTGATACATGAACCAATCCTTCTCCGGAAGTGCCACAAGATTATGGAACTGTTTCCTGGCAAGCCTCCTCCTGACCACGGCATGCCACCTTCAAAAAAGACAAAGCTCTTCTCTTCGAATGACATATGGCCTAACCTGCCCCTACCTCCTCATGCACCTGCCAAGTGCAGACTAACGTCAAACAACATGAAGAATTGTCCATCTCATGATACTGTCCCACCTGCCTGTCATTGCTATGTTTACAGTGAATACGTGTGAAGCGCTTTACCTCTTGGAGAGGCTACCCTGGTGTTCTCTCCACCTTTAATGTTGCAAGTATATTTTGTATTTGTTATTGATATGTTCTGCTTTATTGTACAGTGCTCTTATGCTTATGGACCATGTCTGTGCTACTTTAAATCAAAATCACAAAAATAAAATAAATATGTAGCTAGGTGATGAAAACAGCTTGGCATTGGCAGTGTTGGAATTTGTCAGGGGTTAGGAATATATCATGATTTAATTCAACAGCACCTGCTCTTTGGGGCTGTTAATGTCTGCCTTCCACTCAATTCAACCAGGATTGGTTTGCAACCAGCTCTGGCTCATCCATTCCTCTCTATCATACAGAAATTCTAATTGCTTCATGTACCAGTCAGGAAATTCACCTAGGCTGTGGATCACTAGTGTGACCTTTGATTGATAGGTTTGCTCATGATTTCGTATTAAGTGTAATTGTGACTTCACACATTCATTACGGTTCAGAATATGAGTGGCTGGGTATAAATGTTTCATTTTCCACAGCCAAAATCTTTGCTTGAAACTCCACGGAAAACTGTGGATAATCAGCACACACAAAAAACACAATTTGTTTTTTGTTATTCCCCATATTTCCCCAGCACCCATAATAGCTAACAGTAAGGGAAATAACGAGGATCTTAATAGGCCACTTGTAATGAGGATTCAGATAGGAATTATGAAAGCAGAGAGCCCTGTGGATCTCCATGTAGTTATTCATGGCTGGTGACAGGGAGCAAAATCGTCCTAATACAACACTGGTTTAAAAACAAGCTGGCCTAAGCAACTGCTGGTCACTTCAGCCTTCTAATATTTTGAAGACATTTGACATCATGGTTTCTACCAATTAGCTACTCCAGAATCCTACCCACACCCTCATAAACTGAAGACCAACAACAACACAAAGGTGGTCCATCCTACAACAGCATGGACCCTAGAATCTGTGCTCAGGCTCTGCCTCTAAAGCACCAAGGGACTAGACAAGTGGCATGTTTGGGAGGTCTATGCCATATGACTGCAAGTGGAGCTATCATTTTTCAAGAAAAGCAGTTCCCATGAGAAAGACAGCCATCTTGGACACATCCCCAGGCTTCCCTTCCCTACTTGCTTGTGAAGATTCTTTTGTATCTATTGTTCAGAAGGCCCACATCTCCAAATCTCAGCAAAGAAGCGTCCAAATTCCCTTCATTCACAGAAAGCATCCATGCCTCAGAGGACAAAAATAGAAAAAATATAGAGGAACAACAGGTCCATATCTGTGATTTGGACCCCTAACACTGAACTACACTTCTCTTACCAACAGCTGAAGTTTTGCTTCCTCATCTCGAATGTTCAGCTGTACCTGTAAAGGATGGGTAAACAGGATTGATGTAGGTACCATGCTAGCTAGCACAGAAAGACTAAACAAACTAAATGCTGGTACACTCATGGACCCTAATGAAGTAAGTCAATCAACTTTATTTGATCTTAGACATTTGCCCCCACATGCATCAAGTTAGGCTTTTGTGATTCCTTACTTGCGAATATTAAGGAATAGCAAAACCCTATGCATGTAGGAATACCTAAAACAATACTGATTTCTACACATTCCTAAATTGCGACTCGCAAATTGCGAGTTGCAATTAAGGAATGGCTTCCCATTCATTCCTATGGGCGTGTAGACCCATAGGAATGAATGGGAATTTCATGCGCAATTTGTGAGTACCCATTAGACACTCTAAAATTGCGCATGCAATTGCAAGGGTGCAAGGGTGTCAAAAGGAAACTCTCCTGAGCCCCTGAAATTGTAATGCAAACCCATGCTGGGCAAACACATGCCCCAAGGGCATGTGTGTGTGTACCAGCGCGACGGGCAGCGGACAAGAGACTGCCCAGTGGGCGGGGATAGGTTTTGTACCCCTGACCCCTGACCCCCACCCATGACCGGAAGTGATGCGGCCGACAGACCCTTGTGGTCTATCGCCTAGGGCACCTGGGGCGCCAACCTCTGTGCCTTCCTGTGGCACTAAGGCGGCCGCCCTGTTGGAGGGTCCCCTTCGGGGACCCCTTGGCAGCCTTGGCATAGTGGCAATATCGGCAACATTCACCAGTTCTCATACAGCAACATACATGAATAAACCATACAACTCCTTCTTAGAGGAGAAATGTGCTGCAGGTTTATTTGCATACCAATATGCCAACATGGTGGGTTATCTTACAGGCGATCCCAGGACAGGCCCGCCCCTATGCCGCCTGCCCGCCTGATGAGCCAAATTGCACCGTGGCCGTCGCCAAACGGTGATTACCAATCAGTGGACCGCCAGTCCACTCCCTTGCTCACGCCCTCCAAAGGTGGGCGGAGCCTTCCAGGCAGCCCCTGGTTGTTCAGGCCCACAACCGCCCATAGGAGTAGCGGGGCACCGTAGTTCTTCCAGGGGACATGCTAAGACATCCCTGGGTATCCTTGGCTTAGCACCCTTGTTGTGCTGCTGCAATATAGTACCCTTCTGTACCTTGCAGACTCTGGATCGCCCTGTAACTCCTCCACAGCTCTGGGGGTGGCCACCGTCACTCCCAGGACCCCCCACCCAAGCTGAAATTCCTATCTACATCTTGTCGCTCCCAAGGCCTCCCCAAGGTCCAGCAGAAATAAGTCCATGCCTACCCCTGAGAGGTGAACTCCATCCGCCTCCCAGCATCCAGTAGACTTGCCATGAAGTAACCCATGTCTGATGAAGCCTAATCCCCTTTGCTCTGCGAATTTACACATGGCGCTGTTCACTCTTCTGCGCGAGATCTCCATGGCGTCTCCAGATCGGGCCCCATGCCATACTAAGTGAGGTAAAATTTCCGACCACAACAGTTCGCATGTCCCCAGCTGCGTGCTCAAATGACACATGGTGTCCCTCATCACATGTAGCAGTCCTCTCCTCCCCAATGTAGTCAGGTCATTCCCTCCAAGGTGTATGACCAGAATATGGGGTGGAGCGATCCCCCTCCCAAGTCTCTGCTGTAGCTTCCTCATAAGCTCGTTTCAGCGCATACCTGGGTAACCTAGCCACGTTATCTCGGTGGCGGAGAAGCCATGCCGCCACTCTCCGATCTCTGCCCACCGTGCCACTCTGACAATGCTTGAATGGCCAACTACCTAGACCTTAGTTCCTGTAAAGTGATGTTGTTTTTGAAAACCATATTTATTGCAACGTATCCACACTATAAGTCTACAATTGCACAACACAACACATCACTGCAATCTTACATGGCCGACCGGCCAGAACTGTACTCTTTTATATACAAAAATTGTCGGTTGTTCCAAGATGGCAGCCTAAGACCGATCGCGTCGGAGGAGGAGCGGAGCCCGTGCCTCTTTGCGGATCGTACCCTGAGTGTAGACCTGGGCTTGCCGACCTGGTTTCCACAGCGCGAGGCAGCAGAGGACCGGCGACCCCCAGCGGGTGAGTACTAGCACTGCCACGGAAGGACGAGCGCGCTGTGGTGCAGCTGCAGTGAGTGTGGAGCCAGGTCGACAGGGCTCGTGACCCTGGTTGGAATGCGACACCACTGGCCCCAATGTCGGAGAGTGCACACACGGCTCCCGTAGGAGGAGAGGGCCCCTAATGTGGTCGAAGAGTTGCACATACACTGGCTGGGCCCTGCGAGTTCTTTGCCTGCCTCGTGATACTTGGCTACGGCACAAGTTCTTTCTTCAGCTTCCAAACTTGGAGGGGCGTTCCCACCAATGCAGCCACTAATCAGGCAGCGGGATCTCCAGATGTCTGAAATGTCTTCACTTGTCCTAAAAACCAACATGAAGAAGAACTATTTCTTGGTCAGGAATGGAATAAAATCTCGATGATATCATAGACATAGCATAGATCATAGACATTTGTTTCAACACCGGGGCTGCCTGGACTCAAAATGACACCCGAGAGACTTCGCGGCTGAGACTGACCGGAGAGGTGATACAGCCCACTACGCGAGGACACCGCAATGGAGCTCGGGAGGAAGGCTGTGAGATCCTCTTGAGCCGCCTGATGTCTCCCATTCGACCCCCCCTATAATGACCTAGACCGGTCAGAGGCAAGGCAGGAGGTCATCGCCTGACCTAAGGTGGCCGCCGGAATGCCCGGTCTACACCCAGCTTGAAGCAATCTCCCTCCCCACTGATATCTTTGGAGTGAGGCCTCCCAGCGCCTGCCAGATGGACTGAGTTCCTGAGGTGCAATCCATCACCCGTGCATTGAGTACCCACGGGGAAGTGGGGTGTGGACTACGCTTGCCCGGAAGTGACTACTAAGGGAGAGGCCACACACGATTTTCTGAGCTGGGGAACCGCACAGACAACAGACAGTGCACTACACTGGACCATCAGGTGACACCGGCTCCACGCAACATAAAGGGGAAACTAAAGTTCTCACAGAACGCAACGGGACCAGAAACCACACCGGAAAACCTACCCAATACCCACGCCTCCTCAAGACACCAGCGTCCCCCTCGGACCCATAGTGGTCCTCTACCACGTTGTGCTACTACTATTGGTCATCGACCAGTCCTCAAGCATATCCCCCATCCGGTTCACCCATCAAGACATTGAATTTGCGAACTTGCCGCCGACCGTTGAGACCTAGCAGTTTGGCCGATGCCCGGTAGAGCTACCTTGATAGGTATAGAGGAGATGTGCTGTGGACTTCCCCCTCGGTCGTCACCTACCCAGCCGGACTTTGGACAGACTTTCCTTCGTCTCTCCACTGTATCTCCCTCCTCCCGCTCTACTCCTCTCCACTTTCCTGCTACTGACCTCTGCCCTCTCCTGTCCTGGCCCTTAGTCCCCACCCTGCTTATCTGTGAATTTTCCCTCGTCATTTGAGACCTAACTATTTTGTCTGATGCCTAATGGATTCCCTCCTTGGACGTCACTTACCCAGTCGGTCTTTAGTCGGACTTCCTTTCGTCTCTCCTGTCGTCTCTTCCCGCATCCTCCCTCTATTATATCTCTCCTTCTCTCCTCTCTCAATGTATTGAGACTGAACTATTTTGTCTGATGCCCGATGGAGCTACCTGGTTTAGCTATAGAGGAGATGGGCCGTGGACTCCCTCCTTGGTCATCACCTACCCAGTCGGCCTTTAGACAGACTTCTTTTCGTCTCTCCTTGTTGTCTCTTCCCCTATCCTCCCTTTCTCACCTTCCCTGCCCCCTCCCCTCTATGTTCCATTTATTTTGCCCTCCATGTTCTTTAAATGTTTTCCCATTGAGACCTAGCTATTTGGCCAATGCCCATTGGAGCTACCTGATAGCTATAGAGGAGATGGGTTTTGGGACTTCCCCCTCGACCGTCACCTACCCAGCTGGACTTTGGGCAGACTTTCCTCCGTCTTTCTCCTGTATCTTTCTCCTACCCCTTTACCCTTACCCCCTTCCCCTCTACACTTCACTTATCTCGTCTTCTGTGCTGTTGTTATTGTTTGTCTAGTAACTGATGTCAATTGGAACTGATGTAATCTTGTAATTTTGTGGAACCTTATGTAAAGCGCTCTGATACCTCCGGATCTAGCCAGCGCTATATAAAGCTCTTAAAATAAATAAAAATAAATAAATAAATAAATAAAAAACATGAAACTTTGAAAAGTGCACTTTAGTGCATTTTTCAATGATTTCGTAAATTATCGTCCACTTTCATTTGGCGGTAATTTGTGACCCCTAATAGCAAAATCGTTATTTTAAATTGCATCATGCATTGAATTTATGAAATCGCAATTTGCGATTGCTTAAATGCAATCACAATTTAAGTAATCGCAAATTCTGCGATTCCTTAAATTGCGCCAACCGCTCCAATATGGGATGTGCTTAAATCATGCTTTTCCACAGCGGGTTTTCCGCCGTGGAAAAGCATGGGGGGGTGCACATAGGGGGTACCTATGGTACCCCCTTGGTACCCCCTTGCATTTGTATGCAGATATCGGTAGGCACCGCATGGTGCCTGCCGCTTTCTGCATACAAATGCAAAGTATGCATTTTTACCATTGCGGCGGGTGCAGCTTGAAGCCGCACCCGCCGCAATGGTAAAAATAGAGGATGTGACTGCCAGGGTGGCGGTCACATCCTAATAGGACAGGAGGGAACTCCGCAGGCCATGCAGAGGTTCCCTCCTCCTCTATGGTTGCGGACGGACTCAAGTCCGTCCGCGATCATAATGGGCCCCTAAATCTTTCGATAAAAAAGAAAAACACTATATTAAAACATAGCAAATTCATTCAATATATAATAAAATGTGCAAGACAGTACCAAAACAGGTTGGGTTTGCACCTAGCGAATCAATCAACCTACTAACTGCTAAGACCAGCTACATGGAAGTAATACCTGATAAAAAATCCTGAGGTAAAGGGGCACCCAATAAAAACATACTTGATTCATTCTGCCGTCGGTACCATGCAAGCTGGCACAGAAAGACTAGACAAACTAAATGCTGGTACACTAATGGACCATAATGAAGTCAGTTATCAAACATGATAACAAGCTATGACGTGAGTGCAAAAGGAGAGTAGTGTCAAACAGACACTATGGACTGGGGAGCTCTGTTTAAGCATAAATGTAAATGCAGTAGAAAATACTCTCAAAATGCTTGATGTAAAAATGTAATTTGATGCATACAAAGAAATGTGTTTACTTGCTGGACCATTAGCATATTCAGTGTTCTTACAAGTTGTGTGCTCAATGTTGATTGGTCAAGGGAACTGAATGTCAGCTACATGGTGTTTCACTGTATGTCTAATGAGCAAGTACTAACAACAGAGGATGTGCGCACAGTCCATGAAAAGCAGTGCATGTTAACATGTTGTACAAACAGACTGGTCAGAACCGGCACAACCTTAGTAACAGTATATCTACTGGGAAGCCTGAAGCTACGTAGATGACATCAAGCAACACATCTTTCTCACTCTCTCCATTCTGTTCCCTTTTGCTCCGGCCGCATACATTCACTATTGTGTAATCTATCTGCTGATCAAAATAGATGAGGAATCTACATAATTCCATCAGGGTCAGTGACTCTTGCTAACAGGTTAGTGACTGTCTTTGAACACCAACCACCCCAATCAACCTTCCCAGCCTGCTAACTTCATCAACCAAAGACTACCAACTGACAGAGTGGAACCCTCTATCCATAAAGGACTCTGCAGTAATAATGAAGACAGTCCACTCAGGGGTGCCCACAAACCCCTCCCCTACCCATATCTACACCCTGGGAAGAGTACAATCACTGCGGCACTCACCTTCATCATCGACACGTCCCTCAAAACAGCCACTTTTCCAGATAGCTGGAAACACTGCAAAGTCACCGCCCTCCTCGACAAAATGACTCATCTCACTGCACCCCTTGACAGCCACAGTCATTGAGAAGACCATCAAGAGACAACTCTCTGACTACCTAGAATGCCACAAACTACTGGATGACTCACAATCCGGAATCCGGAACAACCACAGCACCGAAGCAGCCCTCATCGCTGCCACACATAACATACTCACCACCCTCGACTGTGGACAGACCACCACCCTCATCCTCCTTGACCTCTCAGCTGTTTTCGACACTGTCACCAATCACACACTCATCACCAGACTACACACAGTGAGAATACAAGGACCAGCACTCAAATGGATAGCTTCCCTCCTCTCTGGAAGAACTCAAGTCAGTCTCACAACATTCAAATCAAAACCGAAGGACCTCATCTGCAAGTCCCACAGGGATCATCACTCAGCTCCACACCTTTCAACATGTACATGACTCCTCTGGCTAACATCATCAGATCCCACATAATCAACATCATCTCCTATGTTGACCACACCCAGCTCATTTTTTCACTCTCAGAAGACAGTACTACTACCAAGACAAACTTCAAACAATGCATGACCAGCATGGTCAACTGGACAAAAGAGAACTACCTCAAGCGCAATACTGACACAGCTGAAGTACTGATCTTTGAGAACAAGAGCTCACCTTCTCTGATCAGCAGTGTGAAGAGCTCACCACCGTCTTTGTTAGGAAGACATTTGTAAGTGCTTACCCATGGCCCAAGTCGGCTCTCTAGAGGTATCTTGCAACCCCAACAATGTCACAATAGAGGCTTTTCCTCCGATCCCTCCAGATCAATTACTTGTTCCATGCTCCAAAATCAAGTCAGGCTCTCCGGCCGATCCACTGAAACCTGACCATTTTCGGAAGATTATACCTACTATCTTGCTTCTCTTAGGACAGGTGATCAATGGGTCTCTCAATACAGGCGTCATGCCTACAGCTCGGAAACAGGCCAGGGTGATACCACTGCATAAAAAACCTTCCTTAGATCCAAAAAAGCCAGAAAACTTTCACACGATCTCTCTTCTACCTTGGGCAGCAATGATCACAGTGGCTTATATCAACTCCCTCCTTACGGACTACCTGCACTCCAACAACAGATTGCTTTCGCCCTGGCCACAGCACAGAGTTGGCGCTCCTGGCTGTGACAGAACATCTTTGGACAACTTTGGATGTAGGACAGCCGTCGGCACTGATCCTCTTGCATCTCAGTGCTGCGTTTGATACAGTGTCCCATGTCATTCTGTAGCGACGCCTGGAGGAGGCTGGAATTGTAGGCTCTGCCCTTAAGTGGCTCACCTCCTTCCTTGCTGATAGGATATTTCAGGTGATAACCCCCCTTCACCTCTGGCATCTTTCCCCTCAAGCAAGGGGTGACACAGGGCTCGTCCCTGAGCCCTCTGCTTTTCAACCTATACATACAACCTCTGGCTGTATTAGACAAGAGCAGAAGGATGACGATGGTCTCCTACGCTGACGACACACAGCTGGTGGTGGCTCTCTCAAGCAACTCTAAGCAGGACGCTCTTAAGTTTCAAAGCGATCTTGCGGCAGTCGCGGAGTGGATAACCACCAACTGTCTCCAACTAAATGCTAACAAGTCAGAGGTGTTGCTGGGGGGAAAGACCATGGTCTATGGAATGAGCTCTGGTGGCCCAATAGCCTAGGCACTGCCCCCTCCCCCAAGCAGGAAGTGAAGAACTTAGGGGTTTGGATGGATGCATCCCTCAACTTCCAGACCCAAACTAAAAAGGTGACTGGAACCTGATTTGGGCCGTTGCAATGACTCTAACCCATCCTGGGCTTTTTCGATGCCCCTACTAGGCAGATTATCATTCTGGCCTTGATTATCTCAACTTCCTAACACCACATACCCCGACTCGTCAATTGAGATCTTATGGGGAGGGTTTAGTGCAGGTTCCCAAAATCAGAAGAGCAAGAATGGGAGGGCGGTGCTTCCGGTTCCAGGCAGCCCGACTGTGGAACAGCCTACCCCTCAGGATCCATGTGGAAACCTCGGAGGTGGTTTTCCGCAAAGAGTTGAAAACACACTTATTTCCCAGGGGATAGGCCTAGTGAGGTTACAGGTGTGGGAGGACATGATGGCGTAGGAAGCTGGGGGGCCAACACTTTAGCGCGGGGACAAACTGGTCAGTGTAACCAGGCGCTTTACAAGCTTAGTTTATTATTTATTTATTTAATATGTCTCGACGTGATTATGCTAGCTCACTGTATTTGGGTGCAAACAAGACCGAAATACATAATCTACAGAGGGTACTGAATGCAGCTGCAAGATCTTTCCTCGGTTTGCGCAGAGCCTGCTCTGTGACAAACGCCATAAGCGGTCTCAACTGGTTGCCTGTGGCCAGGTGGATTGAGTTCAAGGCTCTCTGTATAGCCTTCAAAGCCCTGAAATTGCCTCTCCTGATATTTTGGCCAACTTGCTTTTACCCTACGTTCCCCCCGCCAGCTCCCTCCATGGGACAACACCTGGTGGTGGTTCCCCGGGTTCACGCCGGAGGTTGCTCTTTCCGGTACAGAGCCGCCATCCTTTGGAACACGCTGCCTGCCTATATTTGTAAGCTTAACAAATACCTTGAATTTAGGAAAGCCATAAAAACCTTTCTCTTTCCCACTCTGTAGGCCTTCCCTGGGGCCCCTCTTTGATCCTGTCCACCTCATAGTTGTCAGCGCCAGGACGCATCTTTGCTGGGGCAGCTGTTGTGCTTTACAAAACCCATTAACATTAACATTAACCTTGGAACTCCACATAATGACCCAACAAACTTGCACCCACAGCCACCCAATCGACCACACTAGGAACCTAGGACTCATCCTGGACACCAACCTCACTATGATGTCCGAGGTCAATGTCATCACCACCGCATGCCTCCAAAGCTTCTGCATGCTGTGTAAAGTCTTCAAGGTGCTCCCATTGAACACCAGATGTACCATTATGCAGGCCCTAATCACAAGCAAATTGGACTACAGCAATACACACTACACCTGCATCCCCACTCATCTTCTTCATAGACTTCAAATGATCCATAGCGCCACAGCCAAACTCGTCCTCAACCTCCAGTAGCAATCCCACACCACACCACTCTGCAAACAGCTCCACTGGCTCCCCATCCAAGAGCACTGCCAGTTCAAACTTCTCACACCTGTGTTCAAGTCACTACACTACACAGGACATACCTCAATCATCAGCTTCACTTCCACCAACCCACCAGACAATTTCACTCAGCATCACTCTCACTTGCACACACAACCCGCATCCACAGAACCAGAACAGGAGGTCGATCATTCTCCTACCAAACCACCGAAACCTGAAACAACCTCACTCAACAGATCAGGGCCTCCTCTTCACTTCTTGAATTCCGCAAGAAGATGAGGACCTGGATTTTAAATTGGTCTTCTTGTAGGACCACCGAGATTGCCTGTACTCATGCTCAGACTTATCACACACCTATTCTCACCTACTCAGCTACTGGATACCGTCATGGTTGAAATGCAGCGCTCTATAAATCCACCTTATATTATTTTCAAGTTAAGTGTGGAGTGGTCTTCAATAACAAAAACATGAGGTAGTGTAAGTGAAACCTCTATTGCAAGATGTGCACTGATAATACCTTGGCAGCTGTCAACCACTCCCATAAATCTTTTTCCTGTCCCAGGTCAAAAGCAGCAACTAATTGTACATGGACCTAGTAAGTCATTTTAGCATAGTGTGTGTTTTAACAGTCCTCTAAAAACCTTTTCACAGGTTAACTTTGGTAACACACAACAGTCTGAAACCGGTCCAGGAACTGGGATTTACAATCAATAATTAGCAGTTGATTTCACAAAATTCTGTCTATTTTGAAAGTTTATCCTCTGAAATCTTGACATGGTAAAGGAGGTGAGTTATGGGAATTCAAAAGGGAGGAGACTGGCAAGACCCGGTAAGCAACCACAAACTCACAAGTTTATGGGCATTGACAAAGATTTTTCAGGTAGTTTCCTAATCTGAAAACAGTCTTAGATGTATTGCAAAGGGCACAACTAAATGAGTTGCAGGGTGAAAAAGAGAGGAGTAATATTCCTAGAACGTTAGGCGATGTCACTAAAAACACAGTACAAATGTATTTGAGCTTGATATACTTAAGCATTTGAGTACTCATAAAACTAGTAACTGTCACACATTTTAAGACAATCGATAATATAACTCATTACTATTAAACTTTGAGGCCACACTTTTTAGATCCTGTAAGACTACTTATTTCTGTGAACTACAATGACATTAAAGACATATGTCACTTGAAGAGAAATAAAGCAGTGGCACTTTCACTGGCTTGGGAACATGATGGTAACAGATGGTAAATTTAATAGAGGAAACTAATCACACACACTTCCATCAGCCTCATAAATTGACACCAATTACTCTATACAATATTATTTGCAAACTAGAAACTGGACCAACAGTAATCCCGAGTGAAAGAGAAACTCCCATGAAATCAAGAAGACAGGAAAAAACATATTTAGAGGGTAGATACCTTTTTTGAATATGGATCATGTCTCCATGGTCATAGGGGATGGACCATTTAATTTAGATATGTTATGCCTTACAGAAACTTGGCTTCATGATAGTGTGGACAGCATTCTAGATTACCCTGTTCAACCCAATTAAATGAATAGGAAAAACTGTTTCAATAAGTGGCAGTATGAGTTGCAATCATCTTTAAAAAATATGTTTGATATTAGAGCAGCCTATTTTCAATGCTCTTTTATTGGAGGCTCTTTATATAGTTAAGTCAGATGTGGCTTGTTAGCTTTTAATATTCTTTTTATCTATCACCCCCCTCAAACTAGTTCAAAAACATGGAAAGGTTATATATTAATATTGGCGATTTTTATCTTAACGACTACCAGGTTTTAGCATTCAGAGATTTTAATCTTTGTCTAGAATAACCTCAAGGTCTGGTGAGGGAATTAATAATAGCTGTGACTGATTGTAAATTGTGTCTGCTTAACCATAACCCTACTCATATCTCAAATAATCTTTAGATGCCATCTTTGTGTCCTCAACCTTGACTTGTTCTACTAAGGAATATATCCATCTACCCTGGTCAGATCATCTGCCAGTACCTCTTATTAATAATTTCAACTGCCACCCCAAAGCTAAATTTCCCAAAACTTTGATTACTTATTCACATTGGAAAAAACTCTTCCTAAATATGTATTTGTTGTTAGCCTCTTCGACCTCACTGGAGTCGCATCAGAAATCAAACAAGGATAGCAATGATCTTCTAAACATGTCCAGCAATACAATTTCTAATTGTTTAGATTCAATTCTGCCTGCAAAAATGATACATTTTTCCAATAGCTGCAAATGGGTCAGTTCAGATCTAGCTGCATTAAAATAGACCCTGGAGATCCAACTATAAACCTGCTTCTAATTTGTCATACCTGCTCTTTATCCAAATGTGAGTATTACTCCTCATGAATTAAAAAATGCATCTAATTTAGCGGTCATTAAGGACTTAGCTGCATCTCTACCTATGCAATAAATGGATTCTCTACAGATGTTATGCAACCAGCTCGCATCTCACTTTATAGACAAGACTTAATCCAATTATATTTGAAATTGAAGATTACGTTGACTCTGTTAATGCCCTTAGGTGTACAGATGATATACTGCCACAACCTCCAGAATCCTTTTGTTTCAGACGAGTAACTGACAATGAAGTCAGTAACCTGTTTTAAACTGCCAATGAATATGGGTCTTCCACTGAGAGCTGCCTACAATAATGAAGCTTCTTTGCCCTTTCCCTTTTTAAAATTGCTGATCTAGTCTTTTTGTTCTTGAAAGTTACAATTGTTAGACAACTTCAGAATTTTTTTTTATTTGGCTGTGGATAATTCCCCGCCACTATCATTCCATTTCCATAAAACCATACTTAGCTAAACAGATGGTAACATTGGCATTTAGTCAACTTCAGACTTCCTCAAACCTGAAAAGGTTTTTAATTAATTCTAAGCAGGTTTTAGATCAAGTCTAAGTCAAGAGTTCTTAGTAACTTCATTGTTAATGATATACATCCTCCACTGACAATGTCAAGGTCCAGGTTGATCGCCCTCAAATTCATCTTCCAACGTCAATGTCGAGCGACAGTGAAGAAGATGGAAGTGCTATTATGGTGTCAACCTGTGAACGATGTGAACACGTGGGTTTGGCTTCATGCAGAGAAGAGTCCAAGTCCAAGCGAGATCGCCACATGAAACAATCACATTGTTTTGGACATTGCCCCAGGATCACACTAAAGGTGAATGACTGTTCCATACATTTTAACAACGAAAGTTGTGCTTCGAAAACATCCTGCCGGTAGAGAAGAACAATGAACTGTCATTGGTGCCCTGTCTCACTCCGTCGAAGACAAATGTACACACGTGGGCTGCCTCCACACCATTGCAAAGTCAAGGAATATTTTTAGCAACGATGTGACACAAGAAGAGAAAGGTACAAACACCGATTCATGTTCTTAAGGTAGTTTGACAAATGCATGTTTACTTGGTTTCAGTGCTGTTGCAGATATGGGTCGGATTGCCATCATCTGTAACTTGAATGCACATGCAGACACAGTCAGTAAGTTCTCGTCATTGTTTTATGGACTAGGAAAGCTTATGACCATGAAAGTGCCACTTCATATCAGTGAGGAAATTCTCCCTGTTAAACTAGCCCATGAGGGTCATTGGGGCATTGCTGCCACCAAGAGAGTTCTTTAAAACCGAGTGGGGTTTCCATGACTTGACAACAGAGTTGAAAGAGAATTAAAGGCCTGTCATTTGTGCAACTGCTTGCCTCCCAAAGCAACGCAGCATCCATTAGATATGTCCGATCTCCACAAGCAGGTGTGGGGGAGGATTACTGTTGATTTCTTTGGAGCCCTTAACAATAAACATTCTAATTGTAGTTATTGATGAATACTCATGATTTCCCCTGGTGGAAGACCTGTTGTCAACCATAGATGGCAAAGTAATTGGGACATTAAATGACATTTTTGCAAAATGGAGTGTGCCCTCCATTTTTAAGTCCTACAAAAGCAACCATTCAACAGCCAAGAGTTTAAAAACTTTCACACCAACATGAATGTCAAATATCAGAAAAGTAACCCTCTCTGGCCACAGGCCAATGGAGTTGTGCTTCATGGGAACCCTACAAAAAGTAGTTTAACACTCTCTCTCAAATCAACTCTATATGCAGCCCATCAAGTCTACAGATCAACTCCTCATCCAACTACAGGTGAAAGCCCTGCCACCTTGATGTTTGGGAGAGCCATGGGGACCAAATTGTTGCAATGGACCACTCTTACGTCGACAAATACAGACTAGAGCCGTACGATGGATTCTTTACACAAGTCCAGAATGAAGACCTATGCTGATAAACGCTGATGTGCGTAGGACAGTGTTTTCAAGGAAGGGGACCGGGTCCTTGTTAAGTCTGATCCACCATTTGATATTGAAGCCCTAAGGGTTGTGACAAGCAAATGACATATGATGATTGCCCCATGTCCTGGAAAGTCCATTACAATAGATTCATCACACTTCAAGCATTTAGCTCAATGTTTATCAGCTCCAGATGTCAGAAGTGAGACTTGCACATCTGAAATTGTGGACAGCCCACCTCCTATGCCTACCTCTGCATCCCTGGTGCCTGAGGCAGGACCTGCTCCTCTGCTTCATAAATCTCACACGACTAGGTCTGCAAGGCTTGCTCCAGCACTTCGGTGACCCATTGAGGAACTGTGATGTATATGTGTAATATTTGTACTTTTTATTGATAAGAAGGAGGGAGATAGGGGCCAATTACTATGCAGTAAGAGTTTGGTCTCAGCCCTTGTCGGAGCCATCCTTTACCGCATTGTAATGACCGATTCGGATTCGTTTCTGACTGAGCCATTTTGATGGTCTCGGTTGGAAGGGAATCCGAATCGGTCTTTTGGATGGCTTACGATGGGCTCTCCAAGCCCGTCTGCAATCCAGAAGGCCCACAATAATCCCCTGGCCGGCTCTTTCCGGCTGAGGGATTACAATGGCAGTTTCCCACTGCCTTTTTGTGCCAGCCTTTCTGGCAGAAAAGGGCATTGGGAAACTGCTTTGAGGTCCACCAGCAGGGCCCCCAGGGGGGCCAGGCCGCTGAATGGCTGCCTAGGGAGCACCTTTGGTCCCCCACTATTGATGAACTACACCTCTGCATTTAACAATGCGAGCATGCATTCCGTTCAGAATGCATGTTCATATTGTTAAATATAGGATTCTGATCGAACAGGGTTCAGTCTCATCCTAATTGTGGGTCTGGAACCGACGACATGAGGTCATTCCTTTTCAGTTCCTGAACAAGTCCCTCTGAAATCGGAATCAGGGTGACAGTGTCTTGTAAATATGTAAAGTGAGACCCTTCTGGTCCCTGATGGTCTCTGTTGAAGAATGATGTAATTGTTTGGGTGTGTCTGAGAATGGTTAATAAAGTTTGTGATGCAGTGCATAAAGCTAGTTAATGGTTGTACTCTGAAGAAAAAGACATGCACTGCAGAATTCCGTGTGTGACATAGTAATTTGCATGCTATCAGGCTGGGTAGGATGCTCCAGTTTCCTCTTACAAAGATTAAGGCAGTAGAAGCCCAGTCCCTGCCAAAGTGGGGGTGGGCTGGGCCAGACGAGGAAGGAGGGAGGTGGGGAGGAGGAAAGTGGGAGGTGGGGAGTGTTTGGGTACAAGTAAAAGAAACTTTCCTGAAAGCCACCGCCGTCTCCTGCAGGAAATCACTCTTTGTGCTTCCGGCCCTGAGCAAAGGCTCCCAGTCTGACCTCTGGCCAATTCTGAAGCTGCTCTCGCATGAGAGCAGCTTCAGGATTGGCCTAAGCATTGGCAAATTGCTCTCCCAGGCAGACTGGGAGCCTGCGCCAGCTCTCTCGAGCCCCAGCATTGCTGCTGAGGCTGGAGAGAGCTTCACTGCTCATGAGGGATTTGGCCGGCCTGAGACAGCCAGCCAAACATCTCATTCACAGTGAAGGGAGTGGCACCAATCCCCCACCAGCAGTGTCATCCCCTGGACCTGCCCCCAAGACTTTTCAGAGTCCTGGGGGCATGTCCAGGGGATACAAATAAAACAGGTTTAAAACCTGTTTTATTATTGTTTAATTTGCTAGATTTGCTGGTGGTGGCGGGTGGTGGCGCTCCTCCACTCTAATGAAGCAGCTTCCATTGGATTCAGGCATGGACCAATAACTAGTTGACAATTTGCAAGGTTTATGAGAGAAAACTCATATTTATGGCCTGGGACATCCTAATACAATATGGGATGTGGTGTACACGTCAAGGAAGGGGACCGGGTCCTGGTTAAGTCTGATGCACCATTTGGTATTGAACCCCTGTGGGTTGTGACGAGTAAATGACATATGATGTCTGCTAGATGTCCCAGAAAGTCCATTACAAGAGATTCATCACACTTTAAGCACTTACCTTGATGTTTATCGGCTCCAGATGTCAGAAGTGACACTTGCTCACCTGAAAGTCTAGAGAGACCACCTCCTACACCTACCTCTGCATCCACGGTGCTTGAGGCAGGCCCTGCTCCTCTGCTTCATCAACCTCACACGACAAGGTCTGGAAGGCTGGCTCAAGCACTTTGATGATTCATTGAGGAACTGTGATGTATACATGCAATATTTGTACTTTGTATTTATCAGAGGGAGAGATATAGTGTCTTGTAAATATGTAAAGTGAGATCCTTCTGGTCCCTGATGGACTCTTTAGAAGAATAACATAATTGTTTGGGTGTGTCTGAGAATGGTTAATAAAGTTTGTGATGCAGTGCATAAAGCTAGTTAATGGTTGCACTCCGAAGAAAAAGACATGCACTACAGAGTTCTGTGTATGGCATAATCATTGGCACGCTACTGGACTGGGGAGGATGCTATAGTTTTCTCTAACAAAAATTCAGGCAGTAGCAGCCCATCCCCTGCCAAAGTGGGGGGGCGGGCTGGAGGAGAAAGGAGGAAGGAGGGAGGTGGAGAGGAGGGAAGAGGGAGGTATGGAGGATTTGGGGGCAAATAAAAGAAATAAAAGAAACTTGACTTATAGCCGCCGCTACCACCGTCTCCTGCAGCAACGCACTTTTGTGCCTCCGGCCCTGGCCACAGGCTGTCACCATACCCTGCGGCCAATCCTGAAGCTGATGTCACGTGAGAGCAGCTTCAGGATTGGCCTGAGCTTTGGCAACTTGCGCTCCCAGGCAGACTGGGAGCCTACGGCAGCTCTCTCCAGCTCCAACAATGCAGCTGAGGCTGGAGAGAGCTTCATTGCATATGAGGGGTTTGGCCGGCCTGAGACAGCTGGCCAAACACCTCATGCACAGTGAAGGGAGTGCCCACCACTCCCCCACCAGCAGTGTCATCCCCTGGACTCACCTCCAAGATTTGTCAGAGTCCTGGTGGTGGGTCCAGGGGATTAAAATAAAACAATAATAAAACGGGTTCAAAACCTGTATTATTGTAATTTTGTTTACTTTATTTGCTGGTGGTGGCAACACTCCTCCGGTCTAATGGAGCAGCTGCCGCAGGATTCAGGCGGCGGCCAATAACCAGAAGACAACTTGCAACGGTAATGACAGCGGTTAATACTCATATTTATGGCCTTGGACATCCTAATACAATATGGGATGTTGTGTACACATCAAGGATGGGGACAAGGTCTTGGTTAAGTCTGATGTACCACTGAGGCTTGTGTCGAGCAAATGACATCGGATGACTGCTAAACGTCCTGGAAAGTCCATTACAAGAGATTCATCACACTTCAAGCATCTACCTCGATCTTTATTGGCTCCAGATGTCAGAAGTGAGACTTTCTCACCTGAAAGTCTGGAGACCCCACCTTCTAAGCCATACCCCAGCATCCCCAGTGCCTGAGACAGGCCCTGCTCCTCTGCTTCATCAACCTCACACAACTAAGTCTGGCAGGCTGGATCAAGCACTTTGATGACCCATTCAGGAACTGTGATGTATATCTGTAATATTTGTACTTTTTATTTATCAGTGAGAGAGATATTGTGTCTTGTAACTATGTAAAGTGAGATCCTTCTTGTCCTTGATGGACTCTGTAGAAGAAATACATAATTGTTTGGGTGTGTCTGAGAATCGCTAATAAAGTTTGTGACGCAGTGCATAAAGCTAGGTAATGGTTGCACTCTGAAGAAAAAACATGCACTACAGGGTTCTGTGTGTGACCTATTCATTTGCCTGCTACAGGGCTTGAGAGGATGCTACAGTTTTCTCTTACAATGATTCAGGCAGTAGCAGCCCATCCCCTGCCAAAGTGAGGGGCGGGCCGGACCGGACCAGAGGAGGAAGGAGGGAGGTGTGTAGGAGGGAAGAGGGAGGTGGGGAGGGTTTGGGGACAAATAAAAGAAATAAAAGGACCTTGCCTTAAAGCCTCCGCTGCGGTCTCCTGCAGGAATGCACTCTTTGTGCTTCCGCCCCTGGCCACAGGCTCCCAACCTGGTCTGTGACCAATCCTGAAGCTGCTCTCGCATTCGAGCAGCTTCAGGATTGGCCTGAGCATCGGCAACTTGAGCTCCCAGGCAGACTGGGAGCCTGAGCCTGCTCTCTCCAGCTGCAGCAATGCAGCTGAGGTTGGAGAGAGCTTCACTGCGCATGAGATGTTTGGCCGGCCTGAGAAGACCGGCCAAAACCTCATGCACAGTGAGGGGAGTGCCCACCACTCCCCACCAGCAGTGTCATCCCGTGGAGCCAACCCCCAAGACTCGACAGAGTCTTGGGGGCGTGTCCAAGGGATTCATATAAAACGATAATAAAACAGGTTTAAAACCAGTTTTGTCATCGTTTCATGTTCTTGATTTGCTGGTGGTGGGGGGGGGGTTGGGTGGCACTCCTCCACTTTAATGGAGGGGACGATGCTGGATTCAGACCGGGACCAATAACCAGATAACAACTTGTAACGTTTATCTAGCCTTTGCAAGTATGTCTGAGGAATGTTGAAGTCTCCAGTGGACTCAGGGTGTTGGTGCGGCTGCAGAGGAATTTCAGAAACATTTGTAAATCGACATTTTTAGTGAGCATGGTGAGTGCTGATCAATAACTTTTTCCAGAATGTTTGGATACAGGTGGAGCATCACAAAAAGAGAATACAAAACTTTTTGCACAAATTTGGACTCAGATGCAATTCATTCTTGGCAGACCAAGACAAGGTATAAAGTCTCTCCTGTTTCTCTAGGATACTTTAGTGATGTATTCCTCTTTCAATTGTTGACTGTAACTTCTGCTGCACATGAAAAAGAAGCTTATTTCAGCGGTAGTTTACAGCTTTGCGCAGTTGAAGATTTTTAACCACCTGAGGTAAACTTTTAGCATGTGACTAACCACCCACTTAATTTGTTGCACCCACACTTCTTCACAGGACAGTGGTGAAGGGTGAATAGTCCCCAGTCTATCTCACCCCAGAGTTGTGAGCTTACTTTGTTTCCTGTGGAACATTTATTAAGTCTAGCCTTCATAAAGCAGTAGTTTGTTTGCAGTACAATACACATTGAGTAGGCTTTTGGTCATAACCTATTTACTCAGTATATATTTTTATGAAATTGAATTGGGAATTTTACATCCTTTGTTTCTTGGCTGACTTGTTTTAATGTTCTTGCACATTTTCTAGTATTTTCCTAGGTGTTCATGTCAAGGTCCCCAGGTCACCCCCCATTCCGCACGGCTGCTCGTGACTGCCCGAGTCTCTGCCCTCTGCTCCGCCGCTGCTGAGGGTTCGCCCCTGGTATCCGGTATACTGTGTTTTTTCCTCTCTGTACTTGCTGTGAACCGTTTATTGTAATTTGTTTTGTTGCACTGTATTCTCAGGAGCTCCTTGCGCCCCTGCTCTCTGTGCCTCCCCGCTTCCTGCCGCTGCTCCCCCGCAGCCCCGTGCCCTTTTTCCTTCTGTTTCCCCTGCCCTCGCCCATTGGCCACCCCGCTCCCGCCTCCCAGCTGCTCCGCCCTCCCACTTGGCCTCTTATGGAGGCCGCGCCGCGAAGGTGAGTGTGACCTGACCCCAGGTCACCCCCCACGCCGCACGGCTGCTCGTGACTGCCCGAGTCTCTGCCCTCTGCTCCGCCGCTGCCGAGAGTTCGCCCCTGGTATCCGGTATACTGTGTTTTTCCCCCTCTGTACTTGCTGTGAACTGTTTATTGTAATTTGTTTTTGTTGCATTGTATTCTCAGGCGCTCCATGCGCCCCTGCCCTCTGTGCCCCCCCTGCTCCCCACTTCCCGCCACTGCTCCCCTGCAGCCCCGCCCCCTTTTTCCTTCTGTTTCCCCTGCCCTCACCCATTGTCCGCCCCGCTCCCGCCTCCCAGCTGCTCCTCCCTCCCACTTGGCCTCTTATGGAGGCCGCGCGGCAAAGGTGAGTGTGACCTGATCCCAGGTCACCCCCCACGCCCCACGGCTTCTCGTGACTGCCCGAGTCTCTGCCCTCTGCTCCGCCGCTGTCGAGGGTTCATCCCTGGTATCTGGTATACTGTGTTTTTCGCCCTCTGTACTTGCTGTGAACCGTTTATTGTAATTTGTTTTGTTGCATTGTATTCTCAGGCGCTCCTTGCGCCCCTCCCCTGTGTGCCCCCCCGCTCCCCTCTTCCCGCCGTTGCTCCCCCGTGGCCCGCCCCCTTTTTCCTTCTGTTTCCCCTGCTCTCGCCCATTGGCCGCCCCGCTCCCGCCTCCCAGCTGCTCCTCCCTCCCACTTCACCTCTTATCGAGGCCGCGCGGCAGCCCGCAGCGGACGCGCGTAGCGGGCGTGCCGCTGGCGTGCCGAAGGCACACCAAAGGCAAGCCCGTAGACAGAAACCTGGGACCCCGCACCCCCCGCAACGCCAGACTGCACTACGACTCCAGCACCCTCCACGCACTCAACACCGAACTAGGCCACCCCTGCTACCGGGCCACCCCGAAGCACACCCAAGGGCCCTTCACCTGCCAGAACTGCAGATTCACCAGCATCCAGAGAACCCAACCACCTCCGCTGCATCCTCCTCAACACCCGTTCCGCTCGCAAGCACGCCATCGAACTCTGGGACCTCCTAGACTCCACCGCCCCCGACGTCGCCTTCCAGACGGAGACCTGGCTGAACGCCACCTCAGCGCCTGACATCGCCATAGCCATTCCACAGGGCTACAAGATCTCTTGCAGAGACCGCACCAATGGAGTGGGAGGGGGAATCGCCATAATCCACAAAGACTCCATCAGAATCTCAACCAACACCGACGACACCCTCACCACCGCCGAGCACATGCACTGCCAGATCCACACCGACCCCAACACCATCCTCAGAGGAACACTCATCTACAGACCTCCCGGACCACGACCACAGTTCAGCGACACCATCGCCGACCTCGTCAGCACCCACGCCCTTGCCTCCATGGACTACATCCTCCTCGGAGACTTGAACTTCCACCTCGAGAACAACAATGACGCCAACTCCACCGCCCTGATTGACAACCTCGCAAACCTCGGACTCAAACAGCTCGTGATGTCACCCACCCATGCCGCTGGACACACGCTGGACCCCATCTTCTCCACAAGCCCCCACGTCTCCTTCAGCCACACCACCGAACCCCACTGGACCGACCACAGATGCGTCCACTTCACCTTCAGGAAACCCACCGCACACCACTGCACCCAACAGCTGCCATGCCGCTGCTGGGTCAAGGTCACCAAGGACCAACTGACTACCACCCTCGCCCTGAGACCACCCGCCGACCCCACCGACCCAGACACCGCCGCGACCAACCTCAAACAGTGGATCAATGTCTGCGCCAACACCCTCGTCCCTCTTAAAACCTCCACAACCAACCACACCAACAAGAAAGCCGCCTGGTTCACCGAAGACCTCCGGATCTCCAAGCACACCTGTCAGAAGCTGGAGAAGAAATGGCTCCACGACCGAACACCTGACAGCCACACAGCTCACAAGAGCGCCACCCGCAGACATCACCAACTCATCAGGGCCGCCAAGAGGACCGCCTTCAAGGACCGCTTAGACAACAACGCACACAACACCAAAGAGCTCTTCAACATCGTGAAAGAACTTTCCAACCCCAGCTCCAACTCCAACGACATCCTACCATCACAAGACTTGTGCAACTCCCTGGCCACCTTCTTTCACCGCAAGATCACCGACATCCACGACAGCTTCAACTCCGACACCCACGCACCCACCACTGAGTCCACCACCCCTGCGACTAGCACCCGTACCAGCCACCTGACCACCTGGTCCAACGTCAGCGACGAAGACACCATCAAAACCATGAACTCCATCCACTCCGGATCACCATCTTACCCATGCCCTCACCACATCTTCAACAAAGCCAGCACAACCATCGCGCCCCACCTCCGAAAAACAATCCACAGTTCCTTCGAGACAGCAACCTTCCCGGAAAGCTGGAAGCACGCCGAGATCAACGCCCTTCTGAAGAATCCAAGGCGGACTCCAAGGACCTCAAAAACGTCCGGCCATCTCCCTGCTCCCGTTCCCGGCAAAAGTAACAGAGAAGATTGTCAACAAACAGCTAACCCGCTACCTCAAAGATAACAACATCCTGGACCCTTCCCAATCCGGTTTTCGCAGCAACCACAGCACCGAGACCGCCCTCATCGCTGCCACTGATGGACAAAGGAGAAACGATCGCCCTCATCCTCCTGGACCTATCAGCAGCCTTCGACACAGTCTGCCACCGCACCCTATCAGCATGCATCCATGACGCCGGAATTCAAGAGAAGGCCCTGGCATGGACCACATCCTTCCTCTCCGGCAGAACCCAAAGAGTCCGCCTCCCACCCTTCCACTCGAAATCCACCGAGACCATCTGCAGCGTCCCACAGGGATCCTCCCTCAGCCCGACGCTGTTCAATATCTACATGGCACCACGCGCCCACGTCGCACGACAACATAACCTCAACATCATCTCCTACGCCGACGACACCCAGCTGATCATATCCCTTACAGAAGACCCCCACACCGCCAAAGCCAACCTCCACAGAGGAAAGAAGGCCGTAGCCGACTCGATGAAGGACAGCAGACTGAAGCTGAACTCAGAAGAGACGGAGGTCCTCATTCTCGGACCCACCCCATCAGCCTAGGATGACTCTTGGTGGCCCACATCTCTAGGCACAGCCCCGGAACCCACAGACCACGCACGCAACCTGGGGGTCATCCTCAATTCCACCCTCTCCATGACGAGGCAAGTGAACGCCGTCTCCACGTCCTGCTTCAACACCCGCAGGATCTTCAAATGGATCCCTCCCGACACGAGAAAAACCGTCACCCAGGCCATCGTCACCCGCAGACTCGACTACGGGAACGCCCTCTACTCAGGAACAACAACCGAGCTCCTGAAAAGACTACAACGAATCCAGAACGCCTTGGCACGACTGATCCTCAACGTCCCCCGATGCAGCAACATCACATCCCACCTGAGAGGCCTGCACTGGCTTCCCGTCAACAAGAGGATCAGCTTCAAACTCCTCATCCACGCACACAAAGCCCTACACAACACCGGACCTACATACCTCAACAACCGACTCAGCTTCCACACCCCCACCCGAAGCCTCCGCTCAGCCAACCTCGCTCTCGCCACAGTTCCTCGCATCCGGAAAACCACCACCGGCGGCAGATCCTTTTCCTACCTCGCCGCAAAGACCTGGAACACATTCCCCACCAGCATACGACATACTCAGGACCCACTGGCCTTCATAAAACTCCTCAAGACCTGGCTCTTCGATCAGTAGCGCCCCCCCCCCCAGCACCTTGAGACCCTCAGGGGTATGTAGCACGCTTTACAAATGCAGTGATTGACTGATTGATTGAAGTCACAAAGGGTGCGTAAGTTATTCCTCTCAGAAGCAGTCTACCAACAGAAGTCGGATTGTTTGGCTCTGTAGGATATCTGCCAGAGCCCACATCAATATATGCTCAAAACAATGGTTTACATGGAATTCATTTATACAAACTTTGTAGATAGGCAAAAATATATATTCTAAGCATGCAATTAATGTAGCAACCCCACTAATACAGCGTAGCCTTATGTGTGCTTTTAATGAAACCAGTATAGTAACTACATGTGTAATGTAGTAATTTGTAGACCACATAGAAATTGCACAAATGTGACATACAAGGTAAAACAAGCAGACAAATCCACGAATGTGCACTGTGTCCCAAGGTAAAAAAAGGATAGAAGGGAACAGGTGATAAGTTAATGTAAAAGCAATGGTTTTCCTTATGCATTTATAAATGCACACATTTGCAAATCAATGAAAATGGCAAATTCTTTTAAGCCAGAGTGAGTTTTGATGTCAATGGTGTTTCAATCATTTTATAAATATTGAGTTCTCTTCGGGAAAAGGAGATAACAGGGGCACCTAATAAAAGGGTAGTCATTAGGCCGTGATTAGATGAAGGAACCAGGATGTATAAGAATTCTAGTAATACCCAAAATGTGATAGATATAATGTACTCACGTGGTTGGGCATAAAATCGAATGGTGTCACCACGGGCAACTGATGCGAGCTTCGACCCCGGGGTCGTTTAGGAGGGGACAAATAAATGTCTCCTTACTAATGAACATATCCCTAGTGAAGCCAGGGCAGAATTGAGGGTGCTGCTGGCTAATCAGTCCAAAGAGGGGTAGCAGGAGACCAGTGCATGGTCACTATCTCCAGCAGTGAATCCTACACGTCAAGACTGCCCCTCTGGCTCCCATCTTCTAACTGCTCTGTCCCCTCCAGCTGCGTCAGCGGCTTTTATACTTCACACAAGAATAAATATCGTTCTGAGATTCTCGTGTTACTGTGTTTCAGAGTTAAACTGTAGTTAGCCAGGAACTCATTACACATGTCTCTCATCTGTAAGCAGGACATGCTTTTACAATTGGAATGATAACCGAAATGTTCATGTCATCATACTGCCTCTTTGTAAAGCCCTAAAGCTTAAATGTTGGAGGAGTATAAACTGTTTACAAAATCCTGATTTTTTGTATATACCAATCTGACTCCCCCCAAAAATATAAATCTTCTTCTATAGGTTTCCTCCTCCGTTTCAACTGGATTTACTATTTGTTGGAGTTCACCAAGGTTTCCACCTGCATACCTGGGAGCAACCGCTTCCACTTTTATCAAGAGCACTACTGTAACCCTTCTATGAATTCTGTTTTTGCCTGGGCAAATATATGCAGGTGTAATTGCTCAAAAATCACTGAGCAAGTGCAATTGTAATTACTAACTTTTCTAGTCTTTCTCTGAGGGAAAATGTTTTGCCCTAGGAAAAATCTCTTTAGTTATGCCCTACCAATTTATTGGTGCTTCTGGCCTATTCGTACGCTGACAAGTGATTTGCTCCTGCCCTTAACAGGAGACGACTTCAGACTGTTTCTAGACTAGGAATGAATCCGGATAACAAGCACTGAAAGTGTCACTCAATTCCTTTTCCTTCTTGCATTTTTCACTAGACACCTCCTTGAATGCCACTTACTCGTCCATATTTTTCTTATGCATACAACAAAGAGTTGTTTTGTATTTTTAATGCAAAGACCAATTAGACACAATAAAGAAATACAAGTGTAAAAAGAAAAAGTTAGAGAATGTGTGGATGTGCACAAACGTTCAAGACATTCCCGTCCTGGAGCTCCGACTTCCAGCTACTGGGCAGAGATTCACTAAAAACAAAATATTTCTCAGAGTGAACTTTCCTATGGGTATAATGATGTTTTTGGGGGAATGTTAAAAGTCCGTTAATAACTGCACCTTCCTTTTTTTTTTTTTATTTCAAAAGATTTTATTAAAGAGATTTTAACAGAACATGTGAGGTGAAGGCAGTACTGGTGTCTTCTGCGCCATAAGGTTACATTGGGCATAAGGTTGACATAGTTAGGTGCATGTTACATTCGTTGTCTGGCATGGTGCTGGCTTACATTGGCACATGGCCGTTCTGCGTACAGCCCTCGTGCGAGGAAAGTAAAGAAGAAAAAAAGGAGGATAGGAGAAAGAGAAGAAGGGAAGAGCGTGCAAGAAAGTGTGGCGTGGTCGTTCATATGCCGCACACCAATGTATGAGCTGTGGGGAGGCTAGTGATCTCTGTCTAAGGTGGTTTGTGCGTGCCCAGGTAGTTGTCTAGGGGGAGCCACATCTCACCTTTTTTGGTGGAGTGTGGTGAGCTGTCCGCCGTTATGTTGTCCACCCCTCTTAGGAACGTGATCCAATTCAGCCAACTCCTAAAGGTTGCCTTTCCTGTGTCCTTCCAGTTCGCCAGTACTGTTTTGACCGCTGCTGTCAGCAGGAGGTCGATTAAGTCACTATCGCTTTTGGAGTCGATTCTGGGGGACAGGAAGGCGGCTACTAGCCCTAGGAAGTCGTGCTGAATTGGGTGTCCCATTATGGTATTTATGAAGACTCTTATGTTGTCCCAGAAAGACTCGAGTTTGGGGCAGTAGAGGATAAGGTGAGCTAGGTCTCCTTTGTGTTTATGGCAGTTCCAGCATTTGTCGTTGTCTCTGAGCCCCATCGCTGCCAGTCGGGCCGGGGTCCAGTATGCTTTGTGGAGGAGCCAGAATTTAGTTTGGGCTAATGTTGGAGATACCTTGTTTTTGGATGCTGAGGTCCATAGTCGGGCCTTTTCTTTCTCACTAAACTGTCTGGTGTGTTGCGTTTCCCAGAATTCTAAAGCTTTGATGTTTAGTTTTGATGTTACCGGGCTGAGGAGTTTGTAAATGTGCGATGTTTGGTGACCAGTCTTATTCAGATTCGCCATATATAGGAGGATTGATGGTACCTCCTTGCTGCTGCTGGCGCGTATCTTCTCGTTGTCGCTCTGCTCTAGCCGGGAGCAGGAAGCACCCAGGCTCCCCTGAGCCAATCAGTGTTGTGATTGGTCTGAGCACCGTGGTTCGGCAATCAGCCAGGGAGTGGGAGCCTGGCCATGTTTTCCACCCAGGCTGTAGCCTGCATGGAGAACATGCAAAGTGCGCATGATAGTTTGGCGTGCCTGAGAGGGCCGGCCAAACTGTCATGCACACTAACAACAGTGCATAACACTCCCCATGGGTGCCTGCTATGCCCTGGTCCCTCCCCCAAGACTACGGGACACAAAATAAAACGATAATAAATCATGGTTTATCATCATTTAGTTCTTATTTTCTTTGCACTGGTAGAAGGAGGGGGCAAGCTCCTCTACCATAACAGAGGAGCCGCCATTAGAATGGAAGCAAACTCCGAATAAAAACTTTGAACATCTCCACCAGCTTTTTTTTTTTTTACAAATTAAGGATTGGACAGGTACATTTGCAATGTTAGGATCATTTTGTGTTTAACTGTGTTTCATTGAAAGACGGAATGTTTCTTTTTAGAAAAAGCTACCCGATCGTCTTTACATTAGACATTAACCCGTCTTTCAACAAGGGCTTACATGTGGCATTGCTCGTATCGGCCAGCCTATTGGCCCTTGTAACTGAAGAGGTTAGATATGGTTATACCACCAATTATGCTTTGTAAGGTCCATGGAATAACCTTTTCATCAGATGGCCACCTTCAATGTGCCATCAGTCATTAGTATCCTGATATATTTTAAGAATGCAGCTTTTAAACATTCTAAGCGTAAATGAACTTGCGGATTTGCACTGGGCTGCCGAAATAGGCAGAACAAAAGTAAGGCTTAGTGTGAAAACACCCAGCACATTTTTACCGGGCGCGAATCCGGGCCGAGCGAAACCATAGATGGCTCGTGCTCTGCTTAAATCATTCTTTTTACCTTTGACCTCTCCAGGGATCCGGGGCAGGTGGTATAAGTTAGCTCGGTTTCTATATCTGAGATGCCAGAGGCAATTGGCCAACAAACACAAAGAGAAGCAACTGAAGGTAGAACCATGAGTACGACTCTTCAGTAAAGTCAAATCTTGCACAATTCACTATTGATTCGTGAAACGCAGAAATAATGTGATGTGACATGATAATTATGCGTTGGCAGCCCGTTTTACTGAGGTAAAAGAGCGGATATTGGATCCATCCGCTGGAAGAGGTTAGCCTGAGACGGCTGTGCATATATTTTACACTTAATTCGGTGACATAAACACAAGGAGAATAGACGCAGCAAGGCATAGGTAGCTTCAATCGGAGCTGAGAGACGTGAAATGCTGCCTGCACTATTCATTCTACCTTTTCAGAGGCACATTAGGACTTCATTTTCCAAGCACAAAATAATTAAACTATCGTTTCTAGGTTTGAAAGCACATTCGGAGTGACCTTCTTAAGACCTGGTAATGCAAGCAGTTTTGGCTGAGTCTTTAGGGGACGTCAAATCATAAACTGGGCTCGGATCCAGCTTTTATTTGGAGTTTTATGAAAACCATGGCATTCAGGCCCCTGAGGTGCCATCACGAAGTCATGCACGTAATGTTTTTACATTGGACCTTGCATTTTCACTTTCAGTTAATGTTATGGAATTAGAAAATTGCCTCCGGCTATTGTCATCTCGTGCACTTAGGTTTTAGAGCACCCTGCTGGAAACCTCATCCTGGTCCATGAAATTACATATTATGGAAACAGGATGATTTCCCCTGCTCTCCCTCGACGTAGATGCTGAAGCTAACCTATTATTAAACTTTTATAAAATACATGTTTTCAGCAGACCATTTTGAAAATGTGCCACTTCGATTTCTCTATTTTTGAATGGTAGTAAATAAATTAAATGTAATTACGTTTTTAATGAATTTACTCATTTGTTTCACATTGTGATTCTTATGAAGATGGCCCATAGGTTGGTATGATAAAAAAAGAAGTTATGCTACCCAAAACCCACTACAAAATACTGAGCCTCATTTATAATAGTTTGACGCACGTCAGCTCAGTTAACCTTCGTGCTGCCCTGCTGTGTCTAAAGCAAAAAGGCAGGAATGTGCCGCATCTACAAGATACAGCGCATTCCTGTCCTTTTCCCCTGCGCTACCGCACAATGGGCTGCCATGCGCCAACGCAGGCATCCTTGCGCCATGGTGCAAGGGAGTCTGCATTGTAGGGGTGATTGTTTTTGTGCATGAAGGGATGCCATCCTGCACACAACATCACAAGAGGCATTTTCCTCTTTCTGTGTGTGCTGGACAATACAGCACAGATAGAAAAAGGAAACAAACGAGGAGAAATAAAGGTATTTCTCCTTGTTGCGCCTCCCTTATGCCTCCCGACGGGGAGGCCTAGGAATCTGACTCATCCCCAGGTTTATTAAACAATGTAAATCTGGGAATGTGTCAGGTTCCATATATGTTGTGTGGGAACCAGCCACGGCCGGTGGTAGGTGTAACTGCAGGGCGGTGACGTAGGGAGGGGGAGGGGCAGGGTGGGGGGTTGTAATGTATGGATTACGGACTTTAAGAGGTAAGTAAACATATACATTAATAAAACGAATTTCGTTGTGTGCTCTGCATCACCAAATGAGATGCAGTGCGCGCAACGAAATTCGTTTTATTTATTTATATGTTTACTTACCTGTTAAAGTCTGTAATCCATACATTACAAAGATTCACCCTGCCGCTCCCCCTCCCTACGTCACCGCCTTGCAGTTACACCTACCACCGGCCGTGGCTGGTGGAAACACCCACAACAATACTCCTGGAAAGCCCTTTTCACACAGAGTAATGCGAGGCCATTAAAAGCCATGCACAGTCGCTTTATGTGGCCTTGTAATTATGGGCAGGCACGCAGCGCCACTGGTGCATCAATAAAAGTGACGCTTCAGCGGCGCAATGGGCTTGTAAATACGCCCCATTTATGGCATTTTGGTATAAGGCACTATGGGCCCTGTAGGTAAAGCCATTGCAACAGTCTGACTTACAGGTGCAAAAGGTAACCTTGCAGTCAGAAACCCTTTCACTTAAATATATAATACTAAACCCCATTACGATGTAATATTACATGGGAATTAGTCCCATATAAAGTATAGGGGGCTGGGAGTTTCAAGGCATGGTTTGTTCTAAAAGTTTGTGAGTTTATAAGTTCTCACAAACTTTTCTCTGACCCCTTCCAACCAAACAAATGGCTAGAGAATTACCCTTATCAACTGCTGAAGTTAGCACCTTTTCAGGATGGAAAGAGAAAGGAACTCTCCAAAACATCATGGTGGTGCCCAAAAAGGGAATTCTTCATAGGGAAAAAATGTGTTTCATTTGGAAAAAAAAATAGAAATAAGAATGCGCCACTGCGCAAAGGCGCTGATATTTCATTAAGTTTAATTGAACACCCTGTTGAAATATGCTGCCAGAAATCCCAGTGCGCAAAGTTCTGCTCAGAAGCCCGTTGTTGGTGCTAGAAAGGCCCAGTCTACTAACATTTGATGCAGCAATTCGCAGCAAGACAATTTGCAGCGCCACGTCAAATGGAGAGAGCAGGAATGGGGAATAATTACTAACATTTGGCATATTCCTGCTCTCTCTCTGTGCTGGTGCATTTGTGGCTGCCAAGCGCCAATTAGGCACCCTTGCACCATGGGTGCCTGCTTTACCTCCAGGATGGTTTTTGTGCAGGAAAGGACACTTTTCTGCGCAGAAACAATCGGCAGAGACCTTTTCCCCTTTCTGCATGTGCTGCCGGATGAACCACATGTAAAGAGATAATATCGAGAAGAAATAAATATATTTCTCCTCGTTACGCCTCACCTCGGAAGGCATAGCATTTTGACGCATTCCCATGATTACTAGTCTTAGTAAACCTGGGAATGCAACAGAAACCATGGGTGGATGTGTCAGAACACCCATGCTCCACCCATCTAATGCCTTCCCCATGCAGAGTAACAGCTTGCACGGCCTTGCGTTACTCCAGATTAACTATGGGATGGAGAGCCATGCAAGTTGGTTTTTTGTGGGTTACTACATCTCACTGAAGCCCTTGCGTCGCCTTGCACCTCCTTGTGTGATGAAGTGACAATGCAAGGTCTTTGTAAATCTGCACTTAAATGCCTGTGCGCCAAATACCAAGGCTGTGTGATGTTGAATCCACATCATGTCTCTTTAATCCACTATCAGATTCTCCCTTCTCCTTTATCTCACTCTTGCAGGTACCTGCGTTCTCCCTTTGTGACGGTTTTTCCATCGTTCTCTTCAGGGCCGAATTGGCCATAGCGGGCACCGGGCTTTCCCCCCTGTAGGCCGCTATGGTGGGGGCTGGTTTTGGGCCCCTGGGGGACGTTTTTGTTCCTGGAGGTTGGCAATATCGGCCGTCGGTAACAAAATCATCCAAAACCGACCCACGCAAACTGCTCGGCTGCACTCCCCCTCACCCCAGGTGGGTGTGGGGGGGGGGTGGCTGAGCAGTTTGCCAGGGCCTGTTTCTGTTCCCAGTCCGGCCCTGGTTCTCTTCCTCCTTCTATCCCTTTTATATGTTTTTTTTCTTCTTTTGCTCTGGTAAATATCTGATAAGAAAAAATAGGTGCCTGTCCCCAAAAATAATTGCTGATGTCCCCAACCGGCAACTGGCTCAAATTAAGCACTGCACAGAACTGTTCCTGAAGTACACCTGGAAAGCATTGACTGAAGTAGCTTTCCAGATGTAACCTGCGATAGGTTTGCAAATTCCAGAATGTCGCAAATCTATACCCTATTCAGAGTGGTTATTTTTTTGGTAAATCAGTTCAACATCTATATGTACAGTTTGGTTACGATCCCTTTCACTGAAATTTCTTTATTGAAGTGGTAATAAGAAATTGCTGGTAGACGTTACTGTGTTCTTTTCTGTGAAGGTTTCATTCTCAGTTCAACTATGAGATGCTTTTTATTTTTCATTTTTCATCTCTTTTGTATTCACGAACATCTTTGTGGGATGTTTTTCTTTTGCTGATGAAGTCATATATATATAGTATCCCTGTACTTGCTGTATGACAGCATTCCGCCTTTGTGGACGCTGTTCTGCAGCTGAAGTATTTGCAAGTTAATATATTTACACACCCACCGCTCCTACCTACACCGTGGTGGAGAGGTGAAATATGTTAAAGGAGAAGGGTAGAGTTATGCAGATTGTCATTGGTAATACATCTGTTAATGCTAGTTTTGACGAAAAAAACACAAGTTTAAATTCATTGTAGTTCAGAAAGATCTATACACTTTCCTGAGACACAGCTCCAATAATACTTGGTTTATGAAAACACGTTTCATACCCTGAACATCCTCACCACAACAGCTTTCAAAATATTTGCTGGGGTTAAAGTAGGTCGAAATACGACCAGTTCAAGGAGATACAGGATATATATGGATGCAAGGCCCATATTTAGCTACATGGCACTAAAAACCTCTGTCCAAAGACAATCTCTCGAATCTGTCTCGTTTGCTAGAATTCTTAGTAAATAAAGGAATAATGGAGGTGATCCTATGATTGTCTTATGCCTTTATCGAGAGGGTCTTCCACAAAGAAGGTGAAAATAGGATTTTGCTTAGCCCCTCCCTCAACTAAAATGGGGTATGAATAGTAGGGATGCCGGTCTTTAGGGCAAGGATGTGTTGCATGTCAAGTCACACAGGCAGGGTTCTTCAGTGTAAAGATGATGACCAATGTGAACAAATAATTAATGATGAGAGCATCCATTCTGTCTAGTTATGCCTTATGCAAGTGGGCTGAAAGAACCCCACATGGCATGCTTTGCCTTAATTAACAATACCTACAATCCGCTCCTTACTCGCTTGTTCAAATACCACTCTTAATTCCTTGTTTACACGGAAATGAGATATTTTCAAAGATGGCCAAACTTAACCACTTCTCCTGTTTGCGATCACCTCTTGGACAGGTAATTGATCAGATTGGAAGCTAATATCTTCCTTAGTATGATCACTAGTCTCTAGTGTAAGCGCCCCAAAAAGGCAAGCCCATTGTTTTGTTAAACTTAAGGATCTAATTACCCGAATTGCTACTATTTTAACAATTTGAAGGTATTATATTAATCAAACTGAATGTGCTCTGTTAAAGGAATATTAAACTAGGAAGCTGAAGGTTATCACCTCTCTGTCTTTAGTAAATGCACCACACTTTTTTAGCATTATTAATGATTCCATTAACAGCATCAGCAGTTAGAAATGTTTCCCACTTTATATGGCAATCAGCCTTACATTTTATCTATCCTTCCCTTTTTATTTCCTTTACCGCCTCTCTTCTGTTCAAGTTGCCCCTTTCCTCTTCATCTCTCACAAAACAGTTACATAACAAGGATATAAATTGCCTTCTCTAGATTATGATGACAAAAATCATTCAACCCTTGAACTTGTGGTCTTGTTACTAGACTGTTTAATTATATTTTACCACCAGATGATATTTAGCCTGGTGTACATTATTCTGCATAGCAATATTTTATTGGAAACTGCCCAAATGGGAGATTGGATTTCGTACAATAGATCAAACAAATTACATACTGTGAATGAGTAATCACCTCAGGGAAGAACAAAGCTGCAATTACCTGTACACCAGCAGGCTCCTCTGCAGCAGATGAACAGAAAACAGAGAGAAAGTGAATACGTGAACAAAGAGAGAAAAAGAAAGAAATAGTATAGCAGAGGCCATAAAAGGAAAGAAGAGGGTGTGGCAATGGATGGAATAGTGAGGTGCTGGAGGTAAAGTCAGTTGTTTATCATTTGCTGAACTTCCAAGCATGATCTGCTTGTGCTTTGAAACCCTACCTTGCCCCTCTCGTGTGCACTACGTCTGTATTTCTAACTCGTCCCTCTTCTCCAGTCTCCATCAATCTCTAGCGCTCTGAAGTACTCTGGAGAGGACGAAGAATGCCATATAAAGGAGCACGAATAAGTGAAACAACAGAACTGCCGATAATTGCAATGTGTACAAGCATCTGTATATGGCAGGTGACTCAATGCATTTTCAGGGTGTACATTTGCAACGCAGCTGCCATTTTACTATTTTCCCTGGCAGTAGTCACGCTATGCCCACCATGAGTATTTTCTATCATTAATACATAGTCGTGATGTGTCTCATATAATTAATAGTCCTCTAGAAAGCATGATTTGCATGCAGAGCTGGAGTGTCACTTAAGAGGAAGGAGTGAAAGGAGTGAAACTAAGTATTGGTTGCAAAAGTCTGGCTGCACTTTGTGGCCATTTTTTTGCAACCAGTAAAGAACTTAATGATGTGATAATATGTCAGTTTGCTAAGTCCCGATTCGGAGTGGGTGTAAGCTGACCTATCCCATGAATTTTAATGAGTTAGGTCGCAAATGCAACTCATTCTGATTGATGACAAAGACAGGGATGGTGGCCTGTTGGTGAGCAGACCACTATGTCTGTGTGTGCTGTTCAATAAATGAAAGTTAATTTTTTTGAAATGCAACCCATTTCACTTAAAGGAAATAGTACTACGTTTAACTGATTTAGACACCCCTCACTTGTCTGGCAGGGTCTCTAAATATGGCAGGTGGTTATCTGTCAGCAGATGGGAGGCTATAGAATGTGCTGGTCACCCACCAGTCTTTAAATGAGGAATTTTTTGATTTTAATGTATTTTATTCGGCAACTTTGTTAGGAAACTAACAATCAGTATCAAAATTGTATATTATTGTTTAAGGGCTACAAACAATTTTCAGTAGGGATGAGAAACTTAAAAACATTGTCATTGTCGTGACCTGGGCACAGGACATTAGAACCCTGTACCCCGACTGGTGGAAGGGGGCAAAAGACTCGTCAGTCATGGAACTTCTTTATAGCCGAAATACAATCGAAATATCTGACACAAACCTTCTCCTTAGGCAAAGTTACACTAGAACAAGAGCAGATGACAATTAGCAGATACCCCTGTAATAATAAGAGCAGATAATTATTAGAGCAAATGTGCATAAAGATATCATACAACACGTCATAGAACCAATGACTATAGCTTTGTAGCACTGACAACTAGTATCAGACAATGTATTGGGTAAGAAGAGAACAGAATCAACCAACAATATTGGCACACAATTAGCAAACACAAATAGCATTGTGCTCACATAACACTAAGCCCAATTTAGCAATGCACAAAGGCACACAAGTCCTGATCGGGCTCTAGCTTTCTTCGCATTTGCATGTTCATTGTATTATCCAAAGAAGCATAGGGGAAGGGGAGTTTACTGCTCTTAAGGCCAGTCAACATTGGTCAATAATTCTATTAGACAGTGACCGCTTGTGAGACATGGAGTTTCTGATGGGCTAGGGAATGCACTTTAGCCCTATCAGAAGCCACCACTCTAGTAAGGTAAGGGAGTTACGCACCCAAGAAAACCCCTGCTTACCTCCTTGATAGCTTGGCACGAGCAGTCAGGGTTATTTCAGAGGCAATGTGTAAAGTGTTCGCACAACACACACACACACACACACCAATGACACAATAGATACACCACAAAAGAGACTCCACACAGGATTATATAAAAATGTCCCATATATTGCATATAACACATAGACCTCAATCACATAAATCACTTTGCCAACTAGGCAATTGTCATAACATCACAGTTAGTGCAATAAAGTGAATACTTACATATATTGCACGCGTCATGAAAACACCATCTTTATACATACTATGCAGGTCCTGAAATTATACTTATTATCCTATCATTGCCAGGTAAAAAACAACATGAATCACAATATCAGAGCATGAAATGCAGCAGTTAGGTCAGGGAGAAAACACATAGATCACCATATGTACATAAGAACACGGATCCCTAAATAACATCATAAGCCGAGAGTGCAGCGCTCCAGCCCTCCTACTATGTGAATTAGGGACAAAACACGTGCATCATCAGGAAAAGGGCACAGCACACCTGTGCTCATATTAGATTGACTATGGCACTTTCAGGTAGTTTTCTCCCTAAATGCAACAGGTTTCTAAACTCGGCCCCCTGTCACGGGCTCGCCCCGAAATGCAGCAGAAGAACAAATTCCCTCCGCCACATGGCAGATCCGGATTGTAAGACTTACTAAACAGGCAGTTGCCGGCAAGCATGCGGTGCAGCTGTAAGAGGTCAGACACCCACACTACCCCACCCCACGTTGCTCCTTGCATGGGCCGATGGGGTTGGTGCAAACAGCCTACGACCTCTTTCCTAAGTCCGATTAGGGTTGAGGCACCCAGAAGACAGTAATCAGGTGTGCCACTGTACGAGGAGAGCGGCAGCAGCGTCACTGGAGGGGCTGCCCTAAGAGGGTTCTTGTTAGACACTGAAGGGGGCACATTTACTATTTCCATTTCAATAAAACCCACTTTGGGAAATGAGTTGTAGGCTCAAGGGGTCACAATACTATTCCCACTCCAGTCTAAGGGCCTGATTATGAGCTTGGAGGAGCGGGAGCGGGGCTGCATGTCCCAGCACAAAAACAATCATCTCCGCAACACAGGCCCCCTTGCAACATGACACATGGGTACCTGGGGTGGCGCATGGCAGTCAATTGCACAGCAGCGCAGGGGAAAGCACATGGATGCATTGTATTTATGTTAATAAAATGCATCCCTGTACTACATCCATGTGCTTTTAAAATGACCCAGCTCAGCACAGCAAAATGACCTGCGGCGCTGTGCCTCGTCATTTTTGGGGGAAATTAGGCCTTTCATTTTTATTTTTACACCCTGGATGAATGCATCTCCAATCATTATTATTAAGCAGGCCTATGGACATGCAAGCAAATGGCTCCACCAGCTTCACTACTTACTAATACATCTGAATTACTGTGATCTCTGTTGCTGCCTCTGCCATGTCAACGCAGACTACCACACAGGGCATCAGCCATTTTGAAATATAATTTGTTGCCTACTCGCAGATAGCATAATGTGAGATATTGGTGGATTGCCTGGCATCAGTTTCAGGGACAAAGCTCTCCTCTGGTTTATCTCTTGTTTAGACGACTGCCCCCCAAACCGTCATCTTATTGCCAATTCACTCAACATGCAGGAATAGCACTCTGTTTATCTTTTATGGTACCCCTCACTCCACGGTTCATTTCTTTCAGAGTTTCATTCAAGAGTTATGCTGGTGATAATCAGCTGTATCAGGATAAAGATCCCACCATTACAGAAAGATGTTTCAGGATTGCTTATCCTCCATATCTGGAAGGATAAATTAAAAAATGTCGAGAGTAAAATTTTGACAAGCGTACGATTCTTATTTAGGCAGTGAATCGTCAACTTCATTTTCTGATACGTGGTCACCCTAAGACCTAGGACCCAGTCACTACAAAGGGAAACTTGGAATTTATTTTTGAGTCACATTCCTCAAGTTTCCAAACTGTCCACTGCATGATTGATGGTCTTGACAATGTTCAGAATGATTCAGCCTTATCTTCTTGAGCATTGTCCATGTTGCCACTGGCGTCCCTGGGCTTTACCTTACTGCAGCCACAGCCGGTAGTAGGTGTAACTGCAGGGCGGTGACTTGGGAAGGGGGAGGGGCAGGGTGGGGGGTAGTAATGTATGGATTACAGACTTTAACAGGTAAGTAAACATATAAATAAATAAAACGAATTTCGTTGTGTGCACTGCATCACCAAATGCGATGCAGTGCGCGCCTTACTGTACACCCAAAAGCTAAGCGGCCTTACTGTACACCCAAAAGCTAAGGGCGATGTGCATCACTCTAGCACTTGACGTTCAGTCTAGTAATGCAAGGATTGTTCAGGGAGGTGGCATGGAGTAGAAACTTAGAACTCAGTGAAACGTGAAATAGCAATCAATAGTTCATCATCCAGCCTGCAGTTTTAACTAAGAACAAAAAAGTGCTATAATCACAGCACAGAGCTAAATACAACACATGAAACACAGCTGGAAAAATAATTTGCACCGTGAAATTTGGGACTGACTATAGAACGGATATTATGTGTAAATATCTACAACAAAATTAAGGTTCAAATGTACATGCTAATGCCTGCTGTTCCGGGGTAATATCTTCCTCTCATGACCACCCATCAGCAGCTAATCCCTGGACAGTGCTCACAATCCAGTCACTTTGAATTTAGATCACAGCTGCCCTGGTGTCTACAAGAGTTCTCATTTACTCCAAAGTTATTGGTTGCACACAATACTTATGTTAGGTCTGTGAGCAGGTGCATCAGTAGATGCTGAGACTGTTGCGTTGCTTATGCCCTGTCCACATTGACACGTGTTCTTTATTGGAGTGGCAGCACTACTTCCTGCCCTGCTCGACAATCTCCTGCATCACGCAGTGGCAGTGAGGTAACACGCAGGGACAAACAACGGGATGCTGCACAGATAACAAACACCTGCTGGAATAGGGGAAATCTTATTGGGATCTTCCTGGGGTCCAACGCTGAAGACCACCACCCAGACATTTTGGTTTGCAGAGGTGTTCGTGTTGATGTGACGAACCACAGACTGCTATTGTGAATCATAGTAGCACCACATCATCACAGGAGCGATTTCTTTGGTTTGGACATAAACTGCTCATTGCATTACCAAATCCTCATAATGCTAATTTATTACAGCATTTCTCAGCAATTCTGTCTTTTAGAGGCACTCCTGCTTTCTCCAGTCACTTTCTGCAAATGAGGAACTCCTAATGCCCAGTTACCTCCTACAATTTGAGGAACAAGACATTCTTGCTCTGGGTCACAAGCCTCACCACATGGCTTTGTGATACACAGTCTTCCCTGGGCTACAGTCTGCCAACCTCATTTCTCCCTGCACAGCTCCTCACAGGTTTACTTCTCCAACCTGTCTGTCCTACTTACTTGATTATGTCCAGCACCCTTCATTAGTCAGCCACTTCCTTCAACTGAATCTCATGGCAGCTTTCCTTCGCCGGATACAGAGCTTCCATGATAGCATTCCTGGAACTGGTAAAGGGGAGTTCGCAGTCAGCAACCCCAACCATGAAGCACATATGTAATTCTCTGTCTACACCAGTGTGGGACTCCAGCACTGGTCCATGAGAAATCCTACCACAATGACTGGGGATTTCTGCTCCATGTTTACTCCAGGTTTGCAGCCATAGATTGTGCAGACAGGTCCATCTCATGGAACAGTTTTAGGCAGTTTCTTTTGTAAATTCCTCTCAGACTAGTCCATTCACAATCTTTGCCTTACAGTGTCACAGAAAGGAGCAGTGCGACTGGGAGCTTCCTGTCAGGGAAAACCAAAGCAGAAGGATCAAAGTAAAGAGAAGTTTCCCAACCCAGATATTCTTCACCTTTTGGTGGGTAACACTTCAGGGGTAGAATGGAACAAGAAAAATGAAAGGACTGTTACTACAGTGCTCAGGAACCATCTCTTTTGTACCCCTAACACCCTTAAATCTAGTACTCTACAGATGGGCTCAAAAATGCTTTAAAGGAGCTGTCTGGCAGCCTTTCTCCAACCCCCATATTATATAGCACACACACACAGGGGATCCCAAATGGAGTCTGTGGCTGCAACATTGAAGCACAATGCATACGCTTAATGCTCATCCTATTTCACATACACAGAACACACATGTATGCACCTTCTATGCCAAAGGACTGATTGCAGGGCAGTGGCACATAATTTAAATAGGAGAGTCCCGTATGCAACTCTTCCTATGCAGGCAATAGGCAAAAATCCTTGTCCTGCATATACAATCAGCCAATCAATCAATCAATCAATCAATCAATCAGCATTTGAAAAATGTGATGCTATCACCCTTAGGGGTATCTGGGTGCTGAGAGGGCTGTGTCTCCATTGAAAAGAAAGGTCTTGAGCTTCTTTCTTAAGTCCATAAGGGAGGGTAATGTTCGGAGGTGGAGGGACAGGTTGTTCCAGATCTTGGTGGTGATGTAGGAGAAGTAGCAGCCTCTGCTGTGGCTGTGTCAGATGGGGGTATTGAGGGCAAGTGAGGAGCCAGTGGAGGTTTCTGAGGTGTGGCGTGATGTGGGTCAGTTTGTGGGGGGTCTAAGATGAGTCTGGCCACAGTATTCTGCAAGGTCTACAGTCTTCTGAGGAGCTGGGAGGAGATTATGGCGTAAAGAGTGTTGCCATAGTCGAGGTGGCTGATGATGAGGGCCTGTGTGACTGTCTTTCTGGTGTTGGTTGGGTTCCATCTGAAGATTCGGTGGAGCATGCAAAGGGTGTGGAAGCAGGAGGAAGCTACTGCATTGACTTTTTGTTTCTTGGTCAGTTGACTGTCGAGGACAATGCCAAGGTTGGATGAATGGTTGGTCGGTGTGGGTCTGAGTTCTGCTGGTCACCAGGTGTGGTCCCAGGCAGAGGTTTTCTTCCAGAAGATGAGATCTTCTATTTTGTCAAAGTTGAGGTTGAGGCAATTGTCTCACATCTAGTTGGCTACGTCGGTCATGGCATTGCAGAAGTTGGTTTTGGTGTTGGATGGGTCCTCGTAAGTGAGAGAATTAGTTGAGTGTCATCTGTGTAGGAGATTATGCTGAATCCATGGGAGCTGATGAAGTCTGTGAGGGGGTCATATAAATGTTGAATAAGGGGGTGCTGAGGGATGATCCTTGTGATACACCGCATATGATGTCCTTGGGTGCGGAGGCGTAAGGTGGCAATCAGGTACTCAATGTGTGTCCTATGAGGAAGGAAGTGATCCATTTGAGGGTGTTTTGTTGTATGCTGATGTAGAGTGCTGTGGTTGGCTTGCAATTCTCATTGAGAGGCATCGAGGAGGTGGGTATGTTTCAGGTATTTGGTGAGTACTTTGTTGATGGCTTTCTTGAGTACCTTTCCTGCATAGGTGAGCATAGAGTCTGGTAAGTAGTTTTTGAGGGCGTTGGAGTCGGCAAAGGGTTTCTGACCTCTGCCTGTTTCTATCTTTCTGAAGAGGTTGCCGTGGAGATGGAGCTGTTGAGATGCTTCTGAGTTCCGTGCTGTTTGCGTTGGCGCTGAGATTGAAAAAATGGTGGTGGCAGGGGTCGATGGGTGCCCCTGAGTGGGTGGAAGACATGATGGCTGTGGTGATCTGAGTGGTGGGTGGAGACCCGGTGGAAATTGTTAGGCTGGTGCTTGCTGGTAGGTTGAGGTTGTCGAGGCTGAGTGAGGTGGGTTGGGGGTTGAAGTTGGTGTAGATGGTGGTGATTTTGCTGTGGAAAAGTCTGAGAGTATGTCGCAGAGTTATTGGGAGGGGTGGACAGTGTACTCAGAGGCTGTCAGGTTTAAGAATTCCTTGGCCATTCTGAAGAGCTCCTTCATGTGGTTGGCCACGGTGTCAATGTGGGCAATGATGTCTGCTTTTTTGGCTTCCTTGAGGCACTGGTGGTAGTTGCTAAGGGCTCCTTTGTGAGCGGCTCTGTCTGAGGTGTTCTTTGTGGTATGCCACATCTTCTCGAGTCAGGGCCAGCTGCGCTTGGTGGTTCTGAGCTCTGGAGTGTACCAACTGACTTGTTTTGAGGTTTTGTTGGCCTTTGCTTTTTTCAGCGGGGCAACTCTGTTGGCGCAGTTGGTGATCTAGGCTGAGAAGTTCTGTATGGCCTGGTCGAGGTTTGCTGAAGTTTGGGGTTCTGTGGTGCTATGGGCCTTTGTCCTTTGCATGGCGGTTATCTTGCACCAGCTATGGTGGGTTGCCACTGTGGTGCATGGTGATGGTGTACTGGGCATCAGACATGGTGAAGTGGATGATGGTGTGGTTGGTCCAAGAGAGTTCTGTGAAATGGGTAAATTTGAAACTGTCACTGGAGGTGAAGATGGCGTTGAGTGTATGTCTGGCTCTGTGCATGGGTTCGGTGACCAGTTGGGTGAGGCCAATCAGCTGCTGCCGCCACTGTCATTCCTCGACACATCACAGTTTGTTTCCAAACACACAACCAATCTCTAACTCACATTCCGTGTCACAGTGAACCCTCATGATACACACATTATTATTTTTGGTGCTGAGGTTGTAGCAGGGTTTCCGTTCGCCCACAGAACTGTGCATAGAGATTTGGAACCTCGGCGAATTAGGGTGACCCAAAACTCACCTCAGTACCCAAAACCCTTTACCAGACAAGCTACAGTGTCTCATTGATCATAACAAACTCCCAATGTTTAGACAAACCGGAACATGAACTTACGATACCTCAGGTTACATGGAACACATGAACACTCTTTCATTATACAATCATTTCAAACCAGAACATGGAGTAAATGAGGACACGTGCACATTTGAAATATTTATTTACTAATGCCGTTTTCTCAAACGCAGTATCTTAGATAATACAAGGAAACATATTATCAGAAGCAAAGTTATCAGCATAGTTACTAGTCCATAAAAAGCAAATGGTGACAGCATGCTAAGATGCTGTAATGAATAAGGGTTAACACCACCTATTTCTCACCCTCCCTAACTAGCGTATTATATTAATATCTAAGAAGGTCTCTTTGGGTTTTAGCAGGGCGGGCCCATACCTCAAGATCCTAGAATGAAGAGATCACATCAGCATACACCAGCTCTCTCTGCATGCGAACCGCATCAAGTGTGTCTGTGTGCTCTAAGCAAAGCAATATAAAACGCACCTAAAGCCTGAATTTGGCAGAAGCTGCACTTATGTTATGTCTATGAAGGTGCGGAGATCAGACTTCATAACAATTCTGTGTTGAGTTATCCTTGAAGCTTCAGCACTCTCTGTACAGACATAGTTTACTAAGCAAAGCTGATATCAGAGCAATAACATATTATTCTCATGTAAATCACAACGCTCTTGTAGGTTGAAAGCTAAATCAACAATTAAGTGTCGTGTGCAGAAGCAGCAAAAGGAAAAATGGCGTTTAAACATTTAATAAGCCCATGCTAACTTAACAGAATATATCGATAAGCAGTAACTATATGACAAGGTCAAATACAATTTAACCCCTTCGCTGCGGGGATAATTGCTCCACAGTGCAGGGTTCGGGGGGTGACCGCTGCGCCACAGTGTTTGTGGAGAGCCCAGCCCGTCATGAGTCAAAGTGGAGCTGTGCTCATGACGAGCTGGGCTCATCACAAACCCGCCCACTGATTCATTCGCCCGCACACGCTCGCAATCAATCGCGCGCAGCCGTTGTGATGACCCCAGATCGTCATGAGCACAGCTCCACTGTGACTCATGACGAGCTGGGCTCGTCATGAGCACCGAAGGAGTTTAAATATCCACAGGCTTGCTTTGTGCAACTCAGGGCAGGGGTGCACACTCTACTGATTAATGACCATTGTAGTAGCAGGCTTCTATTGAGTGTGATATGTGATGATATTGTGACTGGAGGAGATATATAGGTTCAGTGGCACAGTATTTAGTAAGGGGTCTAGAAAGTGAAAAAGCAAATGTGTATCTGCATTGGTTGATGTGTTCAAGTTCTTGATGATAAGCATTTGGCTAGAGTGAGAGTGTAAGAAATGTGCTATTGAGGGGGCTGGATGTGCATAAACCATAGTCTTGGGTTGCTGGGAAGTCTATACTAATCGTGCATTCTGGAATTCTTACTGCCAGCTGTGCATGATGTTGAAAAGAATATTTAGTTGATCAGCGTGTATCTCTTTGGTTCTCTGTATGTCTCACTTGTCTATTATATATTGACATGTTGTTTTTCAAAATCCAATCTATTGCAGTAATCTGTTGTTTATAGTTGTGAAGCATGTATGTAGTGGTAAAGTTCCAATCCATTAGGAGGATTACCACGTATTCACACCTGCTTACTGGTCCTAACACCTACTTCTACTCCTGCCATGCTTTCCATTAACATAATATCCATCACATCTGCCCCAAAAGACACAAAATATGTGGGTTAATGGCTGCCTCCAACTATAGCTCTATTCTTTGAGCTTCACCATTCAACAGTTTTTGGACAAAACAATTTCACTCTCATGTGCCACTCTCATAGCGTAGACCTTGGCGATAATGATATTTCCACATGTCGTGGCACTCACTAGTGGTGGGCAGTGCCCTTCCTCTCCTGAAATATAGCACAGAGATGCCCTTATCTTGTTGTAGAATGTTGCCAGTTGACAGCTAGTTTAGTAGTCTTGCTACCCACAAAGTTATTGGCAGGTTGTCTGCTGAGGGACTCTGAAAGCTTGTGCTTTTAATGTCTGCGACTAACTGAGGCATGTATACGGTACAAATGTATTGTTGGCTGATAGTCGACAATGTAGTGTTAAAACTTGGATCAAGAGAAATAAACATTTGTCCTAGTTCATACACATGAATGTATGAGGTGCGCTCAACAAAACAGGTGAGTACTACTACTATTCCATTATAAATGTCTGTGCTTTTAAAGGGCTGACAGTAAGGGCAGGTCATTGGCATTGAACGTGGTTGTGAACAATTTTGAAGTAATTCTTATCAGAGAAGAATGTTCATTGGGTTTGGGGACTAGTCTGTAGTGAATCAAAAGGCAGCATGGACGTGCCACATCTTTGCTACACTTGGAATTCTCTGATTTCAGTGTTCAGTACTGTGGAAGGGCTTTCTAGAGGACTAAATCATGCACATGGTGTGCTTTCTTTCCTACGTATTTGTATCTGGTCATGCGTCCAGAGAGGAGGTTGATGGAAGTTGATTATAGGGGATGGGCCAATTTCCAGCACTAGAAAACCTTTAAGAGTTAGCCTAACAAGGTATCCCCATACGCAGCTCCACCGTTAAGGCTCTGTATTTAGTGCCAGCTTAAGCTCCTCAGGTAGATGTTTGAGGCCCTTCAGACTCCAACCTGCGCCTCATCCCTGGTGGTCTAGTGGAAAAGTATGTGTTAACAAAAGAGAGAGCAAGGGATCTTGTTCACGTAAGGTGAACGGAGAGTACTCCTGTTCCCCTGTGGAAGGACTTAAGTAAACAAAATGAGGAGTACCATCATTGGGAGGTCACGAAGGATTCCTAATGTGGTGGTAAGCTTAACCAAAAGGAAAAGAAATTATCCTTTTGTAAAAAAACCCTCACTCACCAACCTGGTGGTGACATGCTTCACCATCGGGGTCCACCCTGGCGGCCTAGCGTCGCCAGGGTGTGCTACAACACCTGAATTACAGTGGAGCTGGTTGTGAGTGTATGTGCAAAAAAATGTGTTAAAAATTGTCCTGGTTTAACTTAGTGGGAGGATAAATTTTATTTACAAGTAACTGGACAATATTAAAAAAGTGAGACGAGATACTGTGAGGGTATATTAAGGCCAAAAGTATCTCTTATGTGTAAATTGGTCTACATGTTTCAACCGAGGGTAGGGTGTACCAGGTTTTCATCAGGACCGCTATAACAGGGAGCTGGACGGTATGTACCCCCTAAAAGGCACACCCTATCCTAGTTCCCTGTATCCCAGATAGCAAAAAACGCTAAATGGAGGACTCAAACCACACTGGGCAAATCAGAAAAAATGAAAAAGACCTGTGGGAAGGAAAAGAAATAGACATACATCAGACGTTCACCAAAATGGGGTCGCACACTGCTAATACACCAGCGGGATCGCCCCTAAGGACCATGGTAACTGTAGTACTGTTCTCTGCGATGCATCTTCTTTCGAATTCTCGCGTATCTTCAAATCTTCGCCATCCCTGTACACATGTTTCGGGGTATTTACCCCTCATCAGCAGGGATTAGGCCATCTTCTTATCTTCTGGGGTTGCTGCGTGCTGCCAAATATTACCAGGTATAGTACCACACAAATACATCAGACGTGAGCTTGTATTACATGCCTGTTACGTCGTGCAGTGTCGTGTTCTTTCAATCTTCGTGATCGCTTCACCTCAAATTTGTGAGAAATATCGTGGATATTGTCGTGAGATTATCACGGTATGACAGAGCATCTTGTGGTATGCTCGTGTAGAGGCTCTCTATGTCGAAACTCACAAGGATGGTGTCTGTCTCCATTTGGATTTCTTTCAGAAGTACAAGTAGGCTCTTGGTGTCTTTTAGGTAAGTGGATGTCCTTTGTACTATCGTTTTGAGGAAGAAATCACAGAACCTGGATAATGGTTCTAGTAGTGAAGTTATGTACCTGCATGCCGAAAGCACTGCTACAGATAAAATATGCACTCGTAATTCCTTCTTTCTCGCAATCACTAATACGGATAGACGAGAATGTGAAAGCACGTCATTTGAATGTTGCTCAGCACGTAAGGCTGTTTAAAAATAATGAAAAACAACGATCACGCTGCCACAGAGCACACACCTAACTTGATATGTATGTGTGTTTAATTATGACCATGAACCCAACATGGGCTCTGTCATACCGTGATAATCTCACAACAATATCCACGATATTCCTCACAAATTTGAGTGGAAGCGACCACACAGATTGAAAGAACACGACACTGCACGACGTAACAGGCATGTAATATTTATTTATTATTTATGTAGGATTTTGTAGAGCGCGCAGCTACCTCCGACGGAGGCGTCCCGGCGCTGAAGACAAGATCTCAGAGGTTCGGGAAGGAGTAGGTACTGTTGTTATATCTGGGAGAATAACCAGGTCTTTAGTTTTTTCCGGAATTGGGGTTCGGACGTCAGGAATCGTAGCTCTGTGGGCATCTGATTCCACAGTTTGGAAGTGGCTACTGCTAGGGCCCTTCCTCCTGTTCGTGAAAGGCGAAAGCGGGGGCAGAACATGAGACGTAGGTGATTGGATCTCAGGTTTCTAGGTGCTTGTGAGAACCTCATTCTGTTACGTAAGTAGATTGGACCTCGGTCATTGAGTGCTCTGAAGGCCAGTGTTAAGGCCTTGAATTGAATGCGAAATTTCACTGGGAGCCAGTGCAGTTTAATCAAGTGGGGTGAGATGGGATGACGGTATGGGATGTTGCAAACCAGCCTGGCAGCAGCATTCTGAACTTTTTGAAGTTGGCTAATGAGGTAAGTAGGGGCGCCCACGTATAAGCTGTTGGCATAGTCCAGATGAGCCGTAATGAGGGCATGGACCACCGTTTTTCGGGATTCAAGTGGTAGGTAGGGGATGATTTTTTTTTACCATTCGAAGTTTCCCGAAACAGGCTGAGGTGACTTTGTTAATTTGAGTCTTGCAGGAGAGGGTGGTATTAAATTGAAAGCCAAGGTTTCGGGCGGTTTGTACAGGTTCCGGGGGGGGGGGGGTTGAGTTCAGACGGCCACCAGAGATTAGAGGGTATAGGCGATTTTTGATTAAAGAACAGGACCTCTGTTTTGTCTGTATTAAGTTTTAGGTTGTTGTCAGACATCCAGGCAGCAATGTTGAGCATACAGAGACGAAAGTTGTTAAAGGATTTTTCAGAGTGGTCTTTGAAGGAGAATACCAGTTGGGTGTCGTCAGCGTAGAAAGTTACTTTGACGCCACAGGATTCAACCACTTTAGCCAGGGGTTTGAGGTACACATTAAAAAGGAGCGGACTGAGGGCAGAGCCCTGTGGGACACCCCAGATCAGATGTTTCTTGGAGGAGAGAAAAGGTCCCAACATCACTTGCTGTATTCTGTTGGTGAGAAAAGATTTTACCCATGCGAGGGGGGGCCCGCTGACTCCAACTTCTTGCAGACGAGTCAGAAGTTTGTCGTGAGAGATGGTATCGAATGCAGCGGATAGGTCGAGGAGGACCAGCATGGCCTCCTCTCCCCTGTCAGTGCATTCGCGGATCGATTCGGAGACCTCGAGTAGCGCCGACTCAGTGCTATAGTCTGGTCTGAAACCTGATTGGGTGTCGTGGAATAAGGAGTTGGATTCCAGGTAGTGGGACAGTTGTTTTTGGACTGCTTTTTCCAGTACTTTTGCAGGTTTGGGTAGCAGTGAGATCGGGCGGTAGTTATTTAAACAGGAGGGATCAACGTTAGTTTTTTTTTAAAGTGGAATTAACATGGCGTGTTTCCAAACGGAGGGAACAACCCCCGTGAGTAGAGAGGAGTTCCAGATGTCGAGTAGAGGGTTGATGATGATGGGGGCGATTTCGTTCATGATAAGGGCTGGGGCAGGGTCCAGCGGTGAACCAGATTTGCATTCCAGAAATAGTTTTAGAGCCATTTCTTTGGTGAGGGGTTGGAATGCGCTGAATGCATGAGTGCTGTTAACAGCGGGGTCTTTGATGATGTCGGGGTCTTTCTGAGGGATAGCTGCTGTTATGTTGGCAATTTTATCTTCAAAGAAGTTAGATAGGTTTTCGCATAGTGTCTGGGACATGGGCACTGGAGTGGAGAGTGCGCTAGGATGGGTGAATTCTTTCACTATGTTGAATAGGGCCTTGGTCGAGTTTTTTGCCTTGGTGATCGTTTCGGCAAAGTATATACTCATAGATTGCCGTTTGATTTTACGAAACTCTTTAAGGCTTTGCCGATAGAGGGCCTTGGCTTCTAAATCGTATTGTTGTCTCCAAAGTCGTTCCAGTTTTTTACACATGCTTCTGTGGGCCCGTAATTCTTCCGTGAACCATGGGGCCGATGGCTGTTGTCTACGGGAGGTGAGGTTTTGGAGAGGGGCGACTTTCTCGATAGCGGTCGTTAGGTCGCTATTTAATGTACATACTGCTTCGTTGAGGTCGTCAGGGGGTGGGTTCAAGCTGTTATGGTAGTTTTGCTCTAAGGCTATAAGTGTAATTTTGTGCCATTTTCTGCCCTGAGATCTGATAGAGGATTCTAGTTTTGTGATTAGATTTCGAGGAAACTCGAAGGGAATAAGAAAATGGTCGGACCAGGTTAGGGGTAGGGGGGGAAGGACTTTGAGTTTCTCGCTGTTCGAAAAAATGAGGTCGAGGGTATGGCCTGCTTTATGGGTGGGGCCATTTACTTTTTGCAAAAGATTGATGTTTTGCATAGAGTCAAGGAGTTGGGATGCGCGGTTACAGCTACTTACATCCACGTGGTGGTTGAAGTCTCCCAGTACCATGAATTGGGGATGTTTAAGGGAGAGATCTGCTGCGACAGCTAGTAACTTTTGAACAGCGGGTTGTGGGGTATGTGGGGGGTTGTAGACCAGGATCCCGGAACAAATGGCTGTTGTGGAGTCAGCGATAGAGAAGTACAGTGCTTCAATGGGGTTGATGTTTACGATTTTTCTTGAGGTGATTTTCAGGTGATTCTTTAGGATCACCGCGACTCCACCTCCTGTTTTAGGGCCTTCGCGGCTAAGTCCCACGAATCTGTAGCCTGTGGGTAGAGCTAGGGCGATGTCAGGATTAGAGGTGTCTTTAATCCAGGTCTCTGTTAGAAATAATGCGTCCCAGGATGCGGTGGACAGTAGAAGCCAGATGTCATTGGCGTGGCTGGGTAGAGAGCGGCAATTCACCAAACCCATGGCGTATGAGTTGGAGGGGGGGGTTGCATGATTGCAGGAGTACCGTTCCTGGTATGAGTCCAAGCGGGTTTTAGGGAGAATTGACAATTTGAACATTTGTGTAGGAAGGGGCTGAGTAAAGGGAAGTTGCAGGTGATTGGAGCTGGGCAAGATGTTTTACCTAGGTCTAGTAGCTGAGTATTGGTCCACATAATTCTCTGGGACGGTGTAGGGCAGGCGGCATGGCTGGCCCTAGGCCCGGAGCTGGCGCGGACGGGCGCGGACGGGCGCAGACGGGCTTGCCTTAGGCGCGCAAACGTCGCGCCCGCTGCGCTCGCCCGCTGCGCGGTCGGTGTATGCACATCTTTTATAGAGAGAAGAAGTCTTGGTGGAGGGGCGAGGCCTCGTAACAAGGGGCGTGGCCTCAGAGTGCGGCGGGAAATGGCGGCAATGTTTGTTTAACACAGCGAGTCCTCGGCAGCGCTAATATCCGCTGTGAGGCTGTGGGCGGGAGAGTGCAGATGTATGACGGTGAGGTTATCAAATCAACACGCACGCATTCATACAGGTATGTCAGCTCGTAATTTCCACAAAGTACAAGTTAAAGTGACTCTCAAAGTATATTTTTAAAAAGCGCTAAAGTACAAGTTATAGTGACTCTCAATGTATAATTTTTAGAAATGGCAAGTGCTCGTGCCTGTAGCTCCCGGCTTCCACCTCAGGAGAAAAGGTCTTCTGACCAGATGCTTGAATTCCGCAGCCTTAAGTACTCAGGGGGCGAGGCCTCGTAACAAGGGGCGTGGCCTCAGAGTGCGGCGGGAAATGGCGGCAATGTTTGTTTTACACAGCGAGTCCTCGGCAGCGCTAATATCCGCTGTGAGGCTGTGGGCGGGAGAGTGCAGATGTATGACGGTGAGGTTATCAAATCAACACGCACGCATTCATACAGGTATGTCAGCAGTAATACAAGCTCACGTCTGATGTATGTCTATTTCTTTTCCTTCCCGCAGGTCTTTTTCATTTTTTCTGATTCGCCCAGTGTGGTTTGAGTCCTCTACCATTTAGCGATTTTTGCTATCTGGGATACAGGGAACTAGGATAGGGTGTGCCTTTTAGGGGGTACATACCGTCCAGCTCCCTGTTATAGCGGTCCTGATGAAAACCTGGTACACCCTACCCTCGATTGAAACATGTAGACCAATTTACACATAAGAGATACTTTTGGCCTTAATATACCCTCACAGTATCTCTTCTCACTTTTTTAATATTGTCCAGTTACTTGTAAATAAAATTTATTCTCCCACTAAGTTAAACCAGGACAATTTTTAACACACTTTTTTGCACATACACTCACAACCAGCTCCACTGTAATTCAGGTGTTGTAGCACACCCTGGCAACGCTAGGCCGCCAGGGTGGACCCCGATGATGAAGCATGTCACCACTAGGTTGGTGAGTGAGGGTTTTTTTACAAAAGGATAATTTCTTTTCCTTTTGGTTAAGCTTACCACCACATTAGGAATCCTTCGTGACCTCCCAATGATGGTACTCCTCATTTTGTTTACTCTAGTGGAAAAGTACCCTGCTCTTCTGCTCTTCCACTTTGTTCTGTGTCTTTTTGTCTCCTTGTCTTTTTCATTCTTATTCGTCTCCTTCTCTTTTTTCTTGATTTTTTCTCTTTGCCTCCTTTATTCCTTTTTCTCTTTGCCTTTTTTCATTTATTCCTACTCTGCCTCTTCTCATTTTCACTACCTGTCTTTGCCACATCTCTCCTACGCTCTAACCTCCCGCTCCCTCTTCCCTCTCTCCCTGCCGCTGTTGCTCTGTGTTCCCTCCCCTTAGCATGTCACTCACGTTCCCGTCTCCCAGCTGACTGCCCTCCCCCTGACTCCTACTTAATCGTGGCTGCTGCGCACAAGAAAAGCAAGACTGAGTCACTGCTCTCCCCCGCACAGTTCCACCATTAAGGCTCTGTGCTTAGCGCCAGCTTGAGCTCCTCGGGTAGGTGTTCAAGGCCCTCCTCCACCCGCAGGCTCCTGCCTGCACCTCATCCCTGGTGGTCTAGTAGAAGACCCATACTTAATGTCAGTCACTGCAAGGCTGCACAGATGGCGTGCCAAAGGCAAGCCTGTCTGCCCCTGTTAGTGACCCAACTGCGACCAGCGCCAGTGACCCTGGTTCCCTAATCCCCTGCCGCTACAACTCTAGCACTCTCCATGCAATCAACCCAGGACCCAACAACAACTACCAGTTCTCGATGCCGAGCAACACCCAAGGTCCAATCTCCTGCCGACACTGCTGCCCCACCGTCACCCACCTCCAGACCTTGGCAGCACCGCCTAGCCCACCAGACGCCACCACACACAGACTACTGAGTTGCATCTTCCTCAACATATACTCGCTGCATAAACAAGCTGTAGAAATCTGGGACCACCTCAACACTCACAAGCCCAACATTGCCTTCCTCACAGAGACCTGGACCAATGCCAGTTCTGCCCCCAACATCGCAACCGCCATCCCCGATGGATACAAGATCCTGAGAAAAGACCGCCCCAACAACCCAGGAGAAGGCCTCGCCATCGTCTACAAAAGCTCCCTCCGATTGCCAATCACCAGCTTAGTAAACACCTCACCCCCCCCCCTTGGAACACATCACTTCCAGATCCAACCCAACCCCAAAAAGATGCTCTGCGGAACACTCGCCTACAGACCTCCTGGACCCAGCAACTCTTCACCAACGTCATCACTGACCACATCTCACCCCATGACCTCACCTCCAAGGACTACATACTACTCGGAGACCTGAACTTCCACTTGGACAACCACAGCGATCCTACCCCCACCGCCTTCCTGGAGAACCTCACCAACATAGGACTGAAGCAACTTGTCTCCACCCCCACTCACACAGCAGGATACACTCTCGGCCCCATCTTTGCCAGAGAAAACAATATTTGCTTCAGCCACACCACGGAACTGCTCTGGACTGACCACCACTGTATCCATTTATCCTTTACAATATCCAAGCACACGCCCCGCCTCCCACGCAGAAGCGGGAACAAAGTCTCTGAAGAACACCTTACCTCCGCACTCCCCCCAAACTATGACTGACGCCAAAACAGTGACAAGCAACCTTCACCAATGGATCGCCAACTGCGCCAACACCTCGCCCACCTCCAGAACACCATGAGACGACACAACAACAAATTCAGCTGGTTCACCACAGATCTGTGAGAATCCAACCACTCCTGTCAATGAATGAAGAAACATCATGAATGGGGGGTGGGATGCACACCGTTTTCTCCAAATTTAAACACATGTATTCATTTAAACTAAGACTGCGTGCAAACTGGATCGATGCCATGCCCAAATGACATAATTCAAACAACAGCTCCAAGAGATGGGGCAACATTTTTGCCCCAAACCAGTGCACAGCGAATTTTGCCATTGAAGCAAGTTTACTCCATATTTTATAATTTGTTCATTCTTTTCTTTAAGTACTCCTGTTTCTTATATATTATTTTCTCTGACATTATAGTCCACACACGTAAATATTTGCCATTTTTCTAGGTTTCTGATGTTACCAATGTGTCCGTCCGGACCTCTATATAAGAACACGACTGAAGCTCTGTTCATCAAAGGCAGCGTTTATTCAAATAAAAACCCAATGCACTTCGGGCTGGAAAAGCCCTTCGTCTGGGGTCACTGAAAAATGACAGTAAAATCATTGTCAATTCACATTGTTTGTATATGTCATCGTGTTTAACAAAATATATTAAAGCCATACCCTCTGCCATATCGCATAATCATTGTTATTACTTTACCCCGAAATCAACTTGTGTTATCTGCAATACGTGCCCTCGCTTTACTTGCACATTAGTCTGCTGGCACATTCTTTCCCTTCTTCACTCCCGTTCTTCCCAAGATGTTATCAAAACAATCGCCTCTCCTTAATTAGTGCTCCAGTTTAAACCAAACATTTTCAAGAAACCTGTTCACGCATTCATTATTTGTACTCAACTAAGCCTAAATCATTAACTTAACTTCTCCCCGATGCAATTTCCCAACTGTTTCTCGTACCTGCCATAACCTTTAAAAATCCTCCGTCTGCATTTGTGAATCGAGAAGTTCATAGTCATCCCTTTTCTCCCACTCTTAATTACCAGCTTTCACTTCTACTGCTCCTCCCAAATTAGCGTGTGATTGCGTCATTTCCCGTAGTTGAAACATCCTTTCATGTGCAACAAGAACTACAATCCCCATAATGCAATAGGATATGCGAAAATTCAAGCTTAATATATATAATTTTGCTACCATCATGACCATTGCGACCCAAATTTTGTAAATATAATAGAACTGTCGACTACATCCTGTCAAACAATCAAATTCAACACCATCTTTTAGATGAACATAGATGTTTTCACCGGCGTGTGGAATCATGCAACTATGTCCTTTTCTGCATCCTTTTACACCCAGCGGGTGCTATCCCATGTTAGGCATAGTTGAAGAAAGACATGGAGAAACAGCAAAACCCCTGTATCATGCTCCGCCTACAAAACACTAATCACTGCACACCACCAACTCATCAAATCAACAAAGAAAAACCTCATCCTCCACAGAATCCTTTACAATGCCCACAACTCCAAGGAAATCTTCGCCATCATACAGGACTACGCCAAACCCAACAGCGGAACAACCAACGTTCCTCCCTCCCAAGACCTCTACAACAAACTCAGCTCCTTCTTTCACTTCAAGATCAAGACTCTCCATGACAACTTCGATGACCAAGACCACTGCACCGCCTCAACTCCCACCCCCAACAACACCACCCAACAGTCAGTTCTCACCCGACCCCTTTCACCATGAAAGACACCTAAAAGACAATGAAGAGCATCCACTTCAGAACACCTTAAGACCCCTGCCTACCCCACTTCTTCCACCGGGCCGCCACTGCCATCACACCATTGCTACGCCGATCAACTGCTCCCTCGAAACAGCCACATTTCTAATCAACTGGAAGCCCTCCGCAGACCTGATGGACCTCAAGAACTTCAGGCCCATCTCACTGCTTCCTTTTGCTGCCAAAGTCATCGAAAAGGCCGTCAACACCAAGCTAGCTTACTTCATAGAAACCAAGAGCATCCTAGACACCTCTCAATTCGGATTCCGCAACAACCACAGAACTGAGACCGCCCTGCTTGCTGTCACCGACGACATCCGTGCCCTTCTCGACCAAGGCCACACAGCAGCCGTCATCCTCCTGGACCTATCAGCAGCCTTCGACACAGTCTCCCACCGCACACTAGCCTCCAGACTCCACAGTGCCAGCATTCAAGGAAAGGCCTCAAACTGGATACAATCTTTCTTCTCAGACAGAATACAGAGAATAAGACTCCCGACCCTCCTCTCAGAACCAACAGAGGTCAGATGTGGAGTACCGCAAGGATCCTCCCTCAACCCCACTCTCTTCAACATCTACAATGCTCCCTCGCAACCATCATCAGAAACCACGGGCTTAACATCGTCTCTTATGCTGATGACACCCAGCTTACCCTCTCCTTCATGAAGAACCCCGACATCACCAGACACAACTTTCAAGAAGGGATGAGAGCCATCACGACCTGGATGAGCAATAGTTGCCTGAAGCGCAACTCAGAGAAAAAAGAAGTCCTCATCTTAGGCTCCACCCCCTCTGCATGGGTCAACCTGGTGACCCCCCGCCAACAGACCATGCACGCAACCACGGCATCATACGCGACTCTTCACTCACCATGAATCACCAGATCAACGCCGTATCCTTTGTGTGATTCAATACCCTCCGCATACTTCGCAAGACGTTCAAGTGGATCCTCCCAGACTCCAGGAAAACAATCACCCGTGTATTTATTCATCACCAGCAGACTGGACTACAGCAACGCCCTTCATGCCGGAATGAACAAAAAACTTCTGCACAAACCCCAGACGTATCCTCGATATCCCACGACACAACCTCATCATCCAACACCTCCTCAACCGCCACTGACTCTGCGTCAAATGAGGAATAGCCTTTAAGCTGTTCGCACATGCCTACAAAGCCCTCCACAACACCGGACAACAACATCCTAAAGACCCTATATCCTTCCACGCCCCCATGAGAAATCTCTGCTCAGCCAACCTCACCCTAGCCACCGTCCCACACCTTTACAGGACTAGAACAGGTGGAAGATTCTTCTCCTACCTCAGAGCCCGACACTGCATCAAATCAGACTGGGCCTCAAGACTAGGCTCTTCGAAGTACCCCAACATAGCTGCTCACTCCCCCCTCCCCCCTCCCAGTGCCTTGAGACCCTCAAGGGTGAGTAGCATGCTTCACAAACACTGATTGATTGATTGATTAAAAGCACAGTGCATATTTGTCTCTTGAATCTGAATAGTGTGATTCCTATGTGGATAGGAGGAGACTTCTATCTTTACTTATTTAAAGCCTTTCCATATGTCTAATCTAGACTGTAGGTAGTGATGGTGATGATGATGATGATGATGATGATGATGATGATGGTGGTGGTTGCTGTTTTTTTTAGCTGCAATGGCAGTAGTAGTACTGGTGTTGTTATTGGAACAAAGGTTGTATTCCACCCCCTCTGCTTCTCTTCTCCTTCCGTGCTCTAACATTCCATTTCTCTTGGAAAGGCTTATAAAAGTCATCTCTAACCTATATGGAGCCTACATCCCAGCACAACATTTATTCACACGACATACTTAATCAACCGCAGTGCATTTTGACTCGCCCTAATGACTTGGGTTGCTTGCATTCATTCCCACTTGACCATAGAGCACAAGAGGGGGCGTAGCGAGCTGCACCGCAATGTGTGACATTTAAAGTGAGTAGAAAATACAGAAGTTCTGAATAAGCACTGTGCTGGGAATTTAAAATTTATAGAACTATGTCCCATGCTTAGAATAAAAATGATCTCTGCTATCATGTACAAGGTGATTCATCAATCATAAAATAATAGACACTTAGCGCCTCAAATTGTATTCATCATTTTCTCTCTGTTCATCTTATTTCGTTTGGAAATATACTCAGGCGGAGCCCAGGATGAGTCATTCACATTTCACAGACCGATCAACCATTAATAATTTTCTATCATTCTAAATCAAAAGGCACCTGCATTCCAGAAGGATGTGCAGTCCATCAAACTGTCACCACATACACAAGGTTTATAGACGCAAACTTTTCATATCATCAACTTCACCTGCCCAATTGCATTATTAATGGCAGCAGGAAGAATGGCACTGCCCAGGTACCACATCTGACTGGATCTTCCTCGAATGGCACAAGCCTAATTCTTTGCCAGATGTGCCCTAATGGACTTCTATAGAAAAAGAGTACGTGTGAGCCGGCAGTCAGTCTCATTAATGGAAATCAGTGCAGTATGATTATAAAAAGGCGAGGCCTCCTGCAGAGGTTTAGTACTTTTTTCTGCTGCATTAGCCAATCTGTAATCATTCCTTATTATGACAGACATGGGAACAGAGGCACAAAAGTAGATGAAGCAATTTACCCAGGGTCAGTAAATGTGGTCAAGTTGAGAAGCTGAGATTAGAACCGTGGTCTCCTGGATGCATATATAAAAATATTTGTTCTATGTAGTTAATTAAAACGATAACAAGTATTTGGAAAACACATACAGGATAAAAAGTGTCTCGAGTCGTAGAGAAAAACACACACAGATTACAACGTCACAATAAGCACCGGCAATCGAGTTGGTACCATGTCAAGTTAACGTGATAGATCAAAGTGTAGTGCAAAAACCAAATGAGCAACAAAGTCATAATCAAACGGAGCTGTTCAGATGAGGGTACTGGGCAAATAGGATGACCTCCTGCCTAGGGGATAACCATGACAAGTTGACACCTGGGTGAGCGGCATAGTGCTAGCGCACGATCAGGAAGGGCATCCATTTGTTGGGTAAAAAGTGCAATCAACCAAGTTTTCCAAACACAAGGTTAATTTGACACATTTTCAGAGCGCACAGAGATCAGTAACTGGGAACTGATCATCAAGTAAGAGAAACTGTCTCGCAAACCAAAATTATTACTGCTCATCTGGCGAGGGATGCAGTCTTACGGCAACCACTGGGAAAGGGATCAGGGTTCATGTTTTTGGACACACCAGCTCCAAACACGAAAGTGTGTAAAGGTGGCTCTACGTTCCAGGGGTCTGTAGTGACAATCTCAGAAGATTGTGTAAGAAGAGTCTTCACGTAGATTTGAGAGTAGAAATATTTAATCACGAGTGAATATAAAATACATGCAGCTGGGGATCAGGCGGCTGGGCCAAGCCTGATGAGGGAATGCGTAGGGGGAAGCAGAACCCCCCAGTGGTACCCTTGGGTGCCTGAGCCTGTTGACTGCGAAGGAGACACATTTGGTCAGCAGATGTTTAAGGAGGTGTTACTGGGTTAGCCCCTTTGCTGCGGGGGTAATTCCCCTGCTGTGCTGGGGGGTAGGGGGGCGCGCAGAGCACCCACATGCTCATCATGAGACACAGTGCTCCTGTGCTCATGACAAGCTGAGCTCATCACGGCCGCACCCGTTTACGTGGAACGTTCAGCACAGCAGGGGAATTATCCCCGCGTGTGAGCGTTCCACGGCTCATGACAAGCTCAGCTCGTCATGAGCACAGGAGCACCGTGCCTCATGACGAGCTGAGCTCATTATGAGCATGCAAGGTGTTAAGGGAAGCAATGGTAGCCTGCAGACATGAACAGACACCCAGATTGTTCCACTCTTGCCTTAGTCTAGTTTTACGCCCATCCAATAGTGCTGGGTAGAGGTAAATAATCTGTTCATATGATTCCTCACACTGGGCACAGTCACTGCAAGTTGTTCCTTCTATGAGTCGACACCAGCTGGCAAGGTGTTTCGAATGAGCACTCTCCGGGTCTAAGGGTCATAAATCTAGCCTTCAGATGGTTTCCGTAGGTTCAAATAGGAATACGCAGAAAAGTTAATGCTATTATGATTATTTTGAATAAGGTATGTTTAGATTCGGATAGGAATATCTTTGTATTAGAGATATGTTAAGGTTAGCAATCTGACATCTGTACCTACCAATGTAATCAATGAAATATAATGTTTTCTGTATATTATGTAAATAGCGTATAAAGTATTGTTTTAAATTTGTTTAAAATGTTGTTATGTTAATAAATACGGCCAGGGCCAGGCCCTAATCAAAAAACTAAATACTAGTAGTAAATGTGTTACTATTTGGGGTCCTGAGAAGAGAGGAGGGGGTCCAGGCCAAGACCTGGCCATTAGAGAGGCGGGGCCGGCATCGGACACGCCAAAGGTATGGCGGTAGAGCCGGCCCCCGATGACCAAATAGAGGCAGGCCTTGTTGTGCACAGTGGTGACGCGACTGGCCCGCCTCGCCCATCATTAGTCTGGTCTCTGGAGCTCGCCCCAGAAGTGATTAAAATCACTTGCGGGGCTCGAGTAGGGGCAACGCTAGGCCGGTGCAAACTGGCCTGCCCAAAGTTAGCTGGGGACAATAAAAGGCCGGGGAGCAGAAGAGTCAGCCTCTTTGCCCTTCGCTCCCCAGCCCGCCATAAGCGATAGCAGCCTCGCTAGGAGGCTGTTCTTAAATTTCCCCACCCACCATCCCCTAAAAGCAGGATTAAGTGTATTGTTGTGTGTTTTCTTTCCAGGTTTTGACATCGTTAAGTTTATAGAACTAATGTTAATGTAAAGGCTGTTTCTTTCACAGGACTGTTTTGCATTGTCGTATTTTAGTGTTATTCCTTGGTCAGGCGGTAAGGTCATGATTGGTGATCAATAAATTTAAGGTCCTTAGAGGGTGGTGCCTTTCTTGAATGGAGTCGCCCAAGGGGGAGGGACAAATGGTCTCTCATAGAACTCCAGGGGTAGTTACAGCTGGTTGACTGGATGGGTGCGGGGGAGTGGGAGTTAAGCTTTCCGGTACGCTAGTTGGCCACCCCGCAAGTGCACAATGGTGCAAGTAAATGGAGCAAAACTGCAAGGGCCCCTTTATAGAGATAATCTACAGAGTGTACGGAGGTGACCGGGGGGGAAGTACCCTCACGGTGAACGGGCCCTCTGCGCATGCGCACTCCGTTTGAGGGCGGGCACAATCTGATAAGGATCTGACACCAGTTATTGACTTTGCCGTAGGTTCAAATAGGGATAGGCAGAAAAGATAATGCTATTATAATTATTTTAAATAAGGTATGTTTAGATTCGGATAGGAATATATTTGTTTTAGAGATATGTTAAGGTTAGCAATCTGACATCTGTACCTACCAATGTAACCAATGAAATATGTTTTCTGCGTATTATGTAAATAGTGTATAGAATATTGTTTTAAATTTGTTTAGAATTTTGTTATGTTAATAAATATGGCCAGGGGGTTTCACGACCCCCTAATCCAAAAACGTAATATTAGTAGCAAATGTGTTACTATCTGGGGTACTGAGAAGAGAGGAGGGGGTCTAGGCCATACCTGGCCATATTGACTGGGCTCCAGGACTGTAGGGATAAGCTCCCCATTTGCAGGGGGATGCCCATACAGCCTGATTTGTTCTTCCTGCACATTGGGGCAGTTAGGGGCTCCTGCCTCATCCTTCCCGTCCTCATGGTTTCCTGCCTGGAGACAGGAGGGCTCCTCCCAGGCTAGGTGCACATGTATTAGCGCCGCCTAACCTCCCCTGAGTCATAGCCTTCAACTGGGTGCCAGGGAGGGGCAGAAGCCCACTATCTTGGTGGGTTGAAATATCTTGTCAGTTGAAGGTAGATGGTTTGTGATTGTGTTTTTAGGAAGTTCGGACAAGGGTGAGAGTTGTGGGCTCACTCCAGGTTACTGCTTACTGTGGACTGTTTCAAGTAAAGAAGGCTGCTTATGTTCTGGTTGCCTGTTACTGAGCGTATTTAAAAACAGACTGGTGTTGTGGTGTGGCCACTGCAGTCCCCACGAGCTGAATGGCACACTGCTCTGTGCTGCCCTGCTCTGCTCAATGCTCTGCTTGCCCAGTCGAGCTGCAAAACAAACAGCCTCGGTCCGACCAGAGGGCTGAGAGCCCGGGCCGGAATACACGTCCTCTTCCAGCAGCCTCTTCTAGCAACAGCGTGCGATGACAGCGCATTTCAGCGTCCGGCGTTCAGATGCAGGTGGCTTCAATGTGCAGCATCACTGCAATGCACATTGCACACCTCCTGGGTGCATTCAGCAGCTTTGCCAATAGAAAGAGCGAAGTGTAATGAATTCATTCTGTGGCTGCACACAGGCGTCAAATGAAGATCTGGACCTAAGTCTACAGGAGTTCCTTTAGGGCATGACTTACTGACTTACTCAGTAACCACACTATAGCAACTCCATGCACACGCACACACAGTGGTTGTCCTTCTAGCAGTGTGAGGAGTATCCAACGCCACATTAATCCAGAGCAATGTTACCTGAAAAAACACCAGTCCTCCGTGCTATGACAAAAGAGTACAAAACCGTCCAACCACACATCCTCCAAGACAAGCTAAAATAAGCTCTTAGCTTACACGTAGTCTGTGGGACTTCCGGCAGAAACACCAGTAAATAGTGATCTAAGTCTGCACTATTTTCGCTCCTATCCTAGCTTTTAACTTATAAGAATGCATGTAACTTCGAAGTAAGGTGTATTTGTGCGACCTCACAGTGGAGAAGGAATTGGAGTCTCACTAAGTCAACTCTTTTCACCTGAATACGAAGGGTGACGGAAAGAACTACGGTGGTTGCATTTGTCATTCCAACTGTAAGGTTAAAGTCCCTAAAATGTTTACCGTGCACAACAGTACTGTAGTAATGCTTTGTAATAATGTATACAATCAATGCCTGTCCTTAAGAGAACCTTGCTGGTTATATGATCTAGAATGTCATGATATGTTGCCTAGCTTTGAGTCAGTTGTAGCTGAGTTCTCTGTGGATAGGATGCTGTATTTATCTATCCTAATAAAGAAGACTTCTACACCTACAAACCTGGAAAGTGACTTTTTCACATTGGCGACGAGGATGGAATGGTGGAGAGGTTTAACCGCGTGCTTAAGGAGTCTATTCAACTGGCAAAACAACAAGGTAGGGACTGGAAAGCTGCTATGTTTGAGAGGGTAATGGTTTATCGTTTAACCCCACACACTATTACTGAAAAGATCCCTTTTGAGGAAACAGGACCAAGATGTTGTAAGGTTTCTACTTGATATTTTTAGCAGAGAAGATCTTTCAGAGTCACTGTTGACTGACAACGGTGTACAACTTGTGTCAAAAGAGATGGAAAATTTCTTGAGTCAAAAAGGGATTGTCCACAAGCGGTGCTCTCTCTACCACCCAGAATCGAATGGGATGGCGGAGAGGTTTAACCGCGTGCTTAAGGAGTCTATTCAGGCAAGAAGTTTTTGAACACCTACCTAATTTAATTGACGATGATTCAAATGGCTTGAACGAATTTGAAATTTGTCTCAAGAAACTTGACATCCACTATTTGCCAAAAGTCAGCACGATCTTAGAACACTATCATTTTGGGCGAAGACTACAAGGTCAAGATGAGACAATTGAAAATTATATTACTGCTTTGCGGAAGCTTGGTTCAACCTGTAAGTTTGAGGGTGCCATTGAAGAACGTATTAGGGATCAATTTATGTTAGGCTGTTCCAGTGAGAAGATTAAGGATGAGCTCTGGCAAAAAGATGACCCGAAACTTGATGAGGTTATTGCAAACGCAAAGAGGATTGAACACTCTCTTGCCTGCGTAGAGGTCATCAAGAAAAAGGAAGCAACAAGCTTGGTAGAAGAGAAAGTAAATTTAGTGTCTAGTAAACTTTCAAAAGGAGCTGGCACTTTTAAAAGAAATGCTATTTCCTCTAGTACTCCGTCTACATCTGCTTCATCTAACAAGAAAGATGTAATCCTAAAATGTTTTAGGTGTGATATGCCTGGTCATCTGGCCAATGACAGGTCTTGCCCAGCCTTTAAATCTAAGTGCAAAAATTGTGGGAGGATTGGTCATTTCACCAAAAACTGTCTAACTAAGAAATCCAAAACAAATAGACGTGTAAAAGAGGCATTAATACATGGTGAAGTTGACTCTTAGTCTGATGATGATGAGTTGCATTGTGGAGAAATCGTCATCATTAACAAGTGTAAGGGTCCTCTTGACTTTTTAAAAATCAATGATTCAGAAGTTAAAATGTTGTTTGATTCTGGGGCTAAAATTACTTTAATCCCTAAGAGTGTTTATGACCTTCAGTTGTGTTGAAAGGTAATCATTCATAAGCCTGACATTAGACCTCTTGCCTATGGTAACAAACCAATAAAACTGTTTGGCTACTTCCTAGGACATATTGCTTATAAGGGTCAGTTTACAACTGGGAAGATAGATATACATTTCATGCAAGGGTGATAGTATCATAAGCTGGTACCATCAAGCTGATATGGGTATATCGTTGGTTCCAGGTGCTGATCCATGCATTGTTTTGAGAGATTTAGCTAATAAAGACAGTTCCAAACTAGATGGATCTCTACCACTTCAACCTGTGTCACACCCATTGCTGACTGTGATGTTGTAAAAAAAGAATGTATGAAGAAATCGCCTTCTGATTCTAGCAGCATATTGCGTGCAGAGTTTAAGAACGTTTTTGCAGAAAAATTGGGTTGTTTATTAGGTTACACTCATCATATTGTTCTGAAACCCAATTTCAAGCCGGTCACGTGTAAAGTTCGTAGCGTTCCTTTGGCCATGAAAGACTCCATGTTGTGTGAGATTGAGAAATTGAAGTCAGAGGGCATCATCGTTGAAACGGAAGCAAGTGAGTGGATTTCTCCCGTTGTTTTAGCTCGCAAGGCTACAGGTGAGATTTGTTTCTGTGTTGACCTCCGCGCCTTGAATCGGGAGGTTGTCTCAGACAAATACCCACTTCCCAATATAACAGAAATGCTGACGCAGTTGGAAGGTGCTCGTGTGTTCTCTTCCTTAGATGTATGTGCTGCGTATCACCAGGTTAAGATTGATGAGGAATCTATGGAGTCTACAGCCTTTATACCTCCTTTTGGAACTTTAAAGTTTACTCGTCTCCCCTTTGGGTTGATCTCCGACGCTTCTGTCTTTCAAAGGGTAATGGAGGATGTTTTGGCAGGGCTAAGCGGTGTTAAAATTGATCAAGACGATGTATTGGTTTTTGGTGCTGATCAAACTGAGCATGATGCTAGGTTAAGGTCTGTTCTGAAGCGTTTCAGTTTAAGAGGTCTCGCCTTACGAGAAAACAAGTGTAAATTTAATCTCAGAGATCGACTATCTAGGTCATTGTTTGACTGGTGATGGTGTTAAACCTAAAGATCGTTTAGTTAGGACTATTGTTGACTTACCTGTTCCGCAGTCAAGAGACGAGTTGGTGACATTCCTGGGGATGACGGAATATTATAACAAGTTTATACCTCAGTTTGCTTCACGTACTGTTGAGTTAAGGTCTCGTCTAAAGAAGGGTGTGACATTTTCTTGGTCCTCTAAGTGTCAGGTGGAGTATGATGATGTTAAACAAGCTCTGGTATCGGCTTCGTACTTGCACAGTTTTGATTCTGCTTTATATTCTGTTTTGATTACCGATGCAAGTTCGCACGGCTTAGGCGCGGTACTTAAACAAGTGAAAGATGGAAAAGAAGTGACCATAATCAAAAAGGCGTTGAAAATAAAGTTGCTGATTGTCTCGTTTGGTTCTTAGGACACCCCCGCGCCGCACGGCCACCAGCTGTCGTGTGTGCCCCCCACCTGCCGCTGCTCTCAGCCTCGCTGAGCCTTCCTTCCTCCTGGCCACGCCCCCCGCCGTCCCATCGCTCGTTCTCCCGCATTTTTTGCTGTTCTGCTTAGAGTGTAATTGTCGCCATTTGTAGTGTAATTGTATTGTATTTTGTATTTTATTCCAAATTCTGTCCTTGCTTGTATTGTTGTACCCCCCTGTGCAGTTTCCCCTGCGCCCACCCGCCCCGCTCCCCGCCGCCGGGAGTGTGGACACGGCCATCTTCCCTCTGTACCCTCCCCGCTCCCGCCTCCCAGCTGCTCCTCCCTCCCTGCACTTGGCCATAAATGGCGACCGTGTGGCACAGGTGAGTGTGACCTATTCTTAGGACACCCCCGCGCCGCACGGCCACCAGCTGTTGCGTGTGCCCCCCGCCTGCCGCTGCTCTCAGCCTCGCTGAGCCTTCCTTCCTCCTGGCCATGCCCCCCGCTGTCGCTCGTTCTCCCGCATTTTTTGCTGTTCTGCTCAGAGTGTAATTGTCGCCATTTGTAGTGTAATTGTATTGTATTTTGTATTTTATTCCAAATTCTGTCCTTGATTGTATTGTGTACCCCCCTGTGCAGTTTCCCCTGCGCCCACCCGCCCCGCTCCCCGCTTCCCGCGAGTGTGGACACGCCCCCCTTCCCTCTGTACCCTCCCCGCTCCCGCCTCCCAGCTGCTCCTCCCTCCCTGCACGTCGCCATAAATGGCGACCGTGCGCACGCGCAGCATTGACGCGCAGCGGGCGCGCCGATTGTGCGCCGAAGGCGTGCCAAAGGTAAGCCCGTCTGCGCCCGTCCGCGCCTGGACCGCGCCCAGTGCCAGGACCCCTGGCTCCCGCAGACACTAGCCCACCCGCCGGACCTACGACGCCACCGAACTCTACGCACTCAACGCCGGTCGAATCTCGGGCTGCTATCGAGCCACCCCGAGACGCACCCACGGACCCTTCAGCTGCCACTCCTGCAAGTTCACCTGCATCCGGACCTGCATTACACCAGCACCGACCAAGCCAAACACCAGCAGCAACCACCTCAAGTGCATCCTGCTCAACACCCGCTCCATCCACAGACACGCCGTCGAGCTCTGGAACCTGCTCGACACCACAGCCCCAGACGTCGCCTTCCTCACGGAAACCTGGATGAACGCCTCCTCAGCGCCAGACATCGCCATCGCCATCCCGGACGGCTACAAGATCATCCGAAGGGACCGCGTCAACCAGACAGGAGGAGGCATCGCCATCATCCACAGGAACACCATCCGCATCACGACCAACACCGACGACACCCTCGCACCCGCCGAACACCTGCACTTCCAGATCCACATCAACCCCAAGACCACCCTCAGAGGCACCCTCATCTACAGACCCCCGGGACCACGCACACAATTCAGCGAAGACATCGCCGACTTCATCAGCCCGCACGCCCTCCTCTCCGCTGACTACATCCTCCTCGGGGACCTCAACTTCCACCTGGAGAACTACAACAACCGCAACACCACCACCCTGCTGGACAACCTCGCCAACCTCGGTCTCAAGCAGCTGATGACCACCCCCACCCACTACGCCGGACACACACTCGACCCCGTGTTCTCATCCAGCGAGGACATCACCTTCAGCCACGCCACCGGACTCCACTGGACGGACCACAGCTGCGTCCACTTCAGCTTCAGAAGGACCACGACCCACCACCACCACCAGCAACAGGTTGCACGCAGAAGCTGGAACAAGATCACAGCCGACCAGCTCGCGACTTCCCTGAGCATGAACCCTCCCACCAGAGCAACGAACCCAAGCCAGGCGGCCACCAACCTCACGAAGTGGATCAGCAACTGCGCAGACGTCCTCACCCCTCTGAAGACCACGACTAACAGACCCGGCAGCAAGAAAGTCCCATGGTTCACCGACGAACTCAAGAGCTCCAAGAAGAACTGCCGAGCCCTCAAGAAAGCCTGGCGCAGAGACCCAACACCGAACAACATGTCTGCCCTCAAGCTCGCCACCCGAAAACCCCACCAACTGATCCACGCCACCAAGAAAACTGCATTCAAGGAACGACTGGACAACAACACACACAACAGCAAGGAACTCTTCAACATCGTTACAGAGCTCTCCAACCCCAACGCCGGAAACAACGACATCATCCCTTCACAAGACCTCTGCAACTCCCTCACCGCCTACTTCCACAGCAAGATCGCGAACATACACAACAGCTTCAGCACTCAACCGACCCACGCCACGACTGAACCACCGCCCCCCACCACCACCCTCCGCGCCTGGACCCCGATGAGCACCAAAGACACCGTCCGCACGATGAACTCCATCCACTGCGGATCTCCGACCGACCCCTGCCCTCACCACGTCTTCAACAAGGCCGACGCTGTCATCGCACCCCACCTGTGGGATATCATCAACACCTCCTTCGACACCGCTACCTTCCCGGAGAGCTGGAAGCACGCCGAACTCGGCGCTCTTCTAAAGAAGCCATCAGCCGACCCCACCAACCTCAAGAACTACCGCCCCATCTCACTGCTCCCATTTCCTGCAAAAGTCATCGAGAAGACCGTCAACAAGCAGCTGGCCGCCTTCCTCGAGACGAAAGGATCCCTCGACCTCTCGCAGTCTGGCTTCCAGGCCAACCACAGCACCGAGACCGCCCTGATCGCAGCCACCGATGACATCCGAGCCCTGCTCGACAACGGAGAAACAGCGGCCCTCATCCTCCTAGACCTCTCCGCGGCCTTCGACACTGTCTGCCACCGTACCCTAGTGGAGCGCCTCAGCAACGTCGGAATCCAGGAGAAGGCACTGGAATGGATCATCTCGTTCCTCGCCGGAAGGACACAGAGAGTCCGCCTCCCCCCGTTCAGATCAGAAGCCACCGAAGTCATCTGCGGCGTTCCTCAAGGCTCCTCACTCAGCCCAACCCTCTTCAACGTCTACATGAGCCCCCTCGCAGCCATCGCACGCCAACACAACCTCAACATCATCTCCTACGCCGACGACACCCAGCTGATCCTCTCCCTCACCAACGACCCCGCCACCGCCAGAGCCAACCTACACGAAGGGATGACAGACGTAGCCAAATGGATGATGAACAGCCGCCTGAAACTGAACTCGGACAAAACGGAAGTCCTCATCCTGGGATCTTCACCCTCCGCCTGGGACGACTCCTGGTGGCCCCCCGCCCTGGGCAGCGCACCCAAACCAACAGACCACGCACGCAACCTAGGCTTCATCCTGGACTCCTCCCTCTCCATGACCAGACAAGTCAACGCCGTCTCCTCGTCGTGCTTCAACATCCTGCGCATGCTACGCAAGATCTTCCGGTGGATCCCCACCGAGACCAGGAAGACGGTCACCCAGGCCCTCGTCACCAGCCGTCTGGACTACGGCAACTCCCTCTACGCCGGAACCACCGCCAAACTCCAGAAGAGTCTCCAGCGGATTCAGAACGCCTCAGCACGACTCATCCTGGACATCCCCCGTCGCAGCCACATCTCCGGACACCTGAGAGATCTGCACTGGCTCCCGGTCAACAAGAGAATCACCTTCCGTCTCCTCACCCACGCACACAAAGCCCTACACAACCAAGGCCCAGGATACCTCAACAGCCGCCTCAACTTCTACGCTCCCACACGCCTGCTTCGATCGACCGGCCACGCCCTCGCCGCCGTCCCCCGCATCCGAAGAGCCACCACAGGAGGAAGGTCCTTCTCCTACCTGGCCGCCAAGACTTGGAACTCCCTCCCGACCCACCTCCGCCAGACCCAGGACCACCTTGCCTTCAGGAAGCAGCTCAAGACCTGGCTGTTCGAGCAGTAGCGGACCCCCCCTCCCCTAGCGCCTTGAGACCCTCCGGGTGAGTAGTGCGCTATATAAATGCTTGATTGATTGATTGATTGATTGATTGATTGATTGATTGATGATTGAGTGGTTCCATTGATGAAACTCTTGATGATGATGACACTTGGCAATTTGATGAATTCAAGGTTTGTGAGATCGTGGATAGTGTTGTCTCTGAAGCTGATTGGAGGGAGGCATTTAAACTTGAGCAGTCTCTGATTGATGAATGTAAGTTGGTGTCTGGTGGTTGGACTAACAAAAAAAAATTTAGGTGAAGAGGTTAAAAAATACTGGAATGTCAGGTATGAACTTTCAGTTAGAGACGACTTGCTTTGGAGGGGTACACGGTTGATTCCACCTAGTTCCTTGAGATGCAAAATCGTACAATTAGCTCACATGGGACATCAGGGCATTTCAAAAACCAAGGAAAGGATCAGTTTACATTTTTGGTGGCCGGGTATTGATCTTCAAGTCGAACGTATGGTAAGGGATTGTGTAGAATGTACTGCTTGTGACAAAATTTGTAAGACTAGGGTTCAGCCCATGTTAATATGTGAGGCCCCTACTCGCTGTTGGCAACATGTTGCTTTGGATCTTCTTGGTCCCATTTCCTCAAAAGGCTCACAATTGTATGTGTTGGTATTAATCGACATGTTTTCTCGTTGGCCGGAAATAAAGATTACTCAGAGTATTGAGACCAAAGATGTTGTAAGGTTTCTACTTGATATTTTTAGCAGAGAAGATCTTCCAGAGTCACTGTTGACTGACAACGGTGTACAACTTGTGTCAAAAGAGATGGAAAATTTCTTGAGTCAAAAAGAGATTGTCCGCAAGCGGTGCTCTCTCTACCACCCAGAATCTCATGGGATGGTGGAGAGGTTTAACCACGTGCTTAAGGAGTCTATTCAACTGGCAAAACATCAAGGTAGGGACTGGAAAGCTGCTATGTTTGAGAGGGTAATGGTTTATCGTTTAACCCCACACACTATTACTGAAAAGATCCCTTTTGAGCTTTTCAGGGGTCGTGTGCCTAACACATACATGTTCCAAACTTGGATGAGAAGGAACCTGGTTTCTTCAGAAAATGATAGTGATCAAGACTGGGCGGAAAAAGAGAAGCTTAAAGTTCTAAAAAGAAAGATGAATTTTGATAAGAGACATGCTGTTTCACGCACTAAGGTTGCAATTGGAGATTACGTTAGAGTCAGGCTACCTCTTAGGGCTAGAGGAAAGAAATATTCGACTCCTTTCTTAATCACTAAATTGTTTCTTAATGCCGTCAAGTTAGAAAATGGTCGCATTTGGAATTTGAATAGGATTTCTCCGTTACAACAAGGTGTATCTGATTGTAACATTCAACATTCTGTTCTTCATAAAGGTAAAATTCCTCTTCTAAGGAGCACACGCTTTCATAATAAGCCTGCTAAGTTATCTGACTATATTCTTAAATAATTACATTTGATTTATTTATTTATTTATTTATTTATTTATTTATTTTATTTTTTTGTAATCTCTCTTTGCATTTTATTCCAGTTCATTTCTCTTCATATGTTGTTTGGGGGAAGGTGTGTAGTAATGCTTTGTAGTAATGTATACAATCAATGCCTGTCCTTAAGAGAACCTTGCTGTTTATATGATCTAGAATGTCATGACATGTTGCCTAGCTTTGAGTCAGTTGTAGGTGAGTTCTCTGTGGATAGGACGCTGTATTTATCTATCCTAATAAAGAAGACTTCTACACCTACAAACCTGGAAAGTGACTTTTTCACAAGTACTAGCATCAGGCAGAATAAGGAGGAACAAACCACTTATGTGATGGGTCGAAGAATTAAAAAAACAGCTGCTAAATATCCAACTGCTGGAAAAATACTCTGTGCAATTTAAGGTCGCCAGAGCAGGGCACCAGAATGTCGACTGACACAAACAAAATCTGAGCAGAAGACCGCACAGGAAAACTGGCAAGCTCAGACTGAAAACCTTGGGAAGAAAAAAAACAATAGGATGAAAAACAAGGTAAAGAGAAGCTGGAACTGATGTGGTACATCGTACACAAAACACCTAGAAGCAAACATTCTTGCAGCAAGAACCAAATTAGGCAACAAAAATAAAATAGTGCCAAAGAGAAAGATAATGGAACTGCAACAGAGTGTGTTCTAGATAAAATAATACCCAGCTGGAAAAAGAGGACCAAGCAGCCCTACAATCCAAACGAGATAACTCCAGTGAAAAGCATAGAGGTAGCTGCATCAGCGCGAAAACCAGGGTCCTCCCAATACCACATGAGGAACAAAACAACAGTAAAGATCACTACACCAGACCAGGACACAGATTCCACCTCTCTTCTGGAGATAGGGCAAGAGTACAAATCCCAACAACCAGTGTTGTTCTCCTAATGGATCAGAAATGTTAACACTTTAATTAGAACCAGGCATTCCATAGGCAAATTGCCAAGCAAATAAAATAGCTGACAACAGATTCACCTAGACAAATGAATAACAACTCCACTTTAAGCATGATGATTCACAAGTAGACCAAGCATACACACAAGCTAAACTAAAGTATGAAATCAGTTACATATCGAATGAGACTCACAGCAAGCATACTTCAAGCCACAAGGCTAAATCTCTCCAGCCTGGTGACAAGGCAAGACCAAGATGTTCACAATCTACACTACATCATGCAGTGGATTTTAAAGGCCTGCACCAAAATACCAGAAATGTGCACTGCACAATGTTCGGAAATTGATAGAAATGCAGTCTGACATGATCGGACAGATAGCATCTCAATCAAAAAGTATTGAAAATATTCTCTAGACTATAGAAAGAAACTATTCTGGACCGAGATCCTCAGAAACAAATAATATAATCAACCATATGTCCTCCACCCCTAAAAGTGCTATCTCATAGTTAGCTAGACATCTGATACCCGTATCAGATACTCTGATAATAAGTGGAATGCCCCCACCAGAGCAATAGAGTGTAGGTACAGAAAAGTAACACACCACATGAACTAAAAATAAATATCTTGGAATGGAGACTTAAAATAGCTCCGCTGCACTGGAGGAAAGAAATTCTGTTCACCCCAACACAAACACGAAAACAAGAAAATAGCAAAACTCAGTGGGGCATCACCCCATAACAGTCAGAGAATCTTGATCACTTGATGTGGAAATCTACCCAAAAGCAGACACAAGCAGGAATGACATTCCAAAAAGGACTACCCCACCAAAAACGCAGAGTGGGAAAGGCATGCTATGGAAACCCTACCAGGCCAGACAGAGAAGGAACGATGGAAGACGTACCACAACATAACTACAGAAGGATGCCTTCCCAGCAGCAAAGAGACACACAGACAGAATTAGATGAAAGAAAACGATTGCCCCAAACAAAGCAATCAAACACCCTAAGATACCAAGGTCCCGGAGGAAAGTGCAATAAATAGTACCAATTACAGTAACTGTCTAAGAAAAATGGGGCACAACAAGCTCCTTTTGGTTAGAGCGGCAGACCCTGATGCAGAGGTCTAGCCCGGGACCAGGGTTCAATTCCCCGCCTCGGCGGGTCTTGGGCTCAAAAATTCCACGGACCTGATAATTCTCGCCTCTGTGCCTATTCCAATCATGGAGTCTCACTCTGCAACTCTGGGCAATAGTGTGGCTCAATGGTTAGAGCGGCAGACCCTGATGCAGAGGTCTAGCCTGGGACCAGGGTTCAATTCCCCGCCTGGCGGGTCTTAGGCTCAAAATTTCCACGGACCTGATAATTCTCGCCTCGGTGCCTATTCCAATCATGGAGTCCCACTCTGCAACTCTGGGCAATAGCTTGCTTAATCTCCACAACGGCCCCCACAACGCTAAGGATGCCTGGCCTCCACCTTGGGGGTGCCCAGGAGTGGACACCTCACAGGGAAAGCCAGGATGGGTTCCACAGCGGTATTCGTACAAGCGCCTTGATACCCTTGCGGGTGAGTAGTGCGCTATACAAGTATCAATTTTTTTATTTTTTTTACTTTTTGTACTTTCTGCCGAAAAACCTGTCCAATTATTTACAGGACATTTAATTTTTGCCCAGTGAGTTTGTACAGATCTGACCATCTGAAATTGACCTGGGGAACGTTGCTGCTGGTGTGCTGCTTACTGCACAATTCTTTATTCCGATATGTGTCATAACAGGTGTTGACGCACATATGAGAATTAACTTGGCCAACCAGAATCAACCCCACGAAGAAGAATTGGAGCCCGGCAAGGAAAACGTGACTGGAAGTGGAACAGCAATACAATTGGCCAGAAAAAGTACAAAGGCAGCGCTTAGGGAAAATGGCATGAAGGAAATTCAACAATTACCGTAGTTGAAACAGTTGGTGGTTTTTAAATCTCTTATAGCGCCCATGCCTTTAACCTGACGGATAGCTACACTTTATCACAAATAGGAAACAAAAAATGCAAAAGAATAGAATGAGCATCACAGAATATAAATAAAGTACTGCTGAAAATGATTTATGGAAAGATTTTTACAGCTCTATGAATATATTTATAATCCTCTACTCATATTTATAAAAAAAGGAAATTTACTGTAACGATTGAAATTCATGGCTGCAGTCTGAGATCAGGTTACTCGCAGCTTTACTTTCGGATGGCAGCATTTTATTTTATGCCATTGCTTAACCTCCGACATCTAACCTTTGAAGTCTTTTCAGATTGCAATATGGTATACACCAAGGGCCATATTTATAAACAAGTCCCACAGTGCAGAGCAGCATACCACCTTGCAGAAATGCACCGTATTTAAGTCAATGTGGCACATTGCTGCCTTTTCCCCTGCGCTGGCGTCCTTTTGGCTGCCTAGCACCAACTCAGGCATCCTTGCACAGGAAGGTGCATATCTCTGCACAAAAACTATCCCACCCGAGGCTTTTTCCTCTTGCTATGTGTACTTCATAATGCAGCACACATAGAAAGAGGAAAAAACGAGGAGAAATAACCATATTTCTCCTTGTTACGCCTCACCTGGGGAGGCGTACATTTTAGGCACATTCTCAGGTTCACCACTTCTGGTTAATCCGGGAATGCATCAAAATCCATGGGTGCATAGAAATGCCTCACTCGGGCAGAGTAATGCAAAGCAGCACAAATCGCTGCGTTGCATTATTCAAGATTTATTAAATCACTCAGGCCATACAAGGTGGACTTGCGTGACTTCATACATTTTATTTTTAATTTGTGTCACCCTTGCACCATGTTGTGTGGTGCAAGAGCGAAGCAAAGAGTCACTTAAATATGCCCTCAAGTATATTGTTTTCCATATTTGGATGAAGCACAAAACTTCACTCTTTCGGCAGAGTGTGATGGGTCATGAAATCATTCTGCAGGAAACTTGGAGAAAGCTTGGTTGATGAATTGTCCATGTGTGTCTAACCGGATACAGATAATTCATTGCCCATGGTATAACAAAGATGTAGTTGATGTAGGTATTTTGGGTTGAGTGTTATTTTTTTAGTGCAAGCAAAAAGTAACAAGTATCTCACCTACCCACCTCAGCCAAAATATCTAAACAGTTAATGCAAACTCAATCGAATCCATTGCTCTATGCAATCTACAAGCTCCTTGTAGACTCTTCTTTGATCTAAATCACCTAAAACAGTTAATCAAAAAGTGGGAAATGCATAACGAAGGGGACAAACATATATTTACAGGGCATACCCTCTATCAAGACAACCCATTCTACACAGGAGTTGTCATTAAAAAGGACCAATTCACTTGGCACAAATTGTACGAAGGTATTGACCAATGAAAACCCCACATTTGCATATTCTGGATTCGAGCGTAAAAGATCATTCCTACAGACCATTGACAAGCAACTTCATTATTGGTAGCAGTGTGACTTTGGTACCACTGATTTAGCTGCAACTATTTTTAGTTTTAAAGGACAATCACCACCTTACATTAAAATAGTACAACACGCTAAAAAAATCAATCACTCCAATCACCTTCACAATCTCCCCTCTACACATTTCGAGGCAGGGTAACGGAAGGACAGGTGTGTATGTCTGTCCTTCATTCACAATAAACTGAACAGCATGGCCAATGCCTTCATCAGTAATACTCATTGTCGTGCTACAGTCCCTACACACTGAGCTCTCACAAATAAACACCGGAGGCAGCAATTGAATCAATACATATACAACAACGGAAAAAACACAAAGCATAATTATCAACTTGATGCATGGTTGCAGAATACTAATGCAAAAACATATAAACTGGTTACATACAATCTCTTTAGCATAAACTAATAAAAATTCAACAACAGGGAGGAACACGCAGAATATAGGAAAAAGCAACTGGCTCAAATAGATTCTCGAATTTAGAAGCTATTCCTTCTGGGATCTGTTGGAGAAACCTATAACAAGTATAATGTGCCTACCGGGTGCGAGTCGCCCTCCCCCCCATAAAAGACATGAAGCCGGTAGTTGTCGTTCACCGCGTAGTCTTTTATTAAAACTTCAAGCAGTGTCATTAATCCTTCATTCATCTTGATTAAGGTAAATCTTTAAAATTAGTTGGTTATCAACACCACAACATTCAAATAATCTCAAAGTTATACATTGCCATTATATTTACGCCCCGCTCTCCAAGGGGCCTTTTGCTTGTCCTTCGGGCTGTGCCAGCAGGCCACAACCAAGATAGCCTGCTCTCCTTAAGTTGACCGCCCTCCGGTCAACAGAGCCGCAGGTAAATAATCTGCCACTACTTGTGACAACCATACCGAGGTATACCCCCTCCAATGTTTATAAACATACATCTTGGGTAGGGCATGAGTGGTCAGGACCACCAGCAGGTCAGTCCCCCCTCTCCCGCCAGCCCAGAGCCCTACAATGACTGCTTGCCCTTTCCATGGGCAGCCAGTCCATACTAAAAAGGAAGTCCACACCCTTTTCTTGCCTGGGATCCCGCCCAGGGCCGTTTCTAGGTGCTGTGCCACCCTAGGCGAGAATTGAAAAATGCCGCCCCCCCCTCCCTTTTTCTACCATCACTCTCTCCCCCGTCATCCAGGCTAGAAGAATAATTGCATTAGATATAAAAGAACTTGTATTAACTTTGCAAACATGTGTACACATTTTTATAGGTAAGGGGCCCTCTGCTCTTAAGTTCTGCACTGTGCACACAATTGTATGATGCATACATCTAGATCATGAAAGAAATATACAATATTATATGGTATATTCTCAGGCCGGGCCCTGTATATTCTGATAATTTAAACCACATGTCACAAGTACACTTAGAAAGAAAACGGGTAGCTTGAACTCTCCATGTTGTGTTCTGAGCAGTTTACAGTGATGTGTTTTAGGGTGACACCATGCACAGTGTAAACGTCGAAATTATCAAAATATTAAACAGGAAGTCATGCAAGAACTTCGTTAAAATAGAAAAGCTTGCTGTACGTTTCCAAAAACATTTTTTTCTGTAAAACTTTACCAAGCTCCCACGTTAAATTGGTTAAATTAAATGGGTTGGGAGTCAGCATGGTATTACCGTTGTGTTTATTGCATCCAATAAGTCATGGTAGATCGTGTGCAACAGCTCTGCATTTTCTAAGGCACGATTTGATGAAAGGTGGATGTGTGTTTTTCTATTGGACAGTAAAACCCGGTGCAGACGGAGAAGCCCGTACCAGCGCGGAGTACAGCACACTCTCTTCGTGTTTGTGCTTCCAGACCAGCCCCGCCCGAGCCACCACCATCCAAACCGTCCTCACTCAGAGTCTCGGGCACAGGGCGTCACGGTCACCTCACCCCTCACAGTGCTGCCTGCCTGCCTGGCCTGCTACCCAACCACCAACTCCTGCTCAGCTCAGTGACAGTGTGTGTTTTTGCGCCACCACTCTCCAGCCGACCATGAGGACGGGCTCGGCCCGGAGATAACAGATAATAATGATTGTATTGATGAATGATTCACCTGACCTCACCCGTCACCCGGGGGCCGCCCGCCTTTGCCTCATTTACAACATTAGGCCTGCCTGACTCGGACAGTGATGAACATTATCATTATTACACATAATAAACATGATGATTCATTCATTTCATGCAAATGCATCCGATTCCCATCCGAAATATTTATATTTATATTTATTTTCGCAGCCAGGCCCAGCGGCCTTCTGACTGACTCACCGGCGGTGCGTGCACTGTCTCTGATTGACTGGCTGCTCAAGTCACTCACGACCTGCTGCGACACGACCACCACACAGCCAGGCCTCAGGCCTGACCACGGCCATGCTGTTTTGGCTCGTGGTGCTGCTGTGCTGGGGAGAGCGGGCCGGCGGGAGACGGAGTCGGGACCGGAGACTCCGTGTGCACTGGCAGGTCAGATGGCAGCTGCAGACCAGTAATTAATTATTAAAATTATTATGGGCAAAGGCTGGGGGAGCAGCGCGCCAGGCCAGCCGACACACACAGTCCGTCCCGTCCCCCGCGCGCGCCGAGAGAGAAGGTGGCAGTTGGCACTGGTGCGCCGTGCGCCGCACGTCACCGTCACTGGCCTGCCCTGCCCTCCCTGGCCTAAGCACGGCTCGTGGATTGGCCAAGAATGTTCCCCAGGGCCGTCATTGGTAGCGCTCAAGATTGACGGCCCTGGGGACCCACTGAGGTCCCGCAGTCCCGCACCCCGCTCTTCTACCCCCCACACGCCATAATAATCCTAGGGTGTGCGCCGCTCGGCTAACTAACCTGAACGCAACACAACAACAACAAGCATCAAGAAATGCAAACATCAGCAGACCTGGTGTGGTGGCCAGAGGTGCGCTTCGGCTTCGCTTCACTTGCACAGTCAGTGCATGTGCACAGTGCACTGAGTTGAGTCCAGACCACATGATTACAAAAAAATGCCGCCTTCAAAATTTTGCCGCCCTAGGCGGCCGCCTAGTCCTGCCTAATGGCAGAAACGGCCCTGATCCCGCCACAGGGCGAGTAGCTTACTGGTGCGCTCGCCCTCCCCCCGACCTAACAGATTTCACTGCTGGGTGCCACCTCAGCTAGCACTGCCTGTCAATTCACAGCGGATGGCACACTGGGCCCCCCATCTGTAACCCACCATCTATCATGATGCTTATGTTGAGGCCTGATCCCGACAACTGCACCGTAGTAAGCTGAATGGGACAGAATGGACAATACGAAGTATTCCCGGCGGCTGACTGAGCCTCATCTTAGCTAATGAAGTATTGCAGTAATATATACAATATGACCCTTAAAGAACCTACAGGCGGTCACGATAAAGACGCCTTCATATATTCAGTGAATTCAAACTTCATACCCTCACAATGGGAAATGTGAACACATTAAAATGAACCTATAAACTGGAACACTGTTTTACAGGCTATATTTGTACACATTCACGGGCTGCTCTGATAAAATGGCAAATTAACACAAAATATTCATGATAATGACATAGCTATGCAAGGTTCCAACATATTATGCTTTTTGTGCCAAATTCCACAGTTATGAGAGAAACTTAGAATGAACATTACACGTCCCGAATATATACTGGGAGCAAACATATGTTGTCTGGCCATGTTGATCCTCCTAGTGTAGGGATTGAATTAAGAAAGGGACAGCCCTAACCTACCAAATATATCTGTTTTTAATTAAATGTAATTGGTTCTTCCTTAATTGTCACATTTCACTTGTCTCGTTCTTCAAATGAGTGAGCAGGTGAGTGTGAAAGGGTGTCCACAAGAAAACCATCCACAGTCATGTGACGTGGACACTTCCAGAAAGGCACAATAGATTAGGCAGAAAAATGCCAACTTTCTAAATGTTACGCTTTCAGTATTGTAACTTAAATTCCTTCTTTACTATTAACAGGCAGTTTACAATACAACACAAAAGAGCGGGACACAAATCATCTATCTCTTCCCAGGCGACTTTTGGAGCTTTTCACTGTTAGGACATATAAAGCATAATCACATAATTCCTGCGTTTGAAATACCCAATACCAAGCCAAATGCCCTATTAGTGGTTAGGGCCTGCCCTATGGGTAAATATCAGATTAAAGTGCACCACAGGTTGCAGTGCAGGCTTGAGAAATGTTTTACTATGCTACTGCAGTGAGTGGCACCCGAGTGCTGCAGCCCACTTTGTGGCATTTAATAAAGATGCCCTGGGTTCCTCATCTGATAGGGACTAGTAAGTATAAAAATGCGACAGTTGCGTGTATGCCAATTTGATCTGTTTAAAGGGGGAGTGCACAAACACTTTACCACGTATTAGCTGTCCTCATGCCAACAACTATGATTTTGGCAAATTAGGGAAGTGAAGTCAAAAGATCTAGTTTAAAGGGGGAGTGCACCAACACTTTACCACGTATTAGTTGTCCTGATGCCAACAAATATGATTTCAGCAAAAATAGGGAAGCGAAGACAAAATATCTAGATGAATACCCCGCCAAGGATGTCTGATCTAACAGAATAGTATAATGAGTTGCAATACTTAACATGAAACTGGGGAAAAATCGATTCCCTTCACCTGATAAGTGATCATTTACCAATTTATAATGAGCGGGATAGTCATGGGCCGATGGGCACATAATGTGCATAGGTACAATGTCAGCTTTTAACAAAACAATATAATAAAGACAGTCATAACATTATTTGAAATATTGAGATGATAAGGTCCATGGCCATTTTTTCCTGAATGTTTTTGTAAATGGAATCACTTTGGATGTAAGTCCCCCCAGGAAGGGTTACCAGTGCAGAAGCATCAGGGCACCATTTTAAAAACATAATCTGATTTGTTGGGAAAACTGCAATATGAAAAGTTTGAAATATGAAATTTGGGTGGGGAGAAAAATGTAAATCCACCTGAAATACATACGTTGTTGCTGGAATGAGTTTTGTCCCACCATTTGATATCTCGATGGTTGGTGGTGTGCCATGTCTATAAAATATCTGTGAATTCCAGACCTCAATTAGAAAGTTAGTTTGAAGGATTTATAACGCTCCATCAAGAGAGACATTCCTTTGAAAGTAACAAGCGGGTTAAATCAAATTGTGTCTAGTCAGAAGTATAGCCCTGTGAAGCACATAGAGGAAAAATAGAATCAATGACATGCTCATATTGGAAACTATCAGAAGAGAGAAAACAGGGGTCACCCTGACCGAACAGCTTCCTCTCCTGAGCATGGCTGATAGAGCTTAATAACCTCCCTGTGCCTCTTTACATTTTTATCCCCCAAAGAGGGATTTGGTCTTCGTGAAAGAGCTCCCTTTGTCTAAATTTCAGCCTATATGTATCTGTATGTTTGGATTATTTCTTACTGCAATATTAAGCCTTTGCTATAGGCGTCTATGGAATATTACAATTGAAATTTAAGTTTTGTGATTTACACAGGTGCGAATCAAGGAACATTAGCTAGTGAGTCTTGATCGGGCATGCACGGGTGCACACAGACTTGCCTTAGGTGCATCTTCAGTGTGTCCGCTGCGCGTCTGTGCCCCAGCCGCTAATAAATAGGCAGGCTGGGCGAGAGAGAGGAAAAGAAAATAGCTTGAGCACTAACCCCTCTAATCTGATGGCACGATAGGAGGCCGCTGGAGGTGCACTGTTTCACCTCCGCAAACAGTAATCGGGCTAAGCAAAGATACTGTCCCAGAGTGATATTCCCAAATGGCACCATGGTCGCGAATAAATAGGCGTCCTGGGAGTGAGAAAGAGGCAAAGTAAATAACTGACACGATAACCGCTTTAATCTGATGGCACAATAAGAAGGTCGCCGGAAGTGCACTGTTTTCCCCTCCCGTCTCTGAGCTTAGGCAATCCAGCATGCGCCCGCAAATGGAATATACCTTGTGTGTGTCTGCATAGGCCCTGTGATCTAATCCCCTGTTTGACTAGCAGCCCTGTTCCCATGGTGAGTGCAGAGCACCTTAATAAGGCACAGCCATATCTGGCCAGACTCGATTGTAACGAGGATCGGATGACTAAATATAAATTTTGTGCGTCTGTGCGGGCCACGCGTTCCAGCCCCCGGTTCATATATCACCTTTTGTAACTTGCCCACATGTCACTTTTTCCCCCTGTAATGTGCCGTATGCTAACTCTCGTATTTTATTTGCTCACAATTGTCACTTTTGCCTCATGTAACTTAACATTTGCTTTTGTAAATTTGTTCACTTGTAAGGGGATTCAGGGACGGGTAAAGGACCATAAATCCACTTTAATGCTCTGTCAGAGCAGATGAAAAGCTTTTGTTCCTTTTAATTCATTATTAAAGGCATGTTTACGTGACTCTTTTTACTCCGAGTAATGCTACTGCATTTCCGACTATTTCCTTCACGTACCTCCTATAAGTCCAAATGGAGCACTAACACAAATTTAAAGGAAATAAATGCTTTTAAATTAGCTATCAGCCCCGAGAGTCATAGGTATGCAAGTATGCACAGCCCATGGTCGCCCTGGTACATCTTTGCGCTCTGGCAAATATTTTGAAGAGTTATTGTTACTGGTTCTTGAACAGCAGCTTCAGCAAGCAAGCTGTTTTCAGCTAACGATTCATAAAATGTGTGAACCAACTGTTTACATTTAGTGGATGAATATATAACACTGTTGAGCTTATGTCTATATACCGATATTTACATGTATTGTTATGAATAAATATGGGGCAGGATAGCTTTCTCTGTGAAGTCCCCTCCATTCCGGATACGTAAATGTGTAGTTTCTGTTTTGTAACCGCCAGTATTAGACAACAAATAACAATTCATTCAGTGCTTGCTAGTTTATCAGGTCCACATGCATGAGTAGTTCCCCCAGTCCGGCTTTTTAACTTTTGGGAGGTGTAGCATAATGCAAAGAAAGCTGCCCGGCCTGCCGAGCTTCTCATTCCTGAACCCGTGAAGCTTGAGCGATCTGTTGCTCGCATTGGGCAGCTCGGTCGCTGTTTTTAAATGTGCCTTGATACACGCTTAGAATATAAGAACATTCTTTCGTAAAAAATGTTTGCGGACAGGCACGTCTCCCCCTCACATAAAAGTAAACTAACTGGCGTTCTGCATGAATGGCAGGGTAAACGTAAACGTTCCTGAATTATAACTTGTGCTCGCCCTTCCTATTATGTTACTGAGCTCTGAGGTTACCATAGCCCCCCTCTATCTCCGACTCAGAGGCCCCCCACTGAATGCATGCTAGTTCCTCACTTTACTTGTAAATTACCCATGGGACACTGCTGGCTGGAGATTACCCGGCTGATTACCTGAACTGTGTGCCAAACGTCATTAGTTAGTCAACAAGCATTGCTTTTTTACCGCCAGGAATGGCTAACATTCACATTGAACTCCGATGGTTGCGTGACGTATGAAGCCCCTTTTCGGTTGAGTATTGCACTTCTGATCATAGCTCTAACAAAATTGACAAAATCGATTGGCCTTTGTGTTATATTGCACTTCTGATCATAGCTCTAACAAAATTAACACAAACGATTGGCCTTTGTGTTATAATACAACGGGACAACAATTACCTGCTCGAACTCACAACCTCAGCATTGCTCATTGCAAGTACTGCTATATCAGTACCGCGCGCTAACCGATTGTGCCACTGGGAATGTGATTTTTTAGCGATCCCTGTATTTAAACCCTGGCAGAAAACAGCCGATCGCAGTTTACATACCGTTCCATGCACGAGCCCAGAGGCCTCCGCCATTGCCGCCAGCGCTGCGACATCTTCCGAAATTACCGGGCTAGGCTGCCGCTTTCCGAGCGTGGTGTCGAACTAGGAACTTCCCCCATCACTGCGTTCCAACCGAAGCATTTCCTCAAAGTGAAACAACAGAAGATTAGTTTAGCTAACAATATCACCCTTCTGAACATGTACCACTGCTGGAGTTCGGTGAATTGTTTTGTAACGAACAGACTACGCTGTGAGGCCCTCTCCCTTTTTTCCACGTGCAGCGACCCAGCTATCGCTGTAATTCTTTGCTGATCTGCTGCCGCCGGAGCTGTCGAGAGAGGACAAAGAGGATTAGTTCAGCCTCCCCCGAGACTTTTGTACCCTCGGGGGACGGAGGGTTGACCCTGCCTTCCTGATGACGTTAGGCTCACGTGGTAGGCTCACGTGATCATGCCTCTCTTCTATCCTGCTGGCTCTTCCCTGTCCTGTTATCTGCCTCGAGGACGTCTCTGCTGGCTCCCGCCCCGGATGCCACTAAGGGCACCACGCCCCTAGGAGCGGGTGGCGCCGTTCATTAATCTAGGACTAATTCAGAACAGTCATGACAGACCACTTTAGAAACCTATGCACATATACAGCAGCTGAAACCCTCACAAGGGGGCAGAAAGTCAACCAGAAAGAAAAAAAACGTTGACAAGGTTTAATTCATTTTAAAGCCAACAGAACACCATAGACAAACCAGGAAAGGGGGGGGGGGTAAATTAAAACACGCAATCCAAAAAGTAAATCAAAAGAAGCCCAGAAGAATTGTTAAACAAGATGCTTAAGCACAGCTTATATCAGTTCCAAGAAGCAATGGTCAAACTTTCCATCATCGAACTGCAACCTCGTGGTTTCCCATGCACAGGTCTGAAAGACTCATCACACTTTAAGCGTGGAAAACCCCCTGGCTCAAGCCAGGGAATCTGTGCTAACATAATCACAACCACACCTTCCTAGTGCCATGTGAAACAAAGAACACTGAAGTTCCTGAGTAGCATTTTACGTAGGAGTAGTAAAGGCTTCCGTCACAAACAATGAACTACAGACCAGTAAAATGGCACTGCATGCACTCTCATGTGATTCCACAGATGCTATTGTGATGTGGGTAAAGTATGCAATAAAATTGGTCAGCCAGTAATGGTGCAGCGTCAGGAGCACAGCTCTGCAGCACACCATCAAAGTTAGATTCAGAGTTACATGTGGCTTCCCCAAAGACAATGCAGGGCATGATTGCAGATAGGCCGGGGGTATGTTGCAGGCCTTAGATGCAAACCTACATGGCACACCCTTCCTGCAGTTTCCAGCACCCAAATGCGAGCTCCAGCCAGCCTTTGCAGCAACCATATTCGCCCTGCACGCCTTCTATTTCTTCACAACAGGCCTTACCTGTCAGGTGAAGTCTACTACCTGTATTGCCAAAATCCAACACCCACCAACTACCCCAGCAAAACAAATTGCTACATATGGCTAAGAAAGGTGTGACACATTGTTTATGGTCATATGGTGGTTGCATTATAGCTGTAACTGGATTTGGCTTTGTAGGGGTTTCAGTGGGGGAGGAGTAGTGTAGGTGAGGAGGGAGTCCTAGTTGTAGAGTATAAGTATAACATTTTAGCGGTGGTTGGGAGGTAGGCAGGCCACTGGCTGTTATTAAAATGTATTTGTCTGGGTTTCTTTTGTCAGGGTAGTTGTTAGACCTGGCATCCTTAGTGTGGTTCCCTCTGACTTTTTGCCTCTACCCTCTGTGTTTTTGATGCTATGCTGGATTTCGTTTTTGCTGGTTTAGATGCTTTGGGGGCTTTGCCACTGCTGATCAGTGGCAGAGGGCAAGTACTCCCTGTGTAAATTATTAAAGTGATTGGTCTTCCATAATTGGCATATTTGCTTTACCAGTAACGTCCCTAGTAAAGTGCACTGAGTGTGCCAGGACTGGTAATCCAAATGCTACAAGCGGCTTGCAGCACTTGGTTGTTCCCTAGAAACTAACTCTGTCGGGTTTTAGCAATGTTCATTTTAGGCTGCTTTCCATCTTTAGCTATCCTTCTTGCTCCTGCTGGTTTGTATTTCACATATCTTCTTTAGCACCAGGGTACCCGTGGGGTGTTTGTTGCGCTCTATAAATGCTATATACAATACAATACAATACAATACACTGATTGAGCCACCCAAATGAGTAGCCCTAAAATGTGGTCTCAGGTCTGCCACTGCAGTGCCTGAGCACAGTTTGTTAACTGCCATGTGGCACTGGCAAGTGACCATACTTGCCAGGCCCTACCCTTCCCTTTCTGTGCACATAGGACACCCCTATAGCAGGCCCAAGTTACCCTCCTGGGCAGGGTGCAGTGTATGTGAAAGGTAGGAAATGTACTGATGTGTGTAACATGTCCTGATAGTGAAATACAGCCAATTTAGTTTTTCACTATTGAAAGGACATCTTGCCCATAGGACATAATGGGGAAGGCTGAGTAACACTTTACCAGCCTATCTTCCCATAGGAACAAGATGGAGACATGGAGCCTGGTATCCTTGAACTCAGAATTTAATAACACATCTTTTAGTTAAGATGGTTAAGGGATAAGAACATGTTTGAAAATGTATAAAGCAATTGCTTTTTAAAGAAGAGAACCTCACTCACCAGAGGTGGCATGCTTCATCATTGGGTTCCCTCTTGCACACTGTGACCGCAAGGTACACAGTGTGAGATACAACTCTACTGCAGGAGAGGAGTGTGAGGTATTTTTTTTTATCCTCCAATGTTGCAATAAGTGAGGGGCAGAGTGCAAAAAAAAGTCAAAAGTGAATTAAAACTATCTCATCAGAGGAACATTGTTTTAATGGTTTTCCCCTGTGGATAGACTAAAAAACGGTGTGAAAAATAGGGATATGGAAGTTTCCTATGCGACTAGGTCAACATGTTTCTGCCTTTTTGACCAGAGGTTTGTGGCATTCTTCAGGACCGTTATAGTATCACTCTGCTATCAATGTGTACAAATTATATTAGTGAAATAACATACTTATATGGGCAATGAAGGAACCAACTCCAGTCTGGTCCATTTTCAATCTCAGACCAATTGTCTGCCTCCACCTTTAGGAGGTCCTATACGCATGCGTCTCACTTGCTTACTTTATGCTGACAACATTTTAATATTGGATCTGACACCGAGGGGATTAAATAGTCGACTGCAGGTGCTACACGAATATGCAGAGGCCCACTATCTAAAGATAAACGTATCTAAAAGCAAAATAATGTGCATGCATGGAAGAAAAAAGTTAAAGTATGGGAATTTTGTTTGGTCGGTGGATGGCCAAAAACTGGAACTAGTAAAATCATATGTTTTCTTGGGAAAAACTGTGTGCAGCAACCTAAGTGATAAAGCCCATATAGAAAGTAACATTTATAAAGCGGTTACACAGGGGAAAAGCTTGGGCTCCCTCTACAGATCGACTGGAAAAAGACACTTTGCACTTTTGTTAGAGGTATTTCGTGCTAAAATTCCTGCTTCCCTGCTGCATGGTATTGAATTACCAAATATAGGAAAATGGGGCTTTTCTGAATACAACAGAAGGCAAAATGTTAAGGAGCCTAGCGTAAGTCAACTCTGCTTGCCCCATGGCTGCACTAAGGTTAGAATTCGGTTTAAGAAGTAGCTGGGTACCGGGTCTTGCAGGGATAGTGGGATGGGTTGCAAGCCTGGTAAAGGGTGATCCTGGAACACTAAAAAATTTTATCCAGAAAGAAATATTAGAAAGCTTAAATGAGCAGTCATTAATTGTTAAAATGTTTAGAACTGCGGTTGACTTGCTACAACTGGATGAATCCGTACTTTTCACCCTATCACCATATCAATTAAAGTCCACTTTGAAGCAGGCCATCTGGAAATTAAGTTTCATCAGGGATAGGGAAGCACATATTTTAAATTAACTCCTGTGTGATAAATAAAGTACAGGCTTATATCTCTAGGAACCTGCCCCATGGAGTGCGCCGCTTTTGGTTATTATTGAGGCAGGGTATACTCCCTTTAAACAACATACTATCTAAATGGTATGGTTCTTCCCCGGTTTGTAATTTGTGCAATAATTCTATCCAGGATGTTAATCATGTGCTATTTATCTGCCCCGCCCTATTACTGTATCGCCGTAAATAAATAAGGCCAATCTGTTTACAATTATCTATCCTTAATGCCTCTGCACTAACAGATTCCATTTATGAACCACCAAATGAAATGTTTTGTCATAGGATTTTTAACTTTTTTTTTAGATCAAATTTATTTTTATTTTCATGAAGACAAAACAGTGTTGTGAAGACAAAACAGTGATTTTTAACTTTTTAAAGTGTTTTTTAAATATGTACTAAAACATTTATATGAAGGCTATGATTACTAAATTTGGCTTTATTTGATGTTTTATAGCACTTAGGGTATTGTATATTATATTTTAATGCTCTGTAATTGTAAATTTCATGTTTTATGTGGATCTCTTTGGAGTTCCAAGATCATAAATAAATAAACTTGAAAACTTGAACAATAGATGTTAGAACTGGGAGGTCTCAAGTTGGCAGGGGTAGGTACCACTGTCCAAATAGGGACCCTTGCTTCTAGTCAGAGTAAAGAGGAAACCCTCTGAGATAACCCCTGCTCACCCTCTAGGTAGCTTGGCACGAGCAGTCTAGGCTAACCAGAGGCAATGTGTAAAGTATTTGTACCAACACTCACAGTAACACAGTGAAAACACCACAAACTGACTCCACAACAGTTTAGAAAAATAAAGGTATTTAATCTAAACTACACAAGACCAAAACGACAAAAATCCAACATACACAGTTCAAGAATATGGTTTCAAAAGAGTTCTTAAGGTTTGCGATAAAATTCTTCTGGTTGCGATAAAATAATCCACACATGCGTGAAAAGTTCACAGTTGCTTCACGTTTACTCACAGTACCTTTTAGTTGCGACAAAGTTCCAAAAGCAGAAGCTGGTGCGGTGGAAGACAAGCGATGCGTTGCTCCTGAGACCCTGGGGAGGCGTTTGCGACAGCCCCGCTGCAGCAGCGGGCGTGTTGCGACGAATCCGGTCTGTATGGGGAGGAAGGCCACTTGTATGGATTCCAGTGCGGAGGTTCCGTAGGAAGTTTGTTCTCGCAAAAGGCACGATGCCACGATCTTTTGGAGTTGCGCCGATCTCCGGGGCAACGATGCGCCGACCAGCGGTGATCTTCTCTCTCACAGCTCCTCGACGCGATGGTTTCTGCGACGACACTCGCAGCGACGTGATGCGGTCCGCAAGAAAGCGGTGCGGCGATCTCACCCAGCGACGACAGGCTCTGCGACGACACTCGCAGCGATGTTAGACTTTCCCGCACCGGTCTGGTGCGCCCCGCAAATGAAGGATGCGACGGCTCTGGCAGCGGCAACAGGCGCTGCGACGATCTCGGCCTTCGCAGCGGCGGGAATTTCCTCGCACTGTCGGGGATGCGCTCCGCAGCGAGCGATGCGATAACTTTTCAATTGCAAAAGTCTCTCAAGCTTAGTTTCAAGCTTCCCAGCACAGGTACAACTTCCAGAGGCCCACAACTGGATCAAGCCCTCTAGGAAGGACAGAACTCTCTCAGCAGAGTTCAGGGAAGCTGGGGGTGAAGTCCTTTTGTTCCTGGGACTTCAGAACAGGGAGCCAGCTCTCCTCAGACCCTTGGAGATTCCTTCAATACAGGGGACACAGCACAGCAGCAAAGTCCTTCCCCTCTCCTTGGCAGGAAAGCAACAGGTCAGTCCAGCAGAGCAACAGCAGGACAGTCTTCCTTTTTCAGTTTCATCTTTCTCCTTGGCAGAGGTTCCTTCTTGATTCCAGGATGATCTAATTTTCTGTTGTCAGGGGTCCTGTACTTATACCCCTAAAAGTCTTTGTTCTCTTTGTGCAAGTGGGCCCTGAGCCCGGTCCGAACCAGTTCTGGGTGTTTCTTGAGAACTTTGTTTTCCTGGCTTCTCCTTTCCTTTCAGAGAGAGGGGCAGGGTCGTCAGACGCCCAGCAGGAGGTGGAGCCAGCATTGTGGAGGGAAAGCACAGCCCTGGAGCGCTTTGTTGACATGATTCCTTCTCTCCTTTCACAGTTTAGGGCAGAGACATCAGACGCACCAGAGGGGGTGGAGCCAGCACTGTGGGGGGCGGGCGCAGTCCTATTCAGGCCCAGGTGCTAACTCCTCCCACCACTCAAGTGCAAATGTAGTCATTCAGCCTAGGGCTGACTCATCAAGCCTCCTGGGAAATCCCTAGCCCCTGTCACTCTCAAACCAGACAGTCAATACACAAACAGACCAAGGCACACAGAAGGGTCAGACAAGAGAACAGCAACTTTCTAAAAGTGCTGTTCTCAAACACAGGATTTAAAAACAACCTTTCCTAAAAGATGTGTTTAAATTCCGAGTTCAGGGATACTAGACTCTTATAATCCTATCTTGTTCCTATGAGAAGAAATGCTGGTAACCACTGTAGCCAGCATCCCCCATGTTAATCTATGGAGCAAGATAGCTTTACAATAGTGAAAAACAAAAATGGCTGCCATTCACTACCAGAGCATGTCACCTGCACCAGTACATGCTCTACCTTTCACATACACTGCACCCTGCCCAGGGGGGTACCTTGGGCCTTCCATAGGGGTGACTAATGTGCATGAAAAGGGAAGGGTTAGGCCTGGTCAGTGGGGACACTGACCAGGAGGACAAGGCAGTTTCTAAACTGCACACAGGCACTGCAGTGGCAGGCATTAGACACCATTTTAGAGCTACTCCTGTGGGTGGCACAATCAGTGCTGCAGGCCCACTAGTAGCATTTGTCATCACCAGCCCTGGCACACCCAGTGCACTTTACTAGGGACTTCTAGGCGATACAAATATGCCAATCATGTATATCCAATCACAATAACAATTTACACAGAGAGCATATGCACTTTAGCACTGATCAGCAGTGGTAAAGTGCGCAGAGCAGGGCCGAACTGGCTACCGGGCAGCTGTGTGTGCTGCCGTGCTGGGGGCTAATTTCGTTGATGAGAACCTGCATGTGCAAAACGAAATTCGTTTTGCTTTTTTTTATTTCAAATCGCACGCAGATCCCCATCAACAAAATAAGCCCCCACCACAGAGAAATTAGGCCCTAGCTCGGCAGCACATAAACTGCCCGGTAGCCAGTCCGGCCCTGGCGCAGAGTCCTATTGCCAACAGCCACGGGTCAGGAAAAATAAGGGAGGAAGAAGCAAAAAAGTTTGAGGATGACCCTGCAAGAAGGGTAAGTTCCAACAATAGGTATAGGTGACAGAGTTGCTGACTGAGGCTTGTGTCTGTGAGATCTGTGTAGAGTGTGGAATAGATCTGTTTTTTAGGTCCCAAATTTTACAGTTTGTGTAACCAGAGGAATAGATCAGAAGACTTAGTTTAAAAGATCTCTCGAAACCCCGAGTTGAGACTGCAGTCTTTACAAGTGTAACTTTATGATAGCTTTCCTGAGTGAAGTTTCATTTTATGTCAAGATCTGGGTCACTTGAGACATAGCTTTGCTGTCTAAAGTTTAAATGTGTATGATTAGATTTATATGACAAAAAGCTCAGTTTTCTGAAGTCAGAGCGTGTGGCCTTTGTTGTGGCCACAACTAACTCTAACTCAAAAAGTTATAGTTTGCTTAGATGTTTGAACAAATGTGTCCAGCTAGAATAAAATGATCCTGACCAGGCTGCAATACATTTCACTTCCTACGTAAACGAGTAGCATTAAAAAAAATCTTAATAACTCGATTTATTTTGAGGTCACTGATGTTCAAATCTGTCTTCTATGTTTAAAGAACTGTGGTTGTACTTCTTGTAGGCGGATGGTCTTTTATAAATGGTAGTCCTTCTTCATTACCCAGAAGCCCAAATGGTAAAATACATTTAAAAATGTGTGTAATTTGTACCACTGTATTTATTAAGTTGGAAATGTAAAGTCAACTAAGAGGGTGTGTATGAGCCAAAAAGGTTAATAAATCTAAAGTTTTTCTGACAAGGGTCCCCCAAAATATATTTGGCACAGGGCCCAAATTTTCTTAAGATGTCCCTGCCAAATCTAGGCGATAAATATATAGCATAAATAAAATCAATAAAGAAAAAAACAATTTTTACAGCACCTTGTTCACAGCTACTCTATGTATGACTGATGAGATGGGGAGACGCGCTCAAGGGGTGTGACATAATTTTTTATTTATGCATGAATTTAACTTGAAACACAATAACACAGGGCAGGAAGCTAGCAAGCGAAAGCAGAAGGTTTGTCCATGTGCGTTGCACCATTAAGGAGTGTAGCCCATTAACACCAACCTGAAGTAGCAATGCTATGTCTTTCCCAAGTTTAGCGAAATTCTTGGAGTTGGAAATGAAGCAGTTGATCCCAGGATAGTTTTAACTTGCTCTGGCGGTTCAAATGTTGCATTCATATCCATATTCGAGAGGTTCCAGAGAGTAGAATGAGGGTGACAATCGTTGACAAAGATTCTGGAATTGTTGTAGAAGCTGTCTGCGATAGCACCTCAGTGGCAGTGAAATCACTGTCAGAAGATGCTCTGGAGATGCCCCTGTGGAATAAGTATTTTTATCTGAGGAACTGGAAATCCTGGAATGTGGTAATCATGGGTCCAGTGACAATATAGGCATGTGGGTGACACAAAATTTTGCCCTAATGGGCGATCTTAAACCCACTATAATAAAATCGCCCTGGCTCAGAACAGATGGGGTTGTCGTCTTCCTCTTTGCATAAGATTTGCTTTTCTCTTCCCTGATGGTCACACCTCTGAATTTTGGTTTGTGCAGGCTCCAGAGACGCATTTTTTCATAAAATGTGGGTCCTCGCTCCTCTTCCAAACATAAACTCGCTTGGAGTTTTGTCATTAGGGCCGTGAGGGTGTTTTTAATTTCACAGAGCACTTGAGAGCTGGGTTTGTGAATGAAATGGGTTGTTTTTTAACGGCTCATGAAATGTTATTATATTCCACTGGTTTGCAGCCAGATATCAATCATGTGGTGACGTCGGAAGCTCAATGGGAAAGCATACGTATGCTTGAAGAGGATTCCCAGAGGACACACATTGCAGGTGTAACATAACCTTTTATTTAGGCTTGGTTTCAGCTTGAAGCACAAACACATGAAATAGGTAGCTAACAATGGAAAATACAATTGTTCCCTAGCCTGATGGGGTTAGCAGTGTGGCTTTAAATTTCGTTTTTACCTGACTTTGCTAATGATATTATTTTGGGTAATTGCAATTGCAATTCCTCGGCTCTCTCTGTATCATACTCTGGGCACCTCGTTTTATGTGCACATGTGATACATTTTCTGTCCTACTCTTTAACTTTTCATGAACATTTACATTTTGAACCACAAAGTCGTGGTTTACTCTTATAAATGTTTGATATTGTATATTTTGCTAACACACTGCTGCTATCCTGTCCTCTTTCTAAGGTAGTTCCAAGGCTTCGTCGTCTATATTCCTGTCCCGTGCAGTGTCGCCTCCTCTCCTTTTTCAAGTGCTGAATATAGTGTTATATAAAAATCAGCATAACAGAAAAGCTGAACAAAGCCTGAATAAATGGGTTTGATGCAAAAGTTTTCATTAACTGTAAAGCAAACTTTTGCTCAAATGTTAAAACGCTTGCAGAAGGATAAACTCTCCAAATGGATCAGAAGACATCTTTAGTGCAGCTATTTTTTACAAAAATGGCAGTCAGATGAAAGATCTTAATCTTCATAAAAATTTCAGTACCTTAATGCTGCTTTCATCTATCATAGCAGCACGATTCGGGGACCTGCCAAGTGCAAACAATAGATTCTTCATCAGTGAAAAAAAATCCTTTACTCTCACTCCAGTGTTCTTCGTGTGTATTACATTTTTTTTTAGGATAAATTTTACTCTTCTATTAACGATCACAATATTTCGCCTTGCATTTGCCCATTGTTTTTTCAACCTGATGAAGCGCCACTAAATAATTGACAATAGCCTTTGAACGTTATAGTCGAGTTTATTTTCATCAGCTTTAGGGATATACCACCTATTAGAAGATGGAGGCACCATCATATAAGTCACTTTAAAACATTTGTAACAATATTGTTCAAATGAATATGGCCAGTAGATGCCTCGCCTCCAATGATACTATGGGAAGTACATTTAGATAACTTTGGCCCTGATGTAAGTGTTGGAGGAAAGGCTACACCGTTGCCACGGTAACAGAGTACCCTTTCCACCAACCTGAGGTCCGTCCATCTCCTTTAGAAAAGGGTGGACCTCAGCATATAGGGCCTGATTTAGAAGTCGGTAAAGTGGGGCACTCCGTCACAGATGTGACAGATATCCTGTCCACCGTATTACGATCACATTCTATTCTATGGGGATCGTAATACTGCGGATGGGATATCCGTCATGTTTGTATTACCTCTGCTGACTCCTAAATCAGGCCCTAAGACAGCAGAGACTCCTTAGTCTCCGCTGCCTACACACACCTCCAACAGCGAGATGGACTAAGGAACGTCAGAGGTTTGGCCATGGGTCCTCCCACCATATTTAGATTGTGCAGGCACATTGCCAGTTTTCACTGCCCGTCACCGCCATGAAAAGTCTGGTGGTAAGAGGCAGTAAAAACTTTTAAATGCCCCCCATGCTTTTGGAGATTACCTCCCATCGCAGGGGGTCATTTTTCTTTTTCTTTTCAAAAATAAACTTGCGCTGTGGAATTTTCTATTTGAAAATAAAAAAAGTCATAATTTTGATGTATGACTCCGTCATGTTGATGGAACCATCCAACAAACTTACAATGCATTTCCAGAAATGCAAGAAATGTCCACGGGACAGCAGGCATCATTTCTAAATGCAGCAGGCAGAGTAACCTCGTCATGGCGGGAGCATAGTACTTTACCAAGGTTACAGTAATTACTCTGTCCGCCTAAATGTAAATCAGCCCCTTTGTCTCAAAGAGCCCAAAGTTATTTGGGGGCATATTATCAAGAACCGTTGTTAACATTATTGCAGCTTTAGCGGCAGAAAACTGCCACTAAAGCTGGCGATAATGGGCTTGATAATACGCCCTTGTGAATTCCCATAGAAGCCCATGTTCTGGTGTGAACATGGGCTTCTATGGGAATTCTCTACGGCGTATTATCAAGCCCAATTATCGCCGCTTTAGCGGCAATTTTATGCCGCTAAAGCGGCGATAATGTTAACGCCGCGCTTGATAATATGCCGCTCGGACACTCAGGTTTCATATTTTGTGTGAAAATACCTCCATTTACAAGTGGAAACTCTAATTTAGCATTTCAAAAATATGAATTTATATTCTTAAATATATATTTGCTGACTTGTTATATTACAACCCTATGGTGTCAAGTTACGCTGGAGCACACCTGCTCTTTGGGATAAGTAGGCGTATACCCAAAAACGTGTATTTTTGGGATATTCACAAATACTTGGAATACGTTGGGAACACCCTCAAAATTGGTTGGGATGCGTAGAAAGGGATTCTCCAAGAGGAAATATAATTTCCTCGTGGATGGAAAACCAAAAAATATCTGGTGGCCTGTTTGAGTATAAAACTGTCCATGTTACGGACTGTGAGTAGCCCTGCTGGCGCCGCAATCTTGATCATTAACCTTCACAGTTATTTTAATGACTCTGTACATATTTTAATCTGTCGCTATTTTAAATGTTGTGTGACTCGGGGGCTCTCAGCATTTTTTGACCAAGTGAATCAGGGAAATTAACGAATTATTACTGCTACCTGGGGGCATTTTTTAGCATTCATCCTCTGCTCTGTTCTTATCTGGAACCGACCCCGGTGCACTGCGGCTGCTGTGTCGTTTGTGCGGAGGGCGGTTGCCGCTACTTTGCACACAATCCCTACTTCCGGCAGGACGCGGTCTAGTCGTCTGCCGGAAGGAAGGTACTTAGGCAGACTTCACCGGACGTGCAGCGGACTGTGAGTAGCCCTTCTGGCACCGCAATCTTGATCATTAACCTTTCCAATCATTTTAATGACTCTGTACATATTTTAATCTGTGGCTTTTTCAAATGTTGTGGGACTGGGGGGCTCTCAGCATTTTCTGACCAAGTGAATCGGGGAAATTAACGAATTGTTACTGCTACCTGGGGGCATTTTTTAGCATTCATCCTCGGCTCTGCTCTTATCTGGAACCGACCCCGGTCCACCGCGGCTGTTGTGGCGTTTGTGCGGAGGGCAGTTGCCGCTACTTTGCACACAATCCCTACTTCCGGCAGGACGCGGTCTAGTCGTCCGCCGGAAGGAAGGTATTTAGCCACTCATGCACCGGACGCGCAGCGGGCGCACCCGGGCGCGCCGATGGCGCGCCTAAGGCAAGCCCGTCTGCGCCCATCCGCGCCTGGCCTCCGCCGAGCACACAGGATGCTGCCAGTGTGCAGGAAAATAGGCTTTTGTATTATAGGAGGGAACTTCTCGCCCTAAACCATCCAAAGGAGGGATGTGAGATATGTCCTCTTAATGCCCATTGTAGATGCGGTGGCTGTGGTTTTGCTTTTTCTACCGCAAACACTAGTCGCGCGGGCAGTCGGCGATCTGAGATTTTAATGCATGGAGGGCTTGTTAACGGCCGTTCTTGGGGGAAGCATAGGTATGAAATAGCCCAAGTCATTGAAAATATGGGGCTGGACATGCTTTTCATAACAGAAACTTGGGCCGACGGCCTCGGACCCTGATTTAATTACCGCCTCCCCAGATGGATATAGTTTTGTAAAGATGGATAGGCCTTTGGGCAGGAGAGGAGGAGGAGTAGCAATTATATTTAAAAATTGCTGCACTGTTACGGTCCATCAGGTTCAGCTTTTTGGCTGTGAAGCATTACACTTCACTGCCAAACTTAGTGCCAACCTTTCATTTAAGGGTATTCTTGTGTACTGGCCGCCTGGAGCTAAAGCTGCGTTCTTGAACAATCTTGATGAACTACTCGAATCAGTATTAGTTAACAAGGAATTCACTATTTTGGGTGATTTAAATTTTTATTTAGAAGATCCTGCAAATAAAGATACTGCGGTGCTCCTGGACACTTTAGGTGCTGCAGGGCTGGCTCAACTGATCAGTGTTCCCACTCACGAAGGGGGGCACACGCTTGATGGGATTTTCTCTTCTTTTTATGGACTTAAAGTTGATGAAGGGATTCCACTTCCCTGGTCCGATCATTCACTAATCAGCTTTACCCTTCCCATAAGTGCTGGCCAACAGGACTATAAAGCCATGCCTCAGGCAGCCCCTTGTAGAGCCTGGAGTAAAGTGGATAAAACTGCCCTTCGAACTAAACTGGTTTGTTCCGTCCCCCTAAGTTCGGCCAATGTGAACAATGCAGTTAATAACTACAATAGCTGGTTATCTGATGCCATTAGTGAAGCGGTTCCTATCAAGCATATCTCTGGTAACCGGGCGGCGCCATCAGCACCCTGGTTCTCAGATCTTCTTCGCAATGAGAAACAGAAGTGCCGCCGTTTGGAACGGCGATGGCGTCCGAACTACTACGATTCCGACAAACAGATTTACAGGACTTCCCTCAGGTCTTATAAAGCATTAGTAATCACAGAGAAAAGCAAATATTTTAAAGCCCAGATTGAATCAGCGAAATACTCTTCCAAAGAGCTGTTTGCAGTGATAAACAAATTAACGGTCCCCAAGGCTCTGAATAAACTGGGCAGTCAACAGTTTGTGGATGACATGGGGTCCAATTTTAAAACCAAAGTACTGGATATTGTCTGCAATTTTAAAGACGGCCTGGGTGCTCAGCCGGCTCCTAGCACGCAGGTGACAGCTGCCGGCATGAGCAGATTCTTAGAGTTTTCCCCTGTGTCAACTGAGACAGTGAGCCATTATATTTTGGCCTCTAAATCGGGCTCTCCCTTGGACCCCTGCACGTCAGCTTTTTTGATGGAGCTGGCAGACCTGGTGAGTCCCATGTTGGCAGACATCTTCAACAAGATGTTTTCCTCAGGAAGCTTTCCCACTATTTGGAAGGAGGCCTCTGTTCTCCCGCTTCTTAACAAACCCTCCTTAGATGCATCTATGACATCAAACTATGGACCCATTGCACGCCTTCCTCTTCCAGCCAAAATAGTGGACAAAATTATGAACATCAAATTGACCCAATTTATTGATGACAATGGGTTGTTGGACCACTCTCAGTTTGGCTTCCGCAAGGAACATAGTACCGAGACAGCACTCATTAAGGTGACCGAAGAAATTAGAGCAGTCATGGACGGTGGAGGTACTGCGGCATTAATCGTACTCAACCTCTCTGCCGCGTTTGACACCGTGATCATACACTCCTGACCCACCGACTAAAAGCTTTAGGTGTGGATGGCATGACGTTGGCCTTGCTGGCCTCTTTTTTGCAGGAGAGGAGATCAACTGTGTCACTCGACGGGTTTAATTCGGAACCTTATGTTCTACCTTGTGGGGTTCCGCAGGGAAGTTCGTTGAGCCCACTGTTGTTCAATGTCTATGTCACTGAACTTGCATCACTGGTCAGGGATTACGACTTCTCATTAACATCGTACGCAGATGACTCGCAGATTGTGGTTGCAGCTCATAAGAAACAGAGCTCCCCTGCGGTGCAGTTTTATAACTGCATGGCCGCCATTAACATCTGGATGAGCAGTCACTGCCTTAAATTAAACTCTGAGAAGACGGAAGTGTTGATTTTTGGCAACTTGCAACCTTCCTGGAGTAATCTCTGGTGGCCTATGGAAATGGGCCTCCCGCCCATCCCTACGGCAAAGACAAAAAATCTGGGCATTTTGATAGACAACAGGCTGACGTTTATCCCTCAAACAAATGCTATTGTGTCTGCCTCTCACTTCCTGATAAAAAAAATCAGGAAGGTACTTCCCTATATCCCGGAGGAAACCAGGAAATTGGTCATCACCTCCCTGATACAGTCTAAGTTGGATTATTGTAATGGCCTTTATTTGAATGCCCAGATGCAGTGCCTGACAAAACTTCAGGCTGTCCAAAACTCGGCGGCCCGCCTACTGCTGAGCCTACCCCGGCATAAATCCATCTCAGAAGAGATTCGGAAGCTTCATTGGCTTCCAGTGATGCAGCGGATCAAATTTAAGGCGCTTTGTGTGGCCTTCAAAGCTCTGACACAAAAGTGTCTGCTGTTCATGTGGGAGCTCTTTGCATGGTACCAGCCAGGCAGATCACTCCGTTCCTCAGGTGCAAAACTTCTAATAGTGCCAAAAATTCGGACTTTGCATTGGGGAGGACGGAGTTTCCAGCACGGCACCTCTAAGCTGTGGAATCTGCTGCAACCAGAAATTAGGAAGGCCAGCTCTCTTATGAGCTTTAGAAAAAATCTTAAAACCTGGTTGTTTCAGTGAGGGGTGTTGGCTGGGGCTCTGCTCATGGTTCTAGTGCAGAGACAACATTTTTGGTATTTGTGCACTTTACAAATGTCATTATCATTATCATTATCATTATCACTTTTATAGATTTTATATAGAATTCTAAGATCTTATGGGTGATTATTTTATGGATATTTTATCCGAATAAAAATTGATCTGATTTGAATTTGATTTGATTTGAAAAAATGTTAGGACGTTCAATTGCACTTTAATGGCACGATTGCGTGTGGAAAGGTACACAATCACGTGTATGCACATTAAAATTATGTTGCATACAAGTAACTTCAAAGTCACAAAGCATTTCAGGACGCCTCCTTGGAATCTGTCAATGTCAAAACTTATCAAAGTACTTTGAAATATTCCAAAAATGTTTTACATTTTCCCAAAAATGGGAGTTAGTCTGCATGCATTTTTCTTAAGAATCGGGTCCATAGTGTACAGCTCAAATGTAACTTTAGGGTATACTAGACACTCGTAGTCGCTGAATGGGGCAGCAGGTACTTATAATATAATAAACATCATATCGTGAGCAAGGGGAAGGAGTAATGGGTACACAGATAACCAGTGCAGTCAGACTACCAATCTCAATGTCAGACGTGGTAAATAATACGAAATCTAGTTTCCTGAGAACATTCCATCATTTTGCACATGTGAGAAAGGAAGATGTTGAATTTGTAGACATATTAGCCCTGCAGATTCTACGTTTGGCCTATTTGCTGGTGGCCAGGAATGAGGGTGGCACTTTTCACCAAAAGGAACTCAATGTCACAGTTTGGGTAGCACCATCACAAGGCACTCAGTCACTGAAGCAGGCTGCATTAAAGCAGGGGCTGTGCAATGTAGATGTCAGCTTCCCAAGGCTGGCGAGGCTCAGAGGCACAGAGTGATAGTAATGGGGAGTTGAGAGTGGGAATGCATCTGGGTAATTCTCTTAGGGTCAGATAAACAGGAAGGCTGGCTGGGAACACCATAGAGGAGAAGGGCACCATAGAGGAGAAGGGCACGCATTACAGGAAGTTTGAAGTTTGAAGTTTGCTTTGCCCAGAAGCATCCACATAAAGTAGTGTGCAGCTGGGCTTCATTGTTGGAGTAGGAAGATAACTGCCTTTACAAAGAGCCAGAAGGCAGGTGCCAGCATAGCAGATGGCTATTCGCTCGTAAGAAAAGTACAAGCAGAACTAAACAAAAGTAGATTTGTTAGACCTTGCATCCTTGAGGGAGTTTTCCCAGTTTTTTTGCCTCTGACCCCCTGTTTTTGACTGTGTGCTGCATTACGTTTTTGCAGGTGTTAGGACTCTCAGCACTTTACCACTGCTAATCAGGGCTGAAGTACAAGTGCTCCGAGTCTAAAATGCAATGGTAATTGGTGTCTCCATGACGAGTGTTGAACTTGGCCCTTTTTGGCTAAAGTTCCCTAAAATCTTTGCTTTCCCCCTAGACCTTTTCTCTGACATAGTATTGCCAACTTAGATGCTTTGGGCACTTTGCCACTGCTGATCAGTGTCAAAGTGCAAGTGCTCCCTGTGTAAAGTGTAATGGTAATTGGTTGTCCATGATTGGTTTGTTTGCCTTACTAGTAAAGTCCCTAGTAAATTGCACTATGTGTGCCAGGGCTAGAATGTAAATGCTACTAGTGGGCCTGCAGCACCAATGGTGCCACCCACACAAGTGGCCTTAAAGAGAGAACTCAGGCCTGCCATCGCAGTGCCAGTGCCTGTGCGAAGTTAGTTAAACTGGCATGTTGTCCTGACAAGTGCAACCACTTGCCAAGCCTTACCCTTCCCTTTCTATGCACATGAGATACCCCTCTGGTAGGTCCAAGGTACCCCCTGGGCAGGGTGCAGTGCATGTGAAAGGTAGGACATGTACTGAGATGTGTACCCTCTCCTGACAGTGAAATACTCTCCATTTCGTTTTTCACTTTTCAAAGGCCATCTTGCCCTTAGGACAGAATGGGGAGGCTGTGTAATATGTTTTCCAGCCTATCTTCCCAAATGCTTAAGATTGAGAGGTGAAGTTTAGTGGGCCTGAACTCACAATTCAATAGCACAGCTCTTTGTGAAGGTGGTATGTGCATTGTGTGTTTAGAAACCACTCTTTAGAAGTGGCTGAATTATTGTGCTCTAACATTTCTGTGTGTCTCTACCTGGTTGTGGATTGACTGTCTGGATTTGAAAGTGATAGGATCTAGGGAATGTCTTGACCCAGAGGAGGAGGTGATACAGCAACAGGCTGACCTGCATCTAGAGTGTTGGGGGGAGGAGTGCCCCCTGGAGGTGAAGAGGCCTGGGTTGCTGCCATAAAACAATGGTCCCATCTCCTGCTGAGTGATTGAGAATCCAGACCCCCATTAATCAAAGGAAGAAGGTGTCACTGGCAGGGAGGCACCCAGAACTGGTTTGAACAGAGGTCAGTGCCTCCCTGAACACAAAGACTTCACATGCATTTAGGGGTATAACTATGAGAGCTGAAGCCCCTGAACTTTGGAGAAATGGATTGATCAAGACTGAAAAGGATTGAACCTACTTCGTGGTCAAGAGGTACCTCTGCCAAAGAAGACACAGCTGAAGAGACTGAAGGAAAGAACTGACCCTTGCTGTGTGTGTTCTGGGGCTGGCCTGCAGTTTGCTGCTTTAACCAAGGAGAGGATAAAGGGACTTTGCTGTGTGCTGTGACACCCTGCTTGAAAGGACTTTGCTGTGTGCTGTGTCCGGAAGTACCTTATCCCCAAAGGCCAAAGGTGAGCTGGCTCCCTGTTGCGGAAACTCAGGAACACAAAAGTTTCCAGGAAAGTCTCAGCGACTATGTGTGTGTGTGCTTTTTGCAGCCTGAGCCCTCCGTGAGGATTGTCCTGTGATTGTGTGCAACGGAGTCCAAGTGAGTCTCAGGGAAGCTGTGTGCATGTGCTTTGTGCAGCCTGAGACCTTCGCGAGAATTGCCCTGTTATCGTGCACACCCGGAGTCCAATTGAGTCTTAGCGGAGCTATGTGCGTGTGCTTTGTGCAGCCTGAGATCTTCGTGAGGATTGCCCTGTTATTGTGCACACCCAGAGTCCAAGTGAGCCTCAGCGACACTGTGTGCGTGTGCTTTGCACAGCCTGATACCTCCACGAGGATTGCCCTGTTATCGTGCACCCAGAACTTAAATGAGTCTCAGCGACGCTGTGCGCGTGTCCCTGTTGCAGCCTGAGATCTTCAGAGCACCAGCGGCCCGGACCCGCAGCCCCAGAGGAGCTAAGCCAATGGCCCAAGCCTGCCGTTGCCAGAGCAGGACCTCGAGGGAGGGCCCGAGTTCCACTGCCTTGAATCCACAAAGTTGCATTGGAGGCCCAAGTCGCAGGAAGAGGAGAGGAGAGCGAGGTTGCACCCCCCAAGTAACGTGTATCGCTGCCTGGGGCAGGGTGGGTGTTACATATAAAGGGGTCCCAGTAGCAAAATCTATTGCATGAGTGATGTTTTTATTCACATCCTCAGTTGTAGACCAGTTACGCATACATTTATCAAATTTACAGAAACATGTATTTGCCCAAAAGTGAATGCGTGGGAAGGAGGGAAATGGCGAAAGGGGTATAGTATTGGTGAGGGTTGTATCGGTATATAGAGAGTTTTAAAAGAGGTCACATGTGGTCACATAAATACATTTGTACGTTGACATCACATGGGCCTATTCAAATTGTCATCAAAGTATCTTTAAACATATATGTACTCCTATCCCAATTATTTAAACACAGCCAAAAATGATCTGTTGCATTTGGGTAGGACAAACAGATATGTCGACGTTTTGATCCCAGTGGTTTAGGCTTGTTTGCAGCTTACTGCGGGGTCTTCATCAGGACTGGTGAGGAGGGGGATTCGGGGGAGTGGGGGAGGGCACCTATAAGTAAAAACATTGGAATGAGCTAGATGCAAATACCTAGTGTAGTTCATAAGAGAGGCTAAACAAATTCAAATAATTACCAAGAGGACCACTGTGAGTAGTGTGGCACCGTCTAGAAAAAAGAGTGGGCCCTGGGGCTCCGGACATCAAGAGAGCTGCAACCTAAAAAGGAATTAGGTTACTGTCAAAAGGTGGACTTAAATCAAGTACGTCCCACACATATTATTGCCTAAATGCATAAAAATTGCTTGAGTCGAAAAGCATCAAGGTTACCCAGCCGGGTTAAAAAATGGAGTAATTACCACATAGAAGAGGACCACACAGCCAATACATATCAAACTAAAGATACACATAGATTTCAGACCCTGATGACAGCCATGTACATAGGGTGTACCAAATGGCATCCATTAATCATAAGAAAAGTTGGCCAGCCAAAACACAGATGCGCTGAACGATCGAATCCCTTGCCAATGGACTAAACATTTAAAAACATAATTTGCCCCAGCTAAATGGCCTATTTCGGGTTGGTAGTAAGGTCACTGAAAAGTGCAGGTGTCCTGAAAAAACATTCTGATGACTACAAAGAAAACCACACTCGGGCCATAGGCTCAAGATAATTACCCGGGGGTTCAAAGCAATCAAACACCTCTTCGTGCGTCGATATTATTAACAGTAAAAAACCATTGTCGATTCCGTGTTATGCATCTGAATGGGAGAAGAAATGGGTTCAATCAAAGAACAAAAAACGGACCTGTTGTCCTAAATGCAGAATTATAAAAGAAAGGGCTTCAACATCACAAAAACTCACCGCGGGCGTAGCGGCAGACAACCTCGGCTAAATCCGAGCTTCACTCTAAATGTGAAACAGAATGGGGTGCTCAGTAATGTACTAGTTACAATCTCCTTGTAAAACACTGCCTCGCGACGAGGCCTACAGTAGATTACTCACCACGTAAGTTTCGGCCGGTGAACCTCATGCACGCATCGATCAGGGAGAATGCGGTCGGGCACTAAGGCATACTTGAAGTGGAGACAGCACGCGTCATCAGCGCGTGTGCCTGCAGCAGCTAGATACCGGCCGTTCACGTTGCCGGTATCAACCCGTTACTGTAAGGGCCATGGAAGAAAGACTGGCTCACTGTCCATACATAGGTAATGATTGAGAAATAAACTGATGTAACTTGGATGTTCTGGACGTGCAACTCAATTAAGGAGGTCTATTATGGGCAAAGTGACTGGTTTGGAATAGAAGGGCATACGGGGGCTGTCAAAAATGATATATATGTATACCACACACATATTGATAGAGGGCATGTGCTGGCTGTCAAATCCCATTAACATATGTAAGTAAAAGGTGAAAACAATGTATACACATTCATTTACATTTCATATTATTTGTTCATCTGTGAATGACCTGTAAGGGACACAGAAGGAGAGAAACAGCGAAGTAAATACAGATTTAATTGTTAAAAAAGAGACATTCCTCATCATAGAAATGAGAGCATTTCATCGGAGACACGCTAATTGGGCATAACTTGTATCCTGTTCATTCAGCCCATTCCTTTTACTTTCTCTCACATTGAGGACCGAGCCTATGTTACCACCCCTCGGGCCTAGGGATACTTTTTCAAGGACAACCCAGTGTAATTCTTCTACTGCATGGCCAGCACTCTTGTAATGATCAACTAATGGTGCCCCTGGGACTTCACATCTAATCCTGCTCTGGTGCTGCAGAATGCGTGTTTTTATCTTCTGTTGAGTTTGTCCTATATAGGCCAAGCCACATGGGCACGTGATACAGTAAATTACACAGTTAGTGTTACAATTTGTAAATGTTTTTAGGTCTATGGTGTGGTGTTTGTAACTAAATTGTTTGGTTTGTATACACATAGGGCAAGCCTTACAGTTCCCACACCTAAAGTGTCCAATAGTCACAGACAGATTCCACATGGTTTGTATGGTCGGTGGTTCTGGGGTATCCAAGAAGGAGCACACTACATGACCTTTTATACTCTTTGATTTATTAAAAGAGTGCATAGGTAACTGAGGTTGGCCAATGTCCTCAGCAATCAATGGCAATGCTTGTTAATGATCTTGCGTATGGCGTTGCTTTGTGTGCAGTATGTAGTGACACAGATCATCCTCTCCATCACCTCATCCTCTCTTACAGGTGTCGTGAGAAGTTCTTCACGGGGGCTATAGGGTAGGGGCTCAGAGAGAGATACTCTTGCCTCTCTAATTCCTGCAGCGCAAGCCTCTGCTTCGGCTCGTATTGCGGCCTGTACTTGGCAAGGAGTGGAAGTACCGGGGCCGGAGTGCAGAGCTGCACCTTGGTGTACATCATACCTGTGTGGGGGCATCTCTTGATGGAAGCTGACCGCAAGTCAGTACGAGTGGCAGAGAGACCGCCTAAGACACCGTGATTGGTGCTGGAGTGTATTACGCATTGCATTATTTCCGCATTATGAACTACCTAATTGTCGTATTACACATTGCATTGTTTCTGCATTATGAACTACCTGATTAGTGCATTACGCATTGCATTATTTCTGCATTACGAACTACCTGATTATTGCATTATGCATTGCACTATTTTTGCATAATGAACTACCTGATTGTTGCATGAACATTGCGTAAGTTTGCATAATGAACTGCCTGATTGTTGCGTTACGCATTGCATTATTTTGGCATTACGAACTGCTTGATTGTTGCATAACGAACTGCATTATTTTTACATTGCAAAGTGCCTGATTCTTGCAATTCGACCTGCATAGCATGGTGTTAGGACTGCAGTGGATCATTTAAAATTGCTCATTAACATTGCCAGAACTTACAAGGGTTGGCTGGCCTAATAACCGGCCAGGAGGAATATTACAAATACGCATATGTTGGATTTATATTGTGTGGTCTCATCATATATCTTTTTATATAAATGTATGCTTATTTTTATGAAACTTGTGTGGAGTCGATTTGTGGTGTCATCATTGGGTTAATGAGAGAGTGGTTGAAAATACTTTACACACTTGCCTTGGAGATAAGCCTGGCTGCTCGTGCCAAGCTACCAAGGGGGCAAGCAGGGGCTTTCTTAGAAGGTGTCCTTCCTTTCCCTGACGTGGAAGCAAGGGTCCCAATTTGGCCGAAGGTACCTACCTCAGCCAACTAGCGACCCCCAGGTCTAAAAACTAGCATGTTGGATTTACTATTAAGTCCCTAGTACAGTGCACTATTTGTGCCCAGGGTCTGTAAATTAAATGGTACTAGTGGGTCTGCAGAACTGATTGTGCCACCATGTGAGTAACCCGGCAAAAATGTCTCAGGCCTGCCACTGCAGTGTCTGTGTGCGCAGTTTTTAAAATGCCATTTCGACCTGGCAAAAACCTTCCCTTTTATTATAAGTAAGACACCCCTAAGGTACGTTCACGGTAGCCCAATGGGCAGGGTGGAGTGTATTTAAAAGGTAGGGTGTATACTGTTGTTTTTTGCATGTCCTGGTAGTGAAATACTGCTAATTTCGTTTTTCACTAAAGCAAGGCCTATCTCTCCCATAGGTTAGCATTGGAGCTGCCTCGTAACATCTTACAAGTGGATCTGCCAATTGGGAGCTGATAGATATTGGAGTTTGGGGTCTCTGGACTCACAATTTAAATACACATCTTCTGGTGAAGTTAGTTTTTAATTGCAGGTCTGAAAATTCCACTTTTAAAAGTTGGTATTTTCTCACTTTAACCATTCCGTGCCTCTGCCTGCCCCTAAATACACATCTGGGTCAGGATGACAGTGGGACTGTTTGCGCATTCACTCTAGACAGTCATATAGAGGGAGCTGAGGTGTGCCTCGCATATTCTGATGGCCCATCAGCAGGCTGATGGGCCTTCCTGAGCTAGAATGGTGGGAGGAGTTGACACTCACATCTGAAGAGGGCTGTGCCTGTCCTCACACAAAGCTGTCTCCACCTCCCTGTAGTGTGTCTGAAACCAGGGCTGGAAAATTATTATTATTATTATTATTTTATTTTTGTAAAGCGCGTAGTCACCCAGAGGTATCCCAGCGCTAGGGACCCTAATTCTGAAGTACGGTGGGCCAAGGACCAAGAGAAAAAGAAGGAGGTGGGGAGGGACAAAGATACAGAATAAGGAGAGGGCAGACAGATATGATTAGGGAAAGAGATGAGTCTTTAACTGCTTCCTGAAGCGCAGATATTGTGGTTCAAGTCGTAGGTCACGAGGGAGCGAATTCCAGAGACGTGCAGCCTGGACCGAAAAACGTCTTCCTCCTGATCGGGCTTTCTTGAATCTTGGGGCGTTAATGAAATTTTCTGCGTCTGAGCGGAGGGATCTTGTAGATTTATAGGGGGTGATGAATTTGCTAAGGACTGGGGGGCCTTGATTGTGCAGTGATTTATGGACAAGGCACAAGGCCTTGAATTTAATTCGCTCCCTTATCGGGAGCCAATGGAGGAGTTTGAGAGCAGGTTTAGCCGAGGTTCTGGCCGGGGTGTTTGTGATAATCCGGGCAGCGGTGTTCTGGATACTCTGAAGCTTGTTGAGGGTGGCTTCAGGGGCGCCCAGATAAATCACATTACTGTAATCCAACCTCGATATTATAAGGCCTTGGATTAACAGTTTTTGGGACTTGGGGGGTAGGAGGGGCAGGACTTTCCTCAGAGTTTTTAGGAGACCAACGCAGGTCCCGACTACCTTCTTAGCTTGAATATTGAATGAAAGATCAGAGTCGATCCAAACACCCAGACTTTTTACCTCTGTTTTAGGTTCAGGGGGAGGGCCCAGACAGGCTGGCCAGATGTCCGGGGAAAGTGAGATTCCTTTTGGACCAAGCAGAAGGACCTCAGTTTTCGTCCCATTTAGCTTAAGGGCTGATCTATTCATCCAGCGGTGGACCTGCGTAAGGCAGTTGAATAGGTCAGCTGTGTGTTGTCTGGGGTGGGACAGAGACACCACTAGTTGCGTGTCGTCAGCGTAGCTGACGACGCTCACTCCGAATGGGGTGATAACCTCCTCCAATGTGGACATATAGATATTAAATAATGTAGGGCTCAGGGAGGAGCCCTGAGGCACACCACATGGGAGGGGCATTTCGGAGGAGCGGGCGTTCTTCTCCCAGATCTGGTAGGTCCGTTGGGCCAAAAAGGATGAGAGCCAGGACAGGGCTGTGCCTTCCACGCCAACTCTTTTAAGTCTTTCAATGAGGAGTTGGTGGTCAACGGTGTCGAACGCCGCACTAAGGTCGAGGAGGATCACTGCCACTGATCCTCCCCCATCCAATAGCGCTCTGGCCTCCTCTACCGCTGCCAGGAGGGCGATGTCAGTGCCCTGCCCTGGTCGAAAGCCCGTCTGGGAGCTTTTTAGTTTATTATTAACCTCCAGAAACTGTGAGAGTATCCTATTGACTAGTTTTTCTGCGATTTTGCTGACTCCTGGGAGAAGGGAAATAGGCCTGTAATTGGCCAGATTCTCAGGGTCAAGAGATGGTTTCTTCAATAGGGCTTTTACGACAGCCGTCTTCCAACTCAGGGGTACAACTCCTTGTTGGAATGAGGCGTTGATCAGATGAGTAAGGGAGGGGATGATAGTGGAAGCTACCTCCTTGAGGATCCGGAGTGGAGCAGGGTCCCTTGGGGAACCGCTCTTCATGGAATTAAGCATGTTTCCTACTTCATCTATTGTAACTTGGCCCCACGAGGAGAGACAAGTAGGAGATGACGGGCATGGGAGAACGATTTCTTCACACGAGCTCGGGGGAGGAATTGAATCCAGAATTGTTCGGATTTTATCATGGAAGAAATTAGCCAGTTGTTGGCATTTCTCTTGATCGGCTTTAGGGTCGGAGGGGAATCCCGATCCCTGTTCTGGGGTTTTTAACAGCTCTTTCAGGATAACATATGATTCCTTGCTGGAGCATCCCGCCTTCTCTATTCTCTCCTGAAAAAACACGCTTTTGGCTTTCCGAATAGCGGTTTTATAGGATAGAAGAGAAGTAGAGTAGATGTTTTTGTTAATTTCCGATTTGTCTCGTCTCCAAGAGCGTTCTGTTTTCTTGCACTCCTGGCGCAGAGCTTTGAGCTCTGGAGTGTACCACAGCGCCGGAGAAAGTCTTTTGGGATGTTTGAGGATTGCAGTTTTTGGGAGCAGAGTATCTAGAGATGAAGTAATCCACTCACTAAACTGTTTATCAGCCATGGTGGGGTCGGAGGAGAGCTCGGGGATGGAGTGTGCAAGGGCGACGGCCCATTCCTCAGGTAAGAGTTTGCGCCAACGTCGGTCAGTTACCTGAATTTTAGAGGTTAGGAGGTTCAGCGTGGGAATTTCCCAGGAAATAGGGACCAGAAAATGGTCCGTCCATGGGAGAGTCACAGGTGAATTGGTGGTAATAGTTGGTATATTGGTGAGGATCGCATCCAATAGGTGGCCCTTCATGTGGGTAGGCTCATTGTTCACCAATCGGATATTTAGTGCTGTTAGATCTTGCCGAAGGTCAGAGGCTACCCGATCCGCGGGGTCCATAAAGTGGAAGTTTATGTCACCTAGCATAAGAAAGTTGGAGGTGGACGAAGCTAGCTGTGATGCTGTTTCGACGACTGCATTGATGAAATTCCCGGGGGCACCTGGGGGGCGGTAGATTAACAGCCCTGCCAGGGAGTGAGCTGGGGAGGTTTGGATGGAGAATTGGCAGCTCTCGCAGTCCTTAATACCGGCGTTGGACGTTCTACAAGTGAAATGTTCCCTGAAGATTATAGCTACCCCCCCTCCTCTCCCTTTGGGTCTGTGTAAAGCTTGGCAGAGATACCCCGTGGGGAGGGCCGTGACGATGTCCGCATCGGTGCTCTCTGATAGCCATGTTTCCGTTAAGAATAGTAGGTCGAGATCCTGCTCTAGGATTAAGAGATTTAGCTCAATCGCATGTTTAGGGAGGGAGCGGCAATTAAGAAGTCCCATCTTCACAATGGCTTTTGTGGATTTCCGGGGGGTCGGGTTGCAGCGCGAGCAATTCGAGAAGGTATTACCTTCAGTATGCGTGTGATAGCAGGCAAGGATTTTCTTAGGTCGAAGTGCGCGTAATGTATCTCCGGTATACATCACTCGATCTTGAGGGCCACCAGGCAGAGTCACTGGGCCTGGGACCGTCTGGACCCGGACGGGCCCAGACGGGCTTGCCTTTGGCGCGCCTTCGGCGCGCTGACGGCGCGCCCGCTGCGCCCGTCCGCTGCGCTCCCTGAACTGGCACATTATTTATAGGCGAGAGAGATGTTGTCCCGGAGTGGGCGTGGCCACCCAAAGGGGGCGTGTCCTAGCCTCCTCGCGGCCGGTAATGGCGGCGAGCGAGTGGCTTCTGTGTCACCCAGCCTTCAGATCGGCTGTTTTCCAAAGATACAGGTGAGTGCAGGGGGAGGGCGCAGAGTGAGTTAAAAGCAGAAATTCACACAAATTGTTAAAAATACAGTTCAGTTTAAGTGCTACGCGATGCTCCCGGCTTCCGCCTCAGGAGATTAGGGTAAAGTGCAGGTTCTTGTGCTCTACAAAGACGTTTCTTTGACGTTTGCCTGCTTCAAATGCTAAAATGGATATAGGTACTAAACCTCTGACACCATATACCCAGAACACCTCTGGGTTGAGGACATTCTGTTAGGAAGAAGAGCTGGATTGGTGTCAGGAGGGACTGCCACTTTGCTGTTTTCTTTGCTTTGCTGTCCTGCTGCTGCGTCTGTCCTTGGAGTAAAAGGACTGGACTTTGCTTTCTGCATTCTGCTTCCAAGGTTATCCAAGGGCTTGAGCTGCACTTGCCTCCTGTTCAGAAGTTTCAGGACCATCAACCACTTCACCTACCAGCACCTGGGCTCTCTTGCTAAGAGTCATGTCTTGCCAAGTGGTGCCAAATCCAGTTCCTTGGCCCTTGGAAGTGAGTTCAGGTTCAGCAAGAAGAAAAACACACACAACTCCCAGCGTCATTCCAAACATGCACATCGCTGCAAAATGTGATGCATTGCCGCTGCCTGAACCTGAGTGTGGTTCCCGCTTGATGCAACGAATGCGGCTTACAATGCAGGCCTCAGCTTTCCATTGCAGTGCATCAGAAGAATTGCTGCAGCGTGAGTTTCAAGCACCAAATCACCTTAGTCTGTGACGCACCGCTCTGGCTCCGATGCAGCACATGCTTCATCACTGTCATCATTATTGCCCTTTACATTCCTTGGACCAATGACAAAGGATCATGATACAGTTAAATAATCCTATCCACTATTTTTATGGTAAATGCAGAGATAAATGGGGAGCAGTGGATCTCACAACCACCTAGGTCATAGTGTAACTTTACTGCTGCACTATTTCTAGCTACTACTCTGGCTTGTACTGCCCCTGTATTAGCCTTAGCCAATGTAGTGTCATTCAAATAAAGAGTGACAGAACTATTTTGGTTCCTAATGGAATATGTAGACCGGTGACATATGTGTTGCTGGGTAATGTAGTGAATGCAGCTTTAGAACGTTGAGTTCTTGCTTACACGCTGAAGAGCAAAGACTTTTACAAGTACTTTCCATGTGTGGCATAGTCATTGGCATGTACCCGGGTTGGGGAGGATTCTACTGCCAGCATAGCTAGGGCATAAATAGCAGGAGGCAAGAGAGTCTAGTCAGTCATGGTATGTGGCTTTATTTAGGTTTATAGCAGCCCTCTTTACATTCCCAATTCTCCTGGGCCTTTCCACCTCCTACTGCTCCAATTATGCAGTTGGATTCTTTTCATCCATTTGTTCACTCCACTCAAGCTTTCGGACTAGTGGTGGCAAGGCGAGGCCTTGGGCAGCATTGCCATGTGTTCCATACAGGGCCTATTGCAGTTTTCCCTATGTAAGCCTGACTGTGCACAACACAGGCCGCATTAGCTTTGCACACGTTACTGCATAATCACGTTTGCTTCTGTGCCACATTATATTTTAACACAGTACCTGCAGTTGTTTTCTCATTCTGTTCTTTCCTGGAATGTAGTCTGAACATCAGACAGGGTTAAACAACAAGGTCCCTTGTTATTATGTTCTGGTCAGGCACCTAAACACAACACAGAAATGCAGACCTTGTTTAGGAACATGTGAACCTTGTCATATAGGTACGCACAGTAGTGTAACACACAGAGAGAGATTGTTTTTTCCTGAGAAGATCACAGCTGTATATGAGATGTAATACATTCATATGTGTATGCTATGGTATGAGGCCCGCTGCTAAACTTAGAGATCCTTGCTGTGTAATCAGTTTTGCTTCTGTAAAGGACGGGGAGGCTAGGCTACACTGTCTTATAATATGACAGAGCTTGTCATACTATACGGCTTATTGACAATGCTGATGGTATTTTTGCTAGACAGTTGTTTTCTAATTTTGACATGTAAACTTCATTTCAGAGCACCACATTTTAAATAAACATTGCAAACTTCTTTCGTGTCTCTTTCATATCAGATTGTGGATGAGTACGAGTGAGTGAGAAAAAGAGAGTGTCCCTTCACCATGATCCCTGAGAAGGGTTGGGAGTGTTGTGTTCTAGGGTGTCAATTCACTTATTCCTCTGGTTATGAGTAGGAGGGCAAGTGAGACACTATAGCTAGTTGGACTCGGGCTCATGGTACTGAGGTGATATGGTGACTCAGACCCTAACTATTGATGTTCTATGGTCCAAGCATAGTTCTGTTCCTGAGCACAATAACGGTAGCAGTGTTCTCTGGTGGAGTGCAGCTTGAGGGGAATGGAGGGCATACTTTTGTCCTGGGATGGAGGATCTACATTTCTTCTCCCTTTACAGCAGGCATCTTGCGCTCTACTCAACATTCTCCTATGCTCTCATATGGCTGTCAGGTGCTGTGAACCTTAAATGAGTGTAGGAGTATCTGGACATTCACCTAGGTCTATGTTCTCATAGGAAGTGTTTACTGTCCTTTGATTTCCTGTCACAGCCTACGGCATTATCTGTGTTGTAGTCTGGTGTGATTAAGTTCAAACTTATCAGACCTTGCAGGCATGCGTGTGTATCAGATGGTTTTGTACATTGTCTTGTGGTGGTTTGTGCGCAGGGCAACTTGTACTGGTCACTGCAAAATTTATTTTTTTCGTCCATTGCATGCTAACATGATACTTTAAAAATTTGGTGAGCCAAGGGAGAGCACAAGGGTAAAAGCGTCTTTCATAAGAGTCAAAGGTCGCCAGCCTTCAGCAGTGCACAACGGTGGGTTGTGCACAGCACCTGGCCTGCTATAATGCCCTGTACCCCACTCATTGCAGTCAGGCAAAAATGTATTATTTATTTAATGTTACCTCGTCGTCTGTCGAACCCCCACAGCTCTTACCTGCACGGGCCGGTCCTAGTAGCCAGGTCCTACACCCAACCCAATCTCTATCTATTCCTCTTTTTTTGTTGCGTAATATTCATTGTTAGGTGCAGTGATGTCAGTGAGTGATGATGTAATAGGTGATGTCTTTAAGCATGTCACTTGCGTTGTAATTAATAATGTTATGTATAATGTAAATCACAGAGACAGGGTAGCACAATGTTAATGTTAATGTTAATATTATATGAACTTATAGAGCGCACAGCTGCCCCAGCCAAGGGGCGTCCCTGCGCTTACTGTAAGAGGAGTGGACAGGAGATGGGAACAGGAGGAAGGGAGGGAGAGGAGTTTAGCAGAAGAGGTGAGTTTTTATAGCTTTCCTAAAGGACTGCAAGTCCTGTATCCCTCTGATAGAGTCAGGGAGGTTGTTCCAAAGTTTTGCGGCCAAGTACTTGAAGGAACGGCAGCCCATCCTGGATAATTTGATACGAGGTACTATAGCAAGATTTTGACCTTCTGAGCGTAAAGTACGTCGAGGGACATAGTTAGACAGAAGGGGGCTGAGCATGGGTGGGGAAGCCATTTTTAGAATTTTAAAAGCTAGGCACAGTGTCTTGAACTGAATTCGTTTCTCCATTGGGAGCCAGTGGAGTTTGGTGAGAGTACTGGTTACAGACGCATGTCTGGGGGATGCCTACCAACACCCTGGCGGCAGCGTTCTATACTCGTTGAAGTCTAGCTTTTTCAGCTACGTTAGTCCCTAGGAGAAGGGAGTTGGCATAATCCAATCTGGAGAGGATGGCTGCCTGTACTACCGTCTAACGGGTTTGGTTGTCAAAGAATCCAAGGATGGGTCTGAGATTTCTTAAAATACCGAAGCAGGTTGCTGCCATTTTTTTGTATGCTGAGTGAATTTAAGGGCAGAGTCTACCCAGACTCCCAGATTTTTGACACAGTCCTTGGGTTCCGGTGGTTGTCCTAGGTCTACTGGCCACCAGTTGTCCCACCAAGCTTTAGTGTTTTTTCCTACCACCAGCACCTCGGTTTTACCGGCGTTGAGCTGAAGGTAGTTCGCTGTCATCCATTCTGTGATGTCCACGAGGGTGCGTTGGAATTTTTGGGTTCTAAGTCCACTTTCATCGTTCAGTGCCACCACCAACTGAGTGTCGTCAGCGTAGGATACGAGCGACAATCCGTGTCTTCTGGCCACTTCAGCCAGGGGCTGAACATACACATTGAACAGGGTGGGGCTAAGGGCAGAGCCCTGGGGTACGCCCTGTTCAATGGGACATTCCCTGGAGAGGTGGGGGGGGGGTGGAGACTCGGAAGGACCGGCCCGAAAGAAAGTCTCTGAACCATTCAAGAGCTAACCCTGTTACCCCGACCTCTTTTAGCCTGAACAGCAGAACCTCGTGTGACACCGTGTCGAAGGCAGCACTGAGATCGAGGAGAATCAGTGCTGCCGTTCCACCAGAGTCTAAAATGGTGCGGAGGTGTTCAGTCACACTTAGTAGGGCTGTCTCAGTGCTGTGGCCAGCCCGGAAGCCATGTTGGGACCAGTCTAAGATGTTATTAGATGTCAGATGATTGGTCAAGATGTTGTTAACATGAGCTTCTGCTACCTTGGCTGGCCAAGGGAGGAGGGATATTGGCCTAAAGTTTTCGGGTTTGTTGGGGTCAAGTGTGGGCTTCTTGATAATAGGTGATATCCGGGCCTGTTTCCACTTGGAGGGGATTATACCGGTGGAGAAGGATTTGTTAATGATCCCTCGCAGAGGGCCTAGAACGATTTCATCTGCTTCTCTAAAGGTTTCAGGTTTGAGAGGGTCTGCTGGTGAGCCGGACTTGATTTTATTACAAATTTTTAGAAAAGTCTTCTTGGCTGAGGGCCGGAATGTTAGCGAGGTTGGGTTTATTAGGATCATCAGAGGGAGTGCATTCTGGGGTAGGGGGAAAAATGCTGTAGATTTTCCGAATTTTTTCTAAAAAGTAGGAGGCCAGGTTGTCGCATAGCGTAGGTGAGGAGTTTGGGTTAGCCATTATTTTTTTGGTGCTCAGTTCTTTAAGAATTTTGAAGATGGTTTTTGATGCGTTATTGCTATTTTTGATCTCCGTGGCGTAGTAGGTTGCCCTGGTCTTGCATATGCTGCGATGGTAGATTTTTTGGGATTTGGTATATAGGAACTTGAGGGCAGGATCATAGTCTTTTCTCCAGCATCTTTCAGCTTTTTTGCATTCTTTTTTTAGTGCTGCCAGTTCTTTATTATACCAAGGACTAGATTCATGGGTACGTGCTTTGATCCATTTAGTAGGGATCAAGGTATCCAGGGCTTGGCTGATCCAGTTGCAGAATTGGTCGTATCCATGATCAGGGTTTTCACTAAGTTGGGGAGGACACATAGTGAGGAGATCGTGGAAGTCCTCCAGGCGGAGCTTCCTCCAGGGTCTTTTCCGGACCTGTTGGGAGGGTACCTTGAGCAAGAGGTTTTTACAGGGAATTGACATGGATACTAAATAATGATCAGTCCAGGTCATGGGGATGGGCATTTCGATCAGTGCATTGGTGATGTTCGAAAAGATGGGGTCCAGGAGGTGACCACCTGTATGAGTGGGGCCCTTTATGAGTTGGTCTAATTGTAGCGCTCCTAAGTCCGCTAATAGAGTGTTAATATTAGAGTCTCCCGTCTGATCAAAATGAATGTTCAGATCTCCAATAACAGTGAAATTGGCGGTATCCGTAATCTGGGAGCAAAGGTTCTCAAGGAGTGAGGCGATGAATTTACCATCATTTCCTGGGGGCCTATAAATCAGGAAACCTACCAAGCTGAGCTTAATTTTAATGTTGTAGCGAATACATTCGCTATCTGAAATGCCAGCTTTAGTTAGCTGGCACGTAATATTAGCTTTGGTCATCACAGCGATACCACCGCCTCTGGAATTTCTATTGAGAGTGTGAATAGTGTAGCCTGTAGGGGTTGCCAGGTTCAGTACAGAGTCCATATCATCATGGAGCCACGTCTCAGTAAGAAATAATATGTCCAGGGCATGGTTAGTGACCAAGTCGGAGATTTCAGCGTGGTGTTTGGGCATGGATCGGACATTTAAATGGCCGATTTTAATTCTTGAGCATTCAGTACTAGCGTGGGGGGTTTGCCGGTGGGGAATCGGAAGGGAGAACCCACATGAGCATACTTGGGGGGAGTCTATGAGGGAGGGGTTGAGGATAGTGCATCCCTGCCTGAGGTGTCGTATATTAAGTAGCTCAGTTCTAGAGTATATAGGCTTACCACGTTGGCGAGTGGCATGGTGTCTGGCGTCTGGCGCTGCCTCGGCGCTGACGAGCGCAGACGAGCTTGCCTTAAGCGCGCCTTTGGCGCGCCAACGACGCGCCCGCTGCGCTTCCGGCATAGACTCATGCTTTATAGTAGATGCTCGGGCGTCGGAGTGGGGGCGTGGCCAGCCGAGGTGGGCGTGCCTCGTGGCTCCTCGAGCGAGGTAATGCGGTGGAAAACAAGCGTTTTCGCCAAAGACAGCAAGTAGATCAGCTGCTCGGCGTTGAAGAGGTGGGTGCCAGGGTCAGTGCAATGTGCAGAAAGCAATTTAAAACACAAGATAAAATTTTAAAAACGAGTAGTTTCTATGTCCACACTCCCGGCTTTCCGCCTCAGGAGACTCTCTAACAGTAGAGTTCTGGTTTGTGCTGCGAGTCATAATTCACGAATTTCAGTTTTTGTCACATTTGAGCCAGAAACATATATCCCACTCTACCTTTGTTTTTTCAGCAAGTTTCTTATTTTCATCCATTACGAGCATAATTATCAACCACCAACTCTGTACGGCCTTCTGCTATTTGCAGAGGGGCTGGTCGCATGACCAGACTGGAGGATAGGCCTTACAACCAATCCGATGCAAACTGTAAACCTCGGCTGTAGGTGGCATACAGCTGTGTGCAGCAGGAAATGGACAGTAGGCCTGGCCTGTATCCAGGCTCTATGCACAATCTGCAATGGGGAGCCAACTAGTTTCACTTACATGCTCAGACCATGCACGGGGGGCCGAACCCACTGAAGGCACATAGATGTATTTTTTTTGCTTTAATAGCTTTTTAAGTTGCTTAAAAGAAACTTTTTTTAGGCTGATGAGATGAGTTTTTTCACATTTTTCTACCTCTTTTGCACAGTATTTTTTTACATTGTTGTCTTCAACAGTTTATTTGCACAATGTTGTGTTCCTTTTTCATTTGAATTGTCTCTAATCAAATTAATCTCTGAAGCTTGCAAAGAAACTCGGTTGATATTTTTTGAAGTGACAATCCAAAAGTGAAGAGTGTACTCTGCATTTTTCTTCACTGATTTACAGTGCTGTTTTTCACTCTGTGCAGTAAGTTGCAAACATCTTCAGCCTTGGTTCAGTGACTTCACCGACACTGTTTCTTCTTGTCTCCTAAGCTCTACGTCGGCCTTAGAGAACTCATTGAGATGAAATGCTTCAAATGCTTGATCATCCCAGTGGTGCCAAATGAGTGAAGCCCACTGTGAACTCTTTACAAATTGGTTGCACAAAGGATAGGACACTTCACATCCTTTTCTCCTCTTTAGTGGTGAGTAAAGAATTTCTTTGACAGGTAATCTGTGGATGGATGCTCACCTCCTCTTGAAGTAGTTGGTATTTCAACCACATCTTCTGTTGGTGGAGGCTGTGAACGTATGTCTGCTCTTTCTTTTCTCTGATGACTCTGTAGTTGGAACATTGACATTTAGAAAATATTGAGCTGGTACATCTGTAAAAAAAAAATAATGTAAACCCGTATTTGTAAAGCACGAACTACCCACCCTTACGGGTTTCAAGGCGCTGGGGGCCGTTGTGGAAATTAATTGAGCTATTACCCAGAGTCACATGGTGCTGAGCTGATCTGCCTCCAGAGGCAGGGATCAATCCGTGAACCCTGTGCTTCGAAGTCAGCTGCCCTGGCCATTGCACCACATCTCTCCACTCTGAATGTCCTTTTCTGTTTAGAGTTGGATGCAAAAGGTATACAACCTTTACCACGCAACTTTTACAACGACCTACCATTACCACGCAATTTTTACAACGCAGGATCCATTACAACGAAGTACCATTACAACGCATGTATTTACAACGCAGGTACCTTTACAACGCATACCATTACAACGTAAGTATTGGTAAGTATATAATTTTATTAAAAATATTATAAGTTTGGGTTTTTGGGTAAAGGGGTATTTTTAGGGTTCAGGGTCAGTTTTGGGTTTTTGGGTAAAGGGGTATTTTTAGGGTTCAGGGTCAGTTTTGGGTTTTTGGGTAAAGGGGTATTTTTAGGATTTAGGGTCAGTTTTGGGTTTTTGGGTAAAAGGGTATTTTTAGGGTTCGGGGTCAGTTTTGGGTTTTTGGGTAAAGGGGTATTTTTAGGGTTCAGGGTCAGTTTTGGGTTTTTGGGTAAAGGGGTATTTTTAGGGTTCAGGGTCAGTTTTGGGTTTTTGGGTAAAGGGGTATTTTTAGGTTTTAGGGTCAGTTTTGAGTTTTTGGGTAAAGGGGTATTTTTAGGGTTCAGGGTCAGTTTTGGGTTTTTGGGTAAAGGGGTATTTTTAGGGTTCAGGGTCAGTTTTGGGTTTTTGGGTAAAGGGGTATTTTTAGGGTTCAGGGTCAGTTTTGGGTTTTTGGGTAAAGGGGTATTTTTAGGGTTCAGGGTCAGTTTTGGGTTTTTGAGTAAAGGGGTATATTTAGGGTTCAGGGTCAGTTTTGGGTTTTTGGGTAAAGGGGTATTTTTAGGGTTCAGGGTCAGTTTGGGGTTTTTGGGTAAAGGGATACAGGGTAAAAATTAAGTACAATTAAATTTAAATTACATTAAATTAAATTGATTAAATTAAATTAAATTAAATTAATTAAATAAAATTAAATAAAATTAATTAAATTAAATTAAATTAAATTAAATTATATTAATTTAATTAATTTACATTTAAAAAAATATTATAAACTTACCAATACTTACGTTGTAATGGTATGCGTTGTTAAGGTATCTGCGTTGTAAATACATGCGTTGTAATGGTACTTCGTTGTAATGGATCCTGCGTTGTAAAAATTGCGTGGTAATGGTAGGCGTTGTAAAAGTATGCGTTGTAACGTCATACATCCGATGCAAAATGGTGTGATCTAAAAGGTAGTCTCCTTTATTATAGAACCCAATGGTTTGTTGTTTGAAAGTGTGAAGTCTATAAATAATCAGATATCTAAGTTCATTTTTATTTTGGTGTTCCAGGATTTGGAGACCTTTTGTTGTGCTCTAAATAGAAACAACACTATGAGACCAAAAGTCTTCCTCTTGATTAGAAACTCTTGCGTGATCACAGAGAGGTCCATTACAACCGTAACGGTACCCGGGACCAACCGCCAGAGGTGCAGCGGTCCCACCATTGCAATCAGGATGCCACCGCCACCTTGGCGGTGGTATCCCGCATATTTTGGATTGTGACGGGCAGTGTTGTAAGCAGCACCTGCCATAATGCAATATATGCATGTTGTGCATTGGCATGCACAGCGTGACAGGCACCACGTGGTGCCTGCCACCTTGTCCATGCCAATGTTGGGGGGTACCATAGGTCCCCCCAAGTGCAGCCCCCTACCCCTGTGGGGGCCCGCAACGGGCCCCCTAAGCAAAATCTGCATGCCTTTTCTTGGCAGAGTCTCCGCCATGGAAAGGCACTGAAAAAGCCACATACTAATATGGATGGCAGTGCCTGCAAGGCGCCGCCACCATTTTAAGGGCCTTTTTCGCCCAGTCGGGAATCCGACCGGTGAAAAAGCATCGGACGGTCTTTCCATCCACCGCGGTGCCCCATGCCATACAAATATGGCGGGGTGATAGGAGGCCATCTGGCAGGTGGATCGCCAATGCCGGTCCAACGGTGACCACCGTCTGACCGGCGTTGGTGATCCCCCCGTCATGCTAATGGGCCCAGAGGCTGTGCTTCTTTTCCGAGATTTGCTGAACCAACAGGGAGCCATGTAATTTTTTTTAAGTTCCTTTTGGTAAGAAAACAAATGGTGACGTATTGTTTGAAAGTAGGGGTTTTCTAAGTTTAAATAAAAATGTACAGGTGTATTGTTACATTTCATTTGTTGCACGTTTTAAGCCTTCTGGAATTTATGGTATCTGGAACTACATCTTCAAAATCCAGGGCATACCAGATCCACCAATGTTTATTTCCTAGAAATTGCCTCGAATCTTTAAAACCTTCTGGACCATTGAAAAGGAGAATTTGTTCCTGGAAATGTTTTGCTCCACATTTAAATAGCTTCTGACTTTCTTGCAAAGATCATTCCACTTCTTACCATATGCACGTTTTGCAGAAAAGCAGACTGCATAGTTTTATTAGATACTTTTCTTTTTTTGGTAACCAAAACTTTTTGCTCCTATGCAATGGCTTGTGGACAAGTAGGACAGGAGAGAGTATATCTAGAAAACATTGAGATGAGAGAAATGAAGTACTGGAAGATGTTCTGACTTTGACTGCCACCAAATTCCATTGGCTGGGAATGTTTTCATCATATCAGGTGAAAGTAATTATCTTCCAAGTAAATGATATGCACTTTGAGCAACAAGAAGGATTAGAAGGGATTGCTAAGGAAAATACAGATTTGGAATAGCTTCAGTGCACAACCGCCTTATTGGTGGGCATGAACAGCAGTTTAATGCTAAAAGAGAAACTAGGATGCAGAAGAGGTTAGTACATCTTCTTCTGCGATGCAACATGCCCGGCATCCTAGATAGAGGTTGCTTTAATATGTCCCACAGGAGTAGCAAGAAGAAATTTTTTCCTGCTTTGCAATTGTGGAATTGCATTGCTTGGCATGCGAAAGAATCCAAAGTGGAAGAGCATGCAAAAAGGAAGTGCTTCATCACCAGAAAATGTGTAAAGCACAATAGTTTTTTTTAAAATCAAGTTATTAACTCATTCTTCAAGTTGTGCATTGTTTACTTTTCCCAAAAATGAAAAACACAAAGAAATACAAATATTTTTAAAAAACAAAACAGCTCTTTTCAAAATTAACTTAAAGGGTTTAAAAAAGATGTGTATTGTTTGTTTTCCATGTGAGTGAGAGCAAGTGACAGTGAGTGTAAGTGATGTATAGGTGGAGAGATTGGTGAGTGAAACAGACAGTGACAGAGTGAGTGAGACAGTGCAATAAAATAAGGAAGTGGGTGAGAAGGATTGCACAGTGAGTGTTGAGTGCAGGGCCTGGCCTCTGGCCAGGCCCTGGTTCTAACCTTCCAAGCCATCACAGGCAAGAAACCCCTGCAGCATATGGCCATTGTCTCTGCGCAGTGGAATTGGCTGGATGGCCTAATCTTCAGCCAAGCCCTGCATCCAACTCGACCCTTGCGGCAAACCACCACTGTGCTCAGACTTCAGCCAAATGCAGGGATGGTTGGCCATAGGGGCTGGGACTCACACCATGGAGGATAGCAGCCTCTGGGTAGGCCTACACCCTATTCATGGTTTTCCTTTGTTACGTGGTTCGTGGCTCTGCTATTCTGGTTTACTTTCGCACCTGTGTGTTTTTGCTCTTACATAGAAGAGGCGACCGAGCCAACAAATTAAGGGAAAGAGAGAGCCAAGAGAAAAGATCTGGCTCTAAGAGCCCTGAACAAGCCGACCCTTCATAATATTGGCCATATAAATCATTTCACTCGCAAGAGCCAACTTAATACAGGGTATCATACCACCGCATTGAGCGCTTTATATTAGCTAGGGGCATGTTAGCAAGAGCTTTATCGCCGCTTTAACAGCGCTTTTTGCTACTAAATTTTCACTTGGATCTGACTCCTCCTACCTCCCTCTCACGCTTGACTAAAAAAGGCATTTTAGCTTGATCTTAAAACTTATTTGTGCAAATTCCCTCGCTTGATTTTAAAAAGCTTTTCACTTGGATCTGACTCCTCCTACCTCCCTCTACCGCCTGGCCACTCTCAGCTGAGTGTTGACGGTGAGAGTTGGTCTCGGGGAGGTGAGGGCGGGACAGCGGCCATATTGGGTGTGGTTGCGCCCTGACGCGCTCTAGCTGTGTACAAAAGGGGCTTCGCTCCGGTGCGCAGAACATTACTCTTCACCCTCTGAGGTGGAAGCCGGAGGTTCTTACGCTCTGTCTTTCACTACATAGCCAGCAGACCCACGCTTGACTAAAAAGGCATTTTAGCTTGATCTTAAAACTTATTTGTGCAAATTCCCTCGCTTGATTTTAAAAAGCTTTTCACTTGGATCTGACTCCTCCTACCTCCCTCTACCGCCTGGGCCACTCTCAGCTGAGTGTTGACGGTGAGAGTTGGTCTCGGGGAGGTGAGGGCGGGACAGCGGCCATATTGGGTGTGGTTGCGCCCTGACGCGCTCTAGCTGTGTACAAAAGGGGCTTCGCTCCGGCGCGCAGAACATTACTCTTCACCCTCTGAGGCGGAAGCCGGAGGTTCTTACGTTCTGTCTTTCACTACATAGCCAGCAGACCCACGCTTGACTAAAAAGGCATTTTAGCTTGATCTTAAAACGTATTTGTGCAAATTCCCTCGCTTGATTTTAAAAAGCTTTTCACTTGGATCTGACTCCTCCTACCTCCCTCTACCGCCTGGGCCACTCTCAGCTGAGTGTTGACGGTGAGAGTTGGTCTCGGGGAGGTGAGGGCGGGACAGCGGCCATATTGGGTGTGGTTGCGCCCTGACGCGCTCTAGCTGTGTACAAAAGGGGCTTCGCTCCGGCGCGCAGAACATTACTCTTCACCCTCTGAGGCGGAAGCCGGAGCTTCTTACGCTCTGTCTTTAACTACATAGCCAGCAGACTCACGCTTGACTAAGAAAGGCATTTTAGCTTGATCTTAAAACTTATTTGTGCAAATTCCCTCGCTTGATTTTAAAAAGCTTTTAACTTGGATCTGACTCCTCCTACCTCCCTCTACCACCTGGGCCACTCTCAGCTGAGTGTTGACGGTGAGAGTTGGTCTCGGGGAGGTGAGGGCGGGACAGCGGCCATATTGGGTGTGGTTGCGCCCTGACGTGCTCTAGCTGTGTACAAAAGGGGCTTCGCTCCGGTGCGCAGAACATTACTCTTCACCCTCTGAGGCGGAAGCAGGAGGTTCTTACGCTCTGTCTTTCACTACATAGCCAGCAGACCCACGCTTGACTAAAAAGGCATTTTAGCTTGATCTTAAAACTTATTTGTGCAAATTCCCTCGCTTGATTTTAAAAAGCTTTTCACTTGGATCTGACTCCTCCTACCTCCCTCTACCGCCTGGGCCACTCTCAGCTGAGTGTTGACGGTGAGAGTTGGTCTCGGGGAGGTGAGGGCGGGACAGCGGCCATATTGGGTGTGGTTGCGCCCTGACGCGCTCTAGCTGTGTACAAATAGGGACGGGCCCACTCCGCGTAGCGGACGCGTTTGCGGATGCGCCGGATGCCCGCCGGAGTCACGCCAGAGTCCAGCCCATCTGCGCCCGTCCGCGCTGAGGACGGGCTGGACAGCTGGACGTCTGGTCATGCTATCTCTAACCCCTCTTTTTTTAAATATGCCCCTCAGACCCTGCTCGCATTTAAACCTTCGAGTTGCATATGCTCGCATACCTACCCCCCTGAGGATCTGTTACGCCCTCTCACATGTGGCTGCGGGACCCTCAACGCGGTAAGCCCCACCCTTTTTCTTCCTAGGTTTAGACCCAAGTCACTTGCTACTACTCCAGTAAACTGTTCGAGAAAGAAAGAGCTGTTCTTTTGAATGCTCGCTCACTTATCAAAAACAATGTCATATTTAGGGAATTTGTTTCTCTCAGAAAGCCCTCTATGGTCTTTATTACCGAAACTTGGGCCAAGGAATCCTCTGGTCCAGATCTTACTGAAGCTATACCGGAAGGTTACTGCCTGTCCCGCCATGATAGACCAGGTCGGGTGGGTGGAGGACTCGCCATCCTATATAGAGACCATCTTCACTGTCATACGGTCGCCATTACTGACCCTATAGACAGTTTTCAGGCCCTTTCCTTTGCCATAAAAAGTGGCCACGGAACCCTCCTAAACGGTATCTTGATATACCGCCCCCCTGGCCTTCGTACCAATTTTGGACAACAGCTGTTCCAAGTCCTTGAACCCTTTTTCGGCCAAAAAGACCTTACTATATTAGGAGATTTTAATTTCCATTTAGAAAGGTCCGACAACAAAGATACCATCTCTCTACTGGACATTATGTCAGCCTGCAGCTTTAACCAGTTGGTTAAAGGGGCTACCCACCGAGCTGGACATACGCTCGACGGCATTTTTACCAATGACGAGAGGATCTCGATTGAGGAATCTATCCACCTGTCATGGTCTGACCATTTGGCCGTCCCATTCCTACTTAGTTATCCCCACACATCTGTGCCCCCTAACACACCTAGCAAACAGGAACTCCGTAGGAATTACAAAGACATCTCAAATAGTTCCCTCTCCAGGTGGGCTTCCAAATGGTGTCCCTCTCATGAAGAAAGTGCTTCCATGGCTGCCATGCAGTTTGATAGAACCTTGACGGAAGCTCTAGATGAATTAGCCCCCCTACAACTCTGCCGACGTACCAGGAAAAGACCCTCAGCCCCTTGGTTCTCTGAACACCTGAGACTTCTGAGACAGGAGGTTAGGAGACAGGAGCGCCTCTGGCATACAGGATGGAACCTAAAAGATAAGGATGCTCATAAGATCCTGCTTAGAAAATACAAGGCCGAAATTATTAAAGCCAAACAAGAGCACTTTACGACCCTGACCACTTCACTGTCCTCTCCTAAAGAGCTCTTTAGGGTTGTAGATTCTCTTATAACCCTTCAATCCCCTGATCCAGTAGTGGCGTCCCAAGAGCTTTGTAATAACATCGCCTCTTTCTTTCAGACAAAAATATCTGACATCTACTCTGCCTTAGAGCTACAAAAATCGCTCATGAGCGGGCCCCCTACTTTTGGGCCCATGGACCCTGCCCCGGTAGAACAAACCCTCCCGGGAACCTTAGACTCCTTCCCCCCTCTCTCTGTGGATATGCTTGATAGCCTCCTTAACAAAACCAAATCAGGCTCTCCTTTGGATATATGTCCCCTAAGGATTCTAAAACAATGCAGAGAAACTCTCCTGCCTCCTTTGGTAGATATTATGAATAGAGGCATGAGAGATGGTGTCTTTCCCATTCAATGGAAAAGAGCGGTTGTTAAACCTCTTTTAAAAAAGCCCTCCCTGGATCCGACGGTCTTAAAAAACTTCCGGCCTATTTCCCTACTCCCCGCACCAGCAAAAATGCTAGAGGCGCACCTTAATACGCACCTTGCCGCCTTCATTGAGAGCTCGGAATGTCTCGACTTCTCCCAACATGGTTTCAGGAGGGAACACAGCACTGAATCAGCCCTCACCATAGTGTTGGATAACATACGCACACGTGTCGATGAGGGCCAGACCACCCTCCTGATCCTTCTAGATCTCACTGCGGCATTTGATACCCTCTCTCCCTCAGTACTTACATCTCGGCTGAGGGAGATTGGGGTGCGTGGAGTAGCTCTGGATCTTCTCACGTCTTTCCTCACCCATCGAGTGCAGAGAGTGAAGCTGGGGGAGTACCTATCTCCATCCCTCCCTGTGCAATGTGGGGTCCCTCAGGGGTCGGCCCTTAGTCCGACCCTATTCAACATCTACGTGACCCCACTTGCCAGGCTTATCAGATCTTATGGGATGGAGATAGTTTCCTATGCAGACGACACCCAGATCCTGGTCTCTCTCTCCCACGCTAGCGTCCCGACCGCCTCCAATTTTAGATCTTGTATGGAGGCGGTCGGTAAATGGATGATCACAAATTCGCTCAAACTAAATGGAGAGAAGACAGAGGTGATGGTGTTCGGAGGGAAGGAGGAAGTATGGTCTTCCAGCTGGTGGCCAGACTCATTAGGAGCCTGTCCTACCCCCACCTCCTCCGCAAAAAAATCTGGGGGTTATGATAGACCCTGCCCTTGATATGAGCAAGCAGGTCAGTCGAACCATCTCTACCTGCTGGGGCATTATCCATATCCTGAGAAGGATTAGGAACTACCTCTCCTTCCAGGCAAGGAAACAGCTAGCTGTTGCCCTGATCGGCTCCAGAATGGACTACTGCAATGCGCTGTATGCGGGCTTGAAAAAGAGCCTACTGCAGCGCTTGCAGGTAGTCCAGAATGCTGCTGCAAGGTTTGTCCTGGATCTTCCCAGGCGCACCTCAGCCACAGCAGCTAGAAAGTTGCTTCATTGGCTCCCTGTTGAGTCGCGGATTCACTTTAAGACCGTATGCCTGACTTACAGGGCCCTGGCCAAAAACAGCCCCACTGGTCTGGTATCTATCCTGTCCCGCTACTCTCCCACTAGGAATCTACGGTCTTCCGGTAGACTCCTGCTATCGGCCCCCCGTTTCAGGAGAGTGAAATGGGGTGACAGGGCTTTCTCCACCTTGGCCCCTAAGTGGTGGAATGCTCTTCCCCTGGAAATAAGATCACTACCTTCCTTTCAGGCATTCAAAAAGGCTTTGAAAACTCACCTTTTTACTCAAGCGTACCTGTAGCGATGCAGCAATCTCACTTTTGATCTGTTTTGTTAGGCGCCTTGATACCTTCGGTTACTGTTTGCGCGTTATAAATTGTATTCATTTCATTTCATTTCACCAACCAGGGGTAGCCAACTGTGACGGTTCCCCTGGACTATTAAAGATTCAATGGCCAAACGTAGGGGTGGTTAAGTCCCTTCTGGGTATTTATTTATGAGCACAAACAGTGAAGCACGTAGAAAGGCTGCAGTGTCTCGAGTCCCTCGCCTCTCTGCAATTCCTTCCGTCTTCTGTACTGCCCCGGGTCTTCTGGTTCCGATACTCTCAAAGTAAAACAAAGAAAAAGATACGCCTGATTACTGGCGTGCTCTGGAGCAAGACCGGTGAGAGGGAAGGGAAGTGGGGGGGAATCACCAGGGCCACAACCGTGCTCTACAATGCGTGAAGGGGGTGACGCGGCGCACAACTTGCCCGCATGAGCCCACCCCGCTACCCTCTACCCGTTCCCTCCCTCCTTGTTGAAAACTCCCCGTAGACGCGCCCGTACCTTGTGGAGCCACACTTCTCCAGGTGAAGCGTGGCAGGGCGGAGCGTGGTTCCGTTGGCCTCCCGGCTTCTTGATGGCCGCCGCGTCCTCCTCGGGCACTCCGCGTTCAGCGTCCTCCTCGGGAACTCCTCGTACAACGACCTCCTCCGCAATGGCGACTTCCACAGGCGCTCTCCTCCCGGCTTCCGCAGTCGCGCTGCTCTGTTCAAACGGTCGCGCTATCAGCGCCTTCGCAGTCGCTGATTGGCCATCCGGGAACGACGTCACTGACTCGGCTCTCGGCACTGGGTGCATCCAGGCATCCGTAGAGGGGGCGTGGCAGTCCTGCACTCGGCGAGGCGGAAAGGAAGAGGGACACTGATCAGCTTCGGCGCCGTGGCAGGTAGGAACCCCCTGACACATCCCCCCCCAGGATTTCCCCGATCGGGGGAAAGAGGAAACCGGGACAGAAAGTCAGCATTCCCCTGGTCGAGACCCTTGCGGTGACGGACTTCGATTTGAAAGGGCTGCAAAGCCAGAAACCACCGCAGGATACGGTCATTATGTCCACGATTCCTTTGCAACCAAGTCAGAGGAGCATGATCCGTGTACAGGATGAAAGGGCGGCCTTCCAAATAATACCGGAGTTTTTCCACGCTCCAACGGACAGCCAGACATTCTTTTTCAATGGTGGAATAAGCCTGTTCCCTAGGGAACAACTTGCGGCTGATAAAAAGCACAGGTCTTTCCAACCCCTCAGAATCCTCCTGGGAAAGAACCGCCCCGATACCCACCCCAGAGGCATCCGTCTGGAGTATGAAGGGTTTCTCATAGTTTGGTGAAACCAAAACGGGCGAGGTGGTAAGGACAGTCTGTAGCGTCTGGAAAGCCTTGGATTCTTTGGATGTAGGGGCTGGTAGCCTAGGAGAGGACTGGGACTTCTTCAACAAGTCCGTAAGAGGTCCGGCCAGGTCTGCAAATTGTGGAATAAATCTCCTGTAATAGCCCACCAGGCCCAAGAACGCCCTCAGCTCTCTTTTGGTTTTGGGATAGGGAATCTCACGAATAGCCTTCACTTTCTCTGTCTGTGGTTCGATGAGTCCGTTTCCTAAAACGTACCCTAGATATTTCACTTTTCTGAAGGCGACTCTTGTTTTCTTGGCATTGATATGAAAGCCTGTTGTACGTAAACTAAGGAGGATTTTCTCTAGATGCACTTGGTGGTCTTCCCAGGTTTTACTATAGACGACTATATCGTCCAAGTAAGCGGAAGAGTATTGCTGATGGGGAGAGAGAACTGTGTCCATTGCCCTTTGAAAGGTGGCCGGGGCCCCATGTAGCCCGAAGGGAAGAACAGTGAACTGATAATGGCCTGATGGGGTGGAGAAGGCTGTTTTCTCTTGGTCTGCTGGGTTTAGCGGAATCTGCCAATACCCCTTGGTGAGGTCAATGGTAGTGATGTATTGAGCTTCACCAAGGCGTTCCAGCAGTTCGTCCACGCGAGGCAATGGATATGCATCCTGTTTTGATACCTTATTAACGGCTCTGAAGTCGATGCAAAACCGGATGCTCCCATCCGGTTTGGGAACAAGAACCACCGGAGAACACCAGTTGCTGTGAGATGGTACAATCACACCTGAGCGCAGCATCTGGTTGATCTCCTCTTGAAAAGCCCGTCTTCTGGCTTCAGGGATCCTATAGGGCTTTTGTTTTACTACAGTCCCTGGTGGAGTGGGAATGGAATGGACCGCTATATTAGTCCTCCCAGGTTGATCAGAGAAAACATCATTGTAACGGAGAAGAAGAGACATTACTTCCTCATGTTGGGTCTCTGTCAGGTCTGGGTTGATGGGGGTATCATGGACTGTATGTTGTACAGTCATGACGGTTTGTATGACGTGCGGGGGTTTCCCCAACCACTTCTTTAAAAGATTAATGTGGTACATTTGAGTCTTATTCCCTTGTAGACGTAGTATGTATGTGGTTTTTCCAATTTTACGGATAATCTCAAAAGGGCCTTGCCATTCTTTTCTCATTTTGTGGGTAGAGGAAGGCAACAAGACCAAGGCCCAATCCCCCACGTCCAACTCCCTCCATTTTTTTCCCTTGTGATAGAACGTCTTTTGTTTCTTCTGTGCTATGGCGAGGTGCTCATGAGCCAGCGTCCGTAGTTTGTGAAGCCTGGACTGGAGCTGTCTCGTGTAGTCCAACAAGGCTTCTGCCTCGTGGGCTCCCTCCTTTTCCCAGCTGTCTTTTGTGATCTCAAGGAGTGTTCTGGGAGTACGGCCAAACAGTAGCTCAAAAGGTGAGGTACCAAGACTGGCTTGTTTTTGGCTTCGGAGGACAAAAAGCGCTAGGGGCAACAACTGATCCCAGTTTTTACCATCCCCAGACAAAAGCTTCTTCAGGGTAAGCTTTAGACTGCCATTATATCTCTCGACTAAGCCATCTGTCTGAGGATGGTAAACAGAGGTTTTAATGTGGGTGATTCTTAACTGTTTACAGACTTGGGCCATTAAGCGTGACACAAACGGCGTTCCCTGGTCTGTGATGATTTCGCGAGGGAATCCCATTCTAGAAAAGACCTCAACCAGTTTTTGAGCAATGGCCGTAGACGTAGCTGCCCGGAGCGGAAAGGCTTCGGGATACCGAGTGGCATAGTCCACTAGTACCAAAGCATACAGGTGTCCTTTTGCCGACTTGGGCAGTGGACCTATGAGGTCCATTCCGATCCTATCGAATGGTTTCCCTATGATAGGTAAAGGATTCAGAGGAACCGGTGGAGGAACATAGGGGTTCTTTCTCTGACATATCTGACACTCCTGACAATAGCGTTGTATCTGTGCATATACTCCGGGCCAAAAGAAGTGCTTTAGGATGGCCTGCCCTGTCTTTTCGGCGCCTGAGTGCCCCGCTAGTAAATGAGCGTGTGCAAAAAAGAGTATCTGGTCCCGGAAGGCAAGAGGGACTAAGAGCTGTGGTACTTCATCTGGTTTAGCCAGTCTGTACAATAAGCCGTTTTTCTCTATGAAGGTGGGATACGTTCTCTGTAGGGGATCTTGAGCTGAACGGGCCATCTGCCAAGCGTTCGTTAGAGTGGCATCATTCAACTGTGCTGTTCTGAAGTGTGTATCCCTAGCCCAGGGTTCGGGAACAAGCAGAGCGTTGCGTGTTAAGGTCTGTAAGGCCTCGGACAGAAGGGTGGTAAAACCGGGGTTATCAGTTCCTATGATTACGGGTTCAGGGAGGGAAGCGACTACCCCTACCACTACTTCTGTTTTTGTACCGGCAACAGTACACAGGCTAATGTTGGCTAGTGGATACTCTCTAACATCCCCATGAACGCAACGAATGTGTACCGTCTTCTCTGGCATAAGGCAGGAGGAGGGGACAAGTTCCTGTCGGATTACGGAGTGCCTACACCCAGAATCTAGTAATGCCCTAACCACTTTCCCATATACTGTCACACTTACATAGAACACTGGTCCTGTCTCTTGTGCGAACAGCAATGAATATGGAGCATAACTGACGTCCATAGGTTCTTCGTCTTTTTCCTTTGGTTTTTTTCTGCAGAACCTTGCTATATGACCCCACTCACCACAGTCATAGCATTGGGGACCAGGATTGGGTTGCAGATCAGGTTTGGGAAAACGTGGTCGTGGTGGTTCAAACTGGGGCTTGGGATATCTCTTTTCGACTTTTGCTGGCAAAGGTTTGAGAGGTTTCTCTGGTTCTCTGACAGGGGGACGCCCTTGGGCACGGGCATACGATGTGGCCATTTCAATGGCGTGTTCCAGAGTCAGTCCTGCGTGTTGCTTCAACCAACGCTGTGTACCATAGGGCAGTGCCTCAAGAAATTGTTCTAAGTAGATTTTATTCATGACTTCGTCTATGTTCCCCTCCTGTGGCTTCAACCACAGGTCAGCAGAAGCTTTTATTTTATAGAACAGAGTCTTAGGGAGATCCCCTGGTGTTCCCCTTTCCTGTCTGAACTTAAGCCGGTGTGTCTCTTCATCTACACCTAAACGATCCAGGATGTATTGCTTCACCACAGCATACACAGCGGTGCCATCTTTATTGATCATTTGATAGGCGGACTGTGCTTCGCCAGTTAACAGAGGGGCGAGGTAGAAAGGCCAGCGTTCTCCCGGCCATGCACTGGCTCTGGCAGCCCTCTCGAAGTTCAGAAAGAAAGCCAGAGGGTCGTCGCCCGGAGTGAATTTCTGCAAAGGGACTACAGTCCCAGGTGGGGCATTTGTCCTGCCTTGTCCCAACACAGTCAACAGTTGATTCTGACCTTCAGCTAATTTCAGCAGGCTATCCACCTGTGTTTGTATGGCCGCGGCAAAGGCGGTGCGGTCGGCTTCCGCCTGGGTAGAGGTCTGACCAATAGCCCATTCTAGCTTGTCTTGTCCATCTTTCATCTGTTGGATCAATCCCTCCATCTTGTATCAGAGGGTAGTCCGGGATCCGAGTCACGGCACCACTTGTGACGGTTCCCCTGGACTATTAAAGATTCAATGGCCAAACGTAGGGGTGGTTAAGTCCCTTCTGGGTATTTATTTATGAGCACAAACAGTGAAGCACGTAGAAAGGCTGCAGTGTCTCGAGTCCCTCGCCTCTCTGCAATTCCTTCCGTCTTCTGTACTGCCCCGGGTCTTCTGGTTCCGATACTCTCAAAGTAAAACAAAGAAAAAGATACGCCTGATTACTGGCGTGCTCTGGAGCAAGACCGGTGAGAGGGAAGGGAAGTGGGGGGGAATCACCAGGGCCACAACCGTGCTCTACAATGCGTGAAGGGGGTGACGCGGCGCACAACTTGCCCGCATGAGCCCACCCCGCTACCCTCTACCCGTTCCCTCCCTCCTTGTTGAAAACTCCCCGTAGACGCGCCCGTACCTTGTGGAGCCACACTTCTCCAGGTGAAGCGTGGCAGGGCGGAGCGTGGTTCCGTTGGCCTCCCGGCTTCTTGATGGCCGCCGCGTCCTCCTCGGGCACTCCGCGTCCAGCGTCCTCCTCGGGAACTCCTCGTACAACGACCTCCTCCGCAATGGCGACTTCCACAGGCGCTCTCCTCCCGGCTTCCGCAGTCGCGCTGCTCTGTTCAAACGGTCGCGCTATCAGCGCCTTCGCAGTCGCTGATTGGCCATCCGGGAACGACGTCACTGACTCGGCTCTCGGCACTGGGTGCATCCAGGCATCCGTAGAGGGGGCGTGGCAGTCCTGCACTCGGCGAGGCGGAAAGGAAGAGGGACACTGATCAGCTTCGGCGCCGTGGCAGGTAGGAACCCCCTGGCACCAACCCACACTGCGAATGGCTGGAGAATATGCATAGCAGGGGTAAGCCACCAGATCATTTCACAAGCAGGCAACCCATGACGTGCATAGGGCTTGGCCCCACAAATTGGCCTTTGGCAGAGTCATATTTTTTTTGCCTTTTTTGGATTTGTGGATCCTTATTTGTAACTGTAAAACCAATTCAAGCTTCTTGTTCGTAGATTGCAAACACAGGGCAAGTTTTAGCATGCTGCTTCTTTCGGGAGCTTACAGTACCAAATGTCTGCCAATTTTTCTTGTGTGATGCAAACATTGGCGGATTTTGCCTTGGGTTTGTGGTACCGGGCATGAAGCTTCCCCTGGATTCATAGTATCTTTCCAGGATTCACAAATCCCATTCACTTGTTATATTGCCTAGAATCTGAAGTAACTCTCCCAGTACCATGGGCCCTGGCTGCCAATTCAGGTGTCAGAGATCCACAAATCCTGTAAGGCATTTACAATGCCTGAAACTCTTTTAAAATAAAAAGTACTTGCACTGCTGGGCCCTTTCAGAGTCCTCCTATTTTGGCCTTGGGACAGCGTTTCTTATACATACGTATATATATATATATATATATACATATATATATATATATATATATATATATATATATATATATATATATATATATATATATATATATATATATATATATATATATACTGAGAAAAACAAAGGTTACTGGGACATTGTGGTTAGGCTCACATTTCGCTCATACAGAACCACAGAAATTCGGCAGTTATTCGGCAGTTATATAACTTACGACCCCGCAATGAATTACTTATGATCTCACATATTACATCACTTATGACATGGTCAGTGACGTCACTGATCACATCACTAATGACATCTCAAATGACATCACTGATTACATCATCCTGTGAGTATAAGTGTATAGGAAACATTTCTGAGATTTAAAGATATATACAGAGCTACAACATGATTTAAATTGCTGTTCTTTCTGTACTAGTAGTTAGCCATACTATTGCTAACATATCTCATCTGAGTGGCTGTCTGATTTTATGTATCAGTGTGTGAGTGGATGTCTGAGTGGCTGTATTGGAGAGTGAGTTGATGAATCGATGTATGGGTGAGTTAGTGGGCACATGAGTGGCTGTATGGGTCAGTTTGTGGGTGTGTAAGTGGTCGTATGACTGAGTGGATTTGTGAGTGGCTCTATGGATGAGTGATTGGTTATGTGAGTACCTGTATGGGTCTGTGAATGGATATCCAATGGGTTGTGTGGGAGTGGGTGTTTGAGAGGTTCTATGGGGAGGTGAGTGGGTGTGTGAGTGATTCTGTGGATGATGTCATCAGAGATTTTATCAGTAAAATAATTCGAGATGTCATCAGTGATGTCACTACCAGGTCATGAGTGATGTAATATGTGAGATCACAAGCAGTGCATTGTGGGGGCTTAAGACGTTGTTATCTCAAGCAACTATAACTGCTGAATTTCTCTGGTTTTGTACGAGTGAAATGTGACCATGCCTATATTGTCCCTGTTATATTGAATTTTTTTCAATGAATTTCTAGGTTTGTTTTATTCTACTTCCTAACCATAACTTCCCTGTAACCTTTGTTATTTTCAGTGAATTTTTATGTTTTTTAATGTTATTTCTTAATTTTCACCTGTAACCTTTGACAGTTGGGCTGTGAGTGAGTTCATGAGTGTCTCAGTGTGTGTGTGTGTGAGTGAGTGCATGAGTGTCTCACTGGGTAATTGAGTGTCTCAGTGGGTCTGTGAGTGGATGCGTGAGTGTCTGAGTTGTTCTGTGAGTGGGTACATGATTGTCTAAGTGGGTTCTGCTTGTTTTCTGCTTTTTCTGCTCACTTATGACCTTTATTTTGCCTCTTTCAGCTTATTGCTGACCTTTATTTTTTCTCTTTTGGCTAGACTTGGGCAGAGCACACAGTTTCACTTCATGGAATCCCATAGTGCTAGAAAAATCCTAGTCCTACCGATTAATGAAATACTTAAATTCGGAATGGGAGAGGGGTGGTTATCAGGTTTCCTATGCAAAGTTCATTATGTCCTAATACTCTTGGTTACTGCAGTCTCATAAATGCACATACATCTCTTTGTCTCCGTGCAGTCCCAGAGGCATCTTTGTTTTGAACCTTCTTATGAGCCTGGATTCTAGCTCTCTGAGTTTTTGTGTTCTGTTTATGTGAACGGAAATAACCCAAATTTGGCAGGGAGAAGGGTCTTGGTCTAGAAAGCACGCTTTTGTTTATTTGGTGTAAATCCGTTCAGTAGATTTTGAGAAATACCAAAATTTACAGATATCTATATTTGAGAATTCTGCCATCTGATTGGCTGAGGTTTTACGAGCACGAGCTTGCTGCTTATTGGCTGCGAGCGGTGCGAGCGGTTTCAACTAGGAAGTGTTGGCCGCCATTTTGTGATTCCGTTGAAGTGAGTACGAGGAAAAAAGGGCAAAAAGAGTAGAGAAGATGAGGGTAGGAGTGCTGTGAGCTCTGTAGGGTGGACAGGGTGTGCTACAGAGAGAGTGTGAAGCGATGTATTTACCCATATCGGTGTGAAAGTGCTGTTTTGCCCAGAGTGAGATGGTGATGAGGTGAGGTGCTGGTATACTCGGGGATGAAAGTGTACACCTAAATCGGGAGTTAAGTGCTGTAAACTAATGTGCTGTGGGGGCTGTAGCATACTGGCCGAAGCGAAGTACTTACCCCTACCGGTGTGAAAGTGCTGTTTTGTCTAGAGTGAGATGGTGCTGATGTGAGGTACTGGTAAACTCGGGGATGAAAGCGTGCATTTAAACCGTGAGCTGAGTGCTGTAAACTGATGTACAGTTGGTGCTGTAGCGTACTGGCCGAAGCAAAGTAATTACCCCTACTGGTGGGAAAGTGCTATTTTGCCTAGAGGGAGATGGTGCTGAGGTGAGGTACTGGTAAACTCGGGGATGAAAGCGTGTGTATAAACCGTGAGCCGAGTGCTGTAAACTGATGTGCTGTGGGCACTGTAGCATCCTGGCCAAAGCAAAATATTTACTCCTACCGGTGTGAAAGTGCTGTTTTGCCCACTGTGAGATGGTGTTGAGGTGAGGGGATGAAAGTGTGTGCCTAAACTGTAAGCTGAGAGCTCTGTAGCATACTGGCCGAAGCGAAGTTTTTACCCTTACTGGTGTGAAAGTGCTATTTTGCCTAGAGTGAGATGGTGCTGAGGTGAGGTACTGGTAAACTCAGGGATGAAACAGTGCACCTAAACTGTGAGCTGAGTGCTGTAAACTGATGTGCTCTGGGCGCTGTAGCATACTGGCCACTGTAGCATAGCTGTGCAGGTGGTGTTAGTATGTGCTTAGAGTATGGCAGGAGTGGGAAGCAAACTACTCACTGGTACCTGTCTGAAGACTCGGGGATGAAACTGTGAGCCTAAGTCGTGAGCTGAGTGCTGTAAAGTGATGTGCTGTGGGCGCTATAGGATACTGGCCGCTGTAGCATACCTATGTAAGTAGTGTTAGTATGCATTTATACTATAAAGTGAGTGGGAAGCGAACTACTCACCCCATCGGTCTGAAGACTCGAATGCATTGTTTTAGTAAGCAGCAATAACGTTTGTGAATAATATAATGCATAATGTTGCAATGCCACAGAAGACAAATGGTGAAAAGAGGTGTGTGAATGAAAGTGGCTGTGTGTAATAATGGGAAGGAGTTTGAAAATTATATAGAAAGTGTCTTAACTTAAGTGCCATAATTGGACGCACTGGTGCAAGAGCTAGGCATCCAGCTGATGCAAACTTGAACCGCTTCTTCTGTATTCAAACACAGCCGCGACCGGCAGTGGGAGTAAAAGAAGGGCGGTGACGTGGGGAGGAGCAGGGTGGGGGGTAGTAATGTATGGACTGCAGAGTTTTACAGGTAAGTAAACATTTAAATAAATAAAAATGAATTTTGTTGCGCGAACTGCATCGCATTTTAGGATGCAGTGTACTCAACGAAATTCGTCTTATTTATTTAAATGTTTACTTACCTGTAAAACTCCGTAATCCATACATTACTATCCCCGACCCAGCCCCTCCCCTTTCCCATGTCACCGCCCTGCATTTCCTCCCACTGCCAGCCGTAGCTGTTCAAACATAAGCTCCTGAATCAGTGAATTCCAAATTACATGTTACAGTTCCATGTGACATGGACACTACCTAGTAGACTTGAATGACTCTAAATTCTATAAGGAAAATAAAGGTAGGATACGATTACCACATGTATCCTTTAAGAAAAGAAAGAAAAAAAAGAAATTGCAAAATGTAATCATCAAACATTTTAGGTACTCTGGTACTGCTTTTTTGTAACAAAAAATTATCAACAGTATAACAGTCAGCAATGTGTTGTACAGTAGATTCAATGTGATGCGTCTCAGAATTGCTACTAGTTCTACCCACATTGGAACTTTGAGGAGGAATAGAAAAATTGCGCTTCTGAGAAGCACATTCTGTACCTTTCTAGTCAAACCATACATTATTGTCTTCAGCTGTTTAAAAAAAACATTCTTGGGTAGTGAGCTAAGGCATCGAGCTGAGGCAAACTCCAACCGCTTCTGCTGTATTCAAACCGAAGCTCCAGCATCAGTGAATTCCACATTACATGTTATAGTTCTATGTGACATAAACAATACCAAAACAAAACAATGAATGACTAAATTGTATAATGAAACTAAAAGTAGGATACCATTACCACACTGTGCCAACCAGTTCCTAAATAAAGTCGTCATTTTTAGGGCTCGGACTCCTCCCCACTGTAAGTGGGGGAGGAGTTTCGAGATCCTAATGTTATAAGAAATAAAAGAAGAAGTATCCTTAGGGCATTGGCGAGAGGAATTCCACACATTCCTTAGCGTTTTCTGTCATCTGGCCAGTGATTCGTCTTCCTTGTGTTTTCGTTTTAATAGGCTTGAAGTGATAGGGTAAATGTAGTTTTGTTCCGCCATTTTGGGCATATTTCGTGCGTGCTCGCGCAAAGAAGTACATAAATTATAATTAGGAGCTGTCAGGGTGCCTCCGTTAGTGAATCCAGATGGCCGGGCGCGTTCACAAATCTGCAGCGCTCATTGCGCGCAGCTTCCTTGTTCTTGTTTATTATTTGAGAAGAAGGATCGACTTCCCTTGTAGTGGATCGGGAAAGACAGGGAAAGAGATTTATAACAATACATGGGTGCACTGAATTAGAAACGACAGCTCCTGGCCCTCTCCTCCCTTGCGCCCACCGCAAAGATGTCTCAGCTGCGCTGAATTAAAAGTGCATGAGGTTTTGAACATTTTTTTTCTACGCGCTCAGTTTCTTTTGACAACCTTCCCTGACTGCATCAAGGGAATGCTTTGTAGCCGGGGGGTGACAACTGCTACCAGCGCCAGTTCACGGCCGATGCATAGAACTGCAGTAAAATGTCACATCTGACATTTGAATCACTGCCCCAGAGCCTTTGTACAGTCAGAGCTGCCGTGTGGTATTTCTAGCAGTTGCATTCATATAGATTCTGCCCCGCCTCTCTCCTCTTCCGCTAACATTTCTGAGCTGATTCCAGGTAGACTCAAAAACACTTATCACGTCAAACAAATCTACTCCCTAAACCACGTCATGCGCACTTTATTTACATTAAATGCACATCTGCAAGGTGTTTAATGATGTATTTGTGACGCTGACGTTTATTCTTCGTCAAATCAGGTTGTGGTTTGCTTAAAGAGACCGTGTTGGTTAAGGATAAGTGACTCGCATTCTGTAGTTTGTTATCAACTGGCAACTACATCTTTTCTGAATGGATTAGCCAAAGTGTTTTTTCTAACAAATACTTCCGACTTAATTTGTTTTGTCACTTTGTATAAAAACCCTGTTTGTAAAATCTTTAGAGAAAAGAAAATCACCGCAAAAAAAGGGTGGCAGACAGTTTTCAGCCCAACAGATGGCTAACTTCTAGAAGCAACTACGTGATAATAAAAATAAATGGAAGTTAACTAACATTAGCGCATGGAAAGACGGCAACCGACTTGTAAAGCAACCTTTCAGGAGTAAAAGACTTGATTCGCGTTCCTAGTTTCCTTGTAAATAAACAGGAACTACGTTGTGGCCCCATTTTAAGGCAGGCAGGTCGGTGTTCAGCCATTCCCAGGAAATGATGAGGCAAATGGGCCGCGCCCGGCAATGGTTGTTCTCACATTCAGTAACTAGAAATGCTTGTGAGGAGTGTCACTATCAACAATGGTCCCCAGCTGCAACTCATTGTAAAGGGCCACATCCACTAATAAGGTTCATCACGATGCGTATCTATGGCAACAGACAATAGTAAATAGAACTGGGGTGCCCTCTGGTTTACCGATAGAGCTGCAACTGTTCCTTTTCATCTACCAATAATCTGATAAAATCACGTGATTGGGTTCTTTTCAGGTTACTTCTTGTTTACCGTTTTTCCCACCATTGAAAACGCAAAAAATTGCATCATTTAAGGTTTCTAAGAATTGCTTACGTTTTAACGTAGTATATTCCAGTGATGCTGTCTTCCTTATGCTCTTTATACACTGTGAACCTTCGTTCTTAGGCTCTATCAGAAACCGTCAATTTCACAACATCACCTTAATACAAAGTTACAAAAATGTAAAAAAAAATACATTGTATAATATTTCTAAAAATGGATGCCAAGTCTGTGCATGTAACATGTTATATTTTCATAATGCAGTTTTGAGATGATATTGATATTTTTAAAAGGCAGTGTTCAATCTTGGGTCAATCAGAAACCCTCAATAGCTTGATAAGCCCATATAACACACAGTTTAGCTGGCTGTTAACACGTACTGTAACTATCATGGCTGTACACAACAGACAATGTTTCATAAAACAGAAAGTCTTCACAGATATAATCTATTTCACCCAAATGTGCCACAGTTCCAAAAGAAAGGCCTTAGTGACAACGAAGTGCAGAGTGCAGTTTGAGAGTGGAGAGTGCAGATTGAGAGTGCAGATTGAGAGTGCAGTTTGAGAGTGCAGTTTGAGAGTGCAGTTTGAGAGTGCAGTTTGAGAGTGTAGTTTGAGAGTGCAGTATGAGAGTTGAGAGTGCAGTTTGAGAGTGCAGTTTGAGAGTGCAGTTTGAGAGTGCAGTATGAGACTCGAGAGTGCAGATTGAGAGTGCAGATTGATAGTGCAGATTGAGAGTGCAGAATCAGATTGCAGAGTGCAGATTGCAGTTTGAGAGTGCAGTTTGAGAATGCAGAGTGCAGATTGAGAGTGGAGAGTGCAGTTTGAGAGTGCAGTTTGAGAGTGCAGATTGAGAGTGCAGTTTGAGAGTGCAGATTGAGAGTGCAGAGTGGCAGTGAGTGCAGACTGAGTGCAGAGTGACAGTGAGTGCAGACTGAGTGCAGAGTGACAGTGAGTGCAGACTGAGTGCAGAGTGACAGTGAGTGCAGAGTGACAGTGAGTGCAGAGTGACAGTGAGTGCAGAGTGAGTGCAGAGTGAGTGCAGAGTGAGTGCAGAGTGACAGTGAGTGCAGAGTGACAGTGAGTGCAGAGTGACAGTGAGTGCAGAGTGACAGCGAGTGCAGAGTGACAGCGAGTGCAGAGTGACAGTGAGTGCAGAGTGACAGTGAGTGCAGAGTGACAGTGAGTGCAGAGTGACAGCAGAGTGACAGTGAGTGCAGAGTGACAGTGAGTGCAGAGTGACAGTGAGTGCAGAGTGACAGTGAGTGCAGAGTGACTGTAGAGTGAGTGCAGAGTGAGTGCAGAGTGACAGTGAGTGACAGTGAGTGCAGAGTGACAGTGAGTGCAGAGTGACAGCAGAGTGACAGTGAGTGCAGAGTGACAGTGAGTGCAGAGTGACAGCAGAGTGACAGTGAGTGCAGAGTGACAGTGAGTGCAGAGTGACAGCAGAGTGCAGAGTGACAGTGAGTGCAGAGTGACAGTGAGTGCAGAGTGACAGTGAGTGCAGAGTGACAGTGAGTGCAGAGTGACAGTGAGGGCAGAGTGACAGTGAGGGCAGAGTGACAGTGAGGGCAGAGTGACTGTAGAGTGACAGTGAGTGCAGAGTGACAGTGAGTGCAGAGTGACAGTGAGTGCAGAGTGACAGTGAGTGCAGAGTGACAGCAGAGTGACAGTGAGTGCAGAGTGACAGTGAGTGCAGAGTGACAGTGAGTGCAGAGTGACAGCAGAGTGACAGTGAGTGCAGAGTGACAGTGAGTGCAGAGTGACAGCAGAGTGACAGTGAGTGCAGAGTGACAGTGAGTGCAGAGTGACAGTGAGTGCAGAGTGACAGTGAGTGCAGAGTGACAGTGAGGGCAGAGTGACAGTGAGGGCAGAGTGACTGTAGAGTGAGTGCAGAGTGAGTGCAGAGTGACAGTGAGTGCAGAGTGAGTGCAGAGTGACAGTGAGTGCAGAGTGACAGTGAGTGCAGAGTGACAGTGAGTGCAGAGTGACAGTGAGTGCATAGTGACAGTGAGTGCAGAGTGACTGTAGAGTGCAGAGTGACTGTAGAGTGCAGAGTGACAGTTAGTGCAGAGTGACAGTGAGTGCAGAGTGACAGTGAGTGCAGAGTGAGTGCAGAGTGAGTGCAGAGTGAGTGCAGAGTGACAGTGAGTGCAGAGTGACAGTGAGTGCAGAGTGACAGCGAGTGCAGAGTGACAGCGAGTGCAGAGTGACAGTGAGTGCAGAGTGACAGTGAGTGCAGAGTGACAGTGAGTGCAGAGTGACAGCAGAGTGACAGTGAGTGCAGAGTGACAGTGAGTGCAGAGTGACAGTGAGTGCAGAGTGACTGTAGAGTGAGTGCAGAGTGAGTGCAGAGTGACAGTGAGTGACAGTGAGTGCAGAGTGACAGTGAGTGCAGAGTGACAGCAGAGTGACAGTGAGTGCAGAGTGACAGTGAGTGCAGAGTGACAGCAGAGTGACAGTGAGTGCAGAGTGACAGTGAGTGCAGAGTGACAGCAGAGTGACAGTGAGTGCAGAGTGACAGTGAGTGCAGAGTGACAGTGAGTGCAGAGTGACAGTGAGTGCAGAGTGACAGTGAGGGCAGAGTGACAGTGAGGGCAGAGTGACAGTGAGGGCAGAGTGACAGTGAGGGCAGAGTGACTGTAGAGTGACAGTGAGTGCAGAGTGACAGTGAGTGCAGAGTGACAGTGAGTGCAGAGTGACAGTGAGTGCAGAGTGACAGTGAGTGCAGAGTGACAGCAGAGTGACAGTGAGTGCAGAGTGACAGTGAGTGCAGAGTGACAGTGAGTGCAGAGTGACAGCAGAGTGACAGTGAGTGCAGAGTGACAGTGAGTGCAGAGTGACAGCAGAGTGACAGTGAGTGCAGAGTGACAGTGAGTGCAGAGTGACAGTGAGTGCAGAGTGACAGTGAGTGCAGAGTGACAGTGAGGGCAGAGTGACAGTGAGGGCAGAGTGACTGTAGAGTGAGTGCAGAGTGAGTGCAGAGTGACAGTGAGTGCAGAGTGAGTGCAGAGTGACAGTGAGTGCAGAGTGACAGTGAGTGCAGAGTGACAGTGAGTGCAGAGTGACAGTGAGTGCATAGTGACAGTGAGTGCAGAGTGACTGTAGAGTGCAGAGTGACTGTAGAGTGCAGAGTGACAGTTAGTGCAGAGTGACAGTGAGTGCAGAGTGACAGTGAGTGCAGAGTGACTGTAGAGTGAGTGCAGAGTGAGTGCAGAGTGACAGTGAGTGCAGAGTGACAGTGAGTGCAGAGTGACAGTGAGTGCAGAGTGACAATGAGTGCAGAGTGACAGTGATTGCAGAGTGACGGCAGAGTGACAGTGAGTGCAGAGTGACAGTGAGGGCAGAGTGACTGTAGAGTGAGTGCAGAGTGAGTGCAGAGTGACAGTGAGTGCAGAGTGAGTGCAGAGTGACAGTGAGTGCAGAGTGACAGTGAGTGCAGAGTGACAGTGAGTGCAGAGTGACAGTGAGTGCAGAGTGACAGTGAGTGCAGAGTGACAATGAGTGCAGAGTGACAGTGATTGCAGAGTGACAGCCGAGTGACAGTGAGTGCAGAGTGACAGTGAGTGCAGAGTGACAGTGAGTGCAGAGTGATAATGAGTGACAGTGAGTGCAGAGTGACAGTGAGTGCAGAGTGACAGTGAGTGCAGAGTGACAGTGAGTGCAGAGTGACAGTGAGTGCAGAGTGACTGCAGAGACAGTGTGTCAGGGTGCACATTGTGTGAGTGTGCAGAATGAGTGTGCAGGGTAAACAGTGTGTGACTATGCAGGGTGACATTGGGAGTGTGCGGGTGAGCAGTGTGTGAATGTGTAGGGGCAGTGTGTGAGTGTGCAGAAAACACCACACACACATACACCACACACACATAACGCACACACAAACCACACACCTCAGTCTCTCAACACCACACACTTGTCACCACTCAACACAACACACTCACCACCACACTCACTCCCCAGGCTCACCCCCACAGACTCACCACCACACACTCACCAGCACACAGAAAACAACACACACAACAACACACCCCCAGCCGTCAATGAATGCTTTCACCATGCACAAACACCAACAACCATCATCCATCTGTGCACGCTTTTACCAAGCACACACCCACCAGCCGTCAGTGCACCCTTCCACCAGGCACACACACCTCCAGCCGGCAGTGCACTTTTCCACCAAGCAATCGCAGTATGGTACACTTTACTTTTAAACATATTCATATAAAGCACAGCATGCCACCATTGGTAAAATTACAATTCAACCAAGATACTTCCACTACACACCACATGCACACACTCCATAACACATGGCAAAAAGACATTGGCATTTACAATGCCATTAGCTCAAACTCAAATAAATCCGAGCCCGATTGCATTTCTAATGCTTGTTTATTTTTATCGTCAGGTTGTGAGCAGAGGCTGAGTATGGGTAAGTTTGTGTGAAAGGGCTTCGTGGATAACAGGCAGGCAGAGAGGCGTATGCACAAAGAATAGACATGGTTTCTACATGGGTGTCGGGTTTAGGCTAATTTAGCAAGTAAGTAGCATATTTGCATAGGTCATACATCACCCATCCCTGGTTAGAGTGGAGACATAAGGGGCAATAATGAAGACAGAGTTCAAATGTCTGAGTATACTTAGAAAGTTCTTATATCAAAGTAGTAAAATTGAAGTGTATTATAAAAAGTTTTACGGAAAAAGTAAAAAAAGATGGAGAAAATACATCCAAGAATAACGTGAGTTTCATACAATAGTTTGAGATTGCAGTCCAGAAGTTCTTCAGCGGCTTGAGGTGCGTAATGTTCCAAGAGGCTATTGTTGCCATGGTGTGAGAAAAGCGAAGCAATCCAATTCATATCCTCGAGGGGACAGTAATGTTCCTTGAATGTTGGAGCAGCAATTTGAATTGGCAGGCAATCTGCGATGTTGTGAAAGGTCGCACGTTGCAGGAGATCTTTCGCGGCTGCGCAGAAATCCCATTCTGTCATGATATCGTTTTGCATTGCATTTGCTATTGCTCCACTTCCAGAACAATCATGTTCATGGTTTTCAAGATACTGCATTACCTGCTGGATATCTGGAGTGATTGTTGGGATGTTGGCAACATATAGATCCATTCGCCAGTCGAATGGGCAAGTTTTGCAATCAAAAGATGGTTGCATGCATATTGCATATGTGTAAATAAATGTTATGTTGTAGCTGGTTTCGATAATAGATAGAGGTAGGTAGCCGAAAAGTTTTTCCATTTTTTTACAGTATTGATATAGCTTGGCATAGAGGCATATTCTGTCGGACATAGTTGTTTCCACAGAGAGCGTAGCCTTTTTTTACAAGCAGAATTAGTAGTAGGATGGCTGCAGAACAGGAATTATGGGCTTTGTTCTTGTTATTCCAGAGATGATCGACTGAATAAAGTCTGGTATTAAAAGAAAAACAGTTTGAAAGCATGGTAGAAGGCCGTAGGAGACTGTGTTAAAAAAGAGTGCCAGACCTTGAGTGTGAGATGTGTTGAAAATTGTGTAATAATTCACAAAGTGTAATTGGAGGTTCGTATTTAAAAGGGATTGTATTTTACTTGAAGTTCGTGGTATCTGCAGTCAATGAATTTATTTTGCAGTAGTGAGGGAGAGTTCTGTTCTGAACAAAAGTGCTTTCACTTTGGTTTCTTTAATGAGATCTGTTTTCAAAGTAGGGATTGAAGGTTAAGTTGAAGTTTGGGAGTTAGTTTGTGTGGGTGGGAATAGACATTGCCACAGGAAGTTACTCGGTTTGAAACAGTAAGGACATGTGGTATGCCAGCTCACATTCCCAAGGAGTGCATGTTATTGAGAAGGATATAACTGCCGTTAGAAAGCTGTGTGAATGTTGGTCTGATTGTGGAAGTTGGCATCCTTTTAAGAAAGGACGCAAGATTGGGGGGTGTAAGTTTAGAAGCGCAGTGTAGTTGGACATTCTTGGATGGTAATGAATGACTGCCTTGTGGTCACACTTTTCACCTGTGAGAAAAACTTTTGTATGCTCTTTAAGACAGCGATATGTAAATGGGAGAAACCACTGCTCATGAAGAAACGCGCTACCTTATATAATCACATACAACACGACAAACAACATGTACACCTAGCAGACACAACAACACTACGTACTGTGGGAACCGTGGCTAGCCATGTACACAAGGCAAACATGGGATGGCACCTCTGCCACACAATGCAGAATGCGGGGACAGATGGGAGGAGCAAAATATGTGTGAAGGTGGCATGACTTTCTCGATTTTAAAAGTATACAAAGCAAAATCTTGAGGGAATGTGCCAGACAGACTTGAGTATGCAGAGCACAGACATGTATATGTCAACATACACTGATGGTCCATTGAGTGATGGGACAGTGGACGCAACCATGATAGTGCAGTCAGTAAGGAAGATTACAGTTACATACCGCCTACGTGCCTCCCCCCCATCAAATGCTTAGGGTAGTGGGCTGGCTCGGCGTACGCAAGGCTAGCGTAGGGGTATGAATAAAAGGCATGTTTCTCTGGGTGTGGTTCTCTTCCGGATCGGCGAACGTGTCTGATTGGTCTGCACATCTTACACCGCCACGAGGCTGATGCCGTGAGCGAAGGTGACTGCGGGAATGATGCTTTCACTGTTCTGGTATCCAGAAACCGTCATAGCCGCTGCGACGCACATATGCTTCACAGTGCACTTTTCAACACCGCCGAATGTGAAAGAGGTCCCACCATGAGCCGACGGAAGCTCCTGGGCCGAGTTCTGCTAGCTCGGGAGGCTCCTGAGATTAATGCTGGCTACCGAAAGAGAGACACACAGCGCCCAACCTGAGGCCCAGGAGCGAGTAGTGCTCTGTATACTACTAACACAGTAGTCCAACAGGTACCAACAGTGGAACGGTGTTTTGATACCATAGTGGGCGTTGCTAGAACTGTATCTGAGAGTGGAGATGAAGGTACTCCCATGGACCAGGTGCAACCAACTCTAGGTCCCAACAGTGGACCAGTATCTTGATCCCACAATGGATGAAGTTAGAACTGCATCTGAGAGTGGAGATGAAGATACTTCCTTCGACCAGGTGCAACCAACTCTAGGTCCCAGCAGAGGAACGGTGTCTTGATCCCACAATGGACGATGTCAGAACTGCATCTGAGAGTGGAGCTGGGTTTTGATAGACCTCGTCTGTGATGATTTCTGTGTACCCCTCCGATCAGGTATAACCAACTCAAGGTCCCAACTGTGGAACGGTGTCTTGATCCAACAATGGACGATGTTAGTACTGCATCTGAGAGTGGAGATGAAGGTACTCCCTTTAACCGGGTGCAACCAACTCTAGGTAGCAACAGTGGAACAGTGTCTTGATCCCACAATGGGAGATGTCCGATATTACCTTCTGCTTGGTTTTCACAGAACTCCCTCCGTTGAGGTGCATCAGACTCTGTGCTTGCGTAGCTAACTGCTGCACAGGATTATTGTACTTGGTTGACACCAGTTGGTTGAGCACACCGCGGTACAGCAGGTCCAAACAGTGAAACGGGGTCTTGATTCTATGATTGAGGATGTCATAAGTTAAAGTCTGTGTTGATTTATGTGTACCCCCTCCGATCAGGTGCAACCAACTCCGTGCTTTCGAATCCAACGGTACGTGGCTGTGAGGCATTAAGGACCAGTGCCTCTGACTTACACTGGTTTAGTAAGGTGACCAAATTCATCTTGCAAGTCAAAAGTAACAGTGAATAGTGTAGACTGTGGACAGATGAAATCCCAATTCGAATTGTTTTGATTTATTTATTGCAGAGTTTTCTGTAATTTATTTTGTTATATTTTGTGAAGAGGCAGTGAGAAAAAGTATTCATGGTTGTGTGTGTGAGTACTGCCTTCAATTAACACTGCAGATAGCATTGTTCACAATTCAGAATGAGTCGCTATTGTAGATGACGCAGTTCTGTAGGAAAAGACATTGCTCTAGTGCGCTCTGTCTGCACCACTCATACGCATCATTGCAGGCTCCGCACACGGTCTTTGTGGCTTCGTGGATTAAAAACTGTGGAGCTCAAGTCAATGCCACGTGGCTGTGGGCCCTTGATGAGCGCTCTCTCTGGGCAACACTGCAGACAGCAGTGTTCATATTTTAGATTGAGTCGATATTGTAGATGATGCAGTTCTGTAGGAAAAGACATTGCTCCAGTGCGCTCTGTCCGCACCACACATGTGCATCATTGCAGGCTCCGCACATGCTTTTTTGTTGCTTTGCTTATTGCAAACTGTGGAGCTCAAGTCAATGCCATGTTGCTGTGGCCCTTTGCTGACCACTCTGTCTGGCCTACACTGCAGACAGCAGTGTTCACAATTCAGATTGAGTCGCTATTGCAGATGATGCAGTATTGATGGCAACAGATATTGCTCCTAGTACGGCCCATTCGCAGCATGCATCATTGCTGCCTGTGCACATGCTGAATGCTTTTGATGAGGCTATGTGAGTGCACTAGAACTGATGGAGCGTTTATGCTATAATTTGTTTGTGTATTATTTCAGACCTATTGATTGTGTCTCAGTATACCACAAGTTGTGGTTCTTTTACAATATAATTTTTCTGCATTATTTCACATCTACTGTCCCTACCTTAATGAAGCACATTTTATCGATTCTTTTAATATTGAATCTCTGTGTGTTATCCAATGATTACTGTTGTAGTTGATGGTAGAAGCAACTATTCCCTGTGGGCTGCTTTACACCCACCCCACACGCATCCAGCACAGACGTCACTGGATATGTGACCCTGGTAATAAAAAGGTGTCGGGCGCACGTGCCTATACCCACTTCCACTATCTATCTGTGTCATTGTGTTCATTATCTATGCATGATACTGCCCCTAGGCCTCACCACATTACATTGTGCTGTGGACAGCATATGCAACCATGTTACCTCTGGTAGTGGAAAAAACTTCGGTTATGTAACTTTTAGGTGTATGGCTATCACAGATGGAAGGCTACTTTACAGACCATGAATATTGATGAAGATCATGGTTGCATGTTGTGTGTAGTGTAAGATATGTGTATGTAGCAAAACGTTTAGAAAAAAGCTCTCTAAGCAGAAGAGGTGTTTCTCATCAAATGCAGTACAGAGATTGACTAAAATGGGTGGCGCTTTCCAACTGTTACAATGGGAAATGTTATGAACTAATGAAATGCTCTTTTTTATTGACATTTTTATGGCCACATGGCAATCGCGCACCCAGCGTGTAAGGAGAGCGTACCCAATTTGATTTTGAGAAAATATATTTACTATAATGTAAGTTTATTACAGTTAGAAATATATAAATGTTTAAAATATTTTCAATTATCGCTTGTTCTCATATACACTGTAAAGTTATTTACATATATAGGTTTGAGACAAATAAATGAGGGAATGGTGTACGCGGCGCGACACAGTACGTCTATGATGTAGCACAGAGTGTGGCAGCGTGCACTCGTGGCATATGCAACGCCCAGCTGGTGTGACCCTATACGTACATGACGTAAGGTGCGGCATACCAAAGTAACAGCTGGCACGACCTCATATGTACATGTTGTTACGCGGGACGCGGTGCACAAACCCGGCGGATACAAAATGCGCATCATTTAAGTGTGGTGGATAGGATTTGCATGCTGATCGAGCTTGGTAGACTACCGGTACGGGACTGTAGGTTTCTAAAAATAAAATAAAATGATGCACATATTTTTGGGGGAAGATATGAAACGTTACATAATTTTTAAACTTAAAAAAAGGATAATAGAGTTGCAAAATATTAAAAACCAATTAGAAAAAATATAGGTTTTATCAATATTAAAATATGAAATTAACATTTAATAAACCTTTGAAATTCACTGAAAAAACCATAGGTTTTACAGACGCTATAGCTAGGTATTAGCACTTAAAAAACCTTAGAAATTCACTGAAAAACCATAGGTTTCAGGGACTTTATAGTTAGTTGGACATTTGACTTATATAAAACCAGAGAAATTCGCCAGTTATAGTTAGTTGAGCTAACTATAACTCGTGCGCCCGCAATGCACTGCTGATTATGTCACATATTACATGACATGGTCAGTGACATCACTCATGACATCACTGATGACATCTCAAAGCGTGTTTTCCCCATTTTAATTCACATAGGAATTTTGAAACAGGTTGCAGCCCGAACTGCTGAACGGAATTACACCAAATTTTGGCAAAAAGGTAGGTCTTGGTCTAGAAAGCGTGCTTTATTTTTAAATGGATTAAATCCGTTCATTAGTTTCTAAGAAATAAAAACAAAATATATATATATATATATATATATATTGAATAACTTTTGCGGGTTTCCTACAACTTACAGGCGGTGAGCTCACGGCGGGGTCGCGTATTTCGTTTCCTTCGGTTTGAAAAGCAAAAAACTAATGCTGAGCGCAGTTCCTTAGGTGTGAGTGATGTTTATTTATCCATGTAGCGAAAAACACCTGACGTGTTTTGGAGCAGCCACTCCTTGCTCACGGTTTAGCATGAGTTTATTCACACCAATACCTTATAGTGCACAATATTGAAAATGAAAATAGGACTACTGAAATATTATTACATTTTGTAATGGTTGTTTTTAACATTCCAGGCTATCATTGAGCTGAAAGTTATTACATGACAGATTTATCTAATCTAAATCTGATAATCAATTTTTTTCATGATAAATTAAATCATCGTAAATCCACGGTATTTACAGAATTTGCATATTTTGAAATAATATGTTGTAAACCACTTTCCAAATATAAACCACATAACTGTATGATCCGATTTTTTTAGGACAATTGATTTAGTCCTATACACAGGAATAGTTGGAACAATTCTGCCCCAGTGGCCAATTCAATGCATGTTATTTGAACAACTTAAAATATCGCACAAGTTGGCACAGTCACCATGGTTAAAGTCAATTCTGCCTTGGTCGGCTATTCATTGCATAGTTTGTAATATCATACAATTCTGCCCGAGGGGGGGCATATCATACTTGATAACACATTCTGTAATCAGCTTCTTCAATAAATGCATCAACCATGCAGCTTATTAAACCACCCTCTCCTGAATTCCAGTGGTATAGTACTGAAAATATACCAGAATTTTGGGAGGATTACCATTTTTAGGATGTTGCAATGCCCTATGAATGATAAAGGGAGGCCCCCCACACCTTTAGGATCTTCCCAGTTTCTGACAGCAATTTGTTAAAATTCAGATAATCTATTTTATCTATGTCCTTCACTATCTGTACACCCAAGTATCGTATCCATTCCTTTGCCAGAGGATTATTACTTTGGGAGTTCCACTCCATAATCTCAAATACAGGACCTTGAAAGAGCGCGGACCAAGCCCTGGAAGCAGCAATTAAGTCAAAAGTCCCCTTTTAACAGTTCCACCAAATTGAAAACTGCAACATGCATCCATCCTTACCGTATAAGCCGTATAAACTTTTTCAGATTACATACAGCGAATAAAAGTGATGCCTGAGGAGTCGGAAACAACTGATGAGTCAGACGGGCGACCTCCTTATATATTTATATTTATAATATTTATTAAATGTATTAAATTTATAATATATATACTTATATATATATATATATTCATATATATATATGGCTGGATATAGCCACCGGACAAAAGTAACTACAAGATTATGGCCTTGTGTCTTCAGACGGCTCATAGCAGTTGCATTTTATTTGATAAAAATCTGGCACATCTGCCCAAGCAATACCAAAGCACTAGCACTTCACATGAGAAACAGCTTTAAACTAGAGGAATGGTAACAAAAGTAGTCCTGGAAATCAGAATATCCTGTGAGGTGATATTCTCTAACGGGACTGGCCATAGTGCAACGGTCAAACACAAATATGAAAATACGTCCTGAGACAATAGCTGGCACTTAATAATCACACTTTACTAAAACTTTTTACCTTCATGAATTGCACAGGGAAATGTTTTTCATTTAAATGTTCTTTCTTTATTGTAGTGCAATGGTTTTAATTAACTTATGCAAATGAATTCACTACTCAGTCACTCCATAATCTCTATTTTTTGTTGATTGACTTAGTAGCCTGATGCTTTCCCAAATGTATCCAAGATCTCTTCAATTATCGGGAATGAGACTGGTAATTTATTAGTAAAAATCATTATCATCTGCATAGAGGGCGACTTTCTTCTCCCAGCCTTTATATTTAAAGGGAATGATCTTATGGCTGGATCTGAGAGCATAGCTAATGGTTCGATATATAAATTGAAGAGCAACGGAAACAATGGGCATCCTTGCCGGGTCCCTTTTTTAGTTGCTAATTTCTCTGTGAGATCACCATTGACCAAGACCCTAGCTGTTGGGTTTTTATATAGAGATTTTACTGCCCCTGAGAATTTTCTCCCCAGTTTATATATTCCCAATAGCTTTGTGCAGAAAAGGCCGGCTGACCCTATTGAATACCTTTGGTGCCTCAAGTAACTATCTACCGATTTTAAATATTCCAAGATCTTCTGTATTCGACTTCTAACTCTGAGATCATTCATGTTCCATGTTAAAATGTTAATTGACAACAGGCTTCCTTGGGTTGACCCAGATGATCCGCTGTAACTCCTCAAACCTTGAATCCCTTAGATTTCCACAAATCAGACTGTTTTTCAAATTTTCCTCACAATATGCTCCCTCACCCTGTGTAAATTTCTGATGATATATTTTTGTGAATTACTTCCATTTCCCTACTGGCCACCCTCTCTAGGAGAACCCTCCCTTTCGTCTTTAGGTGATAGATTCCGCCACTTTGAAGCTCCCTACTCTCCAGGCCTTAATTCTATTCCATGTGCTGCATTTTAATCCAATCAATGAGATACTCCACCTCTTTGGGGTCTCTTATGTTATGTATCTTATTCCTACACATTAATTTCTAAGAGGCTGGAAAGCGCATTTGGATTGTTGCTCCCACGAACTTTAGTTCTTCCATAAGTTGTCCTGATTCCCATTGCCTATCCTGTGTTGCCTTACAGATATCTGATCTGATTCTGAAGGTCCTTTTATTTTTGGTATAAGAGCCAACTTAAAGAGCCTCATTTAGAATGTTTTCTTTCAAACCATAAGTTCTGAAGTTTATCAAGATTCTTCGTGGGTTTTTTTCTCAACTTTCTCCTACCATAGGGGTCTCAGCTCACCCTCTGTTTATCCTCCCCCAGGGTCATTGGCTACACCCAAGGAAAATATTCTTTGAAGAGGGCAATCATGTAACTTAATGTTCTCCCCTTCCATCCCCTCCAGAACATCCAGGATCCTCAAACTGTTCCTCCTAGCCTGATTTTCTAGGGTTTCGATTTTTTCCCTAAGGTCATTTTCAAAGTTTGTATTTCCTATTAACTTGCCTCAACTTCCTTACCAGATCCGCTAGAGAGGTTTCCACTGTTGTTACTCGTTCCATCAGGATGTTGATCGTAGTCTCCAGTGCTTCGCACATCCCTTGTATTTTCACTTGATTTCTTTCTGAGGTGGCAATATTCACCCTCATTTCCGAAATCAGGGACTCAATCAATTTTTCCATGCCTGTTTGTTCTCTTTGGGGGTTTTGTCCCTTTTGTTCCTCCATTTGTAATTTACCCTGTAGCACTGCTTGCGCTTGTTGGTCCGGGGACTATCCACTGATACCCACTTCTACAGCTATAACTTGGTGTCTGTTGTTACTCATGGTTCCCCGCCTTTTGGGTTCTCCCCAGCAATGTTAGGCCCGTCTTTCCTTCTCTTCTGTTCACCTGATAGTAGACTAGGGATATCTTGCATGGTTTGCATTTTAAAAAAGGAACATAGTGCAGGGGGAATTTTTACCTTGGAGCCTACTGGTTTTCCTCGTAGTGACGTGGGGTGGGACTCAGAGGCTTGAGTTAATATAACTTGTTTCCCCTTCTTGTTATTGAATATAGGCACAAGGAAAGTATTTTTCCGTGTTGTGCTGGTAGTGATATTGACCACTAGGATCCTATTTCTTAGACAATAGCTCATCCCCCTTCTTTGATTCAGGTCCTGATCTTGCGTTTTTGAGAGAAAGGGCCCTTTGCCCCTTTTCTCACCCTCAGCCAGTTCTAAAATACTGGAGTGATATGTTGAGCTGTTCCCCCACCTCGTCGGTCACTTACTGCATTCATACGCTCACTCCCTGGTCTCAGCTCCCTCCTCTGCATTATGCCCTCCTTCCACAATGCAAATGATCCCGATGATCCCGCTGCCTTATTGCTGTGACTGGCTGCCGTTTTGCCCCGAAGGAAATCCGAGCCGTGGTCCTCCATTTGCCACAGCGAGCCAAAGCTGCCTCAGCCCACCGATCCCTCACTATTGTCGCAGTGTCCCACCGCAACTCCGCAGACTTCCGATGAATCAGAGGTATTAATTTTAATAGTTTTCGTATAGGTAAAGAGAAGTGTATTTTACATGCACTTCATTATCTGATCCACCTAGAGAGCTCTGGAGCTCCTAACAGGGTTCCTTAGCCGGCCTCCATGTTCTCCTCTGAATGTGCTTTGGTCATGCCTAGGTTTATGCATAAATCTGTGGGTGCAGAGATCTCCTCATATTGATTTACTCTCATTGATTGGGCTTCCAAGTAAGAGAGGATTACTCTTTGAATTCAGGAGTAAGCCAGGAGTACTGAAAGAATATGTCACACCTGAACTATGTTTGCCTATAACGTTATGCCTGGGACTTGTGTCTGAATGAAGAAAGACACAGACGCTAGGTTGAGTGGTTGTGTGCATGTGCATCACTAAACTTTCAGCCATGCCCTGGACCTTTTAACTACTGACTATGTGAACTGCGTAGGATTAAACCATTACTCCCATGCACATGGGTGAGCAACACGCAATCACCCTGTCATGTGCATGGGAGTTGGAACAGTACAACACCCACTCAGAAGAAAATCTTTGTGAGTCAAGCATTACGTTTTCACGTACTAATGTAGAAGGAAGTATTGTGTAGCTGCAGCACGCTTTCCTACCACTGCACCATCCTGTGGTTAAGTCTCAGCTATAGTGCAGCTTTACCCCTCTGTTGGAGCCTATTGTTTCCAATACATGATATATAAATCTTTCGGTCAGCCTCTTGCTCATGATTGGATGGTATTGTTCTCTATCTAATTTCCCTTCACCTGAAGGTACGGCTTTCCAGTCTCACAGTGTTTCATTTGGCTAATGTTTCCTTCCACGGCCCACATCAGAGAACTATTTGTATCTTTCAAAATTTCTCTGGCATATAAACTTCAACACTTTATGTGAATGCCAGACCTCAACCTATCTCTCGCTCTCTCGATTCTACCTCTCCCATCCATTTAATTTATTCCTGGTATTCCATCACCCCATACATACTGAATTCCTGGGTACAGCTCTTTCCGTCTCTCCCTCGTTCTGCTGACCTCAATTGAAGTTCAGTGTCCGTCTCTAGCCCCTGACTGTCTCTCTCTCTCTCTCTCTCTCTCTCTCTCTCTCTCTCTCCCCCCCCCTCGGTCTACCCTGCTTTCCTCTCTTTCTGCCTTCCATAATTGTTGTTATGTTATGTAGGTTTTATAGCACCTAATCACCTGTTAGGGCATTCTGGCACTTAGCAAGTATGTAGCCTGACCCTGATGCCTTAGTCAACAATCGAGGTCTACAGCTCCTAGAGGAATTTAAGAAGTGATCAGGAGCCTCTAATGCGGTATGGGGGTTGTTCCATGCATTAGGAGCGTAGCTTGCCACTGCTGACACCAGTGTCTCTTTGTCTTGCTCTCTTCCTCTCTCTTTCTCTCTCCTGGTTACATTCCTTTCTTGCCTTACCTTCAATCTTCATTAAGTGAATAGATGTTGCAGTTTCATATGAAATGCCTCTTATCTGCAAGATGGCTCATCTGCTTAATGCTAACCCTTGATATCTAGTCACCCAAAGCTTTATCCAAGCTGAACAATGCCACCTCGGTTTCCTGTCGAATGCTTTAGAGATGTGTTTTGCAAGGGTGAAAGAATAGGTGTAATGCATCTTTGGTAAATGCTTTTTGTTGGTTCCAAGAACTGAGGGACTACCACTCCACCATAAAGCATGATTGTTAGATTCAGTGCGCTTTGTATTTGTAATGTGTGCACTTTGTAATTCCAAACTTCGTCACTTGGCCATGACAGGCAAAATAGTAGGTTAGTAGTCCATCTACCCTACACTGTAGCACTTGACCTGAGGCAGGGCATGACCTCAGTTATAAATAAATGGACTGTTGACTGCTCTGGGAGGAGTCCACACCTAAGAACGAGCATGCCTGTATCTACTTGCAATCTCAGCTTGCCACTTTACCTCGGCAGTAACCCTCGGGCCTGCCACATGACATAGGTGAAAAGGGACTATTCCCGCATCCTCAGTACCTGCCACCTCTCCGCTGTACTTCCTCAATGGTACGGTCACCTCTCCCATCAGGCCTATGCTGCACCTATTACAGTCCTCCACTGCAGGTCCTCCACCTCCCGCTGGGCCTTGAGGCATAAAATGTGCAGCCACCCCACCCACTGCCCAGGTATGACATCAGACCACCCACATGCTCCCTCCAGCTGACACATCCTAGAACAGTACCCAGAGCACATGGAAAGTAGTGATGGTGATGCCCCAGGTACTCAGCACAACCCCTGGAGGAGGTGTTCTACCACGCAAAGAGTGCATGCACTGCCACAACATCAGTCCTCACCAATCTATCTCCACCACGGCCTTCAGTGAGTGTGGACTTCATCCTAGAACAGTACCCAGAGCACATGGAGAGTAGTGATGGTGATGCCCCAAGCACACAGCACGACCCCTGGAGGAGGTGTTCTACCACGCAAAGAGTGCATGCACCACCACAACACCAGTTCTCAACAATCTATCTCCACCACGGCCAACAGTGAAGGTAGACCCCTGTCACTGCCTGCACCATCAGCTATTATCTGCATCAGCCTGGCATCCTCCACTTGTACTGAGCTGCCCGGAGCCATGTCACAAGCTTAAGCTGGGCCTGGCTATGCTGCTGCTCTTCCCATGAATGTCATGGTACCGGCTGCTCCCCAGCACTTCTACACCCTTCCTTAACTTGCCAAATATGTAAGATAACAATACGTACAACATGACAGTAGCAGCTTCGTTTGCACGTATTGATCCCAAGATCAATCTTGACTTGGAAAGGTTCAAGCTCCGACAAGCCAGACAGTGCAATGATGAATCCACTGATGCATTCCATGTGAGACTGTACGAACTGGCGAGCACCTGCACTGACAATGACACACAGAAAGAGTTTAGGACTCAGATCATCCAAGGGTGCGAGTCCAGCATCCTCTGACACCTCATCCTCAGAGAGTCTGGCATCATGCTAGACAACATACTAGTTCTTGCACTAAGCCACAAACACTCCAACTGGGGAGCACATGGAGAAAACACTGACCAGAGCCACTGCTACATCACCAACAGACCATGAACCGCACATAAAGCCGGAAGCCATTTATTGAATTCGCCATGCAGCCACCTGACTAGGCCTTACCAGGTGAGCCCCATCTTTGATCACCAAGTGGCACAGTGCTCTGCCGAGGTGAAGACATACTCCAGGTGAAGGAGAAGCAACTATTTCACTTGAGTATGCCACAGCAGTGCCAAAGTACATCGAGAAAAGATAAGACCCTGTGTCAAAGTGCCAGTTAGACTGGTGTGCATGGAGGAGCCTGCCTCGTACCGATAAGCGGCTCTATAAAACAGCGTACTGGAAGATGATGATGACGATGGAGAAGTGTTTCACATCTTTTGTGCAGAGTTTGCCCAAAGACAACCAAGTCGCAATCATCTTGTCACTTCAACATCAACAGCCAAGCAATACCACCTCGTATTGACACAGGAGCATCAGTTAATGTCATGAACATAGACCAGTATCACTGATTATGAACCAAGCCTCCACTGAGCCCAACCAGAACGAAAATATTTGTCTATAGGAGTAAAACATAATTTTCCTTAGCTGGAGGCTTCGCAGAGCATATCCACCATGAAGGCCAGCAGGTTAAAGCAAAATTCTTTGTCACAAGAAGAAAATGTGATACGCTCCTCAGCTGTCACACCGCTGAAGAATTAAGACTCATTGCATTCACCAAGCAAGTCCACACACGCAAAGCAGCACAACTCTTCCAGGAATACAAGCAAGGCTTTGAGGTTTTAGGCTGCCTGAAGGACTACTTTGTCAAGTTCCACATTAACAAGACTGTCAAGCCCATAGTTCTGAGACACCACCACTTCCTCTTCCCTTTGAGAGATAAGATAGAGGAAGAACTCCTGCGACTAGGGAGCTTCAGTACTCAAGAAAGTGTCCGTCCTGAAGGAGCCGGGTTCCACGTTCTAGATTTACTCAGGAACCCCTGGATGATATCTCTCTTTGTCTGCTTGAAAGTGTAGCGGGAGGGAAATCATTAGCCAATTACGCATTACAGTTCCAATGAACCATGACTCCAAAGGATCACAGACTCTGATCCAAAATTAGCACGTTTATTACTAAGCCAAGAACAGTTGGACATACAACACCTCAAGACAAAGGTGTAAAAATACTTTAGAACTAATGCAAAGCCAAACCTACAAGTGAAGTTAAGATGGTGCAGCATGCACAGAATAACCAATTCCAGTATCAGGACACAGAAGATAACAGTTCCGATGTCAAGAGTCTCTTCTTTGGGGGTTCGGAGGTAAAAAGCATTTAATTTGTCCCTACATTATTACTAACGTGACATCCCTACTTAGAATTCCCCAAGGCAATGTCTTACAAGGTGTCATCTTGTGAAGGCTTCCTAAGAAGACCATTCACATTGAATGGATCAAGTAGCATAAGCTACAGAGCTCTCTTTTTCATGGCAAAGCAGAAGTCCTCGGACTCTGTTCATAACTCGAATAGATGAACCTATTTAAAGGTGTGCCCGGCGCAATGAAGGAAAATTAGCTGCATGTGTAATGCGGCCCCTGGTATTAGAAATAAGCCAAGCAGCATCCTCTTCATGCTCTGAGGACCTCTAAGGCCATCTGCAGGCCCTTCCGGAGAAAGCTCTGGTGGAAGGAGTACAACATGTGTGTCACTTCCTGAGTATAGCATTGCATATCCTCTGTGGAACACTTTATCTGTGTGTATACTTCAGTATCACACAGCATGCAAAAACAGACAAAGCATTCTCTTACTGTTGTGGGGGGCATGCCCCATGTATATGATTGACCAGCTTGTTGAGAATACGCAGCCACTGTAAAAGCTGACCCCTATTCAGTATTATGGAAGCAGCATTTGTGTCCCTTCTGAAAAAAACACTCACCATACTCTGCTGCGTTAATGTATAGTTAGGCCATTTGCTCAGATGATGTAGATTGTATAATCACACAAGGGGGTATATGTATCATTATGTGGCACAGCGCAGTGCAGCAAGTCACCTTGCTGTGCTGCATTGCAGGGTAAGGGCAGGAATGTGCCGTATTTAACAATAATGGTGCATTCATGCCTTTACCCAGCTCTGGCTCACAATGTGCTGCCTAGCACTAACGCAGGTACATGCACCATGGTTAAGGGTGCCAGCATTGTAAGCAGGATTATTTTTGTGCAGGAAAGAGCACCTTCGGAGAACCTGAGGCATTTCTCTCTTTCTTTGTATGCTGCAGAAGGCAGCACATCACAAAAAGGTTAAAAAAAACGGGGAGAAATAAACATATCTCTCCTTGTTAAGCCTATCCTGCATAGCAGTTTTAACGCATTCTCAGGTCTAACACTTATGAAAATCTGAGAACGGGTCTAAATCCATGGGTGTTGCCTCACCCATGGAATGTCTCCCTGGGGTAGAGTAACACAACAGTGTGATTTGCACTGTGTTATTTTACTCTGGAATTATCAAGCCACTCAGGGCCACGCGAGTTGGCCTTGCATGGCTTAATAAATCACAATTAAGGGTTGTGTCGTACTTGCACCTCAATGTGTGCAACCCTTTAATACATATGGCCCATGGTCTTTTGTCAGCCCTACACAAGCATAAAACAATAGAAGCATCTCAGTGCCTGGCCAGGAGTCTGTAACAGTTTATAGATCACACAGAGTGGGGTTGTCACTAAGTATAGCACTATCAAGAGGGTGCCCAACTAAACATGAGTGGGTATGGGGCAAATGGATGGAATCGTTGGATTGAGTCTCCACCGCATAAGTGGGCTCACACTTCAAATGAACAGAAAGGGGAAATCACTTGTAACTGTATTGAAATGTCTAATATATATCAAAGTGGTGCTATGTTTACTTTGTTGTTTAAAATGCCAATACAATGGTGGTCAAATAAAAAAAGTATAGCACTACACTTGTAGGTCTGTGTAAAATGCTTAGTCACAGAGACACATAACCTACTAACAAAGGAGAACCGCCACATCAGTTTATGCATAAGCACACCACTGTGTCCCCTTTGATGAAAAAAGATCCATCTCATCTGCTTCATGACCCTCCTCTAGGCCCGCAGCGCAGCTGCGGACAGCATAAACCTGTGCTGGCTCTCAGTATCTGCACAGGAGTCCCTTGGAAGGAACTACCGACAACATCCAGGTGCCTATCAGAAAGCAGTGCTCTCCTTTTGAGACCATTGATTGTTTCTGAGGCCGTCTGGCAGGCAGTCTCTGCTTCTCCATTTGCAGTTGTGCTCATGGCTCACTCAGATTTTGATAGTGTTCCTACCTCACCAGAATTGTGGGTTCCTCACTCTTTAGAGTTGTGAAAAATGCTAAGTATCCACCGTAGGAGCCTCAGCTAGCTCTGCTGGTGTAAACCCCTGAGCCTGGCTTCATATTCGGGGAACATCCATTACGACGAAACTTTAACAACGCGGTACTGTTACCACGCTACTTTTACAACGCAAGTCGTTACGACGACTTGTGCTGGGGGGCGCTCCGGGATAGTAAATAGTTTAATTTACTATCCAACTCCTTCCCTAGAGTCCACAGGGACTGGAGTTGGAATAGTAAATAAAACTATTTACTATCCAGCGCCCCTCAACGCAAGTCGCTGTAACGACTTGCGTTGTAAAACTAGCGTGGTAACGGTACGCGTTGTAAAAGTACGCGTCGTACCGTCATACATCCTTCATATTCACCACCAGGTGGTCAGGTCACAATGGCGTTGACCCCATCCTATTTAGGGTACAGTGATTGTCAACTAATTTTTCCTTCCTAGACCTACCATATGAAGCATGGAAATGAACAAAAGCACCCAAGCGCTTAGGGGGCTTTGAAGATTTGTTTTCTGCCGCAATGAAAACGGCAAAAAACGTATGCTGTTAGGGGACCTCAAGCATGGCATCCACTTGGCAATGGATCAATGGCCATAATGGAGCCCCTACAGCTCAGCTCCCCTGCAGGCATATAGAGATACCTGCCTAGCATGTATCTGTGAACTGTTGTAGGAAGTCCTCTGCCAGGGTTGTGAAGACAGGTATGAATTGTGGCGAGGTGCCATCCAGGCTCTCAGAATGCCAAATAGTTCCTCCCTCCCTTTGTTGGCGAAGTTGTTATTAAGTTAAAATCTTCATGGAGGCAAATGGCCAGATTTAACAGGCACAAGCAGGTAAGTTCAGATTTATTTACAGTAGGTTACAGCATGTTGACGTGATATGAATTATACTTTTCTAGGAGCAGGAGTATCTCCTCTGCCTACCTCATTCTCTTCCACCTCACGTAGTCTATATTTCAGGCAGGAAGTTTCATTGAAGGAAGAGTTCTTTGGCGGGTCAAACCTTCCACAGGAAAGAGGTGTATGTCATGCTGTTGTGGGAAGATGAAGGACATTTCACGATTTATTGGAATCCATCATTGGCTGCGTGTGTTTGAAAACAAACAGTCATTCATTCATTAATGTCTGGTGTCAAAAACGTTTATCAGGAACATAAAAAAGTAATCTTAGAAAGGCTGTGGTAATCTCAAATGTATTTATTAGTAGAATAATGTTGAAACACCAGCATTAGCCATCATGAAGAGACAGACTTAGTAATGGCTCTTGAAAAATATCAATGTTTTCATGCTGCTTGCTCTTGAGGCAAAGTATTGTAGTACGCATTGGTGCTTTAGGGTGTATTGGATTTTTTTCCATTGTTCTCTTACTTATATAAGGGTGATAGACCGACTGCAGCACTGTCTAAAAACCAACCCTCCTATTTTGCTGTGCACCACAGGTGATGGAGAGTGAAAATAGTTATATTTTATAGTTAAGGATTATGACGAGGATGATGGTAACAGCTTACTTGCCAAAAAGAGTGGACATGATAATTCAATTGATAGCGAAATAGCAACAGATTTAGGGCCGATTTACTATTTGTTTGCGCTGTTTCTCGTGCAAAGTATGGCTGCACTTCAATGTGCAAAGTGGTGCAAACAGCAGAGCTGACCTACATTGCTTGCAAAATAAAAAAAATGCCAAAACTTGGTTCAAGAACTGCGCCAAAATCCCCTTGACCCTTAGAATAAACATTACGGCCACAGTAATCTATTCTACTATTATAAAGAGAGAACTGTGTCCTTTGAGTCAGGTAAACTCAAACAGTACACCACCAATCGCAACACCCAATACAGCGTTGGAAAGGGGAGGTCCAGGAGATGGACATAGGCTATATAAAATAAAAAAATAAACGTAATTAAAAAATTTACCATAAAAAAAGTAGTCCCTTGAAAGTAGCGCCGGCCGCGAGGTGCGTCATGACATCAGGAGCGAGGGGAGGAGCGGCGTACGCTGACGTCCGAGCATTGATTGCAAAGAGCGGAGACTGGAGGACTGGTGAGACGTGATTGGAGCAGCCGACGCTGACGTCCGAGCATTGATTGCAAAGAGCGGAGACTGGAGGACTGGTGAGACGTGATTAGAGCAACCGAGAGGCGAAGAAAGGGGGACCCGATAAATGAGAGACGTGTGGAGAGTAGCAGAGAGGGTCAGGAAAGGGATCACTCACTTGTGTGATAGTCACAAGGCAACAGCGCTAGGAAGGGGGCGGAGTGACGTGATGCTGAGGCAGCCAGGGAGCAGGTATTGAGGTACAAAGACCGAGCGTACGGGAAGGGGTGCTGTGACAAGGTGTAGTAGATGCCGCGTGGGAAGGGAACAGGTGACAAGGGGTAATAGATGCCGCGTGGGAAGGGAACAGGTATGATGTATACAGCTAGCTGGAGCGCAAGGGATATGGCAGAAGGCTTGAGAGGGCTGGTATGCATAGAGAGAACCAAATAGCGGCTTTTGCAGTACGATCATCCTTCAGCACAGTCAGAAAGTCAGTGAGCAAACTAACAAGAGTGGATATGATGCAGATGTGTCTACAGAAGTCGAAAGAATGCTGCCCTAGCATCTAAAAAGGTGACCAGGAGGTGGAAAAGTGGGCTCTTATGCAAACCCAAAACATGGTCTGAAAGAAAAGGTTTAAATACACCCAGAGCCTAACCGATCCCTTTTTAGGTCTCGGACTAACGTCCCACGAAGTGGGCGGAGTCCGAGATTTTATGTTGTCTAGTATAGGGGCTTGCACACGCCCCTCTTCTCTATTGGCTGGCCTCGTAAATGCTGGCCAGCCATTGGAGGAGAGGGGCGTTACTCAGTTCATGCCCCGCCTTGACACGAATTGGGGGCGTTTTTGTCTCTTTTTTAAGCCCCGCCCCTTTTATAGTGATGGGCGTTACACCCCCCTCTCACCGAGGTCCCAGTCCATTTCTCCTGTAATGTACCCTTTGCTACCTCTTGTATTTTGTTTGCTCACAATTGTCACTTTTGCCTAATTTAACTTAACGTCTGCTTTTGTAACTGCTCACTCGTCTCATGGATCATTTCTGTTCCTATTGTGAAGCGCTGTGACGCACCGCCTGCAGTGACCTGAAGGGGCCGCCGCGCTGCCCATGGCGACCCGGAAGTGCTTCTCTCCAGCACCCGGATCCAGACCTCTCGCAGAGTATACTCAATAACAGGACAGCACGGTAGCCATTTTCTTCGATCACATTATGGCACCCGACTATGCCCCAGCGGGATTTGCCACTTTGACAGGCTTTCCCAAAACTCTGCAGTGCCGGTAATTCTAGTTGCTTGTTTAAAATTACTGGCACCCCATGTCTGGCGTCGACTAGAGAAACTGCGAGCCGCCTTTCAACGAGGCGCAGAGGTGGCTGGAGGTGAGAACCCTCGTTTCTGTATTGTTTCTGGTTGTTCCCTTGGCTTGTCTGCAGCTAAACATTAACCGTGGCTGCGGTGCACGAGTTGACCGACCTGAATATTTATTGCTTTGGGGAGAGGCGAGGGTTAGGAACACGGGGATGAGGTGAAACCCGCTGCACTCCAGCACGGACAGCTAGGTTGGCTCACGAACCTGGCGGTGTTTAGGTGTAGGGCAAAATATTGCCGGTTTGGAAATAAATTACAAGAAAAAGTACACGTGTGAATGACCTTCTTAATACCTGGAAAGTTTGAGAAATGTGCATGCAGCTTAGACAACGTAAACGACGCAGAGTTTGGCCCCAAATTCCACTGATTTGTAAATTGAGGGGTACATAAGGCCACAACCTCAAAACATGAAGCCTTTGGTGGTGTTTTTTTAAAGTCAATTATGAATAAAGATCACTTTCTGTTTACACTGTTCTCTATAAAATAGGAGTTGAAACGTGTTAACTCAAAGCTGTCAAATGTGGCAGTAATCTAATTGGTTAACTCTGGAATTTATAGTTTTATTTATCTTTGGAAGTGGTGACTTAAAATTCCCTGCCCGCACCATGTTGCTGCTTACTGACCCAGGACGTGTCCACTTGTTAGCTCTGATTTATGCAGGTTTCACACTTATTTTCGGCATCTATGTACGGCCTGCGCTGTTTCCATTGCATTGTTTTTGTTAGGTTAATATTAGCTTGAAACGCGAGAGCCTCCGCTGTAATCCCTGGTGTTTAATGTCCACATTAAATAAATCTATTTTAGCCCGGTGCATTCTGGTACTTGCAGTTTAAAAATGTCCATTATGAATGCAGCACTACATGTGGCGACTTCTTTGTGGCTGATTTGGTAAATCATTCGAGTTCTGATCTAACTGCATACTTCACCATTTCTAGATGTTTTCTACTGGATCCCGTTGCTTCCAGATGCTTTTATTATTTTAATCTTTTGAACTACCTTGTAGAGCAGTCATATGAATCCCAGTAGTGTCCTGGAACTGGTCGTTTGTGACCAATGGTGTGAGTTGGTTTCACATCGTGTTTATCCTGTCGAGGGTCGTGTTTTTTTTTTGTTTTTTTTTGCTGGGCATATGTAGTCCAGTGTCTAGACCATATGCCAGCTACTTAACCAGCAGAATCCTTTGGTAAATGAAAATCTTGAATATCCACCATGGAAAGCCTCGTTATGTCCATCTTCAATGAGTGAACAGTTAATCGTGTGTTGGCCGTCCATGCCTGTAAACATGTGGTGTCATCATCCATTAATCTTCAGTGGGTTTAGAAGAATGCATTTGACATTATCTCTAGCTCGGTGCATTTATTGCATGAAATGACACACCTATGAAGGTGTGCGATAGGCATTGTGTTTCAGGAACATATTTTGGCAAAGAGATTGCACTTATGCGCATTTGCCGAAACATTATGCCTCTTAAAGGTTGGAAGGCGAATATTCCTGTTTGCTCACATGTGCTCTAACGTTGGTGGGAGCCAGCATGTAAAAGATATATATGGCCATTAGAAGCTAATCATTGGCCATTAGTGAGCTGGAGGCTATTGGGTGGGTGTTAGTGCCACACACCCAGTAACTGGGAGGACCTACTTCAAAGGGCAGAGAACCATGCCGCCCTCAGGCATATCTCAGCATCTCCTTCTTTGTAGGTTTATTACACTTAAAATTAAGGGATCTTGTTTAAAGTTAAATAGTCTTCTTTGATCTATTTGACAATTTAAAACTGAAACGTACATTTTTGTAGTCAACTTTGGTGTAAAACAAAGACACTTTATTTAGCCAGAACTCATTCTTTCCTAATCTATGTAAAGTTTTTCAATAAGGATACTTTTCTCTTTCGTGGGCTGCCCACAAGCCTGATTTCACTTACTCTGGGCGCATCCTGATAATAACCTGTCAGTGCTTCCTTTTGCGGCCGATCATGGTTTTGAGATAGAGGGATAAGTGATATACCCAGGATCACATAATTGAATGAAATGGGAAACTGAGATTCTACATTTGTTGGTGGTTTGAAGGCCAGGCTCCACCTTCCTGGTTGAGAACTAACATCAAGACTTCCTTGTACGATCAGATGTCCCTCCCACTTGGAAATATTTATTCTTTTCACTTGAACTCTTTCTAGGTATCCACAGCTCTGCTTAGTTATCTCAAAGCAACTGGGTTGGTACATTACAAAACAAATAAATATAAATTCAGGTATCCTTGTTGAACACTTGGCACGATCACTGCGCCTTTGAAGCCGAGCCATTCTGCATAAAACAGGTCTTATGAAAGGTAGCTTTTTACCTAGACCTATGATTCATGTTGAACTTAACAATGTTTTTGTGGCACTTTCTGCCTGGTTTTCTCCTGTTATTTTTTCATTGCCCTTGTAAAAGACTCTAACCCATATTTGTTGAATGGTCCCCCCCTTGTTGGTTGTGCTTGATCTCCTGCCCCCTTCTTGGTTGTGCTTGCTCTCCTGCCCCTACCCCCTTGTTGGCTGTGCTTGTTCTCCTGCCCCCTCGTTGGTTGTGCTTGCTCTCCTGCCCTGATATTGGCATTGTAAATGACAATGACAATGTTTTTTAAAAAGATAAATAAAAATAATGTCATGAGCAATGCCAATAGCTCTAACTTTAAGAATGCCGAGACCATTGCATTGTAAATGCTTGTTCTACGTGCAGGCGGGGGCTCTGAAGCCTAATTGCTCCCGGACAACGTCGGGACGGGCTGCTAGTTCAATATACGGGGTCACAATAGTGCTGGGACCGCATAAACATCCAGAGATTTTCATGGAAAGCCAGATCCTGTATAATAGTGCCACTTAGCTTTGTGTGAAATCGTAATGCTAAAAGCTGTAAGGCACACACAAACAATATTGTTTACTGTTGCTATGTGTAAGATGTGTAAGTTGCATAATGGCCGTTAAACTACACTTTTACGAGGCTTGCACCTGAGGGTTTTTTCGCTGCACTGAAATGTGACTAGAGAGTTTACCTTGAGTAAACGAATCACTGACTATTAAAGGTCAGAATATCGACCTACAAAAATATCGACGCAAGAATATCAAAGTCAAGAATATCGACATCATATCTACATTATGGTAAGTACAAAAATATCAAGAAAAAAAATCGATGTCAAAAACACTGTTATTAAAAAAATCGTTTTTTATTTACGTTAAAAACATTATGTAAAAGAAAGTAAATAATCCAATAATTAAAATAAACATACTCAAAAATATTTTTAAATGTTTAAAAATTATAAGTAATATATGTATATAATGTAAAAATAAATTAAACATATACATTTACTATATAATGTATACTTACTAATAATTTTTAATAATTATTTTCATAACATAATTTATATTTAAAATATATAAATTATAAATACATCTATACACATAAAACAATAATGTAAATAAAAATTAAGTAAATATAATACATGTTAAGAAATATATATTTTTTTTAATCTTATTAATATTAATTATATACTACATTAACTAAAATAATTCATAAAATATTAGATAGCGGAGGTAATAAAATTACTATTCTAACTCTAAACAGTGCAACAGTAGGGAAATTGTTGGATAGCGTAGGGGTTAAAATTACTATTCCAACTCCAGTGAATGTAATAGGGTGGAAAATGTAGGATAGCGTAGGGGGTTACATGAAAATACTTATTAATTAATTAATTTTGGTAAAATAAATAGCATATTAAAAATTAGTTAACTAAAAAAACGTAGTATAAATACCAATGAAATTAAATTAATATTTACTTAAATAACATTAAATGACTTCCCACCCTATTCCCCCATAAACACACAACCCGCTCCGCATACAAAAGAACACAATTAATGAAATTGTCAATTACTAAATTAATAAAAATGAATTACCAATTATTAATTAATTAACAATAAATTAATTAACAATAAAAATAAATAAATAATAATAATAAATACATTATAATTAATATAATTATAAATTAATCAATTAATAACAATGTATTACCATTTATTAATTAACAATACATTCATAATCAATAACAATAAATAAAAAGATATTAATTCATTCATTATAATTAAATTTTTGCCCAACCTATTCACCTTTAAACCCACAACCCGCTACACATAAACATTAACATAATTAATTTAATTATCAATTAATCGATTAATAAAAATGAATTACCAAATTATAATTAACAATACATTAATTAACAATAATGACAAATAAATAAAATATTAAATGCATAATAATTAATATAATGATAAATAAATCAATTGATAAACATTAATTACCAATTAATAATTAATTAACAAGAAATGAATAATCAATACAACAAATAAAAACATATCAATTAATTATAATTAAATTACTTCCCACCCTATTCCCCTATAAACTCACAAACCGCTCTGGTACTAAAATGCAAAATTTACTTTAAAGAATTACTCATTTCTAAACATTTAATACATATATTTAAAAATACATTACAAAACATTTTAAACATTCATATAAAATACATACTAAAATACATAACACTAATATAAATATGGATATTAACAACAACATTTTTGATAACGTTATTACTTACTTCGATAATACTAAATTCGATATTACTTACTTCAATATTAAAAACAACGATATTACTTACCTTAAGGTCAATATTCTGGTCAACGATATTCTTGACATCGATATTCTGTCCCTACGATATTAAAAACTCAATATTACTGTAGGTCGATATAAAAAAAACATATTTTGACTGCTCACCATGTGCAGTATCCTTTTTTGCTTCAGCCAATACTCTAGGAGCTAATAATGTACCGTTTGTCAACTTCACATAGTGTACCCGGAACCCCTAGAACAATTGTCTTTATTGGAAGGTTTATTGATGTCTTCAGTAACCCTTGCAGTACATTTTCCAGTTGGTGCCAGAGCACTTGTATCTTCGGACACTTCCATCACATATGAATGAACGTACTTACTCAGCCAAATCAACTGGAGACAACTTTTGTCAAACACTTAAAGCCTGATGCCATTCTTTTAAATTCAGAAACAAACCCTCAAAGTCGGGTCTTTCTGCACATTGGGTACAACTCTATTCTTTTCCTGTACAAGTCCTTAGATGGGATACCTGGGCAGGAAACCATCAATGTCAGGAGCCCCCCCCCGCCCCCGCCCCCCGCCCCCCCTTAACAGGGTGGGCCTTCCAAACCACAGGAACCGGTGGCCCTGTATTGGCTGGGCCATCAGGTGAGATTTTGGCTCCAGAAACACAGTGGTCCACCACTTTTTAGAGCGGCAGTGAAAGTTCATGATTGGTGTACACAGTGTGCATCTATTTTTGCAGATGCCTGCCATCATCCAATTCTTAAATGAGCCCTTAACTGTTAACTTTAACCTAGCCTAACACTGGTGAAAATCAAAACTGTGATCACAATCCTTACTCCATGTTTGTTTCTAGTAACAAATCGTCGCATTGAGTTTACAATTCATTGTAAAATCATACCTAGGATACACGATATATATTCATTAAAAAAAAATTCTGTCCAGGATTGGATTTCTCAACATTTTCCTGTGAATATCCACAAAGCTACTACCATTTTGAATGATCACATTCACCACCTCCTTGTCACTCCTATAGGTCACCATTTCCCTCTTATTGTCACACTTTCAGCCATACTTTGTAAGAAATATGAGCTTAGAGGTCTGGTTGCAGATCCAACTTTTGTTTACCTAAGTCTGTACTAGACTATTTAGATTACTAGTGTAAGAGAATTTTAATTCTAGAACACCCAGTCCAGTATGAGGACCTATACATTGTTTATGTAATGCACAGCATTCCCAGAACCTGGGAGTTTTGTGCTACTTTTATTAAAAGGTGTATGCTGTGTCCTGAAGATGAAGTTTCAATAGAGGTCAATTTAAAAAACTGAAAATAGTTTGACAACATTTACCGTGTTAAATTAAGCTTCACGTTTACAATTCCGTTACTAAACAAACAAGTAACACCGTTTGTTAAATGTTTTAAACTCTGAGACTTATGTACAATAAGTACAATGGGGCGTGGCTTGGCGCGCGATTAAGAAGGATGTGCCTGGGTAGAGCTCCTGCTTGAGCTCCCCTACCCTGGGTCATTTCTCCGACCAAACCTATCCTGACTGGCCTGAAACTGCTGGTGGACCTGCCCGCAGCCCTTGCCCACACATGGGCCGATTTCTGGCAGAATCGGTCGCGGAGCTCCGCACCGAGACCAACTGTGCTGACGCAGCTGGCCAGATCACGACGCAGCTGGGTACGCGATCACGCGAGACCGCGGCTTCTTGAGGGTTGCTGGGCCTCGCGCTGCGGCCTACTGGAAGCGACCTACCACCTAGCGGAAGAGGACAGCGGAGGGTGCACTGATCCCTGCTACGCCGCAACAGCTGCTCCCACCTCCCGAGCCATAGAAGTGACCGGAAGGAGCGAAAACGGGCCAGTCGTGGACGAGATCCGAAGCAGACCGGACCTGGAGGAGACAGGCCTAGAGAGTCGCGGAGGCAAGAGGACAGGAACTCGACCCCTGCAGACATCGCCGGTGCTGGGACACGGGGACGGCGCGGCGTGCCGAGACACGAGCGAAGCCCATCGCCAGCCGGGGACTCTGGAGCCTGCGAAGCCTCGTGGTGCCACAGTGAGTTGCCGGGCCGGGGGACCCTCCTTCCCCCCCTTCCCCCTCCCCCCCCTATAGAGGGAGCTACGCGCTGGGGGCCACTGGCAGGACAAGACCGCCAACGACAGCCACCTGCGCCTCTAGGTGTCTGCCACTGCACTGCCCTGGGAGACGCCCTACTAGCAGCAACGGCCCTAGCGGGGCCCAGTTTGTGCTTGGGTGCGGAGGGAGCCCCCCGGCCGCCTGGACTGGATTAACACCCTGACTTGCCACAGCTCATGGTCCACCATGCCGCAGGCCCAAGACGCCTAACTGCCAAAAACACTGCGGGACCGCCACGAGGGAGCCGAGAGTGCGGGGGGGCTGCGAGGCCCGGCGAAGCACGCCTATCTTCTACTGGGGAGCAGCTGCTCTCTTACCGACGACCATGGCAGGCGCTATACTGGGCTACCACTGATCACGGGACACACTGGGGCGGCCCGAGAAGGCGGCTGGACACCGGTGCGAGGAGCCCACCCTCCCTCCCCCCACCCTGGAGAGACACTGGGAATGACCGGAACAACTCCTCTCATTACATCTCACTGAGCAACGCGACGAAGCGGCAGTGCTGACGGACTGGCATCGTGGAGGTCGCACTGAAGGTACAAACTGCCTGACAAAGCCACGGACGTGGCATACCACCTTGTTGGCTCCCCCTACTCTCACAAACGGGCACAAGCCTTGCTCTTGGCGCTGCCTGCGCACGCCGCCTGCCCCATGCCTGGGGGGGTAATGACCCGCACCGGAACAGGGAACGCGTCGGTGAAGGGGAAGACGACGAAGACATCATCCAAGATGGACGCCGACCATGTGGCATCGAAGCTCGATTCCGTCCTGGCAGCCATGGAAAGAATGGAGGAGTCCCTCCAACAGACGCGCACCTCCCTGGAAACCAGAATAGACAGTGTGGCGATTGATCTAACTCACCTTAGGGCCGACCACAAGAAACTGCAGGAACGCACCACGGCGTTGGAAGGCACGATGGCAACACTGGAGCCGACGGTGACTCAATCGGACAAGCACATACAAGATCTCCTGAACAGGGTGGAATTCTTGGAGGACAAGGCGGAGGACGCAGAGGGGCGGGCGCGGAGAAACAACATCCGCTTGGTGGGTATTCCGGAGAAGTGGGAAGGGATGGACCCCACGCAAAAAGTGGAAGACTGGCTACGAGAAATACTGCCAGGAGGCACACTGTCGCCTCACTTTGTGGTGGAGCGTGCCCACCGAGTGCCCACGAAACCCCTATCAGCGGGCTCGAACCCCAGGCCAATCATCCTACGAGTCCTGAACTACAGAGATCGCGATGCGGTCTTACGGGTGGCCAGGAAGTTGGGCGAGATCCGGATAGACAACGCCACAGTAATGTTCTTTCCGGATTACACCGTGCAAGTACAAAGACAACGACACTCCTTTCTGGAGGTGAAGAGGAGATTGCGACAGGCCGGACACAAATACTCGCTGCTCTTCCCTGCCAAGCTACGGGTAGTGGCGAAAAACAGGACACACTTCTTCTTGAACTCTGATGAAGTTGAGGCCTGGCTAGACAAAAACATGCCAGATGTACCCAGAAGAGCGCAAGGGACTGCTACCATGCATCGCGCACGAGGAGCGCGGAGGCGCCGCCGGCGCGGGGCTTCCACCCCTCCCAGAGATCGAGAATCGCCGGCTCACTCCCCATCCGCAAACGAGATGATGCAGGAACGGCGAGACGCTCTCCGCAGAGTGGTGGAGATTAGCAGTTCTCCGGCTCCGTCCCCGGCCCCGGATGCCAGCCCGGCGCCTCTCCCGAGCGATGATGAGGCAATTTATGGAATACCAGACTCCCAACACACTGACGGCCTCCCAGACGTTACTCCACAAACTGCCGACCTGTTTGGCTGAACTGATCGGAATGGAAACCTGCCTTCATGCACCGGCAAAGACATGACCACACGAGTGCTTCATGAAACCCCCCTAGTGAGGCGATTTGTGCGACTATGCAATGCTGGACCCTACTTGCTCTGGGACACTGGACTCCGACCAGGAACAGTGACTACTGCACGCTCGCTGCCCGGCCGCCCACTGTCGAGAGCAGGCCACAACAGCAGCAGCACTATATGAGCCAACTGGCGCAGCCTGAACTGATTGGAGGGGGGGGATCTCTACCCCTGGGAGCCTAGCCCCTGCTGCCTGAGGCTTGAGAGGGCCGCAGACGCTGCACCGAGCGGCAAGACTTGGGCACCTGTCGGACAGCAACGGCCTTTCTACCCTACCCGGGAGGGACGCTGCACTTCCTATGGACTACTCTGTAACTTCTATCGTTGGAACATAAGCCACAAGGCACCCCCTTGAACTGTATAGTTTACGAGCTCATTCGAGTGTTTGGACGGCGACATGTTGTGCAGCCGACCTTTTGGCATTTTAGGTTATGTTGCTATGTTGAGGCCATATGTTTTCCCCCCTTTCCCTACCCTTCTATACCACTGGAGATCAACACACTTAGTACTGAAACCTTGGGGCAGTGTTGTGCTGGAGGCAGGATCCTGGGCCTGGTGGGGGACACTGCTTGAGGACTTGACACACGAGGGGGCCGGTGGCGCTCACACCTATGGTGACTATGACTGAGACACGAATATGCACCTGGAACATTAGGAGAATGCACACACCAGCCAGGCGCTACCACATCTACTCGTACTTAAAGCGACACAAGATAGGCATAGCGTTGCTGCAGGAAACACACTTGAACAGGGCAGAAGTTCTTGCACTACACCGCAAATGGCGCAGACAACTCTATACCACAACCTACTCCTCTTACGCCCGCGGCACACTGATATGGGTCCGCCCTGGGACCCCCTGGACGGTTACGGACACTATAATAGACCAGGAGGGCAGGTTTGTTGCGGTGCAGGTCAGGCTTGATGGGCAGCAGATAGCACTGGTCTCACTCTACGCCCCAAACACTGATCAGGGAGGCTTCTTGGCGCGCCTATCCACGAAGATGGCAACCTGGCACACGTCCCCATGGCTACTGGGTGGAGACTATAACTGCACATTAGACATAACGATAGATCGCTCCTCCCCGCCCCCTCTCGGCGCTCCGACTCGTGGTGCCACGAAGGCGCTGCTGGAGTGGGCCGAACAATGGGACCTCCATGATGTTTGGAGAGCACACAACCCTGGGACACGGGTCTACTCCTACTACTCGGGTGCACACGACTTGCATGTACGCCTCGATCGATTCATGGCATCTACCGAACTCTTACCCCTTGCAACTAATGCACTATACATGGGCCGCACGCACTCAGACCATAACCCGCACTTCTTGACCATAACCTGGGACCAACCGTGCCCCCCCATACCCACCTGGCGACTACAGCCGACATTGATCCTTGACGCGGCCTTCCGCAACTCCCTCCTTACACCCACTGCTCAGTACTTTGAAGACAACGCGGGTGCAGCGTCCTCCCCCCAGGTTGAATGGGACGCCTTCAATGTGGTGATTCGGGGACACTGCTTGAGGACACAGGGCCACATGAGACAGCAACTCGAGAGTGAACTGACCAGGCTAGAAAATACTCTACTAGACAGGGAGGGGGAGGCCATTGAGGGCGGTGCTGACTCGCTGCAGGGGGCGCGCGCAGACCACGCGAGCCTACTGGAGAGACTTCGCGACATTAACTATGCAGCACATTCGGCGAGGACGCATCATCTGAGTGACAGACCTGGCAAGTTACTGGTCTGGTTGATTTCACAGGAGACGCGTTCGACCCCAGTGGTAGCAATACACGTGGAGGGGAGGGGCCTATTATACACACAGCGCCAGATTCATGACGCGTTCACCTCTCACTATACTCCATTGTATCGCTCTCGCTTTCCACACCCACACCCGGCCATTGCTGACTACCTCGCCCCTCTACAACTGCACAACTGACTACTGCACAACAAGATGAACTGGGAGCCTCGCTTGCGTCCGATGAGGTCCGGGATGCAATTTTCAATCTGTCTAACGGCAAATCTCCGGGCCCGGATGGGCTCCCAGACGAATTTTACAAAGCAGGCTCGGATATACTTATCCCGGAGCTTCTGAAAATGTACGCCGCGGCATTGGACGACGCAGCCTTACCCTCAACGCTAAATGAAGCAACCCTGATTTCCATCCCCAAACCTGATAAGGACTGCACGCGGGTGGGCTCTTACCGCCCCCTGGCGCTGCTAAATACAGACTACAAGATACTGGCCTCAACACTAGCCCGGAGGCTGGCCCCCTATGTGCCCCGCCTGGTGCATCAGGACCAGAATGGCTTTGTCCCGACCCGCCACACCTCCCACAATATCCGCCGCCTTTTCCGCATCCAGGAGTATGCTACCCAACAGTGGCCCAGAGCGGGGTGCCTGATCTTGGACCTGGAGAAGGCCTTCGATTTGGTAGAGTGGCCGTACCTGGGGGCGGTTATGGAGAAATTCCAGCTAGGTGGAGGCTATGAAGCTATTGTGGGCCTGCTATATGACAAGCCGACAGTCCGGGTCCGCACGGGCGCATTGCTCTCGGACACCATTCGGGTGCGACGAGGCACCAGGCAGGGCTGCCCCCTGTCGCCTCTCCTATTCTTTCTGGCCATGGAACCCCTGGCCACGATCCTCAGGGCGCAAGGACCTGCATGGGGGATTCCACTGGCTGATGGCCTCCACACAGTGTCGCTATACGCAGACGATTTACTGCTGTACGTCAGGGATATAACTGACATCCCTGCCTCCCTGGCCGACGTCTTTCGGACCTTCGAAGAGATGTCGGGACTACGAGTTAATTGGTCCAAATCGGGGGCTTATTCCTTTGGCCCGGACACGCCCGAATGCGATGTGCGCTTGGGCGGAGGCCGATTGCAATGGTACCCCACTACGTTCCGCTATCTGGGGATAAGGATATATCGGAACCCGATGGATGTACTGGAGGGGAACCTCCTGCGCGCAGTTGCCTCGATTCGGGCGCAGATCGGATTCTGGAACACCTTGCCCCTCAATGTGCCGAGCCGAGTAGCACTTACCAAAATGATAGTGTTGCCTAGACTACTGTACTATTTCACCAATATACCCACTTACGTGCCGAATAAGCTATTCCGAGACTTGGAGATCCTGTTGCGTAGCCTAATATGGAACAAGGGCCGACCCCGAGTAGCGCTGACCAAGCTCTACATGCCAACTGAGTCAGGAGGTCTGGCGGTTCCCAATATGGAGCTGTACTACCTCTCGGCGCAGATGCAGTGGGTGGCGGGGTGGCTCAGCGGCAAGCACCTAGAGGACACCGCCTCGGACACTGCTGCCTGGACGCAATCGCAAATCTGCACGCTATTTCCCCCTCTGACCCGGACTCCCTGCCCCCCACAGCTGCACCTAGCGGTGGCGCGCAGGTGCTTCCTGCGCTGTCTGCGACTCACCCGAGCAACGACACCATATGCCCCGATACTACCCATACTGGGCACTCCAGGACTGATGGACGCACTGACCGTGCCTCGCTTAGCTAGCTGGACGCAAGCAGGGGTGGACACTTTGGGCGACCTATATGCTGACGGCACGCTACTCACCTTTGCAGACTTGGCTGCTACCACGGAACTCCCGGCTGGTCGGTTCCTGCTCCACGCGACACTCTTACGCTCACTTGCAGCCTCCTGGGGCGATGTAACCGCAGAATTGCCGATGCACAACTTCATGCAATATCTGCATGTAATGGGAAATGGCTCGCACGTCATCCACTGGCTGACGCAGGCCCTACAGGCACACTCGCAGCCATCTACGTTGCCGCTGCGGGAGAAGTGGGCTGCAGATAGAGGATGGGACTGGACTGAAGGGGAATGGGCGATGATTCTGGCCGGACCGACGTATGTCCCACGCAACCCCCGCTTCAAAATCATTCAATTCTACATCTTACACCGCGCTTACCTCACACCCGACAAAATAAATAGATACTTTATGGCTACTGATGTTGCCTGTCCACGCTGCTCTCTGACTGGAGCGGACCTCTTACACATGTTGTGGCTCTGTCCAGATATACAAGCATATTGGGACGAAGTCGTTACACTCCTCTCACGCAGCACTGGCGAACAAATGCCGCGCACGTGGGAAGCATGTATCTTGGGGTTGTACAAACGTACGAAACTTAACAAAGTGAGGACACACTTTTGGGATATGGGGCTTATAACAGCCAAACGCCTGCTCACGAAACATTGGAAGGCCGCGACCCCCCCCAAACTCAGCACTGGCGCGCCTCCTTTACCAACTGGGCACGAGCAGAGGGCACGGTGCTCCTCCGGGAGGAAACGGCGGGACTCCGTAAATTCCCTATTGCCCAGCTCAGGAACGACTACCTTAAGGCATTCCAGCACACCTGCCGGGAACGGGGGATCACTTGAGACACCAGGCGACCGCCTTAGTGATGCCCCTCACCTCGGAGAGCGGACACGGCCCAGCGCCCCTTTCCCCTGCCCCCCACACCTCTCCTGACCTCACGACCTGCGCTACCAGATACAGACATTTGCGATTCTCCGCACCGCACCAGACGCCTCCACGACTCTACTCACGCATTCCTGCCCTTGCATCAGCCTGCCCACGCTGACTATAGACACTGACAGAGCGAAGCCTCCCCCTTCTGTTCTCCCCCCCCCACAGGAGGACTGCACTAATACCCCACGGAATGCCAACTTGCGCTGCCTATGCGCCACGGGCAACGCCTACCAGCCCCTACTCGGAACCCAGGCCCCCCCACTTCTCCCTCTCCATTGCAGGAGGCCCTGCCGGGCCTCGCTTTTTGCTTACTACCACATGCGTGAACCCGCGACGATCTCCCCCCCAGCCCCCCCTCCTCTCCCCTCTTCCCTCCTGACCCCAGGTTTTTCCTCGCCATTGTATAGGCATAGGGAATAGTTTGTTCGCTGGTCATGTTCCCTGACCAGGCCCCCTTTTCTTACTTGCAGAGTGGACATTAGATGCAACACGACATTACCAGGAAGCGACACCCTATTGACTTCATGCTACCCACGAATGACGGAGACATGAAGACACCTACACACTATGAGGGGTGCGATCTAGCATTCAACTTCGCACGTATTAGCCAACAACTCGATGCGCTGTACATTAGCCACTGACACGTCCTTCGCACTCACTCAGCACCGAAACTGGGAAGGCACACAGGCACCGCATTAATGGATACCTGGGCCCCTTTTGGAATGGCTGCAGACTACCCCCGCCGAACATACCAGCTTGCTCCTATGCCTCAGTGAGCTATACTAACATACATTATGCCATTTCACGGACAGCATTAAAGACACTGACTCGGTGACCCACCTACTGCTGATCCCCCTCCCCCTCCCACCATCGACCAACAATAGCGGTCTCTCTGGATATTTGTGGGGACTTGGGTGATTACTAACATGGCACTAATGCTGGGTGGATACTGCAATGATACTGTTGACGAAGAAAAGATAAAATCATAAGATCTGTCGCTTATATAACTAGATACCAGATGGCTACCACTGCAGATTCATGAGACTCACCGCCGGACCCCCGGGTTGCCGGCTAAATGGCTGTGTTACTCAGTTAAAATTTACCTGATCGTTCTCGACGCGGCCAGCCCCTGCGGCCGTCTCTTGTAACCTGTATGATGTCAACCTTATGCAAAATAAAGATCTTTTTAAAAACCAAAAAAAATAAAAACAATACCAAGTACAATGATTTTCCTGTAATCTGCATATTTTTGCGTGCACCAGAATGCACCATCCACATACAATAAATATGTAAGGTGCAAAGGTAGAGAGGCCTCTCTCTTGCCATTATTATGATGGATTATGATAAGATTGTGAATCTAATTTACCAAAAGGCACAGTGTGAAGCAAATCACTGCTCAGCAGTTGACAACCACAGTGTATTATTTGACAGCTTACATTTAGGGACTCATTTAGCAATGGCATTTTCTCTGCAAGCTCATGGCAAAATACCCGGTACCTTCATTTACATAGGGGTGTTATGTCCCCTGCAGTAAATCTCTTGACATCAACAGCGATTCATCACAGGGTGTCATTCACGCTATGGCTTGTGCAGATCAAGGAGTAAATGCATAACCCTCAGAGGGAGGGATCGGATACTGCAACTATAGAGGTCGTGCAGTCTTATTATGTTGTGCCAACTAGAAAGTAGCTAATATGCTCATCTTAGATATCCTAGATTTGCCTAATTCTAAAAGATATGGACAGAAGTCTTATGGTTGTGGTTTGCTCAGCCGATAACAGTTCCCAGTATAAATACATTTTTCGTGAAGGTATTTTAGTTTGCAATAGGACCCAGTGTGGCATTTTCTTCTTCACATTTTTAACACAGGCCAATGAGCAGTGGACTAAACTCCCTTCAAAGAACTTTGTAGAGTGTGTAATGGCATGAAAATTGAAGTTGGTTACAAATTGTCACATAGGACCATGTATGAGATGACATGACGTTATAAAAATGTATTATGTCTCTGAATTAAATGTCGGTCCTGTTCGCACAAGCATTGGTATAAACATGTGGTGTGCCTCTGAATCAAATGACAATCCTATTCGCACTAGCACTGGAGGTCATGTTCCTTGTGCTCCATTACTTTAGGGCCAGGCCCCAGATTGACTCACCCACCAAAAACAGACAAGTGTGTACACTGGATTTTGTTGCTATTTTGGTGGGAAAGAGAACACAGACAGAATTAACTCTTGCGAGATATCAATAAGCATTAGTGCGAGTCCTCGGATATGCATGGTAGCACTTAATAGGTTGCTGGAGACTAGAGTTACATAGAGCTGCATAGTGGATACTTGAGAAATGTTTTAAGTACGTCTCATATCCAATCTGCCAATGCAGCAAAAGAGGCATTAGGTCACCACATAATAGAAACACCATCCTCTTTGTCCCATGAAACCTCCCTTCAGGAAATTGTCTTTTCAGGGAGTAGAATCTTGGAATCCCTGTTAATAGAAGTAAAATGGCCCATACTCATTGCTATTGACAAGCTTTGCAATATTATGAACTAGGCTAGTTGCCTGTTGCTATAAGGTTGGGTCCTTCTTGTGGCCACTATGCCATTTCACACAACGCAATTATACTTGTAAGCAGCAGGTGTATCTGGCAAAGGGTCACTGTTAGAGGGAAAAAAACGAAAAATACACATCCTCTTTAATGGAGGCAAATCAAGACAAAACTGCATTCCAAAGCAGTGTACGTTTGACGGATCTTTGCCCATTTGTCCTTAATTTCTGTGCCTTTTTCATTGTATACTAAGACCAAACAGGTTATAAGTGATAATGATAATAATAACATGAATATTATTATTATTAATAATACATAATTTCTGATTGCTGTGGGCAGCTCCTGTGCCTTATGACTTATGTGACTGCACAGATTTTCAATCCCTTGCATCTTTTGTTTTGCTGAGTGGTAAAAAAGAACCACCTGCTACTATGATTTGAAATACATCTAACTACATGGAAGTCCTAATAAATGCCCTGAACCAGTAATGTGAAGAAAAATGTACTCTTCCAAACTCACTCAGAGCCTCTTTAACAGAGTAGGTTAAAAAATATGCAAAAAAACACCTGGGGGGCATGGGGGTGTTACCTGTCATCACAGATGGTACACTGGGAGTGCCATTACGCTGCATGCTTTACATCTGGAGTTTTTATATCGCTACTACAAAGTAAATAAAAAGATTTAAATGATGTGCCTAACCTTTAACTATATATATATATGGCGGCATGTGTTTCTGCACGAGGATTTAATAAATAATATTTGCAATTTTCCATCTGGGTCCGGTTTCGTCTTTGTTCCGAAGCGGCATAACGGAGTTCTTTATATATATATATATATATATATATATATATATATATATATATATATATATATATATATATATATTACCTACTGGCGGTCGCCAGTAGGTATATATAGTTAGGATTTTTTCCCTATGGGATTTTTGAAAATTCTATGTCTAATAACTTTGGCGTTTGTGGACGGAATTGGCTGAAATTTTCTGGAAAATGGAACATTTTGTTTCTGAGCAGCCCCTGGAAATTTGGGGGGGGTTTGTCAAGGGGGGGCCGAGAAAAAAGGGGGGTCCCAAAACGTGTTTTTAACATTGAGTTTTCCATAGGGCGGTCTGTCGCACTTTTAGCCCGAACGGCTGAATGGATTTGCACGAAACTTGGCAAAATTGTAGAGACTGGTAGCCCGATGTGCCTTTTGTAGGTCTCAATATATGTGCTCCAGTGGATTTTGAGAAATTAACGTTTAAAAAAAGATATATATCTGTAACAGCGGACTGGGCAGCTCCCGGTTCGCGGACCGGGGCGCGTACCAAAACTTCGCGTAGCGAAGCTGATTGGTTATCCGGCGTCTGTAAACATTCCAAACAGTCCGGAGCGGCCGCCATCTTGTCTCTCGGTAGGATTGAGAGACAAAAGGAGGCCAAAACAAAGGTGGAAATAACCATAAGGGGGCATAGTAGATCCTCCCTGACCCCTTAGGTTTAATGTGGAGGCTTTAAAAGGGCCCCGCGGGGCAAAAAAAAATAAAAACATTTTTTGTTTTTTTGCGTGGGTAGCGCCCGGTCCGCGAACCGGGAAGCGTTCTGGGCAGCGTACTGCAATGAAAAATGAATGATAGACTTTTCAAATGCTGTATGTTAATTGATTGTTGGTTTTGTTGATTATTTTTTTTTTATTTTTTTTTTAAGCATTTTTTATTGTGTTTCATAATTTATTAAACTTTCTAACATTTCATTGTCAGAAATTTCATAATTATCATGGAATATACATTGTAGTCTCTGAGGTTGTAAAATGTCCTCATTTGCAAGGAGGTTATCTACTGCTTGTACACATTGCAGTAGTTCTTGGTCCCAAGTTTCATCCATAAATTCAATCTCATTTGGATCAATGATTTCTGTGTTGGACTCTGGAAGGACAATTTCAAATGAAATTTTTTGTTCGCTTTCCATTTTCCCTGAAATTTGCATAAAAAAAATATATATTAGTAGAGGTAGGGCACTGTTGGGATTAATTTTAGATAGGCAGTTTTTAACAGTGAATTTATCTTTGGGCAGTGTATAGTATCAGAGTGGAAGTAGGAATATAAAAAATTGTATCTAAATTTATAAGTACTACAGAGGGATAGTATATAACTAACAGAAAAAGTTTGCCATATTAACTTAAAGTGCACAATATACTTCAGTTTTAAAAATAACAACTTACCTTTAAAAAGAAGTTGAAGTTATTAATGAAAATCCTATTGAAATGTACACCAGGAAGTAGTAGTCAAAATGGCTGTGTTTCCTTCTCTTCCTTTATATATATTCGGGTACATAACCAATCAAATGTCAGGTAAAAAAAGTAGAAAATGAAAGTAACATTTTAATTGGTTGTCAATTCCAACACTTCAGATGTGTTTTGTGAAGTAATTTACCTCACGGTATTTAGAGAGGTCTACAGGCTAAATGGCTAAATGGAATTCCAATCAAATTTGTGAAAATGGTAGGGATTGGTATGTAGTATGAGCTAATCTATATTTGGTGAAATTGTCTCAAGTGGCTTTTGTGTGAACTACTTTCCCACCTTTTTTGATGGTGCGCTTCCCAGGGAGCGACCCGGTACGCGAACCGTTGAGCGCCCCGGTTCGCGGACCTTAAGCGTTCCGGGAGTCCACCATTTTGTGTTTCGGTCGAATTAAGATACAAGATGGAGGGCAAATAATGTTCAGAATGGGTAGAAGGGGGCACGGTAGAGTTATCTTGACCCCCTAGGTTTTCTGAGGGTGGCTGAGGAGGCTTATATGTGCGAAAAAAAAACATTTTTAAAAAAAATTTCGCGAGGTTAGCTCCCGGTTCGCGTACCGGGTAGCGGCCCCGGTAGCGTATTTTGTTGAAAATTAGTGAAAAATGTTAGAGTTAAATAATAATTGTGAGTGATCAGATGTAGGGTAGCTCTGAGAAGAGCTTTTGGGTTTATGGTACATTTAGGTACTTATAAGTAGGTACCAATGCACATTCTTAAATTCAGAGTGAAAATTCTGTTGCCCTCATCTGAGAAGTGAACTCCATCTCCTCTGTAGATATCTTGCATGTAGTAACGCAAGTTATTGTTGTACAGGGAGCCCATTCCATGGTCTCTCATGTAAGCTGAAACAGATCATGACAAGGAGATAATGGTGTATACTTCTTTATAAGGCAATTGACTGTCCCTGATGTTATTTTTCTCATTTTAGTGTAAGACCTTTCTCTGTGGCGCAAATTGCTTGTAAATATGCTCCCACATGTGCATGGAAAATTTAGATTTTGAATGTTTGTGTTACATAGCCATGTTAAAAGTGACCCTACCATGCAGGAAAGCCAATCAAAAAACGCTTTTATGTGTCTTAAGGACAATTTAAGTAATTTTCCCATGTGTAGTGTTTTGAAGTTATGATTTGAAAATCGTTGTTGAGGTAAAGGAATGTTGTTAAAATTTATGTGCGCCATATGCCCCCAAATTTCTTTTTCAGGGGTGCAGCAGGGTGTTCTTGAGATACCCCTGCACGCTTGAAAAAAATCATATTTTGTGATGAGCTAATTGCTAATCACAAATTGCAACCTTCATTCCTATGAGCCTCCTAGCCCATGGAAATGAATGGTTAATTTGCAATTAGCAATTTGCTCATTGCAAATTAGGAATAGTAAAGAATTGCTATTTATTCCTTCAAATTTGCTATTTAGGAAATGCAAAATAGTTTGATGGTACATATGGTGGTTCATCTGTAACAAGATAAGAAGCTTAGGGATACATTTATGATGACTAGCGCAATAAAGTGCACATTACTTACTTCATTGGTAGGCCTTTACATGTATTATCTCCTCTGTATTCTTCATCAAGCGTAACTTTAATCTGCAATCCTGAGTAGGCCTCACCTTAAACAAACCTCTGGATAGGACACACTTTATTGTCATCCTGGATTAATCATTTAAAATGGTAGGGACAGATTTATGATAGGTGTATGCCTCTTTTGTGCCACTGTGCGTCACTTTTATGATGCAGCGGTGGTGCAAAAGATTTGCTATGAGGCGACAACATTACAAATTGATGCATTTAGGCAGATATGTCATGGTGTAAAAAAAACGTACCACATAAAACCCAAGCAGCAGTGATGCAAAAGATGCACCATGCCGCAAGACAGGCCTCACTTGGGGCCATATGTATGAAGGTAATTAGCATTTGCAAAGATCAAAATTCTACGAATTTCGGCCTTTGTGAATGTTAATTAGACAAATGGTATGTATCAAACAAGTTTGATGCAAAATAAGGAGTAGCAAAATTTGCTATTCCTTATTTTGCAATTGCACTGAAGGATTTGCAAATTTTGTGACTACGTGAATGCAATGTATCAAACAAAAACTATGTAAAAAATGACATTAAGGATTTGGAAACTATTGTGGTAAATTGGTGGTAATTTGTGAATTCTTTTCAAAAAGCTTTTTTTCAAAAAAACAAAAGGTGCCATATGACGCCAACACATGCCCTTAGGGCATGTATGTGTGCCATATGCCCCCAAATTTCTTTTTCAGGGGTGCAGCAGGGTGTTCTTGAGACACCCCTGCACCCTTGGAAAAATTCCTAATTTGTGATGAGCAAATTGGTAATCGCAAATTAAACCTTCATTCCTATGAGCCTCCTAGCCCATGGAAATGAATGGGTAACTTGCAATTAGCAATTTGCTCATCGCAAATTAGGAATGGTAAAGAATCGCTATTTATTCCTTAAAAATCGCTATTTAGGAAATGTAAAATATTTTGATGATACATATGGCAGTTCATCTCTAACAAGATAAGAAGCTTAGGGATACATTTATGATGACTGGCGCATCACCAGGGATGTGACAGTCATCCTGCGCCGCTGTTCCGCCACCCATGGTGTGCTGCATTTACAATGCGGCGCAGCAGGGGGCAAAAATGGCACAGATGCGTGACGCATATGTGCCGTAAAGGTGGCGCATTGCTGGAGTTGTATTGCAAGTGCGATGCAGCTCCAGCAAGGCTCAGGGGTGCCGCATCTCCACAATGCTGCGTCAAGACCTATGCCAGCTTCAAGCAGGCGCAGGGTTTTGACGCAGCTTTCTCCTATCTGATTGTAAATGCGGCACACCATGGGTGGCAGAGCAGTGGTGCACGTTAACTGGTGCATGCCTGGGGATGTGCCATTTAATATAAATCTGCCCCTTTACATTTAAGTATGTGCAGGGGACACAGAGTCGGTGAGGCTTATCCAAGGTTAAGAAGAGATGAGTCCTGTTCAGTGAATAATTAGACATAGGCTTCACCTGCTCAGCATTGCTGGACATGGCTAAATAATAGCTGCTAAATGTTAATCTTGTTAAACAATTTTACTATTATAATCTCTGAGATTTGTCTCTTACTCTGCAACATCTCATTGTTGTTATCTTTCTTTAAAGATAAAGACAACCTCAACATGAGCGACAATCTGCAATCAGTTGATTTTGACCTCATCATTGAACTTGTAATTGAAACATCAGTGGATGTTGATCCTTTGGATGATTTAAATCCTGAGGATGAAGAAGAGCGTGATGAGGATGCAGATTTGTCCGAACTATATGATATAGGATAGGAAGCTGACCTGCTTGAGCCTTTGGAAATATAAACATTTATTTTTAAATTTTATAATTAATAAAAAGTAAAAAGGTAAACCGTTTAATTTAAAAATAAAGACACCTTCAAAAACAGGTTATGTGTAGTGTCTTCAATAAAATATTAAAATATGTTCATAAAATTAGATCAGATTCACATATAAAATAGCATAGATTCTTTTCTGGTATTTTTGTATTGTAAGATTGCCAATGACTAAAAAATCTTCAAATTAAAATGTCAAGTAGTGTGTTAAGTTTTTGATCACTGTTACTGATTTACTGTTTGGTAATAATGTTTATTAACATTTTTTATTATATTTTTCCTCAGATTCAACTGCAGATCATTTCAAGATTTTACCATGCCTACAATACAAAGACAGATAAAGGCTGCAAAACGTCAAAGACAGCAGGTGAAAACAAAAACCCAGCAGTCCTCTAACAAAAAGATTTCTCAAGCCACGAAGAAAGCACCGGGTAAGAGCTCTAAATATTTCATAAGAAATATTTGTAATAAAAAAAATATTACTACAGAAAATGTTTCAGTCCATAACACGAGAAGGAAATCAAATGGAAAGAAAAGGACAATGAAAAATGTTACTGCTAGAGCAAGAGATAAATCTGTGCATGATAGTAGAAGGAAACAACAGTTTAGGGAGATTCGTAAACGAATGTTCCGCAACAGGATAATTGGCAATTTGTTAAAAAATATTAAGAAAGGTCAACAGAAACTAGTTTTTTATAAGAGAAAAAAAAAAGTTGAGAAAGTTATTGATCAGGCATTTGAAATTAAACGTAAGTTATTTATTTTGATAATCAATAGAATTAGGAAGCTAAACAAGGCAATTTTTGATTTCAAAAGAAATAGTAGATGGAAGAGAATAGTTAATCGTAGTAATTTTTGTGAAGTTTTTTCTGGAGAATGGATGCATAGTTCAAGCTCTGAGGCATTTTTTAATGAGGAGAGTTATTTCCAGGATAATGATTTGGTGCATGCAGTTGACACCAGTGGTCGTGCTTATGAAGTGAAAGATGGTTGTCCAGTTGAAAAAGAAAAACTTGTGACAACAGAGGCAGAAGAGGTGTTAGGTAATGAGGTTTTAGGAAGACGTGCTAAGGGTCCTGTGTACACCTGGAAGTGTAGTAGTATTTGCAGTGTGCGACAGGATTCCATCAATTTGCTTTGTGATTTTGTACGGTCATTTAACAAAAAAAGTTTGAAGCAGAAAATGATGTTGTTGCAAGAATTAGATCCTTGCAGAGTAAGAGAAGTGACAGGTTTGCATGGTCATTCACTGGCTTGTCTTTCCAGGAGAGTATGCCAGAGTGTTTTTCATCATTTCAGGATGCTAGCAGTGCATCATAACAAAGTGAGGAAATTAGTTAGAATGTTGTATTATGCTAAGAGTCCAGCAATTATGCTGAAACAATTATGCGCTGCTCTTTTGCATGGTTCTGAAATAGATGTGAAGAATATGTGTGAAGAAATTGAGTTTTGTTACTTTGGAAGTAAAGAGGAGAATGTTGAAATTGAGCAAGAAGTAGAGGGTCATGTGGAAGATAGTGTACAGGTTTCCAGTACAGATAATTTCCAGAGGGAAATTGCGACGTTTGAGGTGAAATCAAGTGAGAGGCCTAATTTCACTTGTGTGTGTTGTCGACGCACTTATTATAAGAATCAGACTAAGTTAGTGGATTTATATGCAAAAAGTGAAAGGGAAAATAATAGTGAATGGAAGGATTTTGCAACATACTTGATGGTAGAAAATTGTTTTGATTTGGGATTGGATCAACGTGTGTGTACTTATTGTTGTAACAAATTAAAACAAAACCAGATGCCTGCTAGAGCAGTTCATAATAATCTGGAATTGGTTGAGATTCCTTCTGAATTGAAGGACTTAAATACTTATGAATCTATTTTGATTCAAAGTATCCATCCCTTTCAGGCTATTGTAAGAATGGAGCCAAAGACAGGGAAATTGCCTCCATCAGATTTACAGAGAGGATTAAAGGGAAGAGTTGTTTATTTGCCTCTAGATTTCAAGAAAAACATTAACACAATTGGAGTAGAAAAAGTGGAAGAGGAACCTCTGGTTATCTTAGTTAATGGGGTTCCGACAAAGAATAAGAAAATATGGCAAGATTTAGTAGATGTTAGGAAAGTTAAAAAGGCAACATTGTATTTGAAAAAAAATAATAAATACTATAAGAATGTATATGTTGCAGAAGAGGAAGTAAGTGAGGAAGAGGATAGCGATTTGTGTGCTGGTCAAATTGAGAAAGTAGAACCCTCTACTAGTGAAGAAATATATGAACATTATAGTGTTCATCCTTTGCATTCCAAGGAAGTCATGGGGAATGCTATTGAGTTGTTTCAAATGAAACAAGCCAAAGGGAGTCCCATTAGTGTTTGGGAGGAAAGTTTGGAAGCTCGGTGTTTCCCACAGCTTTTTCCAACAGGTCAGGGAGGAAGATATGATGAGCGACCTCATCAAATTCCTGCTTCTGAATACCGGACTTTGCGATTGTATGCAGGAGATGCTAGGTTTCGACAATGCATTCCTTATTTGTTTCATCTCCTGTTTGAAAGCGATCTGTCTGGACTGTCATATGCAGTGAACCACATCTTGAAAAGTGGTATACACATGCAAAACATCTCGGCAAGTGACTTTATGGATAAAGTCAATGTCCAAGATAGTATTTTGGATTCTCACCTGATTAATCTCATGGCGTGTCAGCGTGGTACTAATGAGTACTGGTACCGTCGTCATGGTGATTTAAAATGTATGCTGAGGAACTTAGGTACTCCCACATGGTTCCTCACTCTGAGCTGTGCCGAGTATGGCTGGGAAGACTTACTTGAATTTCTACGAGAGGCAAATGCTAACGTAGATAACATCGAATTCAAGACACCCGGAGAACTGTGCTCTTTGGATCCAGTCAATGTATGTAGGTACTTCAATCATAGATTTGAAGCTATGATGTCTTTCATCATGAATAAGAAGAATCCACCTCTTGGAGAGGTGTTGGATTTCTTCTGGAGAAAGGAGTACCAAGCAAGAGGGGCTCCTCATATACATATGTTGCTGTGGATCAAGGATGCACCTAAATTTGGAACGGATCCAGAAGACTCAGTGATGAGTTTCATCCAACAGTATTCTACGTGTGCTGTTCCAAACGCAAAGGAGAAGAAAAGCCTAAGAGAAAAAGTTCTGCGTTTCCAAAGCCATCGATGTGGAAAGTACTGCCGTCGTAAATTCCGAAACAAAGACAAGTTCTACACCAAATGTCGTTTCGGCTTTCCACGACCGGTGATTTCTAAAGGAAGAGTAAACAGTTTGATGTCTTCGCTGCGACATAATGTGATGAAGAAATCACCTAAAAACACATACAATTTGAAGAGGAACGAAGAGTCCAAGTACATCAACGACTACAACCCGGTGATTTTGTCCATGTGGAATGCTAACATGGATATACAGTTTGTGGCTGATAACTGTATGGCTGTGGCTCGGTATGTGACGTCTTACATCACCAAAAAAGAGAAGACAGAATTGAAGGATATGTGGGAGGACATTTCCCATGAAAAGAGCCTCAGCAAGAAGTTGTACAGTTTCAGTCTGAAGATGTTGTCGCATCGAGAAATCGGAGCGTACGAATGTTCTGACCGGTTGTCTTCAGCAAGTCTCTATGCCAAGTCCAGGAGTATCGTTTGGGCGAGTCTTGGTCTTGCTGCAACGCGTAATCGAGTTCTCAAACCTGTGCGGGAAATTGAGTATTTGGCGGAAAAGGAGCCAAACAGTACCGACATTTTGAAGACAAACATGTTGGATACATATTATCCAAATCGAAGCAGTCACCTCGAGAATGTTTGTCTGTATGAGGTTCTGCAAAATTACATATTCAAGAGGAACATCAAAGAAGATACTGAGAAAGGAGTGTATGCTGTAATAGGAAGTGAGGGATGTCTGGTCAAGCAAAGAAAATGCCACTTGATAAACCATCGAAAATTGAGTGGCGAATCTCCTGAAAAAAAGGAGTTTTTCTATTTAGCACTTTTGCAACTTTTCAAGCCTTGGCGTGCAGAAGAGGAACTGCTTGGAGATTTCCTCTGTTACGAAGACTCTTTCAATGCCGCCAAGGAGACCATAGAATGTCCTGCTTTTCCCAAATATGTAGAAATGTTGAATGCGGAAATTGAGCAGGAAGCAACAATTGCAGCCGAGATTGCCAGAGACAGTTCTCAGGATAGTCAGAGTTCTGCTTCATTGAGTCAGGATCCACTAGGAGGACCTCTTATCGAAAATGAAGCTGCCACTGCTATGAATGAAGTGGAAAGAGCCATGGCACATGCTCAAGAGGATGCGGTTAACTTAGAAGAGTTGGAAAGGCAACTCAACGTTGAGCAGAGGAAAATATATGACGAAGTTACCATGCAAATTGATCATGGATTAAGTCATGATAAGAAAGAGTGCTCATGTACGTCGTTGAAGCCTGTCCGACTGTACGTGAGTGGAGAAGCGGGAACTGGAAAAAGTTTCCTTATTAAAGCAATTTCATGCTATTTGCAGGAAAAGACAGAGTCATCGCTGTCTTGTGTTGTCACTGCTCCAACTGGACTGGCAGCACATAATATTAAAGGGATTACTTTACATCGTTTACTGATGCTGCCAGTGGAGCATGACAACAAATTAGAATATCACAAGCTATCTGGAGATGCTTGTTTTGAAGTTTCAAGAATCTTGAGGAAAATGAAACTTCTTATCATTGACGAAGTAAGCATGGTTTCCAATGTCATGCTTGCCTTTGTGCATTTGAGGATGCAAGAAGTTCTCAAAACAGAGTATGATGTGTTATTTGGTGGCAAACACATCATTGTTTTCGGAGATCTTTTGCAGCTGACACCAGTGAAAGGGCAACCTGTGTTCAAAATGCTCACGCATGAAGATACCAGGAAGTGCCTAGGCAGCATTGGCAACGTCAATATATGGTTAAACTTCAATTATGCTGAACTGCATGAAAATATGCGTCAGGCGAAGGATGAAGTTTACAAGACTATTCTACAAGATGTTAGAATTGGAAAAGTGACCGAGCATGGGAAAGAAGCTTTACATGCACGATTACTGTCAAATTTATATCCAGAACAAGATGTTGTGCCTGAGAATATTTTTCAGAAAATTACTGAAAAGAAATCTGGAATATGTTTGATGCCAACTCTTGCAGAATGTGCCAAATTTAACAACAAAATGTTGCATTTAGAAAAGCAAGAGATTGTGAAACTGGAAGCTATTGATAGAGTAGAGCATATGGGATCAACAATTATTTTGTCTGAGAATCTGAAAACAAAATTGGATTCATTAGAGAAGAGTATATCTAAAACTGCAGGTTTTGAAAAGACTCTGAATGTGTGCTTGAACTGCCGTATAATTTTAAGAAGGAATTTACATGTTGAAAGAGGTCTGGTAAATGGATCAATGGGTAATGTTGTTGATTTTGTGAAATACAGAAATAGAGATGGAATTGAATTTTTAAAAATTAAATTTGATGGCATTGAGGAAGTACAGCTAATTGCTCGTTGTTCTGCTAGATTTTTGCTTGTAAAAGACTTATATGTTCGCCGTAAGCAGTTTCCTGTTTGCTTGGCATATGCGGTGACAATCCATAAATCGCAAGGTTTAAGTGTAGACAGTGCATTGGTGAATATTGGCAGTTCTGTGTTCAAGGAGGGTATGGCATATGTGGCATTGTCACGAGTTAGAACTTTATCGGGATTGTACTTGATTGAGTGTGATGTCACAAACATTTGTGCAGATCTAGATTGTGTTAAGGAATACAATAGGTTAAGAAGAGAGTATGCGCCACATTTGCCTCAGTTTCCTTTGTTTGAGAAACGTCTGGTAGGCCGGAAACGAAGAAATGAGAACAATACTGGGGAGGTTATAGCAAAAAGACAAAAAGTGAATGAACCTAAAATTACAAGCAGAAACAAAAAGGATTCTGTTGAAGATGTTGTTGGTTTTCAGTTTGAAAACAGTTCTGGTGTCAACTGCTATGCTAATGTAGTAGTTAATGTTTTGTTTTCTCTAAAAAATGTAAAAGAAGAGATTGTGGTCAATTCTGATCAAAGATTTTGCGGTTTGTTAAATTCTGTGTTAGAGAAATGTACCACTGATAGAAGAAACATAGAAAGTGTGTCTGAAATTCGAAATCTGTTAGACAGATGTTCAGGCCAAACACAATTCTCTCAAAATATTCAGCAAGATTGTCAGGAGTTTTTAATGTATATGCTTGATGTATTACATGCTGAAGGTGTAGATGTAGATCAGCTGTTTGGGCTTTCTTATCAATGGCAGCATGACTGCGAGAACTGTATGATATCAAGTACTACTAGTGTAGACTCAGAAAGATTTATATATTTAACTTTGCCAGACAGTAAATCAGTCTCCTTTAATAAGCTAGTAAAAGCTGCTAATCACAACATGGAGTGTAGCCAATGTAAATCTGAAATGATGTCCACATTATTTATACGAACATATGGCCAGTATGTCATTTTAATGTTCCAACGATGTAGGCCTGATGGAACAAAATTGACAACTTTAATAAAAAAATTTGTAGCTTCGCAGTTGTCAATATCAGGAAGGACTTTTGTAACTACAGCAATTATATATCATGACGGCCCTTCAATATCATCAGGACATTACACAGCTTATTTAAAGTCTAGAAATGGCTGGTCATTCTGCAATGATTCTGTTTTAATTTTCAAAAAAAAATTGCCGTATGACCTTAAAAACTCTTACCTGGTGTTTTTAAAACCAAAATTTTAGGGAAATAATCTCGGGATGTGCTCTGTGGAATTTCAAGAAGTTCTAATGGCTCCTACGCAATTTGGCCTTGAGGATAAGTGTAGTTCAGAGACACAACTTCTAATCATAGGACTGGACATCATGGAGATATATGTGCACTTTGAATGAGTTCAGAAAAACTGTTTCTTTTTATAAGCTAATTGAAGCAGCCAATCAAAACATGGAGTAGAGGGAATGTAAGTCTGCAATGCTGTCTACTGTTTTACATTGCTTTGTGATTAAAAGTGATGTAGAGAATTAAATAATTGTTGTAGTCATAGAGGTAGTGTAAGTCTGCTTCATATTAAGCAGTATCAGTGTCATAGGAAATGTAGAACATGACTGAGCAAGAAGGGGAAGATATTACTATTCCAGGATTGTGAAAATGATCTTCAACATTTTAATTCTGAAAGTTGCGGGAATGCCAAATGATGGGATTGGCTAACAAGAAATCCAAGAGTTATACATGGCTCTGACAAGATTTGGCCTTGTGGAATCTTGTGGTAGAGAGCAAGAAGTCATTTATTGTATGTAACATGTTTTTAAAAACGATGGAGATTTTCTTTCAGAAAGTGGCGGGCTGAAAGTAATAACAGCACAAAAGAGTGTAAGCTATTCATAGGACATCCTTGGACGTCATGGAAAGTAAGTTAACTTTAAGGAGTTCTGATTTTTGATTTCTGATGTTGTATGGGTTTTTTAAACACAATCATTTTGATTGTGGTTTTTTTTCCCCGCTGTTACATGATGAATACCTTCAAGTCACTGTTTTTAGTGAATTTTGATACATTCTGAGAACAGCAAAAATAAACCATTTAACATGTATAATTAATTCTGTACTGTTTGCATTTATGATGTATATGTAGAACTGTGTAGGAGGCATGGAGAAGGTGAGGCTTCTGTAAGTGTCAAAGTTGTTGCATGCAGTGCTGCACTTCTGCATATTCTTTCATATGCTAGACTACATCTGCACAATGAGATACCTAAGCAAAGGAAACACAAGTGATGTGATTGTGAAATGAGCAAAATAAATTGCATGTATTTCAATTACATCACCTGTGTTTCCTATCATTACGAATCACATTGTGCAGATCAAGTTTAGGTCTGTCCAGGGAAACATAGGAGGTTTGGACTTTGTTGAAGATTGCAGTGGACATGACTCACTTCATTGGTAGACCTTCACATGTATTATGTCCTCTATTCTCTTCAACAACTCGAAATTTCATCTGCAACCCTGAGTAGGCCTCACCTGAAACAAAACTCTGGATAGTAGACATCTTATTGGCATCCTGAACCAATTATATTAAATTTTAGTGTCTTGCGACACTTTTCTGAGACAACAGCAATGCAAAAGATGCACCATGTTTTAAGATAGGCCTCACTTCATCTGCATCAAGATACTGTTAGTTTAAAATGTATATCTTTAGGACTGTGTAGCTTCTGTAAGTGTCAAAGTTATTGAAAAACTGTTTGTCCTTCAATCTTTGCCCTTGTCTTTTGTAATTTTTTAATACATGTTTTTATATTTTTCAAATGTTTGTTCTCTCTTTCACAGATTGAAAGTATAAAAATAAAAAATGAGGAATTTAATGACAATTATAAGGTAAATATTTTGTACTCTTTTCGTTACATTTCTATCACATTGAACTACTATTAGTTCCACTGCTTCATTTCTTTAATCCTCAGTTTCCTGCCTTTGCTACTTCCCTCATTCCTTTCTCTATTACCTACTTACTCAACTCCTTCCACTCTTTTTCTCAGTCCCTCTCTTCTCATAGTTCCTCACTCTTGTTCACTCACTCTGTCTCTATTACTCTTAGTGTCTTTGACTGATCACTGTATCACTATTTGTTCATAATGCTTTCTCTGTGTAGTTGAAGCACACTAAGGGGCATATTATGAATGCAGCCAATAAAATTATTGCTCTTTTTATTGGCAGAAAACTGGTGCAAAAGCGGCTTTAGCGGCAGTTTTCTGCCGCAAAAGCAGCTTTAGCGACACATTTCTGCCGATAAAAGCTGCAAAACTTTTATTGCCTATGTTGATAATATGCCCCTATGTTATTTACATTAGGGCTATATTGTCCAGTATAACAATCAAAATTGCTCTCCAAAGACACCAGGCAAAGCAGACGCTCCCTCAAACAGATCACCAAGCGCAATTTACCCTACTTACAATCTAGCCTGTTCTCTGTCGAGACTTTAGCAATCTTTAGAGCACAAGATAAGATCTTTTCACATGGAACAGCCAGACGTATTGCAATTCTACTTAAGAAACAAGCATTGGCATAGACAATAGGTCTCGCCTTTGGGACCTTATACGTGTTTAGCCATGCAACAGTTGATGTTGCTGCACCAAGGATATTATGCTGCATAACTAAATACTTAGAAGGTCCCAAAGTCGATACCTATTGGCTATGCCAATGCTTGTTTTTCTTTCACTTCGTTATCTATTTTGTTTTTCACAATTATACCCTCTTCTGTCTGTTCTTTGGTAAATAGATCTATTAAACAGTATCTCTTCTTTACTCCCTATAGCTGTCTTTCTTGAAACATCACTCTCTGTTTACTTTCCTTATACTTACACTTTTTAAAAAAAAAAAAAAAAATTTTGGGTTAGCTCCCGGTCCGCGTACCGGGAAGCTAACCCGGGAGCGAACCAAAAGAAAGAGAGCTTGCCAGAGTGCTAAACATTGTAGCAATTTTTTTGGAAAGGGAAGGTAGTTCTGAAAATAACTTTTTTTTTTATATTTTTGTTGTTTTATATTTTTTTTGTATTTTTTTTGTATTTTTTGTTTTTTTTGTATTTTTTGAACGATTTTATATATTTTTTGGTTTTTTTGGGGGGGGGGAAACAACAAAAAACAGGCGTTGAAAAGGGCTCAACAGGAGCAAAAAAAAATTACTGGGGGCGGTTAGGGCAATCATGGTGTTCATACGCCAGGTTCAGTGCATTGATGCTCATGTTGCCACAAGCTAATAATGCACGACAGCGCATACATAAATGTATCATATTCCCAAAATTTGGTTGGATATTTGGCACAGTTTCCCGTGCCTCCTCTGGTGATAAAGAAACCGATGTTGTTGGTCTCGCCACAGGAGTTGGTCGAGGATTGTCCATCATATCCCTTAATTCCGCCCGGCTGTAATTTAGGGGATGTTTCCTCATCATGTGCCTATGCATGGTATGATTACCATAGCTGTATTTTTTATCCGTCCCTCTGGACAATTGTTCCTTGCATATGAGGCATGTTGCGTACCTGGCATTGACCTTTTTTTGGCCACGAGGGATGGAAAAAAACTGCCAGATGAAACTGGGTTTCTTTCTTGAAACCCGGGGCAACTCTTCCAGGAATTGTGGTTGTTCTCCCTCCTCATCCATCTCTTCATCTTCCTCCTCAGTGTTGGTAACCACCTGGGGAGGTGGTCCTCTCTTCCCATGAGGAGGTGGAGGTGGTGGTGGGGGTGCACCAGCTGAAGCAATCAGTGAAGCCATTTTCATACAATCAAAATAGGTCTTCCAAGAAGCAAAATAGGTCTTCCTCTCACAATAATGAAAGTCAGAGTGAGGAAAGAAGGAGTGGTTTTCATCATTTGGAAAAAACAATACTTCTCAACCAATGAAAAGTGTTATTTTTAGGTCACCTGACCTAGCCTTCCATAATTATGAAACTAAAAGTGAAATGAACCAATGAAAAGCTTTATTAACAAGTCACATGACCTCTAACGCTCATGTTACGCGCTGCGGAACGCTCCCCGGTTAGCTTCCGGTTCGCTGCGCTTCGCGCCTCGGTCCGCGCCCCGGGACACTTCCGGGTGCGCTAACGCGATACGTCACAAGACGCATTTCGCGGCAACGCGATATGTCGCGCTTTCGCGCCGCGGATCGCTTCCGGGGAGTTGCGTTTCGCGCCTCGGTCCGCGCCCCGGGGCACTTCCGGGTGCGCTAACGCAGTACGTCATAAGACGCATTACGCGGCAACGCGATACCGTCACTATGTTGATTTGTTACCGGTTCGCGGACCGGATCGCGGAATCGAATTGAGCTAACGGGAAGCTTCCCGGTTAGCGGACCGGGAGCGAAACAAAAAAAATATTTTAAAAAATTTATTAATAAACATATAAAATATATTTTTGGATTTAAAGAAGAATACATTTTACAGCTGTAGATATTAGCTTTTAAAAAACCAATGAAATTCACTGAAAAAACCATAGGTTATAGACCATATATAGTTAGGAATTAGCATTTACAAAACCTTGAAAATTCACTGAAAAAAACATAGGTTATACACCATATATAGTTAGGAATTAGCATTTAAAAAACCTTATTTTACTCACACAAAACCATTGAAATTCCATATATAGTTAGTTGTACTAACTATATATCGCGCACCCGCAATCCACTGCTGATGATGTCACATATTACATCATTCATGACATGGTCAGTGACATCACTGATGACATCACTGATGACATCTCAAATGACATCACTGATGACATCACTGATGACATCTCAAATGACATCACTGATGACATCACTGATGACATCTCATTTGACATTACTGATGACATCACTGATGACATCATTCATGTGATAATACGATGAAGCTCTTCAGACTCTAATATAACCTTAGATACAGTAAGTGTAAACAGACACTCACAGACTGTCACTCATCCATAGAGTTACACACACACCTAGTCAGTCATGCAAGGAATCAATCACACATCCATTTTCTCAACTATACAGTTATACACACCTTACTTATTCAAACATATACTAACACATATTTACTCTCTTATACAATCCCTGATACAAGTTCACAATGATCCATACAGCCACTCACACATTCACTGGCTCTTATGCACAGTTATTTATATATGTCAACTCTCACATGCACTGTGTTTTACATATGTACTTACTTTTACATGTAGCACTGAGATATCCATTCACTCAGCAATACACTCATGCACACAGTCAACCGCCCATACAGCTGTTTCCACATGCACTTTTGAACCCATACATCTAGTGAATCAACTGCTCACACATCTATGCACAGAGTCATACACCTCCCAGCCACCCATACACACTCTCAGTCTCCCATACAAATACGTAGGCAACCAATCAATAACGCATATAGTTAATCATATAGCTAATGATCAACACATGCAGCAGTTTATAGAACAACAGACATAATGATGCACAAATTGAGACAGTTTAGTCACTAACCCATGCACTCAGTGAGACACATTTAACCACTCACTCATACAGTCAGTCATGCACCTACTAAATCCTTCATCCAGACATTTATACATCCACTCATTCTTAAATATGTAAGACATATTTTAACTTTACAGAATTATACAGTCACTGGATGACGTCATCAGTGATGTCATCAGTGATGTCATTTGAGATGTCATCAGTGATGTCATCAGTGATGTCATTTGAGATGTCATCAGTGATGTCATCAGTGATGTCACTGACCATGTCATGAATGATGTAATATGTGACATCATCAGCAGTGGATTGCGGGTGCGCGATATATAGTTAGTACAACTAACTATATATGGAATTTCAATGGTTTTGTGTGAGTAAAATAAGGTTTTTTAAATGCTAATTCCTAACTATATATGGTGTATAACCTATGGTTTTTTCAGTGAATATATATATATATATATATATATATATATATATATATATATATCGTAAACTTTATGTGTATTGCTGGTGAACAAGCCTGCTTCAGGTGAAGCGCGTCCGGCATTTTGCTGTAACTGACGGACTAAAAACTACATTTTAAGCAAAGACAAGGCACCGGCAAATCTTTAGCAAAGCAGGCTTGTTCACCAGCAATGCACATAAAGTTTACGCCATTTTTAACTGGTTACTCTCATGTCACGTGCAGGGTTCTTTCCACAAACAGTAAAAACAGACTATTATTTTCGCAAATGTTGTAAACATCGATCACACATTTGTATATCTTACACATATGTTATGCGCTGAATTTCTAAAAGGATCAATAAAACCAATTAGAACAAATATATGTATATGTTGTAGAAAAAATATATACCAACAAATTAATTCATCCAAAGACTTAAATACTCATATAATTAATACAAGTTAAAAAATTGCTCGGGACTCAAACCATGGCATACTGCATTTGCTATAGTAAAGAGTCCTAACCCGCTCGGCCACAGATATACATGGCTTTGGGTAGGAAATGTTTTTAAATTTGTAAAGCTACTGTTTCCTATGACTTGCACAAATGTAAGTATTTTCTTAATTTATCACATTTGATCCTCTACATATACAGTGCATGGAAACAGCATTTTTTGATTGGTGGGCGATCTAAATAATTCAACAGTATTGATGATATAGCCATATTGATGTGAATATCATTGCGTCACCTCTTTATTGTTTCTATCACAATTCAAATGATAGTTACCTGAGTTATGCCCAAGTGGGCATGCTTAGGATCGTATGTTGTGGTTTTAAAAAAATTATTAATTTGATCTAGTCTGTTTTAAAGTGCCAGTGCTTGTAAACCCCTAAAAAACATTAAAACAGTTAAAAATAAGGGAGAGAGGGATGAGGCGTCAGTAATTTGATTACACGTGGGTATGGAAATCGTCTTCCACATTGAGACTTGCAGGGATCTTGGTGTTAAGTAAGATTATGTAGTTGGACTCTAATCTTCTCAATTTTCTCATTCTGTTCCCTCCTGCTCGCTTTCTGGGACTGCATCTATCACATAGTACTGCAATCCTTTCTCGTCTTTCCCATTGTGTAGACCGAAGTGTCTGGCTACCGGGTAAGTTTTGTCCCTATTTTTGATTGCCCTCAGATGTTGGAGGATTCGTTTGTGGACAGGCAAGATCGTGCTGCCTACGTACCTCAGGCCACAAGGGCACTGGAGAATATAGACTGCAAACTCCGTTTTGCACAGTTATTGACCCTTGATTTTCTTTTCATGCGGAGCAAATCCTATTGTATAGGAGGTGGTGTTCTCACCATGGGTGCATGCTTTACACTTCGCACACTTAATAAACCCATCTTTCCTTCCTAACCAGGTCTTTTTGTTTTGTTCTGGAGTGCAAAATAAGAATTAATCCCGGTAAAATCAAGTTGCAACAATGGGCAAACACAAAAAGCCGGATGAAAGAAAATAATCAGCAGAATGGAAATAAACCCACTGGAGGATTAATAAAGTTTTCATACAACTATTGCACACAGAAACATCGCAATGAACAAGCCACTGGAGGTGGGGCCAAGGAAAATAATGAATTAAAACTGGCACAATAAAGATACAACGATGGGTACAAAAAAGCAGAAAGGAAGCTAACGATCCACATAATGTTAATATAAGAACTTGTGGGACTAATATATATATAAAAGACATTTAATATTGACACTAACTGATTGTTGAACTATATTTTGAAAAAGCGATATTCTAAATTTAATTTACACATTATTTTTGTTGTTTGTAAAATAATCACGGAGACTTCATGTCCCACAATTCACAGGGTAGAGTGTTTGAGGAACAGGAAAAGATGTAATGAATCTTGAATTACAAAAAAAGCACTACTTTTAAAAGCAAACTAACCGTGATCAAGGTATATGATATACCGAAATGCGTAGGTTGTTCGCCTATGTTCCTATGGATAAATGGATTTAAGAATAAATTACTATTGCTGATAAAATTTACCTGTAAAAGTGCAACCTCGTATGTTCTGCTGGAAGCAAAAAGATTGGAGTGAAAATATAAAACGGCAGCGGTTCTGCCGTGAGATCCCGCACCTAAGCTAGCGCCAAACAATCCACAATTTTGAACCGACACAGGAAGGATATTTATATATATATATATATATATATATATATATATATATATATATATATATATATATATATTACCTACTGGCGGTCGCCAGTAGGTATATATAGTTAGGATTTTTTTTCTCTATGGGATTTTTGAAAATTCTATGTCTAATAACTTTGGCGTTTGTGGACGGAATTGGCTGAAATTTTCAGGAAAATTGAACATTTTGTTTCTGAGCAGCCCCTGAAAATTTGGGGGGGGTTCGTCAAGGGGGGGGCCGAGAAAAAAGGGTGGTCCCAAAACGCGTTTTTCCAATGTTAATTTCCATAGGGCGGTTGGCCTCACTTTTAGCCCGAACGGCTGAATGGATTTCCATGAAACTTGGCAAAATTGTAGGGACTGTTAGCCCGATGTGCCTTTGCTAGGTCTCAATATATGTGCTCCAGTGGATTTTGAGAAATTAACGTTCAAAAAAAGATATATATCTGTGACAGCGTCCCGGGCAGCGATCCGGTTCGCGTACTTTTCGCGTTACGGAGCTTTGCGAAGCGAAGCTGATTGGCTCACCGGTGTCTGTAAACATTCCAAACAGCCCGTAGCGGCCGCCATCTTGTCTCTCGGTAGGATCGAGAGACAAGAGGAGGCCAAAGCGAAGGGGGAAATGACCATAAGGGGGCATAGTAGATCCTCCCTGACCCCCTAGGTTTGATGTGGAGGATTTAAAAGGGCCCCGCGGGGCAAAAAAAACAAAACAACGATTTTTTTAGTGGGGAGCGCCCGGTTCGCGAACCGGGAAGCGGTCAGGGGAGCGTACTACAAGGAAAAAAGAATGTAGACTTTTAACTTATTGTATGTTTATAGACTTTTTTTTTTTTTTTTGCTGAGTGACGTCTCGGCCTATCTCCACGGGATGCAGTCCCTACCATCTCGGCGTTTAAGCCCAGGGGGACCGGTAGTGTGGGAGAGATAACGTCTGTTAACGTTCGATTCGAAGGAAATCAGGAAGTGTTGATAAACATTGTCTGCGCCATCTTGCCTTTTTTCAAATGCCACACTTTTGTCGTGCACGGCAGCCATTTTAGATGCGTTGACCAGATCCACTCTCTGCACGCTGTCGATCCTTAGCATGGCTCCCCACCCTCGCAAGCATCTCCCCCAGGCACTGGTCACCCCCGGTCTCTGTCTTATGCATGGGCAATAAACCTCCCCCCATCTGCGCTGCTCTTCCTTGAGAATCACACCCTGTGCCCGCCCGACACCTCCCTTTCGCCCTATTCACTACCGCACCCTCTGACACTCCTCTTCCTCTGTGTCCGATTGTCCAGGCCGGTCCCAGGCTATCACCTAGCCATGCAGATGTAGTTTATGGCCCCAGCTGTAAAGAATCACCCCTCTTCAAAGGAGTTACAGTAGATCAAGGCCCCCACCCGATGAGATCCGTCACACCACACACGTTCCTACTATCTGAAAACCATCCTGTATTGTGATTGGGGAGGGGACCGAGCCTGAAGCGGAAGATTCCAGGGATGCCTCTTTGTACATCAAAGTTTTTACAATTATGTGTCACATTAAAAATATATAGCACTCCAACAAAGTAGTAGGATTATAAAACTTTAATAACTTATAAATATATACAACGCAACAAAAACAGTAAATACATTTAAACATTGATTAAAAAAAAGAAGCAACAATGGTCAGTAGCTGTGTTTTGTGCGAATAGTCCCAAGGCAGCACAACGTGCTGAGTTCTGGACGGCACCCAGGTGATGTCCAGTAAGGGGCGTCCCGGGGGGTGCGGGGGGAGGCCTCGTCAGTAGCGGTCTGTTGTGTGAATAGTCCCAAGGCAGCAGAACGCGCTGAGATGTGGAGGGCACCCAGGTGATGTCCAGTAAGTTGCAGCAACGGTTTTGGTATCCTACAATGCTGCTCCGAATAACGGCTTGGGGCGCCCCGGGGGGGGGGGGGGTGAGGCGGCGTGAACGGGCCTCCCCAGGTGGAGGCTCGTCTGCTGTAGTGGGGTGCCCCTTTACCGTTTCAGTTGCCATTCCGCCCGCTTTTGGTACACTGTGCCAAAATCCACCATTCAGCTGAGTTGCGCCCAGTCTTGCGGTGCAGCGATAGGCGGCTGCCACAGGACTCTCAAAATGGCGGCAGGCTCTTTCCTTTTTGGGCCTGGTCCACTGAAATGGCCCTGGGACACCTTGGAACTCGGACGCTTGTCTGCTAGGTCTTGGACCCCATTCTCGAAAGCGTCCCCTCAGCCTTGAAGATTCTACAAAAGTCATGGGGGCCACCGACTCCTGCAGGCTTCCGGTGGGGAGCGGCTGCCATGATTGCTCGCGGAATGACCACGACGGAGCCACGAGATGGTGGTGCTTTTATGCTGACGCCAGCTTCAGTCTGAAACATCCAGAAACAAGGTGGGGCTTTCATCGTTTGGGAAAAAAAATGTTTTAAGCCAATGAAAAGTGTTATTTTTAGGTCATATGATCAAGCCTTCCATCATTAGGAAACCAAAAGTAAAATGAACCAATGAAAAGTTTTATAAACAAGTCACATGACCTGTTATGCGGCATAGGGCTATAAAAAGCGTAGAAAATCCGTTGGCACGTGAGGCGGCATCAGTAGCGGACCGATGTGCGAATAGGCCGAAGGCAGCACATCGCGCCAAGATCCAGATGGCACCGAGGTGGTGTCCAGCAAGTTGCCGCACTGGTGTGGCCATCCTACAATGCTGCGCCGAAAGTCGGTGTGGGGCGCCCCGTTGGCCTGTGAGTTCGCGTCAGTCAGTGGGGGCTGTTTGAGGATCTGACTGCATTGGAAAGCAATGTGATGCTGTGCGTCGCCCCCAAGATGAGGCGGCGTCAGTAGCGGACCGATGTGCGAATAGGCCGAAGGCAGCACAACGCGCCAAGATCCGGATGGCACCGAGGTGGTGTCCAGCAAGTTGCCGCACTGGTGTGGCCATCCTACAATGCTGCGCCGAAAGTCGGCGTGGGGTGCCCCGTTGGCCTGTGAGTTCGCGTCAGTCAGTGGAGGCGGTTTGAGGATCTGACTGCATTGGAAAGCAATGTGATGCTGTCCGTCGCCCCCAAGATGAGGCGGCGTCAGTAGCGGACCGATGTGCGAATACACCGAAGGCAGCACAACGCGCCAAGATCCGGATGGCACCGAGGTGGTGTCCAGCAAGTTGCCGCACTGGTGTGGCCATCCTACAATGCTGCGCCGAAAGTCGGCGTGGGGCGCCCCGTTGGCCTGTGAGTTCGCGTCAGTCAGTGAGGGGCTGTTTGAGGATCTGACTGCATTGGAAAGCAATGTGATGCTGTGCGTCGCCACCAAGATGAGGCGGCGTCAGTAGCGGACCGATGTGCGAATAGGCCGAAGGCAGCACAACGCGCCAAGATCCGGATGGCACCGAGGTGGTGTCCAGCAAGTTGCCGCACTGGTGTGGCCATCCTACAATGCTGCGCCGAAAGTCGGCGTGGGGTGCCCCGTTGGCTTGTGAGGTGGCGTCAGTAGCGGACCGATGTGTGAATAGGCCGGAACCAGCACAAGGCGCCAAGATCCGGATGGCACCGAGGTGGTGTCATAGTTGAGAGTTCTGAGAAGCGGGGGGGAGGCGGCGCAAACGAGTCTCTCCCTCCATGTGGAGGCACTTCATCTGCAGTGGGGCGCCGAGATCCGGATGGCACCGAGGTGGTGTCTAGCAAGTTGCCGCACTGGTGTGTGTTGAAAAGATGAAGGGTCCACAGCAAGTCTATGTTATGAACATCATCATAGTCGATGGTTGGTGGAGACATTTTGACTATATCCTGGACCTGCCCGTCCTCGCCCAAAATGGCGCCGGAATAAATGGGACTCGTAACTCCTTGTTGTGTACTGGTTGCACAACCTTGATATCACGAGATACGTATGCAGTTTTGAAGCACATGGCGGGCGGGGACGAGAATTGATTGAATATTTCGACATCCCTATTGATATTAAGTTCTGATGTGTTATTGATTACTGTACTATTGAAAGTTCGAATTAACATCACCCATGGTAGTTGCCCGCAAATGTATATCTAGATAATTTTATTGTAAGTGGCCCTGTCGTATTTTAATTATAAAATGTACGTCCACCGATTCCGCAACTGTTAGACACCTTAGTTCTTGCAACCTAATGGCCCGCCCGTTACGTTCCTCTACAGCAGTGGTTCCCAAACTTTTGACTCCTGAGGACCCCCATTGAGTCACCACTGGAAAACGGGGACCCCCAAGCAATTTGTAGGATTTAAATTTCAAACATTAAAACAGTAATTAAAAAAATAATTAACACGTGTGCACACAAAACAAATATTCAAATTACTAATGATTTTCGGGACATTTTTACAAGCCCCTATCACCACAGGAACATCACTTCTTGTGACGTTCCCCTGGTGATAGGGGTCTCGCCTTATTTACAAGGCAGCGTTAAGCCACTTAACGTGGCTTAACGGTGCCTTGTAAATAAGACCCCGTTTCACCCAATGCTTAGCGTGAAAGGGGTGGGCAGTGGGTGTTGCGGTGGGCTTTTCCCCTGCAATACCCATTGATTTTTGACGCTGCTCCCTATTTACAAGGGCAGCGTAAATGGGAGGTAGCGCCAAAATTAAGACCAGGGAAAATCTGGACTAAACTTGGCGAAACAAGGAGAAATGCTTGATTTCTCCTCATTTTTGCAAAACACCTTGGTTTGTTTATGTTCAGGAAGGTGACCCTTCCTGCACATCAACAATCTTGAAAAAAAATTGACATTTTGTAACTTCCAAGTGTACTGCATTAAACAGCACACATAGAAGTGACAAAACGACATTTCAAGATTCTTTATGTGCAGGAAGGTGGACCTTCCTGTACATAAACAATCTTCCCCTGTTAAGTGTAGCGTCAGCGCAGGGGAAACGCAGGGCTGCACCATATTCTTGTAAATATGGTGCAGCCCTGCGCTTCTGAAGTTGTGGAGTGTGTTGTTAAACCAAGGAGGCTAACGACACTCTCCGCCACTTCTGTTGTATTTTATATTGAAAGAATTTGCAAGAAAACGAAAAAAGTTAATGGGAAGGTTGGTGCTGCATCTCCGTGACTAACTTTTCAATGGTTGGTTTTATTTCGCAGTACAAGGCTCCTGCTCCTGACAGGGCCAGACTGGAAACCCAAAGCAGCCCTGGCAAATGATTTCAGACCAGTCCCCATATGGTGCACACCAAGTGCAAGGAGTGAGCCTGGCCACTACAAAGGAGGCTTTGGGAGGCTCTCCCCTCAAAAAATTTAGGAAAGAATGGTGCAGTCTACAACACATTTATCATTATATTTTGAATTGTATTAGCTTTTTAAAGAATAGTAAACAAAGACATGACTATGCACCAGAATACGACAATCTTTCTGGGGGTTCTTCAATGATTCCCTCGCTATCACCCTCCAACAGTGCCTCTCATCTCTCCATAGCCCCTCTAAAACATGTATTTCATTTGTCTTATAGCATCTCTCATACCATTGTAGGCTGTCAGAGCACTTTACATCACACACATATAGAGACAGTGAATCATATGAGTAAATCAGTGTATAGAAAATGTTACATTAGGCAAAGGGACTACAAGGTGTAGAGTTCACAAGCCATCCATACTGGTAGGCATTTTTAAAGAGTGCTTGGTCTGAAGAAGCACAAGCTCGTGATTCAGAACATAACACAGTGGTTACCATTGACTTTAACAATAAATATGTATTTCCACCCAAATAAATCTTTTTAGCAGCATCAGGATAATGAAAGACTGTGAAAAATCATGTCACTAACTTGTACCTTGCAGTTTGCAAGCAGCTGTTTGGTGACAGTTTAAAAGTCACTGTGCTAGATAACGATTGTCACTAATGAACGGCACAGTAACAAAAGAATCTCTCTGACAAAAGTAATAACCCACTGACCTATACATATAAAATATTGTTTTTTAAAATGCATGTTACACGTTCTTTGCAGTAGGCTATGGCCATTCCTAGGTGTTTTGCCGCCCTAGGCAAGAATTGAAAAATGCCACCCCCTCCCGTGTCCAGGTTTTTTTGCTTTTAACGTTATAGCAAAAGCACAGAACAGTATTGCGACAAGTCTGGGAAAAGTCACAGGATTTGCCTCTCTGGGCACATTCTATTCTTGCGCTCTGCTGGGGTCAGGGATTTGTGAACAAAACAGCTGCAATTTGAACCCAAGACACGTGTTCACCAAGTGGGCCCCAGGGCTAAGAAACACTACGTTGCTTGGAGAGTGCAGTGAGAGGAGGGGGTGAAGTTGACTTAAATCTGTACAAAATGCTCAGAAACACTTGTTAAACACAAATGAAGGACCATCAAATATAAACTTTATGTAACTGACATTAACTCCAAATTGTTTCATCCAGAAGTCCTAGGTGGGGAGCGCCATCAGATTAGGCCTGTCTGGTTCCTCGGGATCTGGCAGGTGCATTTTGTAGATCTGTCCACTTCAGCTGGCCCCCACTCCAAAATAGCACCTGTGAGGATTACAGCTTTGAGCTGACTGTGCCAGGGTGGGAGTGAGCCCTACTGTAATTTTCTGAGCACCTTCGGAGTCACGTGGAAGGGCCTAAAGCTAGGCCAGATTTGTACCAAATGCACGTTTACTTTTTGCAGTTTTTTAAAGGCAACCTTGACCCAAAGGTATCGGAGCGCTTTACATGAGCGCCACTTATGTTACACAATGGCACAATTATTTTTGGTAGGCACTGGGAGGGGATTTGCCCAGAATCACAGGATTTTCAGCTGACGCGGAGGCTCAAACCTTTTCCCCAGCTCCTATGTTGGCATATCTGGCCCTTACCCCACATCCTCTCCCCTTGGCACCAGGAGCAGGGCTAAAAAGGGGGAGACGTTGATCCAAAAAAAAACTACTGATCAGAAGCAAATTTTCAAGGCAACACCATTAAAAATAACATTTCTGGTTGAAATAACCTTCATATTGTTTACCACAGAAGCCCTAGGCGGCGCTAAAAAATAAAACCTTCCTCTAGTGCTTTCTCAGTACCAGGCACATCCGTCTTCTGCAGAGTTGCATGTGCTACATTAGATAAGTCAAAGCTGCCACTGGACAAAACTCTTATCTCTCTCCAGCAGGGACATTAATCACTGAGGTCATCTTCTTGACACTTTTATTGTTCTTTGAAAATTGCTAATTAAACAAGATACTTTGCAGTGCTTTTAAAACTGCTGCCTGCGGACCCCCTGGGAATGTGTCAGGGACCCCTGGGGGTCCGCGGACCACAGTTTGGGAAACACTGCTCTACAGTGTAAATGTCTCCTCATCATATACGATTACAGTTTGCTCCATGGCCGGCCCACGTGGTTATAGGCCCGTATTTGTATACTGACATTTTCAAAATAAAGGTTTTTAAAAGAAAACATGGTAGTAGTATTTACATTGGTAAAGTTTTTAATAATAGTCACTGTTTTCGAATCAGTAAAAGGCAAGTGAAATAAAGCAGTCCAATTACATGAAGGGTAAAAGGTATAATACGCAGGAACGCAGTAAAGATAAATGGTCAAGGGCTGTTGTGTTTTCTACTCCTGCAACATAAAGTGATCGATAAGAATCTGATATTCAGGCGTATCGGCGACTAAGACAGCAGGCCGAGCCTCTTTTGCTCAACGGCTCCGTCATGGGACGAAGAAACGCCCTTTTTCACGAAAAAGGAATATATTTTACTTGCAGGACAGTTGTAAATTTTCCGGGAAAGTACATTAGCCTGGAACATTATAACATATATGTTTAAGAAAAAAATAATGTTCGAAAGTAATAAAAAGTGTAATTTTTAGGTCATATGACCAAGCCTTTCATCATTAGAATAAGAAAAGTAAAATGAACCAATGAAAAGTTTTATTAACAAGTCACATGACCTGTTATGCTTACGTTACGCGCTGCGCGCCGCGCCCCGGATCGCTTCCGGGAAGCTGCGCTTCGCGCACCGGAGCACTTCCGGATGCGCTAACGCGGCGCGTCATATGACGCATTACGCGACAACGCAGGTCCAGAATATAGTCAAAATGTCTCCACCAACCAGCGGTCGGAACACAACCCCTTTCAGCAGGCTAAATAGTTCTGTTAAATGACAACAGAAGGGACAGGCAACAAGAACCATCAGTCAAAGAGGGGAGGGCAAGTTCTTCTCTACCGGGTCACGTTGGGGCGCTACCGGAACTGATCGAATTGGTAGTCTACAGTGTTTCTGGATGTTTCAGACTGAAGCTGGCGTCAGCATGAGAGCACCACCATCTCGTAGCTCCGTCGTGGCCATTCCACGAGCAATCATGGCAGCCGCTCCCCACCAGAAGCCCCTTCCGAGTCCGCGCCATCACACCGTCCCTCGGGGGCCAACGTCAAGCGGTTCAGGGAGGCACCGCATCACATTGTTTTCAAATGCAGTCACGTCCTCAAACAGCCCCCACTTACATTGAGAATAGTGAAGCTGTAGCAGGTGCAAATAAGCTTCAGACAGTCTAACAAGCACTCCTCAAAACTTTGAACTATCAGAGTGCATGAGTTTCATGCTCGATCGATTGAGCTAGCCAGATCGGGCAACAAAAAGTATAAAATAGTTATGTAAATAGTTATTTAATAAAATGTTTTATCCTGTTACTTTGCTGGTGTGTTGTATATATTTGTAATATTTGCATAGAGTTTATCGTTATTTTGGGCGGGGTGGGTGGCGGAGCCGAGCTGTCTTGCAGCCATCATGGTGTGGAGTTCAGTTCATCTCACTAGTTTCGTATTTCTCATGAGGGGTTGTTCCTAATGTTTCTATTTTAGCGAGGTCAAAAAGAGATCCCATTAGTGGCCTACTGATTTTGCTCGATCCCTTTTGTTTTTTTTACACGATTTTTCACTATCTGCAAAGACTAAACAGAGTATTGCGACTCTGTGCTTGTTTGTAAATAGAGAATGAACCAAAGAGAACCAATTCTAAAACAGTAAATGCTTGGATAACAATCAATCAAATGGAGAGGGAAGCAGGCACGACGGATTACAACGGGGGCAAAGGCCTGCGTTAACTACCCTTCACTATCTGCAAAGAGAGAGTACTCGTAATAGAAATGAGGGGGGGCAGCATTCAAAGCAGATCAGTGTGCATAAACACGAAAATGTTTTTACTTACCACGTACTTGACATTCGACAGCTTATGATATTTGCTATTAAAAAACCATTGAAATTCACTGAAAAAACCATAGGTTAGAGACCATATATAGTTAGTAATTAGCATTTACAAAACCTTGAAAATTCACTGAAAAAACCATGGGTTATAGACCATATATAGTTAGGAATTAGCATTTAAAAAACCTTATTTTACTCACACAAAACCATTGAAATTCCATATATAGTTAGTTGCACTAACTATATATCGCGCACCCGCAATCCACTGCTGATGATGTCACATATTACATCATTCATGACATGGTCAGTGACATCACTGATGACATCACTGATGACATCTCAAATGACATCACTGATGACATCACTGATGACAACATCCAGTGACTGTGTGTTTCTGTAAAGTTTAAATATGTTTGATATATTGAAGAATGAGTGGATGTATAAGTGTCTGGATGAAGGATTTAGTAGGTGCGTGACTGACTGTATGAGTGAGTGAATAAATGTGTCGTACTAAATTATAACTTTGATGTCGTTTGACGAATCTTCACAAAGTGTTCAAAAAAAAAGTGACCGCCTGATTCTAGTTCTGCATGGACAGTTTCAGTGTGATACGTCCAGTGGGGCTGATAAATAGGGGGACTAAAAAAGGGTGCTTCTCATGTTAATTAATTAAAACTCATTAAATGTATTTATCTTCATACACTTTACCCCTATAATCCCCACAACCCACAGCTAAAATTAAACTTTTCCTAAATTAAGTTCACAATTAAAACCTATTTTTAATTTAAAAACTAATAATATTTAACAACTAATTATAAAGTAATCAAAATTAATTTACTCCCCACACTGTACCCATATAACAATTAAAACCCACACAGGAAAATAATTAACAAATACCCTAATTGAATCTTAATTAATTAATATTAATGATCAACTAATTTTTAATTAATTAAACATAAATTACTTCCCACCCATTACCACTATAAACCCCATAACCCACACCTAAAAGTAATTACACAAATTCTCTATTTAGTTTTCAATTAATTAATATTAATTAACAACTAATTATTAATCGATCAAAAATAAATTACTTCCCACCCTTTACCCCATAAACCCCACATACCACACCTAAAACAAATCACAGAATTACCATAATTAATTAACAATTGATTAGTTAATATAACTTAACAACTAATTATAAATAAATTAAACATAAATTACTTCCCACCCCTTACCACTATAAACCTCACAACCCGCACCTAATGAAAAATTACACAATTACCATAATTAATTATCAATTAATTAGTTAATATTAGTTAACAACCAATTAAGAATTAATTACAAATAAATTACATCCCATTATTAACATTATAAAATGTAAATTAAATAAACAAACAATAATCATTAATTTATTGTAATTAAATTACTTCCCACCCTATTTCCCTATAAACACAGAACCCGATACGGAAGAAACAAATACCAAATAAAATAAAAATAAAATTCATAACTAATGAAAATTTGACACATATATTAAAAAACATAAACAATACTTATACAAAAAACATACATTCAAAATATAAACTAAAATACACTAATTAACAAAACGATCTTTTAACCAACTAGAATTTTGCAAACAATATTAATGACTTCTATATTTTGGAAACCGATATTTCTTACCTTAACCCCTTGAGTGGTCATGACGGCTCCATGCCGTCATGAGCCACGGGCAGCATGTGCTCATGACGGTGTGGAGCCGTATGCCGCTGCCGCTCTGCCCACGCGGCATTAATTCCTCGCCTGTGCGGGCGAATAATGATCCGGCGTGGTCATGATGGAACCACGCCATCATGAGCACACGCTGCCAGTGACTCATGACAGAGTGGAGCCGTCATGTGCACCGAAGCACCGCGCTTACCCCCTAGCCCCTATCTGCGGCGGAATTCGCGGTGCAGGGAAGGGGTTAAATTCGATATTCTTGACAACAATATTCATTCTGTCTGTATTTCTGAATCACAATATTTCCGCTCGATATCTGTGTAAATGGACATTTCCAACTCGATATTCTGTCTCAACACCCTATCCCTATCACTATACCCAGCATAGCACAACACCAAAAAAATACAGAAACACTTGCATACACACAAAGAACATATTTACAATTAACACATATGTATACAGCGATCAAGTGACACAGTCACATAGCCCTAAGCCCCCCAATGTTCCTAGATCCTCCCATTCCCTTAAACCCTCCCCTGTTTCTACCTCATCCCATTCGTCTAAACACTCCCCAGTTCCTACCTCCACCCATTCTCCAAATCCTTCCCTGGTCCTACCTCATCTCATTCCTCTAAACCCTCCCTTGCTCCAACCTCATCCTATACTCCTAAACCCTCCCTTGCACCTATGTCATCTCATACCCCTAAACCTGCCCATCTAAGCACATACATCCAAAGTATCACAATCACAAACCCACACATACACCACAATAAGCCCATCTACACTGACATTGAAAGGCACACATTCACAAACATCCACATATACTCCCAAAATAACATATACACACACAGCCACGCATACACACAAAGACTCACACCCACACAAATACACAAGCAAACATTCACCAACAAACATCCACACATACACCCAAACACTAACATTCAACACAATCCACTCATGCACAAAAATCTTTCTTGATCTCTGTACCCACACATACCAGTGAACCTCTCCTTTCCACAAACCGCACCATTCTCTTCCGGCTCCCTCCCTGGAACCAATGCCATCCACCCATTAAAAATGTTTAAAAATTCAAAGAATCATCACAGTACCTAATGATTAGGTGCCCGAATAACATCTGCTCCATGGGAGCATAATAGAAGACTGGAATAGGAGGCAAGACCTATGGCTTAAGCCAGAAAGCCTATACATTTTTGACCTGTTTGTTTATCCAAACCCAGGATAAATATTTGTGTTGACTTTTTACAAATAGTCAAAGAATGGCCATTTTTGTATCCCCTTTTTAATAAATTCAATGTATGCTGTTTGAAAACAAAATGTAGTTATTTGTAGTTTAATAATAATATTTAAGTAAACCTGTATTACAAATATTAAATATGGACTAACAATCATCCTTCATAAGATAGTAAGGCTACATGTTTATGCATGTTTATATTTATAAAACAAAAATATCTAATTATGTGTTATATGTGCCCATTATCGACCAGACTAAACTGTGTAGCATCCATACCAAAATATGCAATCTTAAATCCGAGGAAAAGCATTGACACAAATAGAAATTATGAGGCCCATTAGGATGGCGGGAGGATTTACGTCCAGCCGCCACCCTAGCGGTGCTGGGAGCAGCTGCCAGTGGTGCGGCGGTACCGCACCGGCGATTAAGATGCCACAGCCGCTGTGGTGGTGGCATCCTCCATTCCCAGCATTGTGGTGGGCGGTGCTCACAGCACTGCCCGCCACAATGCTGGGAATGCACTGTGTGCATTGTCATGCACAGGGTGACAGGCACCGCGAGGTGCCTGCCACCATGTCCATGACAATGCAGGGAGGTACCATAGGTACCCCCATGTGCACTCCCCACCCCCCACCCCAATACCCTGGGGGCACACAACGAGCCCCTGTAAGCAAAATCTGCATGGTTGCCGCCATGTATAGCCCCGTTTCCGCAAGGTCGACTGGTCGACCGGCGGAAAACCAGCTGACAGTCTTTCCGTCCACCTGGGTCCCCCCGCCTTACTAACATGGTAGGGGGAAATGGGTGGCGGGCGGTGTAGGTTGTAGGGTGGATCGCCACCACCTGCATGGCGGTGGCGATCCGCCCTACATCCTAATGGACCCCTATGTGTTTGTGTTTGTTCCAAGATAACAAGACGGTCCTAACACTATGGATAACAGCAATCAGCCCTAAGGGAGTTACAATAAATAACTGGCTATTGGACAGGTAGTATTTGCAGTTCTCAAGAAGATTATTCAAGGTGCTACGTTTTTTTATTTAAAACTTAGCTCTACTTCACCAGCCCCTATTTTCTTCAAAGGTACCAAGTTCCAATCTCTTAGACCATATGGTGTTCAGAGTGTAGGAGTATGCTGTGTCTAAGCCTTTCTTTCTCTCTCCCCTAAACATTTTCCCCTTGTATTAGTTTCCGACTGTGCATTCAATTCTGGGTTCTCTTCAGTGATAGAGGGGGTGTGAGAGGTTCATCTTTAAATCTAGCTCCTTAATAAACAGATGTCCCCAACCTGGACAAAGGGCAGAGGGGAGTATTCTGTCTCCACTTTACCCAATACACCCCTTTGAAGGTAGAGAGTGGGTAGAGAAAGGTATTAAGGAGAGGAGAGAAACCGTATATAGCTGCTCTGACTATGTGTTTGGAAACTCCTCCATCTTCTCACTCAAGAACACAGGAGTGCTGAGCCCTGTTAGTGTAGATTGTAGGTGAAGAGTTGAGGTGGCAGAATTAGAATGAGGTATCCACCTCTCTAAACATTTCGGCTCATAAACTGAGCTCCGAAAAGAAGGCATAAGAATCAAAACAGATCTTTCAATAGAAAAGGAAGGACCAGCTCTGCTTTTGAGCACTGAAAGATTGACTATTGAATGTGTCTATTCATAGCTTGCATCTTTGAATTTAACTGTACGCTCCAGAATTGATGGCACCAATCCTTTGATTTCTCATGTAGAAATGTACTGCTGCAGTGCCTCGAGGTAGCCCTGCTGGATTGACATCTGGATGAGTGGTACTATGGAAACCTGCAACTGAGCACCTGGTTACATGGAAGAGTATTTAGGCCTGGGTGGCTGTAAGTCCTAGCACTGAGTGGCCTGCCATTGAGGATCTGTTGGTGCTGCTTTGGAGTCTACATCGCCACAGGGTAGGAGGCCGCCAAGTGGTTGTGCAGGAGTATTGGTCCAGACGTCTGTAGTATCACCTGCTCTGGAGAATGTGATGCCAGACTGTTTCTCTGCAGAGAAGAGCCCTTCTTGAAAAAGGATACTCCAGCCCAGCTGCTAAGTGTCTTAAACACTGCTTGGGAACTATGTGAGGTCGCCATGATCTCAGAAGAAAGTGTTGCCCGTAGGATATATCGAACTGAAAGCACAAGGTACATGGTGTGAGGTCCAAGAGCCGGATCATCACTTGCCAGCTGCTGTGGTTGCATGTTTTTGTCCGAGACTCAGTATGCACTTAGTTGTCTCTTACCAACGGGCTGTTGTGCAGAACTGAACACCACAAATCACACTGAAATCTATGCAGCAGTTGTGGAGTTATTTCCTTGGAAAGTCCCTGCTCATGTGAGGCAGTGCTTCCTTGGCTGTATCCTCTGCACAATGCAACTAGGGAAAAAGGTGAGCATGATCTTCAGATTCTCATAATAACACCTTGTTTCCCTGGCCCTTCAAATTCTCAACCACAATCGACGGTTCTAGAGATATTCCACATCAAAAGTGTTTTGTGTAGTTGACTTTCCCTACCCAGGGCCCATGGATCCAAGTGTGCAAGTAATGGGAGCAACACTATTTGGCAAATGGACTCCTGTGATTGAATGTTCTTCCCCAGACATGTGGTGAGTCTCATTTATCTCATCCGGTGCATGCACGAGCCATGCAGTATCTTTACCTATGAGGTGCGATACATTGTACCTTTAGACTAACAAATTCGGAATCAGGGCTGTAGTATGAATAGGGAGTGGTTTTAAATTGTTTTAAATGTGGTCACCCTGTTTGACTCTGGTCCAGCGCAACAGGAAGGGGTGAATCTTTGTGTTATATTAGGTACGCCTATCTAAGCCCCATGGGAAGAGATTTTATATTGTGTTGGGTCATGTAAGCGAATTCCATAAGAAGGGGCTTTTTCTTTACGTAAACCCTGTGACAATTCAAGTGGGAGAGTTTTACATTGTGTATATAATTTTTGAGACTGAGAATTATTTGTTTGCTGAAACCTACTGACACAGCCTGTAGGCAGAGTTCTTGTATTGTTTAAGTTCCTAATTCTACCCGATCGCAGATTTAGGGAGGGCTCATGGGATTTAAGTATTATTCCATTGCACGTGTATTTATTTAAAATAACTGAGCAGTTTTTAAATTAAAATATGTTTCCTGTAAGATCACTGGGTGGACTTTCACTTATTTAGTGGTATTAGTGTGTCTGCTGGGTTCTGACTGTCCAGCCCAAATCATCTCCCAGAGTGAACCTTCAACTTCTCTGCCTTTCAGTCCAGTGCTAAAGGGGTGTGTTTGGTCTTCAGTTGCCTCAAATTGCCCTTACATCACCCACACAAGTTCTCACAAGTACCAGAAACCAATCAACAAAATACAATTTGGTAAACCGCTAAGGCTTGACATGGGACAATTTAAGAACTCTGCCTATATTAACGATAAACAATGCTGGTAATATGCACGATACGCCTAACCAAGCTTCACTTACCGAATAGCATTGTAAATTTATAATAAGAAACAAACGTTCTCCACTAATACATGTTATTCATTTATTTTGGATTTTATGAGCCTTGCAAGTTCCTGGGAATCAGAGCACATTACAGTGACAGTGACAATAAGTATTATATGAGCGGCACAACTAGCACAGCAATATTGGTTTCACTGGGATTTATAGAGTTGGGTCAGTACAACCATCGAGTATGTACAACATGCCTATATACTGTGAACATTGTTTTATCTTTATGCTTCTAAACTGCTTGCTATCAAACTTGCCCAAATCCAGATGTAGTGTCATCCGTTTTGAAGTAATGCTGCCCCACACCACGTGATCATTGTTGTTATTATTTCTCGGTTCTAAACAAAGATTTGCAATCTTACCTGTCAAAGACAGTGAGCGTTCTCAAGAGATTCTCCTCGGGCTGTACCAAACCAAGGACATCCCAGCTGCTCCAGACTATAGTTCATACAATATGTTGGCTATAGTGCTTGAATAAACTGTGGGAGAGACTGTACTCAATGTAATAGTATTGTGAGAGAATCCTAAAATGTATTCTGTGGTCAAATGTTTTTTTCTTGCTTGTCTCTCCTTGGTGCATATCCTGAGAACCGTGGACAGGCTTAGTAATGTATGAAATCCTTTGTCTAAAGCCCTATACAAAGACGTACTTTTCCTCTGCATCTATGCACCCCGTCCGACCCATTCCCCACTTTGTGTAAGGTGAATCAATGCTGGAGTTTGCTTTGAATTTTAAAGGGTTCTCTGTACTTACGGTCTGTACTCTTCAAATGCTAACCATGCTTTGCGAACCTTCATGTATTGGGCTTAACAATACTTAATCTAAAGGTCCTTAAAATCTCGACCTGTGTCTGCCATCCTTACTGAGATGCTGCAGTTGTAACGCTTGAATATAGATGGATTTAGTGTGGGGGGGGGAGGGGGGCAAAGAATGTATAGGGACTATACCGCTCCCAGTCCAAGCCCTTGGTGCACATTTGGTAAGGTTATAAATAGACTGGTATGCGCGTTGACAACATTATATATTAAACATCAAAAGGGCTGATCCCGAACTAACAAACATATATAAAAAAGCTATACACCACAGTCCTTTATTCAGTGACTGTGATTGCAGAGACATGCTTCCTTCTTTCAGTTTGTTATGTGTGTGTGTGGGCGTAAAAAACGTGCTTCTCAGATGCACTAAGTTATTTGTAATTGTTTTTTTGCACCGCAGACCTTCTGAAGGGAGCTCCAGCAGTTTGCCACCCCGGACGCTTAATCCAACCGGATGGCATGGGCTTTGAAATAAACGAGGCTCGGCTGATTTCAGATCAATGCTTCACTTCCATTGCTCTATCGCATGTCGGCCTGTTCCCGTGCTGACATCGAAGCAGAAGGTTTGGCGTCTTGGAACGTGAGGCGCATAGAGGGGTCTGATCTCAGATCAGAGCTCCACAGTGCGCCAGTAACTGCAAGATACGCTTCTTAAGATGGCCTCTCTGTACTGTGCCTGTTTCTCGGTCCTTCTCTGTCAGCAGAAACGCCTATTCTGAATTTCAATTATATGTGTTTTCCAGCAGGTGTGCTCCAGTGCGCTTCTCAAGTTGCACTGATAACAAAGTAGCCTGTGATCGAGTTATGATGCCAGGCACTCTGGAATGCGCAATTTATCATCAAAATTGCAGCAGTTTTACCCTGCGACAGTTCGCAGCCATTAGCATAAGTACGGTATTTAATAAGCGTTTGTTAATCGCAGTGGTGCTGATGCATTCATGCGATTGAACAGCAAGAGCATCCGTAGACATTCTCGCCGGCTCCCCGATGACAGTAAATGTAATGATTCATGAAGTTTTCGGTAGCACCTTCATGTATATCACACTGCAAATTAGCCAGCAAGGCCTCACGCTCTATGTTACTGTTACAAGAGTTGACGCGTTCGTTGGAAATATGATTTCAATGTCTGCGCGCTACTTCCTACTCTAAGCAGAAACCACGTTAATTATCAGTTACGTCTATTCATGTTAAAAAAGTAATTAATCCTGATTTTATGTTTTTTATGGCAGTTTCTGAGCCCCACAACAGTTCATTACGCAGATTTGTTGCCCATCTGAAGCAGAAACAAACCTCGTCTGTAGTAGAGTTTACTGGAAGGTTCTATTTTACTCTTAGCTGCAGACGGGCAAAGTTATAAGGTGGCTCGACGTTTTTAGAGTATTTTAATGCGGGCATTTAGGTCTCCATTACGAGTTGGGAGTGCGGTATCCCCTAGTGGTATTTGCGCTCCATCTGATTACAAGTGACGAAGATTTCCCAGGTGCCTTGTGTGTGGGGCATAGCATTGGCAGGGTGTGGCGTGGCGCACATACAAAATAAACCCACACGTGTGTTGTAATGCACCAGAGAGCAAGAGACCTTATTTATCCTTTCACACACCACAGGACGAAACCATGACATCATCATTTTGAGGTGGAAACTTCATTCCTCCCACAATTTTGACAAACAAAAATAAAGACATAAAAAGCGGAACTACTAGCCAAGTTTCGTACTGCTTAGAAGGTTGTGGATCATCTAGCACATGGGTACTCACAAACTTTCTGTCGGGGGCCAAATTTACAGTGTGGTTTGTTTCCGCGGGCCGCACCGGTGGGGGTGGGGTCAGTGGGGGAGGGGGCGGGGCTAGATCAACAAAAAAACCTATGACCATGAGGTTGATCACAGGTCCCTGCAGCGGATGCCTTCTTCGACTGCGCCACCACACCCGGAATACACACATCTATCTCCCTCCCTCGCTCCCTCTCTCGCTCTCTCGCTCTGTCTCCCTCCATCCCTCTCTCGCCCCTCTCTCTCCCTCCCTCGCTCTCCCTCCCTCGTTCCCTCTTTCTCTCCATCCATTGCTCCCTCCCTCTCTCCCTCCCTCCCTCCCTCCCTCTCTCGCTCTCCCTCTCTCGCTCTCTCTCCCTCCCTCCCTCTCTCGTGCCTCTCCCTCCATCCCTTTCTCCCTCCCTCTCTCGCTCCCTCTCTCGCTGCCTCTCTCCCTCCCTTGATCCCTCTCTCTCTCCCTTCCTCGCTCCCTCCCTCCCTGTCTGTCTATCTATCTCTCTCACTCCCTCTCTCTCACTCCCTCTCTCTCTCACTCCCTCTCTCTCACTCCCTCTCTCTCCCTCCCTCTCTCCCTCCCTCCCTCCTTCTCTCCCTCCCTCTGCCTCTCTCTCTCTCTCACTCCCTCTCCCTCTCACTCCTGCCCTCACTCCCGCCCTCACTCCCCGCCCTCACTCCCCCGCCCTCACTCCCTCGCCCACATTCCCTCACCCACACTCCCTCGCCCACACTCCCTCCGTCGCCCTTACTACCTCCTTTGCCCTCACTCCCTCCGTCACCCTCACTCCCTCCGTCACCCTCACTCCCTCTGTTACCCTCACTCCTCCGTCACTCTTACTCCCTCCGTCACCCTAACTCCCTCCGTCACCCTCACTCCCTCCGTCACCCTCACTCCCTCCATCGTCTTCCTCTGTCGCCGCCCTCCCTCTGTCTCCCTTTCTCTGTCTCCCTTTCCCTGTCTCCCTTTCTCTGAGTCCCTCTCCCTCCCTTTCCCTCCCCCCTCTCTTTCTCTCTCTCCCTCCCTTTCCCTCTCTCCCTCTGTCTCACTCTCTTTCCATCCCTCTCTCTGTCTCTGTCCCTCGACCTCCCTCTGTCCCCCTCTTCATCTCACCCTGCCTTTGTGTCAGCCCTGGGTAAGACAGCTTCCTGACACACACAGCCGCACCCAAGCACTTCACAGGTCGTTAAAGGCTATTTGCATGCTAATGAGGCTTTGTTGTATTCCACCTCTTCTTAGGCCCCTGCAGCTCCACTCTGGCTAAGTGAGAATCGCCTGACCCTGGCCCCCACAGAGCAGCAGAGACTCTCAGAGTCGCGCTGCAGCAGACAATCTTTAAAAGAAAAAAAAATACATTGGTAGGATGTCTGCAAGGTCCGCGGGCCGCCAGGGAAGGCTTGCCGCGCCGCCCCTGGCCCGCGGGCCGTACTATGAGTACCCATGATCTAGCAGGTGGTAGCGTGGATACAGCTGCGGTCTATGCAGGTGACAGCGGTGAGGCCAGGTAAAGAAGGGGGAATATCGAGGGATGTTGCGGGGGGGAGGGGGGATAATTATTTATTTAATTTTCTCTTGGCATCATCCCTCGAAATCCCCCATTTCGCCCTCCCCCACCCCACCCCACCCCACCACTGCCCCCACCGCCCCAACGCTGTTGCCTGCAGGACCGTGGCTGCGTGGCTGGCTTTATCTTCTAGTTGTCATTGGTAGCAGTAGCCAGCCTGGGGATTGGATTGACAGCCCGCTTCATGCTGCAGTCTAGGTTGAATGACTCAGGGATGGATTCAAATAGTCACCAGTCTCTCTCTGTGCCAGTAGGGCTTCCAACAGTAATCAAAAAGTAATAATTATTCACTCCGAACGGATCCATCATTTCCTTCCGAAGCTTAAGTTTCTTTGACTTTTCTATAAAGTGACACATTACATGTCACAGTACCATTGCCATTTTTTGCAATCACTACAGTTCCTTTCACTCTCACTACCATCCACAGAGAAGTCTCAATGGCAGTCGAAAATGGCTACTTAGATGTCTGTCTTTGAGCAGCAGCACATCAGCAGGCAAAATATCCAAAATGATGGTGTCTGTTTGTGCACCTTCATTGGGGTTTACAGTTCCTGAGATTACTGGAGGTGAGTAGAATGAGGTATGCATTCTTAGGGTGGAAGCAGGACACTCGTGGCTAAGGGGCGAGGTGGCAAGTAACCAGACCCAAATTAGAGCAAAAGTCCGCTTTATTGGACAGATATGCAAATCAAAAATTTACAATAATATAGTTCATTGCCTCACTAACACAATAACATATCCTAAGCCATCTCATCAATAAAAACTACAAACCATACTTAAAAAATGCATTCCACACCATACCCTTTCTTTCATCTACTGACCTTCACACATGCCTCAGCCATCGTTCCCCTGTGTTCCCTCTGCCCGCACCTACATTGCTATCCCCTCATCCCTTCCAATCTATCTCCAGCTCCTCAATTTCTGCCACCTGTCTAAGCGACTTCTAAAATCATCCTAAAATACTGATTCTCTTCAAAATTAAATAAATAAATAAATGCTTAATTAATCTATAGGGTGGGAGAGAGGGCAAGCTCAATATAACTGACCCTGCCTCCAGACCACAGCATTGAATGACACACCTACCTCAACCTGACTACACTCAGTTGCACCCACCTAGGTCCGGACCTCACCAGTGGCCCGAAGCCGTCCAGGGGTGAACGCCACCCCGAGAGCCCCCATTGTCCTTTCATGCTTCCTTCACCAATATCTGGGTGAGTGCTTGTGTTGGGGAATGCAGCCTGGATGTGGAGCAGCAGTGACAGGTGATGCTAGAGCAGAGCTTGGCCAGAGAAGTTTGAGTGCATAGCTCCCACAAACAGCCCAACAGCACCAGAAGAAATCGTGAGAACCTACTGCACTCATTACCAATTTCTGTGTCGGGCCTAACAGTGGCATCAAATGGCACAGCTCGCATACAAATTCAGCCCATGTGTGTTGAAGTGCATGGTACTACAGAACTACCAGCAGAGAGCCCGAGCGCCAGGGCCGGCGCTAGGCATGGACAGTGTGGGCAGCTGCCCAGGGCCTCGCTCTCAGTAGCCCAAGCGTGGTGGCAATCCTGGGGGTGCAGTTTTGGGGGGAGGAGCAAACAGAATAGGGCTGGTACAGCAGCTTGGCCAACAATTATGTTGACTCAGTGTCAGGGGCGAGGCAGCACCTCTGTTAAGTACCTGGCATTCTAGGCACCCTCTCGACATTTTGTTGCTAGGTGACAAAAGGCCCCTTTGTTTCCAGGACCAGCCGGACACAGGTAAGGAGAGGTGTGTGAGGGGAGGAGGGAATAGCCAGATCACCTGGCTTTTGTAATATTTGCATCACACATAGCAAAGATTGCTATGATGTGAATGCGCATTTTAAAATGTATGTAGCACTGCCCGTGCTAGGTCAGTGTTGTGTAAAATTCTTCGTACTGCTTCAAGACCCAGGGGAGGGGGGCCCTCCTTTCCTGAGCCTCGAAGTGCTGGAGCCAGCTGTAAGGGCTAGGTGTGGTGGTCCCCTTCCCTGGGCCTTGTAGCCAATACTCTCTGTTTCCTCTCCTTTCATTAATTGGTCCTCAGTGAAATTGACTAAAAAAGAAAAACACTTTGCTGGTAATGTCTTTTTTGGGAAATTTTTCTATTGCATGGAGAGAAAGAAAAGTTTCAAAATGTGAAAAATAACTAAATAAAGCAAGACAGAGTGGGTTGCAAAGTGACCAGATTGATTTTATTCACACCCAAAACACATTAGCGTTAGTTTACAGAGTTTCCCAATGAAGCGCTACTTTTATTTTCTCTTCTTTCTTTGAACAACATTGTTTTTCCAGGATGGGGGAAGTGCACCATTCCTGGAGGTACTGCATTACCTGGTTGATTGGAAAATAAAATGTGTATCGCGGCTCTGTGTTCACGGTTGTGGTCGTTTTAAACCATACTGCTTATGATTTTTAAGGATATAAGTAATGAACATTGAAATGGGTCCCTTCTTCTGGGCCCTGTAGTCATGTCCTTAACTTTTCAGGCAGAAGTACTCACTGATTTCTGAATACTAAGCGCAAAAAGCGTTAAGGTAACCATGTTGTTCCTTCCTACATTTCACATGTGTTACTTAATCTTGCATTCCCTAGGAGTGTTTGCTTTTTCCAGGATGTCGTTACTTTTGTTGTAATTAATCGTAATTTTGAATTGTGTCACATCCAGGTGTTTATAGCAAGGCACAATTAGGTTGTAGTTGAAGGCAGTGAAAGTTTCTCTCAGTGGGGCAGTATGGTGTTCAGGGGGGAAAGGACATGGCACTATCGTCAGAGCTAACAAATATGGTACTGGGGAACCAGGTTCAGCAGTCATGACCAGCCTCCCAGACCACTTGCTTGAGGGAGCACATTCCTGTGCTAGACCTTAGAAGGTCCTGCTAGACTATAGGAGCCCTGGTGTCTTAGCGCCAGCAGGTGGACCATAGCGGTGGCAAGTGTGGGTTAACCTTGAAGGCCTGTCCACCACAATCCATACTGAAGTTCACCTCCAGTCTTGCGGGCAGGCCTATGAAACAGCACACCTTAGAACAGCAGTGACCCTGCCACTGAGGTCACTGGACCCTTGAGAAGGGCTGGCTCTAGGGCAGTGTGACCGGTGCGATCGCACCGGCCGCTGACTTTGGGTGGGGGCATCATATTTGCAAGTATATTATGCTTTTAAAAGCACTTGCTGCCTCCTTTCTGGCCTCCAGCAATTTTCGGCAACAATACAAATGTCATGATAACTCCATTGATTAATGTTCTTCTTAGAGAGAGATGCAGTTTTATCAAGTGGAAGTTTTGACTCCTAAAAAGTAAGCGCAGAGGGTTAATCTGCTTGCTGCATAGAACATGTACCATGCAGATCACAAAGTGCACATAATGTAAATAGTCAGTGAGATCCTTCTGTTACTTGCAGTTTATAAGTCAAAAATCTTAACATTGAACAGTGAGCTATTAACTGTCATCTTAGAGCTGCATGCAAACTGCAAGAGCTTTATTCTTATTTCCCCAGCCTTTGATTATCCCAATGTTGCACAAAGAGTTCATTTGGATAGAAATTAATTCTGGTTATTAAAGAGAACCCCAAACCATGATATTACGTTCTAAATTCATAGTTTGTGTTTCTCCAGACCAATCACTATTAAACTATACTGCACACTAGTATGATTATCATGTGACCCCTACACCTTGTAGTCCTTTATCTTATCTAACATTTCCTATACAGTGTTTTAAATACGTATGATTGATTGTCTCTGTGTAATGTGTGTGATGTAAAGTGGTCTGACACCCTACACTGGTATCAGTGGCGCTGTAGATCAAATTAAATGCTTCTGAGAGAGAATGTGGTTACCGAGGCTTGAGTGGCACTGTTGAGGGAATCTGTGGCAGAGGGAATCATTGGGGGGCACCCACAAACATTGTCTCACAGGGCTCCACCAGCACTAAAGCTGGCCTCTACCACTTCCTACAGTTCCAACACTAAATCAAAAAAATTGATTTGAAAACCCCTTGAATCTGCAGCATACCTTCAAGTCAATGAATGATTTAGTAGTCTTTTTTTTAATTTATGTACAATCTTTATTTGTTTGCAATGGGGTCTTGTATTTTGTGATATATGTGTTGTGTTTTTACACTTAACATAATTCTGGTGAGTAAAGAGCCCACACAAAAAAAAGACTGTCCTACGAGTCTTAGCATGTGCGTATGGGATACTGGTGAGAGGATTTACTTTAAAACAACTTACTAAGTATTAATGTCATACCAAGGTGGCACAATAATGGCACGGAAAGATAACAGAGCTTTTTGAAATTTGCGATTATATCCATGGTGTGAGGATTTTTGTCTTGTTTAATGTTATATTTTGTATGATCCCACCCCTCATTACCTCAACAGGATCTATCCCCTTTATGAGACAGAACTGGAATTGTTATCATGCACTCATTTCTAAACAATCATGGAATCTGGAAACATGGAGTAAAAAATATCTATCTTTTTGAGACCTGCACCTAGCTTTTGCATCCAATGTGACAAATGTAATCCATTCAATACAGTCTTTAAATATATGGACTTATTTCACTTGTATATTTATCTTTTTGTCCATGATACTGATATCCACATTAGGTCTCTTCAGTGATGCCAAAAAGGATCAATAGTCCTGCGATGTCACTGTCTGTGATGTCACTTCTTGTGATGTTACATTCAAATTAGAGGGGCCTCATATCTTCCCTCTCGCCCGGGGCCCCAGAAGTTATAGGACCGGCCCTGCCGGGCACCCTATTCCTTTTTCATACTTCACAGAATGAAACGATGATAAATCATGTAAAGAAGACAACACTATTGGCCTATAACTCTATTGGCAGACACGCATGCGGGTGTGCTACACAACAGTGCTGGAACACGTCACCCAGTTTCACCAGTAGGAAAACCTGTCAAATAAAATTGCAAGAGGATTAGGCTGCACGATAAGCCTAAACCTAGATTAACCTTCTTCTACAGCACGGTGGAACATAGAACAATTCCTCGAGCTAGCCCATAGCCTACTTTGTCTGTGACACCACTCCCCATTAACCTTACAAAAAGGTTATGCCTGCTGCTCCCAGCTTTTAAGCATGCATAGGCTGTGTTTTTGGTGTGAAAATAAGACGACCTACGTTTCACATTCATTATATTTTTAAAATGGTAGGTCAACAATTCGTCATTGTTGAATACAAATCACATACCATTAAGCACATTCAGAAATAGATTGCACAATTTGCTCAAACAAAGTGGAAGACAAAGCAACTGGTCATTCTGTATTATAATTATAGGCAATTTTCTACAACAAAGAAATGGAGCAGGCATCTAGGTTTGTGAAAGGAGCCTTAAAAGAAAAGCACTATTTTAATTTGAAAAAACGAAATGTTTGATAATTCATACATATTCAATGAAATGAGGCCCTCAATTCCAACATTTGAAAGGTACACTCCATGATGGATACATATCACAAATTTGGGCCCAGATTTACCAAACCCTTGCATTGCCCTTGCATCACACAAAGCAGTGAAAGGCAATGCAAAGGCTTTAGTGAGATTTACTAAGCCACGCAAAGCCACCTTGCATGACTCTACTTGGCTTAGTAAATACAGAGTAACGCAAGGTAACGCAAGTCACTACCCTGCGTTACTTTGCGTTGGGAAGGTGTTCCATGAGTGGATTTTGGGTGTTCTTATGCATCCACCAATGGATTTTGGTACATTCCTAAATTCACTTAGACTAGTAAACTTGGGAATGCGACAAAATCAGTGCTTTAAATGGGCCAGCACTAACAGGTACGGAGTACCGGCACTTCTTATTTTTATCACTCTGAGTACCGGTACTTCTCTACGGCCGTGGAGAGTGCCGGTACTCATGGAGGGTAGGCGCATTGGCCTCAAGTGGTAGTAGCCTGTCTTTTTGACAGCCAAATCACTTTAATGGCCCTGAGCTGAGCCCCCGCTGAACTATTCAGCATGGGCTCATTTGCATGATATCCCAGTGTTTGCCGTCATGCCGGGGTTCAAGGAATCGAGGCAGCCCAGAGACAGCACAATGAGAAAAGGCATGGGAGGTTAAAAGGGCTTTAATCCCACCTGATTCTTTTGTGTGAGTGTCAAAATAAGGAAATGTTAAAATATCACTGTTTGACTTTCATTGTGTGTAACAAATTAACCAGATTTTTTAAAGAAAGACATTTATCATGTGTGCTGCCACTAGTATATAAGCCAATAAACTTTGCATGTCTTGCCTTTGGCCCCGCCCACTCGCCACATTTAAATGGGTACCTGCGCTATTTTTTCCCCATTTAAATCACTCGACAAAACGCTACATCTTTCCAGGTGAGGCGTAACAAGGAGAAGTATCTATATTTCTTCCTCGTTATTTCCTCTTTCTACGTGTGCTGCTGGACGTAGTAAGAGGAAAAGGCCTTTAAGGATTGTTTCTGTGCAGAAAGGTGATCCTTCCTGCACAAAAACAATCCTGCCTGTAATGCAGACATCCTTGCACCATGGCGCAAGGGTGCCTACGCTGTCTCTTAGCAGTCACACATGTACCAGCACAAAGACAGAGCAGTAATGCACCATATGCTGACAGTGGCAGCTGGCAGGGAACAGGGTGGCGAGGCGGGGGAAATAAGTTTCTTTTATTTAAAAAAAGCACTCACCTTTTGCTGTCGCCCTCTCTCCTCGACAACAGTCTCTTCTCACACCACCATCTCCTCAGCTTCAGCGGACACAAACAGGCTCTCTCCCCTAAGCCAATCACAACGCTGCAATGCAGTGTTGTGATTGGTCTGAGTGCTGTGGTTCGGCGCTCAGACAAGGAATGGGAGCTTGGGCATGTTCCTCACCAGGCTGTGTAATGCAGTCTGATGGGGAACATGCAAAGTGCGCATGACTTGACACAAGAGGTGGGCCAAACAGTCATGCACACTTAGGCAGTGCAATCCACTCCTCACCTTGTGACCCCAGCCCCACCCAGCACTAACCTAGCCCGCAGTGAAAAATAAAATGATAATAACAGGGTTATTATTATTTTATAATAATTTTTCTCCTGCTCTCCTTTCTCCTGCTCTAAGAGCAGTGGGGCAACGCTCCTCCGCCTGAGCGGAGGACCCACCTGTATGGTGCATTCCTGCTCTATCCATTTGGAGCAGAACAGCACAGCAAGTTGTCTTGTTGCGTTGTGCGAAATCTTAGTAAATTTTGCGCTAGTTTTTAATAATATCCACTCATTTAAAACAAGAACATTTATATGCCTGGGATGTATACTAGAAACTAGGAAAGTCTTCAGTCAGTAATAAACACAAAACATCATTCTAAGATCTCACATGAATGCAAGTTTCTGGTGCCAACCTAGAATCCTGATCAGGGCTGGACAAGCCATTTGAAGCACCTGGGAATATTCTGGTGGTGCAAGGTACGAATGTTTGCTGCTGGCCTCAGTCACTCTTACTCCATTCTGCCAGCAGCGCTGCATGGGCTACCACTAGTGCATGTAAACCCCACCCCCACACAGTCCTCGTGGGGTGGTTGCAACAGTGCAGTTTGGCCATCCCAATTAATTTACTATGTGTTTAGAAGTATTGCAAATGCAGCAGAGCAGTGTGCGTCTGTACATGGAGCTGCATAAATGCATAACCATGCCCTCCACAGCACAGGTCAGTTTTAAAAGTATGGTATGTGATGCATATGTGAACTGAGGAAATACAAGCCTCCTATGCACTTCTCCCACCCATAGCATTGAATGCATGTATCTGTCATTGCATCACATGTGGGATAGGAGATGTGAGTGACAAGATGAGAGAGCTGAAAGTCGCCCATCTGCATCTGTCACAACATGATATGCACTAACCTGTACAGTGCCATCTGTCCTGTAAGAGCACCATGGATGCACCATTCCCATACGTACTTGTCACAACTGCCTTGAAGTGTTACAGGGCAAGCAACGCGCGAGCATGGGAAAGAGAAACATATTAGCTAGAAAGAGAACACACATCTCGTAATACTTGGGCCACACCTGCCATGTTTGTGTACATTCACAGTCTGGTCATGCCATGTAATTAACCCTGCAATGATGGATTAAACCCAGATCTGTTGACTGGGTGTGAGTGTTTGATTGGTTCAGATGCTCCATCCATCACCACCCCCTTTTGTACCGCTTTGTTCACCATAAGTTTGCAGGGTATGCTCAGACGTGAGTCCCTTGCTCACTTTGCCACTGGATTCAAGCAAGCCTGGCTGAAGAAAGCTGAAATGCCAGACACCGGTCCTAGGAAGCTTGTTTCCGGTCCAGGGAAGGCATGGCTTGGCAGTTCGGGCTGGACTGTTCCCATGAGGCACAGGGTCAGACTGATTTGCATATGGCCATGTCTGAACAGGGGTGGCAGAGTGGGCTAAAGAACGGTGATGGATTAAACCCAGATCTGTTGACTGGGTGTGAGTGTTTGATTGGTTCAGAGGCTCCGTCCATCACCACCCCATTTTGTACCGCTATGTAATTAACCCTGGGCAAAGCACTACGCTATGCTCGTGTAGTTTGCGAAGTTTGCATTACTTTGCACTACGCGAACTGCACGTAGCACAGTGCAAATGCACTTAGCATAGCATAGCATAGTGCAGCGGTCATTTTTTGCTTGCTTGCGGTTCACTAGAGAAGTGTGGCTCAATGGTTAGAGCGGCAGACCCTGATGCAGTAGTCTGGCCGGGACCAGGGTTCAATTCCCGCCTCGGCGGGTCTCGGGCTCAATTTCCTCGGACCTGATAATTCTCGCCTCGGTGCCTATTCTAATCATGAGTCCCACTCTGCACCTCTGGGCAATAGCTTGCTTAATCTCTACAACGGCCCCAACAACGCTGAGGATGCCTGACTTCACCTTGGGGGTGCCCAGGAGTGGGCTCCTCACAGGGAAAGGCCAGGAAGGGTTCCTTGGTGGTATTCGTACAAGCGCCGAGATGCCCACGGGTAGTCGTGCGCTATATAAGTGCGTAATAATTTCATTTCATTTCATTTCAACGTCAAGTTGGCGACCGCGAGCAAGTAAAATGACATCCCGGCGAGACTTTTTCCTCGTTCGCCATCAGCAACTTCAAGTTGCCGATCGCAAGCATGGAAAATAAACCTCCCGGCGAGATTCTCAATGCGGGGAGGTCAGGTTTCTCATTGCGAGTGGTCGCGTATGCTCGTGACCTTTCGCGATGAGAAACTACCAGCCTGCGTTGAGAAAGCTGCCGCTTGAGTAAAAATCTACTCGAGCGGCAGAAAAGTACAGCTCGTACTGTGCAAGATGCCGTTTTCAATGATTGCACCGTGCCGGATGCTTGTCCGCACTGTGCAATCATTGAAAACTGCATCTTGCACAGTGCGAACAGGGTATTACGCAGTTTGTGAGGTGCTATGCGTAGCTCGCGTAGTGCGAAGTGCACTTCATGCAGCTACGCGCAGCGCTACTTTGCGATCTATGCCCAGCCCTACGTGTAATGGGTGTGAGGAATAGGACGTAAGAACGCAGGGGCGGCAAACGCAACAAGTTGCATAGCAAATATTTCTCAGTTAGAATAAGAATACATTTAGAGAATTGATATTATATTTGCTTTTCTGGTTGTGGTCCTGATGCGTGTCTTGCCTCTGCAAACAGTGTTCACTTCTAGTTGCCCACGGCTCTTCAGTTGAGCAATGAAAGTAATATGAGCACGTTTTACACAGATCTGGTAAAGCTACGACTGAAATAATATTGACAAAGCATTACAAGGCAACCTTTATCTGTACTGGTGGTCACTCAGGTAGAATGATCTGAAATTCGCTTTGCCTTTATACATTACATGATACATTGAGACAAAAACTGAGAGAGCCACTGTTCTAAAAATATTAAGAATGAAAAGAAGCACCCACAGCGCCTCGGCTACTGGCAACGCTGTAGAGAAGCAGGAGCATTATGAATGATGCATACAAGTTCAAGTTCATAGGGCTTGAACTCTAGGTAAAAGAGCAAAGTTGAGACAATAGTCTCCAAGTATTTGGCAGGTGTGAAACTGCGAAGTGCCCACGAAGCAAATAAACCTAATTTCTCACTGATTATCTAAATAATCTTGCTTGGATCTTGATCTTCCAGCAGGTGTGAAGCAGATGTTGGAACTGGAGAACATCGAGAAGTGCTACAGGAATGCGGGTGGATCACTTGGATCAGCAGGTCTGGCTGCTGAGGAGATGGAGTCTGAAGACTTGCTGCTACCTGTTAAGTCTCAAAAATAAAGAGAGAGATCAAAGTAGGTATGACTTTTATCCTGAAGGGCACCTACAAGCAGGCTTCACACACAAGAACTGGGGCCGTAGGAAGTGTCACAGGCAAGCAAAGAGTTCTAGACCAGGTGTGGCTTTAAAACCACGCTATACCCAAAGATCACACAGAGAAGGGTATGGCAGAGGCCAATTCTCTATGAATCAAAAAAACTGGTCGGTAAACCAAAAATAGTTGCTATGTAGAGGTATGGAGGGCTGCGTGAGGAGGGCCGAGTACAGGAATAAAGAGAGTATATAGAGACGGCGACCTGCACCTCCATATCCCTCTATGGCTGTGTTAGAACTGGGGGTCTCTAGTTGGCTCAGGTAGGTACCTTAGTCCAAATAGGGACCCTTGCTTCTAGTCAGGCGAAGGATGGACGCACTCTCAGATAACCCCTGCTCAACCCCTGGTAGCTTGGCACAAGCAGCCAGGCTTGTCTCCAAGGCAATGTGTACAGTATTTGCAACCACACTCCCAGTAACACAGGGATAACACCACAAATGGACACCACACTGGTTTTGTAAAATAGCAGTATCTTTATCAAAAGGAATACGATGAGACCAAAGGATTGAAATCCAACATTTGCGTATTCGTAATATTTCACTTTGCCGGTTATTAGGCCAGCAATCACTTGTAGGTTCTTGCAGTATTAATGAGCAGTTCAAAATGATCTAATGCAGTCCTAATGCAATCCAATGCAGTTCATAATGCAGTTTGTAATGTAGTAATAGGATAGTCCTTAATGCACATACTAATGCAGTTCGTAATGCAGGAATAATGCATGTTGTAATGCAAGAATAATGTGGTTTGTAATGCAAGAATAAGGCGGTTCGTAATGCAAGAATCAGGCAGTTTGTAATGCAATAATGCGGTTCATAATGAAAGAATCAGGCAGTTCGTAATGCAAGAATAATGCGGTTCATAATGCAAGAATTAGGTAGTTCGTAATGCAAGAATCAGGCAGTTCATAATGCAAGAATAATGCAGTTCGTAATGCAAGAATCAGGCAGTTCGTAATGCACGGAATAACACAATAAGCTAATCTGCGCGGCAAACTCGGGCACCACTATTCTCCAACTGCAGAGACAATGGTCATAAGCTTAAGGGGGCGGCCCTGTACTGCTGAGCAGGTACGGGCCGCTCAGGGACTCAGCGCGTCTAATGCGGGGCACCAGGAGAGAGATCGGAGCACTCCTGGACTCCTCCTGCATGGCTCCCCAGGCCACACATGCTTGCAGCTCCAGACCTGAGTCTAAGCCTTACCTGGGGGATGCGCTGCCTCTCTCTCTCTCTCTCCCCGCTCGTTGGGCGTCCTGCTGGGCGGCCATAATGACGTTGCAGCTCCGTTGTTAGACGATACTGTAGCTGGATGGGTTATGGCGCTGCCTTCTCCTTCGGTGACAATCCTGGGCAGATTCCTTTAGGCAAACAACGATCATGATCCCTTTCACCTGGCAGTTTCCTTAACTTTAAGAAATCCTTTACCACGTTGCGGCTCGGGCTGGCAGCAGGCGATCCTTACTCACAGCCTTAGATACGTTGACGGCTTGGGCCACAAACAGCAATTCAGCAGCGTGGACGATGTTTCACACTGCGGGGGCAATGCGGTAATGGGGCACCTTGTAAACAGCACCACGGACCACACAGCAGTCTCAGGCGTGCAAAAAGGACACGCACCAAGCGTCTCTGAGACACGGTCGGAAACTTTGATGTTCCTGAGTTTCCACAACAGAGGACCAGCTCTCCCCGGGCCCTTGGAGACAAGTTACTCCAGGACACAGCACACACCAAAGTCCTCTCAAGCAGAGGGACACAGTACACAGAAAAGTCCCTTGTCCTCTCCTTATTCAAATCATCAAACTGCAGACCAGCCCCAGAACGCATAGCAAGGGCAGTCCTTCTCTTCAGTCACTTCAGCTGTACTTCTTTGGCAGAGGTTCCTCTTGATCACAAAGAAGATTCAATCCTTTTTCAGTGAGGAGTTCAGTCTTGCGTTTAGGTTTTTTTTTAACTCACATTTGTACCCTGAAATGCCTTTGAAGTCTTAGTGTTCAGGGGGCTCTGAGCCTGGTCCAAGCCAGACCTGCGTGTCTTCCTGCCAGTGCACACCCTCTTCCTTTGATAGTCAGGGTCTGGGCCCCAGACACTCTGCAGGTGGTGGAGCCATTCTTTGGTGGCAGCAATACAACCCTCTTCACATCCAGGGGGCTACTCCTCCCCCACATCAATGCAGGCCAGCCTGTTGCTGTCTCACCTACTCCTCCTTGGTGTCAGGACACTTCCCAGACCCTGTCACATTCAAACCCAGACAGGCAATTCACAACCTGGCAAAGGCACACAGGATGGTTTAAGACAAGAAACCAGCCACTTCTAAAAGCATGGTTTCTAAGACAAAATGTTAAAACCATCTTCACAAAAAGATGTATTAAATTCTCAGTTCAGGCACACTAAACTCCATCCCTCCATCTTACGCCTATGGGAAGATATGCTGGAAACAAGGGACACAGCCTTCCCCATTCTGTCCAATGGGCAAGATGGCCTTGCAACAGTGACAAGCATTGGAAATGCAATAGGTCTCGCATTAGAAAAGTTGGAGCTATTGGTCTTGTACCCCGCAGCTTTTAATTATTGCTAAAATTCGTACCATTAAGGGCTCATTACAAAGTTTTTAACAGACCCCTTGAGACCGAGAGGGATGGACGAGCTGCTCTCCCTGCTGCGCCCCTCACTTCCCTACTTATGACCGGGTGACTGTCACTGGTTTTCCATACCTAGGGCAGGGGAGGGGGCGGATCGGGTAAAAAAACAAAAAACAAGACGGAGGGAAGGCAGGCCAGCACTGATCTAGTTACTGTGGTCAGACAGACGGGTGATTCTATTAGAGCCACCCCGGTCACAATGGAAGGAGACACGTAAGTAATTGTATCGGATCGAGGACATCGTGGTCACGCCAATTCTGAATGAGTTCAGCAAATTAATGACATAAAAATATTCACCTTCATTAAATTAAAACATCACAGGGAGCATAATTTTACTTAAAAGATGGGATTTGAAAGAGAACAGACACTCCAAGAGCACATGCGTGTTCAGTTATTTTTTTGTAAAAATCAGCTTTGATGCATGATTGAATAACTATGTAAAAAGACGGAGGGAAGACAGAGAAGGGGAGGGGGGAGGAGAAATGCGACACGGCGGGCAGGGGAGGGGGCGGAGCGGGGGTGTGGGAGGAGGGAGAGCGGATTAAGGAGAGCGGGAGGAGGCAGCGAGTAGTTTAGCGAGCCAAGACGGAGGGCATTGCTGTGGGGAGGGGGGAGGAGAAATGTCACAGGGAGCATAATTTTACTTAAAAGATGGGATTTGAAAGAGAACAGACACTCCAAGAGCACATGCGTGTTCAGTTATTTTTTTGTAAAAATCAGCTTTGATGCATGATTGAATAACTATGTAAAAAGACGGAGGGAAGACAGAGAAGGGGAGGGGGAGGAGAAATGCGACACGGCGGGCAGGGGAGGGGGCGGAGCGGGGTGTGGGAGGAGGGAGAGCGGATTAAGGAGAGCGGGAGGAGGCAGCGAGTAGTTTAGCGAGCCAAGACGGAGGGCATTGATGTGGGGAGGGGGGAGGAGAAATCTCACAGGGAGCATAATTTTACTTAAAAGATGGGATTTGAAAGAGAACAGACACTCCAAGAGCACATGCGTGTTCAGTTATTTTTTTGTAAAAATCAGCTTTGATGCATGATTGAATAACTATGTAAAAAGACGGAGGGAAGACAGAGAAGGGGAGGGGGAGGAGAAATGCGACACGGCGGGCAGGGGAGGGGGCGGAGCGGGGGTGTGGGAGGAGGGAGAGCGGATTAAGGAGAGCGGGAGGAGGCAGCGAGTAGTTTAGCGAGCCAAGACGGAGGGCATTGCTGTGGGGAGGGGGGAGGAGAAATGTCACAGGGAGCATCATTTTACTTAAAAGATGGGATTTGAAAGAGAACAGACACTCCAAGAGCACATGCGTGTTCAGTTATTTTTTTGTAAAAATCAGCTTTGATGCATGATTGAATAACTATGTAAAAAGACGGAGGGAAGATAGAGGCGGGGGGAGGAGAAATGCGACACGGCAGGCAGGGGAGGGGGCGGAGCGGGGGTGTGGGAGGAGGGAGAGCGGATTAAGGAGAGCGGGAGGAGGCAGCGAGTAGTTTAGCGAGCCAAGACGGAGGGCATTGCTGTGGGGAGGGGGGAGGAGAAATGGGACACGGCAGGCAGGGGAGGGGGCGGAGCGGGGGTGTGGGAGGAGTGCGGCTGAGGGAACAGGCGGCGATTTCAGGCTGCGATGAGGGTGTGAAGCAGCAGGGGCTGTGGGAGGGAGGCTGGGCTGCCTTTGATGTGTAATGCAAGGCAGGCGGCTGGTGGCATGTGCACGCGCTTTTAATGTCAATGCGCTTGCGCATTGAGGTTAAATTTCACGGGCACTGAAAGGAATCGCCATGAAATCGCGCAAGTTGGTTAAAGTCTGTTTAAGCCCCCATAGTCTCGCAAGCTCAATGCGCATGCGCATTGACAGGCGAGACCTAAAACACGAATATGGCAGTATTTCACTGTCAGGACATGGTACACACCTCAGTACATGTCCTACCCTCATATACAATGCACCCTGCCAAGGGGGTTACCTTGGGCCTACTATAGTGGTGCCTGATATGCATAAAAAAGGAAGGGTAAGGCCTGGCAAGTGGGTGCACTTGTCAGGACTACAAGGCAGTTAATAAACTGCACGCAGGCACTGGAGTGGCAGGCCTGAGATCTCTTTGTAGGGCTACTTGTGTGGGTGGCACAATTATTACTGCAGGCTCACTAGTAGCATGTGTATTACCACCCCTGGCACACATAGTTCACTTTACTAGGGACTTAACAGTAAGACAAACATACCAATTATGGACAACCAATTACCATAACACTTTATACAGGGAGCACTTGCACTTTGACACTGATCATCAGTGGCAAAGTGCCCAAAGCATCTAAGTCAGCAACATAAATCAGAAAAAGGTCTAGGAGGAATGCAAACAGTTTAAGGAACTTTAGCCAAAAAGGTCCAAGTCCAACAGCTGCCTGAAACAAGCTGTGATTGAGTAGAGAAAACGAGGAAAATTTGCAATATTATTAACATGCTTGGCAGTCGAGGTGTGGTACCAGAAGGAGGGAATGTAAAAAGGCCAGTTCAGTGTCATAACCTGCTCTCTGAGACTATTCTTCCAGAGCAGTGAACTGGCCCATAACAAGGACAATTACAAGAAGGACAACCTGTACCATGCCACACAACACAGCATCTTTATCCTTCCCATTGGACATGATACCGGATAATCATTTTCCTCCATAAGATTGGCTTTACAAATTTAATCACTGAAGTGGAGCCAATATGTGCAGGGTTCAAAACGCCCAATTGGTCAGGATTGTTGTTGACTATGGCCATAACAGAAGAGAGAGGTCTAAACACTATTGGTTAGTCATGGCCCTTTTACTCTTGCCCATGGAAGATTCCAACAGACCTATTTAGTTTAATTAGTAGTTGTGTGACTACTATAGTGAGTCACTTGAAGTTAAAGTTAAAGTTAAGGGTTTTGTAGAGCGCTTGTAGACCCAGCGGTTTCTTGGCGCTTGGCTAAACTTATGTGTAGTTCTGTGTGACGTGTGTGCATGTGTGCTCTTTGACATGTGATGATAGTCTTTCAGAATTTTGGGATTGCTGGGACGCCATGATACATGTGGTATCCCCCTTTATGTCCCTTGGAGCGGTGCCTCCGTGTTCACTGAGCAGCAGCCAGGTGAGGTGAGTAATCCTCCTGATGCAAGCCGGGTAAGGACGATTTTGCAGGAACTCATTTTTGGGTGGTTGTAGATGATATACTAAGCATCACTACGATTTATTTAGTTTTCTCTGAACGGGTATACTTCTATGTATACTAAGATGGTTGTGCCTATTTCTTAGATTATGTTACAGAAACCGTGAGGGGTACGGGACTTGCAGAGGAAGGACTACTCCCTACTGCCATTTGCTACCTTCTAGCAGCAGGTAGTAGTAAGCAGCAAACTTATAGTCCTGCTTTTAAGGTTTGACATGGGAGGCATTACAGCCAGATACTTGCTGCAAAACATCATAAACAGGGTGCTGTATCTTTCAGAGATCCTATAAAAACTAAAACAATTAGACTTCTCTCTCGACAGGCCGGGGAGAGCATTTGTTTCTTTGGCCCCTTGCCCGCCGTGTATTTTTTATCACTAGACAGATTCTTCTCCGGCTCTCTAAAACAACCTTCGTCCGGTGCCCCACCCCAGCCCCCTCATGTTTCAAGTGCCCTCTAAGCAAGCAAGACAACATGGCGGCCGTCTCATCGAGAAAATGGGCAGGTTCAATGTTTTGTCTCCAAACGGCACCCTGGAGGAGCAGACCACTCTGCCCCAGCCAGAAAACAAAGGGCCAGCCCACCCCCCGCCCCCACCTTTCGCACCTTACCTGAAGCGGCCACCCTACTGCCATTTTCTACCTTCTAGCAGCAAGTAGTAGTAAGCGGCGGTATTAAACTCCCAGAAAACCTGCACAAAAGGACCTAATAATTCCAGGATATTTCGATTAATTTATAGGGGAAGGTTAACTGTGATACCCAAATGCTCATGGGGTAGGAGGGGTTGGTATTCGATGGAATCTTTTGCTCCAAACCTGTTTTCTCCCCGCATTATTAACAAGAATTTGTAATGGGGCACTTATGGGGGAACCACAACTTCTTCTTAGCAAACAGGACCTCTGGATTTAAAGCACTGCTCACCAATAGAACCACCAAACATTGTAGAGTCCAGGTTTGGCACCTTCTACACGCCTCTAGTACCACTGCACAGCCCTTCTCACCCAGGGTCTCAAGAATCATGAAGGCAGGGGCAGGAACACTTGCCCTTCACATAGCCCCTGACGTGAGCAGCAAAAAGGAACCTGCTCTGAAGTTTGCGATATCAGGACTAAAAGGTGTGTGATGTCCCTTCTGTTACCTCTGGCATTTTGATAATCGATGTCCATGCCAGTAAGTTCTCCCTGGGCCATCTAGTGAATCATGTAATGTGCTTTTCTGACATCTTTCCACTGGCATTCCCATTAATTGAACATACATTGTCTCCTCAGACCTGCATGAAATTGCAAACTATTTTGCATTAAATATTGGGAAAATAACTTGAAATTAAGTGACATTTTGCTAAATCCACTTTGCTGAACTTCATGTGAAATTGGAACACAATGGCAACTCGCATTCAAAAATCACACAAGGTACTGTCAGGGTTCTATTTGAACCTGTTCTCACGGAAAAAAATTGCAAAAATTCTCCAGTCGGGAAATTCTGTGTAATGCACATTGAATTTCATAATTTTCACGAGTGTAATGAAAATGTGAAATGTGCCTTTGCTCTTTCTAAAAGTCCCTCAAAACCCACCTCCTCCAATTCAAACTCCTTCATCGCCTCTGCTCCTCAAGGCCTCAGTGCTACTCAAAAAATGTACGTCACTAAGCACACTGACAGTAATGACACGTCCTCTAGTACTGTCTCACTGTCTTCTCCACTGCCGAGTTCCTGGTATTTATCACCAATAATTAGAAAAACTCCATAAGTTATTTTAATATAATTAGTGTACTGCCTTCAATTTTGAGATGCTCAACAAATGTGCATGTACAAAAAAAACACACCGAAATACTACTTTTAAACCACCTGCTTCAAACAGTGACTGCCGTCTATTAACAGTCCGCAGCAGATGCAATTGCTACCCCTATGCTGCTGCTTGTCACCTCTCCAGCCTGATTCACAACCCTTATGATTAATAAATCAACGAAGGTTTTTATTGGCTACCAAAGTCACAAAGGTCAGTCTGCAGAGAGGAGAGAAAACAATGTGTGCAAAACAAAACTATCTCCTTTACACCAGCTTGACACCTTTACTTCACCAGCTCTCCTAATCCTCACTAAATTCACTATTCACACACAGTTTACTATTCTAGTGCAAAACTCTGCATGACGGGCACAAAGTGTCTGCAAAGTACACACGTTTACTGAAAAACTTCTCAGCATTGCTCTCAACCAGTCACACTTGTAATGAGGAACTTCTGACGTGGAAATGCTGGTCCTGGTTAGATTTTCCATTCAAATGCTCTAACCTGCCTAATCATGGCACTGAGATAGTTCACTTAACCAGGCGCCTGCTGCTGAGTTTAGCATGCAGCATACATGTCAAAGCTCGGACCTTGGAAGGACAAATGCAGCTTTTCACCCTTGCAAGACAATTAAAATGAGGGGAAGGAACAATTTGAGCTCTGTAGAGGACAAACACTTTTTTTGTGGAAGCACACAACTTCTGTCCAGTCAAAACATGTACTGTTGAGTCCCAACATGTGGGCAGACACAAAGCCCCTCTCTAAGTTATTCTCACATAATTGTCTGGCGATATCTGTAAAGCCAATGGCTCAGAGTTTTGTTGCTAGTCTTTTGGCTTTGCCAATGCTTGTTTTGTCTCATTACTTTAGGTTTCTACTGTTCCCTGACCTAGGTGACTTCATGTCAGAGTATTTCTAGTGCAACGCTTGTGAGTTCGTCTGTGATGTATTGTTCCAGCTCCAGGCTTTAAAACAATGAAAACACTCTGTTTCTTGTTTACCTGTCTCCTCTATGTAAGCAGTGTTTCGCTATCACCCAGTCTCTTTTGCTCTTCGGTGCAGTAAACCTGTTTTGATGTCTGTTTCCTGACCCAATGTTTCTCAATTGTGAGGTCCAAGTGCCCCCTGTACCAATGTTTCCTTGCCTCACGAGAGCTGTTCTTCAGGTCGTCTTACCCGTAGGCCACCTGTTACCTCCAATAAACAAGCATTGGCGTTGCCAATAGGTCTTGCTATGTATTTAGTTATGCAGCACAATATTCTTGGTGCAACAACATCAACTGCTGCATGGCTAAACACTTATAAGGTCAAAAAGGCGAGACCTATTGGGTATACCAATGCTTGTTCTAGGAAGACTTTGGGGAATGTGGGCTGGGTGGAATTTTGTGGATCTACACAGATTCCAGAACTTTCCACCACAGAAATATGAAGAAAATGTGTTTTTTGGACTTGGTTCCTCTGGGTGTCTAACTTTAAAAAATGTATAGGTTTGCTAGTTTCCCTAGATGCCGGCAGAGCTAGGGTTCAAAAGCTACAGCTAGGCACTTTGCAAAAAAGGGTCAGATATCACTGTGAAAATGTGTTGTCCACGTTGCGTTTTGGGCTGTTTCCTGCGCGGGCACTAGGCCTACCCTCACAAGTGAGGTACCATTTTTCTTGGAAGACATTTGGAAATGCAGGGTGGGTGGAATTGTGTGGATCAATGCAGATTCCAGAACTTACCACCACAGAAATGTGGGGAAAGTGTGTTTTTTTACACATTTTGTGGTTTGCAAGGGATTCTGGGTACCAGAGCCTGGTGAAAGCCAGTCAACTCACCCCCTCCTGGATTCCCCCGGGTGTCTAGTTTTTAAAAATCTATAGGTTTTCTAGGTTTCCCTAGGTGCCGGCAGAGCTAGGCTTCAAAATCTACAGCTAGGCACTTTGCAAAATAGTGTCAGTTTTCACTGTTAAATGTGGTGTCTCCACGTTGTGTTTTGGGCCGTTTCCTCTCGTGGGCACTAGGCCTGCCCACACAATGAGGTACTATTTTTCTCAGAAGACTTCGTGGAATGCAGGCTGGGTGGAATTTTGTGGATCCACGCAGATCCCAGAACTTTCCATCACAGAAATGTGAAAAAATGTGTTTTTTTAACTAAGTTTGAGGTTTGCAAGGGATTCTGGGTAACAGAACCTGGTGAGAGGCTCACAAGTCACCCCATCCTGGATTCCCCTTGGTGTCTAGTTTAAAAAAATGTACAGGTACAGGTTTGCTAGGTTTCCCAAGCAAGATCCACAGGTAGGCACATTGCTAAAAACAAGTCTGTGCCTAGTGGGCTTTCTGCCGTCCTGGGAGGGAATCGGGGGGGGGGGGGGACTGTGGCTATGTGTTTGGGGGGTGGAGGCATTGGTATGCCCATTCTTGGCAGCCCCCACGCATTAAAAATGCCAGGTTTTGTTGCTGGTGGGTAGTGGACTTTCTGCCCCCCGAGGGGCAGATCAAGGGCCAATGCCCTCGGGGGGCAGAAAGACTGTGGCATTTTTGGGGGGAGGTGTGGGCAATGGCATGCCCATTCTGGGCTGACCTCAAACCTGAATAAAAAATTAAGAAATGCTGCGGCCTAGAGGGCTTTCTACCCCCGGGGCAGATAAGGGGCTATTGCCCCAATATGCCTCCAGGGAGGGGCATAAAGACTATGGTAATTATTTTTGGGGTGGGGCATTACCATGCCCATTCTGGGCACCCCCCACCCCTACATAATAAAAAAAATCCCTAGTGGCTAGTGGGCTTTCTGCCCTCCCTGGGGGCAGATCAGGGGCTATTGCCCCCATCTGTCCCTGAGGGGGTCAGAAAGACTGTTGCATTTTTTTGGTGGGGGCATTGCCATGCCCTTTTTGGGCAGCCCCCACTCCAACGTCAATTAAAAAAATCCCTGCTTCCTAGTAGGCTTTCGGCCCCTTGGGGGGCAGATTGGGGACTACCGCCTAATCTTTTCCCGGGGGGGCAGAAAGACTGCCATTTCTCGGGGGAGGGGCATTGCCATGACCTTTTTGGGCAACCCCTACCCCAATGTAAAAAAAAAAGAAATCCCTGGTTTCTGGTAGGCTTTCAGCCCCCCGGGGGGGGGGGGGAGATTGGGCGCTACTGCCCCCGTCTGCCCCTTGGGGGGCAAAAAGACTGAAATGTCTATGGGGTGGGGGCATGTCCATGCTCTTTTTAGGCAGCCCCCACCCCAACGTCAATAAAAAAAATATATCCCTGGTTCCTAGTGGGCTTTCAGCTCATCCGACGGGCAGTTTGGGGGCTACTTACTGCCCCATCTGCCTCCCGGGGGGGCAGAAAGACATACATTTCTCTGGGGGAGCATGGCCTGCCCATGTCCTTTATGGGCAGCCCCCACACCAACGTCAATAAAAAAAATAATCCCTGGTTTCTAGTGGGCTTTCCGCCCCACCCCAGGGGGGCAAAAAGACTGACAATTCTCGGGGTGGGGGCATTGCCAATCCCTTTTTGGGCAGCTCCCACCCCAACGTTAATAAAAAAAAAGAATACCTGGTTTCTAGTGGGCTTTCCATCCACTGGGAGGGGCAGAAAGACTGACATTTCTCAGGGTGGGGGCATTGCCATGCCCTTTTTGGGAAGCCCCAACATCAATAAAATAGAATTCCTGGAGTCTGGTGGGCTTTCCGCCCCAGGGGGGCAGAAAGACAGTTGCGACCGGAACATATGGGGGGAGCAAAGGCTCTTGCCCAAGGGACCTCTCCCTACTCCCTGGTTCTAGTGGGTGGATCCCTGCTTGGGGATCGCCCTCCTGGGGTGATCCCCAAGCAGGGAAGGGTACCATTGGAAAGGAGAGATTCTCCGCTTTCCAAAGATTCTCTCCCATCTTTTTCGGTGCTCGGGGGGCTGAGATAGCCCCACAAGCACCAACACTGAGAAACTGAAGCTAAGTTTCAGTTTTGATTTCCTTGAAATGAACATCGCGTGCCAAGCGCGCGATAGTCATGGCAATGAAATTCCAAAATATGCCTGGGAAGGTTGGGGAAGCTCTTCCCCACCTCCACAGGCAAAAAAATTAAACATTTGGAAATCCCTCTGCTGTATGCAGCAGAGGGATTTCCTGAGCATGTGCTCATGACAGAATGGTTTCGTAATGAGCACACTAGAACTTGTGCTCATGACGGAACCATTCGGTCATAAGCGTAGAAGTGGCTAAACAGGAACATGACAACCGCACACCAACAACCACACGCCTACAACAAATAAGAGAAAACAAACAGACATAACCAAAAAGGAAATGCCAACCACACATCAACAACCATACATTTACAAACAAAAAGATAAACATTCTTAAACTAAACATAAATGTGCCTAGGGGAATATATCCCAAATCTACTAAGCACCCCGGAAGACTAAAAAGTAAACTTAATAAACACCAATTGCATGGGCGATTACCAGTTAACGAAATCACTCATCTAAACAAGGTGGACGCCTATGTCTCCTTTGCAATTTCCTAACAGTAAAATATGTGTTTGTCACCCCTGGAAATCAAAACCCTTAAATGTCCTACATTTGCTTGTGTTACTTGTGATCGCTCTGGCAAAGACCTTCCCAACAATTCAGAGTCAGACATTAAAGACCATCCATTACATTTTTATTTTCCTTAACTTTCTTTGCACACTCTCCTCCTTTCTAATACACGACAACGAGGCTCAAATTCCAGCACGTACCATTCTCATTCTCAACCCAATTCTCACACATGAAATGCTCTTTGAAAGGTCCTGTCAACTTTGACAAACCGTCACACACACAATGCTTCTTCACCAAATCATCTTCCTGAATTCTCCTTCCTACAGTATATAGTTTAGGTAATTCCCCCATGCTCCTATCTCTGCGACTTTCTATCCATTTTGGAGTACATTTTGTACCTGTCAACCTACCTCTCATCAGTTCAAAGGAAAACTTCTCTGAAGACCTAGAGACAGTAGTGTGATGAGGCCATAACATATCTTTCAACCCCTCTTCCAAATTGAGACTGGACTTTAATGCCATTTCCTTGGTTCCGTTTATCAATCAATTCACTCTTTCCAGCAGTCTATTTCCTTGAGGATTGTGCAGGGTAGTGTGAGTTGTGTATTATTCATCATCTCGCAAGAAATCTCTTCATTTCATCAGATGTGAGTTGTATACCATTATCTGTGACAAGATAACATGTCAAACCTTCCCTATCAAAGGTCTCAGCGGACTGTGTGGTATACTTCTCATAAAGGCTACTTCTATCCATTTCACATAAACATCTACACAAACAGCAAGATATCTTTCATGTTCTGGAAGAAAATAAAGGCCCAATAAAGTCTAGATAAATCTTATCCCAGGGTGTTTTATTTCCCATGTTGTGTTGCTCTTCACCTAGTACTCCTAGTCCCACTTTCAACCGCTTTTCTGCCTCAGTACAGACATTGTACTCAGAAATCCTCTTCTTCATTTTCACATCAATTCCAGGCCACCAATATCTCTCCTTCAACCTCTTACAAGTTAGAGTTTGTCCAAGATGGCCTTTATGTGTTATTAACTTGGTTCTCAAACCCACAGGGGGAACAATTCACCTCTCATTATTACAATGTCATTATGTGTGGACAACTTATCTAACAGCTTATGATACACCCTGACACCTTGGGGAAGGGTACTCCCCTTCAGGAACCTTTATATATAAGCTGCAAATGCAATATCAATGCCTCATCCTTCTTCATAGCATCTCTCCAGTCTCCTTCCGATATAACATCCTGACTCCCTTTCACCATATCACCTACACTTGCTACAACTTCTACATTTCTAATATAATATCCACTCCTTTTATGTTTGGCAGTCATGATAAGCAATTTGCAACCCTTTTGTGCAACACTGGAAAAAACTCCACTATGTAGTTAAACAATTGCATTTTGGCATACAATCTGGATAGCCTTGCGGAACAGTAGAGGTCATCCGTCCTGTCCTGTTCTGTCCTATCCTGTCCTGAAGAACCTGTCACCTGATTTCTTAAAGGGGCCCTTAACTCTTCGTCAGTGGGGTCTGATTCTTACACCATCCTAGGTAAATATAAATGTGTGTATTTGTGTCCATGTGCTCTCTCTCTCTGTCCACTTTTTCCTGAGGCACTTGTTATTGTGAAATATTAATTATTTGGACGGACAGATTCTACTTTCCTCTGTAGATTGAGGTTAACGCTGTAATATGTTTTGCTCTTTACGATTTATTTAGATAAACATTTAAATCTTTCCTGAGTCTGTGGTTATTCAATAGGAAATCAAGTAAATGAGACTTACGTCATTGGTCATCAACTCTATTCAATTAAAATAGATCCATTTGTAAAGAAAGGGCGTAGTAATAAATAAGGATTTATGGTCTCACAAGCAAACGGATGTCTGAATTTAGCCCTATAAATTGATCCCCAGTGGTGCTCACTGGCCTATATTTTGTGAGTGTGATTTTGGGGCCAAATGAGTATTTAGTGATAGTTGTCCGCAGGTTTGTGGCCCGCTGGATCAACTGTCTTTTCAATCCTACCCTGTGAGTGTACTGCACCAATGCCTATCCCAATGGCATCCACTGTGTTTATTGTCTTCATACCCATTTTAAATGAAGTTAACACACCCGCTTTGGCAATCTCACTTTTAACCTCATCAAATGCCTTCTGTCCCCCTTTTCCCCATTCAAACATTTTTCCTTTGCTAATCGGTATTCGTAACACCTCAGTCTTATCAAGTTACTTATGAAGTTGGTGTAATATTCAATTAGCCCCATAAATTGTCCTTATCATCCGGAATCACAGCATTGATTATGGCTCTACTAGATGAAATTTAGGTCTAATCCCATCCTTGTTGCAAATTGTAGTGGCAACAGACGGACATTGGCAACATTGTGGTCTTTATACATGTTCTTTATACTCTGTCAAGAAGTTGCGGCAGCCTGAGTCCAACACCACTGGGCTACTGCCTCATAGTCAGATGTCAACACTCTCAAGCAGAACACAGAATCATTCTACATTCTAACCTAGACATGGCTGCCTCACCAGCTATATATATATAAACAGGGGTACCAGCTGCTTCTCTTGTGCATGTATATTTCTAGTTCTAGTGTCCCAATTTATCTCTGGGGTCCCTCCTCTTGCTATTACTATGTCGACTGATTTCCCTTCTATGTAGTACTCAAATCATAAGTAAGAGTTAACGGCTGCTAATTAACCTCCCAGCAATTATACGCCAAAGCCACAGATCAGGGCCCTTAAGAAGGGAGGGTAATTAAAAGCCATTATTGTCCTGAATGTGAGAGCAGTAAGGCTGTTAGCATCCTCCCCTAGCAGTGCTTGAAGGGAAAAATGACAACTGCTCCGATCCAGCTTAATTTCTTCTTAAGCTGGTCTCTCTGTTGCACTGTGCTGACCCGTCCCATTCCTAAAATAAAGGGCCATGTAATCCCAAACGCCTCGGAGAAAAAATCATCTTAGTGTAATTATTTTCCATAATTTACAATCGTTGTTAGGCCATGCATTCTCATTAAAGGCAAGGTCTGCCATAGCACAACAGAGAGAAGGGATTATGAGCAAAGAAGCTTCTATAATATCGTAAGAAGTAATTTCGCCTCTCTCTGAGCCACAATAAAAAAGTCATTGGGGTGACGAGCTGGCAGCCTGAGCAGGCATACAATGGGAGCTAAAGGCCACAAAAGAGGCATTCTGATTGGCTGGCCAGCACCCAACATTCTATAATGGGTGCTAAGTTATTTTTAGCACAGCAGATATGTATCTTGCAACCTGCTAGACCTAGATATTTTTGTTTATCCCGTGCCTGAACGTGTAATGCAAAAGTAAATTACCCTGGAAGAGGTGATGACCATCAACAAGAGGATTATTAGTTACAGTACTATTTCAGCCCCTGATGTCGTCCTGCTCTTTCCAACTACATTCCCTGGTGTGCAGAGGACCCTGTAGTTCTCTTCTGCCACTCTCTGCTGGGCAATGAAAAACACATGGGGGCAGATTTATCATTCTTTCATGCAGCACAAAGCAGTAAGTCACATTGTTGTGCTGCCCTGCATGAAAGGGAAAAGGAAGGAATGCACATTATTTACCATAATATAGCGCCTCCCTGTCCTTTATTAGTGCTGCTGCACCTTTGGCTTCCTAGCGCTAATGCAGGCACCCATGCGTCATGTTTCAAGGGTGCCAGCTTTGTAGGAAGGATTGCTTTTGTGCAGGAAGGAGCACCTTCCTGCAAAAAATAATCCTGAGAGGCATTTTCTCTTTCTATGTGAGCTGCAGAATGTAGCACACTTTGAAAGAGGAAAAACCAAGGATAAAGTAATATATATTTCTCCTTGTTACACCTTACCTAGGTTGGCAAAGCATTTTTACACATTCCCAGTCTACTACCACTAATACTAAATCTAGGAATGCACCAAAATACATGGGCAGATGCGTGGAAACACCCACGCTCCACCCATAGAACGCATCCCTGCCGCAGAATCAACGCAAGGCAGCGATTTGCACTGCATTGCATTACCCTAGATTTATCTAGCTATGCAGGGCCACACAAGATTCCATTGCATGGCTAGATAAATATCACTTAGGTTTTGCATCCCCATTGTGCCCCCTTATGTGGCACCAGGGCGACACAAAACCTCTGCAAATTCCGCAAGCGTAGCGTAGTTCACTGCCCAGACTTAGTATGAACATCTACTATGAATGTGGAGTCAGATGGATTTTGTAAAAGAGGGAAGTACGTGTAAACATTCAATTACATGAGAAACCAATTATGACACTTTTGAGAGAAAAATAAACATATACCAAATTCATGTAGGATAGGATAGGATAAATGCTTATAAAACGCTCAATTGCCGTGGCGTCTTGGAGAATTTTTAGATACTGCATCCTAAAAGCATGAAGTACGCCGTTAAAAATTGTCACCGATTTAGCGGCAGAAAACTGCCGCCAAAGCGGCGATAATGGGCTTGATAATATGCCCTTGAGAATTCCAATGGAAGTCCATGTCCTGGTGTGAACATGGGCTTCTATTGGAATTCTCCAGGGCATATTATCAAGCTCATTATCGCTGCTTTAGCTGCAGTTTTCTGCCGCTAAACCGGCGATAATTTTAAGGCCGTCCTTGATAATATGCCCCTATATTTCAATAAGTAGAAGATCAAATATTATGATTTAATCTGATTATGATGGTGACTTTTACTAAAATGTATCTTTTGTGCGAGTAAAGTGTGCACCAAAATGACAAAAAGAAAGTAGGTGTTACACGTTCTTAATTACCGACGCATCTTTGAAACTTTCCGAAATTTTATTTCGCATATGTACTAATGTTATAAACCTAAAACGATATTCTTAATATATATTTTGAAATATATTTACATGTTGGTACATTCGAAAAGTAGTAGTTCAATACTGACATATGATATTTGTAACCTTACTAAATGATTTCAAGTGCATCAGAGTTATACTAAAATTATTACTCCTTTATATTCCCAATGAATGTATGCCTAATAATTATACACGTGTTACGTTATACTTGCTTAAATTAATGTCGGTCTGACTGCATACATGAAGTTTTTTGACTTGCTGAATCCACTACTCATGAGAGAATTCCTCAATATATCCAATAATGTGAAACACTGTTTTCTTTCCTGAGTTCTCATGTATTGTACAAGATATTTTGCCACATTTTTCATTACAGTGAGGACCATCTGCCTGTGAGACTATCCTCTTGAACTCACTATTGCTAAGGGAGCACTGTTCCAATGTTTCACTTATTGGATTGCTTAAGGATTGTGTAATTGTCCCAGCTATCTCTCTACATAGTTCATCTTCTTCAAATCTCCTGACACTCATCCTATACAAACCGACCAATTAACTGAGTGGTCTGATCCAAAGAGGTGGTGCCAGAAGGAATCTTGCCTGGAACTATAATATTGCTTGATTTAACCGGGGGCTCTCTCTCTCCATGCATTATCTGGCCGGATTCTGGTGGAGGGCTGCTGGCTATTTCCTTACTTTTGCAGTTCTGCTTAATTGTGTGGTGGAGACTTTGCAAAACTTTCTTAGAAATCTTGACTTGCCTGATGTGGACTCACCCGGCGTCCATGTGCCATATGCGCCTAGTGGTTTCTTCCTTTTTGGGAGACTGCTTGATTTGGCATATTCATCTTCTTTCCTGAACGCTTGAGCTTTGGTATATTATTATTATAATTTGATCAGTTTGTCATATAACCTGATGGAAACTTACTGATGCATTTGCTTTCCGTTAAAATGTTATAAACAAGACTAAAATGACCATATTGACCAAGCTATCATGATTTATTTCCTTCCAACTGAATGTGCATTCTAAATTTGGGAATACTAATGATCAGGAGACATCATATTAGAGAGATCTCGGAGCATCAAATACTAATGCTATTATTTTGTATAGCTTTAACTAGCTCTTGATATGTATGATTTTGGCTCACCTATGTTTCTTTAGGAAATGTGGTCTTACAGTGAGAACCCTTTCCCTTTCTAGCATTGTTCTGAGAGTAATTTATATTAATCTGATTTCTAGTTTGTAGTCCAGGTATTCAATTCCTGGTCCTCATAGGATGACTGTTCGGACCCTTATATCCAGTTTTTCTCAGCTCAAAACATGGTCCATCCGATGACCAAGGGAGTGGTACAAATATTAGAAATAAAAGACAAATAAGAAAACAATATGGGCCCAGTAACGCTTCAGCAATTTTACTGGTAGAAGAGGATGGTTTCCTGTCCGATGAGGTTAGGACATATGGGGGGATCCCTAATGAGACCCCTATTGAAGCCCTGACCCGACCAAATCCAAATCCAAAGTTCTATGTTCAGTTGAAGGTGACTAAGTGCCAGAATATGATGAAGGCAAGGATACAGTGGCGTGAGTATTAATAGGGATGCATGTTGCTCTTGCTTAAAGCTTAGGTTGTGGTAATATGGCTGTGTGAGGATATGCAAAGTACTTAGAATTATATTTGGGTGATGTGCTTTGTGTAGTAAAGTTGAAGTTGTTATCGTGTCCGAAGTAGCCTAAGATCCTGGGATGTACATCTACAGGTGGTCTCAGTGTGGCATATACTGAGTAAAACTGTCTGCTGTGTTAGAAACAAACCAGCTCCTTGACGCTTCACAGTATGGTTTCAGAGCAAATCGGGGCACAGAATCTGCCCCGGTAGCAGCCACTGAAGAATTGAGAATGTTAGTGGATAAGGGCGGAAAGGCAGCATTGATTCTACTATACCTATCAGCTGCCTTTGATACAGTCCACCACATACTCCTTCTTAATCCACTTCAGATGCTTGGCTTTGACAAGTCAGCACTGTTCATGCTGAGCTCTTTCCTAAAAGATAGACAACAGACCATGGAGCTGGGAGACTTTACATCAAACCCTTTCACTCTCCCTTGTGGGGTGCCCCAGGGGTCCTCCCTCAGTACCACACTCTTTAATGTCTACTTAAATGCCTGCTTCTCAACTGCAGATCGGCAGTAAGACATGCTGCTGACATTGCATCCCTCATCCTTGCACCTGGCCTTGGCCTTGTAATGTTGACTGAAACATGGCTGAACGACTCATCTGCACCCATCCTGGACATACTAGTGCCTCCTAACTATGACATCATTTGATTAGATAGATCTAGCAGACAAGGTAGCGGCATCGTTGTATATAGAGTAGCATTCTATCAGTCAAACAATCACAATCAGTTGTACTGCCCTCATGCAAATACTTGTGCATTGAGGTGGCTTGTAGCCATAATCATCCATGCAAAGTGCACACATCTTACCACCCTCCATGTGACAATCTTCCCTTCACAGAACAGATCATGGATAACATCACATCTAAAGCAGATCTGCATTGCACTCAGATCTTCTTGGGCGATTTAAACCTCCACTGGAACGACATGAATGCTGTGGCTGTCAATAATCCTAAATCCTTCCTGGTAGACCTTAACCTAATCCAAATTTATGACAACCCTACCCACATTAAAGGAGCTACCTTAGATCTAGTCATCGGTAATCTCAACTCCATTTAACTTGAATCTGTTGTCCTGTGTGACTCAACAGAAAAAAACAAAAGTCCTAGTTCTTAAGGCAATTTAATTATAAGTCTGTGAACACCACTGGATAGTCAAATGGTCACCCCAGCGACACCTCTATCTCTAGAGATTGTAACCATGTCCCAGTCTATTGCCATAATAAAAGGCAGCCAACCTCTGATCAAAACAATACAGTCAACACAGGGGGGAGGAGCCAAGCTCGCGACCGTGATGGCCGCGTTGTAGCTCGGCTCCGTCAACTTTCCTGCTTGCACTACCTATCCTGCGCCTTATCCTGCCCCGAGAAGTCTTATTTGATGGAATATGGAATTATGACGTTTTGCTGGCACTTACCGTCTGCTCTGGATGATCCTAGGTGCCGCGGATCTTGAGCTGTGCCCTTGTTCGCTTCGGAGCCTCCGGGGCGGGCGGGCCTGGGACTCGTCTGCGGCGCCCGGACGGTGCGGAGCGCCGGGGCCAACCCCTTGGTGGAGGAGTGGGGTCGGCCGGAGCGGCCACTGTGCGGTTGGACCGGTGGCGACTGACCGGGCCTGGTCTGGCTGTCCGGGGCCTGGTGGTGGAGCGCTGCCTTCCGCGGACGGGGGTTGACCGCATGGGCGACTCGTCTCCCCTTTGTTCTCCTGTCCGGCCATCTTGAAACCCTCCGCCCGGTCTTGGCGGGCGGCGCCTGTGGGTCGGTGGCGCCGGCTGCCTCAATATTCTGGTGGTCCGCCTTTCTGCCCTGGAGGTTCCATTGTTTGTTGCCGGCTGGATTTCATCGAGCCCCGCCGGTGGCCGGATTGGGGTCGGAGATTGCCGAGGCCCCGCCGGGCTAAAAAGATGGCGGCCTGCGCCCTGTATCTACGCCCAGTTGGAGATGGCGACATCGGCTGGCCGCACGGCACGTTTGCTGAATACCGTAAAGGTGAGCCTACAGTTGGCGACGTCTTCGCCGCCTTGTGTTCCTGGCGTGCTTCCATGACTGTACCTGTTGCTGGGCCGGATGGTGGTCTTGGTACCGGGCTCGTTGGGCCGTCCCCTGCGTGTGCGGTTCCACCGCTTCAGTGTGCTGCGGAGTCCTTCCTGGAAATTGAAGACACCGGGGCCACCGCTTGTTTGGACGTACAGATGCCTACTGCCTTGTATCGTCAGGAGTTCTTCCCTGTGGTGGACGTACTGGAGGGCCTCCAGCCGAGATCCGTCCGGGACTGTCTCGCCGGGTCTCCCGGTGTTGTTTTGCCTCGACCTGCCGAGCGGAGATCCTGTAACTGTTTCACCGGGGCGACTTTTTCCCCTTGGTCGGCGGAGCTATGCTTGAGTTGCCTGCTGCTGTTGCTGTCCTTTCTTGTTCATCCGGTCCGAAGTCGCTATAACTTGTGTGGTATATCGACAATTGGAATCCCTGCTTTTCACCTCTGGCCACTCATGTTCTGGTTCTATGTGCACTCTGTGCCTATGGCACTGGACAGACGAGGACAGGGGTGAGTTGCACTTGTGCCGCCGGACTATTACTTCGTGGCATGGCCGATGACCACCTTGCAGCTGTACGTGTATGATCGATTCCTCTTCATATTCCTGGTGCCTGTTTTTCTTGAAATGACTTCATCTTCTCGTGGGATCTAAAATGTGTTCGAACGGGGGTTGGGAGCTGATAGTTTTGATTATGTGTCTCCTCTCCCACTAGAGATTTTTTCCTTTTTTTTTTTCCCTTCCTTTCCCCTTCCTCTCTTTTTGCCTATGTGGTTTCTTCCTTACTTTTTGACTCTTCTATATTTCGGGTTTCCTGTTAGGGCGACAGGCACGCTGCTGGGGGGGTAGGCCGTAGCCTTCTGCAGGGGTGCAGGGTGGGGTGGGTGGGGGGGGTCTGTCTTTTTGTTTTTTCTTTGTTCTTGGTTCTATGGCTCTTATGTATCCTCTTTTCTGGACGCTGCGTCTACATGTAGGCCTCCTGGGGTGTTTTTGCCGGCGTGGGCCTTATGATCTCCCTGCCTCCGATGTTCATTGTGCATCCACTAATCCATATTTCCTTCGGTTCCATAGGCTGGCCCTTTCTTCTGTATGCTTTGCTTGCCAAGGGGCGCATGCTGTGGTGCCGCGTTCTCCTTTCCCTGTTTTTTCTACCCTTTTTCTTGATGTCCTTTCCCCCTTTTTTTCCCCCTTCTTTCTCCCTTTATTTGGGTTGATGTAGCGGATGGCTCTTTGTATTGCAATCCTGACTTCCTTTTTATGTATTGCTGTGTATTTTCGTAGCAACGGGTGGGCGCTGGGCAGTGGTTGGACTTGCTTGCAGATGTGGGACTTACGTTTTGCCCTTGCTATAATATGGCTGTTCTTTTTGAAATTCGCTGTGTATTGTTTTACTGCTTGCTGACGGCCCGCCACAGACTTTTGGACCCTAATGACTGCACTATTCCTGCTATTCACCCTATTGTATTATAAAATTAACCTTCACTTTTCCTACTCATGGTGGTTTCCTTGTGGCTTTCTGCCTCGCCTTATTGCATCTGTTATATCGGAGACCCGCTGGAGCTTCTTTCCTGGCCTACGTGCTAATACAGTGTGGTGGCCGGCCCGATGGGTTGTAGGCCCGTATTTGTAAGCTTCATCTGCACAATAAAGGTTTTAAAAAAAAAAAAAAATACAGTCAACACAGAACTCACATTCACCAAAAAAGGACGACAAAAAATGTGTGAATAGCTAGGTAGCACCTCACGGGCACACCACCAATGGGACCCCTGGTTGGTACTCACCAGGATGGCCCTGTTCTCATCATCGGTGCTACCTAGCTTAAACGTAAACGTGTCCAAGACCCCAAAAAAAGAAAGGAGACAGTGAATGGTGCAGTGAACGCAAACTTATATGTGACAAGGACTAACAACGTTCAACATATAACGAAAAAGTTACTGTGCAAACAGGACAAAAAACTTTTACTCGCATTCTTCTTTTGCAAACAGTAAACATATACACATAAAAAAGAGAGATGTTAATACTACCTATCGATTCACAACCTGCTTATAGCCGACATGTTTCATTGCCTTGGTCTTTATCAGGCAATTTCATCAGGGCAAAATATTTAGCTGCCACTGCCAAAGACACTGTGCTTTGAGTGCTGCAAATTAAAAGTAGATATAAGCGTATAAGAGATTGCCTGCTGTCCCACTGTATGTTTGGCACAACATTAATAAAAATATTGACAATAGATCGCAGTATAATGGATAATAATTACCCCTTTGGCAAGTTTTTCTCTCATACCATCCAAGAGGGAAACTTTCAACATCAGATCAAAGCCCCCAGCGGTGAGCGTGATCCTTTCTCCCTTCAGTTCTATGTCTGGGAAAAAACGCCGCAAGGGCAGCAATTAAAAATCCAGGAGGATTCAAAAATATGACGAGGGGAGACTGGGAAGCTGTAAAGTCCCTTCAGAATAATGACAAAATAATAATAAAGAACGCCGATAAGGGCGGCGCGATCGTCATCTTAAACACTTGTGATTATGAGGTGGAAGTACGAAGACTGTTGGATGTGAGAACTAACTATCAACCTCTCGCAAAGGATCCTACCCCTGAATTAAAAGAAATAATAACACAACTCGTTGGTAATGCGAAAGAAAAGAAATGGATAAGCGCGAAAGAGGCGGAGTTCCTCATTAATACCAACCCGAGGACTCCGGCTTTTTACATCCTCCCGAAAATACATAAGCCTGCCAGGCCCCCCCCTGGTAGGCCGATTGTATCGGGAATTCAATCCATTCTGGAACCCCTGTCACAGTTCGCTGATTATTACCTTCGGGAATCAGTGATAACTCAAAAATCGTTTGTCAAGGATACTACAGATATCTTGAATGTCCTTGATTCCATGACCTTTGACCCTGAGAAGGAGTACATTGTTACCATTGATATCGAGTCCTTATATTCGTGTATCCCTCAGGAAGCTGCGCTTGTGGCTATTGCTAGAGCGCTAGCAACACAGGAATGGTTCTACGATGCACCCCAGAGCTTCATTTTACAGTGTATTGAACTGGCGCTCACAAGGAATTTCTTCAGCTATAAGAAAGACCTCTTTCTCCAAGTGACAGGGACGTCAATGAGTGCCACGATGGCACCAAGCGTGGCTTGCATCTATGTGGGCCAATTTGAGGAGCACGTCATCGAATCCGACAACAATCCCTTTAAGGACCACCTGCGAATGTGGAGGCGCTACATCGATGACGTGCTCCTCATTTGGTCGGGAGAAGAAGATTCTCTCCTCCAGTTCCTTAACTGGTTAAATACCCAGGATATGAGCCTACGGTTTACGTGGAAATATCATCATACGAGTGCAGTCTATCTTGACCTAGATATTGAAGCATCTGAAGGGAAGTTCTCAACGAGTGTACACCAAAAACCCACTGACAGAAACTCGTTACTTGCTTATCAATCATACCATCCGAGAGCCCTTAGGGACAATCTCCCGGTGGGGCAATTTATGCGATACAGGCGTAATTGCTCTTCTACTGCAGTTTATAAGGAACAAGCAGAGGGGTTAAGTAGAAAGCTGAAGGACCGCGACTATCCACGCAAAGTTATCAGACATGCTAATAAGAGGGCCTTGAATACACCTCGAATGGCCTTGCTAGAGTATCAAATAAAAGAGAAGACAGATTGCTTACCAGTGGTCATGACCTATGACCCAATGGCTACGAAGATTCGTCAGGCCATTAGAAAACACTGGTCCCTTCTATCTACGACAGACTACAAGATGCCTCCCCCCGATTCGCCTTCCGGAGGGCCCACAATCTTAAGGACAAATTGGTCCACACTAGGATGGTTGAGAAATCAGAAGTTAAAGCAACCACTGTTCCGAATGGTCATTTCCCTTGTGGGAACTGTTCAGTGTGCCACCTCACGAACAAAATTACAACTGTTACTTTACAATCTGGAAGGGTGTGGACACTGAATCACTTCAGCAATTGTAATACCACCAATGTGGTGTACAGGCTGAAGTGCGAGTGCGGACTGAAATACATTGGACTTACCACACGTAAGATCAAACTCCGTATCCAGGAACATGTGAGTACGATACGGATTGGTAAGCTAACGTCCAAACTAGTGCAACATTGCCACCGCAATAAACATTCCTTTACATGGGTGGTTCTGGAAAGGGTGATGGGCGATGTCCAGTCTGTGGAGAGACGATTGATTACTAAAGAAGCACGCTGGATATTCCAGGAACAAAGTGAAAAGAAGGGATTAAATGAACTTCTGGAGTGGAATAAGTTACGTTGAAGGATCTGTATAGATGTTCCTCTGCTCAGTAATCTACTGTCCGGTATCAGCCTTTTTTTTTAAAAACCCGCAAAAACTTTTAAAGCTCCAGTCTTTTTGGGTTCCTCTCTAATGGTCTCCCGGCTTCTTCTGATTAACAATACGAGACTTAAATTTACTGTAAAGACCACCTACACAGAATGTCAAGTGACCTAGTGGTGGGAGAAGCCTTGGTACCGATTAAAGATACTTGTAGACCTAGTAACGTGGGTATGTACTCCTTGTGCCATGCCGGAACAATGCTCTAAGACGGCCACTATGACCTCGCTCTGTATCTCAGTAGTGATTTTTTAGCTAGCATAGCATAAGCTGATACATACATCTTGGTGCTTGATTAGAGTGATATGATAAGAGGAGCGGTACGACTATATACACTATCAATGTCCACCCCTGCAATTACAAATACGAAAAACTCCTCATGTAGTATTTGTAATTGAACAATTGAATATTTATCAGTTTAATGGAAGACATTATTGAATGTGGTAGTTTTAAAGACTAGTTACCGTATAATCACGTTAAATACTGTTTTCCCAATAGCCATTATACTGTCCCAACATGGCCGCGCTAGTCATGTGACCGTTGTGACCAATGAGAACCGGTGGAAATCGGCCCATGGGAAAGTAAACAGAATGTTTACCAGCTGATCCATTAATACGAGAATAACTCCGCCTGCTTTTGTGTATCAATAATGGATACAGAGAAAACTAGGGAATGAGGCATTCTTGCAGTTGATACGAATAAGTACTTTAAAGACGGAGTCTTCAATTGTCGTTATGCTGCTCAAACATGGCCCCGCCAGTCGCCTGACTGCTGTGACCAATCAGAATCGGTGGATAAAGGCTCTTGGGGAAGTAAATAGAGCGTAACCCAGTCTATCGGCGTTCCAGTGCCGAGAAGACGCCGAATGATTATTCTCCACTGGTAAAACCTTTTAAATGGGTTGACACGGCGGGGTGGTGTACAAGATGAATACGGTGAGATTAGATACACAGGATTTTTAATTGCTGCCCTTGCGGCGTTTTTTCCCAGACATAGAACTGAAGGGAGAAAGGATCACGCTCACCGCTGGGGGCTTTGATCTGATGTTGAAAGTTTCCCTCTTGGATGGTATGAGAGAAAAACTTGCCAAAGGGGTAATTATTATCCATTATACTGCGATCTATTGTCAATGTTTTTATTAATGTTGTGCCAAACATACAGTGGGACAGCAGGCAATCTCTTATACGCTTATATCTACTTTTAATTTGCAGCACTCAAAGCACCGTGTCTTTGGCAGTGGCAGCTAAATATTTTGCCCTGATGAAATTGCCTGATAAAGACCAAGGCAATGAAACATGTCGGCTATAAGCAGGTTGTGAATCGATAGGTAGTATTCACATCTCTCTTTTTTATGTGTATATGTTTACTGTTTGCAAAAGAGGAATGCGAGTAAAAGTTTTTTGTCCTGTTTACACAGTAACTTTTTCGTTATATGTTGAACGTTGTTAGTCCTTGTCACATATAAGTTTGCGTTCACTGCACCATTCACTGTCTCCTTTCTTCTTTTTTTGGGGTCTTGGACACGTTTACGTTTAAGCTAGGTAGCACCGATGATGAGAACAGGGCCATCCCGGTGAGTACCAACCAGGGGTCCCATTGGTGGTGCGCCCGTGAGGTGCTACCTAGCCATTCACACATTTTTTGTCGTCCTTTTTTGGTGAATCTGAGTTCTGTGTTGACTGTATTGTTTTGATCAGAGGTTGGCTGCCTTTTATTATGGCAATAGACTGGGACATCGTTACAATCTCTAGAGATAGAGGTGTCGCTGGGGTGACCATTTGACTATCCAGTGGTGTTCACAGACTTATAATTAAATTGCCTTAAGAACTAGGACTTTTGTTTTTTTCTGTTGACTTACTGAGTGGAGGGCGTCCTAGTTCTGTCTTTCCCTCTTGACTCCTATTGCATGTGTGTCCTGTGTGACTCGACTGACCATCACTGCATCACCTTCCTCATCTCAGAATCCAGCCTAAGGACCCCAGGCACTGGAAACGATGTCTACGAAACATCAACTTGCGTGATCTAACTGCTCTCTGTGATAACTCCCTGCCCCCCTGTGGTATCCATATCATCCGACGTGGAAAAGGAAGCTTTACATTTCTGCAGCTGCATGTCTCACACAGCCAAGTGGATGGACGAAGACTATTAGAAGCTGAACTCAGATAACCCTTAGGTTTTGTCCTTTGGGAATCACATCTCTTTCTGGAATACATCATGGTGGGAATTTGATCTCGGCCCCCTTCCTGTTCCTGTTCAAAAACCCGGAAACTTGTGTGGCATTCTTACTCAAATTCTGTTTATTGTTCATCCAACTAACACCGAATACATAGCATATACATAGTATATTAGCAACTTTAGTGCAGACAAGCAATAGTCAGTCCTGACTGGATTTCAGTGTAACATGGAAAATGTAACCACTAGCATTCGCATTTAAGTAATGTTACATTAGGCATGCATAGGACATTACAAGCTGCAATGGAGCAGCGTCTGATCAATGCATAGTAATTCATGGCAGCAACACATAACTGTGTACTTAATTAGGGACAGGAAGGGCTGGGTTATGCATTTTCTTATAACTTTATAGAAATCATTATAAACATTAAAGAAATAGGTCAAAGTTTGCAGCAGAGTGGGCAAGAGGAGAGGCGATCATGTCTCACATTGGGCATGGGGTAGCGCATTTCCCATAACCTGGACGCGGGCAGTGCAGCGGTATGAGGTATGGGCGATAATTTAATCAAAAACCTAGAGCAATCAAAGCTTCACAGGGCTAAAGCAAGGGAATTCTATGTGCATAAGATATTGGATTAAAGGTTTCCATATGTGTTTGAACTTTTTCTCTCTTTTTGCCAAATGTTTTGATAACCGTTCCATAGCTAAAATGTTTCAGATCTGGGTAAACCATTGCGCTAGGAGGGGTGTTTGTCCATTTCCACATGAGTGCTATAAGCTGGCGTGCCACTAAGAGTAAGTAGCTGACAGGTTTCCAGTTGGCATGAGTCATGGCCCCAAAACCTGGGGGCCTAATGCCTAAGATGACCGTGAGGTCTGAGGACTGGAGAGGGTAGCCTTTGACATCCTTGATGTGGCCCAGTATCTCTTTCCAATATTTAGTTATGACCTTGCAGTTCCACCAAATATGTTGAAAATCTCCTTCTCCTACTCCACAGCACCAGCAAAGAGAGATTGTTCCTGGGTAGATTACGGAGAGTTTTTGTTGTACGATACCATTGGAACATCAATTTGTAAGCTGTTTCCCTAAGCGAGATACTGTGGTATGTTTTGAGTGTGTCTCAACACAGGGACTCCTATTGCTTGGGTGATATTTCTACCTGTGCGGTGGCCTGCCATGTTGGCTGATAGGTGTGGATGCGTGTTGGTGTGGAGCAATGAAGCACCTGATAAGTGTTGGATATGAAGCCCTTTGAGCCAGTAAAGGTGGGGATAATGCCGAAGTTGGCAATACTAAAGCTGTGAGGTGTCCGTGAGTTGGAAATCCACTTTGAACAGATCGAAGCTCTTCATGCTGTCCCCCGCAAATAAAACATTGAGTGTCAAACAGTCCCCATTGCTTCAATGGTGAAATGAAGAAGGAGAAAACGCTGGAGGGGAATTTGGTGTTGTGTGCGATCGGTGTGTTTGGGGAGTGGAAGGTAGTCAGACCCTTTTTAGAGCCACTTTATCCGAAATATCAAGTACTGTTCAGGTCAGGGTGTTGATGCATGCACTACGCAGCCGGGCGGGTTTAGGCAGCCATGCCAAATCCCACAGTGGTCGGCATGCTACTGTCCAGTCCATATTGAACCAGTGCTTCTCATTCTCTCGGACCACCCATTCGGAGATATAACGTAAATGGGCGGTCCAGTAATATTCCAAGAGATTGGGGCACCCTATACCTTCCCTTTCTTGTGGGAGCATCAACGGTGCATTTGCTATTCTGGGACACTTTTCATTCCAGATAAAGTTCCGGACATCATGTTGTCATCTTGCCGAATCGCCATAGGCAGAGTTTGAAAAAGTTAGAGGATTTGCCGGAGAACATTCATTTTTACAACATTCATGCATCCCAGCCAAGATATGTATAGGGGCTTCCGTCTTTTAAAGTCAGCCAGGATGGCGCGGTGTAAGTGGGGCCAATTAGCTTGAGACCAAGAGGATAGTGTATGGGTGATATTGAGGCCTGAATATTTAATGGCAGCCTGAGACCATAGGAAGGTCGCTAGACGCTGTAGAGCCATGAAGTCCTGAGCCGGGATGTTCAAATTGAGCACTGAGGACTTGGTCGTGTTGTTCCTAAAGCCCGATACTATCTTATAAACCTGAAGGCAGTTCAAAAACCCTGGGAAGGAGATCTTGGGCTGAGAAAGTGTAAGGAGTAAGTTGTCTGCAAAGAGGCTAATCTTGTTTTGCGGGCCCCAAAAGAAATACCTCTCACCCCATCCGTGTTGTGAATCATGATCGCCAGGGGCTCAACACTAATACAAACAATAAGGGTGATAGCGGGCACCCCTGTCATGTGCCTCGCAGGATAGTAACAGGTTTTGTGAGCCGCAAAGTGACCCAAACCCTGGCCACCGGTGCTGTGTACAAGGCCATTATTTTGTAAAGCAAACCCGGTCCTAACCCAATCTTTTCCAGTGCAGTGTGGAGTAAGGACCAGTTTGCCCTATTAAAGGCCCTCTCCGCGTCTAGCGAGAGGAGGTATGCGGGTATATTGTGGCGGTGTGCCTTCTGCACTAAGTGTGCTATGCAGCAAACATTGTCTGCACCCTGTCTATGGCATACAAAGCCGACTTGATCTGTGTCGATGAGGCCCAGAAGGTAGGGTTCCAGCTGCTGTGCCACTATATTGGTAAACAACTTTGCGTCCGTGCTAAGCAAGGTTATAGGATGGTAAGAGGCGCACAGGGCAGGGTCTTTTTGTGCTTTATGTATGAGGGAGATCTCAGCGGAAGCAATCGTGGGCGTGAGTCCCATCTCATATAAGAAGGAGTTAAATAGCTGTACTAGGTGATCTTGTGGATCAGGTAAGAAGAGCCGGTAGAAGGAGACTGGAAGGCCATCAGGCCTAGGGGTCTTACCCAGGGGAAGGGCCCTGACCACAGCCTGAAGCTCCTCAAGAGTGATCAGCTCATCAAGGGGATCTGCACGACGTGGGTGCAATGGTTCCTATTTGCAGGTATACAGGTAGGATTTAATCATCTCTGAGGTCCGCTCTTCCAGAGAGTATAACATTTGCCAATAATCACAAAAAATCTGGAGTTTGTCTCCCTCTGAGGTCACCTAACTCCCATCATCTGACCGTACTTTGGCAATAGGGGTCTTAGCGGCCACCTCGTGGAGCCTGCGGGCCTAGAGTCACCCCCTCAAAGTAGCATTGCTTCAATGCTAGTGGTCCCCACTCAGCCCTCCCTGTTCTATGTGTGCAAAGTTGGCCTCACAACACAGCAAGCTGCTTTTTAGTGCTGCGGGAGGGTTTAGCTTTGTCCTGTTGTTCCAATTGTTTAATTACCGTTGTGAAATTGGTTTTCACTACCTTAGATTCCCTCCCTCGAGCAATTGTGATAGACGTAATCGTGCCTTGGATAGTGGCCTTAAAGCAATCCTAAAGAGAATGCAGTGAATGTTCAGGGAGGGAGTTGATCGAGAAATATTCAGTTATGCCTTTTCAAATTTTGACCACATCTACTGAGTCTTGCAAGAGATGTGGAGGCAGGCTCCAGGGCGGTGGGGTCCTTGTGGAGTAGCTACTACCCATTCATATCAATTCTATGTGTGCATGGTCAAGATTGAGATGTTCGACAGCTCTATGGTGCGTAGGTGGTAAAGGAGAGAGTGGGTAATGAGGGCATAGTCGATGCAGGAGTAGGAGGTGTATATGTCTGAGAAAACTGAGTAATCCCTTGTGTCTGGGTGTTTGTAGCACCATGCATCGACTAGTGCTTAAGGTGGGAGTGACATAGTCCCTACATTTTTTAATGTAGCTCCACTACGGTCAAGGTTGGGGGTCCCATACCAAGTTGAGATCCCCACATACTAATATATCACCTTCCACCCCCTCTAGTTGTTCCTTCAAAACCCATCTGAGGTATGTGTCCTGTGAGTTATTTGGCACATAGATGTTAAGCAGTGTAATCTTCCGCTGTCCCTTAAGGAGATGCAGTGTGAGATAGCATCCCTCCCCACTCGGACTACCCTGGTGACAGAGGTGTAGAAGCTTGCCTTACAGAGGATGCCCACCCTAAGTCTTTTAGTGCTCGTGTACGCCCAGTGACGTCTTGGGTATCTTGGATGCGCCATGCAATGGCAATTTGCTATCAGAAGATGGATCTCCTGGAGGAGGATGACATTGGGATCGTGGTGCAATATGTATTAACAGGTTTGCTTGCACTTGTTTTGGGAGTTTAGGCCCTGCACATTCAGAGATATCAATGTAATACCATCTGCATGATTGCAGATGGTAAATGGGAGGGGACCTACATCAAGAAGGGGGCTAGCTCTAGGGAGCGAACCTCATCAATATGGAAGGGGAGGGAAATGCCATCTCACCCACCCCCAGAGAGGAGCAGTCTTAAGATAACTCCCACGTAACCCCAAACAGAGAGGGTCTCCTGGGAAGGGCAGCATAGGGAGAAGCAGTAGCATGTGCATTGATGCCTCCTGCCTCTCCTGCTGTTGAGCAGAACCCTTGCCAGTCTTGGCAGAGCTCACCAGTGGTGTGAGTCGACCTGGAAAGGAAAACATATTGCAACCAATATTAACAACGCGCCAAAAGGGCCCAATAGTGACCTTCACACATTGCAGAGGCCAGCACAAAGTGCTCTGGACCCACTGGAGGAGTCCCCCTCCTGGGGAAGTGGTCATCAGGGGGTGGCCATCAAAGGGGAGGTAGAATCCCTGCGAAGTCTGGGTAGTGAGTCTCTCTCTGGCCCCGCAGCCCAGTGCCGCCAGAAAGATGCAAATGAGTCCACAGGACAGCATCAGACAAGGCATAACGGTCAACACAAGTGGAGAGGAGGGTCTGGTTTAAAGGAGCCAGTAGTAGATCGTGTAGGGCAAGATCCTCCCGAGGCTTCAGAGGTGGTGGATGATATCCCATTTGGTTTCCTGTGTGGATGCCTCTGCCTGGCATTTATTGGGGTGTTGTACTTTAAACCTTGGTCCAAGCCGGTCGAAGATCTTTTCCGGGTGGGCCTCGAGTTGGAAGGTCAGCACGAATGCGAGCATCATCATGGAGACCCACCAGGTGTTTTACTTCTATAAGCGATCTTAGTGATCGGCATCTACCCTCCCATAGAAACAGGAGGGCAAAGGGGTGGCCCCACTGATATTGAAACCCCACCTCATGAAGTTTGTCAGTGATCGGCTTAAATTCTCGGATTCTGCAGTGTAATAGATCACATATCTTGGTATAGTTGTATGGTGTGGCCCCAAAACTTCAGTTCAGCTCTGCCACTAGCAGCCTGGAATATCGCTTCCTACTTGGTGAAGAAGAGTACTGTGGTCAGGATTTCCGGTACTGCACCCAATGTGCTCTGTCGAGGGTCAGCGGGGCAGCGTCGTAGTCTCCTCGGATCTTCTCAAGGAGGTCCGCTGTGAAGGACATGTTGTCATTGCCTTCCACTCCTTTAGGGACTCTCCTAACAGCATTTTCTGATCTTCTGATCTTGCTTCTACGGAGCGTTCAAGCTCGTCTACTCACTCACCTATGTCTGTGACATTTTCCCGGGTGGCATTGTTTGAACTCATTCCTAAAAGAGCTAATGTCCGAGTGGATCTCCAGCAGGAAATGGTCCATGTAGCCTTGCATGAAAGGGGCAGAAGATAGGGGTTCCATCATCAGGGTCTGGGGGTGGTGTTTCTGATTCAGTAAGCACACCCTTGCTCCAGAGAGCTGTCACCAGGTTATCTTTTGCAGCTTTGGGAGAGAGGCATATCAACGCAATATTTGTTAGGGGCTGATCAAGAAAACAGGGCTGACGGATGTGTGTCAACAGCCAAGGCGCAATGGACTCAGTAGACGGAGGGCAAGTAAGTGGCTATTGTTGTGGCCAAGTTATTTCTGGCTTAGGCGGTGGAGCCTTGGTTTCCAGGCCCCCCGTGGGCAGAGGATGTTGCTCTTGGTCCTCAGGTGTCAGGGGTTCTCACCCACCACTCCACCCGTTCTCTCCTACGCCAGGTAGGGTAGGAGCCCCACTTGATCAATGCAATCTACCCTGCAGAGGTTGGGAGACCAGTCTCACGTGGGGAAGGGGATTGCACATTAAAATCCTATGGAGGTGGATGTATTGGTAGCTCAGGGTGCACCTACACAGAGATACAGAGAGGCCCTCGAAAGTCCAGTTTGCTTTTGTGTGGAGTGAGCCCCCCTGGGATGTACACACTCTCCCCATCCAAAACACATCAAGGGGGTCTTTGTTGTCCACTCCTCCCCTGGCAGCATCAGCAAGGGCACAGTATTTTGTTTTTGTTTTCGGAGTTTTATATAGTGCGAACTTGCCCTAAAGGTATTAGGTATCAGAGCGTTTTACATGAGCACCAGTTGCTATACACAAGGACACATTTTTAGGCATGTTTTTCGGGTTCTTTGCTACCACCGAAGTAAGCATGTGTTCTTTTCAAGGTCCACTCTCAACTTAAAGGCCTCTGGGGAGTTCCAATTTTGCCACAAAAGGCAGAGCTTCCATCCGCTGGCAAAGGCCGCAGAGGTTATATAAACCAGTTTAAAATGGCCATATTGACTCAGCTATCATGATTTATTTCCTTCCAATTGAATGTGCATTCTTAACCCCTTCGCTGCTAGGCCTTTTCCCCTCATGTGCTAAGCCTTTTTTGGGCGATTTGGGGTAGTGCGCGCTTAGGCCCCTGTAACTTTTTGACTACATAAGGTATCCACTCCAAATTTGCATCCTTTTCTTCCAACATCATGTGGATTCTAAAGGTGCCCAGATTTTGTGGATTCCCTTGCAGGGGTCCCAGAAATTAAGCAAAATACAGTAAAAAAAGATTCTTCACAAAATTGGGAAAAAAGGGCTGCAAATGAAAGCCTCTGGGTTTTTCCCTGCAAATGTTATCAAAAAAGGGTTTGTGGGGCTGAAATCTCCATTTTCTCAGCTTTTAGGGAATGACAGTCTTTTGTCATAGAACCAATATTTTTCACACAGTTTTGGCATTTTTCTGGGACGTAGCCCATTTTTGCTATTTTTAGAGCTTTCAACCTCCTTCCAGTTAATGGTAGAAATGAGTTTGAAAGCAATAATGGATCCTATACATTTTCGAAAAGTAGACAAAATTCTGAATTCAGAAAGGGGTCATTTGTCTAAATCCATTAAGGTTTCTTTATAGAAACTAACAGTTAGATATTGGAATAATTGAAAATTAGTTGAAAAAAACAGCCTTTTGTCTCAACGTTTTCACCTGTAACTTCTTGTAATTTTGACAGCTGTTTGAAAGCAATATACCATTACATACGTTTGACCTTCCTGGCTGTGGGGATATATAGGACTTGTAGTTTCACCAAGAACCCGACGAACCCAGAGCCAAAAACTGAGCAGCAACTTGCAATGGTATTTTATTATTTACTGGTAATAGAGCATTTATTCTTGGAAAATGTATACATGAAAAAATCGGTATGAAAGACACCTATGTATTTCTAAATTGGGTACAAATTATAGAGTTTAGAAACAGTATATATTTGCACATTTTCAAAATTGGGAATACTCATACTAGCATGAGAATTATTGGTCATTTTTCAAAAAGATTTTTTTTTTTTACACAATGTCTTTCATTGGGAAGGGAGAAATGCATGAAAAATCAATGGGTAATAACAGTTGATTTACAAATCTGATTTACCCTAAGTCTCCGATAAAAACGGTACCTCACCTCACATGTGTGGCTTGGCCTTGTGCCTGCGACTGGAAACGGCACAAAATGCAACGTGGTCACACCTCAATTTTGCAGGTAAAAATTGACCCTTTTATGGCAAAGTGCCTAGCTGTAGTTTTTGCACCCTAGCTCTGCCGGCAACTAGGGAAACCTAGAAAACCTATACATTTTTAAAAACTAGACACCCAGGGGAATTTAAGATGGGGTGACTCGACTGCCTCCCACCAGGTTCTGTTACCCAGAATCCCTTTCAAACCTAAAAAATTGGAAAAAATACGCATTTTCCTCACATTTCTGTGGTGGAATGTTCTGGAATCTGAGTGGATCAACAAATTTTCACCCACCCAGCGTTTCCCCAGGTCTCCCGAGAAAAATGGTACCTCACTTGCCTGGGTCTCCCTAGTGCCTGTGACAGGAAACAGCGCAAAACGCAACGTGGTTGCACCGAAATTTTGCAGTGTAAACCGGCCCTTTTTTGGCAAAGTGCCTACCTTTCGTTTTTGAACCCTAGCTCTGCCGGCACCTAGGGAAACCTAGCAAACCTATACATTTTTGAAAACTAGACACCCAGGGAAATTGAGGATGGGGTGACTCAACTGCCTCCCACCATGTTCTGTTACCCAGAATCTCTTGCAAAGCTAAAAATTTACACAAAAAAATGCATTTTCCTCACATTTCTGTGGTGGAAAGTTCTGGAATCTGCGCGGATCAACAAAGTTCCACTCACCCCATGTTCCCCCAGGTCTCCCGAAATAATTGGTACCTCACTTGCCTGGGTCTGCCTAGTGCCTGCGACAGGAAACAGCGCAAAACGCAACGTGTTCGCAACGCAATTTCGCAGTGAAAACGGGCCCTTTTTTGGCAAAGTGCCTACCTTTTGTTTTTGAAGCCTAACTCTGCCGGCACCTAGGGAAACCTAGCAAACTTATACATTTTTGAAATCTAGACACCCAGGGAAATTTTAGAAGGGGTGACTCAACTGCCTCCCACCATGTTCTGTTACCCAGAATCTCTTGCAAAGCTAATAAATTGACAAAAAATGCATTTTCCTCACATTTCTGTGGTGGAAAGTTCTGGAATCTGCATGGATCAATAAATTTCCATGCAACCCGTGTTCCCCCAGGTCTCCCAAAAAAATTGGTACCTCACTTGCCTGGGTCTGCCTAGTGCCTGTGACAGGAAACAGCGCAAAACACAACATATTCGCACCGCAATTTCGCAGTGAAAACGGGCCCTTTTTCGGCAAAGTGCCTACCTTTTGTTTTTGAACCCTAGCTCTGCCGGCACCTAGGGAAAACTAGCAAACCTATACATTTCTGAAAACTAGACACCCAGGGGAATTCAGGATGGGGTGAGTCAACTGGCTCCCACCAGGTTCTGTTACCCAGAATCCCTTGCAAAGCTAAGAAATTCACAAAAAAAAGCATTTTCCTCACATTTCCGTGGTGGAACGTTCTGGAATCTGCGTGGATCAACAAATTTCCACCCACCCCGTGTTCCCCCAGGTCTCCCGAATAAATGGTACCTCACTTGCCTGTGTCTGCCTAGTGCCTGAGACAGGAAACAGCGCAAAACGCAACGTGTTCGCACCGCAATTTCGCAGTGAAAACGGGCCCTTTTTTGGCAAAGTGCCTACCTTTCGTTTTTGAACCCTAGCTCTGCTGGCACCTAGGGAAACCTAGCAAATCTATACATTTTTTTAAAGCTAGACACCCAGGGGAATTCAGGATGGGGTGACTCAACTGCCTCCCACTAGGTTCTGTGACCCAGAATCCCTTGCAAACCTAAAAAATTCACAAAATTAGTTGTTTACTTGTGCAGCGTGACAATTTGGGCGCAATATTGCAAGGAAAATATGACGGACATTGTGAGTTTTGCAGGATATTGTGGATACAATTAATTGTTAGATTTCACCAGAGAGACATCACCATGTAGTCCCATGGGTTTTCAACAATATCTACAATTGGCAGGTTATTCGTAAGCGGAATGTACACCTTGGCACAGAGACTAAGAAAAACAAGATCCCTACACAGCCATCTATTCCTCAAACACACACACATACTGGTTGGATTTGGCATGAGGGCGAGTGATGGTTCAGTATATATAATTTTATTAACAAGAGATTTCACAAAAATGAAATGCACTGTCATGGACAAAAAAACAGAACCAATGACTCGCAGCTCGTGAGCTGTAAAGCCACTTCAAGGCACCAACCGATTTACAGGCCATTCACACACCTTTCATACCTGACACACAGAAGACCATTCACACCACCAGGCACAAAAGCAACACATTACAACATTTACAAAAACAGTGACAAGGTGCGTACTGCTTCAAAAAAAAAAAACTACACAGACATCAAGTTTTCAAATACACACATACTGGTTAGATTGGGCACGAGGGTGAGTGATGGTTCAGTATATACCATTGTATTAGCAAGTGATTTCACAAAAAATGAAATACACTGTTAATAATGGAAAGGACAAGAAACTGAACCATTGACTCACAGCTTGTAAGCTGTAAAGCCACGACAAGGCACCAACCGCTTTACAGGCCATTCATACACCTTTCATACATGTGACACATACAAAACATTCACACCGCCAGCCGCGGACCCATCACATTACTACACTTCCACCAGCAGACAACGCCAATCAAGGGCCCATCACTTTCACACGCCCACATTCCTGACACAGCAACTACACAAACTCATGGATTACATGGAGTGGCGCTCAACTAGCACTGTGTGTAGTAACCAGCATTAAGTCACTTCTCACACACCACCAGCCAAGCACCATTCCACGCACACCACCAGCTAAGCACCTGACCACACACACCGCCAGTCAAGCACCAGACCACGCACACTGCCAGCCAAGTACCAGTCCACACACACACCGCCAGGAAAGCACCAGTCCACAGACACCGCTAGCCAAGCACCAGTTCAGGCACACCACCAGCCAAGCACCAATCCAAACACAACACCAGGCAGGCGCAAGAGCACGCACACCGCCAACCAAACACCAGACCACGCACACCGCCAGGCAAGCACCAGTCCACACACACCGCCAGGACAGCACCACTCCACACACACAGCCAGCCAAGCACCAATCCAAACACACCAACAGGCAAGCGCAAGACCATGCACACCGCCAACCAAACACCAGACCACACACACCACCAGCCAAACACCAGTCCACACACACCACCAGGCAAGCACCACTCCACACACACTGCCAGCCGAGCTCCAGCCCAGGCACACCACCAGCCAAGCAACAATTCCAACACACCACCAGGCAAGCGCAAGACCACGCACACCGCCAACCAAACACCAGACCACGCACACTGCCAGCCAAGCACCAGTCCACAGACACTGCCAGACAAGCACCAGTCCACAGACACAGCCAGCCAAGCGCCAAACCATGCACACCGTGAGACAATGGACACTACACGCAAACCAACATCATACTTTAGTTTTTTTCAAAACAAATGAAAAACAAAAAATAATTGCAAATTGATACAAATCTACTAACACAACAACTAAATCTAAATACACTACACAAATGCCAACTTTGAAACTGAACAATAAGTTTTAAAGAATAGAGGCCAGCCAGTTCACTTTACCATCGTGGATGCTCCCAAAAATTGTTTTGCGTGTGGTACATGCTAAACAAGCAGGTACACACAGCCCAGGGTTTGAAGGACAGTCGGGGCAGTACATACGAACCTCCTTCCGCAAACCTCTTCGCCAACAGACTCTACATCTCCGACTGGGAAAGTCTTTTGAGGTTGTAGGAGGAATTTGATCAGGAAAGTGGCGATCTTTCAATCTGGCAACATCCTCCACCACTCCAACTCTTGGAACACTTGCCTGTTCCACTAAAACAAGGCTGCCTCATACAGACTCCTGAAACTTTACAAAAGTCATTTTTGACTGGGGACAAGATTTCTGGAACACAACAAAAGCATTAAAGGTTGACAAGTGGAAAAGATGGATAGCCAACTTCTTGTACCAAATGTAAGCCTTACGAAGAGCAGCATACGGTTCCAACCTCTGATCTACTCTGTCAACACCACCCATGTGCCTATTATAGTCTAAAATGCACACAGGTTTGCACGCTTCTGCAACCTGACCCCAAACAGTCACCGGTTCAGTGCTTTCATCATGTATGGAAGTCAATATGTAGACATCTCTCCTGTCTGAAAACTTCACAGCTAGAAGCTCCTCACAACGCAATGCACTGCACTGTCCCCGAACAAGCTTTAGACGAACAAGTTCTTTTGGGAAACCTTTACGGTTTGAGCGGATTGTGCCACAAGCAACAGTGTCCACTTTGGCCAATTCCCTGAACAACCGCACACCAGTGTAGAAGTTATCTACATATAAATGATGGCCTTTGTTAAAAAATCCTCAACCAAGTTCCCGCACAATTTTCTCAGTCACTCCAAAAGTCGACGGACAACCAGGGGGGTTAATCCTGGATTCCTTACCGGTGTACACCCTGAAATTAGAGACATATCCAGTCAGACTGTCACACAGCATATAAAGCTTAATTCCATAGCGTGCCCTCTTACTAGGAATGTATTGCCGAAATACCAAGCGGCCCTTGAACAACAGCAAAGACTCATCCACTGCAATTTCTTTCCCAGGATAAAAGATCTCAGGAAATCGATCAACGAAATGATCAATGACAGGCCGAATCTTGAAAAGACGGTCACAATCAGGGTGATCTTGTGCCAAAGCAGAACCATTGTCAACAAAATGCATCATCCGAAGCAGAAGCAAATCCCTATCACGACTCATGACTGCCGGAAATATAGCTGTTTCCATCAAGGGACTAGTAGACCAATATGAAGCCATTGATGGTTTCCTAAGCAAGCCCATCAAAAAAGTTAAACCCAAAAACTTTTTCATCCCCTCCAAATTTGTGGGAGTCCACCGGGTAGCTCTAGCGTGGGGCTTAAGGCTGGCACTGTTCACCCTCAAAAAATGTTCTGCATACAAAATAGTCTGCTCTACAATCTCTGCCAAAAACACATCATCCATAAACAACTTGAAAAAATCAATTGGCAAAAAGTTTTCAGTGTTCACCCTACACCCTGGAACACCAGTAAATTCAGGCAATGCCGGCTGCACCATGCCTAGTGCAACCCAGAGGTCAGAACTTTCAACGTCAAGTCTTGCAGCCGCAGGCTGCCGCCCAGCTGCCTCTTGTCTCAATATACCAACTGGAAGTCTAGCAGCCCCAGGCTGCAGCCCAGATGCCTCTTGCCATCCCCATTTGAGGGAATTAGAGTGCTTCAGGGGCTTCAAGGGCTCTGTGGGAGGTCGCGCTGCGGTGTTTGGAGCCGCAATTTTGGGTGAGGGAACCAGGGTGTGCCGAATAGCAGGCGCCATCTTGGTTGGGGGGCTAGTGGCTGGACTGCAGGACTCGTGTGCTTACGGCTATTTAAGATGGTAAACTCTAAGGCCTCCAGCGTGGGCGCGCAGCGGGCTCGCCGGCGGATCGCCGGAGGTTTGCCAGAGGTAAGCCCGTTCGCCAGAGGTAAGCCCGTTCGCCAGAGGTAAGCCCGTTTGCTCCCGTTCGCGCACAGGACGCGCCGGGCGCCGGCACCTCTGCCTGTCAGATACACTCTGCCCCAATTTACTCCTGTGACGATCTTATACGCCTGAACACCGGCACTCCCTCAAAATGTAGCTATAGATCCACTGGCAGGCACCCGGATTCCTTAACCTGCGGCCTGTTGAACGTCAGATCGCTCATTAAGCACGGCGATGAGATTGCGCTTCTCATAGACACCTATGATTTAGACGCACTCTTTATGACCGAGACTTGGACCACATCGGCTAGTGCGGTGGAATTGGGTACAGCCTGCCCCCCGGGTTTTAAAATAATACATAACCCCAGAGTAGGGGCTAGAGGTGGCGGAACTGGAGTAATCTTTAAAGAGACACTCAACTTCTCTCAGCTTACCATCAAGGCCATCAATGGATGTGAGGTGCTCGGCCTCTCCATTAAGGGTACAGGAGGTGTGTTATACACTGGACTGCTATGCTACCGACCCCCAGCGGGGACGCTATCAGCTGTGCCTGAGCTTATAGATCTGATCTTTGATCTATCCCACTCCCATACTAGGCTGATGGTGCTAGGGGATTTTAATCTCTGGCCTAATGGACCTATTAACTCCGCCTTTGAAGAGCTGGTCCAAGCCTGCCGTAATATTGAGCTTCCACAGCTAGTACTCTCGCAAACCCACTCCAAGGGTCATACTCTTGACCTGATTTTTGCTGACGCAGGTCAAGTGTCTTTGCGGGATGTTATACCTCAGGGCTGGACTGACCATGCTCTCGTCCTTTTCTCCCTCTCTTGTCCAGCTGTCACGGCGGCGAAGAGTGGTGTGGGTGGCGCTAGAATGGGTAGACAATGGTCTAGACTTCTTGCGCTGCCCGCACCCCCTAGTTTGCTGCCGGAAGGCTTCGTACTGGGAGATACGGTGGACAGGAGCTATGAGACGCTTTGCCAGCAAATCTCGGCCTCTCTGGACTCTTTGGCGCCGATGCGTAAAATCAGAGCCAGGACCAATCTGGCTATGCCATGGTACTCAGAGGAACTCCGGCAGCTCAAGCTTCAGTGCAAACAGGCTGAGCGTGCTTGGAGGAAACAGTATCTGGAACCATGTAGAGCTCGTTTTAAACAAGCTCTGGCGACCTATAAGGCCCAGATCAAGCTTGCCAAGGCCAGACAGCAGGAAGAACTATTGCTGACAGTGGCAAATAAGTCTCAGACCCTATTTAAGGTCGTAAAAGATCTGGCCCACCCAGCCTGTACCAAAAACAACATACCTGCCTCCCAACCTCTCTGTGACTCGTTGGCACAGGCCTCTGAGGATAAGATTGTTACCATCTTAAATAATCTTGCCTCATCATCTGGCCAGACTGCGCATCATTCCAACTGTGCTGAGAGGGTGGAGGAGGGCGCCAAGCTAGCGGAAATGAACATCTTGCCCTTACCATCGTACGAAGACTTCTGTGCATTGGCCGATGGTATATCTTCAGGCCCACCGTCTGACCCGCTCCCACCAAAATTTTGGAAGCTGTGCTGGGAAGAGCTTTTTCCACCTCTTTTCTCCATTTGCTGCCAGTCCCTCAGCTCGGCGCGGGTCCCAGACAGCTGGAAATTGGCGGTTGTCTCTCCTTTACTCAAGAAGGAAAATCTGGACCCCGCCTGTCCAGCCAACTACAGACCCATCTCTCTGTTGCCATTTCCTATCAAGATTCTTGAGAAATGGGCCACTAAACATCTCTCCAACTTTCTTGAGGTCAACAACTGTTTGGATGTGGTCCAGTTTGGCTTCAGACCAGCGCATGGGACAGAAGCGGCTTTGGTGACCGTTCTCGATGACCTGCGAACGCAGGCCGACCAGGGTCGGGCAGCCTTTTTAGTGCTGCTCGACATGTCGGCCGCGTTCGACACGGTCAGCCACACAATATTGATCAGGAGATTGGTGGAGGTTGGAGTATCTGGGCTGGCCCTTGAATGGCTGATGTCATATCTTGATCATAGACACCAGCTAGTGGCCATACCACCCTTTAAATCAAACATCAGAAGGGTTGGTCAGGGCGTACCTCAAGGGTCAGCCATCAGTCCCATTCTTTTCAATCTCTACCTCCGCCCCCTGATCATGTTGATTAAATCTTTTCGCATTACGGTTACCAACTACGCTGACGACACCCAGCTCATCTTTTCCCTTGAGGGTAAGGATGGGGTGTCTCAGGAGGCCTTTCATCGCTGTATGAACACCACGGCTGAATGGCTGGGTAATAACTCCCTGCAGTTCAACAGCGCAAAAACTGAGGTGTTGCACTGCTCCCTGGACCGTATCCCCAGGCCACTACCGCCGGATTTCTGGCCTGCCGATTTCCAGGGCGCTAGCTCGCCCGCAGATTCGGTCCGTAATTTGGGGGTAGTGTTCAGCGCTAGCCTGCAGCTGGATGCATCAGTGAATCGAACGGTGGCCACCTGCATGGCATTGCTTTGCTCGCTGCGCAAGATCTTGCCCCTGCTCCCGTCACAGGTAAGACCAGAGGTAGTGCGGAGCATAATTCTAAGTCGCATTGACTACTGCAACGCACTACTTTTGGGAGCCCCGGCTAACTTAGTTGGTAAATTACAGCGGGTGCAGAATTTTGCCGCCAAACTGGCCCTTTCACGCCGTCGCCTGGACTCCTCCGCTAAGGCACTTAGGGACCTTCACTGGTTGCCAGTCTCCCAGCGGATTGATTTTAAAGCATTATGATTGGTGTTTAGGGCCTTACATGGGCAGGGTCCGCCCCCTTTGCGGGACCTTTTTTCTTGGTACACCCCGTCCAGACTGCTACGTTCAGCCTCTTCTCATCTGGTGGTTGTACCTAAGTGTAACGGGGAAGACCCGCCAGGCTTACCTGTTTCCCCTCTTTCCGATCAGCACACAGGGGTCTGGAGAAGCACGGACATCCTAGGAGACAAGGAGACAGCTGAGAGCAGCGAGCCCTGTTTCTTTAACTGGGCGGAGTTGGATGAGGATGACGTCACAGGGTACGCCCCCGTATCACAGGTAAAGGCGGCCCCTGAAACCACACAGGTGTGTGTTACACCCGGAGGCGACGGAGGTGGAAGTGAGAGCGGCGAAGGAGAAGAGGACGAGTTTGGACGAGAGCGGAGATCGGCGAGGAAGGAGGAGAGGCGGGAGCGGAGCGGAGGAGACAAAAGAGAAGCAGAACCGAGGAGAGAGGCGGTGAGGAGACCGGAGCGAGAGAGAGACCATCGGAGGGAGGAGGCAGCGGCCGGAGAAGGGGACAGAGAGCGGAAAGGCGGAATCGGAGGATCCCGAGGAGAAGAACCCATCAAGCCAGGAGGCCAACAGGAAAGCGCATCGCCCAGCCACACTTCAAGGGAAGTGTGGCTACCAGAGGTACGATCGAGAATTTCAAGTTGGGCGGGCTTTAAGTGGGTCAAATCTCCCTAGCGCACCGCACACCTCACGTGCACTAACCCATCCCTTGCACTATCACGGACCCTAGTGATTCTATGTGCACGTGTGCTCCCTCACCCCCTTCCCTGTGCCTGATGGGCCACGCAAGAAACTAATACAGTGCTGTTCTTTCCTTTTCTTCGAGTGGCTACCAGAGAGAGACTCGTCAAAGTGGAGGACACGGTATCTACTACAAGTCCCAGAAGGCACCGGGACGAGCGATGGACAGCCGTAGAGAAAAGGCAGTACAGACATACGGCAGAAACAGAAGGACCCCTGCCCTATTACCGGAAAGTGATACACCGAAAGAAGACCTTTAAATCAATAAAGCCTGCATTGCCCATATCCCCAGTGTCAGTCAGTCTGTTCGAAGGGAACGCGCTAGCGGATGTACCTAAGCCTACGAATAGGGGCGAACCCGAGGCGTCACACTAAGATTCTGAGGTCCCGGACTGGTGGTCGGTCTTTTAGATTTGCGGCTGCAAAATTGTGGAACTCCCTTCCTCTAGGTCTGAGAGGTCTGGAAAATGTTAACTCTTTTAAAAAAGCCTTGAAAACTCACCTGTTCCCCAGGGCAATGTAAATGCATCTGTTGCTGGAAAACATCTTGTATGTGTAGGTGTCAGGACAGTCTAAGCGCCAGGATGCCCGTTGGGTGACAGATTTCGCGCTATATAAGAATATCTATACATACGTACATACATACATACATACTATAGGCACAGCAATGTCCTCCGCAGCCACAGGCACTTCATCCACACCAAAAGTAGCTTCATCAGCACTCAGAGTATCTTCATCATCAGATGAAGCCATGTGTAGAGAAAACTCACTACCTGAATCTTCACCTCCCACCTCTGGCTCAGAATCAGAGTCAGTCTCTGGACCAGGGTCAGAGGAAGAATCAAAAAGCATTCCAACAACTTGCTAAGCAGTAATCCGGCGGCTAGCCATTATCCTTACAAATAAAGGAGTCTGCACAAGCAACTCAACAACCCCAACACTGTGCAAAGTAAGTAAAAAAATGAAAGCCTTTATCACAAATATCTATATATTGAAAAAATATACAATTCACTTACAAGAGACAGCTACACTCACCAGCACCTACTCTGCAAAGACACAGCAAATAGGCAACGATATCCCACTAGAAAGAAGAAAAAAAAACTTACATCTACAGAAGTACACATCAAGAACAAATGCAAAACATGTTTTACAATCACAAAAAACAGAAACCAAACATACTCGTATTATTACACACTTTGCAAACAAAACAATTACATTACAATTGAACAAAAAAGGTCTCTTACCAAACACATGCAACTACACAAACAGTAGAACAGCAGAACCACCAGTAACGGAACCGCACACTGCAACAATCTAAAGAGAAAATAAAACAATACACATTAGAAGAAACAAAAACAACACACATTACAACAGGCTATGTCACAGGGTATGTAACAAATGGGGTGTCTGTCCCCATGGGGGGCAGAATATAAATCTTTATAAATGTGGGCCCCCTGGAAGCAACCCTACAGAGGGCAGAGAGGCCAAATTAAGATACTAATCTGCCCCCAGAGGGGGCAGAACATACAAAAAAAAACAATCCCTGGTGTCTAGTGGGCTTTTCTACCCCCCTGGGTCCAGAAATGGTAAAAACAAAACAGCCGATCTGCCCCCAGGGGGGGGGGCAGAACAGTCTAAAATATTTATATTGCCCCCTGGAAGCGACCCTTGCCCAAGGGATCGCTTCCTTTATAAAAAAAAAAAATCCCTGGATCCCTGGTGTCTAGTGGCTAATCTAACCCCCCCTGGGTGCAGATTTGGCCCAAAAAGTGGCCGATGTGCCCCCAGGGGGGCAGAAAAGTCTGAAAATTAAATTGCGACCCTTGCCCAAGGGGTCGCTTCCTGCACACAAAATAAACACAAACATACAATCCATGGTATCTAGTGGGGCATTCCTGGTGCACGATCGTGACGCTGTGCGCGATCGTGCACCAGGAATGCCCTGCATTGGGACATCAGGGGAGAGGAAACACTGTTTCCTCCCCCCCGATGCCTCCAGACTCCGAGAAACGGGCCCCACCGGAGACCACTTCACTTACCTTGCAGCTGGACGCGCTGGAAACAAATGGCTTCCAGCGCGTCCAGTGCTTCCTGATGACGTCGGCGCGCGCTGTGCGCGCTGATGTCACCAAGAAGCGTGGGGGGGCCAAGGGGTGGCAGTGGAAAGTCTTCCGCCGCCACCCCTGCTTACCAAACACAGATCCACGCCCCTGGGGGGAGCGCCAGCGCTCCACCCGAGGGCTCTGCCGATGACGGAGCGGTTCCGTCATCAGCACAGCCCAACCGACGCTGATGACAGAACTGCTCCGTCATCAGCGTCGAAGGGGTTTATTTGGAATTACTAATGATCAGTAGAGATTATATTAGAGATATCTCAGAGCGTCAAATACTAATGCTTTTAATTTGCATAGCTTTAACTGAGCTCTTGGCATGTATGATTTTGGCTCACCTACGTTTCTTTAGGAGATTTGGGATTGCAGTGATAATCTTATGCCTTTATAGCATTGTTCTGAGAGTAATTTATATGATCTGATAACTAGTTTGTGGTCCAGTAGTCCAATTCCTGGTCCTCAATGGATGAATGCTGGGAGCCTTATGTCCAACCCTTCTGGGCACAAAACAAGGTCCATCAGAGGACCAAGAGAGTGGTACAAATACAAGAAATAAAAGACAAATAAGAAAAATATCTGGGGCCAGTAGCGATACAGCAATAGTAAAAACCACAGACCTGCCAACTAAATAAAGAAATCATACCGTGTGAAAATGGGCGGGGTCTCATGCTGAGAAACTGCTGAGAAGCACCGTTGGTAGGAACCATTTCTGCCGCATCGTAATCTGCTGGTCGGATTCCTTTCCAGCCTTTCTGTGCCAGACTTTCAGATACAGACGGGTGTTGAAAGTCGACTTTGGGGGCCCCCAGCAGTGCCCCATGGGTGCACAGTCTCCGTTTGGTGGCAGAAGAGGCACCTATGGTGCCCCTCTGTTGATCCCTGCACCCCGTGGCAGGCCCCTTGAGGTGCCTGCCAAGGGGTGCAGGGATGAACTACACCTCTTTGTTTTACGATGAGAGCATGCATCCCGGTTGGAATGCATGTTCCCATTGTAAAGACTAGAAGTGCGACTGAACACAGTTTGGTCGCATTCTAATTAGTCGGTTGGGACCACCGACAGGAGGCCAGGCAGTCCCAAGACCGAAACGATGACAGACATCGTAATTAAGCCCTATTTCTCAGGTGCTATGGGAGAATTTAGCGCATTGAATGTAATAGATTTGTAAATATAGGGCTATCTCTTTTATCTATCCACTTTTTGAAATGTGCCCCTCAAGAATGGGATTTCTGATACTCCTCCCAATCCCATGTTTATTTGTGATTTTTCTATTTGCACTCTCCTCGTCATTACATCAGTTTTGCTACAGACGTTAATACAAAGTATGCTTGCTTGTTTGTTAGCTAGTCAACTACCATTTTACACTTTCAAGGATAGCATATGTCCTAATCCTAAAATTGTCTTGCTCATATCCTCAAAAGAACAATTGATGTACAGAATGCAGAACAATGTAATACATTCACCCCAGTACAGACATCTGAGCCTAAATCCATAGTTTTTTTGCTCACCATGCCATTCCAGTTTGGACGATGGATTTAACCCAGATCTTTTGACTGGGAGAGAATGTTTGCATTGTCAGCATTCCATCCATCATTTGTTTGCTGTAGCACTTTTCGCCCTAAGTGGGATGGGTATGTCCAGACGTGGGTCCCTTGCTCACTGTGCCACTGGATTCAAGCTAGCCTGGATGAAGACGGGTGACATATCCTGAAACTGGTCCCAGGATGGGTAGACCCAAACGTGGGTCCCTTGCTCACTGTGCCACTGGATTCAAGCTAGCCTGGCTGAAGAAGGGGGATATACCCTGAAACCGGTCCCAGGATGCTTGTTTCCAGTCCAGGGAGGACCTGCCCTGGCAGTTCGGTCTGGACTGTTCCCATGAGGCACAGGGTCAAGACTGATTTGCATAGGGCTGGACCCAAACTGGGGTGGCGTAGTGGGTAAAAGAACGATGGATTTAACCCAGATATTTTGACTGGGGGAGAATGTTTGCATTGTCAGCATTCCGTCCATCATTTGTTTGCTGCAACACTTTTCACCCTAAGTGGGATGGTTATGTCCAGACGTGGGTCCCTTGCTCACTGTGCCACTGGATTCAAGCTAGCCTGGCTGAAGACGGGTGACATATCCTGAAACTGGTCCCAGGATGCTTGTTTCCGGACAGGGAGGACCTGGCCTGGCAATTCGGTCTGGACTGTTCCCATGAGGCATCGGGTCAAGACTGATTTTGTAGAACCGGCTTTTTGGAGACCCCTCCCCCACTAGGAGAGTCAAAGCCAGCGGTGCAGGGGACACCTAGAATCTAAGGGTTCTTCTTGCTTAAATCATACATTACCAAAGAGACCAGGACAACCAGCCATGGAGGGAAGTAAGTTATTTATTAGCTCGAGCTAAGGACAGGGTCCCAGAATGGTACAAAGACAATTCTACGGAGACTGCTGCTTCAATTCGCAGCGCACCCATACTTATAGTACTAGCCACGCCCATTTGCACAATACATACTTCCACATTTTGATAAGTCAGTCTTGTGGTGCAATCGTGGCCATTGCACAATGTACACAGCCTCGCGCTTTCTTGCTCAATTGTGTGGTCACAGGGTGCAGCCTCGTGCTTTCTTGATCAGATGGTGTGATCACGGGGCACAGCCTCATGCTTCCTTGACCAGATGGTGTGATCACAGGGCACAGGAGTTGTTCGTGACAGGCTGAGTTACCAACAATGGACATGATGTGGCTAAGTCTCTGACACAACTGGAGGGTGAGGCACACAGGCAGCTTCTCGGAATCGGCTCGACCACAAGGAGGAAGCAGGGTTGAGCAAGCTTCAGCAGGGACGTGAAAAGCAATTCTTCATCAGGTTGCCAAGAGTATGGCAACACAAAATGGAGTCTCGTGGGTCATTTTAATTACAGTTCAACAGTCCCTCCTTTTGCCATGCAGAGGCAACAATCAGTCGTCATCTAGGTCAATGTTCATCATCTCCTGGACCTCTTTCTTGATCATCATCATGGCATTGTGATGGTGTGAATTCACTTGTTTGCGTGCCAAAGAGGTGGCACAGAGCCCACACAGCGCGGGCATGCATTGAACACAGAGGCAGCAAGAGAACAATGCGGCTGCAAGGATTGCAATGAAAATCATTATCTTCCATCCCCACTGAGATTTAATGCTCCAAAACCAGCCTGTTAGGGACCATGAGCCCTCATCCTGATGGATGTCGAAAGCAATCTTATGGAGCTTCTGGATTGCTTGATAAACTGTTGGTACATTATCAGGGATGTAAATGCAGCAACTTGTTTTGATCAATGTGCAGACTCCTCCATGATCCGCCAGTATTAGGTCAAGCGCCATTCTGTTCTGTAAAGTCATGAGGCGGTCCGCTTGAAGTTCAGCCGTGATGTTCCTGAGGGCACCGGCAGTCGCGTTGATGGTGGCCTCTACCACCCTGGTGAGATGTCGGAGATTGCGACTGTTGACCATAGGGCACCAAAAGGGGAGGAACCCTTTAGCAAAGTCACCAAATTCTTGGCCAGCTGTGTCTTCAGTATCAACCACACCTCTCTTCTGGATGTGATGTTTTGCATCGGCTGTGTATGTGGGGCGGAGCAACCAAGCAATGTAACAGGTGCCTGCCCAAGACTTGGGCAGCCAGGTGTAGGCCTTGTTCCCACACACAAAATAGGTATTCAGTGAAGACACCAGAGCTGGGCGAGTCGAACCATTGAGCTGAAGTGTGTAGGCACAGTCACTTTCTCCCACCCATACTGTTCCACTGCTCTTCAAGCAGTATTGTCCGGGATGTGGGTAGACAGGGAGGTCCCTGAGAGGTGGCAGTCTTTTCTTTCCCCCACCATTGTAGATAATCGATGGATAAAAAGACCCATGATTGTTCTCATATTCATTCTTTTCTGCTGAATCCATGCTTGGCCACTCCGCAGCTATGATGTGGCGGAATGCTTGTCTGCTACTGATCTTCCCCAGGGATCGTGTGGATGTGTCACCTGAATAGAATGCATCAAAGAACACAGTGTACCAGCCGTAGGCCGAACCAGCTCGAGAAAAAGGAGCAGGAATCAGGGAAATCCCAGTGCTTGCAGTATGGGGCAGCAACCCACATACCCCACAGTTTGTTGTGTTCACCACAAGCTGGTGCTGGTGTAACAGTTGAATGAAAGTGTTGTTAAAGAAACCTGTCCTTCTGTTCTTTTCATGGGTGGGTAATCACACATGTTGATGAGGCGATTCTGTAGAGGTAGGAGGCTCAGGTGCTGCAAGGGCAGCGTGTATTACCCATCCGAGACAGGCCTGTCCCAGCGAAATAGTCATTAGTACTAATAGACAGATCGAATACCGGCCACGTATTGTCTTTATGTACCCTTGTTTCTTTATTTCTTTGCTCTTCAAGCTTTCAGTGTTCATCATCTGCTTCACTAGGTCTTCCCTAGTTGCTGCCTGTGATTGGTGGTTGCTTCACCGGTCAGTGATTCCGGCGGTCCTATTGGCACGTTCCGGTCCGCTGTACCGGCTCCGGTCAAAAATGCGCCGGTGTATCAAAGCCCTGCAGCGATTTGTCGGACCATGTCAAGCAGAGGGCCGAGACCTTTGTCTCTTCAGTCCTTTTTTCTGGGTCGGAGGTTGTACCGGATGGACCTAGGCGTTGTTTGATCAGGAAACAAAGGCTCTGGCTGTTGAGTGTCCCGCAACCTCAGATGCGAAGGTACGTCAGATTGCAGGATGTCATCGTCCTCTCGTTCAGATGAAGCCCAGGCAATGTTGGCATCACTGAAGGGTACAAAGCACGGGACTTTCTCACATTCGTCGTCTCCCAGGCCTTCCTTGACCCACCGGTCGTATGGTAGTGGTAGAGGCACCTTCTTGCAGTGCACTCCGGGAACCCAGTTTTTTCTTCCTGCCACCTTCACTGCAGACCTGGTAGCCAGCAACACTTGCTGGGGCGGCTTCCACCTCAGCTCCAAGTTCTTTGTTCTCTGGAAATTGTGGATGCAGACCCAGTCGCCTGGCTGGATGGTGTGACCAGGGCCTTCGGGTTTGGGGGGCAGGATATCTTGTACCTGACGATGAATGAGACGTAGGTTAGTGGTCAATTCATGTAAATAATCAATCAACAATGGGTATTCAATGTCGGAATATTTGTTTGGGCGGGGTACTCCCCAAAAAGATGCTGGCCGACCAAACACCATCTCATACGGGGATAGTCCGGTACGGGAATGTGCAGTGGCTTTAGTTGATAGGAGGGCAAGGGGCAGGGCGTCCGGCCAAGACAGTCCTGTGTCAGCCTGGATCTTTGCCATTTTTAATTTCAGTGTTCCATTGTGGCGCTCAACCAAACCTGCTGACTGGGGGTGATAGGCGGCATAGAATTTCTGTCTGATCCCCATCCCTACACACACTTTCTTCATTATTTCCCCTGTAAAGTGGCTTCCGTTGTCGCTCCAGGTAATTCTGGGCATCCCAAATCTGGGAAAAAATTCCTTCAACAGTATTTTCGCAGTGCTTATAGCAGTGTTGTCCTTAAGGGGGTAGGCTTCGATCCACTTACTAAAGGCACACACAACTACCAGGACATATTGGAGATTGTTGCATCTTTCTATCTGTATGTAATCTATTTGGAGCACTTCGAAGGGGTAAGAAGGGGGTGCAAAATTCTCAGCAGAAGTTGGTGTGTCTTTTCCAGGGTTATGCATCAAACAAATTATGCAATTCCTGACTAACCTCTCGGCATATTTTGGGATGTGTTTGTTTTGCCATACCGGAGCTAGCAATTTGCAAATACCTTTTGCACCAATGTGAGCTGGGTCATGAGCCATAGTGACCACTGGCAAAACATAGGCATCGGGTAACAACCATCGCTGTTGTTCAGACAGATCCGTCCAACAGCCATTCTCATTTAATAGGCCTGTTTGCTCTTCCCAGAGAGCCTTTTCCTCTCTAGTCACCTCTGCCTGTATTTCCTTCACATTCTCAATAGTATCCTTGTGCATCCCTTTCTCCGGTACCCAGTTTGAGGGGCCAGCTACATACATACGGGCAGAGAAATCTTTAGCTGTTGCCTTTGCAGTCTGGTCAGCAAATGCATTACCCCTTCCTATGCCATCAGTTACTTTCTTGTGGGCGCTACATTTGACCACAGCTATCTTTGAAGGAAGAGTCAATGCTTCTAACAGCCTGCTGATCCGATGACCATGCTGTATCTTAGTGCCGTGAGAAGTAAAAAATCCCCTCTCAGCCCATAGTTGCCCAAAATTATGGGCCACGCCGAAGGCGTACTGGCTGTCAGTGTAGATGTTGACAGCCATCCCCGTACTCAGTTCACAAGCTCCAATTAGTGCCAGTAGCTCAGCAGCCTGGGCTGATTGGTAAGGTATTCTCTCACCCTCCACTACTGTCTGTAACGTGGTGATGGCATAGGCAGCCGTTGTGCTACCATCAGGAAGTTTGAAGCAAAAACCATTCACATACAGGGTACCATCAGGGTCAGTGAGGGGTGTGTCAGTCAAATCCACACGGCTTTTAGTCTCTTCCTCCGTCTGGAGGACACAATCATGTGGATCAGAACTAGTGTCATCATCAACAAAGTGTAGCAATGTGGCTGGATTGAGCGTAGTGCAATGGCGGATGGTGATATGACTGGCTAAGAGAGCCAATTCATATCCGGACAAACGTGCACTAGTAAGGTGTTGAGGTTTTGTCCTATTTAATAAAGTGTCAACTGCATGAGGAACCATAACTGTAAGTGCAGTATCAAGGACCAGGCCAGCAGATTGGCGAATGGATATGGCAGCTGCAGCTGCTGCTCTCAAGCAACAGGGTAGTGCGCAGGCCACGGGATCTAGAACTGCAGAAATATATGCACAGGAGCGTTGTCTGTCGCCAAAGTGCTGTGTTAGCAGTGACAATGCGCAACTATCATGCTCGTGTACAAAAAGAGTGAAGGGTTTCTGATAACTAGGGGTGCCTAGCACCGGGGCCAAACACAAGGCTGTTTTCAGTTCTTCAAATGCATGCTGGCACTCATTTGTTCAAGGGAGTGGGTGGGGAACATCTTTAAGTGTGAGGCTCAATAAAGGTTTAATGATTAAAGAAAAATTGGGTATCCACTGGCGGCAGTAGGAGGTGATACCAATAAAAGCACGTACCTCTTTCTGCGTTTTTGGTGGGGGCATCTTGATGATTGTTTGTATTCATTCAGGGGTGAGGCGGCATCCCTCCTTCGACAGGATATGACCTAAGTATGTCACCTCATGTCGACAATATTGGAGTTTGGAGAGGGAACTGTGCCAGATGCAGGAGCAATTTCATTGTAGCTTCTTTACATAACGCCTCGGTGTCTGTGGCTATAAGCAAATCATCAACGTACTGGAGTAGGGCTGTACCTTGAGGTAGGGACAGGGAATCAAGTTGGCCCTTGAGGGCCTGACTATAAATTGAAGGGCTCTCTGTATATCCTTATGGAGCTCTGCAAAACCGGAAACTCCGTCTTGCCAATGAGAATCCAAAAAGGTCCCTACTCTGTTCATCAACGGGTATACTAAAGAAGGCGTTTTTTAAGTCAATGACAGAGAAGAAACATGCAGACGGGGGAACCATAGTCATTAGAGCGCCCCTGTGTGGCTCAAGTCCCCTTACCTGCATTTAATTTGAGGAACTGTCACCGCTGTTTGGCGGGTCCGGGTCCCGGGGTGGATAACTGTGGGCGCCATTTTGGATTGGGTGAGTTCTACTTCCTGTGGGCGCCATCTTGGAGCGTCCCCACGCTCGTGATGTACTTTGAGACGCCTATTTAAGGCGGACTTTAACACCTCATTCCTTGATCATCTGCTGCATTCTGCGCAGGTCGCGCTGCCAGTGCGCTGCACTTTTAACTTGCCTTTATCGCATTTAAGTTTATTTAGTTTGCTGTATCCCCTGATTTTAACGTAGCGCCCCTGTGTGGCTCAAGTCCCCTTACCTGCATTTAATTTGAGGAACTGTCACCGCTGTTTGGCGGGTCCGGGTCCCGGGGTGGATAACTGTGGGCGCCATTTTGGATTGGGTGAGTTCTACTTCCTGTGGGCGCCATCTTGGAGCGTCCCCACGCTCGTGATGTACTTTGAGACGCCTATTTAAGGCGGACTTTAACACCTCATTCCTTGATCATCTGCTGCATTCTGCGCAGGTCGCGCTGCCAGTGCGCTGCACTTTTAACTTGCCTTTATCGCATTTAAGTTTATTTAGTTTGCTGTATCCCCTGATTTTAACGTAGCGCCCCTGTGTGGCTCAAGTCCCCTTACCTGCATTTAATTTGAGGAACTGTCACCGCTGTTTGGCGGGTCCGGGTCCCGGGGTGGATAACTGTGGGCGCCATTTTGGATTGGGTGAGTTCTACTTCCTGTGGGCGCCATCTTGGAGCGTCCCCACGCTCGTGATGTACTTTGAGACGCCTATTTAAAGTCGTCCTCTCCCGCGCAGCGGGAACGCGCAGGGGAACGCCGTCGCTTAGCCGGAGTCGTGCCAGAGTCCTGCCCGTCTGCGCTCGTCCGCGTTGAGGTAGCGGGTGCGGGCACAGGACTCTGGCTTCAGTCCTCATTACACCATGGACTTTATTATGCCACTCAGGTACAATCGTACTGAACTCCTTACCTTAAGAGATGGTCACTCGGTTTGTACTCATGCTCCGGTGTGCCCACTTGTGGGACCCTATGACTGTCCTTGTGGCAGGTTTTCATTGGATCCCCCTAGTGGGGTGCGCTCCTCTGAAAGATCTACCCTAGCTGCGCGTACTGACTTTTCTGGGCGAGCACTTAGTATATGGAGCCTTAATGTCAGATCATTGGTTAAGCACCATCAGTCCCTTCGCGATATGATCGACAAGGACTCACCGGACCTTATTTTTCTCACTGAGACATGGTTACAGGACACCGACTCTGCCATAATAAATTTGGCCTTTCCTTCCACCTATACGGTCTTCACTCTGAACCGTACTTCCAGGGGTGGAGGCATAGCTTTGGCAACAAAATCTTGCTTTCCGGCGGTCTGGCAAGCTCTTGATCTGCCGATGTGCGAAAGCGCCGCTTTCAAGGTCACTGTCAGCCATCAGTTCACTTTTAGTGGTCTGTTAATCTATCGCCCTCCAGGGAATGACACGGTCTTTAAGGCCGCTCTCGTTGACATGGTTAACTCCCTGGCTCCTAGATGTGCTAATTTTAACATCATTGGCGATCTGAATATACATCTTGATCAGACATCTTCTTTATCCATCAGCTCTTTGATAGCGGATCTGGAAGCCATGCAGTTGAACCAACTTGTCACCGCCCCTACCCACAGAGGAGGTCACATTCTCGACCCCTTTTTTACCACCTTGGACCGGGCTCTGGCATCTGACCCGATGGTGGTGGGCTGGACTGATCATCTATTGGTTAAAGTATCATGCCCTCTGGATGATCACCAATTTAAACCTGTGGACAGATTGACCTTTAAAAGAAATTGGCGTAAGCTTAAAATGGAGGAGTTCGTCAATATCCTCGAGGCACAGCCCTTGGGCAACCTGTCGAATGTTGAACAGGGATATGAACAGTTCTGTGCCTGGGTCCGTACTGCCCTCGATTCTCTTATACCAATGCGTTGGTCGAAATGTCATGCCAAAACCCGCAGTCCTTGGTATAATGAGTCCCTTGCTGAGCTCAAGAGAACTTGCCGACAAGCGGAGAGGGCGTGGAGGAAGTCTTTTGACCCCACATTGAAATCATTGTACTTTACCCAGCTTAAGAGCTATCACAGAGCTATCTGTCAAGCCCGGGCGGCATATTATGCGTCTGAGTTCTCTAACAGCCCTAACCCATCTAAATTAATTTTTAAGGTGCTCAAAGATCTGATGGGTAAACGGGCCACCTCGCTAGAAATCTGCACGGACTCTCATTGTGAAAGCTTGGCATCCTTTTTCGTGGAGAAGGTGCAGATAATCTACCGAGGGTTTATGCCAGATGTGCCCGATGCTGAGCCCAGGCCTGTTAGGGTTCCAGATTGTGAACCTCTGTCCTCCTTGCCTGCTATGTCGGCTGAGGCGTTTGACACCCTGAGCCTCAAAATTAAATCGGGTTCTCCTTTAGATCCTTTGAAGCCAGAGCTTATCACTCTCCTCCCGCCCCTATGCCGTGAACCCATACTGGACCTGATTAATCTTTCACTTACGGAAGGCGTGGTTCCTGCTTCTTGGAAGCAAGCTGTGGTCAGCCCTATATTGAAGAAGCCTAGTCTAGACCCTCTGCTTCCTGAGAACTATCGCCCCATCTCCCTCCTGCCCTGGACCGCCAAGGTCACTGAGGCACACGTAAATTCCATCTTGTCTGCCCATCTCTCTCGCAATAATATCCTCGACGAGAGTCAGAATGGCTTTCGGGCACAACACAGCACCGAAACGGCTCTGCTCTTTATGAGCGAACATCTCCGTTCGGTGCTGGATGCGGGGCAGACAGCGGCGCTCCTTTTGTTAGACCTGAGCGCCGCATTTGATACTGTGTCTCATGGCATTTTGTTGCGGAGGCTGGAGGAAGTGGGACTTGAGGGCAAGGCTCTTCAATGGTTCCGCTCTTTCCTTTCGGACCGGTTTTTTAAAGTGGCCATTCCTCCTGGTCAGTCCTCGTTCCATCCTCTGGGGTTAGGAGTCCCTCAGGGATCGGCGTTGAGCCCCACGCTGTTCAACTTGTATGTGAAACCGCTAGCTGCTGTAGTTAGACAATCTGGCTTAACCATGACATCTTATGCCGATGACACGCAGCTAGCGGTGACACTCAGTGGGGACCCTGAGGTGACTGCCCCCAGGTTTCGCGCAGGGCTTCTTGCCGTGGCGGACTGGATGCGTATTAACTGTTTACAGTTAAACGCCAAGAAAACCGAAGTCCTGATTTTAGGAAAGCAAGCGGATTTGTGGGGTGATCAATGGTGGCCTCCTGAGCTGGGGGTGACTCCCATTCCAGCGGCCGAAGTGAAGAACTTGGGCGTCTGGCTGGATTCCAACCTTTCTTTTACCAGCCATACTAAGAAGATCGCAGCCACCTGTTATGGGATTCTGCGAGGACTGAGACCGGTCCTTAAATTCTTCGACCCCCCTACTCGGCAACTGGTGGTCCAAGCCTCCATTCTTTCCCGGCTGGACTACGGGAGTGCTCTGTTGCTCGGCGTTAATCAGGCCGAGGCGACTAGACTGCAGAGGGTGCAGAATGCCGCTGCGCGGGCCATTGTAGGCCTCCCGAGACGGTGCTCTGTATCGGCAGTCCTGACCTCCCTGCATTGGCTGCCGGTCAGACAGAGAATCAAATTTAAGGCACTCTGTCTGACATTTAAGATCTTGAAACTCTCGTCTCCCCCCGCCCTGATGGGCCTTGTTTCCCCATATGTCCCCAGGCGGTCTCTCAGGTCGGAATCCCTCTACCTAGCGAACATGCCTAGATTTAGATTGAGTAGGATAGGAGGTCGCTCTTTTTGTGTTATGGCGGCTGGATTATGGAATTCCCTTCCTGTCCATATCCGTGCCCTGAATAGCCTGACTCTCTTCAGACGGGCGATTAAGACCCATCTGTTCACCTCCGTTAACTAATTTCCTCTTCTCAGTGGCGATCTGTTATGTTGTGGTACTTGATCAGGCGCCAGGACGCCCCTTCGCTGGGGCAGCTGTGCGCTGAATAAAAGTTATTAACATAACATAACATAACATAACATATCTGGGACCACAGGAAACTGGAGAACTACTATTTTGTTTATCTCGCGCAAATCAATGACAAAACGATAAACAGGGGGCTTGGAAGGATCGGTGCGTTTTAGGACAGGCACAATTGGGCTATTGCACACATTTCCTATTGTCTCTTCAACCACGCCCTTGTCAACAAGTTCAGAAATGATCTGGAGTAATGCCCTTTCCCCTTCTTTGGGTATTTTGTATTGGGGAAGTCGGGGAGGGCAAGCATTTTCCTTCAGGGTAACAGAAAAGGGGGGTATGGACAAAAGGCCAACATTAGTATCACCTTGGGCCCAAAGAGCAGGAGGGACATTCTGAAGTTCCTGGGGAATGGGGTCTGAGGAGGCTAAATATACTGGGTTTGTGGTAGGGGGACCCATAGTGATGTAAACCCCATCAGGAGAACAGTATATGGTTGTATGTAATCTTTTTAATAGATCTAAACCCAACTAATTTTCGCCACATGTGCAAGTCAAAACCAAATGGTTGTGAAATGGGGCTAAATACTGGGGTGCCAGAAAACCCCACAGAAATGTTATTTGTGCCAGACAAGGGGGCCCCAGGGAATTTAGACCCAGCAATGGAACTTTTGGTTGCACCAGTGTCGACCAAGAATTTTTCCGTAGAGCCCAATGTTGTAACATGGACATACAGTCCCTTTTGGTCAACAGGAATAGGCACGGGTCCCTTCTCTTGTCCTTGGCAATCCTAGTGGGACAAAAACCCTAACCCTTCTTCAGGCTCATAATCCTCAGTAAAATAATTGTGGTCCGCATAATTAGCGGTATCAAATCTATTCTCTTGCATAAGGGGACGCCTGTCCTGTAACTGCGTTCTAGGTCCGCCTCGCCCTCGTCCTCTCTGGGGACGTTGTCCTGTGAAGCGGTCAGTGGGGGCAGAGTTGTTCTGGGCCAACAAGGGACACTCGTCGCACCAATGACCCTCCTGGTGACAATAAGCGCACTGGTTGGGTCCCAGCCGTGGGCGAGGAGTCACAGAGGCAGGTCTCTGAGCTATTCGTTGAAATTTAGGGGCACCTCTGTTTTGGGTCTGGGTCGGGTATGCTTGTTGGAGTAATACCTTTGTCTTTAAGTCTTTAGTCTTTTTATCCATTCTATCTCGCTCTTCATTCTCCCTATTCTCATAGTACTGGGTCATTGTCAAAATACCAGACGGGGTGGAGATGGGCCATGCACTTTCTGAAATTTTTAGCTTAGTCTCAAGCTCTGGTAACAGATTGGACACAAATGTATCCACAAACAGTCGCTGTCCCCCTTCTAAAGTCATGTCCTGTCCACTATAGTCGGTGAATGTGCTTTCGAAACGTGTGGAAAAGTCAGAGACACTTTCATCTTTTTTCTGCTTGTAAGAAGCTAATCTGTCCCAATTGATAGGGTGAGGTGTCAACATCTTTTTCATAGAAAAATAATTTTTGCCTATGCCTCCAACTTTTGAATTATGCACTAATCAGTTAAGGATAAACAACACTTTATTAGTTTACCCTGACATTCATTTATGTCGTTGAATTATCACTCAGTTAGCAAAAAGTTATAATCATTTTACAAAAACAGACCTAAGATTACTATCAACTTCATTTCTGGCCATACACAATTCAAGAAAACAATTTGTGCATAAATACAGTGTGAAAAAAATCAACAGTGAACGTTTTACAAAAAAACTTTTAACTATAAATGCATGGTCGTGACATGGACAAATTAGTCATGTGCATTGTGAACGAAGATAAACATTTCATGATAAAAGGATCACAATCATAGGGAGAGAAACAAAGAAAAAATTCTTTTCATTTCATTTTTTACAAGATCAACTCCCTCAGCCTGAACCAAATACAATCGTTATAGTTCAGGAAAAATGCCCATTTTTGCATCAATAACGTAGATCTGAATGTCAGAAAAGATGCCTGAATGTCAGAAAAGATGCCGACGCATTTCGAATCCTGTTAAATAGTTTGCAGGATTCTCATCAGGGCGGTGTGATTCTAGTCCATGGGAACTGTTTGGGAAAGGGAAAAGGACGAATTTTTACCAACAGGGTCCTCTAGCCAATTGTATAAATAACCAAAAAGCGCATATCTAAATGCGGCATACCTTCAATTGTATTTTGTATTGCCCAAAGTTGCTCCTGTTTTGATGAAGGATCGTCTATGCCGTGTGGTCTGAACTGCAACAGAGTGGGGGTGGAATGAGTACCAGAGGGAAACGGGTATTTATTTCTAAAATCGAAGTGCATTAATTAAAAATTACCTTCGATGTTCCTGACCCATCGGCTAGTGTGCCGGTGTCTGGAAACCAATCTTAATGTTGGCTCATGGGATCTCTGTAAAAAAGGGAATTGACAGCGGGTTTGAATAGGTCCCTGCTCGCCACGTTGTGCACTGAAATAGAGCGCCGCGAAATGGTGACTTACTTGTGAACGACTCTGGTGGGGCGGGAAATTCCTCTCCGCTAATGGTTAGTCTCTCGTTTTTCAAATCTGGTGGGGCAAGGAGGAAGTGAGATGTCAATGCGCTGGTTCTTTACTTGCGGCGCTTTGACGGATCACAATGTTGAAATGTCAAAGGGTGTCATTGTCAGAGGGTCTTAGTCGTACCGTGAATGCGCGCGGAGAGCGCCGCTTGTTAATCTTCCTGCAACCCGGCACACTCTGGTTGTGGGTGTCCGTAGCAGTGCCGGTTCTCTCATACACATAACATGTGATGCGCTCTTGACCAATCAGAGCCGCAGCTGATTCTGATGCATTCTGGGGTTTGATGTTTGGACTGCAATGCGTCAGTTTCACGCCCTATTGATTTCACTAAGACTGTTTAGGCCCTTATTGACACTATCAAATTTAAGGATAAGATATGCCTCCTTGCGTAATAGCATGGTCTCAACATCAGGATAACGTTTTGGATCAATCCAAGCCAATGTTGTCCACTTAAAATCATTTTCAGTGTGATTATTGTTAGAAAAATGTTCCACCATTGGAGCGGAAAAAACCTTTTTCTTTATGCGTGAACGGTGTTGAGTTATTCGCGCATTAATGGGCTGATTTGTTTTGCCGATGTAAACTCTGTTGCACGGACAAACCACTGCATAGACGATATTTCGGGTCTTACAGTTTGTGAATGATTCGTGTTTCCACATAATGCCATTGTTAATGAAAGTGTCACCTTCTAGTGTTGTGGAACATGACACACAATTGCCACATTTGTGGTGCCCGCATAAAGGTTTCAAATTCCACTGAGCTAAAAGGTCACTTTTTGGGAGTGGGATGTGACTGTCTGCTTTAATGAGTTGTTGCCCAATGCTTCTATTTTTCCGCATGGCAAAAATGGGTTTGGAAAGAGGGTACTCGAGTGTTTCCAGTAGATGCCAATTCTTTCGAATGATGTTTTTGAATTGGTTTGTGTGTTGGCCAAATGTTGTCACACAAACTAATTGGTCTAAGTCTTTCTTTTCTTTTGTCTGAAGTAATGTTTCACGTGGAGTGAATTTGGCCCTATTTCTCGAATGTTTTAATAGTTTTTTGGGGTACCCCCTTTCAGCCATTTCGCTGCAAAATCTTGTTGCATGTGACTCAAAGTCGCACAAATTTGTGCAATTACGTCTTATCCTTAGCAATTGACCATAAGGTAAGTTATCTTTTAAGCATTGTGGATGCGAGCTGGTGTAATGGAGAATTGTATTTCTGTCAGTTACCTTCTTGTGTAAAGAGGTTGTCAATTTTTCTTCGCTGGTGCCTACAGTGACGTCAAGGAAGGTCATTTCTTTAGGACTGGAGTTCAGCGTGAACTTTATATCAGGGTGCCTTGAGTTTAGCCATGCATGGAATTGATCGAGTTCCGTCTGGCTCCCATGCCACAGGAGCCAGACGTCATCGATATATCTCAGCCATTGATTGATATGACCTGAGAGAGGGTTGCCATTGTAGACGAATCTTTCCTCATACTGTGCCATATAAAGCACTGCCAGCTCCGGCGCATAGGGACAACCCATGGCTGTCCCTTTGATTTGTATAAAAAAATCGTTCTCAAACTTGAAATAATTGCTCCGAAGAGTAATTTCAGCCAATGCCAAAATGAATGTAGTGGGCACCCGGTGGGGTCTGTCTCGTTGTTCTAGATACAGTTCAATTACCTCAAGTGCCTCATCCTGCGGTATTTGAGTATAGAGCGAGGCGACATCTAATGTCACCATCAATTCAGTTTGTTCGTTGAATGGACGCCCCTCAACTTGGGTGATGAAATCTGTTGTGTCTCTCAGATGCGATTTCACTTGTGCTATACATGGTTTTAAAAAGAAATCAATATATTTCGATACCGGTTCAAGCACAGAATCGCATCCGGAAACTATGGGTCTCCCAGGTGGTGCCTTTTCATTTTTGTGAATCTTTGGTAAGAAGTAGAGGATTGGCGTTCTCGGTGTTTTTTTGTTTAGAAATTCAAACTCTTTGGACCCTAGATAGCCTTCGTCCAGACCTGTCTTTGTGATTTTGGCTATTTTGTCCTGAATGGCATGGACAGGATCTTCTTTTGATGGTCTGTACCAATCACGATTATTGACGTGTAATTGACCTTCAGCAAGATACATTGGACGAGGCCATAGGACCACAGCCCCGCCTTTATCTGCCTGTTTTATAACAATTGATGTGTCAGATTTAAGATCACCGATTGCCTTTTGAGTTCCTTAGCTAATGTTGTTTTTAACAAAACTACTTTTCTTCTCCAATTTCGTGAGAGAGGACAGTACAGCTTGCTCAAAAGCAATAATCTGTTTCGGGATATTTAATGTAGGAGTGAACCTAGATTTGACTCTGAGTCCTGTGGTTTCCTGCATTGACGTCATTTCGGCACCAGCAAAGTGAGTTTTCAACCTGACCTTGCGGCAAAAATCAAGGGCCTCCAATTTCAGTTTTGTGAAATCGGTTTGTTTGGTAGGGACAAATTGAGGCCCAGATTCAGAAGCATTTCTTCATCCCTCGATAATTCTTTATTAGAAAGGTTGACTACAGTGGACACATTTAATTGTTGTGATTTTTGTTGCGAGTTCGCATTTGCCATGGTTGTTTGAAGCGAGTTCGTGTTTGATCACCCCTGGACAAAAAAGGAGCCGATCCTCCTGCTGCGCCTCGTTTTTTGGAATTAGACTGCCTGGAATCTGAGGAAGAGTCGGATGAAGTGGTGTCAGAGAATGTTAAGAACCTGTTTCTGGATCGGCCCTGGAATGTGTTTAGGGCCCCTCGTGACTCACCCGAAGTGTAAAAGTCTTCTTTGAGAAAAGGATATACCTGTTCTAGTCGAAATGATTTGGAATCTTTTTCAAATTGAGCTGTTTTGATGTTTAGAGTATGATCTTTGAATAATGAGATTTCCTTTTCAATTTTGTCTAGAAGTGCCTTTGCTTCAGTAGTAGTCTGGTTGTCATTGATGGTTTTAATCAGGTCTTCGATCTCCTTCTCTTCCTGGCTACAAATACGTTGAGCTGTTTCTATGGTATGTACCATTAAGTCTCTACTGCATTTGGTATTGATTTGGCTAAACCCTTTCTTGTAATCGGTGTCCTCTATGAAGATGACCGGAATGTTCTTAACCTGGAGGCCCCAGGGAATAGTCCCTGCTTTTAAGTGTTTGAATAAGAAGTGGCCGTGGAGTTCGGTTCTAATGTGCTTTTTCTGAAGCCTTGTTAATTTGTCTGCCTCATTTTGCTGCTTGGCTGAGGTACTAAGAGTAATGGAAGAAAATGGCGAGGACGCAATGAGATTTTGGATATGGCTTTCCGTGAAGGACAGCGTATCTTTGTCTGCCATGCTACGCAAGAGTAAAAACTCCTGCAAGAGAATTAATGCTCACAAGGATAATCGGGGGGACACTTTTTGCGTCACTCCCAAACCACTCGGGCAATTGCCCGCGCAAACAATCAAAAAATGGAAGGGTGGCTGGGCCCAGCGGGTGGGAGGGTAGGCAGGGCCACAATATTGTAGAAATTTTTTTTTTGCCTATGCCTCCAACTTTTGAATTATGCACTAATCAGTTAAGGATAAACAACACTTTATTAGTTTACCCTGACATTCATTTATGTCGTTGAATTATCACTCAGTTAGCAAAAAGTTATAATCATTGTACAAAAACAGACCTAAGATTACTATCAACTTCATTTCTGGCCATACACAATTCAAGAAAACAATTTGTGCATATATACAGTGTGAAAAAAATCAACAGTGAACGTTTTACAAAAAAACTTTTACTATAAATGCATGGTCGTGACATGGACAAATTAGTCATGTGCATTGTGAACGAAGATACACATTTCATGATAAAAGGATCACAATCATAGGGAGAGAAACAAAGAAAAAATTCTTTTCATTTCATTTTTTACAAGATCAACTCCCTCAGCCTGAACCAAATACAATCGTTATAGTTCAGGAAAAATGCCCATTTTTGCATCAATAACGTAGATCTGAATGTCAGAAAAGATGCCTGAATGTCAGAAAAGATGCCGACGCGTTTCGAATCCTGTTAAATAGTTTGCAGGATTCTCATCAGGGCGGTGTGATTCTAGTCCATGGGAACTGTTTGGGAAATGGAAAAGGACGAATTTTTACCAACAGGGTCCTCTAGCCAATTGTATAAATAACCAAAAAGCGCATATCTAAATGCGGCATACCTTCAATTGTATTTTGTATTGCCCAAAGTTGCTCCTGTTTTGATGAAGGATCGTCTATGCCGTGTGGTCTGAACTGCAACAGAGTGGGGGTGGAATGAGTACCAGAGGGAAACGGGTATTTATTTCCAAAATCGAAGTGCATTAATTAAAACTTACCTTCGATGTTCCTGACCCATCGGCTAGTGTGCCGGTGTCTGGAAACCAATTTTAATGTTGGCTCATGGGATCTCTGTAAAAAAGGGAATTGACAGCGGGTTTGAATAGGTCCCTGCTCGCCACGTTGTGCACTGAAATAGAGCGCCGCGAAATGGTGACTTACTTGTGAACGACTCTGGTGGGGCGGGAAATTCCTCTCCGCTAATGGTTAGTCTCTCGTTTTTCAAATCTGGTGGGGCAAGGAGGAAGTGAGATGTCAATGCGCTGGTTCTTTACTTGCGGCGCTTTGACGGATCACAATGTTGAAATGTCAAAGGGTGTCATTGTCAGAGGGTCTTAGTCGTACCGTGAATGCGCGCGGAGAGCGCCGCTTGTTAATCTTCCTGCAACCCGGCACACTCTGGTTGTGGGTGTCCGCAGCAGTGCCGGTTCTCTCATACACATAACATGTGATGCGCTCTTGACCAATCAGAGCCGCAGCTGATTCTGATGCATTCTGGGGTTTGATGTTTGGACTGCAATGCGTCAGTTTCACGCCCTATTGATTTCACTAAGACTGTTTAGGCCCTTATTGACACTATCAAATTTAAGGATAAGATATGCCTCCTTGCGTAATAGCATGGTCTCAACATCAGGATAACGTTTTGGATCAATCCAAGCCAATGTTGTCCACTTAAAATCATTTTCAGTGTGATTATTGTTAGAAAAATGTTCCACCATTGGAGCGGACAAAACCTTTTTCTTTATGCGTGAACGGTGTTGAGTTATTCGCGCATTAATGGGCTGATTTGTTTTGCCGGTGTAAACTCTGTTGCACGGACAAACCACTGCATAGACGATATTTCGGGTCTTACAGTTTGTGAATGATTCGTGTTTCCACTTAATGCCATTGTTAATGAAAGTGTCACCTTCTAGTGTTGTGGAACATGACACACAATTGCCACATTTGTGGTGCCCGCATAAAGGTTTCAAATTCCACTGAGCTAAAAGGTCACTTTTTGGGAGTGGGATGTGACTGTCTGCTTTAATGAGTTGTTGCCCATCTTTTTCATGGCAGTAAGTATCTGGGCCGGAAGGGCTAAGATCATGGGATCGGGTTTCTCACCACCAGTTCGAGCTCTGTCAGCTTCCTCAAATTCCTTCCACGTATGGCCAAATTCTGTCTGATCATTATGGCGTATTTTGGACCATACTTCCGTCGGTACTACCTGTCCCATTAACATATCTATATATGCTAAAGTCATTACGCAAGATTGGAGTGTCTGAGTCAATTCCTTATAATAACCTGCTGGATTTGTACGCGAGTCAAGCAATTGTCTTTTAAGTTGGAGGACGTCAGACCTTTTCCAAGGGACATGGACCCGCATTTGTCTAAAACCTGCCGGTGTGTCAGGGTTGTCATCTATACCAACAACGCGGTCTCTCCAACCAGGCTGTACCTCCCTCATTGGAAAACCCTTATTTAACGTAACACCAGATAAGGAGTCCCTGTAGGCTACTAACGTGATTAGATCGCATAATAGTGCTGGGCCCTGAATGTCCCCCTTTTCAACCTTATGGTAAAGGTCAGACAGACCTGGGGGTGGACCTGATTCTACAAAATCCTCCCACATTTGGATCAGTATGTCACACATTTCACAAAAAATTTCAATCTGTTGTATGCGTGTCCACTGATCCATTGTCATCCATATATCCTGATTGGTGTACATAGTGTTATTTTCCATCAACACACAAGCTTGTTGACTCATAGCAAGTTGTTCCTGTGTACTACCTATCAGTCCGTGCAAGGTGCGTCGTCTGGGAGTGGGTGGTCTATGCGGAGTTACATAAGGGATATAATCACGGACCACTGACCAGGCATTCGCTAATAGCCCTGCACTGGGGGAAGGTGTCGGATGACTGTCAACAAGAAATGGGTTGGTTGCAACGGGAGCTGAAGGCATATTAGGTTGGACAGGTATGGGACCAGTGGAAGGTGCAACAAGAGGAAAAGAAGGGTGGACTTGCATTGGTACAGTAGCCTGAACAGTTGGGGCGTTGGGAACAAGTGGCTGAGGAATCAGACAAACCAGGGCATGGGCAGGGGCAACAACTGGAGCAGTAGCAGGGGTCAATTGGGCGGGATCAAGGGCTGGATACATGGCTGGAGTATACGGTGGAGGGGTGTTCAACATGGAGGTCATGAGAGGGTCATCCTCCTTGTCCCGGGCCTTTTCGGGAACCTTCTTTGTAATGTAACATCCATCTACCTGCATTCTATTTAATCTATCCTGTATTATTATACCCTCTTCTATTCTCTGATTATCATGATTCTGGGCTTTCTGAATCACACTCATATGCATTATTTTAGCTTTGTTCTTTTTTAGTTCGATTTCTTTCTATTTGGACTCCTTGCGCCAAACCCGAAAGGAATCAAACATCGCAGGTCTAGCTTTTCTTTGAAACAACTTTTCCTTTTATCTAATACAGGAGGTTCAAAACTACCGTACATTGGCCATTGTAATTCAGCACTACCCTTTGTATATTTGTGCCAAAGTGAGGAAAACATAACCGGGCCAACACCATGTTTAGCATAGACTTCATGATTAGGGGTCCCCAAAGGAGGAATCGGACAAGATTCCTAAAATGCGGAGTCCTGTGTACAATAACAACAACACCATTTCTGAAACTTACTAAATCCAGGCATCTCTAGACGTGTATCCTGGTTCCAAACATCAACGGGTAAAATCTAATATTTACAGCATACAACTGTACTTACCCTCTGGCTTCGGCTTTTGCAAAAGTCGAACAATACCCAAAACCAAAATACAATTCACCAAAGAAGTGGGCCACTCCCACTCTTACCTGACCGTTAATCTTCCATCACACGGCAAGTGTCACAGAGGTCTCGATCTCCAAAAACTAGGAACCAGAACTGGGGCGTCAGTCGGGGCCGCAGTCGAGTAGCCCACTGGAGGGAGAAATCACGCAATCGGAGACCTCGGGCCCACAAAGACAATTTTCAGCCGATGTAGTGGCGCGCCTCCCTTGGAATTCGATCACGGACCCCTCACGACCACCAGGCTCGATGACGACCACCGAAGACGCCCAATGTTGGGCGCCAAATTGTAGAACCAGCTTTTTAAAGACCCCTTCCCCACTAGGAGAGTCAAAGCCAGCGGTGCAGGGGACACCTAGAATCTACCGGTTCTTCTTGCTTAAATCATACATTACCAAAGGGACCAGGACAACCAGCCATGGAGGGGAGTAGGTTATTTACTAGCTCGAGCTAAGTACAGGGTCCCAGAATGGTACAAAGACAATTCTACATAGACTGCTGCTTCAATCCGCAGCGCACACATACATATAGTACTAGCCACGCCCATTTGCACAATACATAGTTCCACATTTTGATAAGTTCCTCATCTGACAAGTTCTTCGTCAGTCTTGTGGTGCAATCGTGGCCAGAGGACATCTGTCTCTGATTGCACAATGTACACAGCCTTTGTACTTCCTTGCTCAATTGTGTGGTCAAAGGGTGCAGCCTCATGCTTCCTTGATCAGATGGTGTGGTCACAGGGCATAGCCTTGTGCTTCCTTGACCAGATGGTGTGATCACAGGGCACAGGAGTTGTTCGTGGCAGGCTGAGTTACCAACAATGGACAGGATGTGGCTAAGTCTCTGTCACAACTGGGGGGTGAGGCACACAGGCAGCTTCTCGAAATCGGCTTGACCACAATGAGGAAGGAGGGTTGAGCAAGCTTCAGCAGGGACGTGAAAAGTAATTCTTCATCAGGTTGCCGAGAGCATGGCAACATAAAATGGAGTCTTGTGGGTCATTTTAATTACAGTTCAACAGTTTGCATATGGCTGGGTCCAAACTGGGGAGGCATAGTGGGCCAAAGAACAATGGATTAAACCCAGGTCTTTTGACTGGGGGAGAATGTTTGCATTGTCAGCATTCCGTCCATCATTTGGTTGCTGTAACACTTTTCGGCCTAAGTGGGATGGGTATGCCCAGACGTGGGTCCCTTGCTCACTGTGGTACTGGATTCAAGGTAGCCTGGCTGAAGAAGGGTGCCATACCCTGAAACTGGTCCCAGGATGTTTGTTTCCAGTCCAAGGAGAACCTGGCCTGCCAGTTCGGTCTGGACTGTTCCCATGAGGCACAGGGTCAAGACTGATTTGCATATTGCTGGGTCCAAACTGGGGTGGCGTAGTGGACAAACGAACGATAGATTTAACCTAGATCTTCTGACTGGGGGAGAAGGTTTGCATTGTCAGCATTCCATCCATCATTTGTTTGCTGTAACATTTTTTACCCAAAGTGGGATGGGTATGCCCACACATAGGTCCCTTGCTCACTGTGCTACTGGATTCAAGCTAGCCTGGCTGAGAAGGGTGACATACCCTGAAACCGGTCCCAGGATGCTTGTTTCCGGTCCAGGGAGGACATGGCCTGGCAGTTCAGTCTGGACTGTTCCAATGAGGCACAGGGTCAAGACCGATTTGCATATGGCTGGGTCCAAACTGGGGTGGCGTAGTGGGTAAAAGAACAATGGATTTGACTGGGGAGAAAGTTTTCATTGTCAGCATTCCATCCATCATTTTTTTGCTGTAGGCCTTTTCACCCCTAAGTGGGATGGGTATACCCAAACGTGGGTCCCTTGCTCACTGTGCCACTGGATTCAAGCTAGCCTAGCTGAAGAAGGATGACATACCCTGAAACCGGTCCCAGGATGCTTCTTTCCGGTCCAGGGAGGACCTGGCCTGGCAGTTCGATCTGGACTGTTCCCATGAGGCACAGGGTCAAGACTGATTTGCATATGGCTGGGTCCAAACTGGGGTGGCGTAGTGGGCAAAAGAACAATGAATTTAACCCAGATCTTTTGACTGGGGCGAATGTTTGCATTGTCAGCATTCCGTCCATCATTTGTTTGCTGTAACACATATCCTCATTGCAGCTGATCTTTGGTCATTAATAATCCTTGTCCTTCTTTGTTGATATTGGGAAATATAAAAATGTTTACTAGCATTGGCGTTCATTTGTTTATTGGTGTATCTATTTATTTAATTGCTATTTAATTAACAAGAAATTAAATTTAGACCTGAAACATTTTACATAGCACCAAACGCAGTATATAGAACACTGATGATAACGTGGTTACATAAATGCAGATGAAGCAGTTGTTTAGTAGCTTCATTGCTGCAGTTATGTTAGTGTTGAATGTAAAAACAAACATGTGTCAAAAATAAAATATTCAATGAATAATGTGCACACAGACACAAAATAATTACATTTTAAGGAGTATTGAGCGTCTCCCTAACTACAGTGGATGTACTTTTAAATATTTCTAAACTCATTGGGAGATGCAGTTGCTGGAACTCCTAGTTGTAAGAAGTACCAGTGAAGAAAGCCTACAAACAAAAGGACCAGAATTTGGGGGCAGCACATGCTGGCTACAGTGTGATTAAGATGTTTTGCTAGGTGGATCGATGTCCAGTGTGAAAGTGATTCGGAGAAGCAGTTGGAGGTTGGAAAACAGTTTTGTGACAATGTAGAGGGGTGTCTACTTTGACAGAAAAAAGATTAAATTTAGGACCTAGTTGAGTGGGATCAAGGAGTATTGAAGATGCGTGGCTCAGTGGTTAGAGGTGGCAGACCTGGAAGCTGAGATCGGCCGTGGACCAGGGTTCGATTCCCTGCCTCGGCGGGTCTCGGGCTCAAAAATTCCACGGACTCGACAATTCTCGCTCCGGTGCCTACTCGACTCACGGGGTCACACTCTGCGACTCTGGGCAATAGCTTGCTTAATCTCCACTACGGCCCCTCGCGGTGGGATGCCTGGCTTTCACCTTGTGGATACCTGCCGGGGTATCTCACAGGGGAATACCAGGACGGGTTCCCTAAGCAAGCGCCTTGAGACCCCTGGGTGATTCGTGCGCTATATAAATCGAAATACATTTACATTTACATTTACATTATTAGTAGACTCTTGCAATAGTCAAGTCTATGGTCTTCCCAGATTACTAGCCAGGCTTCATGGAGATCCACAAAAACAGACTTTGCTATACTTTCTCCTGTTTTTGACCACTCCTTTCCACGAGTTAAACCAGAAATGAATACATTTTGTGTTTTGAAGATGTTTTCCAATTAGGGGCAACTCCACAGACCTTAAATTTCCTCAATGACTATGTACTTCAGATTGATGATCCCGATCTATTACATTATGCTACCGAATGCAGTGTCGTAATATTAAATACATGTAATGATTCTTTCAATATTAGTTTGGATAGTTTGTGATAGAGTGTACCATAGAGTCAGAAGGCCTGATTCACAAAGGTAAACTTACACTTTTGTTTGGAATTCACAAAGTGATTTGTGAATAGTATCTTTTCGGTTGCTGAGTCTTCGTACAAAAAAAGATAAGACTGTCCTATCTTTTCATGCGTGGAGACTCCACACACATAAAGATACTACTCGTAAAGCTTTTTTTGAATATTAAACAAACTTAAGGTAAGTTTAACTTTGTGAATCAGGCCCAAAGGCAGCAATATTGTTTGATGTTCTTATACATGATGCTCACATTTTCCACCCTGATCAGGTTGGGCTTAGGATAGATTCAAAAATCACTTACCATTTGAGGCCTTTTTTTATCCTCTATGAGTATAATGTCCAAAAAATAGTATGAATCAGTAGAATTGAAAGAGTGTTATAGGGGATCTCCCCCCATTTAAGCCGCTACAGCAGGGGCTGCCACTGGGTCTGAAAGCCGGGCAAGCTGGGCTAAATTGAAAGTATGCTTACTGCTTTATGGGCACCTTTCTGTCTGTTATGTATGAGGAAGGTTATGCATAAACATTTACCAGAATGTCATGATAAAGCTAAGAGGTGGATGTCAAGGTCTGGCAGAGAAGCTATAGTGTTGGACACAGGGGATACAAAACCATGAAATTGAGAAAGAAAAGTAGAGAGAGAGGAAAACATAAAGGAAACAATATAGAGACGAGGAATATAAATAAAAGAAAACAGGAACAGCAGAAAAGAGGGGAAGAAAGGTAGCCCCCTAACACCTCCGATGTAGGCTAGACTCAATACATTGGTAGTACTTTTTTGGGGTAAATTTACAAGTACCCTTTAAAACCACCTGGGAGATATTTCTTTTTTGGGCAAATTCTTTAAAAATAAATTGCTGTTAAATTCACCATTTGTCCCTTTAAAAAAAGTCTGAGGCGAACACCCCCAAAGAAGCAACTCCCCCTCCTAAAAGCTTGTGGGAATTGCCGGACTCACTCACTTCAATCACTAAGCCCCTTAGTCCAAAGTGTCAAAGTCTGAGTTATTTTAATTTTCTGTTTACTCTCTTGAATTGAAAGATTTCAGCTCATTGTATATATTTAACTGCTTAGCCGGTTCTGTGCAATCGTGCTGTAGGGACCCATTGGCTGCCTACAAACTAAGGGTCCGATTCCAAGTTTGGCTGTCGGTGCACCACCGAACCAGGGTGGTGCAACGGTGGTGGTGTACACTGGCGGTCAGATCCTTGTATTCTGAGTTTGGAAGTCGAACTGCCGTAGGATCACTGTAACCGCCGGCGATCAGTGATCTCTTGGCGGCTGAGCAGGAATCTGAGGATCGCAATATGCTGGTAGTGCAGCTGCGGCACCGCCAAGCATATTACGACTTTCCTCACTGCTACCAATTTCATGGCAGTGAGGCTGCCATCTAAATGGTGGCGGTGAGGAAATTAAGAGGGCCCAACAGGACCCCCAGTTGCCTCAGTGCTTGGAGATAAATGCAGTAGAGGCACATGTTGTGCACCCTTGTGTTCAATGACTCATGATCTGATGGGCGGGCAACGTTTAACTTTGACGGTGTGGGAGTGGGGCGCTGGCATTGTGACCCACTCCCACAATGCCAAATTCGGAATCAGGCCTAAGCCATTTCATTCAATTGTTTTCTAACTGGCTAACACTTGTGTTTAAAATATTTATGAGCATATTATGAGCAAAGTAATAAACAGTGCACCATATCGATTAAAAGTAGATCTGTGGTGTGTTTTAGGATTAAAAAAGACTAGAGACCAATGGATGCAAATCTGAGATACATTTCTGCAGCAGTATTGATAAGATGTAGTGGAAAACCCCCAAAAGTGTGCACTGATTATTTCACTTACAAGCCACAAGGTTCCATTAATTCAGGCTGCATAGTTATTTTCCCTTGTAAATGGAAGCAGACTTTTTGATGTATTGTAATGCATCTACAATTTATTTGTCAAAAATAGTACCTTTATTTACATACTGTATCTCAAGATAAATATCCATCTGCTATATAATTACTTCTACACATTAATCACCCATGTAATGGCTATTGGAATCACATCATAAAATACCATTCTGATAGAAATTCACAGTTTTTGGGACTCCATACAAATTACAGAGGGATTTTTGAGGAAAGCAGATGAATTATCTGTGATTTCCTGGAAGCTAAAAATCTACAGGCATAACTGAGGTAGACAGGTTTTCAAAAGCTATAAACAGTGAATAGTTAAGTGGAGAAATAACATTTATTGAGATTTGCATAACAAACTGGGAAAAAAACAAGTTTTGAGGGTATGGGTGTTGGAGCTAGACTTATACAAAGATGCAACAGATCTACAGAATTGCACTGATGTAATATGGACCAGGGCATTGCTAGGATGGAAAAAGGGAGCAACCCTGTGTCCAACCAGTTTCTATTTTCTGAATTAAGTAGTTCATTCTTGTACTAGTGGTTTGCAAATAAATAACTCATGCCGCAAAATACCAACATATTATTTGCAGAGTCATGGTTATTTTATCAAATTACATTTGCCTATTTGATTATGGAAGGTGCATATTCCAAAATACAACACTGGTCCATGTTTGAGAAAAGAGAGTGATGTACAAAGATACCAGTCTGTAGATGCGGTGTATGTTAATCACACACACTGGCGATCACAGACTGTGAACGTAAATCGCGGGCTCTGTGAAGCTGCAATCTATGTTCAAAGGGCATGTTAGTGAACATGTTGTTGAATAAGGTCCATTTGAAAATTGGAATGTTGAGCGCTCCATTGAAGACTATGGAGTGTGCCAGGCTTCAAATGGCTGGTAGGAGCCCGGAGAGCAACATTCCAATGTATTTTTTTAATTCACAGCTGTTGCGTGAAAAAGAGCCTCTTGAAGTCCGAGGGGATGTAAAACCCCTCAGGCTCTGAGAGGCCTTTGTTTTTACTGATTAGAACATTCTGCCCTCAAGGGGTGGAATGTTCTAATAGCCTTAGAGCCCTCTGTAGCAGGCTCTACCGGCCATTAAAGTCCCACTCCCTTGAAAAAGTCCCTTCAGCTTGGGCCTTTAATGCTGAAGCAGCCCTGTAATGGCCTCTAGAGCCCGCTGCAGTGGACTCTAAGGCTAAATTAAACAATGATTCACATTTAAGGAACCTGTTTGATCAACTTAAACCTGATCTGCAGTTCGAGTTGAAATTGGTAACTTATGTGGGCATGTTTTAGGAAGACCACTTCATGGCTGGTGCCTGCACCCAGCCTTTACTGTGGATAAACCACATGGTGTAACTTACCTTTACATAAGAGAACAAAGATATGATGATTGTTGGGAATAATCAGTTGTTGATTATGTGACTGGGCTAATCTATATAAAGCTATGTATATGTAAAGTTATATAAAGCACAGCCTAATATTATAAGAGGGTAAATAGCACATAGAAATCCAGAAGAACATTAGAAAGAACACATTATTTAATTGTGACCAAATAGCAAAAGTGCATCATTATTTATGCAGAATATAATGGTTAAAAATACATGTTGCAAATTAGGTACACAATATTTACCCTTTACTGAAAGACTGCCACCCTTTCCATGACAGTTTTTCATGGAGGGAACTCTGATGTGCTGTTTTTATGACTGGTTTACCTCCAATCCCCACTAGAGTCGAATATAGAACCAGAGGAGTTTCTAGTGGAGAAATGTATTCCTCTCCTGAGCTCGAAATACATTAGTCTAAGCACTACATTTGTGGATTGTGAATCCATTATTTTATTGCTGAGTCTGGTATGTCCCTTCACCAGTGCTTTAAAGGGGCAGGTATCATCAAGTACTCAGTACCTGCAATTCTATAATTTGGAAGGGCTAGTACCGCCACCTGACTCAATGGCTTCAAAGCTTTATATAAGACAGTACCAGCACTTCTCAGCAGCAAACAGTTACTCTGGGACAAGGAGTACCTGCACTTCTATATTTCCATTTCAAGCACTGACCTTCTCTTAATCAGACTCTTAGTCAAAAGCACTGAACTTAGGTGGAAACAGACAAACTCTTTAAACCGTGTTCCTCTAAGGAAGAGGTGCCCAACAGACATCCACGAGGGTCAGGTCCATTCCAGATATATGATAGCAGCATAGAAAGAATGAACATAACATGACTCTACATAAAACATAGGGCCGCATCTACACAGGTTTTATTTTGTAAATTTCTAACAGCAAATTTTTGTGATACGCTATTAGGAAATTGCAAACTCTGTGCGTCCTTGGGTCGTATCCCTCGACATCAAGAAGGCCTTCGGTGCCCTGGGATTGAGCTACCTGATGGCAGTGCTCAACAAGCTAAGAATGGGTCGCCACGTCTTTTAATGGATCTCATTAGTATATAATTTACCAGTGGCTCATGTAAAAACGAGCGATGGAAACATTAGCTTATGCACTGAGACAATGCAATACAAGTTGGCAGATAAAAGTTAACAATCACTGGCACATAATATCCATGTATGCCGAAGATGCACTGGTGTATCTACAGGAAGATGTAGCGAGACTCCTAAATCGTATGGTCTTACAGGATCAGTTTGACAATGCATCAGGCTTGAAAGTGAATTGGGATACATCCTACCTATTTCCAATAATGTTACTTTCTTCCAATCAACGGGAGGCACTCCCGGTTACTCCACTCCCTTGGTCCTGCAACTCCTTTAAATATCTGGGGGTCCGGGCATATCATTCAGAAAAGGATTTGCTAGACGGCATTTTGGGTAGGGCAATGACCAGTGACATGTCCTCTTTACCACTCTGGACTGCGCTGCTGCTTTCCCCTATGGGCTGCATAGCTGTCTCAAAGATGCTGGTGCTCCTCAGATTGCTTTATTTTTTCAATGCTCTCCCCATTCTTAATTTCTCAGAAATGTTTTCAGGACTTAAGGGCATTTTTAACTGCCTTTATATGGGGTAATGGCGGAAACAAGTGTCTCTTAATAAATGGAAGGCAGTTTGGGTGCCCCAAATTATGAGTATTATTATGCGGCTTCACATTTCCAATGGTCTATGCACTGGTAGGCTAGCCAAAATACAACGGAACTAGAGTGCTGGTCGGTTGGGACACATCCATCTAAGGTGTTAGAATGGTTGCTGAGCATAAGAAACTAGAGTAGGACATTTTTATTATAAAAAGGGGAAAAGAGAAAGATATGTTCTATTTCATTTTCTTAATGTTCACTTTTTCCTGGTTATTAATTGTTTTATTATAATCATTTTGCACAAGTTCATGTAATCTTCTAATATCTTAATTTTAATTGCACCGTTTTCATATGTATTAATTGTAAGTTGTTTCACTTACTCTACTACTTGAACGTGCTAGTTATTTTGACTTTCTGTGGTTTCTTCCTTAATAAAAATCATTTAACACAAAAGAATGGTTGCTGAGCTCAGAGAGAATAATTCCAAAGAAAGTCGGGACTATCCTGATGTCCATGGCTCACTCTTGCCGGAATGCTTATCTGGTGAAGAAGCAGCCCAATCTCCCCTATGCCTCTGAACTATCCCTATGGATGATGCCAGGTTGCATAGACTTAGGCTCCAGACTAGACACAACCGCCTGGACTACTGCAGGCCTTATGACATGGGGAGACCTTTTCTAATGCAAAATTCTTGGTTCATTTGAGAACCTGGTGGATAACTATGGTATCCCACTGGGCTCTTTCTTCCTTTATGCCTTGCTTACCCGGCACTTACATACAGTCTGGCACAAAACACACGATGAATCAGATACATCCAGACTTCTCCAAACGGTACTTACACATGGGACTGGCCATCGTGCTATAACATTTTCCAATCATGGGGACGGAAGCTTCCCCTTCCTGCTCTCTGAGCTTACTGGGATGATGCGCTAACTACTACACTCACCAAAAAGCAATGGGCATAATGCCTGAGGGTGCCAAACTGCATCTCTATGAATGCTAGGTTTAAATGCACCCAATTTAATAACCTTTATCCTACGTAACTTATGCCCCACAGACTCGCACGTATGAACCAGGGAACTCTACACTCCTACTCACGCAGCCCTGATCCGGAAGCAAATTATTATTCAAATGGTAGAGTCATGCCCACACTTGACTTCTTACTGGGCAATGGTAGCAGCTGTACTGCCTGAGGCTGTACGCAAATACTGCACATATAGACAGTCTACATTATCTTTTGGGGATTACTTCCTGTACAGCAGCATAAAAGCCACTAATACATTTCTAGAGCTGGCATTGGTGGTGGCCAAGTGTAGGATAGCAATGAGTTGCAAATCGGCTGTATCACCGCCCATCAAGTTGTGGCTTTCTGACCTACACACTGGCATTATAGCAGAACAGGAGGTGTCGCATGGAGCTGTGGGGAGATGCTAGGTCAAATCCAACCCTCCAAATTGGCAGAGATATTTAGAGGTGGTTGAAGCCACACAGGTGGGTGGTCATTCCTGAACATGTGCAGGGTACTGGGGGCATGTGCAGACAAGGGGAGCATGTACACTGACCCTCTCGGGCTCTTGCACACGGGTGTGCCTTCCCTCCCCCTGTATACCCCCTACGCCTACGATGGCAACTGACTTACTTAATGTTCTTGCAGTTGTTAACCTTATCCTCTATTCCATCCATTTTCCTTTGCACTACACTGCAGACATTTGAGTTCACACAGTTGTTTTTTCCACATGTTAACTATTGGTGGTTAGTTTTCGCAATGCGTTACCATATTGCTATTTGGGCTTTGTACATGTCAAAAAGCCTTTTTGAGGTCACAAACTTTGCGACCGGCAAAAAGGTGTGTACATGTAGCCCCTAGTTCTGCAATTTATTGTTTATTTTTTCAGCGTTTATTTTTTCTGGTGCTTGTGATTATAAATCCGGCAGAAAACACGCACAAAGGAATCAAAGGTTGCACTCCACAAGGTTTTTATGTGTATATTAGTTTGCCTGGAGAATTAATATTTGCCATAAAACAATGTTTTCTGGCGAAACTGCCTGAAAAATCTTTCCAGCTGGAAAAATAGCCAGTTATGCTGCCATTATCTCTTGCATCCCCTATTTTTTTGGCTCTTTACTGTATGTTAACAAAAAACAACAGGAACCATTCAATTCAGTGTTCTTCTTAAACTAATTTTCATCAATGGTCTTCATTGCTGCACTTTAGAGTATGTCTCCATTAGAGTACAGATAGACCAGAAAAAAATGAATATGATGCTCGATCATCTCGGTAAGTACCGACAGTAAACTGCCTCTGGTATATTTGTCAGGTCACTACTACCAACTTAGTAACAGCGCCACAATCTCTTTCCATCAATTAGGAAACCTCTGGAGACTCTTCAGTTCAGTCAATACTGCCTCCCATACTGGTAAACTCCTCCACCCCCCCCCCGTCCCGCAGTTCTGCTTTTGACTCCAAAATCACCTCCAACCAATTTCGCATGGTCTAATTTCTAGTACTTCAGGATGGGGCAAGCAAAACTTCAAAATACAGATTTCTCCAGCAAATCTGTTAACCTCCAGAGTCATCTTACTTTTATTGTTATTCCCTGAGATTTACTGAGCACACAAAGATCTCTGCAGAATGTGCCTTTACCCCTGAAGATATTTTTAAAATGCAGACTTTGTAACCAATTAAACAGAACAGATGTACTGCCGCATTTCTACTTGTTGCCAATTTCTTTGAGTTCTTAACAAATAAATGTATAAATTGAGGCCCAGATTTTGTATATGGATTGCATCACTTTTTTTGGTACAACCAAGATGCAAAATATAATTTGTTGAACCTCATAATGCACTCAAAAGTACTCATGATAAACCTACTAAACATATGTGTGAGGTGCTAAGATCTGATGTCACTTCTTGTGAGGTCATGGGTTGCGATGCCACTTCCTATGATGTTACTTCCTGTGATTCCACATGCGATGCCACTTGCCAGAATGTCACTAGCATACAGCCTAACTTAGTTAGTCCCCCCTCCTATTTTTTAAGACTTGTGCCCTGCTGAAACCACATGACTGTTTTACACCTAGTTTATTTAAGATCATTCATAGATCATATCCTAAGCAGTATGTGAGCAGTTAAGTATGCCCTTTGAAACAATACTAGTGTATCAACTTAAATGTATCCTTTCCAGTAAATTATCTACAAGTGAAATATATTCTTCACCGTTGGGATCTCCCCAAACTTTCCCTCAAATCAACCTGTCATATTCTCCAGACAATCTAGTTTTGATCCCTCAGATGCCAGGCAAACCTCGTATAACACTGACACGTTTTCAGACCACCACTATTTGCTGAAGAATTTTATTTACTTGGTATATTTCAGGCCCTCTATAAAGTCGGGCTAAGTCGCCCTCACTGCTGCTTGCAACAGGCTACAAGTGACAAAAGGAACGATGCCTATCGCTGTTCTGGAGAAAATGTCAGCAAATCCCAGTGAACAACCGTCCGCTAAAATGTGCTCTAAAGAACAGGCCCTACTCTGTCAGGTGATTGCTGAACCAAGCTAGGGATGTTGGGAAACACTGCTGTTCTCCAAATGTCAAACTGTGGAGTTTACACGTTCTGGTATCCCTCCAGGTTATTGGCTTTTAGCAATAGGTTAACCATAATTCCTAAATGCATGATCACATTTCTGATTTTACCTTTGGGTTTCAAGGGCAAGAACTCTAGCTGCATTTCTTTGTACAAGTTCTTTATTAATACTTAGATTGAGTTCAATCACTTAGGTTGCAAGCAAGTAGCTATATATTGCACTTTGTTTGCAAAATAGCAACTACAAAAATTTGGGACGTGAATGATTCAATCTTCCTTGGGCCGTTTCAAAGTCACAAATGTCCATGTACACCCTGCTGCTTCCCTATTTTAGTGCATTAGCATCCCACCTAATTGTTGGAAATACGTTTTCATATACAAGTGCATGTGTTGTCTACCATACAACAAACACCTTCAATCAATTATTCAGGGAATTGTGAAGCACGCTACTCACCTGTGATGGTCTCAAGGCGGGGGGGGGTAGCTACTTTCAGTCGAAGAGCCAGGTCCTGAGTGTCTTCCTGATGATGTTCAGAGATGGGGCATGTCTGATGTCAATTGGGAGCTCATTCCAGGTCTTGGCCCGATGTAGAAGGCCCTTCCACCCATTCTGGCTCTACAGATGCATGGGGTTTCAGCGACAGTGAGGTCAGAATCATTTTATTCAATGCAGCTCGATCCATATGGATTTGTTTAAATTCATCTACCAATCAACACTTTAACATTTTCCAATAGTTGAGTCACATTCTCAAATCTCTCATCCCAATCACGGCTCATATATAAAGCCAGATATTCTAAGGATGTAGAACACAGCTCCAGTCAAAGTGATTGAAGGGCTGCTGAGTCAACTCATAGCATGGGGTACAAACTGACTTGGACACGTTCAATTGAAATCACTAAATCACAAAACTGATCCCATTACCTTCATTGCATCATAAATGGTTGAGATAGGTCTAATAGAGTCTCCAATACACAACTACACATCATCTGCATAGAGAGAAATCACATGGGATGTATTCCAAACCTAAAATCCATTTGTGGGATGTCTATGTCTTATCAATTACACTAAGGGCTTAATAACATCAGATAAAAGCGGCAACAAGGGAAAATTGAGGAAAGCCTGATTAGTCTATGTGCACAGCCCATCTATCAGCTTGGATAGATGCTTTATCATTATTTTCTCCAATATTTTGTTGTTAGCACTTACCACTGAAAGATCCGTGTAAGAATCACTATCAAGAGTATCTTTCCCTTCCTTCGGCAAAACTATCACTACAGCCTCTCTCAATGGGTTGTCTGGTAAAATATCGGAACAACAAATATTCTGCTATTCAAATATTGAGTCAAAAATATTGTTGACAAAATTATCGTCTACCGATGCTTATAATGGTAAGTAGAAAAATATTGGAACAAAAATATTCTTGACACTAACATCATTAAAAATAATACAAAAATATCGATTTTCATTATATATCCAGTAGAAAATAGTAAAGTTAAAATATTTCAACATATAACATCAATATAATATATAGTAAGTAATTTTTAATATTTACAAATGTATGTAAATATACTCATATAAAAACACACATCTATGTTTATATATATACATGTTTATATTTACATATATATAATGTAACACTATTGAGAAAAATATACATTTTAATGTATATTAAATTATCAAATTATTTTTAATTTACTATTATAAAAAGCATAAATATCGAAATACATGTTTATATATTTAAATAAACATAATATATATACAAAACAAGTACAATATATTAAACTAAATTACCAAATTAATTAAATATAAAACAACTATCAAATAAAACAATTATTAAACATATTAAAACATTAAGATAAATAACTGTATATAAACAAATATAAGGTTAAACAAACAAACAAATAATACTAACATATTTATTATTAAAAATAAGAATTTATATCAGAAAATAATACATACACTATTCCCACTCCAGTCTGTGCAAAGGAAGGAAAAGCGCTGGTCTTCGGAAGAGTAAAATTTACTATACCCATTCCCGTTTGTGCAACAGTAGAAAAAGGGTTGGACTTCATTGGGGTAAAATTCACTATTCCCACTCCATAGATGTTGAACTTCGGAGGGTTAAATGTGCTATTCCCACTTCAGTCTGTGCAACAGCTGAAAAACCATTTGACTTCGTACAGGTAACATTTCTTGTTCAAACTCCAGTCTGTGCAATAGTACGAAAAGTGTTGAACTTTGAAGGGGTTACATTTATTATTCCCACTGCAGTCTGTGAAACAGTAGGGAAAGTGTTGAACATTGGAGAGGTAAAAGTTACTTTTTCAACTCCAGTCTGTGCAACAGTATGGAAAGCGTTGGACTTCAGAGCGGTCACATTTACTATTCCCACTCAAGGCTGTGCAACCGTAGCGAAAGCGGTGGACTATGGAGCAGTAAAATGTTCTATTCGAACTCCAGTCTGTGCAACAGTAGGGAAAGCGCTGGCCTTCAGAGGGCTTATGTTGACTATTCTCACTCTAGTCTGTCCATCACAGTACGAAAAGCATTGGTCTTCAGAGAGGTAAAATATACTAATACAACTCTAGTCTGTGCAACAGTTGGGAAAGCATTGGACTTCAAAGGGGTTGAATTTACTATTCCCACTCCAGTCTTTGCAACAATAGATAAAGGATTGGACTCAAGTGAGGCAAAATTTACATTTCACACTCCAGTCTGTGCAGAAGTACAGAAAGTACTTCATTTTAACTACATGACATATTTTAATAACTCTATTAGTTGCCAACAAAAGTAAAATCTTTTTATTAAAATGATTTATCTAAAATAAAAAACAATTAAACATGATTATTTAAAAAAAATTAAATTGATTTTGAATTTTAAAAAGTTATGAATTCATTATATTAGTGGCCCATACTTAAAATATAACTAATATAAAGAAGTATCACACATTTAACATATTTAAAAATCAATTAAATAATTATTAATAAATGAATATTTAATTGTTAAGTATTGCTTACATAGCTTCTAACTCTGTGCCCGTACAAACCTAATAGCCTGCACCTAGTATGTAATGTGAAAATATAATTGTTAAACAATGTACATAATTATTAATCAATTAAATTATTTAAAATAATGTAATCAATTTTTACCTAGTTAACTATCCACTCTACACCCCTACAAACCCAACAACACGCACCTAAACTATAACCTAAAAAATATAATAATTACACAATTCACATAATTAAAAGTTAATTAAATAATGAATAATACATTATTAATCATTTATTATTAACTTCCCGCCCTACATCCCTACAAACCCAACAACCGTCACCTAAAATATAACTTATAACATATAATTACACAATTTACATAATTAAATATCAATTGAATAATTAAAAATGAATCATAATTAATTACACATAATTAACTTACTACCCTATACCCCTACAAACCTCACAATGCACTATGACACTATAGATTACTATTAACAGTTACATTAAAAATCAGTGGTTCGCCAAGCTTCTCGACTAAAACTGAGAGCATTGCTTCATTCAGAAGTTTTGTTGCCAGATTCTGGTTAACCCTTTGCTGATGATAGTATAGTTTATTACAGTATTCTTATAAACGCTTAAAACAAGAAATTTAAAAGAACATACATATAGTAATCTGTGTGCACCGGCTGAGCACACTTTGATAATATAGCTGCGTACATCGCCAAATATAGCAAATGTTATGTAACTTTTTTACTTTAGTCCCTCATGTATGGCTGAAAGACCCATGTGGCACCCAGCCCCAAAGTTTCAACATATTCTGAGGCCAGACAAAGAAATGCCTTCTCCTTTGACATCAAAAAGTAGTTTCTCTGAAGGCATAAGAGCATATGCTATGCCTTTGCCTCTCAGTCATCACTTACCTTTGTCAAATGTTTGTCCTTTCCTTTATGAAGTTATGGAATAATTAGTTTAGAAAAAGTGCTCATGAAAGTTTAGAATATGTAGAATACATAGTGGATTTACCAAAGGAAAAAGGTTAGAAAAAAAGGCAAGTGCTCAGGAAAGTTTAGAATATGTAGATTACATAGTAGATTTACCAAAGGAAAATGTTGGTATTAGGCCTGACAACCAGGCTGTTGTTACTAACCTATGTATCCTGATTCAGTAGGAGTGCAGTAGTATAATTTTGGCTCCATACTTTTATGTTTGCCTGGGCCACGTATAAATGTATTTATACTTGGTCTTATGTACTGTATTGCGGCTACTGGGTTTTGTTAAATGTTCTTTATTGTTGAGGACCAATATTGTTAGTCATTTTGGTGTACCTTTGATAATTCTCTATTTTTACAGTATGTTCTTGAGAATGATTTATATTAGTTTGGCTTTGAGTTTGTAATAGAACTTTCAATTTCAAACTACTGACTCTGACGTTCATTGTTTGGTCCTAATGATTTCAATTGTCATTATCCCCTCTTCCTCTCAGGCTACTGAGTGTTCTCAGATGGTAGCATAGCGAGGATGGTTACTACCTGAAGTAGAGGGATTAGAAAATTGTTATTTTAGATTAGTTTAGCGCCAATTGTTGTCCCTAGTGTCCATGTTTCAACCTGAAGAATCAGTGTTGGTGATGTTCTTGTGGTTCGACAGCAGAAGAGTGAGTATTAATAGGGTTGTGTGTAGATGGTTTGTGCTTATATTTAGCGTGCAGTGTGTGGTAATTGTGTGGTATCTCACAGAGAGTGTGTGATATGATGTGGTAATGCTTTGAATGAAGTGAGTGTAGAGCTTATTGTGAAGAAGTTGTTATCAGGTCCGACGTGGCCTAAGATTCCAGGATGATATAAAAAGTGTAGAAGATACTGTTTTGTAATTGTCAGCTGAGGTTTTGTGGGGTTTGTCGTGAGACGTCATCCACAGCCCAATTGAGATAGAGATGTTTATCTTTTGTGTGAAAATTAAGCACGATTGATGTGGTGAACCTTTTGCTCAGAGTAAAGCTACACTGATCCAGTGATTCCCTGCAGGAAGAGATTTCATTTGAATGTGTCTTTGTGTTACTTTGTATGGTTGGTTTCTGGGGATCCTTTAGTAAAGCAAACAATTGTTATTTGTTGTTATTGCTGTATTTATTTGCAAGGGTATTACTAGAAAGAGTGGTTGTGTGAAAGTTGTAAAGGAGGGTTAGCTGCTGTGAGGAGTGAGATTGTCAACACAGTGTGCTGCACTGGGATAGATCGGTTTGTGTGAGGCTGCATTGTTATCGGCTGTCTAAATCACGAGGTGCTGCACTGTTATTGGTTGATGAGTTGAAACAATAGTTTTATGCAAAGCTATTGATTTTTGTGTCAAAGCAAACACATTTTAATTGAAAATGAAATGTTTTAAAGTTGCACAAGATTTGTTTAGAGGAGATGTTCAGATACCTTTTAGAGGGGAGAAGAACCCCAGTGCAAAGATAATGCAGGTCATTATCTGGCAATAAATGTAGGGTTTCACATATATATTTGGCTAAATAAATGGCACAAGATCACTGAGAACGAAAGTGCATTGGCGTTTTCACATTATGGTACATTTAATTTGAGAATTATTGACAACTTGAGGAGAATTCTGTATGAGACGAGATCACAGCTCAGACCCATACAATTTCAATGATTGTGAGCGCATGGCTCAAGCAAGAGAAAAAGAGAGATATCAGGGATGAGTGAATAAGGCAGTGCATACTTATGCAGATGTGAGGTGCGATGCAGAACAGAAAAGGTGGAGTACAAGCTTGATAGAGGGAGCAAAGTTATACCCATTATTGCAAACCAGAGAAGTGGAGAGATGGACAGAAAAGAGAAAGAAGGCTAAATCAAGAGAATTTGGAAAGAAAGATGAATGCAGTGACAGTGATACTAGTGATAGCCGTTTAGATGCATTAATATCCGAGCAACCACCTCCATATAATGATATTCTAACAGAGGGAGGTAGGAGCGAGACTGCAGATGGGAGTACTGAATTGCTTACTGCTCCATTAGGTATGAGTCCTGGTATGAGAGGGATTTCTCCTGTGCAGAAGAACCAGAGTGTGATGGGGACTATCACAGTGAATCAAAAAATTATGGGAGGGAATGCATGTACTTGCGTTCCTGGAACCTCCACTTGTTGTACAGTTCCAGACGCCCTTACAGTTCCTGTTACCATTGGACGAGTAGTTTCTATATTTAAACCTGATTATGGGGGCAACGGGATTTAAAATTCAGCTGTTCCTGCTCAACAACCATCAGAGATTACCCCCATGAGTCAGAGAATAGGATAATTTGTTCCAAGTGCCAATCTATCTGTGCATTGAAATGAATTTGAGATGTCAAGGTTGTTCCTGGGATTACCAGATCTGGGCTCACTTACTGGGAACTGTCTTTAAATATGCATAACAGTAAACCTGAGGTAAAGGTAGCATCTAAAGCTTCTGAGGTATATCCTAGTCTTAATATCCAGAAACTGGAAGACTTTTTGAAAGCTCTATTTAAATGTATGTTTTTACATTTTATTATTTATAACATGAGCAGAATACAGGCAAAGTACATACAGAAAAAAACATAAAATGAAAGTAAAAAGGGGATATGAAGAGGGTGACAAACACCATAGAGACCCGAATTCCAAGTCTTACTGCATGTTTGGATAGTTTAATGAGCCACTAGAAGGAAAAGGAATGTCAATCATGACTCCCTGGGATCGTAGAAAAAAAAGATACTAGGGGGTCCATTAGGATGGCGGGGGCAATCCGCCCGCCATCCTTCCCTGTATTCCCCCCCCGCCATATTAGAATGGCGAGGGGGACCACGGCTGAGCAAAACACCGCCCACCACTTTTCCGCCCCGGTCGCATTGCGGCCGGGGCGGAAAATGATTAATATGGTGGCGGTGTCAAGCAGACCCCGCCAGCCATATTATGATGCCATATTATGGGTGATGACTTTCGCCACGGAAAGGCATGCGGTCTTCACTCTGGGGCCCCCTGCGGGCCCTCAGAGTGAAGGTGGGAGGTATTGCACATAGGGGGGTACCTGTGGTACCCCCCTTCATTTGCATTAACAAAGCAGCAGGCACCGCGCGGTGTCTGCAGCTTTGTTAATGCAAATGCAGAAATGCATTTCTAGCACTGTGGCGGGGCGGTGCTGAGAGCACCGCCCGCCACAATGCTAGAAATGCAGGATGTGCCCGCCACTGTGGCGGGCACATCCTAATGCTGGCGTCGGGACCCCCGCCCTTAAGGAGGGCGGTCCCGTTTACCGATAGGTCATCCTAATGGACCAATAAGTGGTGGAGGAGGGCTATGTAGAAATGCTACTACATTCTGGGTCCTAAGCACACACTAGTTCCAGCCTAATTGTTTCCTCTGAGGATCATACTCAATTAGCACCATTTCCAACTGACTTACATTAAAACATTCCTGTGACCAAATCCAAGGATTGGGAGCCCTACTGGAGAGGCAACTCCCAGAAAAGATTTAGTACTGGACATGATGCAAAAACATGGACAATATCTGCCCCACTACTTCCACAGAGAAAACATTGATTGTCCTGTCGGAGTTTCATAGTTTAAAGATGAGGAGGAGTATGATACCAATCATTAATATATTTGAGATGTTCAACCTTTATACGAGAAACATTCAAAGCTGAGTGGAACAACAAATGACTATAACTGAGATATGCACAAGTAACATTCCTGTTGAGATGATTACTCCACTTATAAACCCTCTCCTGAAACATGTCAACAATCTGGTGATGTGATGAACCATGAACTAATTTATAGACCAGCTCTATATTTCTCTTAAGCGGAGTGTTTTTAATAGGATCCAAACAGGGACTATCCAGATAGCTCATGTCAGCTTCTTTAAGGCTAAAAAGAATATGACGCATTTGCAAATATCTAAAAAAAGCTGTAGCCAGAAGAGGGACCTTTCACCGTAGGTTACCAAATGAGGAAAGGACCGAACCTTAAAATAGTTTCCCTAATGTCAAAAGTTTGACTTTTGCCCAGTTGGCCATAAACCCCTTCTGAATACCCCCCGGAAAATTGGGATTATGACCCAAATATGTGAGTTTACTAAAGAGGGTAATTTCTGAAAATATTCTCTTAAAGGAAACCCAAATAAGATGATAAAGGTTTAGCATCTTGAGCGTCTGCATTTGAAATATATAGTATCAACTTTGCCCATGCCAGGGATAATCAATTCACCCAATGGGAGGAACTCACTAAACGAAAGACCTTGTGATGACTGCCCTCAGACCAGTACTAATCGAAGTCATGAAAAGAAAGATGCAAGATAGTATAAACTAAGAAGTGAGAGCCCTACCTCTTCCTTCGTCTGCAGCAAAAATGTAATCTTACAACGGGCTTCTAGTCTAACCAAGCGAATTTCTGCGATAATGACTCAATTCTTATAAAAAGGCAGGTGATAAGAACAATGGGATACAATGAAAAAATCAAATTGATTAAGAATAATAATTTGAATAAGATTACAGCGGCCTATAAGTTCCAAATGTAAGAGATTTCAATTAAGTAATACCTCCCCTGTGTGTTGAAATAGCTTACCATATCTGTTTTCTATGATCTCCTGAGTGTTGAACACCAAGGTGACAACAAGATATACCAGAGACTGTACCCATCTCCTGTCCTGCTCTGGAAGGACTACATTGGATAAAACTTGCGTCGTCTTCTGGTTCAGCTTATACCCTGTGACTACTCTGAATGACTGCACTGCCTCGACCAGTGCCTGAAGACTACCAGCCGGCCGGGGTGGGGGACAGGACAACAATGTTGTCCTCATATCCTAAATTTGTACCTCAAAATTATGAAGTTTAAGGGGTTGTATCTACTGAATAATTTGAATTTGAATTTAAAAACACTTGTTAAGCGCACATATACCTGGCGGTTTCTTGGCGCTGAAATGGTTCGATATACAGGGCAAATAGCTGAGAAGCAAAGGGACACCCACGAAGGACAGAAATAAGATATGGTTGGTTTTTCCCACTACAAAGCCTAGCCTTCAGACCCGAATAGAGGTGTCTAACTCTTAAGATGAAAACCATTACAAATGGTCTCCATGACCACCCCAGAGGAAGGGGCGGGAGACCCTTTTAAACTCTGCGTCCAAACATATCATACCGATTGACCCACCCCCAATCGAGGCTACCTCCAGAGCCATGATAGCAGTATTGACATGGGATGTTGTGTCCCGCCCATGGTTAAACCCTTGCTGGCTTGGATCTACCAGATCAGCAATGATACCCAACAGTCAGTTAGAGAGGATGCATGTAGAGATCTTTGAATCCACATTAATTAGCGAGATAGGGCGGTAAGATCCACAAAGTGTGGGATGTTTTCCCTTTTTAGGGAAGATAACAAGGTTTTTCTTTCTCCAAGACTCAGAAAACCTTACCAATAAATCAAAAGAATTAAACAAATCCTTTAACATTGGTGCCAACTGTTGTGAATAAGCTACAAAGAATTCTACTGGTATCTGGTCGGGCCTGAAACTTTCCCTCTGGCCAAGGCGCTAATCGCCTCGTTGACCTCCCCAAGGGTAATAGGAGCCTCCAACTTAGATTGCAGGGTGCTTGTTGCCTTACGCTCAAGATACTGTTGATTACATTTCGATATATTCTCAGCGGAGGATACACAATCCCTTTTATACAAATCTTGATAAAACCTGCGAAAAACTACACAAATTCCTACTGTATCAGTGATTAAGGACCCATCCGCATCTTTAATGTGCCAAATACTATTAGAGCTGGAGCTATCTCTTACCCTAAATGATAAAATGCGCCCCATCTTCTCAAAATAGGTTATCTGTGGGGCCCTCCCATTGTTCACTGCTCAATCTCATATTTATTTCCTGAGAGAGGCACTATGAGTAGCCATCTGCTGACAAAGCCTGTTGACCTGTGGCACGTCTTTGACCATCAAACAATAACCCAGATTAGATTCTAAGACACTAAGAGCCCGTCGGATGGCCATTTCGTCCATCCCTGCAACTTTATTTTGGCGTGAAGCATATTGAAGTGTCTGTCTTCAATATGAGGCTTTAAGAGCATCCCACTCCACCAAGAGCGGGGCTGATCCAATATTGAAGTCAAGACATTCTCTTCAATGTGAGTTCATAGAGCTGATATAACCTTCTTCCAGCAAAAGGTTACGTTCAAATGTCCACCTGCAAGGGGCAGATACGAGCCCCACTTCTAAAGGTATAAACAATGATAAAGAATTCTGATCAGAAAGGACCCGAGCATTACGTCTAATGATTGATGAAGAGATAAAAGTGCTGCGAACCAGCATCATATCTAACCTAGAAGAAGCTTTGTGAAGTGCAGAGTAAAATGTAAACCTAGGGTCCTGCGGATGCGGGCCTGCCAAAAATCTACCAATGCATATGAAGGGAGTAGGTAGTGAACTGCCCTACAAATCCTATATTTGCCCTGTGAGCAAAATCCTCTGAAGACGACTCTGAGGGTACATACTGGGAGACCATATTATTTTAGGACACATAGTCACATTATAATCCCCACAAATAATAAAAGGAGGGGTCAGATAAGAGAAAGTCAAAGACCTTCGGATCATCTGCATTTGGGCCATATAGTACACAAAGAGTGAATCGTTGACTATCCTTCTAAATAGTGGCTATCAGATAACACCCCCATGAATCCGTCTTTTGTTGTAGTACCCCCCCCCCCCACCGGCTATCCCAAACTAAAAGTGCCAAAAAGTAACTAGAAAGGGAAAGCATCTGATTGCCTGGTTCTTTCAATAATGGGCTTTCAGTTGAAGACAAATGAGTCTCCTGTAGACATGGAGTTTCAGGCCGAAACAAAATGAGTTCCTCTTGTATCAATTTCTGTATTTGTAATAATTTGAACCCATTCAAGTTTCTTGAAAGGATTTGTAACAGCGGGACCGGACCGCCACCCATTTTACCCTCTGCCATAATACTGTGAAATCTCCGAGACACTCCTCCACCTAACCTTAGGTTAAAGATAATATACCGATTTTTTTTTTATTTTAAAACAATTTTTGATATTACAAACAACCTTCCTCGCCTACTTTACCATCCCAAGTGCTCAATAGAAAAACAAGAATGACCTACCACCCCTGGAAGCCCACCTCTAGCTCCCATACTGGCGAGCCAACCTAGCCCCCACTGCTACACCCCCTATAGCAGAGGCCAATACCCTTACTCCCAGGGCTTGTCTACTGATGAGGTCCTATGCCTGATCTGCTGAGGCCAAATGGCCCCGCCGTGTCCAAAAAGGTTACTTGAAAAAGATATTAAAGAGAAATATGAAAGGGCCGACCTGGAAAAGAAAAGAGAGAGTAAAAACTTAAACAACCAACACTTCACCAGCCGCTCTGCCATAAGTGCCCTCTGGCTTATCCTTAACTGTAACTTTCTTCCCTCCAACGCTTAAATGAGATGGAAATCACTCTCTCTACTTAAGTAACTGACTGCAATATCCCCCCACTGCCGGAACAAACTGAGACCATAAACAAAAAGTGGGAAGATACAAGGAAAGAGGGAAAAAAAGGGGAAAATACATGAGGGGGAATGAAAGGACAAAAGAGAGAAGAGAAAAGAGACTAATTGTCCTCAGTCCGCTGGTTGCCACTCAGTAAATAGCTCTTGAATCTTGGCACTGTCATAGCGATAGAAAGTTTGATCGTCCTTCCAGATCTGAAGAGTTGTAGGTCCCAAAAGTGAAACAGAAGCCCCCCATTTCTGCAATGCTGGAATGTGTCCCGTAGCTGCCAATGCCTAAAAACAGTTTGGTGGCAAAAATCTGATCAAACAAATAACTTGATGCTACTAGGTTTCACTGGCAGCGTATGAGTGACCACCCTAAAGATCTCTTGCCGAAGGATGAAGTTACCAATGTAAATCAGTATGGCCCTAGGTTATCTGGAGGGCTGCCCAGGAAGTCAAAATGGGAAACGGTGTGCTCGTTGGATCATACAATCCATATCCCAGTCATTCAATGTAGGAAAGGGCGTCTCAAAGCAAACAAACAATAAAACCATGGGGGTCATACCTTTCAGCCCCCTCGGGAAACCCGACTACCTATAGGTTGTTCCTATGAGAGTGATTTTCCAGATCCTTGACCCTTGAAGATAAATTGGTTATCTGTATTTCCTGTTGGGTTTCAAATGCCTTCTGAAGAGCTAACTGGGAGGTTTCAACTACTCCAAGCCGTGACTGAACAATATCCATATTTTTAGTCAGCTTTCAGAGAACCACTTGAGTCTTGAGATGTGCAGCCTTCAGAGCTAGCGAGACCTTCCAATAGTCTTCTTTATGTTGTAAGTGTAGGCTAGAGATAGCCCCCAGGGTTGGTTTATCTTGTGGCAGGTTTACTGGAGGGGAGGGGCAGTCATGGATGAATGACCACTCTCCAGCCCGTAAACTGAGGATGGCATAGATAAGGGGGGTGCCTCCAGAGGAGAGTGATTCATTGGGGTAGGTTCAATCCACAGCAATTCATCTTCTGCCTCAGATAGAGGGATAGGATTGATCACCTCTTGTTCAAATGCTGCCAACACAAGACCCTCAGCTCACCCCATGCTGGTTGATTTGACTACCCCCCTGTTGACATGGAATAGCTGGAAAAGCCGAAATAACTGATCTCTTGCTTCCACCCAAATTAGAGACCAACACTTATTCAGCTGCTTGGTCCAGGCCCTTGTCCTGATCACTATCTGAGAAGTCCAAAAGGGAGAAGAAACTCTTTCGGCCATCCCATAATGCTGCCCTCAGTTCCAGACCGATGTGGCACAAAAACTGAGTGGCTTGCAAAGGCTGTGAAGTAGGCTGAGAGCTCAGAGTCATAGGGGTTGCAACTTCTGAACAGAGAGGGTGTCCACCACTAGTAGGCGCCTCTGTTAGATCACCTTGAGGAGGCAAGATGGAGATGGAGGGGGCGGATTTATCCACAGGAGATATTACTTCATTAGGACCACGAGGCAGCCAGGTGGTCAAAAACACATCCATTGTGCACTGAGTACGGGGCACCACATTATCTCTCACCAACCCCATGTTGTCACTCTCCTCTAATGTGGGAAAGCCAGATGAAACCTCCCCTTGTTCCCTTGTGTGTAAAGAGGGAGCCTAAGATAAAGATACTTTATCTCCTTTCAGCCCACCGTGGTTATTCACCAAGCCGCTATTCTCCTTGGCCAGTATTGATTGTTTTTTCTCCAGCTTGGAGGAGGCATCTGCCCCTGCTCGGCCTATTGTCTTTCAGAATTTGATGGCATCACGCCCGAGTTCCTTATAGTGTCTCTGCCTCTGCTGCCTCCCTGCTTTAGCACATGGGGCTTCCTCTCCTGCTGAATCTCAGTTCTTGTCACCCACAAGCATATTCTTTGGCATCCAGCTAAACTGTAGATGTAGTTTTGAAACTGAAGGTTCAGTACTGCAACAATTTTACCCTGTAGCCAAGAAGCAAGGCCTCTCCTCCCTATGCCCTGGTGGGGGCACCAACTTGCATGCTTCGAATGTCTTAGCAATGTAGAGCCAATCTTTCACCCCGCCCCCCTTTTAGGCAACATTCAGGGAGAGATGTGGAATACTCTGTGCCGCTGCCACTGAATTTTTTGCTGTAGAATAATCTTTTGTATTACAATATCCGCCTCTTTCTCCTTTGCTGGGATGCTGCTCCACAGATCACCAGATTGTCCACACAGTCACACAACGAAACTAGTAGACTTCATAGCCCAGATATCCATATGCTATGCCAACTTTACTGTGTTGGGGATCTTAATCTCCACGTTGACGACCCCAACTGCCTTCCTAGAGCTCATTTTATAGCAGCACTTACAGGTTGTAATTTAGTCCAGTTGGTCACATCACCTACCCATAAAGCTGGCCATGTACTAGACCTCATCTGCTCAAAATTTCAGGAGCTGAGGGTCTGTTTTGGTTTAGTTTTAGGACCAAAAATGGGGCAAATATAAAATCTAGTGAGGTCAAGAGGAACTGGAGCAGGGTCACTACTGCCACCCTGGGGCCAGTTCTTGATGGATCAAGGCCACAATTATCTGACAACTCCGATCGAGACGCCGCCGGCTTTAATGCTTGGGTGATATCTGCGCCTGACAAGATTGCCCCACTGAGATCTTTTACCTCATCTAGATCGGCTATGTCAGCCCCTTGGTTCTCGGAAGAGATCAGACTGGAAAAAAATAGCTGCAAAAGGCTGGACCGCAAGTGGAGAAATTTCTACCTGCCCGATGCAAAAAGTGCGTACAAAGAGTCTTTGAAGAAATACCATAAATTACTAAGATGCAAGAGGAGGTAACATCCGGCTGGCCATATCACTAGGTCAGAAAACTCCATGAAAGAAGTTCTTAGGACTGTGAAATCCTTCACTAAACCCACAGTGCTTGAATGTGGTTTCCACCCCTCCTAGGCCTTATGTTCAAGTCTATCAGATTTCTTTGACGATAAGACAGTGCAGCTATACTCCTCTTTTACTACAGTAACAGACTCTAGAAAAAGCAAGGACTCCCATGTCCCCCTGAATGATCCGCATATTTTCTCAGAATTCCTCCCGATTTCTGCTGAGGTGACTTTGGCTGAACTCAGGAAATGTAAATCAAGATGTCCGGGATTCCCTCTCCGGTGTGGTGGTTCACATTGCAGGCTGAATGGCTTAATCCCATCCTAAACCAAATCTGGAATGCTTCTTTCAGGATGGGAATCTTTCCAGCCACTTGGAAACAAGCCTACATGTTACCATTATTGAAGAAATCCAATACTGACCCGGAAGTGCTGCACAACTTTAGACCGATCTCCCTGCGATCGGCACCGGTCAATGTGCTGGAGAAACTGGCTCATCAACAATTAGCCAACAACGTGGAAGGCAATAACCTTTTACTCTCAATTGGGCTTCCAATCAGGTTAAAGCCCTGAGACTGCGTTGGTAGAAGTAGCCGATTCAGTGAGAATGTCAGTGGATTGCGGGTCCTCTGCCATGCTAGTGCTGTTAGATCTTTCTGCAGCATTTGACACAATGCCTCATGAAATCCTGCTGGAAAGACTAAGACACATTGCAGTGCAGGGAGTGGCATTTGAGCGGATTCATTCTTTTCTTAAGACCGTGACCAACAAGTTTTTCTCCACCCTTTCTCATCATCAGTTAAACAACTTATAAGTGGCGTGCCCCAAGGCTCTGCCTTAAGCCCGCTACTCTTTAACATCTAACTGGCCCCGCTGGTGGCCCTCATTACCAGAAGGGGGGTCATGGTAGTCTCTTATGCGGATGACACCCAGCTGTTGTTCTCCTTTAAAGAACATTCCATGGCAGCCTTTGACAATTTTAAGGCTTGCCTGAAAAAAGTTGCTGGCTGGATGAACGTAAATTGCTTGAAGCTTAACGCCAAAAAGACAGAGGTCTTATTTTTTAATTAGGCATCGCCACACCCACCAGGCCTTTGGTGGCCTAGGATGCTGGGTTTCCCACCCTTCCTAAAGGACTCAGTTAAAAACCTTGGAGTCAGATGGGAGAAGGACCTTGCCCTCAATGCACAAGCCCAGCAAATTTCTGCAGCTTGCTTTGGAAAAATTAGATCCATCCGGAAGAGAGCCACGGGATCACGGTTCATGCTTTAGTAACCTCCTAACTCAGCTCGATTGGCTACCCGTATTCAAGAGGAATGAATTCAAGGCCTTTACCCTTGCCTTTCGAGCCATCCAGGGCAAGGGCCCTGGCTACCTCAGGCTGAGGCTCAGCCTTTACCACAAGGAGCGGGCATTGAAATCTAATCATCAGCATCTCCTTAATGTCCCACGATTTGCCAAAATGAGGCATGGGAGCAGGTCCTTCACTGTTAGGACCACCAAACTTTGGAATGCCCTGCCATATCACTTACGCAGGCTGAATTCAGAGTTTGAGTTCTGAAAGGCCTTAAGTACCTTCAAGACAGGGGAATAGCAGACCGAGCCTCAATCTCTCTAATCAACTTTATTAATGTTGGGACACCTCTGCAGAGATAGCTGTGCGCTCTATAAAAATCCTTTTATTGATTGATTGATTGAAGGCCAATGGGCACCTCCGGCGTTCAATCCCTGTCAGACCAATTGGAGCCCCTGTCACTGCTACTCCCATTCTCGAGGATGCCGTCCGAACCACTGCAGAACAGAGCAGGATCCTAGGGAGCAGCCCTAGCCCAGAGGGCAAAAGAAGCATAGATTCCCTAGCGAGAGACCCAGGTAAGCCATGTAGAGAGGCGGAAGGCTTATGATTAGGGCGACTAAGCTTAAGAGGTCAGGCCAGCATTAGTAGGGCCAGGAAGGCTTGCAAGCGGCGGACCTTTGGCAGCGATCTTCCACAATAGCTCTTAATGCTACATCTAATGAGAGTGGGAGTACAGAAGTGAGTCAGGGAGCTCTTCATTCTACTTTGAAAGTAAACTTGGTGAATGTGGGAAAATTGAAATTGGAATTAGATGAAACGATAAGTGGTTGTCGTGTGGTGGATCGAATAGAAACGTATCAGCAGAGTGAATTTTTGTTTAAAAGTAAAGATGTACTAGGAGAGTGAGACAAGCACATGACAAATTATCTGGATTTGCTCAGAAATATGAGGTAGATTTGGAATGGACAAAGGCTTTACAGAAGAGTCAGCAGCATAGAGTTAGAACAAGCGACCAGACGATATCAGACACTCCCCCACTCTGCACATTTTCAAGAAGAACCTCAACACCTGGCTCTTTGACTGATCTTGAGCTGCAACCCCCGCCCACCCTCCTAGCGCCTTGAAACCCTCACGGGTGAGTAGCGCGCTTCACAAACCTCTGATTGATTGACTCGCTTTTAGTTGTCAGGACATAGAACATATGAAAATACCAAGGAGGTAGATGCAAATTTGACAATTAATTCACAGCACCCAAATTCAGAGTGAAAAAATGGTTAATTGGTTAAAAAGTATGACTTGCAAGAAAATAACAGGAGAACCACCCCCTCCTGGCCTGGGAGGGGGAGGGGACTAAAAGATTTTCTTTACAGGAGGTGCCTAGCAGAATGCGATGCAGTGCGCGCAACAGATTTCATTTTATTCATTGTTATGTTTACTTACCTGTATTTAGCCGCATTCTGTAGTTAATTACCCCCCACACTGCCCCACATCACTGCCTGGCAGCATTCCCACCACTGACCGCTTCTGCCCACGTCTGGGCATACCCTGCCAATTGAGGACAAACAAAGCAAACACAAGGAGACGAAACGAGCTAAAGAATTATGAGCTGAAATATGATTTCATGTCTAGAAGAACCTTCTGTAAATGTAATAGTTGAAAGACACATACGCCTAAGATGATTCTCTTCCATGATTTATGCTTTCATTGCTTCTCAAGAATTGTAGGTGAAGGCAGTGTATTTTTTCACAGAAACGAAGATGGTCAACAGTATTTGGTAATCTCACAGGATGTTTCAATCTTATGTTCAGGTGAGTATCAACTTCCAAATTGAATGCATTCTGGAACTTTTAGTGTAAGACATGTCCTTTATTAAGTCGATAAAGGTTCTAACATTTTCAATATACATGCCTTTACTGCACTTGACCGTCGTTTTCTGAAAGCCTTTTTGAACCTGAAAATGTCATTTCACTTGGCAAACAGTGGTCTGAGCTTACAAGTGGGGAGCCATGACAAGCTATATAGACAATGGGTGCTAGGGTCACACCAAGGGGTCAGGTCCCAAATTATGCGGTTGGCACACGCCTCCCAAATGGCTACACGCACGAGCCACTAAATTTGAGATAAGGAAATGGGCAAGGGAGGAGGTCTGTGCCTAATGTTCAATAATATTCTGGAAAATAATGCCCCAAATCCAGGCTTCTTTTCAGGGAATGGTGCGCCGTTTTAATTCTTAATCCAGAAATAGAATAATAATACAAGTGGTGAGCCATGACACCTGCTCGTTGAGCCCAATCTCTCTGCACTTTCCATCTTTCTGCAGATAATCTATTAGTCTTCTGTCAATGCCATAGGTATGATACTTTCCCAAGGTGAGCTAATCATGCTGACTGTATGACATCAAGGTACCCCGCTGACTGTATCACATCAGGGTACTCCATCTAACGAAAATGTTCTTTATCATAGTTTTGTGGCTGATAATATTGCACACCACTGAAAGTACGAGTTGCCGACAACTGTCCATTGGTTGACAAATAGTTCCTTATATGATAATTGTGCTATATTATGCACCCTCTTCAATTCCTATGTCATGCTGCCCCTCTACTTACCAGCTTTCAGGAGGGGTAAAAAGTTGACATGAAGTAATGTCATGCAAGCAGCACCCTCTCCAGTTTGTAGAAAACGTCCATCATTGTAAATCAAATAGCTGCACAATACCAGCAGGCTGCATTTTAATTGGCTCCTAGCTGTTCAATGTCTTCCAGGGAGATTGATAGGCAAGAGCTTAGCTAAGCCTCATTACAGACACAACCCATATATTGCTATGCCTTGTTTCCATTACATCTGTCTGTCAAGATCACAGAATTCCTTTGAAGAATATGAGTTTTGATCCTGCTCACAAGAGTGTGCCATTACTGGGAGACATGCTGGAAAACACCAATGGAATCAATTGCATTTCAGTGTGACTGGCTAAATGGATAAATAAAAATGGTGCTTTGTCATGCAGCTACACATTAAAAAGCTAAAGGAGATCACAAAAACATTATTTATAATTTCCCTTTGTTGGACTGGATTGGAAAAGTTATAAAGCATTATGAAAAATGTGCTCTTGCAACGTTTTTAATCAGAAAATATGTACAGTCAAAGAAAGCACATTATTGATTAATTATTGTTCAGATGCATGCAACCATGCACGCGCTCTGCACTATACAGTAAAGTGTAATACAGAGCTTAATTATGAGATCAATTACACTTTCTTGAGTTGGAGCACCACAATATGTACAGCATACTACATAATAAGCAAGAAAAAGATTGATAGTTCTTTGGCTTACAATGTAGGGGTGTTTTTAGCATGAGGGTGGAGCTCGATTTTACCTCTGTGATGTTAGTGGATCATGTAACTGATCCTGATATCTCATTTTGAGTATGAATTTTACTTTTCAAAACCTGTTAAAATTACTTTTAAATGTAGAGAAGCCAAGGTAAGGTAGGAATTTGTTTACATATTTACATTAATATGCAGGTTGTTACATTTTAACAAAGGCCACTGTGAGAGGCTGGCTTAGTATATGGTGCTCACTTATGTAAGTGTAGCACCCTGCACTCATCCAGACAATCCTTATTGTGAGTTTAGTGGTCTTAGACAACCTTAGAAAGTTCTCTGTGGAGAGCATTCATTTTATGCTTAGTCCAGAAGGAATATAAAGCAGCTTGTTTTACCAGTAATTATTCTTATGGTATAGGTTAAGTGAAAAATATTCACACAGTGTAGCTATAAACATTGGTATTTTATTACAAACACTCACTAACACAATTGTACTATCTCCTGTCCGAAGACAGAAACACAATACACACCATACTTAGGAAATAGATCGGGTAAGTTGCACAAATACACAGTGGTCTACAGGGGGAGACCAAACCATATACTAAAATAGTGGAATACGAACCATCACTCAATTCAAGAATGGACCCAGAAGACGTAGGAGTGTTGGGGACCCAAGGAACCACCCATGGTAAATACCCAGT